>NC_136430.1:11157500-13557500 GCF_052849685.1 Lactuca virosa | reverse complement strand
CAATAATAGTAATAAATTTATCTTTTTGTCAAATAAAAGAAATATACTTCTCCTTTTAACAAATTACATCAACATACTTATCTTTTTCATCAATTATAGCAACGTACTTATCGTTTTAACCGATAATAGCAAAATAGTAATTTTCTTTAGCCAATAATATCAATTTACTTATATTTTTAACGCATTGACCATGGAAATGAATTGATTTGGATTATAATTTATACGATGGAATCGACATAAAATATGTTTGTATATTATTTTGCTTATTAATGCAACACTGTTTGGAAACACTATCTAATTATAACACCAAGTTTGAAAAGTTTTCACCATCTAAACAACATAAATGTCAATATAAACTACTTTTTGCAATTATATATTCTTATGTTTGTCATTGTGGGTGGTTTTATCTTAACCGATAAGTTGACAATGTTGACTTTCAACTCTACATTGAATAATATTTGAGTTTTTGACTCTTAAATTGACTGTCGTTTTTATTTTATGTTATCTATGGAACACAATTAGATATTATTTCAAGACATGAAAGATAATTAGATAGATTTGTCATGTACATTGCTAATATATGAACAAATGAAAGAAATATATGCTATAAAACCAACTAAAATCAATATAGTGTTTATATATTTGTCAATCTGTACAACGGACAGGTATGACACCTTAAATATGTTTGAATAGAATATCTTAGTTTCTGATTGTATTTAAATGTTAAATATGTTTGAATATAATATCTTAGTTTCGGATTGTATTTAAATGATCATGTGTGAAGTCGATAAACATAATAGAAAAAATAGTTATAAAAGATTTCACCATACAGATCTGAAATATGCTTTAAATATCTCAACTGTTTTATTTTTTTAAAGCAGATTAGTATTCCATAAAGAATATTCTATAATCGTATGATTTCAGGAAAAGATATCAGAAAGACGTAAAGTCAACCAAATCCAATCCAACTAATTTAGCTCACATTTCGAGCTTACCCACGTTGCGGACATGTCCACTTGCAAAACCTATTTTAATTAATTAACTTTCTAATAACAAGAATCAATGCTCTAAGCAATGACGTATACTTTATTTATTTGAATTTCAATCTAATGAAATGGATCAAGTAAGTTCTAGGGTGGAGAAGAAGTCGTCAGAGAAGGCTCCACCTCCTCCGTCCAATTGGTGTTCGGTTCACTCCATGACCGTGGGCGCAGACCAAGCTTAAAGAAAACCACCATTTCCAGCGCCTCAAACACCTTATGCTCATCCAAAAACCTGTTCCAAATCCCACTCACAATGCAGTAATTGTTATTATACGGTTGCCGGTGGTGGTCGGCGTGTTGTGATCGGGATACCAACACTCCGGCGTCTTGCAGCGCCACCACTACTGGCGGCAGCTTGCTCTTAGTTCCATGGGCCCAAGCATGGAACTGTTGGCTAAACATAATACACCCACAAGCCATCCCCACAAACCCCATCACCACCGGTTGATCATGGGCAATCAAATCAATCGGTAGCAGTATATACGTTATAACACGTGCTAACGCGTATAAGTTATTCTCAAACTCACGCTTGGTAATCGTCCATGGCAATTTATGGTGACCCTGAAAAGCATCGATTTGTGAACCAAATACCGGAGTTGATACGTCGCCATAATTATCAATCCCCCAGTGGTATACACCGGACCCAAGGTCTGCAAACAAGTAGCCGACGAATCCAGATAAGATGGGTTCGAGCCATATGTGTGTGTCGATTGATCCGATGATCGAATTGGTTAGGGAAAGGAGTACGGTGGTGCAACCGGTGGCCACCCATGCACGGTGAGTCCAAGTCGATTTGAGGCTTGGGTCGTCGAGTTCGGGTGGTGTTACGTTTATAACAAGTTTTTGGAGTTTCTGCCTATTATTCTTTGGTGGTGTTGTTGCAGTGCAATAGACACGGTGGTGGCGGCTGATCGCAACAGCATGATGGAGGTGGAGGTGGAGGTGATGAGGTAAGATAGACATTACTGGGGTGGTTTAATGTGGGGATGGGGTTTATGTCGATTGGAATGGAAATTAAAGGTGGTTGGGTTGGTGTACGTTGGTTTATGATTGTCGATAAAAAGGTGTCAGTTGTGTGGAGTGTGGACATGTTCAAGGTTATCAAATATATATACATTTCTTGAAAAGGAAAATAGATGATATAAATGGCCAAATGGATCCTAAATGGATAATTTTAATCGAAATTAGCGGTGGCTTCGACGAATCTGCTTATTATTTATTTAGCAAATCTAATTTATTATTTTTTTAACGATTTATTGACAAGAATAAAATTGAAAACTTTTGTTGAAACGAGAACTCGTAAAACAGTTAATTGTTTTTGGAACTTTTTAGATTATATATATATATATATATATATATATATATATATATATATATATATATATATATATATATATATATATTTTGTAACACCGTAAATTTTCAAAACAAAATTTTCATTTAAAATCATATAATTCTCATAACACATTTCACAAAAACCTCATTTATTTAATTTACAAATCGCAACTCCATATTTGTTTGATTAAAATCCAGGATCCTCAAAACATAACTCTTTCGCTGGTGTGTACAATCAATCCGGTGCCTTCCCATGCTCCTGAGAAAACCTGAAACACATAACAGATAACACGGTAAGCACAAAGCTTAGTCAGTTCTCCAAAATACCACACATATCTTGGGTGGACCCTCTACTAATCACCACCCATGTGTCTCAGTGGGACCCTCCGGTACCATAACTTGGGTGGACCCTCCCGTCCTAACTCAGCAAGGCATAGCGTAATAACAAAGCATAGCATAATCACGAAGCATAATGCATAATATAGATATCACATAACTCAGCGTGAGCACATATAAACAACATTTACGTTGACTAACATAACAACATAAGTCACAAAGACAGTATGCACAATAACGCATATATCAATATAACAATGAGACCCTGTGGTCAATAATGAGGACCCTCCAGTCCAGTATCTCTATGAAGACCCTCCGGTCACACAGTAACTACTACTCAGATGTATAGTGAGAAGACTCACCTCGACAGCAAGCAATCATCCTCAAACTCGAATCACGAACAAGCCACCGCCTAACACATAGGGTGATTATCTCAATAAATACTCGATTCTCGACTCTAAGTAAACCAAAGGTTATTCTTCCTCTTTCTAACTCTTGAAGTGGATAAAAGACCATTTTACCCCTCCATGGTATCCATTACTCATGTTGACCAAACCCTAAAGTCAACAGAAGTCAAACTCGAGTCAACAGTCCATATTTGACCTGACTCGCCGAGTGCACCCATGTGACTCGTCGAGTCCCATTGTTTCCCTCAGAAGTCTCGTGAAGGTTGACTCAGCTCGTCGAGTTGACTCCCAACTCGTCGAGTTATTGCATGGCCGTGAACATCGGGAAAAACCCTAACTGACCATCGAGTCAGCTCATGGACTCGGCGAGTTTACTCAACCTGGTCACTCATTCAGACGACCAAGGTCAGATCTACCACACTAGACTCTAGATCCAGTCCTTAAAGGTACAGAAATCGCATAAAGTCTCGACCTTTACGTTCATGCATGACATATATGACCAAAAATGCCAAAACAAGTCGTACAAAGGGTTAGGTGCTCAAAGTCTAGTCTCTAGCTCAATAAAGTTCAGGTCCTTGGGCTATCCTTATCCTCCACACTTCAGATCTGAGGTTTCAACCTCAAATCATACACAAAAAGGCTCATTGACTCTAAACAATGGAAGAAAGCCCTAGAAAACTCCCATATCAAGATCTCCATAGAAGATGAGCAAATCAATATCTTTACCTCAAGAAAACTCTGCTGAATCTGAAGATCCAAAGTCTCCTCTTGCTCCAACCTCAATACTCTTCACTTCTCCTTCAAAGAATGCACCCACAATCACTAATTTAGCTCTTATCTCCCTCTCTAGCTCTAATGGCGATTAGGGTTTGCTCTCAGGGGTGTAGGGTGACTGGTGGGGGTGGAAATGGGGGAATAAGTTCCCTTATATAGGCCCCAACCCCGGGAAATTAGGGTTTCTTTGCCCAGTACCTACTCGGCGAGTCAGTCCTATGACTCGTCGAGTCCACTCATTAAATCCATGCGAGCCACTCGACTCGACTCGACTCGGCGAGTTGGACCCTCAACTCGTCGAGTCTCTCCATAAATCTCAAAACTAAAATTCACAATAATATACCTGAAAATCTGGATGTTACAATTCTCTCCCAATTGAATTTGATTTCGCCCTCGAAATCGCCTCTCAACAACACATAGATCGAACCCAATAAACCGAAAAGCACCACTGAAAGGATCTCATACCACTCAGATATCTTTCCCCATGGACACCTGAATCCAAACAGGAACTTCCAAACCCGAAATAAGACAGAACTTTATGTTGCTATGATACCCCTTCTGACTCTCCAGACTCTGAAAACTCTAGTGGCCTGTCTCACTGCCAGACCGCCCTCTCAAGATATTACCATGTTATTCTCTCCTCGAATGACAGACCCCAATAACTCATTGCCCCTCTGATTCTTTCGTTGCGACTGATAAAACAAGTCAATGCCCAAAAATTGGCCACCGAACACTTATATCAGATATATTAAACGATCCAGATCCCACTCCAGGGAATGAAAGGATCACATCTCACCAGGGAGCTCACCAACTGCAATCAAAACCCATCTGAACAGTGAACTCTCAACACCCTGTCCTCAGACACAAGAAAATGGTCATGCTTGCTCAGAAGTGTCCGCTGACATCTAACATTCATAAGCCCCTACTCCCTTCTCAAATATCCCTTTCAACACTGAGTACCAGGTCAATCCCCGACCCCACAGTTGCACCTCCAAAGGTTACCCATTGCATACCAAAAAACGTCTCATTGACTCCCTTCTCACACTAACTATCTCGGCCCGGTGTGACACACAAGTCACGAAGTTCGCTTTACCCCAAGCGAATACTACAACCCCAACTGAAATCTTCTCAACCTCAACCTCCGTCGTCTAATGCTCATTAGCTCCATACGTCTCGCAGTCATTTACATACAACGAACTAACCCACACAGGTCTAAGACATCAGATGGCACACAATACCCCTCAATGGAATCCACCTCTAAGTCCGGAATCTCATCTTGACTTCTCAATACACCACTAAAGCCAACTCAGACTCGAGAGTCTGGCCCAACGCGGAATTGGAACCACTCGTCCCAATGAAGCACTCAACTCATAACCCATGACTCGCAACTTTCGCGTACATCACTTCTCCAATTCCTTCTGATTGCGATAACCACACCTTAACTCAGAATACGGCGAATCCCGTCCATTAGGGAGACCCCAGTCTCGCCCCTGGCCCGACCACCAGGTTCCCACAGACTCAAATGATAAGGCTACCCAAGCCTAGGAACTTCTCTGTGTCATGCTCTGACTAGTGAAAAGTACAGTTCTCCGCAGAACATTTTTCACTCATATCGACTATTGAGCGCTACGACTCCTTCTCGTAATATCACGACACTCTCTCGCTAACCAGTGAGTACTACGACTCCCCGCATTATCACAGTAGTCTCCCACTCTTTAGTGAATACTACGGCTCCCCGCAGTATCACGACACTCTTTTGCTGACTAGTGAGTACTACGGCTCCCCGTAGTATCACAACACTCTTACTAACTCATGTATGCTACGGCTCCCCGTAGTCTTACTACACTCTCTCGTTCACTGACTCACCATGGGCTCACTCCATGTCCTTTCCTGATAATCCCAAGCGATTTCTCCTACTTGAATCCACTTGCCTTCTTATCACCCCATAATCTCATCATCAAGTCATTACTATACTGAGTTTACCAACTCATACTCCGCAACTCAACCTAGATATGCACACACACCCATCCAAAAATAATCATCACTACTCCTGACGGCAATCGCCATGACAAATCCCCTTTTTTTCGTTGCAATTCACATTCTTAAATAATCTCACCTGTCGTCAATTAGTCGAAGGGCTCCCACTGGAACCATAGATACTTGATACACCACTTGCCACTTCTTAACTCAAGACTCAAAATAATCCAAAATTTAGGACATCATACTCGGATACTTTGGTACACCATCACAGAACCTCACGATGTCTTGCCTCAACCACTGATCTCATACTAACAGCATCATACTCAGATGTCGCATTGCCCCCTCAGAATCTCACAACCGATCTTCCTCTCGCACCACTTGTAACCTCAGAACATTCCATTTCTCAAATTGAAACATAAAGGCATCGTTAATGACTCAAAACACGTTGATGAAAATCCGAAGCTCCACCCTCTACTGATCACCACCCATGTGAAAGTACTCATACCGAATCTGAAATTGGTTAACAAATAAACTGCTGTCACTCCCGGAGTATAGATCATAATTTATACGTATATCTGCAAATCACTGCTATTGCGCCCTGAATTCAGTGACCCAACCGCACTTGAGCTCAACATATGTAAACCCGAAAAATCCCTAGCCACAATACATTCTCTGACCAACGGCCACTTGCCGTGGATTCACTCATCCTTTCTTAAACACATACTCATACATCTTCCCGTCTGTCACCTTGCTTCATTCACCAATAACCCAGGTCTCATGTGTCCACACCGCAGATCTCCATAACCATTTCTCTACCTCATTTGAACGGATCACTGATCCCTTTACTAGAATACCCAGTTCTCCCCCACTTAGGGTCCGAACCATCACCAATTGGCATACCCACAATCTACTCCATAGACTGTTTCACCAGGTATATCACACTTGACTCTTGAAGTGTACTACGCAATCACTCAAGGACCTTCCCGATGGAACCAAAAAATCTCCAAATATCTTGTCTCTGACCAAAAATCTCGGAATCCTCCCAACGTGACTGCCTCTAGCATCTCGAAGCCTCAGACCGGCACACCGCCGGGTACCCCATTGTTCCGAGTTAGATCTGACTCTCGGTTCGGAAATAATGCACTATCACACACTTCGATTTTGACTCCTCGACCAGCTTCCCAATTCGGGAATTATCATGAACGCAATAGACCTCACTCTCATTGTCGATGCACAACGTAGACCACGAGGGCCACCGCCCCGATATACTCCTTGTTCTCTTCCATCTTAGTCCCACTAATGGCTCTCTCATGGTATAAGAATACTTCGTAGCAACATATTGCCCAAATACTCTGGTGAAAAGGTTGCAACCCATTACTATCCCACGGGGTTAACCTCCGAACTCGGAAACCGGAAGCTCGTTATCTCCTTTGCTTCTCCCAGGAAACAGGGACAGCGTAACTCTTGTCATCGAAGGGGGACATCTCATTCATCGGTCGCTTACTCACTCAGACCGCGATCCTCCAATAAGTATCATATCTACTCATCCCTATGTCTTGCGACTCCAACTGGCATCTCACCGATAAAATCTCTCGGAAACTAACTCGATCTACCTCTCAAGGTTTGCTCCATTGAAACTCGCTCGACATGGCCCTCTGGCCCCACACTCTATCATATCTTATCTCAGACGGCTCAATCATAACATGATAAATGGTAAAACCAGAAGCACTAACCGTCACGCATCCTGGTACTCGAACCATGCGATTACCTCTCGATCTGCTATAAATCATGGTACCCGAACCATGTTATCTCCTCTCAATCTGCTACAAATCATGGTACCCGAACCATGTTATCTCCTCTCAATCTGCTACGAATCATGGTACCCGGACCATGTTATCTCCTCTCAATCTACTACGAATCATGGTACCCGAACCATGTTATCTCCTCTCAATATGCTACTTAGGACCTCTAGAATTCTCCCTGTTTCGAGTACGGGTCCTCTGCTTTCAGTAGTATGGGCCCATACTACCTGCCACATCTACCCATACTTTCCACACGGATCGTCCTAGATTTCCTAAGTAGCTACTCAATCTTCTCGCTCACCAATCTCGATAAACCTGGTTGCTTCCCAAAGAATAATCTCCTCTATCAGCGTGCTCATCTGACTAAGGTCACTTCCTATGATCTTCCTTGATTCTCACACTTCTCTGCCATCAGCTGCTAAAGAACTGCTCATGATGCCAGCCATCTACCTCCTGAATATCGTCATATTCACTTAGTAGCTGACCCCCATTATTAAGAGTTCCACAAAGCACGAATCAAGCAGCATTCGGGCATCGAATAATCTCTACCTACACGTAAAACCACTCTAGGTTACAACTCCACTTGCTCTACTCACACTCAAAATGTATTACCAAACTCAGGCAATCCCTACTTCTCACGGTATCTAACTACTCCCTCAGTAGGCTCCTCCAATGCTCATCTAGGTATCTCTCCTAGATTACTCTTCTACTTAACGTTCTTTCTAAAAGATTCCTACTGGATACTCTTATACCGTACATACTCAAGGCACATCACAGATAGCAAACGATTTCCTAGGCTAAGGCATCACAAATCAGGCAAATCTAGCCCTAAATATGAAATACCTAGCCTATCTTCTAGCATGCGTTACTACTATCTCAATAATAACTCATAACACAAATAAGTAAAAGTACTTTGGGAAATCACCGCTCGGGCTCTGGCTGATTGTACACACTGCTCCTCCTCGTTTTTCTCTTAGAAACTGTTGCTCATTTTAGAAAAATCATTTTATTTGAAAATTTTTCTCAAATCCTCAGTTTGAGTCCAGACATACCCGAAGGTGCAATCCGAATCTCTCAAACCAAGGCTCTGATACTAACTTGTAACACCATAAATTTTCAAAACAAAATTTTCATTTAAAATCATATAATTCTCATAACACATTTCACAAAAACCTCATTTATTTAATTTACAAATCGCAACTCCATATTTGTTTGATTAAAATCTAGGATCCTCAAAACATAACTCTTTCGCTGGTGTGTACAATTAATCCGGTGCCTTCCCATGCTCCTGAGAAAACCTGAAACACATAACAGATAACACGGTAAGCACAAAGCTTAGTCAGTTCCCCAAAATACCACACATATCTCAGCAGCCGCTCATGGCTATACTCAGATAAGACCGTCCGGTCAATGTGTCTCAGTGGGACCCTCCGGTACCATAACTTGGGTGGACCCTCCGGTCCTAACTCAGCAAGGCATAGCATAATAACAAATCATAGCATAATCACGAAGCATAATGCATAATATAGATATCACATAACTCAGCGTGAGCACATATAAACAACATTTACGTTGACTAACATAACAACATAAGTCACAAAGACAGTATGCACAATAACGCATATATCAATATAACAATGAGACCTTGTGGTCAATAATGAGGACCCTCCAGTCCAGTATCTCTATGAAGACCCTTCGGTCACACAGTAACTACTACTCAGATGTATAGTGAGAAGACTCACCTCGAAAGCAAGCAATCATCCTCAAACTCGAATCTCGAACAAGCCACCGCCTAACACATAGGGTAATTATCTCAATAAATACTCGATTCTCGACTCTAAGTAAACCAAAGGTTATTCTTCCTCTTTCTAACTCTTGAAGTGGATAAAAGACCATTTTACCCCTCCATGGTATCCATTACTCATGTTGACCAAACCCTAAAGTCAATAGAAGTCAAACTCGAGTCAACAGTCCATATTTGACCTGACTCGCCGAGTGCACCCATGTGACTCGTCGAGTCCCATTTCTCTAAAGTCTCGTGGAGGTTGACTCAGCTCGTCGAGTTGACTCCCAACTCGTCGAGTTATTGCATGGCCATGAACATCGGGACAAACCCTAACTGACTCGTCGAGTCAGCTCATGGACTCGGTGAGTTTACTCAACCTGATCACTCATTCAGACGCCCAAGGTTAGATCTACCACACTAGACTCTAGATCCAGTCCTTAAAGGTACATAAATCGCGTAAAGTCTCGACCTTTACGTTCATGCATGACATATATGACTAAAAATGCCAAAACAAGTCTTACAAAGGGTTAGGTGCTCAAAGTCTAGTCTCTAGCTCAATAAAGTGTAGGTCCTTGGGCTCTCCTCACCCTCCACACTTCAGATCTGAGGTTTCAACCTCAAATCATACACAAAAAGGCTCATTGACTCTAAACAATGGAAGAAAGCCCAAGAAAACTCCCATATCAAGACCTCCATAGAAGATGAGCAAATCAATATCTTTACCTCAAGAAAACTCTGTTGAATCTGAAGATCCAAAGTCTCCTTTTGCTCCAACCTCAATACTCTTCACTTCTCCTTCAAAGAATGCACCCAAAATCTCTAATTTAGCTCTTCTCTCCCTCTCTAGCTCTAATGGCGATTAGGGTTTGCTCTCAGGGGTGTAGGGTGACTGGTGGGGCGGAAATGGGGGCATAAGTTCCCTTATATAGGCCCCAACCCCAGGAAATTAGGGTTTCTTTGCCCAGTACCTACTCGTCGAGTCAGTCCTATGACTCGTCGAGTCCACTCATTAAATCCATGCGAGCCACTCGACTCGACTCGGCGAGTTGGACCCTTAACTCGTCGAGTCTCTCCATAAATCTCAAAATTAAAATTCACAATAATATACTTGAAAATCTGCATGTTACATATATATATATATATATATATATATATACACACACACACACACTAGATAAGCACCTGCCCATAGTGGCGGTGACAATTATTACTTTTCGACGAATGTTTTTTTTTTCAGAAAATGTTATTTGACTGTTTCAATGGCCACAAAATATCTATCTAATATGTTCGAAAAATTGCATGTTCAGATGTTGGACAAACATCAAGGCTACATTAAAATAGAAAAAAAAAATTTAATTGATGTTCATTTCTTAAATATTTTCATTGATTATTCTTTTTTACTATAATTAGTTTTTGTTCATGAAAAGATGAGTAGTTTGTGCATAACAAATTGGTACATTAAGTTATCAAGCATGTACCTGTTAAATTTCAAGAAAAGTTTAATATGCTTTATAAAATAGTTAATATATATATATATATATATATATATATATATATATATATATATATATATATATATATATATATATATATATATATATATATACGTTCCGTTAAGATTAAAAATAAAATAGAGATCTTGAGATTCAACCACAACTACATATTTCAAGTCTGCCGCTCTAACCCTCCGACGCGGCATGCTTGTTATAATCATAAATGATTATACAGCGTCGATCGTTCCTTTCTCCTCCGTCACCATCCCCATCACCATAACCGCCACCGCAACCACCTCTGACATCAGCCGACCTCACCACTGTCACCTCCGTCACTTATACCACAACCACCTCTATCACCACCACCTTTTCTGTCACCAGCTGTCATAATCATATTTGATTATTCAGTCTGAGAACATACATATATGTATAATCAATTATGATTACGCATGCACTGCTTCTGTCGGTACACTGGAGCGTTAGAGCGGCAAATGTGAAATGTATGGCTCATGTTCAATCTCAAGATCTCTATTTTTTTTAATCTTAAGTGAACCGTCCCCTATATATATATATATATATATATATATATATATATATATATATATATATATATATATATATATATATATATATATATATATATATATATATATATATATATATATATATATATATATAACATCCGTCACTTGAGGTAATAATCATTTAATATTTCTTTAATTAATTGTTGGGCTAAGAATTTATTTGATGGACTATTGAGTGGACCATTAGTAAGTAGGCCGTATAGTTGGGCTGCCCAGAAGACGTACGCTGGGCGTAAGCTTGGAGTACGTGGAGCGTAGAGGAGCTTTGGATTCAACGGGGAGGGTGCATGCACGTACGCGCAACGTACGTGAGCAGACTCCAAACCCTAATTTTAGGGTTTAAGCCATATAAATACAACATTATGACTTAAACCCTAGCCTCCTTTCCAGCCCCTCAACATCAGAAACCCTAGATAGCCTCCCATTTTCTCATTCTTGTGTGTGTTTGACCTTGTGAAGCTTTTTTTGGAGCTTAGAAGCTTGAAAGAAGGAAGAAGAAGCAAGTGAAGAGGAACTTGAGTATCTTGAGCTCATAGATCCGGGATAACATCATCATTTGGGACTCTTTGAAGGTATAAAGTGTTGGATTAGGTGTCTAAGTCCATAACTATAATTGGTTTGTACTTGACCTGATAGTAGCATGATCCTTTTGGGTTGCCTTCACCAGAGCAATTTGATAGGATGTATATTTGGGAAAGAGGTTATTTGTTATTTATTAATATACTATAAGAATAAAATATTAATTGAGAAATCATATTTTTTAATTTGTATTGATCAGGAATTAATTTGGAATTAATTTAGTGATCAAAAGAGACTGATTAAATTAACGGACACTGATTAGGTAAATCAGTAATACATATAGTTTGGGCTAATGATCCATGTTAATTAGGGATGTGCTAAATCTACGTGAGAGTCCATGAAGATTTAGTCCAAAGGGCCTATCATATGGGTTATTGGATTGATGAAAGGCTTAAGTAAATGAATTAGGGTTTACAAGTTAAAACCCTAGGAATTCCACACTATAAATGTAACCCCTAGCTCTCCCAAAATCGGCCAAGACTTCCAAGAAGAAACCCTAGCCGATTTTTGGTGAACCTAGCCTCTCTCTCATAATCCTCCATTGTTCTTGGTGTTTGTGACTTATTTGAGGTACTAAGCCCTTGAAAGGCCAAGTTCTACAAGCTACAACAAAGAAGTACTTATCTAACTTGTTTTATGTTGTAAATCTCAAAATTGTATGCTAGTTAGGGTTCATGCTTTGGATAAAAGAAAATTGCATGTATAACTTGAGAAAACTTAGATCCAAAACATTAGGGTTGTATGTGCACCATAAGATTGTTATAGTGCTCAAAACCCATCATAAAGTTCACAACTTTCCTCAAGTATACATAGATCTAGTGTAGTGATGTTTTGGAACTTTTTAGTCCCAAGAATGGATCTTTATGACTCAAATTCGTTTGTACGCCTAGGATTGCCACCCTTAGTGATATAAGAGCCCCATAAGTAGTAAAGTTTCTATATTTAAGGTCCATTTGTGACCATGCATGAGTTTTGGTCATTTGCATGGAAGTTAGTTGCTATATTCCAATTTTAGGCTCATTTGGTGGGTTGTAAGCCACCAAGTAATCGACTTTATGAGTTAAGAGATGTTATTGGACTCAGATCTGTAATTTGGACGTAAGGTCTTGAAGGATTAAGCACTTTTGAGGAATATGGCTTAACAGGGTAGTACGCTGGGCGTACAAGCCAGTACACACAACGTACAAGCCATACAGCCTGTACGCTTAACGGACCGAGGAGTACGCCCTACGTACTCGCTGAGTTTGCACATCATAACTTTTGGGCCTCGGTTTCGGCCAAACTATGTACTCTTTAGCTTTTGGGCCTTAGTGAGCCATGGGGAGTCAGTTATTGGGTCAAGGACATGTTTGGGCTTTTGGAAAGGCCCATTTGAGTAGTTGGGCCCAATTTAGAAAATTAGGCCATTAGTGGGCCATTAGTGAGCTTGGAAAGATAAAATGGAATTGGGATTTGGATACGGTCCAAGTTAGACCAAGGGGTAAAATAGTCATTTTACCGTAAGGAGTTTTATGGAATTTGACTAAGTGTTATTGTGATAATGATAGTCGGGGAGTCGCGGGAGCAGCTGATTGAGATTCCTTACCGTGAGATTCAGCAGCCAATTTTGTGAGGTGAGTTTTCCTCCAGTAGGAACGGGTCGAAGGCACAAATGCCGGCCCGTTTATGTATGTTAGTATATGCCGGACTAAGGTCTGATGTTGGGCTATGCCCGATGTAGGTTTATATGGTTCCGGACTTTGGTCTGATGCCGGGGCAAGCCCGAGGAATGTTTGTATGCTTGATGTCTTTGTGATTCTTGCATGTGCTTGTTAGAATGTTTCTGGACCTCGGTACGATCCCGGGGCAAGCCCAAGGAATGTTTACATATATGCTAGATGTTTATGTTTATATGTATTTGTTGATATGCTTATGTATACTGAGATTTGCTCGATGCCGGACGGGGCCCGATGCCAGACTATGGTTCGATGTCGGGCGGGGCCCGAAGTAGCGGGCAAGGCCCTAGTTTTATGTTATGTGATTATGTGATATGTGTATGGTATGTGGTAGTTTGGGGGAGACTCACTAATCTTCGTGCTTATAGTTTTCAGTTTTGTTTTCAGGTACTTCCGCTAGTAAGGGAAGAGCTCGGGATGACTGCATTACACACACCAAGACGTTTAGCCTGGGATGATTTACTATGATATTTGGACATGTGATTTTTATACAATATTTTGATATGATGTTTTGAGATACTATCATTATTGTTTTTATGATATGTTTTGGGTTACCATTTTATTATTTATAAGTAAAAATGAAAATTTTGGACTGTATTTTTAGGATGTCTCAAGTTAGTTTCAGAACCTTGGTTTGAGGGATTCAGGCACAATCTCGGGTGTGTTTGAACTCAAATTGAGAGCTTGCTATGAAAATTTTCAAAAAGAAAATCATTTTTATAAAAAGAATTTTGAAAAGAGAAAAGAACTTTGAAAAGAGAAAAAGGTGTGGTGCATGCAATCAGTCGAGCTTAAGTAAGTAATCCCAAATTACCCATACAAGTTTATGTTATGATATGTTTATGAGAACTGCATGCTAGATTAGGGCTAAGGATCTAGGAAGGATGCCTTATGTGCCTATTATATGTGTATGAGCTTTATGAACTGCATGCTAGTACTAATTAGTCAGTGATATGATGGCCTGATTAGGATATGCTTGGTTATGTTTACTCAATGCTCGAATGTTGCTTGCTTTGTGCTTTTAGGAGTTCTAGTTATCTTTTACTAACTAGTAAACGAATATGTTAAGTTACATATTGTGAGGACTAAATAGTTTCAGAAGGTTAGGTCTAGCTCTATTTCGCAGCTCTTGTTTGAGTCCAACCGTGGTAGGGTAGGACCTCTCATTCGAAGAATTATCTAGTCTTAGTGATATGTAATGGTATTCGCGAGCTAGTTAGGGGAAGATAGCAGGGACTTCTTATGCAGCTGATGGCGGAGAGTGGGTTGGTGATTACCCTAGGGCAAGCCTAGGATGAGATTGGCATGAGAACAACAGTATCAGTAGAAGGGACTTGGTGAAGTCAAAGCAATTCTTGAGGAAAGTACGGATAGATGTGGAAGGTAGTATGGGCCCGTACTACTGAAAGCAGAGGATCCGTACTCGAATCAAGGAAGGCTGAGATGAACCAAGGAAACTTGTAGTGTGTGAATCCCTCGAGTGATGATATGTATACTGATGTTTGTTATGGTGTATTTTCAGTATGGTGATGCTATGCACTAGGCCAGTCGGCAATTCAGGTGCCGGTGAGGGATCAGGCTCGGGCTCTGGAGCCCGACAACTAGACGAGCAGATGAAAGAGTTCATTTCATCTGAGGTCACGTGCAATATTTTTGACCGGATTCATGTGATCTTTGGTACGATCAAGGAGGGTATCTTGGAGCTGTTGGATGGGAGACTGAGTGCTTTCCGCACCGTGGTGGCGGCCATGATGGGGTCACGCACACTGATGTTCAGGGAGTTCAGAGCTTGTGGAGCTCCCAACTATCATGGGGGTTGGTACCCCATTGCTAGCAGTAGGTGGTTGGCTGATGTTGCCATCGCCTTCCGTACGAGCCGATGTCCCGAGGGGAACAAGGTCCGACTTGCTTCATGTCTCCTGAAGGACAGAGCACGTGACTGGTGGGAGGAGGTCGGACATGCCATCGGGGATGATGCAGTTCTAGATGTGATAACTTGGAGTGATTTTCCGGCCAGGTTTAGGGCCGAGTTTGCACCTGTGATTGAGGTGCAATAGCTTGCTAGGGCGTTCCAGGATCTCCGACAGACGACTGATACAGTGACGGAGATCACCGCTATGTTCTGGGAGAGGGCCCTTCTCGTTCCACAGTACGTGGCAGACGAGGAAACGAAAAAGGCCCTATATCGTGAGATGTTGAGGAACGATATCCGACAGTTCGTGAGCCGATCCTGCTGCAAGACGCTGGAGAATATGATTGCCAGAGCTAGAGAGAGAGAAAAAGAGATTGATTTAGAGATGGAGAGGAAGAGGAAACCAAATGCGGCATCTGGTATGGAGGGTTCGGGAAAGAAGCCCAAGGTGTCAGATCACATATCTAGGAGCCAGCAGGGCCGCAGCCGTTGTGGAAAATGCGGCAAGTTGCACGAGGGGACGTGCAAGGCAGGGAGTTCGGGCTACTTCAAGTGCAGCCGAACTAGTCATATGAGCAGAGACTGTACACCTACCACCACCACCACGATAGTATCAGATCTGATTTGCTTTCAGTGCAATCAGAAGGGACACAAGCGGTCCCAGTGCCTGAGTTTAGTAGTAGCAGGACAGGTGGCGGCACCTGCTCCTGCTACGTTGAGGATTACAGACGGCCGACAGGGCCGGGCCGAGGCATCTGTGGCAAGGAGAAGGGCCTTTCAGTTGACAGCAAAGGAGGCACGTGTATCTCCCTACGTGGTGACATGTATGTATCTTCTCCTTATCTCTTTACTTATATTGATTATTGCTTATGTTTTTGTGTTTCATTATAGGATCGTTCCTTGTGAACGGTATATCTACTCTCGCATTGTTTGATTCGGGGGCTACCCGATCTTTTATGTCGCTCGCACTCAGCAAGCGATTCGTAGGGGCTCCGGGGGAGCTGGATTGCCCACTTGATGTAGAGATAACAGAATGATAGGACCGTTCGGGTTGCGAGGGTTCACCGAGGATGTACACTGCAGTTGTTCGATGAGCAGTTTTCTGTGGATTTGGCTCCTATTCCCCTACGAGGGAATAAGGTTATAGTTGGTATAGACTGGTTGAGCCCCAATGGGGCAGTGATCGACTGTGAACAACAGCTAGTAAGAGTTCGGACTTGTAACACCGTAAATTTTCAAACAAATTTTTTTATTTTAAAATCTCATAATTCTCATTAACACATTTCACAAAAACCCCAAAGTATCAAATTATCCAAAAACACATATCCACAAATCATTGAATGAAAATCCAGGATCCTCAAAACATAACTCCTTCTCGTGTGTACAATCAAGCCGGCGCCTTCCCGCGATCCTGAGAAGTACCTGGAACACATATCACATAACACCGTAAGCGCAAAGCTTAGTGAGTTCCCCAAAATACCACACATATCTCATTAGCCTCTCATGGCTATACTCAAATAAGACCCTTCGGTCAATGTGTCTCAGTGGAACCCTCCGGTCCCACAACTCGGGTGGACCCTCCGGTCTTAACTCAGTAAGCTCAGAATAATACACAACATAAATCACAAATACAATATGCAGGATATCATAATACTCAATATAAACACATAAGACCCTACGGTCACACAAGATTACCATTCTAGGTAAGTATAGTGAGAAGACTCACCTCGGATGATGAACAACTCCTATAGATGCTGCTGCTGCACACCTACCTCTAACACTGAACCAAAACCCATAATTACCCAATTAAGATCTAAGGCCAAACCTCACTCATTAGGTCTAAAGATAGCTCACTACCCGGCCCACAATTAACTCAAGCTCATTGGGCCCACCAAGGCCTAATACTAAATGGGCTCTCCCAAGGCCCAACTCTTAAACTTAAGTCCAAATGGCAAGTCCAACACAAAGGCCCAAGACATACACAATGTTCCTCTGATCAAAATCTCCAGCAAAATAGGCCTAAAAATCCAGGCCCAATGTGCGTTTTAGTCCAAAAAGACCACAACAAGGTTACGCGGGGTGTACCTCCCTTAGTACGCTCAACATACTCATGAATCCAGATCTGGCCATCGGGGACACTTGATCAGTATGCGGGGCGTACTGGATTTATGCTCGGTGTACGTCCAATCTTTCTTTTCCACTCTCTTGCTCTTAACCCGTTAAGACCATAGCAATACTCTTAGATCTGGACTCCCTAAAGGCTCATACTCCATAATGTTCATGAATTTAAGCCTTTGCATGGCTGGTAAAGTCCCAAACCCAAATACACTCACTCTTTACTCCCAAAAATGCTCATATCTCATGCATGGGGTGGCTTTAACGTCCAAGACCTCATTTTTATGAATCCTCTCCACTAGAAACACTTAAAAGAACAGATATTAGGCTCTGGAGTTCAACAACTCATAAAGCTTCGAGCTTTGGGACCAAAACCCTAAAATGGACCATACTATGCTCATTTCAAAAAGGATGGGAAAGCTTTGAGCTTTATACCTTCAAATGATGTTCCAACCACAGAAAAGCTCAGATACAAAGCCTGGACTCCAACTCCATTATCTTCCATGCTCCTTCTTCACTCCAAGGGTACCACAAGAACACTTAGAAGCTCACAAATGGACACTCAAGCTAGAGGAATGGATATTAGGGTTTTGAGAGGGTTGATTGCTGGAAATGGTGGCCAGAAATGAGGCCATCATATTCTTTAAATAGGGACACCCCCTCATTTAGGGTTTTCACCCTGTGCCTAGTACGCCCAGCGTACTAGGTGGCTTCGCTTCATATTCACGCACATGATTACGCTAAGCGTACACACACGTACGCCCCGCGTACTCAGCTTCCACCTTTCTCAAATAAGGGACGTATCTTGCAAAAACTTCAAACTATCATAGCTTCCTGGTTATAAGTCCGTTTCCAATGAAACTCATACCCACAGAAAGGTGGCGAGAAGCCTTACGCTTCTTGAAACTCGTCGCAGCCCCGAGGCTTCCTCATGCCCGGGTTGTAGCCCACGAACCCTAAATCACAGACGATCCGAAACAGGATGTTATATGACTCCTATTGGGGGAGGGTTAGTGATTCAGGGCGAGAGGCCGCAGGGTGGACCGAATTTATGTTCAGCAGCGAGGGCGAGGCGCTACCTTCAGCAGGGTTGTGCAGGTTATGTCGCCTATGTTATGGATACCCGGAATAAGGGTAAGGAGACAGTGGATGATGTACCGGTCGTGCGAGAGTACCTGTACGTAGTCCCGGAGGATTTGCTTGGGATACCTCCGAAGAGACAGATTGAGTTCAGGATTGACCTAGTCCCTGGTGCGGCTCCGATAGCCAAGGTACCATATCAGTTGGCACCTCCCGAGATGCAGGAGTTGTCTACACAGCTACAGGATCTGTTAGACAAGGGATTTATCAGACCAAGCAGTTCACCATGGGGAGCCCCGATCCTGTTTGTGAAGAAGAAGGACGGGTCACATCGGATGTGCATACACTACCGGGAGCTGATAAGGTAACGGTGAAGAACCATTATCCCCTTCCGAGGATCGATGATTTGTTTGACTAGATTCAGGGTGCATCTTGGTTCTCCAAGATTGATCTACGATCGTGTTATCACCAGATGCGAGTCAGGGATGACGACTTGCCGAAGACAACCTTTCGGACTCGTTATGGTCACTTTGAGTTCGTGGTGATACCGTTTGGGCTCATAAATGCTCATGCCGTGTTCATGGACCTCCTAAACCGCGTGTGCAGACTGATGTTGGATCGGTCTGTGATAGTCTTCATCGATGACATCTTGGTTTATTCCAAGACTCAGGAGCAGCATGAGGAGCACCTGAGGGAGGTGCTGGAGACACTGAGGAGGGAGATAATTTTTGCAAAGTTCTCCAAGTGTGAGTTCTGGTTGCACGAGGTGTAGCTTCTGGGCACCTTGTCAACCTGAAAGGTATTCTGGTCGATCCGGCCAAGATAGAGGCCATGATGCAGTGGGAGGTTCCGAGGTCTCCATCTGAGATTCAGAGTTTTCTTGGTCTAGCGGTTTACTATCGGAGATTCATACAAGATTTCTCCAAGATTGTTGTTCCTCTGACCCGATTGACCAAGAAGTCGGTGACATTCCGCTGGGGGCCTGAGCAGCAGGCAGCCTTCGAGACTCTCAGACAGCGGTTATGCGAGGCACCGATTCTGACTTTTCCGGAGGGAATTGATGACTTCGTGCTTTACTGTGACGCTTCGATCATGGGTATGGGTGTAGTATTGATGCAACGGGGTCACGTGATAGCTTACGCTTCGAGGTAATTGAAGCCTCACGAAGCGAACTATTCGACGCATGATTTGGAGCTGGAGGCTGTAGTTTCCTGTTGGATTAATGTCTAAGTCCATAACTATGATTGGTAAGACTTGACCCGACCCGGCATGGTCCATTTGGGTTGCATGGCATCATGCATTTGGATAGACTATAATGAGAGAAATAACACTTAAGGTTGGTTAATATATTATAAGTTCTAATATATTAATAATGTTATTTAATTAGTATTGATCAAGAATTAATTTGGAATTAATTAAGTGATCAAAAGGAGACTAATTAAATATATGGGTTGATTGTGTAAATCATTCATTCTTATATATGTGGGCTTGTGATCCAAGATTCCTTATGTTGGACTAAGTCCATGGGGTGACCCATGGATACTCCATGGAGGTTAAAATCCATGGAGCATAAGGAATGGGTAAAGTTATGAGTTACATGGTGTAACCCTAATAGCCACCATATAAAAGAATCCCATGGCTCAAGAAATCGTGCACTAATGTGTGAGTGTGAGGGCTAGACGATTTCAAGGAGTGTTCAAGTTTCTCTCAAGTTATTCCAAGTGTATTTGGTGTTGTGTGAACCATTTGAGGTGTCACACTTGGGGCACTAGGCACTCAAGCTTCATGAAGACATTCTACATCAAAGAGGTATGTATTCTATCTTGTTATATTTATTATTTTGTATGCTAGATTAGGATAATACCTTGGATGTTCATAATTGTATGTATAATAGAGAAAACATAGATCCAAAATATTTAGGGTTGCATGTACACTTAGGAGTGTTAGAATGCTCATAACCCAACAGTGGTATCAGAGCCTAGGCTTGTTTTCTTGTTATACTTGCAAAAGTAGCTGAAAAATCGAGTTGGATGCATATATTCGATTGTTTTGGCTGGAATTGGACTAGGAACATTACCCTAAGATGTTTTTGGACTTATAAACTTGTTTTTGATGTGGTAATGTTCATGCTAATCCAATTTCTAAGATAATTGTCATAATTTCAAGATTTGTATTAGTTTGTATGTTCATGCTAATTTCTTGAAGATTGATGATTTGAATTATCTTGTTCTTATGAGGTTCTTAGATTAATAGAAAAGTTGTGTGAAATAGTTGTTTTCAATCCATTTTAATCTAAGAGTTGATTCCAAAGTGTGTTTTTGTAACTTGTCCTCAAGTTATATGAAAAGTCACATTTAAGAATCATAAAACTCATAAAAGTTGGGAAAGGTTACAAAATGAAGAGTCTAGTTCTAATTAAATGGTTTTATGACTTCATAACTTGTCCTCAAGTTATGGAGGTTCAAGAGTCTCTTCATTAAATTAAAAAAAAGTGTAACCTTAATTAGTTCCATAAGTTACAATAAAAAAAGTTATTTTTTTTATTAATTAGTTTAAAGTCTTCCATAACTTGTCCTCAAGTTATGGAACTTGAAGAGTTTTTTTTTAATTAAAACTACTTTAAACTCATAAGTTATGGAATTAATTAGTTTTGAATAGTTTCAAAACTTGCCCTCAAGTTTTGGAATATGAAAAGTTTTCACTTATGAATACTTTAATTCCAAGTTAGCCCTTAGAATTTTAAAAGTTAAAATTCAACCCTTATACTTTATAATATTATAAGTTAATAATATTTATATATATGTATAAGAGTAAAGTCAGTCTTACCGTTAGTAGGCCTCATTCACGAAGCCGGTCTATAAGGGGGGTATAAGGTTACTGCCTATAAAATGGCAGTTTAATGGGTGTCCACTCTCACCCACCGCTTCCTTGACTGGTGGAGGGTCGTTAGCCGAACGGGTAGGACAAGGACTATAATTCTCCTTTCATTAAAAGTATTAATGATAAATACTAAGTAACTAAACTCTTATTAATACCCAATCTTAGTTACTTAGGAAAATGTGAATTTGGTGCTAACCCATGAAATTACACTTTGCACTTTGCTTAAGTCGTTAGTGGAGCGTGTGTGGTTAACCGGCACACTAACCTAGACTTAACAAGGTAGGCAAAGGGTAACTTAATATTTATCATAGTATCGGTGGAGCGTGTGTGGTTAACCGGCACACTGATTAAGGGGTAAATATTAAGGGTACCAAGTATATTTGCATGGTTATTCACACCTTGTTTTGTGATCCTCGGCATCCCAGTCACAAAACCTGAAGGGCACACTCGAGATTGAAACATGCCTTTGAACAGTTCAATGAATCTCAAAGATCTAGGACTTTCAAATCCAATTAAAACCTAATAAATTATTTCGTTTTTCATGGTGGAAATTGGTGAATCGTCATTCACCTACCTTCAAATATTTTATAGCTTGGATTACGGCATCCCTCTTCTAAGTTATAAAATAGTTTGTTGGGTCCTAGACTTAATATTTCATATTGGGTGTCATATTAAGGACTTTAAATCAACTATCTTGAATATCTCCCAAAAAGATGTCTGGTCTAAACATTTATGATCTTCCCAAATCTCTTGAAACAAGCTTTCCTAAATGAAGATGATGTCCCATGGATATCATACTTCTTTCACCTCCTCCAATTATTCTCCCTAACCCACAAGTTCCTAAAAAGTTTAAGGTCACTCAAGCCCTAATGGCAAGCATGGTCTATGTGTGATCACATCTTAGAGATGAAGTCACATATTGACAAGCCGGGAGAGTTGGGTGTCAAAGTCTTGAGAAAGTTGGATGTTCAATCACTTTCTAAGTCACATAGTGAGTTCCTTTGGGACTACTATGAAACAGACTATGACATGAACCTTAATGATCATATCTATTTGCTTGGTGTTGCTGAATCAGCAATGATTTGGAACGATAGTAAAGCAAATTTGATTAGAAGATCAACTTCCCAAAAACTTTATGGACAGTGACAATGGTGACACTGGAAATCCAGAAAAAGCATTCTCTTCCCAATGGAAAGGGATTGGCCATAGTCAACCCGGTTGACCAAATGGTAAAGAGAAAGGCTAAGTCTGAGATAGTCCCATTACCAAAGGGTCCATATGTTTATTTTGCCAAAGGAAGGGGCATTGGTTACGAAGCTGCCAAATTTACCTAAGGATGTTAAAGTCAATAAGTTTGGCTCTACTTCAGGTAAAGTCCATTGTCTAACTCTATTAAGTACATGTTGATTCTGATCGCGAAGATGGATTTCAATCGCATGGTTCGGTGATCAGAATTTTGGGCTATTACTTAAGAGTTATGATATTTATATTGCTTAGGAATAGATAACAACAAGGTTTTCATATGGATTGTAAGGATAAGTTTTTCTGCAAAGTTTTAAAATAAAAGAAAAAGGTTTTGATTTTATTTATTTTAAGTATCCTTATAATGGCATTTGTGAAAAGTTGTTGCTTATAAGATTCCATTGATAGCAATATTGGAAAATTGGATTTGATTCTTTCGGTTGTGGTAGTGTCTAATATTACCAAATAAGGAAAGATTCTCATCACCCAAGGTTCAATTGGACCAAAACTTGGAATCATGCAAGTTGTATAGTATGATGAATGAGAACTTTCAGCTTGGAAAATTAAGACTAATTCCTTATGTGAATAAGGAAAGGACTAAGGGATCGAGTACACATTCTTGTGCACTGGTCAAGTCCACCACAAAAGATCAAGAAGACTATTCGTCATGATTTACTTAAGTTCAGTAAATATGGTTATACTTATAAGTTTAAGTATAAGTCTGTAGCATTGGAGAAGTTTCAATGTGAGACAGAACGAATAAGAAGAATCAAAGTATGGCAGAAAGATAAAAGTTTCTCAAATCTGAAAAGATGGGAGAGTACTTTAGTATCATGTTTATGATCATCTTAATGATTAAGATACCATATCACAATTGGTCCTCTAAAGTCATCTTAGTGCATTCTTATGACTAAGAAGAGGAGTCATGAATTGTTGAAATGGTTAAATAAAAAAGATGAGTCATACTTCGTTCCAAAACAATTCTTAGAGTCATACTCCAAGATTGTAAGAGTAAAAGGTTATCTACTCTTGTACATTTGAAATTGGTAAGTTGTGATGTTTTGGATAAAACAGAGACCAACTTAGGCCAATTGTGTAAAGTGTTAGTCTTGATAAAGAATCCGTACTATCTCTTGAATATTTGACAAGGGAGTCTTATATGTCAAGAGGACAGTGGGAGTCTTAAAGCTCTTGAAAGTTTCAAGACTTAATCAAGAATAAAACCTAAAGTCCTTCACTAGCACACGACTTGAGGTTTATAACCTATCGTGTTGAAATTTTTGTGCCTATTCAAGTTGGCTTTGCATAGGATTTCTGAGAGTTCTCAATTGGTTGCACAACTACTTGGAAGCAATGGCAGGCACCTGAGCTGCCAAATGGCAAGAATTTAAGATTGCACAAGTTTAATCAATATGAGTTTGGATTTGTCACTAACCTTGTCTTGTGATTATGGTTTTGACAAATTCACATGGATAAGAACACATACACTATTAAATCTAAGTGTCATAAGGTTTCTCTCCGATTCATGAAAATGATGGTGAGGAAACACTTTCACTAAGTAGATTTTAGCTAGATAGCAATTGTGATATTTGCATTCTCAAAGTCGTTAGTGGAGCGTGTGTGGTTTACCGGCACACTAACATGGACTTGTGAGAAGTGGAAAAGGTCTAAACAATTGAGACTATGATTACGACATCCCTTTTCATAGTTCTAAAATTGTTTAGACACACATGTGAGCTATCTAAGAGAGGTGTATGATTTTGATAAAGTTTTATCAAAACAATCTAGTATCAGAAATCTGAACTTTGGTAAGAAAGTCAGCTGATTTCTGAGTACATGTCAAAGCTAGTGGGAGCATAAGTGTTATGCTAATAATCATCATGTTAGTGGGAGCATGATAATTATGACAAAGGTTGCAAGTTAGCAATGTTAATTATAGAAAACAAAAGTTTCAATTTGTGAGGTTGCAGGGGTTGAAAAAGTTGTTTTGCTATAATTAAGGGAGAGGAAATTATACTTCATTTCAATTCTAAAAGCTTAGATTGAGATTTTAATCGTATTTAATCAAGGATATATATATGAATTTCATGTTGGAATGGCTCAACATAAGGAAATTCTATATATGGGTCCATTATTTGCGTTCTAAAATTCGATTATGATTACGTCATCCCTTTTCATAATCTGAATTTTGAGAACTTGGCAAATTGAAATGGAAATATTGTAGCAAAAGACTGGTTTAGTCTTTATGTGAGACATCATGAATCGTGTCCCATATGCTTCAGATATAGGATCGATTACATGTGCTATATTCATCCTTTCTAAAATTTTCCAAATGCCTGGGGCATTATGAAGGGAAAAGGTCTAGAATTGGATATGACTAAAATGATTAAGCAATTGTCGAGGACAATCTAAGGTTTACCAAAGATTGGTTGCTCAAGGACAGTTGGAAGTATAATGTTAATTCTGGAAGGACCATATTGACATAATCTGTAAGGAGGCAACTCTTGTTCAGAAGTGATAGTCAAAATGGAATATGGAAATGTTTCAAAGTTAGAAATTATTCAATCTGTGTAAGATTAGGAAACTTAATGAAAGAAGGATGTTTCCAAGGAGCTGATCTCCTTTGGAATGCTCTGTAATGATTGTTGTCAAGTCTTTCTGACTTCGTGCATAATCATTAAGAGGATCAATGCATATAAGTTTAGAATCTAACAGATTTCAGTAAATGGCATGAATTTGGAATTCTTGCATTTGCAGTAAGGATTTGGGACTGTGAAAAGAGGATCATTGGAGTGATGTTCAATTGATCTATTTTACAAAGTAAAGATCATAGACAAACATAGTATGCATACTTGGTGTATGGCATGACTAGTGTTTAGAAAACATAGTGTACATGCTTGGAGCATGGGACAACTATTGTTTTAAATTCAAGTATAAAGTTGATAAAACCGAAACAATGAATAATGAGTAATCAGTATGGTGATAAATAAAAGTGTTTATTTATATTCATAGGGTTTGATACCATATTTGATTCATTTATTCTTGTGTTTCACTTTGCATGTTTTGACTTCCAGAATAACTAAGTCGCTCTTCCTGAATGATTAAGTTATTCAAACCATCCACAGTCGGTCATATGTTGGAAGTAGACATGAATCAAGACTGTCATGGGTTGGTTTGTAGAGGTCCAAGTTGGTGGACAAAGTGGTGCTACAACACTCATGAGTGCTCATAAGTTCTGAGTATTGGATTCAACCCGCGCTCATTTGAATCACTTCATGGATTTTATCACGAGTGATCATGAGACGATAATATCTTATATTCTTCAAACCTAGAGATATGAGTTGTTACTATGAGTTGGTTATACATTGATTGCACGAAAACGCATTGGTAACTCGATGTTATAAAACGTGCCTTTGTGTATGATTCAACAAGTAGTAGAACAAGCCATATGAGTCGAAGTTTATCCATTCCTTTTACCTTCGGGATAAAAGCGATATCTATGGGCCCCTCGATGATTTAAAGATGATACATGTGAGTGCTTGGCCAAGCCAGGACTGATTTGATTTGTTCAATCAGTCAGTCATCATGAATTGGAAATCGGGAAACAACAAATGGACAGAGAGAATGATTGATAATCCATGTCTCAGTCCATATGATATCTAGAATGGAGGAATATATGATCCCTTATCTAATGGACAAGTCATTGACAAAGGTCAGAGTTCATCGACAAGGTCAGAGTTCGACAGAAGCTTTTGAGAGCTACGATTGCTGATCGGTTCCTGAAGTCATACGCAATAATAGTTTTAGACTTATCCAAGTGGGAGACTATTGGATTAATGTCTAAGTCCATAACTATAATTGGTAAGACTTGACCCGACCTGGCATGGTCCATTTGGGTTGCATGGCATCATGCATTTGGATAGACTATAATGAGAGAAATAACACTTAAGGTTGGTTAATATATTATAAGTTCTAATATATTAATAAGGTTATTTAATTAGTATTGATCAAGAATTAATTTGGAATTAATTAAGTGATCAAAAGGAGACTAATTAAATATATGGGTTGATTGTGTAAATCATTCATTCTTATATATGTGGGCTTGTGATCCAAGATTCCTTATGTTGGACTAAGTCCATGGGGTGACCCATGGATACTCCATGGAGGTTAAAATCCATGGAGCATAAGGAATGGGTAAAGTTATGAGTTACATGGTGTAACCCTAATAGCCACCATATAAAAGAATCCCATGGCTCAAGAAATCGTGCACTAATGTGTGAGTGTGAGGGCTAGACGATTTCAAGGAGTGTTCAAGTTTCTCTCAAGTTATTCCAAGTGTATTTGGTGTTGTGTGAACCATTTGAGGTGTCACACTTGGGGCACTAGGCACTCAAGCTTCATGAAGACATTCTACATCAAAGAGGTATGTATTCTATCTTGTTATATTTATTATTTTGTATGCTAGATTAGGATAATACCTTGGATGTTCATAATTGTATGTATAATAGAGAAAACATAGATCCAAAATATTTAGGGTTGCATGTACACTTAGGAGTGTTAGAATGCTCATAACCCAACATTTCCGCCCTCAAGATTTGGCGGCATTACCTCTATGGGGTACGTTGTACCATTTACACGGAGCACAAGAGTTTGAGGTACCTCATGGATCAGCCGAATATGAACATGAGACATCATTGGTGGTTAGATGTGGTGAAGGATTACGACTGTGAGATCCTTTACACCCGGGCAAGGCCAATGTGGTGGCCGATGCTCTTAGCCGCAAGGTGGTGGCGGCTCCGATTCGAGATATATGTCTGAGGATGACAATGATTACTCCGCTGCTGGAGCAGATCCGAGAGGCGTAGGTCGAGGGTATGGAGGAGGAGCGTCGGAAGTGTGAGCGGATCATAGGCCAGGTGGCCTCATTTGATTATGACAGCCGTGGGTTGTTGACCCTACATGGGAGGGTCTGGGTTCCATACTGGGGCAGAGTACGACAGGTTCTGGTGGATGAGGCCCACAAGTCGAGGTTCTCCATCCATCCCTGTGCGACAAAGATGTACCGGGATCTTCGCCCTGATTATTGGTGGCCCTGTATGAAACGGGACGTAGCTTGGTACGTAGAGCAGTGCTTGACTTACGGAAAAGTTAAGGTCGGACATCAACGACCACGCGGCAGGATGCAGTCGTTAGACATTCCCGTGTGGAAATGGGGAGATATCACTATGGACTTCATCACGAAGCTTCCTAGGACCGCATGTGGAGTAGATTTGATATGGGTTATCGTAGATCGGTTGACAAAGAGTGCTCATTTTATCCCAATCAAGGAGAGTATATCGGCTGAGAAGCTAGCCGAGATCTACGTTCGTGAGGTGGTGACACATCATGGAGTGCCTGTTTCGGTTGTGGCAGACCGAGATATTCGTTTCACTTCCAGATTTTGGAAGCGGTTTCACGACGAGATGGGTACTCATCTCCACTTCAACACCACTTTCCACCCTCAGACGGATGGGCAGAGCGAGTAGAAAATTCAGACTCTCGAGGACATGTTGCGTGCATGTGTTTTGGATTTCGGTGGCAGTTGGGATAGGTATCTTCCGTTAGCGGAATTTTTGTATAACAACAGTTACCACGCCAGCATAGACCGACCTCCCTTCGAGATGCTCTACAGGAGGAAGTGTAGGACCCCAATCTGTTGGGGCGAGATCGGACAGAGGGTCATGGGGAGTACTGAGGTCGTACTCAAGACCGCTGAGAGGATCCAACAGGTCTGGAGCAGGCTCCGGACTGCTCAGAGTCGGCAGAAAAGCTATGCCGACAAGCGCCGTTCAGACTTGGAGTTTCAAGTGGGCAACATGGTCCTCCTGAAAGTGTCACTTTGGCAAGGTGTTATCCGGTTCAAGAAGCGGGGCAAACTGGGCCCCAGATACATCGGTCCGTTCAGGATTTTAGCTCGGGTGGGCCGGGTTGCTTACCGTTTAGATCTTCCAGCAGAGCTCAGCCAGATCCACAACACTTTCCAGGTCTTTTCAGTTGCGGAAGTGCTTAGTGGATGACTCAGCGGTTAAGCCTTTAGAGGATATTCAGGTTGATGATAGCCTGAATTACATCGAGAGACTAGTATCCATCCTAGACAAGAGGACGAAGGAGCTCAGGAGCAAGAGGAACGAGCTGGTGAAGGTGCAGTGGCAGCACCATAAGGGCTCGGAGTGGACCTGGGAGCCCGAGGAGGAGATGAGGGAGCACTACCCAGAGTTATTTCCGGATGCAGCGGACTTTGAGGACGAAGTCTGATTCAAGTGGGGGAGAATTGTAAAAACTGTCACTGGAGGTAATAATCATTTAATATTTCTTTAATTAATTATTGGGCTAAGAATTTATTTGATGGACTATTGAGTGGACCATTAGTAAGTGGGTCGTATAGTTGGGCTGCCCAGAAGACGTACGTTGGGCGTAAGCTTGGAGTACACGGGGTGTAGAGGAGCTTTGGATTCGGGAGGCGCATGCACGTACGCGCAGCGTACCAAAGAGTACATGTAGCGTAAGTGAGTAGACTCCAAACCCTAATTTTAGGGTTTAAGCCATATAAATACAACATTATGACTCAAACCCTAGCCTCCTTACCAGCCCCTCAACCTCAGAAACCATAGATAGCCTCCTTTTTCTCATTCTTGTGTGTGTTTGGCCTTGTGAAGCTTGTTTTGGAGCTTAGAATCTTGAAAGAAGGAAGAAGAAGTTAGTGAAGAGGAACTTGAGTATCTTGAGCTCATAGATCCGGGATAGCATCATCATTTGGGAATCTTTGAACGTATAAAGTTCACAACTTTCCTCAAGTATACTTAGATCTAGTGTAGTGATGTTTTGGACCTTTTAATCCAAAGAATGGATCTTTATGACTCAAATTCGTTTCTAGGCCTAGGGTTGCCATCCTTAGTGATATAAGAGCCCCATAAGCAGTAAAGTTTCGATCTTTATGGTCCATTTGTGACCATGCATGAGTTTTGGTCATTTCCATGGAAGTTAGTTGTTATATTCCATGTTTGGGCTCATTTGGTGGGTTGCAAGCCACCAAGTAATCGACTTTATGAGTTAACACAAGTTATTGGACTCAGATCTTTAATTTGGACGTAAGGTCTTGAAGGATTAAGCACTTTTGAGGAATATGGCTTAACAGGGTAGTATGCTGGGCGTACAAGCTAGTACGTGCAGCGTACAAGCCATACAACCTGTACGCTTAGCGTACCGAGGAGTACACCCTGTGTACTCGCTGTGTTTGGACTTCATAACTTTTGGGCCTTAGTGGGCCATGAGGAGTCAGTTAATTGGTCAAGGACATATTTGGGTTTTTGGAAAGGCCCATTTGAGGAATTGGGCCCAATTTATAAAATTGGGCCATTAGTGGGCCTTTAGTGGGCCATTAGTGGGCTTAGAAAGATAAAATGGAATTGAGCTTTGGATATGGTCCAAATTAGACCAAGGGGTAAAATAGTCATTTTACCCTAAGGAGTATTATGAAATTTGACTAAGTGTTATTGTGATAATGATAGTCGGGGAGTCGCGGGAGCAGTTGATAGAGATTCCTTACCGAGAGATTTAGCAGCCAACTTTGTGAGGTGAGTTTTCCTCCAGTAGGAACGGGTCGCACGCACTAATGCCAGCCCATTTATGTAAGTTAGTATATGCCGGACTAAGGTCCGATGCCGGGCTGTTCCTGATGTTGGTTTATATGGTTCCGGACATCGGTCTGTTGCCGGGGCAAGCCCGTGAAAGGTTTGTATGCTTGATGTCTTTGTGATTCTTGCATGTGCTTGTTAGAATGTTTTCGAACCTCAGTGCGATGTCGGGGCAAGCCCGAGGAATGTTTATGTGTATGCTAGATGTTGTAACATCCCGAAATTTCCAGGTATCATATTTGAGAAATTCATGTTCCTTAGTAGAGCAACTCGACGAGTTGGATGGCCAACTCGGCGAGTGGAGTCGTTTTGGCCGCGTGGGTTTAGTGACCAACTCGGCGAGTTGGAGTTGTTTAGTGAAACCCTAATTTTCCGGGTTTGTGTCCTATTTAAAGGGCCTTAAGTCCTCATTTCCGCCTCCCTTATCTCCAGAGAGCCCTGTGAGAAACCCTAGATTGGTTCCATCCATTGTGAGAGAGAAAGAGACTAATTTGGGTGTTCTTGTGCAACTTTGGAAGAAGATTTGGAGAGCATCTTGGCTTGAACCAGGGAGGGACGTTTGGATCCAGAGATTATTCAGTGGTTAGCTTCTGTTGGACGTAAAAAGATGCTAACTTGATCATTGTTTGTGTAGATCTTGGTTTGGGGGAGCTTTTAGGGTTTTCTCCCACCCACCTTGTGTTATTGAGTCCCTTGAGCATATCTTGAGGTTAAAACCTCATATCTGGACTATATGAGGTCTTGTGGGCGCAAAGACCCAAACTTTATGGAGCTAGAGGCAAACGTTTGAGCACCAAACCCTTGTAAGAGCTTGTAATGGCATTATGGAGCCAATATGCCATGCATGAACGTAAAGCTGCAAGCTTTACGTGATATTCGAGCTTTAGGAGGTCAGATCTAGAGTATGGAGTAGCATTTCTGCCTTAAAACGTCTGAATGAGAATTTTGACTTAAGGGACTCGACGAGTCGATGAGCCGACTCGACGAGTCGGTTAGGGTTTATCCCGATGAGTTTGAGCATGTTGTAACTCGGCGAGTTGACGGGTCAACTCAACGAGTTGAGTTGGTTTTCATGAGGCTTATGAGGAAACGAGGGGACTGGACGAGTTGCTTTGATGCACTCGACGAGTTGGGTCAACATGGACTGTTGACTCAAGTTTGACTTCTGTTGACTTTTAGGGTTTTGACCAAATGTGAGTAATGGAGACCATGGAGGGGTAGAATGGTCTTTTACCCTTCCCAAGAGTTAGAGAGGGGCTAGTATGAGTTTATTTAGAGTTGATATTTTAATTTGAGATCATTATCATATGTGTTAGGCGGAGGCTAGATCGGTGATTCGTGCACAAGGTGTATTTACTAGCTTGCTTCGAGGTGAGTCTTCTCACTATACTTACCTGAGTGGTAATATAGTGTGACCGGAGGGTCTTATATGTTTATGCTAAGTTATGTGATATTATGCATTTTGTCTGTGTGATATATATGATGTATTTAGTGCTTACTGAGATAGGACCGGAGGGTCCAAACCGAGTTGTGGGAACGGAGGGTCTTCACTGAGATACTGGACTGGAGGTTCCAAATCGAGTTGTGAGACCGGAGGGTCCTCACTGAGACACATGACCGGAGGGTCCACACCGAGATGCATGAGACCGGAGGGTCCATGCCGAGTTATAGCCATGAGAGGCTTATTATTTGTGTATGTGGTATTTTGGGGAGCTCACTAAGCTTCGTGCTTACCGTGTTGTGTGATATATGTTTAAGGTACTTTTCAGGATCGCGGGAACGCGCCGACTTGATTGTACACACGAGAGAAAGAGTTATGTTTTGAGGATCCTGGATTTTTAATGAAATATTTATGGAGTTGTGTTTTGATAATTAGATACTTGGGATTTTGTGAAATATGTTATGAGAATTATGTGATTTAAAAATGAAAAATTTATGGTGTTACAAGTTGGTATCAGAGCCTTGGTTTGAGGGATTCGGATGTACTTTCGGGTGTGTCCGAACTCAAACTGAGGATTGGAGAAAAAAATTCCAAGGAGAAAGGATTTTCTAAAATGAGTAAGAGTTTTAAGAGTAAAACGAGATGGAGCGGTGTGTACAATCAGCCACAGCCCGAGCGGTGATTTCCCAAAATACCCTTATTTATTTGTGTTATGAGTTATTTATGAGATATTAGGGATGCATGCTAGAGGATAGGCTAGGTATTTCATATTTTAGGGCTAGAGTTGCCTGATTTGTGATGCCTTAGCCTATGAGATGCTATTGATTGATATTATCTGCTATTTGCTCTATGTATGTGCTGAGTAGGAGTATCTAGCAGGAATCTTTTTAGAGAGTGCATTGAGTAGCGGAGTAATCTAGGAGAGATACCTAGATGTGCATTTGAGGAATCTACTGAGAGAGTGCTTAGATACCACGAGAGGTAGGATTGCCTGAGTTCGGTGATGCCTTTTGAGTTATGGATAGAGCAAGTGGAGTTGTTTGCTAGAGTAGTGTTATGTGCTGGCGAAGGCCATTCGATGCCCAAAAGCTGCTTGCTTTGTGCTTTGTGGAACTCTTAAATGATGGGAGTCAGCTAGTAAGCGAATCTGATGATATTCGGGAGGTGGATGACTGGCATCATGAGGAGTTTTTCAGCAGCTGATGGCAGAGAAGAGTGAGGACCTAGGAGAGCCTAGGGAGTATTTTGAGTCCAACTAGTACGCTGACTAGAGGCGAGTATGCGCTAGAGAGCGAGCATGTGTAATGGGATTGGCGATCGAGAAGGTTACACAGCTACTTAGGAAATTTGGAACGATCCGTGTGGGAAGTATGGGTAGATGTGGCATATAGTACGGGTCCATAATACTGAAATCAGAGGACCCATACTCGAAACAAGGAGAATTCTAGAGGTTCTAAATAGTAGTTTGAGAAGAGATAACATGGTTCGAGTATAATGATTCGTAGCAGTGAGTGCTTCTGTCTTTATCAGTTATCCCGTTGTGGTGGTTTAGATTGAGAATTGAGATGGTAGATTGTGGGGGACAGAGGGCCATGTCGGTCAAGCTTCAGCGGAGTGAACCTTGCGAGGAAAAATTGAGTTAGATCTCGAGGGGTTTTACTGGTCAGATGCCAGTTGGAGTCACGTGACTCAAGGAGGAGTAGAGATGATGCTTTGTGGAGGATTGAGGTATGGGCTGAGCGCCCGACCGATAGTCAAGATGTTACTTCCTATGACGAGAATTGCTTTATTTCCGTGTTCTGTGTGGAGCGAAAGAGATAGTGAGTTTCAGGTTTCGGAGTTTGGAGGTAAACCCTGTGGGGTAGCTATAGTTGCTATATTTTCACCAGAGTATTTTGGAGTACGTCTGCTGTGAGGTATTTCTTATACCATAAGGGAGTCAGCAGTGGGGGCTGAGATGGATGAGGATGAGGATGTGCCTTTGTGGAGAACAGTAAGGCATATGTTAGTAACAGTTTTGGGTAATCAAAAGGAGTATATCAGGGCGGTGTCCCTTTTCGTTTGCAGATGGTCATCGACGGTGAGGGGGGGGGGGGAGGACTCCCTCTTCCATGTCAATCCGCACGATAGGATGGCGGGTGAGGAATCAAAGATGAGGTGTGTGACAGTTCTTTGTCTTCAGACTGAGGGTCACGACTAATTCGGGGCAGTTGAGAGGTTTAGTAGTGTGTTAGTATGAGATTCTAGGTGGCTAGAGACAGTCATGTTTGGAAATTTATGAGGATTTCACTTGAGAATCGGGATATTTGGAGATGTTTGGTCTCTATCGAGAAGATCATCGAGTGTTACATGGTACGTTCCAAGAGTCAAGTGTAGTGTAGCTGGTGAAACAGTCTGTAGGATAGACTGTTGGCATACCAATTAGTGATGATCGGAACCCTAAGTGGGGGTGAACTGGTATTCTGTTAAGAGGATCAGCAACCCGTGCAAGTGTGGTTGAGGACGGGTTATGAAGATCTGCGGCACGGACATATGAGTTTTGGGTTATGGGTGGACAAGGTCAGATACAAAGCGAGATGATGTATGTGTATGCGCTTAAGAAAGGATAAGTGAATCCACGGAAGGTGGCCGTTGGTCAGAGAATTTATTGTGGCCAGGGATTTTTCAGGTTTGCAAATGTTGAGTTCGAGGCGGTTGGGTCACTGAGGTCAGGGTGCAATAGCTGAGATTTGCGGGTTTAAGTATAGATTGTGATCTATACTCCAGGAGGGGTAGAAGTTGATTTGTCAACCAATTTCAGAGTCGGTATGAGTAGTTTCGTATGGGTTGTGATCAGAAGAGGATGGAGCTTTGGATTTTCGTCAACGTGTTTTCAGTCATTGACGATTCCTCCGTGTTTCAATTTGTGAGATTGGAGTATTTCGAGGTTACGAGTTCCGTGAGTGGAAGATCAGTGGTTGAGGCAAGACATCGTCAGATGCTGTGATGGTGTACCGAGGTACCCGAGTATGATATCCTAACTTTTGGGCATGTCGAGACTCGAGTTGTGAGATGGCAAGTGGAGTACCGAGTGAATATTGTTCCAGTGGGAACCCATCAGTTAACTATCGCCGGAGTGGGACTGTCTAAGGGTGTACCTGTGCTAAGAAAAGTGTCTTGCCTACTAGAATTTACATCTGGACTGGTGGTGCATAAGCTGGGTGGGTGTGTGCACCTATCTATGTTGGGTTGCGGAGCATGAGTTAGTGAACTCAGTGTAGTGATGACTTGATGATGAGATTATTGGGTGATAAGAGAGCGAGTGGATCAGAGTGGGAGTAATCACTTGGGATTATCAGGGGAAAACCATGGAGTGAGCCCATGGTGAGTCAGTGAGTGAGAGAGTGTTGTAAGACTACGGGGATTCGTAGCATCCATGAGTCAGTGGGATAGGGTATCGTGGTACTGCGGGGAGCCGTAGTATTCACCAGTCAGCGAGAGAGTGCTGTGATACTGTGGGGAGCCGTAGTATTCACTAGTCCGCGAGAGAGTTTCGTGATACTGCGGGGAGACATAGCATTCACGAATTAGTGAGAGGAAATTTTTTGATACTACGGGGAGTCGTATCATTCACTAGTCAGAGCATGATGCAGAAGAATTTTTAGGCTTGGGTAGCCTTATTAATTGAGTTTTCGGGAACCTGGTGGTCGGACCAGGGGCGAGACTGGGGTCTCCGTGATGATCGGAAATTGCTATATCTCGAGTTGAGGAGAGGATATCGCAGTCGGAAGAAATTAGAGAGATGGGGTGGGCATGAATTCGCGAATCTCGGGTCATGGGTTGGGTATCAGATTGGAAATGAGTGGTTCCAATTCTGCTGTTGAATCAGACTCTCGAGCTTGAGTCGGACCAATTTGTGTATTGATTAGGCGAGATGAGATTCCGGATTCATTAAAGGGTTTCATTTTGAGGGGTATTGATTTCCATCTGATGTCTTACACCTGAGTGGGTCAGTTCGTTGGTAGGGGAAGGACTGCAAGACGCATGGAACTAGTGAGTAGTAGACAACAGAGGTCGGAGGTGAGGCGACTTTAGATGGGGTTGTAGTATTTGCTTGGGTTAAAGCGAACTTCGTGACTTATGCGTCACGATGGGCCGAGATAGTTATTGTGAGAAGGAATCCGGTAAGTCGTTTTATTGGGTGTGTAGTAGGTAACCTTTGGAGGTTCAACTATTGGGCCAGGAGTTGACCTGGTGCTCAGTGTTGAAAGGGATATTTGAGAGGAAGCTGGGGCTTATGATATTAGATGTTAGAGGATACTCCTGAGCGAGCACGATCATTTTCTTGTGTATGAGGACAGAGTGTTGAGAGTCCATTTTTCAGATGGGTCTGATAGCAATACAGTTGATGTGTCCCTGGTGAGATGTGACCCTTTCGTTCCTTTGGAGTACGATCTGGATCGATTTGTATATCTGGTATGAGTGATCGGTAGTCAATTATTGGTCAATGACTTGATTCCATCAGTCGCAACAAGGGAATCAGAGTGGCGGTGTGTTAACAGGGTCTGTTATTCGAGGAGCGATTAACACGATGATATCATGCGAGGGCGGTCTGGCAGGGAGACAGACCACTAGAGTTTCCAGTTTCTGGAGAGTCAAAAAGGGTACCGCAATGGCAGAGGGGTCCGTCCTTTTACGGGAGTGGGAGTTCATGTTTGGGCTCAGGTGTTTTTGGAAGGAAATTGTTGTATGATATGAGATTCTTTTGATGGTGCTTCTCGGGTCATTGGGTTCGATCTATGTATTGTTGCGGAGCGATTTCGAGGGCGAAATCTAATTCAAGTGGGGGAGAATTGTAGCATTCCGAAATTTCCAGGTATCATATTTGAGAAATTCATGTTCCTTAGCAGAGCAACTCGACGAGTTGGATGGCCAACTCAGCGAGTGGAGTCGTTTTGGTCGCGTGGGTTTAGTGACCAACTCGGCGAGTAGAGAGACCAACTCGGCGAGTTGGAGCTATTTGGAGAAACCCTAATTTTTCGGGTTTGTGTCCTATTTAAAGGGCCTTCAGCTCTCATTTCCACCTCCCTTATCTCCAGAGAGCCCTCTGAGAAACCCTAGATCGGTTCCATCCATTGTGAGAGAGAAAGAGACTAATTTGGGTGTTCTTGTGCAACTTTGGAAGAAGATTTGGAGAGCATCTTGGCTTAGACCAAGGATGGACGTTTGGATCCAGAGATTCTTTAGTGGTTAGCTTCTATTGGAGGTAAAAAGATGCTAACTTGATCATTCTTTGTGTAGATCTTGGTTTGGGGGAGCTTTTAGGGTTTTCTCCCACCCACATTGTGTTATTGAGTCCCATGAGCATATCTTGAGGTTGAAACCTCAGATCTGGACTGTACGAGGTCTTGTGAGCCCAAATACCCAAGCTTTATGGAGCTAGAGGCAAACTTTGAGCACCAAACCCTTTTAAGAGCTTGTATTGGCATTATGGAGCCAATATGTCATGCATGAACGTAAAGCTGCAAGCTTTACGTGATATTCGACTTTAGGAGGTCAGATCCAGAGTATAAAGTAGCATTTCTGCCTTAAAACGTCTGAACGAGAATTTTGACTTAAGGGACTCAACGAGTCGATGAGCTGACTCGACGAGTCGGTTAGGGTTTATCCCGATGAGTTTGAGCATGCTGTAACACGACGAGTTGACGGGTCAACTCGATGAGTTGAGTTGGTTTTCATGAGGCTTCCGAGGAAATGAGGGGACTTGACGAGTTGGGTCAACATGGACTGTTGACTTTTAGGGTTTTAACCAAATGTGAGTAATGGAGACCGTGGAGGGGTAGAATGTTCTTTTACCCTTCCTAAGAGTTAGAGAGGGGCTAATATGAGTTTATTTAGAGTTGAGATTTTAATTTGAGATAATTATCATATGTGTTAGGCGGAGGCTAGATCGGTGATTCGTGCACAAGGTGTATTTACTAGCTTGCTTCGAGGTGAGTCTTCTCACTATACTTACCTGAGTGGTAATACAGTGTGATCGTACGGTCTTATATGTTTATGCTGAGTTATGTGATATTATGCATTTTGTCTGTGTGATATATATGATGTATTCAGTGCTTACTGAGATAGGACCGGAGGGTCCAAACCGAGTTGTGGGACCGGAGGTTCTTCACTGAGATACTGGACTGGAGGTTCCAAATCGAGCTGTGGGACCGGAGGGTCCTCACTCAGACACATGACCGGAGGGTCCACACTGAGATGCATGAGACCGGAGGGTCCATGCCGAGTTATAGCCATGAGAGGCTTATTATTTGTGTATGTGGTATTTTGGGGAGCTCACTAAGCTTCGTGCTTACCGTGTTGTGTGATATATGTTTAAGGTACTTTTTAGGATCGCGGGAAGGCGCCGACTTGATTGTACACACGAGAGAAATAGTTATGTTTTGAGGATCCTGGATTTTTAATGAAATATTTATGGAGTTGTGTTTTGATAATTAGATACTTGGGATTTTGTGAAATTTGTTATAAGAATTATGTGATTTAAAAATGAAAAATTTATGGTGTTACAAGTTGGTATCAGAGCCTTGGTTTGAGGGAGTCGGATGTACTTTCGGGTGTGTCCGAACTCAAACTGAGGATTTGAGAAAAAAATTTCAAGGAGAAATGATTTTCTAAAATGAGTAAGAGTAAAACGAGATGGAGCGGTGTGTACAATCAGCCACAGCCCGAGCGGTGATTTCCCAAAATGCCCTTATTTATTTGTGTTATGAGTTATTTATGAGATATTAGGGATGCATGCTAGAGGATAGGCTAGGTATTTCATATTTTAGGGCTAGAGTTGCCTGATTTGTGATGCCTTAGCCTCGGAGATGCTATTGATTGATATTATCTGCTATTTGCTCTATGTATGTGCTGAGTAGGAGTATCTAGCAGGAATCTTTTTAGAGAGTGCATTGAGTAGCGGAGTAATCTAGGAGAGATACCTAGATGTGCATTTGGGGAGCTCACTAAGCTTCGTGCTTACCGTGTTGTGTGATATATGTTTAAGGTACTTTTCAGGATCGCGGGAAGACGCCGACTTGATTGTACACACGAGAGAAAGAGTTATGTTTTGAGGATCCTGGATTTTTAATTAAACATTTATGGAGTTGTGTTTTGATAATTAGATACTTGGGATTTTGTGAAATATGTTATGAGAATTATGTGATTTAGAAATAAAAAAATTATTTGAAAAATTTACGGAGTTACAGATGTTTATGTTTATATGTATTTGTTGATATGCTTATGTATACCGAGCTTTGCTCGATGCCGGGCGGGGCCCGATGCCGGACTATGGTTCGATGTCGGGCTAGGCCCAAGTTTTGTGTTATGTGATTATGTGATATGTGTATGGTATGTGGGAGACACACTAAGCGTCGTGCTTACAGTTTTCAGTTTTGGTTTTAGGTACTTTCGCTAGTAAGGGGAAGAGCTTGGGATGACTGCATTGCACACACCACAACATTTAGCCTGTGATCATTTACTCTGATATTTGGACATGTGATTTTGATACAATATTTTTATATGATGTTTTGAGATACTATCATCATTGTTTTTATGAGATGTTTTGGGTTACCATTTTATTATTTATAAATAAAAATGAAATTTTTGGACTGTATTTTCGGGATGTTTCAATATATATATATATATATATATATATATATATATATATATATATATATATATATACTTATTATTATATATACTAGGTGTGAAACCCGTGTATTACACGGGTTGATTTAAAAAAAGATTAAACATTAAAGTGTAAACAAAAAATATTTTTTAATGTACAACTTTAAAATAAGAAAAGAAGAAACGTATTTATTGCAATTTAATATCATATATATGATATTTAATACTTACATATATACGTATATGACTTTAATTTTAAAAATTGAAACAAACCAAAAATTGACAAGTGGATAATATTTCTTTCATAAATACCACAAAATGACAAGTGTCAAAACTCATGAGAGATTGACATGTGAAAAAAAAACTTTCATTTATTAAGAAGGATATATTAAAGAAATGAAAGTTAGGAACAGTAAAGTTCCTAAGTGTTTGGCAAGATTGGTCCCTAAGGTTATGTATGTTTGCTAAATGTCGTCTGTTTATTTCCTTCTTTTTCAGGGGTCCTCTTAGGCGGGTCGGGTACTGTTCCGGGGCGGATCTCCTTGAATACAACGTCACCGTTCCTCCGCTACCTACCGTTTTACACCGAATGACGTCTTGCTTCCTTCTTCAAAGAACCCAACCGCTTCTTAACCCAACGATTGATCCAGTTTCTTCCAATCGCCTTTTGATTCATCCTTCCAGATCCTCACTATTCCACTAAATTCTTTTCACCACGCGTTTTTTCTTCATCCGCCGTCTTCACCGTTCGTCTCTTTGATTCATCGGATTTCATTGGCCTACAACAACTTCATCGACTTAACAGTGCTCCGTCAGGATAATGCCTCCGGCAAAAAACCCCTGTTAAGTTATTACCAGAGATTATGAACCTGATTCAGGTAGGTTTGAGCCCTAATTTTTTCTAATTTGTGTTTTGTTGTTTTTAATTTTCGGATTACTCCCTCACTGTGGGTTGCAGGTCCTTCCCAAGAACATGCTTTCGGGCCGGGTGTATGTATATGTTGATTCTATTACCGTGATTCCAATTTGATACAGTTTCGATGAAGATAAGATTTTCCAGTCAGAAATAAACGTCCGATTCTTCAGTCATTTAATGTATTCCAGACCCCGAATTGAGGTTTGTTCTTAAATTTGTGTAAATGTTGGTTTCTTGCACGCATAAACATTTTTCTATCTTTTTTTTTTCAAAATTAGGAACATTTTGCTGATCAATATTCTTGAAAGTTGGGTCAAAAACTGTCTGATCTTCCAAATTTAGTATGACGTTGTTTGCTTTAAAATTTATTGCGAAGTTTGTATTTGTCTATTCTCTACTTCTATTATGATGTACTTTGTGTTGTCATGTTCTTTTTTTGTTTGTATTTTGCAGGTGATATACATATTTTGATTTTTTGCTTCGACATATGCCCTTATAAGAATAATTACCAGTGGCTCTCCAAAAATCCCATGTAAAAATTCCAACGCAATAGAAAAAAATCCATAAAAACTGAAGAAATTGATATACCTTAATCGAATAGAAAAACTGCAAAATCAATTTCTACAGTGAACTTCAATTTTTATGTTTCTTGACTGAAGACCACCCACTTGTTGTTCTCTTTGCAGCAGTTGAATTATGAAAGGGGTCTGCTTAAAATTTTGTAAGTTTATCACATTTGAAGACGACTGTTAACCACGTGCTCTTTTCTGTTTTTTTTTGCTAATTTAAAAATAAATTACAAAAGTTTTTCTTTTTTGTAATGGTTTTGGTCATGTTCCAAGGAAAATGGCTGCACTACCCTTTTCTGGTTTTTTATTTTATTTTAAATCAAAGGGTAATATTGTCAATTGCTTAAAACATGAACAAAAACATCACAAATATCTCAAATAATTACCCTTTTCTGTTTTGTTATAAATAAAATGGTAATATAGTCATTTTGCGTAAAACATGAACAAAGACATCACATATATCTCAAATAATAACCAAAATTGTAAAAAACTTTACTATTAATTTAAGCGCAACTTATATAATGATCCTGTAACATTTTCTATCTTAAAATATTCTTATTTGCTGTTATTACTCTTTTGCTTTTAGGCATATTAAAGTTTTTTATTTTTGAGATTTAAATTGCTTTTTTTATTATAGTAATTGAAAAATATGTGATTTTTGGGTGGCAAGTCTTCAACAGAGTTCTCAGAGCCTATGCTACAAAGCTTTATGATGAAGTTGCATTGCATATTAATATCATACAACTGCATACAATTAACACAACACAAACCTCTCCATGCCATAATCTGCAGTAAAACCCAGTTCTTTGTGTGCCCCTATTGGGCATCCAATCACTAAGCAAAAAAGTAGGTTGCTATTAATCAAATTAAGAAAATTTAGTTACCATCAAGATTCAGCTAATTTTTCTTCAACTTTCTTTCACCTGTTAAAGCAACAGTTCCATCCAGATTTCCAAAAACTGAAATGGAATTTTGAATTTCAGGTTGTAGAACAAAGGGCAGGTTAACAAGGGTTGAAGCAGCTTACCCAATTCTACACTTCTTTTTTGAATATTATTTAAATGTGTTTCGCATCTTTTGCTTATTATCTACGAACATATTTAATATTTATCCCCCCCCCCCCCCCCCCATGCGAAGTATGGGATACTTCTCTAGTTTTATTCGAATATTTAAATTAATATTATAATAATATTGTTACTAATCACTTATCAGTTGTTATGCATAATTTTTGTTAGTTTGATGTCGTTGTGATGGGTGGTAGAGGTGGGTGACGATGATGGGTGGTGGTGGTGGGTGGTGGTGGATGGTGTTGTTTAGGTGGTGAGTGGTGTTGGTTAGTGGGTTTTTTTTTTTTTAATTTTTATACTTATTTTTTGATTTATAATAATATTATTTGATGATTTTAATTTAAAAAAATTGTGTGGTCCAAATTTGTTTTCAAATGTTCTCGCAATAAGAAATGTTCTCGATTGAACGCTTTTTCTCTTTCTCTCTCTCTCTTTATATATATATATATATATATATATATATATATATATATATATATATATATATATATATATATATATATATATATATATAAGGCAACCCTGAGTGGGATAGATGATAGATACCGAATTAACATTTTTTCTTTTCCATTAAAAGTATGATCATTAACACCCACAACTAGTGTTCCACCAGACTACCAAGAATAGTCAGTGGTCGTCATCTATACTCTGTTAGATGACTGGTCCCGGTAATACATATAGACAATACATGGCCTGTCACAATTACTTTATTCCCTAAAACCCTTACTACCCTAATGAAATTTAGATATGATAAAATAATTTATACAAGTAAAATCATATCACTTTATCGCATATAACACACATGTAAAGAACACATATATATGTAAGCACATATAGCATTTAAGAATACATCATATCTATGTGTAAGCCGAAAGTAACTATGCACTAACCTAACAGAAGTGGGCGACTCGAAGTTAGGGCAACGCTTCGCCTTTACACTTTTCAAAGACCTAAAGGTATAACACTAAGTCTTAGCCTAGTTTCATAATCATGGCGACTATTTAAATAATAGTCTAGATTCCTCAATAATCCCAAGGTCTGCCTCAATGTCTATCAAGTAAGGAATAACTAGGTAGGATCAGATCGGTGATAGGGTCCGTTTGGTATACAGAGTATACCGTTTGGCAATCTCACTTTAAAACACCTCACTAAATCCAGCATAGACATCACCCCTATAAGTAGATCAATCAATATAATGACATTGAATTACAGATAAATCTTATTTATAGGTTCATAATAACGACTTATGACTATAAATATAAGTTACACTGAAAGAACTAGAGTGTAAATTAACTTATAGAGCTTTTAAGCGAAAAATCGGGAAAATATGCGGATAAAACTCCGAAATCAAAAGCTCCTATGTGACATCCCCCATTTTTCAGAACCAATTTAAAATTTTTCTTTACACTTTTAAGAAATGAAATGTGGAAGTTCCCAGTTAAATAAACATTTTTGAAATAACAAAGGTTATTTTATTAAAACCTTCGAGATGTCATTCGTTTATATCTGAACATACGTTACAACGTAAATAAAAAAGTCCTAAAATAACCAATGCAAGCCTATCCTTTATTCCACTCGGTATCCTAACTAGGCAATTTCAACCTTGGGTCCACTACCTATGATTCAATAAAATAAGTGGAACAGGTTTGGGAAAACTGGTGAGATACGTAGGGTTTTCAAGCCCATAACACTTTCATGATAAAATATCATTCTTGCAAGACATATATCAGGTGTAAATATATAACATGTCCTAATACCATCTACCTAATCCCAACCGATCCTTACAAAACCTAATTTGACAATCATCCGGAAGAATTACCTTACTGGATGATCTGTCTAAGCAACTGTTTAACTACACTTGCTAGGGGAGTCATTGGCTAGTGTTAGTCATATAAACCAACCAATGTTCAAAGATTTTGATGAATATGGCTTTCCATTTCATCTACGTCCATGGGTTATACAGCCATGCCAAGTAGATCCTTTTTATTCATTCTATTACACTTTGAAAACCTTTTTCAAAGTGTTAGAATTCTGCTTAATCTTATAAACACAACCATGTTCACTGAAACATCGCTAAACCATGACGAATAGAGTTATCGTTCTTTGTGGTGGATATATATAGTCCACATCAATGCGTACTAGATCCTTTAGTCCTTCACTTAAATCACATAAACATGTGATCAACGAATTAGTCATGATCTTCCAATGATCAAGATTCTCATACATCACACAATACAAATTGTATGATTCCAAGTTTCTATCCAATTGAAACTTGGGTGATGAGAATTCCTTTTCACTTGGTCAATCATGACATTACAACAAACAATATAGTTAAGAACCAAATCCACTTTAACATTGCTAATAATAGAAATATAACCGCCAATTTTAATAAATGCCATTGCAAGAAAATGTAAATAAATCAAAACTCACTTTTATTGATAATATGCGGAAAAATTTGTCCTTACCATGCAAATATATGAAAACTATGTTTCTAGATATTTCCTAAGCAATCTATTAATCTATCATAACTCATATGCACCAACTTCCAAAATCTGATCATCGGACAATGCGACCAAAATCCATTTCTCACAATCAGATTCAACTTGCTCTTCTTAAGCTTCCTTCTTTCTCTTAGATCCTGCAAAAACATCAAAATGCGACCGTCACATCATGTATTAAGAATCTATGAATAGGAACTTAATAATATAATGGAGTTAGATAGTGGATGTACCTGAAGTAGAGTCATACGACTTGACTTTACTATCTCTGCGATCTTTCAGGTGGTCAGGACAGCTTCGCATCCAATGTCCCTTCAATTAGCAATAGAAACATATGGACTTCTAAGGAATAGCACATGGGACTATCTCAGAATTAGCCTTTCTCTTTACCATATGGTCAAACGGTTTTACATTGGCCGACCCCTTTCCATTGGGAAGAGAAACCTTTTCTGGACTACCAATGCTGCCATTGTCAATGTCCATGAAAACTTGGGAGACAGATCCTTCAAACACATTTTCTTGATTTGTTCTATTAAGCATTTATGCTTCAACATCAATCAACATATATGTCAGATCGATTAAGGTCATGTCGTGATCCTTCTCATATAAGTCTTTAATGAACTGACTATATGAGTCAGGAAGCAAAACTAGAGCCAAGTCAGTGGCCAACTCCCTTGGGAAAACGACACCTAACATCTCTAGTCTTTCAACGTGCAATTTCATTCTCTGAACATGCGCACACACATACTTTCCATCTTGATGTTTACATGCCAATAGGGCTTGAGTGACCTTGAACAGTTCAAGTTGAAGAAATCGTGGGTCGGGGAGAATCGCTGAAGGAGGTGGAGGAAGAGTTGGGGAAGCATGATTTCTAGTTCTACCATTTGAAGAAGGGAACATTCTTTCACCTTGATCAACTTGTGGAAGATCTTCTGCAGAAGGAAAACCATTTCCAGAAGGATGAGGAGAACCATTGTTGTCTTGAATCGACATCTATAAAGGGAGAAAAGAATTCAAGTTAGTTGATTTATTTAATCCTTAATTATTAACCCAAAATTTAAATTAAGGCTAGGATCCATATTTTCGATTCGAATTCTGAAGAAGGATGCCGTAATCAAATTCGATTCTATTTTAGGAAGGTAAGCATTTACCAGTTTCAATCTAATGAAACTCCTAGATCTTTGCAATTCATTGAACTATTCAATGACATGTTTAATCTTGATTCTCACTTTGTGACTGGGATGCCGAGGATCATAAACGAGATGTGAATAACCATGCAAATTAGCTTGGTACTCTCGATGTCATTTATCATCTGAAATTAACGTGCCGGTTAACCACACACGCTCCATTAACTCAATGATAATTTACAAGACACCCATTGCCAACAATGTTAGTCCCATATTAGTGTGTCGGTTAACCACACACGCTCCACTAACGACCAATAAGGTGCAATGTGCAATTTCATGGGTTAGCATCATATTCACATATTTTTTAAAGTAACTAAGAATGAGATTTTTAGAAAATAGTTTAGTTACTTTATCATTATACTTTTAATGAGGATTAAGTGTCCTATCGAACCTGTTCGACTAACGACCACCCACCATACAAGAGAGCATTGGGTAAGAATGGATACCCAATGACGGTCATTTTACAGACCGCTTCCTTAAACTCCCCTTATAGTATGGCTTCGTGAATGAGGCATACTAGCGATTCGACTAACTCGTCTTATACATATAGTAAATATTAAACTTTTAATCTTATCTATAGTATAGGGTATATTTTAAACATTTTAAAATACTAAGCGTTTAATCTTTTAATAAATCAAACTTTTAATTTAATTAAATTCAAACCACATATGAATTTATTAATTACCATTAACAAAATCCATAAGGATATATATTTTAGGTTTTTTTTTTCATTTTGCATTTCCAAAATTAAATCTTTTAATTTTAAATTTCAACCAACCCAAAATATTAATTATTTAATCCAATTAATAATTATCTAGTGGCCAATTATGGATATATTAATTATCCTTTAATTAATCAATTAATTAAATCATTAACCATATCCGTAAGGATTATTACAATAAAATAAATCATCATTATCTAATTCATAATTATCTCCTAACATTTAGGTTTTTATTGAATTATCTTATATTACCAAAAAAAAATCAGATTATGGCAGAATAAATAAAAGATAATTACCAAATATTAACATAGTAAATCAAGTTAGGCAATAAAATCCGAGATAAGCATCAGATGCACCAACTCGACGAGTTGGAGGACCAAACTCGTTGAGTTCATGCAACTCGACGAGTTCTAAGAACAAATTGATGAATTCATTGAACAGAATGTCGATTATGTTCCCTTCTCCTTTGAATAAGATCACAATTGCATCTATTCAACAAAAAACTAATCCTAGTCTGTGATACCACTGATGGGTTTTGAGCATAACAGCATATCCTATGTGTGCATGCAACCCTAAATTGATTGGATCTAAGTTTTCTCTAGTTAAACATGCAAACTATGAACACAATACAAGAAACCCTAGGATCAATGTATTACAATCGAAATTTACAGGAAAAACAAGGTTAGAATTCATACCTTTATTGTTATATTGTAATAACAATAATTCCTTGAAGATTTTGAACTTTGAGAACTTAGTGTCACAAATGTCACACCTCTAATGGCTCACAAACACACTTAGCAAGAAGATGATATGAGAGAGAAGGAGGAGGCTATGATTTTCGGATCTTTTTAGGGTTTAGGAAGCCTAACATCACCGAAATCCATAAGGGTTTATGCCCTTTATATAGTTGTTGGTTGCTTAGGGCCAAAGCTAGGGTTAAGATAAGGAAACCCTAAACCCTTTGCTTAAGGCCTATGCATCTCATGGATCCTCATCCTTAAGGCCATGAACGAAATTTCTAGGGCCTTCCCTATAGAATTTCGTCCATCCCTCCTAGGATGGTCCAAGAGTCAAATTCTACAATTATCAATAAATTGCAAAACAACCCTGCACTATTAATTAATTCCTTTAATCTTAAAATTAATTCTAAATTAATTTCTGATTAAATATTAATTAATAATATGATTACTAATTAATATATTATTTCCATAACATATTAATAAATCATCTATTCCAATTTATTAATCAAATTAATAAATTCTTCCTCTTTCTCAATTAATCATCATGTCTAGTTGTTAGTGTGAAGGCAACACAAAATGACTATGCCACTATCAATTCAAGTACATATCAATTATAGTGAAGGGCTTAGACACCTAATCCAACACTTTATATCCATGGAAAGCCATCGACGGGATCTACAACTTTTTTTTAGACTCCGCCGGCTAATTTTGACTTTATTTTATTTACACAGGCTTAGTTTATTATAGCCCGTATAAAATTCATAACTCTCACATATGGCGTCCATTTTCAATGGTTTTTATATCGTTGGAATCCTAACAACGAGATTTTCAAATCTCATTTAGATTGTTTTGGCTAACAATCTATCGATCTAAAATTCGATATCAGTGCGCACACTGCTTCGCTGAATTTTAGAAAAAATCATAACTTCCTCTAGTGAAGTCAGATTTAGACTATACCTATACACACGAATTCACTTTTACGACATCTATGAATTCCGTTTAGACTTTCTAAGCTAAAAAATCAATCCAATCCAGATTCATTTTTTTACGCTATCCGTAGCCGCGTCGGTTTTATCGCGAGACTTTGGCGCTTCCTAACTTCTTCGTTCTAAGTCGGATTGAGGCGTTATAGATATGTATGAGATCTGAATTACGAATACTATAACTAGGTTGTGATTATTTTCCCTAAGTGATCTTTTATTTTTGACATGTATTTTAAATCTTATTTATTTTATTATATAATATATCTTAATATCATATAAAACACATAAACACAAAATATATGAATAACCTGTCTTATTCATTCACAAAATGACTACATGACTTGACTACAAAGGTTACATGTTTGATTACTAAGCCTAGCTGGAAACGCAGACGTTACATCCAAATTTTCGGACTCCTAGATATGCTATAGCCCCACTAAATTACCTAAGAAAACCCCTAAAAGTTTGTCACACCCCCAGTCAGGCAGCGGAAACGCCGGGCGGCACGACGTTAGGATGTTGACTCATAGATAAAGATTTCACCTATCATTCATGACCTAAATATCACTTCCATTCAACAATTTATAACTTACAATAAAACTTCAGTTTTATTATATTGAGTTTTGTCTTGGTAACCATACACTTCAGTAGACTGAGATTTATTCATAACATTTTGCTGAAAGGTCTTCTGTCTCCATTGGTGACCTAGGAATACATGTGAGTTTTGAAAGGTCAATGTAATTTTGGTGAGTCCATAGGTTTTGTATACTTGAAAATACTTTGTTGAGTTTTTTAAGTCAGCTCTTGTTGTGTTCTTAACCTATGTTAGTATGCTTTACGTTGTTTCCTAATATTTTGGTAATAGGATTTAGACAGTTTAGTAACTAGATTTGATCCTAACTTTTTGGATAGAAAGATGTATCATTTTAATTTTGTTGATATCTCTAAAATCCATTTTTGGTAAAAGGGTAAAATTTATCCTAGTACTCATTATCGTGTTACGTTGTACTACTTTTCTCTTCGAGGCATTCCTTAAAGAGTTGGGGATTGAGTTTAATAAAGATGATTTGATTTCAGTTCCTCAAGTTTGCATGTACTATCAATACTTATGTAATTTGTAGTCTTTGATAGTTAGTTTTGGTTTAACAAAGTTACTATAAGTTCCAATAATCGACCTATGGTTGTTGATTCTCGAAATCCACGACGCTTTATCGGACGTCGGAAAGGTGTTTAGAAAGTTATGCCTGTTTTGACTTATCGTTAGGTTGTAGCGAGCAACCACAGGTGGGAGTGTCAATCCCATATAGATATATACATATCTCTCCTGCTCACTTAAGATCTAACGATTATAGGTCGGGATCTAGCTAAAAATCATTCGGCGTGTTGAAGAATCGTGTCTCATTTAACTCTTGTTGTGGGGGCCTCCCCTGGTCGGTCGTGTTGTTATTCTTGTTGTATTCATACGGGTTTACTTATTATATATATTATTTATCTGATATATATATATATATATATATATATATATATATATATATATATATATATATATATATATATATATATATATATATATATATATATATATAATTAGTGTGTTTGCGTAGCCGAGTGTTTGGGCAGAGTAACCACTAGGTACTAAGCTTATCCAAAGGGTGGCTATAATAACGATTAGAGTATTTGCGTTTCCTGGAAACTGGCCAACGTAGCAACTAGGCATTATGTTTCCTATCATTGTGAATCAATATAACAATCAGGCATAATATTAGCTAAAAATTTGAGCAGAGTATCTACCAGTATTAATATTATCCTAGCGTTACGAGTATAATTATCTAACTACAATTAGTAAATATTATGTAATAGTGCATTCTAACATGTAATCCCCCCCCCCCCGCCCGAAAAGGTTTGGAAAATGGGGTCGTGAACTCACTTGTAGATCATGAGAGCGTTGATGTATGGTAAAATTAGGGAGTCTAGAACTCAAATGGCATTCGGGAGTTAGTGGCACATAAATCGAGAGAGTGTGGTGTGTGTTGAGGTATGAGAGAGGATCAAACTGATGTTGCTATTTATAGGAATTTTTGGGGTGCATGTTGCACGGTGCATGCCGCGCAATGCACGTGAACCACCTAGGTGTTGACACATGTCCCTTTCTCATGGTGCCATGTCATCTGTATCTTGACGAATCAGAGTGTTAGAATGCACGTCGCGCGCTTTGTGCGGGTGCATGCGAGGATATATTATGAACTTTGAAAATTCGTAACTCTAGCTTACGAACTCCGTTTTCACCGACTCTTATATATCCGCGTAGGTCTTGATGTCTACTACAACTTTCAGTTTGGTCGTTTTGGCTAATTCTGACATTCGTTTTTAGTCTTATAATTTATAATCTCTTATAATTTTATAAAAATCATAAATCTTTCACACGGTTTCCGTTTTAGGCGTTCTTCATCTCTTAAATCCTGCTTTGAGTAATACTACGTTTCGTCTTTTGGTGACTTTTGAAAAAGATCAATTGTTCTCATCGTAGTTTTTGATGTTGTAATATCTTACGCGTGGTAGTATTTCATTTACAAATAAAGTCATATCCCTTTCTATTAAGTTGGATTTTTACGAAGCTTATATTTTTGGGATCGCGGTAACAAGTATATTCTAAACATGTAAACCAGCTTTCAAGTGGACACGATTTTTCGTGCATAAATTTTTGAGCCTAAATGTTGACGAATATAGAATTTGAGTATATTGGGGGGTTACAAGACCACTCTTCTTACGTTTTCGTGTTTTGTTGTTAATTACTCACGACGGTTGTGGACATATTTTCCAGGTTGTCACAAAGTTGGCCTAAAGAAATATTGGGGGGGGGGGGGGGTTTAGAGAGTTTTAGGAGATTTTGGTGTGAAGTGAATGAAAATGGAAGGGGTATATATAGGGTCAAACGTGCCACACCCTCGAGCGTTGCTGACTCCTCTTAGCTATTGCCACGTGTCGCCACTGTAGAAGCCCACTTCTCCTATTTCTAGAAGGTTTCCATGTGGCCCATTTTTTTGGTGCCACGTGTCACGTCCGTGTATTTCCACATCATCACATCTTTTGAAGGAGTGAGTGTCCGACTTGCCACATGGCACTCTCCGGTGCTGCCATGTCATCAGCACAGGTAAATATTTGTAGATCTTCGGACAGCCATAACTTTCGCATACGAGCTCCATTATCGACGTTCTTTATATCCCCAGAATCCTCTCTACGAGCTCTACAACTTTCATTAAGGTCTCAACAGCTAATTCTTTCTCTAACAAAAATTTATATTTAGGCCGGTTTAGGTTGTTAAAGTCCGTTCAAAATTCGTAATTTATTCATACGAACTCCGTTCTCGACTGTCTTTATATCGACAGATAGGTATTGACGAGATCTTGAACCCTCGTTTAAATTGTTTTTTCCTAACAATCGACCGATTTAAATTTCAGTTTTTATGCAAACACAACAATGCTGAAACTTTTGAAAAATCATAACTTCCCTTTTAAAGTCAGATTTGGATGTTTCCTATTTTCTCAAGTTCGCTTTTACGAATACTACGACTTTTATCTAGATTATTTTCCCTAAATAATCTTTTATTAAAAACACCTATTTTTCGCCGTGAAGTATAATTATCCTACTGTTCTTTAATCATCTAGCCCCATCTTATGGGTGTTACAATTATCTTCACCTTAGGATGATTACGTCCTAGAATGATCAACAAAGTAGGGATTGTATAATGGCTCCACACGTTACCTTCCCATCCTAGGTAATAACCATAACTCTTATGTCTTTTCTATTGAGTTTCTAACTCTTAGACTTTTTCACTGCTGACGATGCTCAATCCTGTACCTATTCTTCCTTTTAAATTCGATCTCCATTGGAGGCTCCTGCTCCTTTTATAATTGAATAACCTTAAGATAAGGTCTTTACTTTGACCATCGTAACAGATCAATGGGTCATATTCTAATGACCTTTCATCGTATGATGCAACGGATAGACTCACGTCTCTTTGATTCGGATTCTAACATGAACGATACCTTCTTCATGTTCTAATGTTATTTAATCACATTATAGCATGTAACACTTCTAGCTGACAGTCTGCTTAATCCTAATGGTGACTGTGATGCTTCTATTGATCACTTAGATTGTCTTTTCCTATAATCTAAAGTCGGACTTGATTCGATATGGCCACTAGGGTCAGAAATAACATTCATCTTCTTAGCCATTACCGAAATGATGGTAACAATGGAAATGAACAAACAAATTCAACTACTAGTGCCTTAGTAACCTTGTGACTCATCCTGATTCAAGTATGAATCATGTGCTTCCGGTAGTATAGGTCCATACTACCTTCCACACCTACTCATACTCGTCCCAAAAATTGTCTCGCAGTAAACTAAATCACCATAAGAAAAGAATCATATAACAATTAACCTATTGAGTAACATAGTTATAGATTTTTATAAATTTTGGAAAACGATTACAATATTTATTTGTGTTCACCATTCAAAATACTATTTATAAGGGATGACTGATTCAAATCAAGAACTTTGGATAAGCAACTCTCTATACTTGATTTCTTCTTTAGGAAGCATCCACTTCGTCTTCTGCTGCATCCAGGATCATTGAAATGTTCGTACCTTTGGCACATTCGAATTTGTAGCTCCCTTCTTCCTTGGACAATCATCTTTGAAATGTCCGGCTTCCCCACACTTAAAATTTGCCTTTTGAGCAGCAATACATTTGTTACCATATTGACCATTTTTGCCACATCTGTAGCAGGTCACGACCTCGTTGCATTGCCCTGCGTGCTTGACCTTACATTTTTCACACCACATTGCCTCCTTGTTATATCCAGACTTATTGTTGGGTCTATACTTTGAAAACTTATTCTTCTTGTCTTTACTGTTTTTGTTTCTAGAAGACCCATCAAATTTCCTCTTTTCTTTGACTTCATTCTTGTCGGAAACCCTTACATTAATCATGTTTTCAACCGCTCTTACAGCCCAAACAGCTGCCTCAAAAGTATGAGAATGTTTGACTGGCACTGTGTACTCCCATGGTAGCCCCTTGGCATACCTATCAATATTTTTCATTTCATCCGGAACAACGCGCAGATCGAACTCCATCTTGTCGGTGAAAACGTTGTTGTAATCTTCTACAGTCATGCTCCTATTATTCAAAGTCAGGAGTCGATTCTCCAACTCCAACATGTTTTTAGTATAACATAATTTTCTCTTGAAATGGATCAAGAATTCACTCCATGTCAGCTGCAGCGGCTTGTTAGGGCTAATCTTTTTTCCTAACGTATTCCACCAATGAAGCATTATTCCCTTGAATTGTCTCACCGCATAGGTGGTCTGCAATTTACGTGTGCAACCACAAGTGAAGAAAGCCAGCTCCATTTCCGATATCCAATCTATGACTCTAACTGGATCCTCCTTCTCGTTGAATGATGACGACTTGCAAATTGTGAAGTCCTTACACTTGTAATAACCCCTAGGTTCATCATTCCTTCGGACCTCTAGTTCTTCTGGTATTTTATAACTCTTAGAGTCATTATTTTCTTCCTGGACCGTCATTGGATGAGAGGGAACCGGTCCATTGTTGATTTGATCAATGATTGTCGGTTCACTCACTATCGGCGCTACGCCTCGAGTATTGGCTAGTTCCTGAACTAAGAGCTCTCTAAACACACATCATTGTTGATCAAGCAGGTCATATATCATCATTTGAGCTTCATTCGTTGGGATTTGAGCAGTAGCTGCTCCGGTGTTCTGAGGTGCTAGACCTCCTTCGTTATTGACGACTCTAACGCTCCTTGTGATCGTCATGATGTTCTATATAACCAGGAAGATATTTAGCATACCAAGACGAGAATTTAGATAGGGAAGGTTTTATTGACGTATAATTCTCCTCATCTCTCCGAAAAGTTATATGCCAGCTCTAATAACATTTAGAAAGCTGAACACATAAAATTTCCTAATTCTAGGTCGACAGCAGACCTTAAACCTAATAATAGCAATTTAGATTGGCAACCAAAGGCATGCTATTCTATACATCAATTAGCACATAAAGGTAAATTAAGCATCTTATCCTAAAATAAGCTAGTGATTGTGTTAATTTAGGTAAACTACCTAAAATATAATAGACACACACCTCCCAATCATTGCTTAACATTCTATGTTTAAGTCTAGAAATTCCCTAATATTTGTAATTCGCTTAAACGAGTTGTAACATCCAGTTTTGAGGTATGTTTTATTTAATTTATGATTTGAATTTGGTGAGTCGCCACAGTGTAGGAAGGATGGCCACGACGTGGTCAAGCATTTTCCAGCCACGGGTCTTTCCTTCCTCGCCACGACATGGCAAGGAAGGCCAAGGCGTGGCCGCCGTTGATGTCTTAAACCCTAAATTTTTGGGTTTTGCTACTATTTAAAGGAATGGGGTGGCTAGGGTTTGCTCACCCTCAACCTCCACCACCCTCTTAAACTCAGAAGAAAGCCTAACTCCTTTTCCTCCATTGTTGAAGCTTTCTTGAGTGCTTTGGAGAGGTCTTGAAGGAAGAGTAAGCCAGGGATCAGCAAGAGAGTCCATATCTCCATTCTTAGCTCAATTTTGGACCATTGTAAGTGTTCAAGGTTCCATCTTTTTGATTATAGAGTTCTAGATCTTGCATTTTGTCAAATTTTCTTCTTGATCTTGTTGGATGGGATGGTGAGACTTCAAAATGTTGTAACTTTATGAATGTCTAGATCATTTGAAGTAGTTTATGGTTTGGATATGACGTTTGGTGGTTTGTTTGGACATGCATAAGATTTTGGTCATAAAACCCTATTTTGAACTAAGTTGAGTCCAAGACTTGTATTGAACATGCAAGTCTAAAAAGCATCAATCTTTAGGATGGTTTTAGTGTTATAAGCTCTTGTGGAGAAAATCGGCTCAAGACTTAAGGGATTAAGTGCTTCTTGATTAAGCCCATGTCATGGTTATGCTTTATGGATCTAAGACTTGAGTTCTAGACCTTTTGGTTGATCTCAAGGGATAAAGTTGGAAGCTTTATCCCTTTAGACAACGAGAACAATCAGATCTGGGTTTTAGAACCTATGGGATTAGTGATTTCAGCTTAACTCATTAAGACGTTTTGGATCCAGTTCCCATGGCATGGTCTAGGCTGCCACGACATGGTGCCTGGGGAAAACATGTTTTTTTTGTGTTTTGGGGGCCACGATGTGCCCAATGATGGCTACGACATGGCGAGTCAACTTTGACCGTTGACTTTGACTTTTCACTTGTGTTGACTTTTGGTCAAACCACTAGTTTTGGAAGGGAAGCTAAGGGTGTACTTTATATGGTTGTATAGTTGGTTTGTAGCATCTAGGTGAGTCTCTTCACTATAATCGTGGGTCGAAGGCACCAATGCCGACACACTAGATTATGTTTGTAGGATGATAGATGTCTTTGTGACACTTGCTGATATGCCTGTATGTGCTTGTTGTGTTTTTGATTCTTGTTGATATGATTGTATGCTTAGTTGTAGGGGTGAAATACACCCAACACCGGTTGAAAGATACCGAAGAGGGTGAAATAGACCTAGTACTGATTGAAAGATACCTAAGGGGGTGAAATAGACCCAACACCAGTTGAAAGACACCGCAGGGGGTGAAATAGACCCAATACCGGTTGAAAGATGCCAAAGGGGTTGAAATAGACCCAATTTTTGAGCTGTTATATATGTTTGGTATGGGGTATTTTGGGGAAACTCACTAAGCTTTGTGGTTACAGTTTTATTTTTATGGTTTCAGGTGCTTTTAGTTCGACAGGGAATTGTCCGGCATGATTGCACCGCATCCACCAACATTCTGCATTTTATGACATGATTTGTTCTCTATTAACTATTTTATACATTATCACATTTTGAGGGATTTTAAAATTAGTGAATGATGTTTCTGTTGGTTTTAAAAATAAAATTTTTATATAGTAACTTTTGAGACATTACAAGTTGGTATCAGAGCCTTAGTTTGATGGATTCGGGCACACTCTCGGGTGTGTCTGAACTCAAACCAAGGAATTGGTAATCTTTTTTTTTGAAAGAAAATGGATTTTCTAAATAGATTTTTATAAGAAAGGGGTGTGATGCATCCAATCAACCGAGCTCAAGTAAGTATTTCTCAAAACACCCATACATTTTTATAGTTTGAGTATATGTATATGTGTATAACATGCTAGATTAGGGCTAAGGATATGGTCGTAATTGCATGGTAGGATGCTAGGTGAGATGCCTTGTATAATGGTTGTATGAGCCTTTAGAACTACGTGCTAGTATAGATTTCGGATGAATAGATAAGATAGACTAATTAGTTAGCACACTGGTTAGAACCCAATTCTTGAATGATGCTTGCTTTGTGCTTCTAGGGACTCCACTGATGTCGACTAATTATTAACCGGATGCATTAAATTACATGTTATGGGGATAAGATAATTTTTGAAGCATAGATTCAACCATATTGCACAACTCTCGTTTGAGTCCAATCGTTGTAGGGTGGGATCTAGCATTCAAAAATTATCTGATGTCGATGACATGTAACTATTTTCATGAGGTAGTTAGAAGGTGTTGGAGGGAGTCTCTTTTGAAACTGATTGCAGAGGGTGATGGGAAAAAGGGTATCCTAGGAAAACCTAGGATATGGCTTAGCACGTAGGGCACTCTATAGTATGAGTGAAGTAATTAATAGTAGGTAAGTGACTTGGAGGATTTGAGACAGTCCTTGAGGAAGGTATAGATAGGTATGGAAGGTAGTATTGGGCCCGTACTAGTAAAAACACTGGATTTATACCCGAGACAAAGAAGGTCTTGATGATTTCGAGAAACTTCGGGAGCGTGAACCTCTTCAGGTATATATTGATTGTTTATATATTGTGTTTCATCATGGCGATGACACGTGGCGGAGCAGGAGTGTGTTGGATTAGGTGTCTAAGCCCGTAACTATAATTGGTATGTACTTGACCCGATAGTATCATGGTCCTTTTGGGTTGCCTTCACCGGAACAATTTGATAGGATGGACTTTTGAGAAAGAGGTTGTTTGTGATTTATTAATATATTATATGAATAACATATTAATTGAGAAATCATATTATTTAATTAGTATTGATCAAAAATTAATTTGTAATTAATTTAGTGATCAAAAGAGACTGATTAAATTTACGGGGACTGATTAAGTAAATCAGTAATACTTATAGTTTGGGCTAATGATCCATGTTGATTAGGGATGGGCTAAACCTATATGATAGTCCATGAAGGTTTAACCCAAAGGGCCTAACAAATATGAAGGGTCATGGTGAATTAGGGTTTGCATGGAAGAAACCCTAGGATTTCCACACTATAAAAGTAACCCCTTAACCCCCTAAAATCGGCTAATGCATTCTAAAGTTGAACCATAATCGATTTGGTGCTACCTAACCTCTCTTTGATAAGCCTCCTCTTGCATTTGGTGTTTGTAACACATTAGAGGCATCACATTTGAGGTGCTAAAGATTTTAAAGGCCAAGAACTACAAGCTACACTAAGAGGTATTCATCTAACCTGTTTTATGTTGTATATCTCCAATTGCATGCTAGCTAGGGTGTATGCTTTGGAAAAATGAAATTGCATGTATAATTAGAGAAAAACTTAGATCCAAATCATCTAGGGTTGTATGTGCACCATAGGAATGTTATAGTACTTAAAACCCAACAGTGGTATCAGAGCCTAGGGTGTTTTCTATTATATTGATGCAATTGTGTTATTTTCAAAGCTGAAAAATTTGCAATTCTGGACTCTGACTGCTGGACTCGGCGAGTCCTATGAATGGACTCGATGAGTAGGATGATTTGATGATGAACTCGACGAGTCCATAGCCAGACTCGACGAGTTGGATCGTCAGATGGCAGTTTTTTTTTGAGTTTTTGGCCAGAATTTGATTAGGATCATTCTCACAAACTGTTTTGTATCATAAAATTGGTTTTTCCTGATATGGTAGTGATGATCTTTATCCAATTAAAAGACAATTATCAAATTTTAAGATAATGATCTGATTATATGATAATTTGATTATTTGTATTGTTTGATTTGAATTGTCTTGCTATATAAGTTAAATTAGGTCAAATTGGTAAATGATAAATTATATTAGTTTAAAATTTTGATCTAAATGTTTCTTGAAGAGTTTCATAACTTGCCCTCAAGTTATGGAATATGAAAAGTCTCATTCATGAAACATTAACTCCATAAGTTATGGAACTCAAAAGGTTTTGAAGAGTTACAAAACTTGCCCTCAAGTTTTGGAACTTGAAAAGTCTCATTTATGAAACTTTAATTCTAAACCCTAGATTTTAAAAGATTAAAATTCAACCCTTATACTATTATAATATTAAAAGATTAATGCTTATATATATGTATAAGACAAGTCAGTCTTACCGTTAGTAGGCCTCATTCACGAAGCTGGTCTATAAGGGGGTATAAGGAAATTGCTTATAAAATGGTCATCGAATGGGTGTCCACTCTCACCCACCTCTACCTTGACTAGTGGAGGGTCGTTAGTCGAACAGGTAGGATAGGACATTAATCCTCATTAATAAGTATAATGATATTATAAAGTAACTAAACTTTTATAAATTCCCAATCTTAGTTACTTTAGGAAAAATGTGAAAATGGTGCTATTCCATGAAATTGCACTTTGCACCTTGCCAAGTCGGTAGTGGAGCGTGTGTGGTTAACCGACACACTAATTTGGGACTAACATGGATGGCAAAGGGTATCTTGATATTTATCATAGATCAATGGAGCGTGTGTGGTTTATCGGCACATTGATTAGGTGATAAGTGACATCAAGAGTACCAAGCAATTTGCATGGTTATTCACACCTTGTTTGTGATCCTCGGTATCCCAGTCACAAACTTGAAGGGCATAATCGAGATTTAAACATGCCATTGGAAAGTTTAATGAATCTCAAAAGAGTCTAGGAATTTAAATTCATTTAAAACTTAATGTCTTTTTCGTTTTTCATGGTGGAAATTGGTAAATTGTCATTTACCTACCTTCAAATATTTTGCAATTGGATTACGACATCCCTCTTCCGAATTGTAGAATATCATGTTGGGTCTCAGCCTTAATATTTCATTTGAGTGCTATATTAAGGATTCTTATCTAATATAAAAATTTTCCTTTTCAGATGTCTATCCCAAACAATGCTTCAGGCTCCAACCCTTCTGGATCGTTCTCCCTGATGAACTTGGTTGGGAGAATTATCTTCGATGGGTCAAACTTAAACGATTGGATCCGAAACATTCGTATGGACCTTCGCTACGAGGAAAAAGAATATGTCCTCGATAAAGAGCTAAAGGAGATTGATGAACAAACTACTACTCCCGAGCAAATCGAGGAATACAGGGTTCATGAGAGGGACGTGGCAAAGGTGTCGTGGATCATGATTGCTGCCATGACTGATGAGCTTCAAAAGTCCTATGAGGACTTTTTGCCCTATGATATGCACCAAGACTTGATGGAAAGGTACCATCAAAGTGCTCGACAGGAAAGGTATGAAATCATTGCCTTCATGATTACATAAAAAATGAAGGATGAAGAGTCCATCACGACCCACTTGTAAAAGATGCAAATGTTTGTTGACCGCTTGCTAAAGTTGAATGTCAACTTCGATGAAGAGTTGGCTATTGAAATTATCCTACACTCTTTGCCTCCTTGTTATGATCAGTTCAGAATGACTTATCATATGAACAAGGAGGAAGTCACTCTGAGCAAGCTTCATGGCCTACAAACAACTGCTGAAAGTAATTTGAAAGGCAAGTCTGTTGTACCCACTCCTACCGTTGTTGCCCCTGTTCTGGCAATTGGACGTGGGAAAGGAAAGAAGAGGAAGGCTCCATCTAAGAGCCACAAGGGAAAGACCCATGATGGATCCTCTTCTAGTGGGACCAAAAGTGGTTCTGCTAAACCCTCTTCTAATCCAAAGAAAGCAGAGTGCTTCCATTGTCATGAAAAAAGGCACTGGAAACGAAGCTTCCCCAAATACTTGCAGGACATGAAGGATGGGAAGATAAAGCCCACCTTCACATGTATTTACACTATTCTATCTAATAACTCATCACATGCTAATTATTGGGTCCTTTATACAGGATGTGGTTTTCACATTTGTTCTGATTTGTAGGGTCTAAAAAGAAGTAAGGATGTGGAGCACGGGAATATGAACTTAATCATGGTGAATAGGAAAGCGTCGTCTGTCACCAAGATTGGAGTTTATTCTTTATTGCTGAGTAGTGGGTTAAATTTAGAGTTGATTAATTGTTGCTACTCATCTGATATGGCGAGAAACATTATTTCTTTTCATGGTTTGTATAAACAAGGTTTTAGATTTTCATTTAACAATGAAATTGGTTCTATTAATGCTTTTTATAATGGTATCTTTTATTTTGAAGTATTGCCTTATAATGGTGTATATGAAACTGTGATGGTTGTAGATACCTTAGGAAATAATGTGTTGCATATCGATTCGTCCAATGGTTTGGACAAAGCATGCTTGTGGCATTGTCGTCTTGAACATGTCAACAAGAAGCGCATCGCCCAACTCCAAAAGGATAGAGTGTTGGAGTCATTTGAATTAAAGTAGGATGACACATGTGAATCTTGTTTTCTTGGAAAGATTACCAAGTCACCCTTCACTGGTACTTGTGAAAGAGGTGAGGGTTTGTTGGATCTCATACACACCGATGTGTGTGGTTCCTTTAGATCCGCCACAAGGGATGCTAACCGCTTCTATGTGACTTTTACCGATAATTATAGTAGATATGGGTATATCTACTTAATCAAGCATAATTTAGAAACCATTGAAAAGTTCAAAGAGTTTAAGCAAGAAGTGGAGAATCAATTGGGTAGGAAGATAAAGATGCTCCGATCCGATCGAGGTGGTGAGTATCTTAGTATCGAGTTCCACGACTATCTTAAGGAATGTGGAATTGTTTCACAATTGACTCCACCTAGGACACCACAGCTTAATGGTGTGGCTAAAAGGCGCAATCGAACCTTGTTGGACATGGTTCTTTCCATGATGAGTCGAGCTTCGCTACCTATCTCATTCTGGGGATATGCCTTAGAGACTGCCGCCCATATCCTTAATCTAGTTCCAACTAAGAAGGTTGCCAAAACACCTCACGAGATGTGGACATGGTAGGTTCCCTCGTTAGCAGACATCAAGGTTTAGGGTTGCGAGGCTTTCGTAAGACGAGAGACTCACGACAAGCTCGAACCTTGCAGTGAGCGTTGTATTTTCATCGGCTACCCACATAAGTCCTTTGGATATCTCTTCTATAGGCCGAGTGACAATGTTGTATTCGTTGCGAGGAGAGGGGTTTTCCGTGAAAGAGAACTCATATGCCAAGAGGAAAGTGGGAGGAAAATTGACCTTGAAGAGCTTCAAGAGTTAAATGATGAAGGAACCTCAAACACTAGCACTCAACCTGAGGAGGAAACTCCTGTTGAACCAAGTAGAGTTAGAACGACACCTGAGTTTTATGGTTTCCATATTACTACTAAAGGTGATACGTTTATCAGTGATAGTATACTGGTAAATTTGAATGAACCTAACAACTACAAGGAAGCCATGGCAATCCCCGAGTCTGCGAAATGGAAAGAGGCGATGGACAGCGAGATTCACTCCATGTATGACAATCAAGTTTGGAACTTGGTTGGCAATGTACCAGGTCGTAAAACAGTCGGGTGCAAACGGATCTTCAAGAAGAAGACCGACATATATGGGAAAGTACATACTTATAAGGCGCGATTGGTTGCGAAGGGCTTTACTCAAACTCCTGGAGTTGACTATGACGAGACCTTCTCACCAGTGGCCAAAATCAAGTTTATAATGGTTATGCTAGCCATAGTTGCATTTCATGATTATGAAATATGGCAATTGGATGTCAAAACCGCTTTCCTTAATGGGAAGTTGGCTGAAGATGTTTACATGAGTCAGACAGAGGGTTTTGTAGATGTAAAGTACCCTAATAGAGTGTGTAAGCTTGAGAAATCCATTTATGGATTAAAACAAACATCTTGCAGATGGAATCTTTGTTTCAATGAAAAAGTCAAAGAGTTTGGATTTTCGAGGAGCGAGGATGAGTCCTGTGTATATGCCAAGGCTAGTGGAAGTATAGTTAGCTTTCTGATATTGTATGTGGATGACATACTGCTCATAGGAAATGACATCCCAACCTTACAAGAGGTTAAGTCCTGGCTGGGGAAGTGTTTCACTATGAAGGACCTTAGGGAAGATGCTTACATTCTAGGGATAAGGATATTGAGAAACAGGAGTAAAAGACTAATTGGACTTAGCCAAAGTAGCTACTTGGATAAGGTGTTGAAACGTTTCAACATGGAGAATTCCAAGAAAGGTGAATTGCCCATCCAGAGCAATACCAAACTAAGCAAGGCTCAGAGTCCGAGAAGTGATGAAAAGATAGCGGATATGAGTCAAGTGCCATATGCCTCCGTTGTTGGCTCAATCATGTACGCTATGACGTGTACTAGCCCTGATGTGGCTTTTGCTTTGAGCATGGTTAGCCGATATCAAGGGAACCCTGGTAGAGCTCACTAGACTGCAACAAAGAACATTCTTAAGTGCCTGCGGAGGACTAAGGACTGGATCCTTACCCTCAGTGGGAGTGATGACTTGAGAATAACAGGATATAGTGATGCCAGTTTTCAGACCGACAGAGATAATTTCCAATCTCAGTCGGGCTGGGTATTTACCCTAAATGGAGGAGCAGTAACTTGGAAAAGTTCCAAGTAGGAGACTATAGCTGATTCAACGTGCGAATCAGAGTACATAGCAGTGAGCGAAGCATCAAAGGAGGCGATATGGTTGAAAAACTTCATCAAAGACCTTGGAGTTGTACCATCCATAAAGGAGCCTATGGAGATTTTCTGCGACAACGAAGGAGCGGTCACCTTAACCAACGAACCGAGGGATCATGGAAGATCCAGGCATATCGATAGAAAATACCACTTCATAAGACATCGAGTAGAAGAAGGACTCCTCGTAGTAAAGATGGTATCGTCAGAGGATAACCCAGCAGATCCCTTACGAAGGGACAGAGTAGGGTTAAGCACTTGCAGCATGCTAGGAGTATCGGGCTGAAGGAAGATATTAGTTTTAGTGATTAGATAGCTATTTAGAAACTTGTAATAGATAAAACTGTAATTGACATTTGATGATTAAATAAAAGGAGTTTTATTCATAAGTAAAGTTACTATCTTGTGTCAATTGTTTACTATTGATTCACTTTTGCATGTTTTGACTTCCAGAATAATAAGATTATTCAAACTATCCACAGTCGATCATACTTTTGAAGTAGTTTATGAGGCTAGACTGTCATGAATTGGCTTGTAGATTGTCTAAGGTGTCTAGACATAGCAAAAGTTTGCTACAACATTCATGAGTGCTCTTGAAATAAGATTTGAGTATTGGATTAAACCCACGCTCACATGAATCACTTCATGGAATTTATCACGAGTGATTGTGAGATGATAATATCATATAGTCTTCAAACCAATATATATGAGTTGTTGACTACGAGTTGGTTGTGCATTGATAGTATGAAAACGCATCAGTAAATTGATGTTATAAAACTTATTGTTGTGTATGATTTACCGAGTAGTTAGTACAAGCATATAAGTCGAAGTTTATCTGTTCCTTTTTTCCTAAGAGGATCAAAAGCGATATCTTGGGCCCCTCGATGATTTTGTTTTGACTTATGTGTCGGGCCCGGTTAGGACTCAATTGATGTGTTCAATTAAGTTCTATGTCAAACAAATCAGAAATCGGGAAACAAACTGCTGGACAATAAGTATGAATATGTTCCATGTATTTGTTCACACGATATCTTGAAGAACAGAGGATTATATGATCCCTTATCTAAAGGACGCGTCACTGACTATGTCATAGTTCGACAACGGCTTTTGAGAGCTGCGATTGCTAATCGGTTTAGAAGTTACATTGGCAGTTATAGTTATTAGACTTATCCAAGTGGGAGACTGTTGGATTAGGTGTCTAAGCCCATAACTATAATTGGTATGTACTTGACCCGATAGTAGCATGGTCCTTTTGGGTTGCCTTCACCGGAGCAATTTGATAGGATGGACTTTTGAGAAAGAGGTTGTTTGTGATTTATTAATATATTATATGAATACTATATTAATTGAGAAATCATATTATATAATTAGTATTGATCAAGAATTAATTTGTAATTAATTTAGTGATCAAAAGAGACTGATTAAATTTACGGGGACTGATTAAGTAAATCAGTAATACTTATAGTTTGGGCTAATGATCCATGTTGATTAGGGATGGGCTAAACCTATACGATAGTCCATGAAGGATTAACCCAAAGGGCTTAAGAAATATGAAGGGTCATGGTGAATTAGGGTTTGCATGGAAGAAACCCTAGGATTTCCACACTATAAAAGTAACCCCTTAACCCCCCCAAAATCGGCTTGTGCATTCTAAAGTTGAACCATAACCGATTTGGTGCTACCTAACCTCTCTCTCTTAAGCCTCCTCTTTCATTTGGTGTTTGTAACACATTAGATGCATTACATTTGAGGTGCTAAAGCATTTAAAGGCCAAGACCTACAAGCTACACTAAGAGGTATTCATCTAACCTGTTTTATGTTGTATATCTCCAATTGCATGCTAGCTAGGGTGTATGCTTTGGAAAAATGAAATTGCATGTATAATTAGAGAAAAACTTAGATCCAAAGCGTCTAGGGTTGTATGTGCACCATAGGAGTGTTATAGTGCTTATAACCCAACAGAGTGTTGTAGCCCATTTTGTCAATCGGTTGATGCAGAATAATAAGAACATCTTGAGATTTAACGATCATAACAATATAAATGAAGAACATAAGAGAGATGAGTAATTCCATGATTTTACTAGAAAAAGAGAACTAAAATATTACATGAAGAACATGGGTTGGGAGAGATAACTCTCCCTTGGTGGGAGAGATCCCACCACACTTTCTCTCACTAGGAACTACATTTTCTGTACTCTTTCATTTTACATGACCAACTCTTTCTATATATAAGGAGAGAGAAACCAAACAATACAATAAAGCGAATAAATAACCTAACTTATCACTCATAATTTGTAGAGCATTTCCATGCTCCGACAATCTCTCCCTAAATGCTTGCAAATGATGAGGGATACAAATAAGTGATAAAAGGATAAAATACACAGTAACCGACTGGAAAGTGTGGTAATAAAAATGAAACATAATGAGAACCAAATGTTGAAATGTCTCTGATACTTTGAAGTGTATGTGATTTCTGAAACAGGGCGATGAAGTCTCTGTCGTCAAAGTCTTCTAAGTAACGAGGCATAAGCTTCTCTGGTGCTGAAGAGTGAGATTCCAATCCACAGATGCAATCAGTGAACCAAGCTGATCAACTTTAAAAAGTGTACCAATAACTTTTGAACTGTATGTCCCGTAATCAAGTCACACTTCGGCTTCAAACATTCTGAAACATCTCTAGTTCTTGAATCATAATACACCCAAAATTCTTCAAAAGAATAACCTGCTAAAAAGGTGAAGCATCCAAAAGTGAAGTCTGAATAATAAATAATGTGAGTCCAAAGACATGGTCTAGAAATGCCAAAAATTTGATCGGAAGATCAAAAATAAGTGCCACGTAACTTCACCAAAATTATATTCGTCTTCAAAATATCTCAAATCCAAACTCAAGTAATCATAAGATCTGAACCGGATGAAAACACAAATGAATCATCCTGTGGTAGCGTCTGAATAAAAAATAATCTGGATCCGGGAAACATCTAGTGAATCCAAAAATTTGATCAAGATGACCAAATATCAGTGCCACATCGCATCACTAAATAAATCATCGACTTTAATAGTCTTCAAAAATCCAAACTCAAACAATCATAAAACATATCCGAATGATAACATATACTCTCCCTATTTTTGATAACCAATGACCGGATAACAAAAATCAAAAAATCAGCTGGATGGAGAGTGTCGGATACCAAGAGCTACGCAAGCTCTCCCTAGATGTATGAAGGGTCTCAATAAAACACGAGAATGGGATTAAAATAAATAATCTCCGGTCATATGTAGCTAGCTGATTCAGTCGCTGAAAAACTGCTCGAACAAATATCAAAGTAACAATAATAACTCCGCATGGAAAATATATGTTGTGCTGAAAAATACCAAAGTACCCAAACTGCAATGCTAGAACTCCTGAAGTGGTCTTCAAAAAATAAAGTCCATATGCTCAAGATACATGGTTTGTCAACCAAAGATCAAAAGCAACAAGTCATAAAAATCCTGTAAAGCAAAGGTTGCGAAACAATTTTGTTGATCAGACACAACTACGGTACAATCCTCGCGAAGAAAAATCTGATGCCCGACTACGGTATGGAGTAATCCTCATGGAAAGAAAAAAATTCTTCCAATATAATCAGCATGAAGTAAACAAATGTGACTATCATATGTTGGATTGTGGCAAAAACTGGTATTAGAAAATTGGTTTTGATAAAAAAAATAAAAAGGATAAGGTATTTGTTGGGGTTTGAGAAAAATAAAATTATTGTTAAAAAAAATAAATTGGTTTTAATTAAAAAAAATGAGGCAAAAAGAATAAAGGAAATGGGGGGGGGGGGATGCCATGAAATGGGAGGAGGAAGGGGGTAGTACCGAGGAGTGCTATTGAAGAGGGAGGGATGCGGGTTGAGAAGGGTAAGGTGGAGAGGAGATAGTTGGTAGCAAAGAGGAGATGTAACTCCCGAGGATTGGCAGGTATTCCCGAACCCTCTTCTATCATTACCTTGCCATTTATAGTCCTTGGGGTTGGAAGTGAAGAGCCAAGATAAGTTTAAGGGCCAAGTTTGCAAATTTGGGCCAAAAGGGAGTACGTTGCACGTACATAAGAGTACGTTAAGCGTATTAAGGTCTGCCTTAGTACGCTGGGCGTACACTTGTGTACGCTAGGCGTACTAATGTCACAGTGAAACCCTAATATTTAGGGTTTGGGGCCTATATAAGCAACCTTATGAGCACCAAAGCCTCCCTTACCTCAGCCTCCACAGATCATACTCATCCTTCCCAAACCCTAGCCTCCCCTTTGTGTGTTTAAGCTCATTTGGTGTGTTCTTGAGTGCTTGAAGAGGAAAACCATTGCATCAAGAGTTGGAGGAAGAGATCAAGCTCGTAGATCTGAAGTTAGCTTGTGTTCAAGAAGCTCCAAAAGGTATAAAGTTCCAAACTTTATGCATATATGCATAGATCTCATCATATTACTTTATTAGAAGCATTTCTTGTCCCAAAAGCCATAGAGTGGTGCATGTTGGGATTTGAGCGAAAAGAGCTGTCCTTCCAGGCTCTTGAAGGGACCTTAAGTGATAAAAATAAGGTCCCATTAGTTGTATGTGTCTCATGAAAAGAGAAATAAGGTCTTAATGGATTAAGACCAAGCATTAAGAACTTTATGGATGTCCAAAGTGATAAAGTTCGTGACTTTATGGATCCTAGGCATGTTAGGTCTCTGGATCTGAGGTTTGTGCTTAAGTGCTTAAGCCATTAAGCACTTAATAAGGTTTTGGCAAACTATATAGTACGCCCAGCGTAAATCCAGTACGCCCAACATATTGGGTCAGCCACCCCGATGGTGGTCAACGACTGGACGAGTACGCCCCGCGTACCAGAGGAGTACGCCCCGCATACTCCCTCTGTTGGGCCTTTGACAAATGGACTTTGGATTTTGGGATGTTTATGGACTAAATGGAATTGGGCCTTTGCTGGACTCTGTAAATAAGATGTTTTGGGCCAGGTAGTGATAGTGGATCATTGGGTTAGGCCCAATTAGGAGGTTGGGCCCAATTTAGTAAATTGGGCCAATAGTGAACTTTATATTAAGAATTGTAACGACGTAAATTTTCAAACAATTTTTCTCATTTTTAAAAAACACAATATAACTCATTTCATAATTCTCAAGATCACATACGTCTCAAATGTCAACAAATAAAACGTAAATCCTAGTATCATAAAACAATCTCTCCCCAGTGTGTACAATCATGCCGGTGCCTTGTCGCGATCCTCGGAACTACCTGAAACACATAACACATAACACGGTAAGCATAAAGCTTAGTGAGTTCCCCAAAATACCACACACAGCTCATTAGCCACTCGAGGCTATAATTCAATAAGACCCTCCGGTCAATGTGTCTCAGTGGGACCCTCCGGTCCCACAACTCAGATGGACCCTCCGGTCCCTCATCTCAGCAGCTCAATATAATACACAGTAAGCATATCACAAAACAAATAGCAGGATATCTCAATACACAGCTCATTCATATAAGACCCTCTGGTCACACATAAAGTTACCACTCAAGGTAAGTATAGTGAGAAGACTCACCTCGTAGGCTAGTGAATGAAAATCTCGTACTCGGAATCTCAAACTCTACCCACCGGTCTAACCTCCGCCTAACACATAATAATTATCCCTAATTAATATTGGCCCTCAAGAAGCTAGACTAACCCTTCTTCAACTCACAGAAGGATAAAAGAGAATTTTACCCCTCCATGGGCTTAATAGTCCTCAATCTTGACCAGACCCTAAAAGTCAACAAAAGTCAACAGTAGGGAGTACGCTGCGCGTTCCACATCCCTACATTGGGCGTACTCGGCTGCTATATAGAATCGGGGGTGCTCGACCCCTACGCTGCGCGTACTGGGGTTACGCCCAGCGTACGCCCCAGTTTCACTCTTCTCACATTTTTGGTCTTAACCAGTTAAGACATAGGCTCATATCTCAGATCTGGACTCTCTAATGTCTCTTAATCCATAAAGTCATCGACTTTAAGCCTTTGCATGGCTGATTAGGCACCATCCTCCAAAATATACACTCTTTTGTCTCAAGGATCTCATAACTCATGCATGGGGTGATTTCACCAACCAAGATTGGATTTTTATGACATAACACTACTCATACACTCAAAAGGGGTTGGTCCTAGACTCTAGAGTTCAAGATCTCATCAAGACTCCACCTTTATGAGACAAAACCCTAAAATGCTCAAATAACATGCTCATAACAAAGGAAAGGCAAAGTCTGAAGCTTTATACCTCAATAAGAAGCTTCCCACTCAGATTTGCTCGGATCTAGAAGCTTGGACTCCAACTCCTCCTTCTTCAAGACCTTCTCTTCTCTTCAAAACCACACAAACAATCTCAAGGCTCAAACACACACACACAAGCTCTAGAACGGAGGTTAGGGCACTCTTAGGGTTTTTTCTCTGGGAATGGTGGCCAGAAATGAGGCCATCATATCCCATATATAGGGGACTCACCCCAAATTATGGTTGCACTCTGGGCCTAGTACGCCTAGCGTACTCACGGGTACGCTCAGCGTACTAGGTGGCCTCCGCGTCACAAGCACGCTGACGATTACGCTAAGCGTACACCTCATGTACGCCCCGCGTACTCGTTTTTCACTCTTTTTATAATAAGGACCAAAAATGACAATAGCTCAATAGATCAAGGTTCTCAAAGTATACCTGGACTCGGGATGTTACAATTCTCCCCCACTAGAATCAGACTTCGCCCTCGAAGTCATGCTCCTCAAATAGCTCCGGATGCTGCTCCCGCATCTCGGACTCCGGCTCCCAAGTCATCTCGGACCCCTTCCGATGTTGCCACTGAACCTGAACCAGGGGCACCTCTTTGTTCCTCAAAACTTTCACCTTTAGATCCATAATTGCGATCGGTCTCTCGATATAACTCAAGCTTGCATCCACCTGAATGTCCTCTAGTGGTATCACTGCCGTCTCATCGGCCACACACTTCCTCAGCTGAGATACGTGGAAGGTGTTATGGATCTGGCTCAACTCCACAGGTAGCTCCAAACGGTATGCTACCTTACTCACTCTAGCGGTCACCCTGAAAGGGCCGATGTATCGGGGCCCCAGCTTGCCCCTCTTCCTGAACCGTATCACCCCTTTCCACGGGGATACCCTCAGGAGAACGAAATCTCCAACCTAAAACTCAAGCTCGGATCGTCACCTGTCCGCATAACTCTTCTGGCGAATCTCAGCCGTCAGTAACCTCTGTCTGACCTGCTGAATCTACTCAATCGTCCTTAGCACTATCTCAGTGCTACCCATCACTCGCTGCCCCACCTCTCCCCAACAGATGGGGGTTCGACACCTCCTCCCATAAAGAAGCTCAAAAGGAGGCATGCCGATACTGGAATGGTGGCTGTTGTTGTAAGAAAACTCAGCCAGGGGTAGGTATGTGTCCCAACTTCCACCGAAGTCCATAACACATGCTCGAAGCATGTCCTCGAGCTTCTGAATCGTCCGCTCACTCTGTCTGTCTGTCTGTGGGTGGTAGGCTGTGCTAAAATGCAATCGCGTACCCAACTCCTCATGGAACTTCTTCCAGAATCTGGAAGTAAATCGCACATCACGATCTGACACTATAGATGTCGGCACCCCATGCCGAGCTACCACCTCTCTCACATATATCTCTGCCATCTTCTCTGCAGAAGAGCTCTCACTAATAGTAAGAAAGTGAGCGCTCTTTGACAATCGGTCCATAATCACCTAAATCGCATCGACACCCCACGCGGTCCTTGGTAACTTAGTGATAAAATCCATAGAAATTTGTTCCCACTTCCACTGGGGAACCTCCAGTGGTTGCAACATGCCATGAGGACGCTGGTGCTCGGCCTTAACCTGGCGACAGGTCAAGCACCTCTTGACTACCCACGCAACGTCCCTCTTCATACAGGGCCACCAATAATCTATCTTCAGTTCCAAATACATCTTAGCGGACCCAGGATGGATTGAGAATCTCGATCTATGCACCTCCTCCATCAGTGTACGTCGAGCTCCGCTCGCATAGGGCACCCAAATCCTCCCCTGAAAGGTCACAAGTCCTCGGCTGTCCGTCACAAAATCGGACATCTGTCCAATCACCCGCTCTCTCTTGCGATTCTTTGGTCTCACGGCCTCTGCCTGGGCCTCTCGAATGATATCTAAAACTGGAGTCATCACTGTCATCCTCATACACACGTCTCGGATCGGAGTACTATCTACTCTATGGCTCAGGGCGTCGGCTACCACATTAGCCTTGCCCGGATGGTACAGGATCTCGCAGTCATAATCTTTCACCACATCCAACCATATCCTCTGTCTCATGTTAAGGTTGGGCTGATCCATAAGATACTTCAAACTCTTGTGGTCCGTGTATATGGTACAACGAACCCCGTACAGATAGTGACGCCAGATCTTGAGGGCAAACACCACTGCCCACAACTCCAGATCGTGGGTGGGGTATCTCGTCTCATGAAGCTTCAACTGCCTCGATGCGTACGCTATCACATGCCCTCTCTACATCAGTACCTCACCCATGCCCGTAATAGATGCGTCACAATAAACCACAAAATCCTCCATCCCCTCCGGAAGGGCCAACACGGGAGCCTCGCATAATCTCTGGCGAAGGGTCTCAAATGAGGTCTGCTGATCGGGACCCCAAGTAAACATGACGCCCTTCCGGGTCAAACTGGTGAGTGGGACAGCAATCTTGGAGAAATATCTGATAAATCTCCGATAGTACCCGGCCAGTCCCAGAAAACTCCTGATCTCAGTGGGGGATCTAGGCACCTCCCATCTCATAACTGCCTCAATCTTGGCCGGATCGACCAAAATACCATTCTGGTTAACGAGGTGTCCCAGGAACTGGACCTCTCGTAACCAGAAATCACAATTGGAGAACTTGGCATAGAGCCTCTCCGATCTCAGTATACCCAAAACCTCTCTCAGGTGCTCCTCATGTTGCTCTCTGGATCTTGAATACACCAAAATATCGTCGATGAACACAATCAATGAACGATCCAACATGGGCCTGCACACCCGGTTGATGAGATCCATGAACGTTGCCGGTGCGTTGGTGAGCCCGAAGAGCATCACCACGAACTTATAGTGCCCATAACGTGTCCTGAAGGCCGTCTTCGGGACGTCCTCCTCGTGAACTCTCATCTGATGATACCCAGACCTCAAATCAATCTTGGAAAACCAAGATGCCCCCTGTAGTTGATCGAACAAATCATCGATCTTCGGAAGTGGGTAACGGTTCTTGACTGTCAACTTGTTCAACTCCCGGTAATCAATGCACATCCAGTGTGAACCATCCTTTTTCTTGACAAAAAGGATCGGGGCTCCCCATGGCGAGCTACTCGGCCTGATAAACCCCTTCCCCACCAGCTCCTGCAGCTGTGAGGATAACTCCTGCATTTCTGGTGGCGCAAAGCGATAAGGTGCCTTGGCAATAGGCACCGCTCCCGGCACCAAATCGATCCAAAACTCTACCTGCCTCTCGGGAGGCACTCCCGGCAACTCCTCGGAAAAAACATATGAAAGTAGCGCACTATCGGAACCTCGGAGATAGAACTCGATCTCTCTGCGGTAGCCCGCGTATCCATCGCATACGCCAAAAATCCCATACATCCCTGCTGTAGACTCTGTCTCGCTCTGGCGGCCGAACAAAATGCCGACCCAGATCGGGTACCCTCACCATATACTGTAAGCACTCCCCCACTAGGGTCTCGCATGGTCACCAGCTGACGCTCACAGTCGATCATAGCTTCAAATCGACTTAACCAGTCCATGCCCACGATGACACAGACATCCCTCATTACGATCGGTACCAAATCTATCGGAACTCAACTCCGAAAATCTCGAGCACACATCCACGAATCACATCAGTCGCAAATACCGCATGCTCGTCGGCTATGGAAACTCTAAGAGGTCAACTTAACGCCTCTCGTCGGATGCGGATATGACGACTAAATGCTAATGATACAAAGGATCGACTCGCACCTGAGTCAAATAACACCAAGGCAGGCACAGAACTCACAAGAAAAGTACCTATACACAATTACAATATAAGCACAGAATTTCTAAAAAGAATATAATAAGAACACGTACCAGCCACAACATCAGGTGCTGCGTGGACCTCCTCCGCTGTGAGCTGAAAGGCTCTCCCATGAACCCTCGGTGTCTTGGCCTTCGCTGGCCGAATCTCAGTAGCACGCACAGAAGTAGGTGCAGATCCCTGGGTTGATCCTAGCACGAGCTGAGGGAACTCGGCCTTCCGGTGGCCGGTCTGGTTGCAATGAAAGAAAAACGAGAATCCCTTGGGGAAATCCTTCGCCATATGCCCCTCCTTGCCGCATTTGTAGCAAATCCCCCAACGGCAAGAACCCGCGTGGCTCTTGCCGCATTTGCCACAAGTGCGCCCCTTCTGGCCCCTAACTCTTGAATCAGCGGGCTTGGCCCGCTTCGTCGCTGGCTGCGACTGCACTGGTCTCCAGTTCCTCCCCGGGACTCCTCCTCCTCCTCCCTGGTCTGCAACTCAAGCTCAATCTCCCTCCTCCTGGCATTAGCCTGAAGCTCGGCCAATGTCTTATACGACGAGTTCGCCACGAACTCTCGTATGTCCCTCCTCAGTATGCTCAGATATCGGCTCACATGTGCCTGCTCAGTGGACATGTGTTCAGGGCAAAACATCGCCCTCTCATGGAATATCCTCGAAATCTCAGTCACTGATTCTGTCTTCTGCTTGAGAGACAGAAACTCCTGTGCCAAACGTTCCCTCTCCACCAGGGGAACATACTCGTATTGGAACATCTAAACAAACCTCTCCCATGTCACTGTAGCATGATCTGCAGGGGTAAAACCAGCTGTCACAAACTTCCACCAGTCCTTCGCCCCCAAGCGAAGCTGGTTCAGCGCAAACTGAACTCTCAAGGGGCCGGGGCATGAACACGTGTAAAAACACCCCTCGATATCAGAGATTCACCTCATCGCAGCAATCGGATCCCGCATCCCATCAAACTCTGGTGGCTTCATGTTGCTGAACTCTCGAAACAGCAACGAGTCACCTCCTTGAGGCCTAGCAGCGGCGACGGCTGCAGTGGCCGCGGCAGCAGTAGCCTTAGTGATAGCAGCATATCGCTCATCGAACGTCTGTATCAAGGTTATCTTGATAGACCCAAACATCTCTGGAATCTCTGCTCGGATAGCTGCAGCCACCTCCTCGTGGATCATCCTCCATATCTCCTCATCACTACTCCCACTGCTACCAGGGTTGTGGCGTGTACCCACCATAATGTCTCTAAAACACAACACAAAATCATTAGACTCGCTCGAGCATACTCACACTCGATCACCCGCCCCTACTTCGTTCCTTAGCATCCTAAGGATTCTTACTTGGACCGCTCACTGATCTGGTGCTTTTAGTAGTACGGGCCCAATACTACCTTCCACACCGCATCAGTGTTCACCCCAAGTCCTCCTCCTCGGATCCCAATTACAAGTACTCTATGCCTCACAAGCTACTCTCACAGTAGTCCTCTCATTGGATCGCTCCTGCTAGATACTCATACTCAAAGAAATTTACTGACAGCAGAAATCCCTAGGCTAAGGCATCACAAATCAGGCCACCCTAGTTCTAATATATGAATCACCTAGCCTATTCTCTAGCATGCATTATATCACATAAAATATCTCGTAACACAAAATGAGGGTATTTTGGGAAATCACTGCTCGACTCTGGCTGATTGTACACACTGCTTCGGCTCGTCTTCTCTTAAACTCTTTCTCATTTTTAGAAAAATTTATCTCTTTTGAAAATCTTTCTCAAATCCTCAGTTTGAGTCCAAACACACCCGAGGGTGCATCCGAATCCCTCAAACCAAGGCTCTGATACCAACTTGTAACGACGTAAATTTTCAAACAATTTTTCTCATTTTAAAAAAAACACAATATAACTCATTTCATAATTCTCAAGATCACATATGTCTCAAATGTCAACAAATAAAACGTAAATCCCAGTATCATAAACCAATCTCTCGCCAGTGTGTACAATCATGCCGGTGCCTTGATATAAATAAGCTTGAGTGGGTCAGGTTGGGAAACCTGGTGAGTACATAGGGTTTTCAACCCACAATAATATAATTATTATGTTTAAACATCAAACAATCAACCCAATTACCCATCCCCATTATCTTCTTTACTCTTAAGGATCTACCCTAAGAATCAAATATTTCTCGTTCATTCATTCCTAAGGATCATCCTAAGTAATCGGCACGAAGTCCATTGTCACTGGGGTTTAGGCACTAAGTCTGCATAGTCGCCAGGATTTATACAACAGGCACTAAGTCCGCATAGTCGCCAGGGTTTTAGGCACTAAGTCTGCATAGTCGCCAGGGTTTATACAACAGGCACTAAGTCCGCATAGTCGCCAGGGTTTTGGCACCAAGTCTGCATGATCTCCAAGGTCTAGGCACCAAGTCTGCATGATCGCCAGGGTTTAGAGTACACCGGGTGAACACATCGTTCACAACACCTACAGGTTGCGAGCCTTCTAGTGTTCCACTGGACTATCTAGAATAGTCCGTGGTTGTCATCCATACTCTGCTAGATGACGGGGCCAGCATTTGGGAACAAGGCTTCTCACATCGTCCACCTCTCACCCTTACCTCATGGTCTATATCACCTCTCAACTCATCATCCAACTCATATTTCATCTACCCATGTTTTACCCAACATATTATGTAGATATAAATACATATACAGTTTAAATTATATAAAACTTGTATAAAATCGTTCATCCAGCATAGATAGCAAGTATACAGATAATATGCACACATAGCACGTAGTTTATATAAAATACTGCATATCTATGTGTAAGATGAAAGTAACTATGCACTCACTTGGTAAGGTGGTGACTCGGTACTCGGACAGCACTTCGTTATCTCATAACAATTTTCCCTTGACAAAACGTAGTATCAATACCACTAGGGTTTAGTCTAACATTAACCGCGACTAATTAATAGTCTAGCTATTATTACTATTATATAAGCGTTAAGCAACACTCTTATATAACGCATAATAATAGTCCAAATATTTATTTTAAGGTCCTAATAATGTTACTATATTAAAACATAAGCTATGCTAAAGATAGGGTAGGCGTAGCTCACTTACAACAAGTTTTTCTCAAAACCGGGCTCCGCTGGAGCAGCGTTCCCGAGCCGAAAGGCTCTTCTTGTTGGAGCCGTCGGGCGCTTCGGGCTTCCGCCTCGTGCTAGGGAGGTTCCCTAGGCTTTTTTTTGGGGGGGGGGGGGGTTTAGGGGCTTAGAGAGAGGTTCTAGAGAGAGAAAGAAGTGGGTAAATGTGTGAGGAATGAGGGAGCCCCGAGCCTCTATTTATAGTGCTCCTGGAGCGACACCACATCGTGGTGACTTTCTCCACGTCGTGGTGTTGCGTAGGCTCCAAGGTTTCCCCTGGTGCTGACACGTGGCATCGCATACATGGTGGAAATCAGCCGATTTTCAAAACTTCATAACTTTTGCATACGAGCTTCGTTTTCGACGTTCTTTATATCCACGCGTAGGTAAAAATAAGATCTACAAATTTTATTTTGACTCCGTCGGCTAATTCTCGACCGATCTTAAATTTAACAATAGGAGGAGATTAGACTGCTAAATGACCGCGAAGAATTCGTAACTCCTTCATACGGACTCCGTTTTCGTCTGTCTTTTTACCGTTGAGTTCCTATTAATGAGATATTCAACTCTCATTTAGGTCGTGTAAGCCAAAAACCGCTCGAACTAAAATTCGAATTTCGGGCCGTGCACTGCTAAACCAAATCTTAGAAAATTCATAACTTCCTCATACGAAGTCAGATTTGGGCGTTCGTTTTTTGTATGTTCTCGGTTTAACGTATACTACAACTTTCGTTTAGATCACTAAGGCTAAAAAGTCCTTCATCGTAATTTCACTATTTACGTCTCCCGGTGACGTGCCGGTTTTGCCGAAAAACTTCGACAGGTCATAACTTCTTCGTTATAACTCGGATTTCGGCATTCTTTATATGTACGGAACCCTTGTAACATATACTATCACTTGGAAAAGATTAATACTTCTAAATAACCTTCCATCAAAAACTCATTTTTGATGCTTATTGTCTCTAAATTGACTAGCCCGAATCTGCGGGGGTTACATGCTATGTTAGTGACCTGTGTAGGTCGGTGTCTTGGTTATAGGATGTTGCTATGCTATTTGATATGCTAGATTGGTTTGACTGTTATTATGATAATGTATGATATGTATGTGCACATGTTTGTTTGATTGGGGGTTGGGTTGAGGCGGTCCTGCTTTGTGCTGAAGGCCAACATACCCAGGGCGGACCGGATAGACTACAAACCCAAAAGGGTATGGTAGTTAGCCGAAGGCCCGGCGAGCTATTTGGATAGGCTGAAGGCCCTGAGAGGCGGTCCAGACGTGCCGAAGGCTCGGAGAGTGGTCCAGATAGACTGAAGGCCTGCGAGGCGGTCCAGTCAGGTTGAAGGCTCATGATGCATGCTTATATATATATTTGTTGACATGATATGATTACAGTTATATGAGGTTGGTATTTTGGGGGTAGCTCACTAAGCTTTCGGGCTTACAGTTTCAGTTTGTTGTTTTAGGTACTTCTGGTGATCGCAGGATGGCGAAGGCATGATCGTACCGCTCCTCCTGCTGTTGTGATTTTATGAATTGATACTGGGATACTCTGATAATTATTATTTTGAAAACAAACTATGTAATGTTAAATGGTTTTAAGTGTTTTGAAAAAGTTTAAAATTGGATTGAATTTTATGGGTGTTACAGGAGAAGGTTGTATGGCTACGGGGGGAGGGGTAAGGATGAGAGGGGTACCGAGGAGTGATAAGGAATGTGGTCGTCGGGTAAGGAGGTGAAGTCTGTAGTAGTAGCTGAAGGGTGAAGAGGAGAGGCAGAAGGCTGAGGGAAGTTTGTGGTACTAGTCTTTGGTGCGAGGTAACAGGAAGAAGGTAGATTACATTAGGAGAAAAGATGGAGGTTGCGGTGCGAAAATGAGGGGATTGGCCTGCGGTGCGAAGGGAAAGAAGAGAGGAAACTGCGGTAGGCGAAGGAACATGAAAGGATACGGCTTCGGCACCAGGTCTGCGGTACTTCAGATATATGTAAGAGGGTTTTTCGGTACTAGGTCTGAGAGGTTCTTCGATAGTTGAGAAGGTCTCCGGTACCAAGACTGAGAGGGGTACCGCAGAGGCTTCTCAGGAGTCTTCGGTAGGGCAGTTTTTTTTGAGTAAATTAGGTCTACGGTATGGGACCCGAGGAGGGACATGCTGAAGACGAAAAAGGCTATTTTTTGTGAAAATTTGATACCGAAGAGCCTAAGTCTTCATATTTATTAAGGGGAATCTTTCCTAAGGCATGAGGGGATGAGGTGGAGTGTTAGGAAGGCAAAAAATTGAGGGGACAAGGCATGGGTCTAGGGAAAAAGGTTGAGTGTGCAGGGAAATTAAGGGACAAAAGGTGATGGGATTGGTCAAAGTCACATGGTTTTGTCCTGGAGGGAAAATAAGTCTGGAGGACTCTTTCCAAAAAGAATAACCAGGACAAATGGCTTTTTGCAAACAAATTAATCATGTCCAAACACTTCTAAGAGGATCTACAACAACATTTTGAAGAACAAAAGAAGTTCATACCTTTTGGATGAACAAGAGTTGCTGGACAACATCTTCCAAGAAAAATTCTTCTCCACTTTCTTCAATAAACCCAAGATTATGTGTCTTATTTCCAAAGCATAAATAAAATGCCTGGAGCAAATTCTTCCATTATTTTTAGACCACAAAAATCTTCTTCTCCTTTTTTCTTCTTCTTCTTCAACAACATCATAAAAGAAACTTGGCAAACCCGGATTTTCAGCAGAAAATTATGAACGAAGATCAGCAACTTTTTATTCTTGAAAGCTTGAATCAACACTCAAAAATAGAAAAACTCATCATAAAAATTTCCGGTTTGAACCCGAAAATTCTTGCAAAAATCGAAAAATATTTAAGATAAACACCGATCGGGAGTCGTTGCCTTGAAATAGTCGCTTAAACCTTCAAGGTATGGCTCTGATACCAATTGTTGTAGCCCATTTTGTCGAACAGTTGATGTAGAATAATAAGAACATCTTGAGATTTAACGATCATAATGATGGGTTTTAGTATACTACAAGATCCTATGGTACACATACAACCCCAAATGCTTTGGATGCATGTTTGCTCTAATTATACATGCAATATTGTTTCCAAAGCATTAAGCCTACAACTAGCATGCAAATGACATAATCAACATAAAAGAGAGTTATAGAATTACCTCTTTGTTGTAGCTTGTAGAACTTCTTGAGTTTGGACTTTAAGAACGTAGTTCCCCAAGTGTTGCACCTCAAATGGAATCACAACACACCTTTGGACAAAGGATGAATTTTGAGAGGGAGAATATCTTGTGCTCAAAATCGGCTCATGTAACTCCAAGAATCACTAGTGTGCCATTTTGGATGCTAAGGGGCTTCTTATATACTGTGGCAAGATTAGGGTTAGCACCATGTAAACCCTAATGCTCATGACTCTTCAGATTACCTAGGATACATTAGTTAAACCTCTGTGGACTACCATATTAGTTTAGCCCATCCTACATATCAATTGGCCCACACTATAAGAATCATTGATTTACCAAATCAATCCCCATATATTTAATTAGTCTCTTTTGATCGCAAAATTAATTCCAAATCAATTCTTGATCAATAATAATTAAATCATATGATTTCATATTAATATATTAGAACTTATAATATATTAACAAATCATAAATAATCTCTTCTCAAAAGTCCATCCTATCAAATTGTTCTGGTGATATGCAACCCAAATAGACCATGCTACTCTCGGGTCAGGTACATACCAATTATAGTTATGGGCTTAGACACCTAATCCAAGACATAACAATATAAATGAAGAACATAAGAGTGATGAGTGATTCCATGATTTTACTAGAAAAATAGAACTAAAATATTACATGAAGAACATGGGTTGGAGAGATAACTCTCCCTTGGTGGGAGAGATCCCACCACACTTTCTCTCAATAAAGTGAATAAATGACCTAATTTATCACTCATAATTTGTAGAGCATTTCCATGGTCCAATAAGGAGGTTCAGGATCTGGATCTGATTTAGGCTCGGGCACCGAACCAATTGAAGAGGGTCTACGTGAGTTCATCGCGTCTCAGATTATGAGACGCATCCTTGATGCGACCTTGGTGATGTTTGGTTCGATCAAGGAGGATATTATCGAGTTGATGGAGGAGCGTTTCCAGGCCTTTATAGTCGATCTAGCTACTGGTCAGTACGGAGCCCGCACTCTCTCCTTCAAGAATTTCAGGGGATGTGGGGCGCCGGAGTTCTTTGGGTCGAAGGACCCCATTGCCGCCAGACGATGGATAACAAATATGGATTGTGCTCAGGTGACTAGCTTCTACCCGAGGGGTCAAAAGTGAGGTTCCCTGTAGGCTTTCTGAGGGAGTGAGACTAGGATTGGTGGGAGGAGGTTGGTTATGCTCTGGAAGCACCAACCATTAAGGCAATGACCTGGTCAGATTTTGTGACCCGGTTCCGAGCGGATTTTGCATTGGCTGTTGAGGTACAACAGTTGGGAATGGAGTTTCAGGATATGCATCAGACGACTGAGAATGCGGCGGAGATCACCACCAAGTTTCCAGAGAGAGCTTTATTGGTACCCTAGTATGCTGCCGACGAGGAGATGAAGAAGATTCGGTACCACGACATGTTGAGATCACATATTAAGGAGTTTGTTACTATTCATCATGCCCGACATTGTAGGACATGATATCTAGGGCCCAGGAATGGGAAATCGATTTGAACCACATCGGAAAGAGGAAGGCAAAGCAGGTGCAGAAGAATGGGGGTTCAACAAAGAAACCTAAGGTTTTTGATTCTAGGTCGAGGAGCCATCATGGTCGGGGTCGTTATGGTAAGTGAGGAAGGATGCATGATGGGGTTTGTAGGGCTGGTGGTTCGGGCTGCTATAAGTGTGGCAAGACATGACACTTTGGCAGGGATTGCACTGCCACCACCACGACATATGCTTCATGTATGATTTTCTATCATTGTAATCAAAGGGTCCACGGGAAGGCCAATTGCCTGAGTTTGATGGTAAGAGCGGTTGCAGCACATGCTTCGGCGACTTTAAGGATCACAGATGGACGGGAGGGCAACCAGGCGGCCCTTGTAGTGAAGTGTATGGCTTTTTAGTTGACATACGAGGAAACGTGTGCGACTCCTAACGTGGTTATAGGGAATATTTTCCATTCATTTGTGCACTTTCGTTATTATTTATGCTTATGTTTTATGTTGTAATGTTTAAGGATGTTCTTAGTGAACATATTGCATGCTTTGGTTCTTTTTATTCGGGCGTTACCCAGTCATTTGTACCTCTTGCGCTCAATAAGAGATTTGGTGATGCTCCTGGTGATCTTGATTATCCGTTGGTGGTAGAGATATCCTATGATCTTTCAGTGAGTGTATCGAGGGTTCATCAAGGTTGTACTCTTAAGTTATTTCGAGAGAGGTACCCGATTGATTTGATTATATTCCTTTGCGCGAGAGTAAGGTCATTGTGGGGATGAACTGGTTGAGCCTTAATGGGGCGATGATTGATTGCGGGAACCAGTTAGTGCAGGTTCGAACCCCAAGTGGGGGAGAACTAGTTATTAAGGGTAAGGGTGCTCTACACGGATCGACTCTCTGATCAGCTGCGAGAGCTAGGAGATATCTTGTAACGACGTAAATTTTAAAACAATTTTTCATTTTTCAAACATAATAAAACTCATATAATATTCTCAAAATCTCATGTATCAGTGTCATCACAATAAAACATATCCCAGAATCTCAAATACATAATCCTCTGTCAGTGTGTACAAATCATGTCGGCGCCTTCTCGCGATCCTCGCTAGTACCTGAAACACATATCACATAACACGGTAAGCATAAATGCTTAGTGAGTTCCCCAAAATACCACATACAACACATAAGCCACTCGAGGCTATAACTCAGTATGACCCTCTGGTCAATGTGTCTCAGCGGGACCCTCCAGTCCCGTAGCTCGTTGGACCCTCCAGTCCGGTCTAGCTCGTTGGACCCTTTGGCCCGGTTTAAATCGTAGGACCCTCCGGTCCGGTCTATATAACACATAACATACATATATCACAATGCACATAAACTCAAACATACACATAACACATAAGACCCTCCGGTCTGCACATAGTTACCACTCTAGGTAATGTATAGTGAGAAGACGCACCTCGGATAATCTCGGAAAGTCTCGAACTCGAAATACTGATCTAGCCTCCGCCTAATCACATAAAGTAAATTACCTCTAATTAACAACGATTCTCAAGGGCTAGACTAATCCCTTCCTATAATCTCTCAGAAGGGGAAAAGACCATTTTACCCCTCCAATGGTCCAAATGTCCAATTGTTGACCAAACCCTAAAAGTCAACAAAAGTCAACAGAGGGCAGTACGCGGGGCGTACCAACTCTATATGCGGGGCGTACCCCGGCTATCCAGAATCGAGGGTCTCAACCCTTACGCTGCGCGTTCTGAGATTTACGCCCAGCGTAAGTCTCAGTTTCATGCTCTTAATGTTTTTGGTCTGAATCGCTTAAGACACAAGCTCATATTCCAAATCTAGTCCTTCTAATGCCTCTTAACCCATAAAGTCGAAATCTTTAAGCCTTTGCATGGCTGTAAAGGCCACCAATCACTCCAAACTCTTATCTTCTTTCCTCATTAAGCCCTAATCTCATGCATGACTCAATATTAACGATCAAGATTGGATTTTTATGGATCTACAACACATTTTATACTGAAATGGGGCAGATCAAGGATTATGGAGACTATTTACTCATAAAGTCTCCATCTTTGGGACAAAAACCCTAAAAATGGTCCATAAAGCACAAATCCAAAAAGGTTAAGAAAGCTTTGTGCTTTTTACCTCCAAAAGATGCTCCAACCTCTGTAAAGCTCAGATCCAAGGCTTGCACTTCAACTCTAGCTTCTATAATGGCCCTTCTTATCTTCAAAATCTCACAAGAACACTTTATCAAGCTCAAATACACACACACAAGTTAGGACGAAGGTTAAGCTCTTTTAGGGTTTCACTCTCCGGAATTGGTGGCTGGGATGGAGGCCATAGCATTCCTTTTATAGTGTCCAAGTCTCATTTAGGGTTTTAAGTCTGGGCCCATTACGCCCAACGTAACTAAGGTACGCCCAGCGTACCTGGGTAGAGTCCGCGTAAAAATCATGCCCATGGGTACGCGCAGCGTACTCCTCTGTACGCCCAGCGTACCCACTTGCCATCAATTCCTAATTTGGGCTAATTTGGACAACTTGGAAAAGAAGAAGGGTTAAAGAGATATACCTGAATTTCAGGGTGTTACAATTCTCCCCCACTAGAATCAGACTTTGCCCTCGAAGTCTCCTGACGAAAATAACTCCGGATGCTGCTCCCGCATCTCCGACTCTGGCTCCCAAGTCAGCTCGGACCCTCTCCGATGTTGCCACTGGACCTGAACCAGAGGCACCTCCTTGTTCCTCAGAACCTTGATCTTCCTATCCAAGATCGCGATCGGCCTCTCAATGTAATTCAGGCTCGTGTCCACCTGAATATCCTCTAGCGGCACTACCGCCGTCTCGTCGGCTATACACTTCCTCAACTGGGATACGTGGAATGTATCATGGATCTGACTCAACTCCTCAGTTAGCTCTAAACGGTATGCTACCTTGCCCACTCTTGCGATCACCCTGAAATGGCCAATGTATCGGGGCCCCAGCTTGCCCCTCTTCTTGAACCGGATCACTCCTTTCGAAGGAGATACCTTCAGGAGTACAAAGTCTCCAACCTGGAACTCGAGCTCGGATCGTCTCCTATCCGCGTAACTCTTCTGGCGACTCTGGGCTGTCAGTAATCTTTGTCTGACCTGTTGAATCTGCTCATTCGTCTTAAGAACTATTTCAGTGCTACCCATCACTCGCTGTCCTACCTCTCCCCAACAGATGGGAGTCCGACACCTCCTCCCATACAGAAGCTCAAAAGGAGGAATACCAATACTCGAATGGTGGCTGTTTTTGTATGAAAACTCAGCCAAAGGTAGGTATGTGTCCCAACTTCCACCGAAGTCCATAACACATGCTCGAAGCATGTCCTCGAGCGTCTGAATCGTCCGCTCACTCTGTCCATCCGTCTGTGGGTGGTAGGCAGTACTGAAGTGCAATCTCGTACCCAACTCCTTATGGAACTTCTTCCAGAACCTGGAAGTGAAACGTACATCTCGATCCGACACAATCGAGATCGGCACTCCATGCCGTGACACCACCTCTCTCACATATGTCTCTTCCAGCCTCTCCGCAGAAGAGCTCTCACTGATAGCAAGGAAGTGAGCGGTCTTCGTCAGCCGGTCCACAATCACCCAAATTGCATAGAAATCTGTTCCCACTTCCACTGGGGAACCTCTAATGGCTGCAACTTGCCATGCGGACGCTGGTGCTCAGCCTTAACCCTACGACAGGTCAAGCACCTCTCTACTACCCATGCAACATCCCTCTTCATACAGGGCCACCAGTAGTCTCTCTTCAGGTCCAAATACATCTTGGGGTGGATCGAGAATCTCGATCTATGCGCCTCCTCCATCAGAGTGCTACGTGCCCCGCCCGTATACGGCACCCAAATCCGACCATGGAAGGTCATAAGCCCTCGAATATCGGTAACAAACTCGGATACCTGCCCAATCACCCGCTCTCTCTTGCGGTTCTCCGATCTCACAGCCTCTGCTTGGGCCTCTCGGATGGTATCCAACACCGGAGTCATCACCGTCATCCTCATACATATATCTCGAATCGGGGCACTCTCCGCCCTACGGCTCAGAGCATCGACTACCTGGTTAGCCTTGCCCGGGTTGTACAGGATTTCACAGTCGTAATCCTTTACCACATCCAACCATCTCCTCTGGCGCATATTCAGGTTGGGCTGATCCATCAGGTACTTCAGACTCTTGTGGTCCGTGTATATGGTACACCGAACCCCATACAAGTAATGGCGCCATATCTTGAGGGCGAACACCACTGCCTCCAACTCCAAATCGTAGGTGGGATACCTCGTCTCATGAGGCTTCAGCTGCCTCGATGCGTATGCTACCACGTGCCCTATCTGCATAAGCACCGCACCCAACCCTGATATAGACGCATCACAGTAAACCATGAAATCATCCATTCCCTCCGGAAGGGCTAACACCGGGGCTTCGCATAATCTCTGGCGAAGTGTCTCGAACGAGGTCTGCTACTCTGGACCCCAAGTAAAAGCAATACCCTTCCGGGTTAATCTGGTGAGGGGAACGGCAATCTTGGAGAAATCCCTGATAAATCTCCGATAATAGCCGGCCAACCCCAAAAAACTCCTGATCTCGGTGGGGGATCTCGGCACCTCCAACTCATAACAGCCTCAATCTTGGCCGGATCGACCAGTATCCCATTATGATTAACGAGGTGCCCCAAGAACTGGACCTCTCGTAACCAGAAATCACACTTGGAGAATTTGGCATAAAGCCTCTCCGATCTCAAAACCCCAAGGATCTCCCTCAGATGCTCCTCATGCTGCTCTCTGGACCTCGAATACACTAGAATATCGTCGATGAACAAAATCACCGATCGATCCAACATCGGCTTGCATACTCGTTTCATGAGATCCATGAACGCCGCTGGTGCGTTGGTGAGCCCAAAAGGCATCACCACGAACTCGTAATGCCCATAACGAGTCCTGAACGCCGTCTTCTGGATATCCTCATCACGCACCCTCATCTGGTGATATCCAGACCTCAATTTTATCTTGGAAAACCAAGACGCTCACTGCAACTGATCGAACAGATTATCTATCCTCGGTAGTGGATAACGGTTCTTGACCGTCAACTTGTTCAACTCCCGATAATCGATGCACATCCGGTGTGAACCATCCTTTTTCTCTACAAAAAGAATCGGCGCACCCCACGGCGAGCTACTCGGTCGGATGAATCCCTTCCCCAACAGCTCCTGAAGCTGCGAGGATAACTCCTGCATCTCCGGCGGCACAAGGCGATAGGGTGCCTTGGCAATAAGCGCTGCCCCCGGAACCAAATCGATGCGGAACTCCACCTGCCTCTCGAGAGGCACACCCGGTAACTCCTAGGGGAAAACATCCGGAAACTATCGCACTATCGGTACCTCACCGACAGAACTCTGCCTCTCTGCGGCAACTCGTGCATCCATCACATCGGCTACAAACCCCCTACAGCCCTGCTGTAGACTTTGTATCGCTCTGGCAGCCGAACAAAAAGCTGACCCAGATCGGGTACCCTCGCCATACACCGTAAGTACTCCCCCACTAGGGTCTCGTAAGGTCACCAACTGTCGCTCGCAGTCTCTGACAGCTCCAAATCAGCTCAACCAGTCCATGCCCACGATGACACAGACATCCCCCATCGCAATCGGTACCAGATCTATCGGGAACTCAACACCGAAAATCTCGAGTACACATCCTCGAATCACATCAGTAGCATACACCGCTCGCTCGTCAGCTATAGAAACTCGTAGGGGTCGACTCAACGCCTCTCGTCGGATACTGATGTGCTGACTAAATGCTAATGACACGAAAGATCGACTCGCACCCGAGTCAAATAACACCAAGGCAGGTACATAACTCACAAGAAAAGTACCTATGCATACCATAATATAAGCACAAAATCTCAAACTCAGAATAAGTAAATAAAAGAATACATACCAGCCACGACATCGGGCGCTGCGCGGACCTCCTCCGTTGTCAACTGAAAGGCTCTCCAGCGAGCCTTCGGTGCCTCGGCCTTTGCTGGCCGGACCTCGGTAGCTCTAGCAGCAAGTGCAGATCCCTGTATTGATCCCTGAAGTAGCTGTGGACACTCGGCCTTCCGATGGCCAGTCTGGTTACAGTGAAAACAAACTGCAGACCCCTTGGGACAGTCCCTCGCGTAATGCCCCTCCTTGCCACAATTGTAGCACATACCCGCTCTGCACACCCCCTCATGGCTCTTGCCGCACTTCCCGCAAGTGCGGCCCTTCGGACCTCCAGATCTCGAATCAGCGGGCTTTGCCCGCTTGGCTGCCGGCTGAGACTGTACCGGCCACCTATCCCTCCTCTAAGACTCGGCCTCCTCCCTGGCCTAAGTCTCTAGCTCAATCTCCCTCTTCCGGGCATTTGCCTGGAGCTCGGCAAATGTCCGGTATGTCGAGTTCGCCACGAACTCATGAATGTCCCTCCTCAGTATGCTCAGATATCGGCTCATACGTGCCTGCTCGGTAGACACGTTCTCAGGGAAAAACAACGCCCTCTCATGAAACATCCATGTAATCACAGTCACGGACTCCGTCCCCTGCTTGAGGGACAAGAACTCCTGCGCCAACCGTTCCCTCTCCACCGAGGGAACATACTCATCTCGGAACATGGTGGTGAACCTCTCGCATGTCACCGCTGTAATCTCTGCAGGAGTGAAGTCTGTCGTCACAAACTTCCACCAGTCCTTCGCTCCCAAGCGAAGCTGGTTCAGCGCGAACCGTACCCTCAGATGCTCAGGGCAAGAACATGTGTAGAAACACCCCTCAATGTCAGAGATCCATCTCATCGCGGCTATCGGATCCTGAGTCCCATCAAACTGTGGTGGCTTCGTGTTGCTGAATTCCCGGTACAACAACGAATCACCCCCCTTCTTAGCCTAACAGCGGCAACGGCTGCGGTGGCCGCATCAACAACAGCATCGGTAAGAGCAGCTTACCGCTCGTCAAATGTCTCAATCAGCATGGTCTTGATAGACCCAAACATTTCTGGTATCTCAGCACGAATGGCTGCTGCCACCTCATCATGAATCATCCTGCAAATCTCATCATCGCTAACACCGCTGCTCTATGGAGTGTGGCGCGTACCCACCATAATGTCTCTGAAACACAACACAAAAGAAATCAGAGACTAACTCGAGTATACTCGCACTCGATAACTCAACCCTACTCATTCCTTAGTATCCTAAGGATTCTTACTTGGGCTGCTCTTTGATCCGGTGTTTCCAGTAGTACGGGCCCTATACTACCTTCCACAACGCATCGGTATTCACCCCAAGTCCTCCTCCTAGGATCCCAGATCACAAGTACTCTATACCTCGCTAAACACATGCTACCCTCCAGTAGACCACTCATAAGCTCCTCGCTGCTACCTACTCACTCTCGAAGTATCTCATAGTAGCGGTAATCTCCTAGGCTAAGGCATCACAAATCAGGCCACTCTAGTCCTAGATATGAATACCTAGCCTACTCTAGCATGCATAGCGTATCACATAATATCTCAAAACACATAATGTAAGGGTATTTTGGGAAATCACCGTTCGGGTGCTGGCTGATCGTACACACTGCTCCACTCTACTTTTCTCAAAACGTCTTACTCTTTTAGAAAAATTGTTTCTTTTATGAAATTTTTTCTCAAATCCTCAGTTTAAGTTCAGATACGCCCGAAGGTGCATCCGAATCCCACAAACCGAGGCTCTGATACCAACTTGTAACGACGTAAATTTTAAAACAATTTTTCATTTTTCAAACATAATAAAACTCATATTATAATCTCAAAATCTCATGTATCAGTGTCATCACAATAAAACATATCCCATAATCTCAAATACATAATCCTCTGTCAGTGTGTACAAATCATGCCGACGCCTTCCCGCGATCCTCGCTAGTACCTGAAACACATATCACATAACACGGTAAGCATAAATGCTTAGTGAGTTCCCCAAAATACCACATACAGCACATAAGCCACTCGAGGCTATAACTCGGTATGACCCTCTGGTCAATGTGTCTCAGCGGGACCCTCCGGTCACGTAGGACCCTCTGGTCTGGTCTAAATCGTAGGACCCTCCGGTCCGGTCTATTTAACACATAACATACATATATCACAATGCACATAAACTCAAACATACACATAACACATAAGACCCTCCGGTCTGCACATAGTTACCACTCTAGGTAATGTATAGTGAGAAGACTCACCTTGGGTAATCTCGGAAAGTCTCGAACTCGAAATACTGATCTAGCCTTCGCCTAATCACATAAAGTAAATTACCTCTAATTAACAACGATTCTCAAGGGCTAGACTAATCGCTTCCTATAATCTCTCAGAAGAGGAAAAGACCATTTTACCCCTCCAATGGACCAAATTTCCAATTGTTGACCAAACCCTAAAAGTCAACAAAAGTCAACAGAGGGCAGTACGCGGGGCGTACCAACTCTATATGCAGGGCGTACCCCGGCTATCCAGAATCGAGGGTCTCAACCCTTACGCTGCGCGTTCTGAGATTTACGCCCAACGTAAGTCTCAGTTTCATGCTCTTAATGTTTTTGGTCTGAATCGCTTAAGACACAAGCTCATATTCCAAATCTAGTCCTTCTAATGCCTCTTAACCCATAAAGTCGAAATCTTTAAGCCTTTGCATGGCTGTAAAGGCCACCAATCACTCCAAACTCTTATCTTCTTTCCTCATTAAGCCCTAATCTCATGCATGACTCAATATTAACGATCAAGATTGGATTTTTATGGATCTACAACACATTTTATACTGAAATGGGGCAGATCAAGGATTATGGAGACTATTTACTCATAAAGTCTCCATCTTTGGGACAAAAACCCTAAAAATGGTTCATAAAGCACAAATCCAAAAAGGTTAAGAAAGCTTTGAGCTTTTTACCTCCAAAAGATGCTCCAACCTCTGTAAAGCTCAGATCCAAGGCTTGCACTTCAACTCTAGCTTCTATAATGGCCCTTCTTCTCTTCAAAATCTCACAAGAACACTTTATCAAGCTCAAATACACACACATACAAGTTAGGACGAAGGTTAAGCTCTTTTAGGGTTTCACTCTCTGGAAATGGTGGCTGGGATGGAGGCCATAGCATTCCTTTTATAGTGTCCAAGTCTCATTTAGGGTTTTAAGTCTAGGCCCATTACGCCCAGCGTAACTAAGGTATGCCCAGCGTACCTGGGTAGAGTCCGCGTAAAAATCATGCCCATGGGTACGCGCAGCGTACTCCTCTGTACGGCCAGCGTACCCACTTGCCATCAATTCCTAATTTGGGCTAATTTCGACAACTTGGAAAAGAAGAAGGGTTAAAGAGATATACCTGAATTTCGGGGTGTTACATATCTTCAGCGGGGTTGTTCGGGTTTCGTGGCTTATATATTGGACACTAGAATGGAGAGAAAGAGAATGATTGAGGATGTACCGGTAGTTCAAGAGTATTCAGATGTGTTCCCGAAGGACATGCTTGGATTGCTTCTGGAGAGATAGGTGGAGTGCCGTATAGATCTGGTTCCTGGTGCGGCACTGATAGCCAATGCAACCTATCGGTTAGCACCACCGGAGATGCATATGCTATTAGACAAGGAGTTTATCAGATGGAGTAGTTCGCCCTGGGGAGCACCTATTTTTTTGTGAAGAATAAGGACGGCTCCCACAAGATGTGCATCGATTATCGGGAACTGCACAAGCTAACGATGAAGAATGGTTATCCACTTCCGAGGATTGATGATTTTTTCGACCAGTTACAGGGTGCATCTTGGTTCTCGAAGATCGATCAGCGTTCAGGCTACCATCATATGAGAGTCAGAGAATAGGATATCCAGAAGACTGCTTTCAGGACTCGTTATGGTCATTATGAGTTCGTGGTGATGCCTTTCGGGATCACTAATTGCCCAGCCGCGTTCATGGATCTTATGAACCGCATGTGTAGACCAATGTTGGATCGGTCTGTCATTGTATTTATTGATGATATCTTGGTCTATTCAATGACCAAGGAGCAACATGATGATCATCCGTGATAGGTTCTGGAGACTCTAAGGAGGGAGAGGCTTTATGCCAAGTTCTCCAAGTGCGAGTTATGGTTGCACAAGGTGTAATTTTTTGGGGCAACTTGTTAATGAGAAGGGGATATTAGTTGATCCAACCAAGATTAAGGTTGTGATGCAGTGGGAGGTTTCGAAGTCTCTGTCTGAGATTCGGAGCTTCTTGGGTTTAGCAGGGTATTATCAGAGGTTCATCGAGAATTTCTCCAGAATGGCAGTTCTGTTGACCAGGTTGACGAAGAAAGCAGCAAACGACATTTGAGAATTTGAGACAGAGGTTGTGCAAGGCTCCGATTTTGACTCTCCCATAGGGTGTGGATGATTTCATGGTATAATATGATGTGTCAATCATAGGTTTGGGTGTGGTGCTGATGCAGAAGGGTCGGGTTATTGCTTACGTTTCGAGGCAGCTGAAGCCTAATGAGGCAAACTATCTCACTCATGATTTGGAGTTGAGGGCGGTGGTTTTCGACCTCAATATTTGGCGTCATTACCTCTATGGGGTCCGTTGTACTATTTACACGGATCACAAGAGCTTGAGGTATTTGATAGATCGGCCCAAAGGGAATATGAGGCAACGTAGGTGGTTGGATGTAGTGAAAGATTATGATTACGAGATCCTTTATCACCCCGGAACGCCAACATGGTGTCCAACGCGCTCAGTCTCAAGGTGACAAGCGCACCTATTCGAGATCTATGTTTGAGGATGACGGTGATTACTCCATTATTGGAGCCGATTTTCGAGGCTCAAGTCGAAGCCATGAAAGAGGAGCACCATAAGAGTGAGCGCCTTATGGGGCAGGTGTCCTATTTCGATGGACGAGGCACACAAGTCAAGATTTTCTATTCAACCGGATGCGACGAAAATGTACAGAGATCTACGACCCGACCATTGATGGCCCTGCATGAAGCGGGATGTGGCTTGGTATGTGGAGAGGTGCTTGACTTTCAGGAAGTCAAGGCTGAGCATCAACGACCTCATGGAAAAATGGAGTCGTTGGGTATTTCCGTTTCGAAATGGGAAGAGATCACGATGGACTTCATCACGAAGTTTCCACAGACAACGCGGGGGGTTGATTCGATTTGGATCATCATGGATCGATTAACCAAGAGTGCTCATTTTATTCCCATTCAGGAGAGCATCTCTGCGGAGAAGTTGGCAGACATTTATATATGAGTCGTTGTGGCACGACATGGGGTTCCGGTATCAGTAGTCTCAGATCGAGATGTATGTTTCACGTCCGGATTTTAGAAGAGAGTTCATGAGGAGTTGTGTACTCATCAGCACTTCAGCATGACTTTTCATCCGCAGACCGATGGACAAAATGAGCAGACTATCCAAACTTTAGAGGATATGCTTCGGGCTTGTGTGTTGGATTTCAGCGGTAGCTAGGATACGTATCTCCCATTGGCTGAGTTTTCTTACAACAACAACAACTAACATGCCAGTGTTAATCGACCTCCTTTTGAGATCCTCAATGGAAGGAAGTTTCGAACGCCAATTTGTTGGGGCGAGGTCGGTCAGCGAGTCACGGGTAGCACAGAGGTGGTGCTTCAGAATACCACGTTGATCCCGCATGTGTACGAGAGATTGCAGATCGTGCAGAGTCGAAAGAAGAGCTATGCAGATAAGCGCCAATCTGATTTGGAGTTTCAGGTCAGAGATATGGTACTCCTGAAGGTGTCACCTTGACAATGTGTCATCTAGTTCAAGAAGTGGCGCAAGTTGGGCCCCGGATATATTGGTCCTTTCAGGGTTATTGCCCGGGTGGGCAGGGTTGGATATCGTTTGGAGATGCTCGAAGAGCTCACCCAGATCCACAACACTTTTCATGTTTTTCAACTGCGGAAGTGTTTGATTGATGATTCTACAGTGGTGTCTTTTGAGGACATGCAGGTAGATGAGCGCCTGAACTACATAGAGAGACCGGTTGTGATCCTCGATAGGAAGACCAAATCCCTAAGAAACAAGGAGGTGAACTTGGTGAAGGTGAAATGGCAACACCGGAGGGGCATAGAGTGGACTTGAGAACCTGAGGAGGAAATGAGGGAGCAGTACCCGAAGTTATTTGCAGCAACAAACTTCGAGGATGATGTCTGATTCAAGTGGGGGAGAGTTGTAACATCCGATTTTGAGGTATGTTTTTTTTAATTTAAGATTTGAAGTTTGGTGAGTCGCCACGGGTTGGGAAGGATGGCCACGACACGGCGAGACATTTTCCAATTGCGGGTCTTTTTGACTCGCCACAACGTGGCAAGGAAGGCCACGACGTGGCCTCTAAGATCTGAAACCCTAATTTTTCAGGTTTTGCACCTATTTTAAGGAATGAGGAGGCTAGGGTTTATGCACCCTTAGCCTCCACCACCCTCTTAAACTCAGAAGAAACCCTAATGCATTTTCCTTCATTGTTGAATATTTATTGAGTGTTTTTGAGAGGTCTTGAAGGAAGAAGTATGAAAGAGTAAGCCAAGGATCAGCAAAAGAGTCCCCTATCGCCCTTCCAAGCTCAATTCTGAACCATTGTAAGTGTTCAAGGTTCCACCTTTATTATTATAGAGTGCTAGATCTTACATTTTGTCCTATTTTATCTTGTTGGATGGGCTGGTGAGACTTCATAAAGGTTGCAACTTTATGAATCTCTGGATCGTTTGAAGTAGTTTATGGTTTGGATATGACGTTTGGTGGTTTGATTGGGTAATGCGTAATATTTTGCTCATAAAACCCCACTTTTACCTAAGTTGAGTGCAAGACTTGAATTGGACATGAAATTCTAAATAGCATCAATCTTTAGGATGGTTTTAGTGTTATAAGCTCTTCTGGAGCAAATAGGCTCAAGACTTAAGGGATTAAGTGCTTATTGATTAAGCACATGGCATGGTTATGCTTTATGGATATAAGACTTGAGATCTAGACCTTTTGGTGGATCTCAAGGGATAAAGTTGGCAAACTTATCCCTTTAGACAGCAATAATGATCAAATCTGGGTTTTGGAACCACTGGAAATAGTGGTTTCGGCTTAACTCATTAAGATGTTTTGGATCCAGTTCCCGCGGCGTGGCTTAGGCTGCCACTACGTGGCAACTGGGGAAAACGTGCTTGCTTTTTCGTTTGGGGGCCACGATGTGGCGAGTCAACTTTGACCGTTGACTTTGACTTTCAATTGATTTGACTATCGGTCAAACCCCTAGTTTTGGAAGGAAGCTAAGGGTGTACTTTATATGGATGTATAGGCGGTTTGTAGCATTTGTATTCGCAGTAGTAGGAGCAGTTGCAGTTGATCATCGTTTGTTAGGTGAGTCTCTTCACTATGCTCGTGGGTCGAAGGCACCAATGTCGGCCCACTGGATTATGTTTGTAGGATGATAGCTGTCTTTGTCACACTTGCTGATATGCTTGTGTGTGTTTGTTATCTTTGTGACTGTTGCTGATATGATTGTATGCTTAGTTGTAGGGGTGAAATAGACCCAGTATCGGTTGAAAGATACTAAAGGGGGTGAAATAGACCCAATACCGGTTGAAAGACACCAAATGGGTGAAATAGACCCACTACCGGTTGAAAGATACCGAAGGGGGTGAAATAAACCTAGTTTTAGTTTCGAGCTGTTATGTATGTTTGGTATGGAGTATTTTGGGGAAACTCACTAAGCTTTGTGCTTACAGTTTTATGTTTATGGTTTCAGGTACTTTCAGTTCGAAAGGGAATTGCCCGACATGATCGCACCGCATCCACCAACATTCCATATTTTATGACATGATTTGTACTTTGATAACTATTTTATACATTACAACATTTTGATGGATTTTGAAATTAGTGAATGATGTTTCTGTTGGTTTTAAAAATGAAATTTTTGCATAGTAATTTTTAGGACGTTACACTAATGCTTTGATACCAACTGTGTCATCCCTATTTTTACGGTCGGAAAAAAGATATTTTTATTTATGCTTATTTGAAAACAGAGTACTTATTGAGCTGCGGAATTCGACCCATAAAAATATTTTCGAATAAATGTTTTATTAATATAATATTGGGACGCTATAACTGATATAAAACATAAACATAAAATTATAGACCTCACATTAGTTATATTAATAGCCTAAAACTCTTGGAATCTCTCAACATAATGTACTTTCAAACCATTACATGTGATACATAGAAACTAAGTGGGTCAGGTTGGGGAACTGTGACAACCCGGACAATACATCCTCAACCGTCGTTAATGGCCAATGTTAAAACAAGATAATACACTATATGTCAACATATTCGACTATCACCCTCATTGACGTCAAACCATAGGCTCAAAAATAAGTGCGTAAAAAGTCACGTCACTTTGAGAGCAGGTTAGCATATTTAGACTCCTTACGCTACCGCAATCCTATAAATATAAATTTCGCAACAACCCGAATCAATACGAGGGAAATACAACTATCACAATTAATACAATTCTACCATACTCAAAAGTTTACAATGACAAAAACTACAAGGATAATGGTTGACTTTTGGAAAAGGTAGTAGTACTTAAAATAGGAATTATGGAGAAAAGAACGCCTAAAATGGAAATCATATAAGAAAGATATGATTTTTACAAAATCACAACAGTGGTAAAACTAGTTGAAAAACGGAAGTCAAAACCAACAAAAACGACCAAAAGAAAAGTTGTAGAGAAAGATGAGATGTACAAAGATATATAAGAGTCGTAGAAAATAGAGTTTGTACATGTTATTAATGGATTTTTAAAGATTAGAAAATATCCTCGTGTGCACTCGCGCGCCATGTGCGACGCACTTTCTGACACCCAGATCCCCTAGGATATGGATGACATGGCACCATATGTAGAGGACATGTGTCAGCATCATGGTGGTTCACGCACGTATTGTGCGACACATAATGCGCTGCGTGCAGCCCAAAGTTTCTATAGATATCAAGTCTCGATTGATCCTTTCTCTTAAAATTTGTGCCAATGACTCCCAAGCGTCCCTCTAGTACCTGGACTTGTGGTTTTTCTACCCTAAATCAATGGTTTCATGAATTAAATGTGAGTTCACGACCCCATTTTCCAAACCTTTTCAGGGGAGGGGGATACATGTTTAAAATGCAACTTTACATAGTTATTACTAATTGTAGTTAGATAATTATGCTCATAACAATAGGATGATATTATGTCCGGTAGATACTCTGCCCAAACTCTTTAGCTAATATTATGCTTAGTTGTTATACTGAACGACAATGATAGATAATATCATATCTAGTTCTTAGCCTTTTTCAAAAATTTTGTTTGTTCGATCTTGGTTAAGGTCTCCTTCAAAATATTTACCAAATCATTAGCATCTAAACATTCATCTATTTTAACAATACCATATGCATATGAATCATTTGGAATTTTGTCAAATTCAGAAATCTTTTTCTCACAATCATAGGATGTCGAATGTATTTTCTCCCTTTCGAATACCAAGAAGGGAAATAGTTTCCTATGTTGTTCTTTACTAATGTCATAGGAATGATGTATATCTGTTAGTTTAGCATACAATCGTTTAGCTGATTACAGTAGATGTTACGTTGTTTCATCAAAATACAATTATCTGTTCTAACATAATCCCTATCATAAGTAACATTTTTTAGTTGTAACTCAGGATTGTTTATTATACTCCTCTCTGACTCCAATCGTTTATGTGTTTCTATCAATAAGGATTTCGATTTTTCAGCATCACTACTAACAAAGATAAGCAAGTCATTAACATACGTAATAGTATCATCGAAATCAGATAAAACAGTATCATATGAACTAAAAGGAATATTAAAGGATTCGAGAAGAGAACGTACCTTCGAAGTCATTGGAGACTTGTGTGCTCCAGTGGAAACAAAACATTTCCCGGTCAGTTTTTCCTCATACTGACTTCCCTCTTCATGCCTTGCATACATTGCTCCATGTGTGGGATTTCTCATCTCTTCGTCATCTGATCAAATGACCAGATTTGATAGGTACCATCCTCATCATCACTTCCCTTTGCTACAAGTGATATCCCCTTAGTTCTTGCTCTAACTTTCTCCATCCTTTCGACATAATATGCTTCATCCTTCACTCCATCTGCCCATTGCTCATAATATTCAGGAATCAGCATAGGAATTTGGGTTGAAGAACTGAGACGATGACAGAAACCAGTGATCATGTTCATGTTGAAGTTCGTCATTGATGTACATACAAAGTTGGTGGAAAGCTTCAGAAAGAAAAATATAATGAATGAATCTTTCAGAAAACAATCAACGAACACTCGATTTATCAAACGAAACGCGTAATCGAATCAAAATAGTTCATCACAAAAGATTTTCTAGATCAAAAGTGTGGAATATTTATAAATTGAAAATAGCGATTCAAAACTTTTGAAAATACGAGAAAATCAGAAATCAAATGAAAAAGTAAAGTACACAGAGTGCCAAAAGTTACTCTTACTCCTATATCTATCCATATTTACAGGAACAGCAGAAGTAAACAAAAAGTACATAAGGGCTAAGACACATACGCTTCGAAGTCTAAAAATGCCCTTATGAAATACATATATTCGAATATACAATATAGACTTCGAAACTAAACATGAAAAAAGTCACTTCGACATCTCACAACATATTTCAAACTCTACAAATGGATTGCCTGCCAATATATTGTTTGACTCTGGAGAAAATTCCTCCTTTATATCGCATAATTTGGTGGAAGACTAGCATTGATTGTAGATAAACTTGATAATTCTCTAATTGTAGAAGTTGTCAGTGGCAAATTCATACCTGTTAGCGATTACATTAAAAAACATCGTCATCGACTTAAACGTGAATAAATTCCATGAGGAATTGTTTCCCATTGAGCTGAACGGTTTTGACATCATACTAGGAGTGGATTGGCTTAGTGCAAACAATGCCGATATACTATGCACGAAGAAGATGGTAAGAGTAAAAATGTAACGACGTAATTTTTCAAACAAAATTTTCATTTTTCAAACACCATAAAACCCAATTTAATATTTTCACATCATAAGTATCTCAAATGTCAACAATTCACATATATAAAATCAAATCCCAGAATCATATAACAATCTCTCGTCAGTGTGTACAATCATGCCGGTGCCTTCCCGCGATCCTTGGAACTTCCTGAAACACATAACACATAACACGGTAAGCATTAAGCTTAGTGAGTTCCCCAAAATACCACACACATCTCGTCAGCCACTCGAGGCTATAACTCAATAAGACCCTCCAGTCAATGTGTCTCAGTGGGACCCTCCAGTCCCACAACTCATTTGGACCTACTGGTCCCTCAACTCAGCAACTCAATATAGTACACAATATGTATAACTCAAAGCAAATAGCTGGACATCTCAAAACATATCACATACAAATAAGACCCTCTGGTCACACATAAGTACCACTCAAGGTAAGTATAGTGAGAAGACTCACCTCGAAGTAAGGAAGCTAGTACACCTTGTACTCGAATCCCCGAAATAGCCTCCGCCTAATACATGAGGTGATTATCTCTAATTAGACCAATATTCTAATAAAATCTTACTAACCCCCCTCTCACTCGTGGTAAGGGTAAAAGACCATTCTACCCTTCGCTGATCTCCATTACTCATATTTGGTCCAAACTCCAAAAGTCAACGGAAGTCAACTTGAGTCAACAGTCCATGTTGACTCAACTCGTCGAGTGCATCAGAAGGACTCGTCAAGCCCCTTCGTTCCCTCATATACCTTATGAAAGCCAACCCTACTCGTCGAGTAGACCCGTCAACTCGACGAGTTGTAGCGTGCTCAGACTGCATCGGGTAAACCCTAAGCGACTCGTCGAGTCCGCTCATGGACTCGACGAGTTCATCCAGTCCATACTCCCATTCAGACGTTTCAGGGCAGATCTATCACTCCAAACACTAGATCTAGGCTCCCTAGGCTCGAATGTCACGTAAAGCTTCGATCTATACGTTCATGCATGTCATATTTGCTCCAAAATGCCATTACAAGCTCCTAGGAGGGTTTAATGCATGAGGACCTGCCTCTAACCCCATAAAGTTCGAATCTTTGGACTCTCACGGCCTTCTCTAGTCCAGATCTGAGGTCTTAACCTCAAACCATGCTCACAACTCAAGAACACAAGATGATTGGGAAGAAAAACCCTAAAAACTCCCACAAAAGAGATCTAACGAATAAATGGCCAAGATGAGAGCTTTTTACCTCTGAAGAGAAGCTAATGACAGGAGAATGCAAGATCCACAGCCTTCTCTTGGTCAAATCCACCAATCTCCTCTAATCCTTCCTTCAAAAAACACAAGAATGCTTCAATGGTGTCACACCCCCAAACCAGCCGGCGGAAACGTCCGGGGGTGGAGGACTTCATTTGTAGTATCACAACACATGCATCATAGTAATCAAAGAACAAACAACCATTGTATTTAAAAAGTATAAGTATGTACATGTTTTCAATCATTGTATATTGAAACCAAAATAGTTATACAAAAGAAGAATATATGACTCAAAGTAGCTCCATCTTCTGAAAAAGCTCGGGGAGTACCTGTTTATTGTTTCCCTGAGAATACAAGTAATTTGAAAAGGGAGTATCAACATAAAGTTGAGTGAGTGCATAAGTATTTAAGTTTAAAAAGGTGTCTCTGTATCTTGCATATGTAAACTGTTCCAGAAAATCCTATATTTTCTGTTGTATATGAAAAGTAGTTTTATTCCCATAAAACCGTTCTATTTGTAAACCAATGTTCTGTATTTGTAGAACTTGTAACTGAGAGTGTGCCTGGCTTCACCAGCTATTATTGAAAACTATATTGAACCATTGTAGTTTGTATTCTGTAAACTAGTACTTTGAAGGTGTAGTTACGTTTAGTTGATTATACACTAACGTATTGTAAATATCTTTTTAATGAGTTATTATAACCATACTGAGACTGGATGGCCTGAAACAAATGCTTTGTGGGCGTTTAAACTGTTGATAATAATTGCCACTCATTGGCGTGTATGCGTGACTGTAGCAAGCAGCCTGAGTGCGGGGTTGTCAATCCCGATATAGATCTACACACAACTTGTTTCGATCCCCGGGCTGGAGATTCTGGTTATAATGTCAGGACTTTACCTTGGTTGTCTAAAATGAATTAAACAACCTGAATTGAATGTCTCATAAAAAGCATATAAACGTTACATGTATATTAGTCATGAAAACCCAGTCATTCTGAAATAAATGATTGAAAGTATGTTCTTGAATTAGTATTCCGAACATGTATTTGATAAGTGTAAACCCTTGATTTGTTCTCAATCAAAACTCTTGTTTCTTGTAAAACGGTGTATTATAGTATGCTTGAATCATGAATTATTGTTCTATGTATCATAAATTATACCTATTATAATTTATATGTACTTTCTGAATCGATATTTAATTGTTTTTAACATGTAACCCCTTGCTCAACTTGTTACAATGGTATTTGAACTGATGAAATAACTTTTATATTTATATACATACACAATTTTATATATAAGTAAAATTTTAACGACACTTGGACAAATAACCGGTACTATAAGCCCACATCCAAACAAGGAAAAGGACCCAAAATGAGTTAATAGTCGTAAGCCTTTTAAATATAATTTATATATATATATATATATATATATATATATATATATATATATATATATATATATATATATAAATTTCGGGGAAAAATATAAGTTTACAAAAGAGTTTAATGTTTAGAGTATATTTTGATATATATAAGTAAAATTTTAACGACACTTGGACAAATAACCGGTACTATAAGCCCACATCCAAACAAGGAAAAGGACCCAAAATGAGTTAATAGTCGTAAGCCTTTTAAATATAATATATATATATATATATATATATATATATATGTATATATATATATATATATATATATATATATATATATATATATATATATATATATACAAATATAAATTTCGGGGAAAAATATAAGTTTACAAAAGAGTTTAATGTTTAGAGTATATTTTGATGATTTAATGTCGTTTTATCATTGATTTGAAATCATGTATTTATAACACAAAGTTCTTGTGTTATACTTGTATTCCCCCCCCCCCCCTTAAAACAGTAAAAATTAGGAAAATACGGGGGTATGAACTCACTTGATAGGTGGTGATTTGGACAACGTTTCGTTTCCCGGAAAGGTGTTTATTTGACGAAAAACCGGCTTAAATCGAGCAGAGTTTTGACTGGAGAGAGGTTAACTTCTCGGGAATTTTGGGGTTTTGAGGCTTGCTTAGGGTTTTAGACTTGATACCGGGGCTTTAGGGGTTGTATATAAGTTTGTGGAAGTGAAAAATATGAAAGTGTGTGAAATTTAGGGTGAAAAGTGTAAAATTCTCAGAAGCCCTCGCATGCCTTATATAGGCCGAAGCCTCGGATCCGAAGCAAAGGGATGCTGCCGCATGTTGGACAGGTGGCGAAGGAAGAAGGCTCGCTTCGGACAGCTGGCGAGGCGTGTCAGATGGCCATTGGACCAGACTTCGGTCGAATCAGAAGAAGACACGGTGTGAGGGGGGTGTCCGAGGGGTGTCTCATGCGAGGGTGTCGGCTGCTTACTGGACCTCGGCTGCGGTCCAATCAGAATGCGACACGGTGAACTGCGGTCCAATCAGAAGGTGACACGTGGAGGCCTCGCATGCGAGGTGACGTGGCCGAAGGTCAGCCATGCGAAATTGCCCGGTTTTCAATATTTCTTGATTTTAGTGCCAAAAAATTGCGAAAATCATAACTTTCGCATACAAGCTCCATTTTCGACGTTATTTATATGCACGCGTAGGTAAAATTATACTCTACGACTTTCGTTTAGACTTCGTCGGCTGATTTTGAATTTATTTTTAATATTTTTATTTTTAACAGACCGGGACAGGAAATCCGTTAAAAATTCATAACTTCTTCATCCGACGTCCGTTTTTGTCTGTCTTTTTACCGTTGTACTACTATTGACGAGACCTTCAATTCTCGTTTAGGTTGTGTCGGCTAAAAATCACTCGATCAATATTTCGAGTTTTTAGTTGTACACTACTATACTGAAACTTAGAAAAATCATAACTTCTTCATACGAAGTCAGATTTTGACGTTCTTTTTATGAAAGTTCTAAGTTTAACATAAACTACAACTTTCATTTAGATTGTTAAGGCTAAAAAGCCTTATATTGAAAATTTAATTTTTTTACACTGAACAGTGTTTTGCCGGTTTTGTCGCGGATCTTGGATTGGTCATAAATTCTTCGTTATAACTCGGATTTTAGTGTTCTTTATGTTTTTGGAAACCTTGTTACAATCTCTACCACTTGGTTCATCCCAATCGAGATTGTTTAATAATTTATTTTTGAGGGTCAATTATGTAAATATATATACAGTATGCTAAAATTTCTCTTTATTATTTTAAAAAGAACTACTAATTGACCTACATTATTTCATAGGTTTGAAATAACGGTTTGTTACATTATCCCCCCGTTAGAGAGAATTTCGTCCCGAAATTACTGATAGACTAGGGAAAAAGATGTGGATATTTCCGTTGCATTTGATCTCCCGTTCCCAAGTGAATTCAGGTCCTTGTTTTGCATTCCAACGAACCTTCGCTATCAGGATACGGCTTTGTTTGGTTTTCTTAACTTCCCTGTCTAGAATCTCTACGGGTTCTTCCACAAAGTTGAGGCTCTCGTTTAACTCGATTTCCTCGAGTGGGATGACAAGAGTCTCGTCGGATAGACACTTTTTCAAGTTCGAAACGTGGAAGGTAGGATGAATGTAACTTAGTTCTTGGGGTAGTCGAAGTTTGTAAGCTACAGGACCGATTCTGGCAAGAATCTCGAATGGTCCTATGTACCTTGGATTCAGTTTGTCGCGCTTTCCAAAGCATATCATGCCCTTCTAGGGTGAGACCTTTAACAAGACGCGATCACTAACCTGGAATTCCAAGGGTTTTGTCCTTTTGTCAGCGTAGCTTTTCTGTCTATCTCTGGAAGCTTTAAGTCGCTCCCGAATTTGTACGATTTTCTCGGTGGTTTCTCGAATAATTTCCGGACCAGTGAGAGCACTGTCAGGAGTTTGACCTCTAGCTAGCTGCGTGTCACCCACTTCAGCCCAACACAGAGGGGATCTGCACTTGCGGCCATAGAGGGCTTCGAATGGAGCAGCCTTTATGCTAGTGTGATAACTGTTGTTATAAGAGAATTCAAAAAGGGGTAAATGAATATCCCATGCCTTCCCAAAGTCTATCACGCAAGCTCGCAACATGTCTTCTAATGTTTGAATCGTCCTCTCACTTTGTCTGTCGGTTTGTGGATGGTAGGTTGTACTCATGTCCAGCCTAGTTCCCAAAGAGTTTTGTAAAGACTGCCAAAAACGAGAGGTGAATCTACTATCTCGGTCTGAAATAATTGATATTGGCACACCATGCAGTCTAACAATATCCCTGAGGTAAGTTCTGGTTAGTTTCTCCATCTTGTTGGTCTCTTTGATTGGTAAGAAGTGTGCAGATTTGGTTAATCTATCAACGATTACCCAAATAGTATCATAACCACCCGAAGTCTTGGGTAATTTGGTTATGAAATCCATTGTAATCCGCTCCCACTTCCATTTAGGGATTTCAAGTTGTTGTAATAAACCTGAAGGTTTCTGGTACTCTTCCTTCACTTTGGCACAAGTAAGGCACTTGCCCGCAAAGGTAGCGATTTCGGCCTTCATTTTAGGCCACCAGTATAGTTTCTTGAGGTCCAGATACATCTTGTCTGAACCTGGATGAATGAAGTATCGGGTTTTGTGTGCTTCATTCATAACCACGTCTCTATAACCACCGAACTTTGGTGTCCAGATCCGGTTCATGAAATAATAGACTCCATCATCCCTGACTTCGAAGTTCTTATCCATTCCTCTCAGAGTTTCACCTGCCACGTTTTCAGGTTTCAAGGCTTCAAGTTGAGCTTCTTGGATCTGTGTGGACAGATGTGAATGGATTGTCATGGTCAACGACTTTACTCGGCGTCCCGAGTATTCTTTTCTGCTAAGGGCGTCAGCTACTACGTTAGCTTTACCAGGGTGATAAAGGATCTCACAATTGTAGTCGTTCAGTAGCTCCACCCACCGTCGTTGTCTCATGTTCAGCTCTTTCCGATGGAAGATATGCTGGAGACTTTTATGGTCCGTGAATACTGTGCATTTCGTGCCACATAGGTAATGTCTCTAGATCTTCAGAGCAAACACCACTGCTCCTAGCTCAAGGTCGTGTGTTGTATAGTTGACTTCATGCGTCTTAAGTTGTCTTGAGGCATAGGAGATAACCTTTCCTCTTTGCATAAGTACACACCCAAGCCCTTGATTTGAAGCATCACAGTACACTACAAAGTCTCCTGTCCCTTCGGGTAGAGACAAGATCGGTGCACTGCACAAGGCTTGTTTGAGCGTTTGGAATGCTGTGTCTTGCTTCTCTCCCCAACTAAAAGTTACACCCTTTTGCGTCAGGGTGGTAAGCGGTTTAGCGATTCGGGAGAAATTTTGGATGAATCTGCGATAGTAGCCAGTAAGACCTAAGAATTGACGGATTTTTGTAGGTGTTTTGGGTGTTGACCAGTTTTCAATTGCCTTTATTTTGGAAGGGTCCACGTGTATTCCTTCTGAACTGACCACGTGACCTAGGACTTCAACCTTCCTAATCCAAAACTCGCACTTTGAAAACTTCGCATAGAGTTTTTTTGTTCTAAAGGTTTGTAATATTTGACGAAGATGTTGGCCATGTTCCTCTTTTCTTTTTGAGTAGATAAGGATGTCGTCAATGAAGACTATGACGAATTTGTCTAGGAATGGACGACACACTCTGTTCATTAGGTCCATGAACACAACAGGTGCATTCGTCAATCCTAATGGCATCACTATAAACTCGTAATGACCATAACGAGTTCTAAACGCGGTCTTGGGAATGTCTTCCTCCAAAATCCGTAACTGGTGATACCCGGATCTTAAGTCTATTTTCGAGAAGTAGTTCGCACCTTGAAGTTGGTCGAACAGATCGTCAATGTGAGGTAGAGGATATCGATTCTTGATGGTAAGTTTATTCAGCTCGCGGTAGTCTATGCACATGCGGAATGATCCATCCTTCTTCTTTACGAACAAAACTGGTGCTCCCCAAGGTGAGAAGCTTGGTCTTATGAAACCTTTGCTAAGGGGTTCGTTAAGCTGGCTGGATAATTCTTGCATTTCAGAAGGTGCAAGACGATAAGGGGATTTGGCTACAGGGGTAGCTCCAAGAATTAAGTTGATTCGGAATTCGACTTGTTGTTCGGAAGGTACTCCTAGATCATCGGGAAAAATATCGGGAAAGTTGCAGACCTCAGGAATGCTCGCGATGTCTTTCACTTCTTGCTTTTTGTCTACCACGTGAGCTAAGAAAGCATAGTACTCTTTGCGAAGGTACTTGTGTGCCTTGATGCAAGAAATGATCCGAAGGCTGGTTTTGGGTTTGTCGCCATAGATAATAAGAGTTTCATTAGTTGATAAGTTTAAACGAATAGCTCTTTCATAGCATAGGATGTCGGCATGGTTGGGGCACAACCAATCCATACCTATTATGATGTCAAAACTTTTGATAGAGACCGGCATAAGGTCTATTGGAAAAGTTAAGTCATTCAAGGTAAGGGTACATCCTATGTATATATCGTTGGTGGATTCGGATTTCCCGTGAGCCATTTCTACTGTGAATGTTTCATTTAGTGGTTGGGAGTTTTGTTTTAGTAAACGTTTAAAATTATGGCTCGCGAAGCTTCTCTCAGCACCACAGTCAAATAGAATGCATGCATAAGTATTGTTGAGAAGGAACGTACCCGTGACCACTGCAGGGTCTGCCACCGCTTTTTCGTGACCCAGTGCTAGAATCCTCCCAACTCCACCGGCATTTCCAGCTTTTGGACAGTCTTTCTTGAAATGCCCCACATCACCGCATTGGTAGCATGCTCGACCTACTCTAGCGGCAGGTACTTAGTTAAGTGGTTGAGGTGGTATTCTGCAGAATCGGGCAGTATGCCCTTTCCTGTTGCAGTTACAACACTGCATTTCTTGGTAATTTCCGTTGTGGTGAAAATTGCACTTGTTGCATTTAGGGAGGTTACCAGCATAGGGCTTAGTTGGTGTAAGGTTACTAGGGACAGCAGCAGGTACAGTGGTAGGTATGGTAGCAGGTACAGTAGTGGCATGGACTGCCACTACTTGTTGCTTCTTTGAAGGTTCCAGAGGAGATTTGCCCTTCCTCTTGTTCCAACCCTTCTTCTTGCTGTTGTTGTTGTTATTGTTGTTGTTTTTGTTTCCCTTCGGTTGTTCTGGAGCAGTAACCACAGAATTTTGACGATTTCTGTGGTCAATAAGAGATTATGCCAGCTCTTTGGCACTGTCGAAAGTGACAGGCCTCGAAGCTAAAACACTTGACAGAATTTGGGGCGACAGTCCCCAAATATATCTCTCAATCTTTTTGCTCTCCAGAGCAACCATATCCGGGCACATAATTGCCAGATCACAGAACCTACTGGTATAGGTTGATATGTCAGAACCAACCATTGAAAGACCCCAGAGTTCTTGCTCCAGTTTCTGTATTTCCCCTCGCGGACAGTATTCCCGCATTAACATGGCTTTTAAGTTCTCCCAGCTGATCGAGTTAGCCACTACCATAGTAAGTGACTTAATGTGGCCATTCCACCATGTTAGGGCCCTATCTGAAAAAGTACAGGAAGCAAATTTAACTTTGCTACCCTCCGGACAAGAGCAAAATTTCGAAAATTGCTTCTGTCTTCTCTATCCACTGCCTTAGTGCCATAACTCCCCAGTCCCGTTAAAGGTCCTGGGTTTGGCATTAGAAAAATCCTTATAAGTGCACTCTCACGAATGCCCATGACTTTCGCCATGGTTAGAATGATGTGCACCAACTCCCGACCCACTAGCACCAGGAGTATGGATATAAGACATGGCAGCAGCTACAGCTGCCGTGACTGCCGCTTGGAACATAGCGGGGTCGAATTGAGGAGGTGGTGGTGGGGGTGGCGTCGGTGCTTCATTGACATTGATATGTCTTGGATTTCTACGAGGAGGCATATTTTTCTATAAAAGTCAATAGATAAAAAGATAGTGAGATATCAAGAATGAATATGAATTTGATATCTCTAAACTAAACACTTAATTCAACATGAATCTTGTAAAGAATTGGAAATAAAAATCCACTGCAAGTACAACTTGTAACAGGATAATATGAAATTGAGTGGTTATTTTTCAAAGAGTATGAAAGTACATGTCGACTGTATTGGTATATTAAGTATATGTAATCTGGAACACTTGACCTTAAAGAAGGTCTATAATATACCACAATACTGAGGAAGTGTCGACATCAAACCGACCTACCGAAAAATAAAATTTTCGCGGTCGTATGAAAAATAACACTAGAACATATATGTAAACCAAAAATTTGGAATAGAATGTTTATGGGAATTGTAATAACTCTTGTTGAAGTAAAGTGCTTATTGTTTTATTGATACCCGGTTTTGTATATATCATGAAAAGTAGTCTATACATTCAGTATCTCAAACAAGAAAGTAGAAGTAGTGTAAACACTACTTGCGGCGGTTGCTACGACGATTGCTGGGTCCTGCTTCATCCTACGTCTTCCAGCGCCTTTCTTGGGCAGCTTGATGCTCTCTCAATTCCCTTATCTCTGATTGAACAGCATAGACTTGCCTCTGAAGGGCTTTTGTATGGTGCTGGGTGTCATCTTGCATTTCATCAAGACGAAGGATATCTGCAGTGTTCTCCTTCGCAACCGTATTCACTTCTAGGATTCGATTGATCGACATCCTTGATTGATCGTATTGTCGGGCTATTTGGTTTACTATAACTGGAAGAGCTCTATCAGCTGTTCCTCCTCTAGAGACGTTATAGAAACCTCGTGCCATTTCGTAGGGAGGGCGTTGGTCGTTTTGCCGACTCCAATGGTTTATGTATTGGACCCACTCAGGTATGGGTTCGGCATCATCTTGTCTCAAGGGACGCTCCCCAGGGTTGCAGACTTGTGGCTCTGTATCCGTACCACTTGATTCGCTGTCCTCAAAGGGTTCTTCACCTGAGTCTAAGATCCAGCCTGCATTTTGTGGATTGTAGGGGTCCCCCGGTAAATTGTGTTCAGCCATAGGTTCTGTATTAGAAGTAAGGTTAGTAAAATACTCTCCGTAGTATTTCAATCTTTGTATTATGTTCTATAGTTCTTCTGAATATGTAGGGTAAGTTTTGGACATGTCGCAACACTACTATCACTCCCAAGAACATGTTGATCATATCTCAAATCAATATAGTTGATCAGGCTATATTAATTCCAGATATGATTACATAACTGCCAAGGTTTGACTATAGTGTTCAACATCCAATAACTTTTAAGTTCTTATGATTATGGTATTGTACTTGTAGGTATGAGTGTTAGTATACTTCTTGTAAAATACTTAAATTTTTAAAAAGTATACTTGTAGTCAGAGCTCCTAGCCCCGATGTATTTATAGTTTGTATATCTTTTATGGATTGATATACTGAGTTCACTATAAACAATGCTCTGATACCAATCTGTCACACCCCCAAACGAGACGGCGGAAACGTCCGGGGGTAGAGGAATTCATTTGTAGTATCACAACACATTCATCATAGTAATCAAATTACAAACAACCATTGTATTTAAAAAGTATAAGTATTTACATGTGTTCAATCTTTGTATATTGAAACCAAAATAGTTATACAAAAGAAGAAGATATGAATCAAAGTAGCTCCATCTTCTGAAAAAGCTCGGGGAGTACCTGTTTATTGTTTCCCTGAGAATACAAGTAATTTGAAAAGGGAGTATCAACATAAAGTTGAGTGAGTGCATAAGTATTTATGTTTAAAAAGGTGTCTCTGTATCTTGCATATGTAAACTGTTCCAGAAAATTCTATATTTTCTGTTGTATATGAAAAGTAGTTTTAGTCCCATAAAACCGTTCTATTTGTAAATCAATGTTATGTATTTGTAAAACTTGTAACTGAGAGTGTGCCTGGCTTCACCAGCTGTTATTGAAAACTATATTGAACCATTGTAGTATGTATTCTCTAAACTGGTACTTTGAAGGTGTACTTACGTTTAGTTGATTATACACTAACGTATTGTTAATATCTTTTTAATGAGTTATTATAACCTTACTGAGACTGGATGGCCTGAAACAAACGCTTTGTGGGCGTTTAAACTGTTGATAACAATTGTCACTCATTGGCGTGTATGCGTGACTGTAGCAAGCAGCCTGAGTGCGGGGTTGTCAATCCTGATATAGATCTACACACAACTTGTTTCGATCCCCGGGCTGGAGATTCTGGTTATAATGTCAGGACTTTACCTTGGTTGTCTAAAATGAATTAAACAACCTGAATTGGATGTATCATAAAAAGCATATAAACATTACATGTATATTAGTCATGAAAACCCAATCATTCTGAAATAAATGATTGACAGTATGTTCTTGAATTAGTATTCCGAACATGTACTTGATAAGTGTAAACCCTTGATTTGTTCTGAATCAAAACTCCTGTTTCTTGTAAAACGGTGTATTCTAGTATGCTTGAATCATGAATTATTGTTCTATGTATCATAAATTATACCTATTATAATTTATATGTACTTTCTGAATCGGTATTTAACTGTTTTTAGCATGTAACCCCTTGCTCAACTTGTTATAAAGGTATTTGAACTGATGAAATAACTTTTATATTTATATACATACACAATTTTATATATAAGTAAAATTTAAACGACACTCGGACAAATAATCGGTATTATAAGCCCACATCCAAACAAGGAAAAGGACCCAAAATGAGTTATCAGTCATAAGCCTTTTAAATATATATATATATATATATATATATATATATATATATATATATATATATATATATATATATATATATATATATATATATATACAAATATAAATTTTGGGGAAAAATATAAGTTTACAAAAGAGTTTAATGTTTAGAGTATATTTTGATGATTTAATGTCGTTTTATCATGATTTGAAATCATGTATTTATAACACAAAGTTCTTGTGTTATACTTGTATTCCCCCCCTTAAAACAGTAAAAATTATGAAAATACGGGGGTATGAACTCACTTGATAGGTGGTGATTTGGACAGCGTTTCGTTTCCCGGAAAGGAGTTTATTTAACGAAAAACCGGCTTAAATCGAGCAGAGTTTTGACTGGAGAGAGGTTAACTTCTATGGAATTTAGGGGTTTCGAGGCTTGCTTAGGGTTTTAGACTTGATACCGGGGCTTTAGGGGTTGTATATAAGTTTGTGGAAGTGAAAAATATGAAAGTGTGTGAAATTTAGGGTGAAAAGTGTAAAATTCTCGGAAGCCCTCGCATGCCTTATATAGGCCGAAGCCTCGGATCCGAAGCAAAGGAAGGCTGCCGCATGTCGGACAGGTGGCGAAGGAAGAAGGCTCGCTTCGGATAGCTGGCGAGGCGTGTCAGATGGCCATTGGACTGGACTTCGGTCGAATAAGAAGAAGGCACTGTGCGAGGGGGTGTCCGAGGGGTGTCTCATGCGAGGGTGTCGGCTGCTTACTGGACCTCGGTTGCGGTCCAATCAGAATGCGACACGGTGAATTGTGGTCCAATAAGAAGGTGACACGTGGAGGCCTCGCATGCGAGGTGACGTGGCCGAAGGTCAGCCATGCGAAATTGCCCGGTTTTCAATATTTCTTGATTTTTGTGCCAAAAACTTGCGAAAATCATAACTTTCGCATACAAGCTCCGTTTTCGACGTTCTTTATATGCACGTGTAGGTAAAATTATACTCTACGACTTTTATTTAGACTTCGTTGGCTGATTTTGAATTTATTTTTAATATTTTTATTTTTAACAGACCTGGACAGGAAATCCGTTAAAAATTCATAACTTCTTCATCCGACGTCCGTTTTTGTCTGTCTTTTTACCGTTGTACTACTATTGAAGAGCCTTCAATTCTCGTTTAGGTTGTGTCGGCTAAAAATCACTCGATCAATATTTCGAGTTTTTAGCTGTACACTTCTATACTGAAACTTAGAAAAATCATAACTTCTTCATACGAAGTCAGATTTTTACGTTCTTTTTATGAAAGTTCTTGGTTTAACATAAACTACAACTTTCATTTAGATTGTTAAGGCTAAAAATCCTTTTATTGAAAATTCAGTTTTTTTACACTGAACAGTGTTTTGCCGGTTTTGTCGCGGATCTTCGATTGGTCATAACTTCTTCGTTATAACTCGGATTTTAGTGTTATTTATGTTTATGAAAACCTTGTTACAATCTCTACCACTTGGTTCATCCCAATCGAGATTGTTTAATAATTTCTTTTTGAGGGTCAATTATGTAAATATACATAGTATGCTAAAATTTCTCTTTATTATTTTAAAAAGAACTACAAATTGACCTACATTATTACATATGTTTGAAATAACGGTTTGTTACAAATGGCCTCTCTCTCTACAAAGAAAAGGGGCAGGTTAGGGTTTCTCTCTTTGAAGTGTGGCCGCCCAAAGAGGCTATAAGTGTCTTTAAATAGGTCCCAAACCCGGGGATTTAGGGTTTCTCATTCCAGCGCCTACTCGGCGAGTAGCCCTTGGACTCGTCGAGTAGGTCATTAAACCACGTGGCCATGCGCGACTTGACTCGACGAGTAATAGCATCAACTCGTCGAGTCCGGCTCCCAGGTCAACTCTGACCCCCTCCAATGTTGCCACTAGACCTGAACCAGGGGCACTTCCTTGTTCCGCAAAACTTTCACCTTTCGACCCAAAATTGCGATCGGCCTCTCAATATAATTCAGACTCGCGTCCACCTGGATGTCCTCTAGCGGCACCACTGCCGACTCGTCGGCCACACACTTCCTCAACTGAGATATGTGGAAGGTGTTATGGATCTGGCTCAACTCCACATGTAGCTCCAACTGGTATGACACCCTGCACACTCTGGCGGTTACTTTGAATGGGCCGATGTACCGGGGCCCCAGCTTGCCCCGTTTCCTGAATCGGATCACCCCCTTCCAAGGGGATACCTTCAGGAGTACGAAATCTCCGACCTGAAATTCCAACTCGGATCGTAGCCTGTCCGCATAACTCTTTTGGCGGCTCTGGGCTGTCAGTAATCTCTGTCTGACCTGCTGAATCTGCTTAGTCGTCTTCAGCACTATCTCGGTGCCACCCATCACTCTCAGTCCCACTTCACCCCAGCAAATGGGAGTCCGACACCTTCTCCCGTAAAGAAGCTCATAGGGAGGCATACCAATGCTCGAATAGTGGTTGTTGTTGTAAGAAAACTCAGCCAGTGGTATGTAGGTGTCCCAACTTCCTCCGAAGTCCATGACGCACGCTCAACATGTCCTCGAGTGTCTGTATCGTCCGCTCACTCCGCCCATCTGTCTGCGGATGATACGCAGTGCTGAAATGTAGACGCGTGCCCAACTCCTCATGAAATTTCTTCCAAAATCTGGAAGTAAATCGCACGTCTCGATCCGACACTATCGAGATCATCACTCTGTGCCGTGCTACCACCTCTCTCACATAGATCTCCGCCAATCTCTCAGTAGAAGAGCTCTCACTAATAGTAAGGAAGTGAGCACTCTTCGTCAGTCGGTCCACAATCACCCAAATCGCGTCAACTCCACGCGCAGTCCTCGGTAATTTTGTGATAAAGTCCATCGAAATTTGTTCCCACCTCCACTAGGGAATCTCCACAGGCTGCAATGGACAATGTGGACGCTGGTGCTCTGCCTTGACCCGACGGCAGGTCAAGCACCTCTAAACTACCCAAGCAACATCCCTCTTCATACAGGGCCACCAGTAATCTCTCTTCAGGTCCAAATACATTTTATTGGCCCCGGGATGGATCGAGAACCTCGATCTATGTGCCTCCTCCATCAGTATACGCTGAGCTCCGCCCGAATAGGGCACCCAAATCCGCCCTCGGAAAGTCATAAGTCCTCGACTATCCGCCACAAACTCGGATACCTGCCCAATCACCCGCTCCCTTTTGCAGTTCCCTGGTCTTACGGCCTCTGCCTGGGCCTCTCGAATGATATCCAATACCGGAGTCATCACTGTCATCCTCATACAAATGTCTCGGATCGGGGTAATCTCCGCTCTACGACTCAGGGCATCGGCTACCACATTAGCCTTGCCCGGATGATACAGAATCTCGCAGTCATAATCCTTCACCACATCCAACCATCTCCAATGTCTCATGTTAAGGTTGGGCTGATCCATAAGATACTTCAAACTCTTGTGGTCCGTGTATATAGTACATCGAACCCCGTACAGATAGTGACGCCAGATCTTGAGGGCAAACACCACTGCCCCCAACTCTAGATCGTGGGTAGGATATCTCATCTCATGAAGCTTCAACTGCCTCGATGCGTACGCTGTCACGTACCCTCTCTGTATCAGTACCGCACCCATGCCTGTAATAGATGCATCGCAATAGACCACAAAATCCTCCATCCCCTACGGAAGGGCTAACACGGGAGCTTCGCACAACCTCTGGCGAAGGGTCTCAAATGAGGTCTGCTGCTCGGGACCCCATGCAAAATTAACTCCCTTTCAGGTCAAGCTGGTGAGAGGGACGGCAATCTTTGAGAAATCTCTAATAAATCTCTGATAATACCCGACCAGTCCCAAAAAACTCCTGATCTAGGTGGGAGATCCCGGCACCTCCAACCTCATAACTGCCTCGATCTTGGCCGGATCAACCAAAATACCATTCTGATTAACGAGGTGTCCCAGGAACTGGATCTCTCGTAACCAGAAATCACACTTGGAGAACTTGGCATAGAGTCTCTCCGATCTCAGTACACCCAGAATCTCCCTCAGGTGCTCCTCATGCTGCTCTCTGGATCTCGAATACACCAAGATATCATCGATGAACACGATCACCGATCGATCCAACATGGGCCTACACACCCGGTTCATGAGGTCCATGAACGTCGTTGGTGCGTTAATGAGCCCGAAGGGCATCACCACGAACTCGTAGTGCCCATAACGTGTCCTAAAGGCCGTCTTCGGGATATCCTCCTCGCGGACTCTCATCTGATGATACCCAGACCTCAAATCGATCTTTGAAAACCAAGATGCACCCTGCAATTGATCGAATAGATTGTCGATCCTCGGAAGTGGATAACGATTCTTGACCGTCAGCTTGTTCAACTCCCGGTAATCAATGCACATCCGATGTGGACCATCCTTTTTCTTGACAAAAAGGATCGGTGCTCCCCACGGCGAACTACTCGGTCGGATGAATCCCTTCCCCAACAGTTCCTGAAGCTGCAAGGATAACTCCTGCATCTCAGGCGGCGCAAGGCGATAAGGCGCCTTGGCAATAAATCCAGAACTCCACCTGCCTCTCGGGAGGCAGACCTTGTAACTCCTCGGGAAAAACATCTGGAAACACGCTCACTATCGGAACCTCAGCGATAGAACTCGATCTCTCGGCAGTAACGCGCGTATCAACCACATACGCCACAAAACCCCTACAACCCTGCTGTAGTCTCTGTCTCGCTCTGGCGGCCGAACAAAACGCTGACCCAGATCGGGTACCGTCGCCATACACTGTAAGCACTCGCACACTAGGGTCTCGTATAGTCACAGTTGACGCTCACAGTCGATCACAACTCCAAATCGACACAACCAGTCCATGCCCACAATGACACAGACATCCCTCATCGCGATTGGTACCAGATCTATCGGAAACTCAACTCCAAAAATCTCAAGCACACATCCCCGAAACACGTCAGCAGCAAACACAGCATGCTTATCATCTATGGAGACTCTCAGAGGCCGACTCAACGCCTCTCGCCGGATACTGATATGACGACTAAAAGCTAATGATACGAAAGATCAACTCGCACCCGACTCAAATAATACCAAGGCAGGCACATAACTCATAAGAAAAGTACCTATACACCATCGCAACATAAGCACAAAATATCTCAAAAGAATAATAATAATAATAATAAGAATACATACCAACCACGACATCAGGTGCTGTACGGACCTCCTCCGTCGTCAGCTGAAAGGCTCTCCCACGAACCCTCGGTGTCTTGGCCTTCAATGGTCGGCTCTCAGTAGCACGCACAAAAGCAGGTGCAGATCCCTAGGCTGATCCCTGCACGAGCTGAGGCCACTCGGCCTTCCGATGGCCGGTCTGGTTGCAATGGAAGCAAACCGAGAATGCCTTGGGGCAATCCTTCGCCATGTGTCCCTCTTTGCCACACTTGTAGTAAATCCCCATACGACACGAACCCTCGTTTCTCTTGCCGCACTTGCCACAAGTGCGGCCTTTCTGGCTCCCAACTCTGGTATCAGCGGGCTTAGCCCGCTTCGACACCGGTTGTGACTGTACCGGTCTACGGTCCCTACCCCGGGACTCCTCCTCCTCCTCCTCCCTGGTTTGCAGCTCAAGCTCGATCTCCCTCCTCCTGGCATTGGCCTGAAGCTCAGTCAATGTCCTGTACGCCGAGTTCGCCACGAACTCCCGTATATCCCTCCTCAGTATGCTCAAATACTGGCTCACATGGGGCTTCTCATTGGACATGTGTTCAGGGCAAAACATCGCCCTCTCGTGGAACATCCTCGAAATCTCAGTCACTAACTCTGTCTTTTTCTTAAGAGACAGAAACTCCTGTGCCAAACGTTCCCTCTCCACTGGGGGAACATACTCATCTCATAACATCTGAACAAACCTCTCCCATGTCACTGCTGCATGATCTGTAGTGGTAAAACCAGCTGTCACAAACTTCCACCAGTCCTTCGCTCCCAAGCGAAGTTGGTTCAGCGCAAACCGAACTCTCAAGTGATCTGGGCATGAACAGGTGTAAAAACAACCCTCGATATCATAGATTCATCTCATTGCCGCAATCGGATCCTGCGTCCCATCGAAATCTGGTAGCTTCGTGTTGCTGAACTCCTGAAACAACAACGAGTCACCTCCCTGAGGCTTAGCAGCGGCAACGGCTGCAGTGGCGGCAGCAGCAGCGGCCTCAGTGACAGCAGCGTATCGCTCATCAAAGGTCTCAATCATGGTGGTCTTAATAGACCCAAACATCTCTGGAATCTCCGCTCGGATAGCTGCAGCCACCTCCTCATGAATCATCCTCCGTATGTCCTCGTCACTAGTCCCACTGCCTCTAGGGTTGTGACGTGTACTCACCATGATGTCTCTGAAACACAGCACAAAATAATCAGAGACTCGCTCGAGTATACTCACACTCGACTACTCCCCCCTACTTGTTCCTTAGCATCCTAAGGATTCTTACTTGGACTGCTCACTGATCCGGTGCTTCCAGTAGTACGGGCCCAATACTACCTTCCACACCGCACCCGTGTTCACCCCAAGTCCTCCTCCTCGGATCCCAACTACAAGTACTCTATACCTCACTAGACACAAGCTACTCTCACAGTAGATCTCTCATAAGCTCGCTCTTGCTAAACACACAAAGCAGAACACTGATAGCAGAAATCCCTAGGCTAAGGCATCACAAATCAGGCCACCCTAGTCCTAATATATGGAATACCTAGCCTACTCTCTAGCACGTATAATATTTCAAAATATATCACATATATCTTATACACAAAAGTAAGGGTATTTTGGGAAATCACCGCTCGGGCTCTGGCTGATTGTACACATTGCTCCAACTCGCTTTCTCTTAACTCTTTCTCATTTTTAGAAAAATTTATCTCTTTTTGAAAATTCTTCTCAAATCCTCAGTTTGAGTCGAAACACACCCGGAAGTGCGTCCGAATCCCTCAAACCAAGGCTCTGATACCAACTTCTAACGACGTAATTTTTCAAACAAATTTTTCATTTTTCAAACACCACAAAACACAGTTTAATATTTTCAAATCATAAGTATCTCAAATGTCAACAATTCACACATATAAAATAAAATCCCAGAATCATATAATAATCTCTCGTCAGTGTGTACAATCATGTCGGTGCCTTCCCGTGATCCTCGGAACTACTTGAAACACATAACACATAACACAGTAAGCATAAAGCTTAGTGAGTTCCCCAAAATACCACACACATCTCGTCAGCCACTCGAGGCTATAACTTAATAAGACCCTCCAGTCAATGTGTCTCAGTGGGACCCTCCAGTCCCACAACTCATTTGGACCCACTGGTCCCTCAACTCAGCAACTTAATATAATACACAATATGTATAACTCAAAGCAAATAACAGGACATCTCAAAACATATCACATAGAAATAAGACCCTCTGGTCACACATAAGTACCACTCAAGGTAAGTATAGTGAGAAGACTCACCTCGAAGTAAGGAAGCTAGTACACCTTGTACACGAATCCCCGAAATAGCCTCCGCCTAATACATGAGGTGATTATCTCTAATTAGACCAATATTCTAATAAACTCTTACTAACCCCCCTCTCACTCGTGGTAAGGGTAAAAGACCATTCTACCCTTTCCTGATCTCCATTACTCATATTTGGTCCAAACTCCAAAAGTCAACAGAAGTCAACTTGAGTCAACAGTCCATGTTGACTCAACTCGTCGAGTGCATCAAAAGGACTCGTCGAGCCCCTTCGTTCCCTCATAGACCTTATGAAAGCCAACCCTACTCGTCGAGTAGACCTGTCAACTCGACGAGTTGTAGCGTGCTCAGACTGCATCGGGTAAACCCTAAGCGACTCGTCGAGTCCGCTCATGGACTCATCGAGTTCATCCAGTCCATACTCCCATTCAGACGTTTCAGGGCAGATCTTTCACTCCAAACACTAGATCTAGGCTCCCTAAGCTCAAATGTCACGTAAAGCTTCGATCTTTACGTTCATGCATGGCATATTTGCTCCAAAATGCCATTACAAACTCCTAGGAGGGTTTAGTGCATGAGGACCTGCCTCTAACCCCATAAAGTTCGAATCTTTGGACTCTCACGGCCTTCTCTAGTCCACATCTGAGGTTTTAACCTCAAACCATGCTCACAACTCAAGAACACAAGATGATTGGGAAGAAAAACCCTAAAAACTCCCACAAAAGAGATCTAACGAATAAATGGCCAAGATGAGAGCTTCTTACCTCTGAAGAGAAGCTAATGACAGGAGAATGCAAGATCCACAGCCTTCTCTTGGTCAAATCCACCAATCTCCTCCAATCCTTCCTTCAAAATACACAAGAATGCTTCAATGGCCTCTCTCTCTCTCTCTACAATGAAAATGGGCAGGTTAGGGCTTCTCTATGTGAAGTGTGGCCACCCAAAGAGGCTATTAGTGCCTTTAAATAGGTCCCAAACCCGGGGATTTAGGGTTTCTCATTCCAGCGCCTACTCGGCGAGTAGCCCTTGGACTCGTCGAGTAGGTCATTAAACCACGTGGCCATGTGCGACTTGACTCAACGAGTAACAGCATCAACTCGTCGAGTCACTCTATAAACCTCGAAATACAAGATCAAAATGATGTACCTGGGATTCCGGATGTTACAAAAACCACCTGGAAAAGAGTCATTTATGGTGTACGGGGACAAACATAGAGTAAATTCTGGAATCATTTCCCTGATGAAAGCCAGAAAATGTTTGTCAAAAGGATGCACATCATACTTCGCATTTGTGATCGATGCAAAGAAAGAGAAGAAAGTGATATAGAGAATACAAGTGGTGTGTGACTATCCGGAAGTTTTTCCCGGAGATCTTCCTAGATTGCCCCCTGATAGACAAGTAGAGTTTCGAATAGACTTGTTGCAAGGATCGATGCCAATAGCGAAAGCACAATACCGATTAGCGCCAACGGAGATGAAGGAGATTATGATGCAACTTCAGGAGCTGTTGGACAACGGTTTCATTAGACCTAATTCATCACCCTGGGGAGCTCCGATATTATTTGTGAGGAAGATGGATGGGAGCATGAGGATGTGTATAGACTATAGAGAGTTGAACAAGGCAACGGTAAAGCACAAGTATCCATTGCCAAGAAATGACGACCTATTCGATCGGCTACAAGGTTTGATCTATTTCTCAAAGATCGATCTTAGGTTAGGATATCATTAGCTGAAGGTGAGAGTGCAAGATATTGAGAAGAAAGCATTCAGAATGAGATACGGACACTATGAGTTCTTGGTTATGTCATTTGGACTAACCAATGCTCCAACAACATTTATGGATTTGATGAACAGGGTTTGTAAACCATTCCTCAATAAATCTGTAATAGTGTTCATAGACGACATTATGATTTACTCAAAGAGCCAGCAGGAGCATGGCAAGCACCTACGAGAAGTATTAGAAGTTTTGAAGAAGGAGAACCTGTACTCAAAGTTCTCCAAATGTGATTTTTGGATTCGAGAAGTCCAATTCTTGGGATATGTGGTTAACCAAGAGGGAATAATGGTTGACCCAGCAAAGATTGAAGTTGTGATGAAATGGGAACGACCAAAAAGTCCCACTGAGATTCGAAGCTTTCTAAGATTAGTCGGATATTAAAGAAGGTTTATCCAAGGCTTTTCTTCGATAGCTGCTCCATTGAAAACTTTGACCCATAAGGGAGCTACATATACATGGAGTGAGAAATATGAAGAAGCATTCAAGAAATTAAAGAAGAAGTTGTGTCTAGCACCGATTCTTTCTTTACCAGAAGGAGTCGAAGACTTCATAGTCTATAACGATGCATCTAGAGTTGGGTTAGGTTGTGTTCTGACCCAGAGAGATAAAGTGATAGCATATTCATCCTAACAATTGAAGGAGCACGAAAAGAACTACCCCACTCATGATCAAGAGTTGGCAGCGGTAGTATTCGCATTAAAGATATGGAGGCATTATATTTATTGCACAAAGTGCGAACTCTTCACTGATCATAAAAGTCTCCAGTATCTCTTTGATCAAAACGAATTGAATATGACACAACGATGCTGGCTAAAATTGCTCAAGGATTATGACTGTGAGATACTTTACCACCCTGGTAAGGCAAATGTCGTAGCTGATGCTTTAATTCGAAAAGTAAACCTGGAAAGAAAAATGCCAAGAACGTTAAGAATATAAGTTTTCTCAATAATTGTGGAAAGCATCAAGAAATCTCAGGAAGAAGCTTTGAAGAAAAATGACCGAAAAGAAGAACGTTTAGGAAAAATGTTGGTATTCGGTACAAATAGTCAAGAATTGAGGGTATTCCAAGATAGGATTTGGGTGCCTAAGATGGGAGAAATAAGATATCTTCTAATGGAAGAAGCTCAGAAGACCATGTACTCGAATTATCCCGACATCACTAAGATGTATATGGATCTGAGACCTTACTACTGATGGCTGACGATGAAGCTCGATGCTGCAAAGTACGTGGCTGATTGTGTAGCATGTACGAGAGTTAAAGCACAACAGTAGAAACCGTATGGGAGTTTAGAACCTTTAACGATACCCATTGGTAAATGGGAAGACATCACCATGGATTTTGTGACTAAACTGCCCAGGACGAAGAACGGTCACGACATGATTTAGGTAGTCGTGGATCGGTTCACAAAGAGTGTTCACTTCATAGAAGCCAATGAGAGATGGTCTATGGATAAGCTTGCAAATGCTTATGTGAAGGAAATATTAAGACTTCATGGTGTTCCATTAACGATTGTATCCGATCGTGATAGTTGTTTCACATCAAGATTTAGAAAAGTCTACACGAGGAAATGGGTACGAAGCTGTGTTTAAGTACAGCTTACCATCCGCAAACTGATGGTCATAGCGAAAGAACAATTCAAACACTGGAAAATATGTTAAGAGCATGTACCATAGAATTTCAAGGTAACTTGGATGAGCACGTACCTTTGGTATAGTTTTCCTACAACAATAGCTACCATTCGAGCATTAAGATGGCACCTTATGAAGCCTTGTACGGACATAAGTTTCGTACGCCGTCTTGTTGGCTTGAGGCCGGAGAAAAGCAGTTTATGGGTCCCGAAATAGTCCATCAGACTACTGAAAAGCTAAAGATGATTAGAGAAAGGATGTTAGCAGCTCAGGATTGCCAAAAGAGTTATGCTGACAAGAAGTGAAGACCAATGACATTCGAAGTTGTAGATTCGGTTGTAACACCGAAAATTTTCAAACAAATTTTTCATTTAAAATCATATAATTCTCATAACACATTTCACAAAAATCTCATTTATTAAATTTACAATTCGCAACTCCATAATTATTTGGTTAAAATCCAGGATCCTCAAAAACATAACACTTTCACTGGTGTGTACAATCAAGCCAGTGCCTTCCCGCGATCCTGAGAAAACCTGAAACACATAACACATAACACGGTAAGCACGAAGCTTAGTGAGTTCCTCAGTATACTACACACACAGCTCATTAGCCACTCGAGGCTATATCATTGTAAGACCCTCCGGTCAATGTGTCTTAGTGGGACCCTCTGATCTGGTCTGTAAAGCTTCGCATAACATAAATCACAAAGACATAATGCACAACATAAAACATAAGGCAAGATAACACAATACTCAATGTAAGCACATAAGACCCTTCGGTCACACATAAGTACCACTCTAGGTAAAGTATAGTGAGAAGACTCACCTTGCAAGCAGCAAACAATTATCCTCGAACTCGAATCTCGAACTAGCCACTGCCTAACACATAGGGTAAATATCTCTAATTAATACTCGATTCTCAACACTAAGTAACCAAATGTTATTCTTATCTCTCTAACTCTCGAATTGGGTAAAAGACGATTTTACCCCTACATGGTCTCCATTACTCATGTTGACCAAACCCTAAAGTCAACAGAAGTCAAACTCGAGTCAACAGTCCATGATTGACCTAACTCGTCGAGTGTATTCTTGTGACTCGTCGAATCCCCTCGTTTCCTCAGAAGTCTCAAGAAAGTTCAGCTCAACTCGTCAAGTTGACCCCCAACTCGCCGAGTTATCACACAATCAAACCCATCGGGACAAACCCTCACCGACTCGTCGAGTCGGCTCCTTGACTCGGTGAGTCCATTCAAACTCATATCTCATTTAGTCGTTTTCAAGGTAGAGAACCTTCCCAGATTCAAGATCTACACTCCTAAGGCTCATCAATCACGTAAAGTCACAGGCTTTACGTTCATGCATGGCATTTTGAGCTTAAAATGCCAAAACACACCTCAAAAAGGGGTTTTCACTCAAGATCACTATTATGGTTGGATAAAGCAGGGACTTTTGGACTCTAGGGACCTCACATGGTCCATATATGTAGTTCAACCCTCTCAATGAACATAAAACACTCAAGGTCCTCATATTTGGGTGGAAAAACCATAGATTCATAAAATCATGAGATCTATAAAAAATAATGAGAAAGGTGCAAGCTTTATACCTTTCCCAGAAGCTCTGAAGAGAATCAATCTCAGATCTAGCAGCACCTTCTTGACCCTTGGCTTGGAATTCTTCTCTCCTCTTCACAAGATGCACCAAACACTCACAATTAGCCAAGCACTCGCTCTCAAAGCTCAAAGGTCGTCTAGGGTTTGTTCTTAGGGAAGTGTAGCCGCAAATGAGGCTATAAGTGCCTTTAAATAGGCCCTAACCCCCAGGAAATTAGGGTTTCTCTGCCCAACACCTACTCGGCGAGTCAGCTCTCTGACTCGTCGAGTCCACTCATTAAATCCACGCTGGCAACTCGGCCCTACTCAGCGAATCGGACTCACGAATCGTCGAGTCACTCTATAATTCTCAAGGTTAAAAACACATTTAATGTATCCGAAAATCCGGATGTTACATCGGTGTTGCTCAAAGTCTCGCCATGGAAGGGAGTTATACGATCTGGAAAGAGAGGAAAGCTGAATCTAAGATTTAGTGGGCCATTCAAGGTTCTTCAGAGGATTGGGAACCAAGCTTACAAGCTGGAATTACCGGAAGAACTAGATGGTATTCATAACACTTTCCATGTGTGTTATTCGAGGAAGTTCATGGGCGAAGTTCCCGATATAATTCCACTTTCGGAGTTAAGGATGGATGAAAATAAGAGGTTAATCGAAGAGCCTGAAACAATTGTTGACTGTAAGACAAAGAAGTTGCGACGTAAGATGATCAAATTAGTGCTTGTACGATGGAAACATACGAATGGGTCGAACATCACCTGGGAAACAGAGAGTGACATGATGGGTTGCTACCCACATCTGTTTGTTGATGCATGATTCCGAGACGGAATCATCCTAACGAGGAGAAAATTGTAACGCCCGCGTTTCTGGCTAAGCATTAATATTATGATGTAATAGTTAGGGTCGACAATTGTAACCTATTTTGAAGTAATGAAGAAGAATTATTTGAGTATTATGTGATTTATGTGATTTATGAGCAATATACGTGCTTATAACGATATAATAAATAAAAATAAAAATATGCGTCAAAAATAGAATGAAGATTAGACCCAATATCAATGAAGAAATTTGAAGTATTCGTAACAAGGATTTCGCGGATATAAGGAACGCTGAAATCCAACTTATAACGAAGAAGTTATGACCCGTCGAAGTTTTGTGACAAAACCGGCACGACGTTGTGTATCGTAAAAAGTGAATTTTTGATAAATTACTTTTTAGCCTTAGAGATCTAAAAGAAAGTCGTAGTATACGTTAAACCGAGAATGTACATAAAAAGAACGTACAAATCTTACTTCGTTAGAGGAAGTTATGATTTTTCTTAGATTTAGCATAGCAGTATGCTGCCCGGAAATCGAATTTTACATCGATCGATTTTTAGTCGACACAATCTAAACAAGAATTGAATATCTCGTTAATAGGAGGTCAACGATATAAAGACAATCAAAATCGGACGTCGGATGACAAAGTTATGAATTTTTACGGACTTTAACTGTCTAAGCCTGTTAAAATATAACTTTAAAAATAAAGTCAAAATTAGCCGACAGAGTCTAAACAAAAGCTGTAGATCACGTCGCTACCTACGCGTAGTAATAAAGAACGTCAAAAACGGAGCTTGTATATGAAAGTTACGGAATTTTGAAGATAATTAAATTATAGGTTAAGATGCGAGGCTGACACGTGTCACAATCTCAGCCCCACCTTCCTCCCCACAGCTTCACATGCGATCTTGACACATGTCACTGGTACGCCCAACGTAAGGCTTGGTATGCCACACATATCGAGTACGCCTAACGTGGGTGTTTAGTACGCCTCGCGTACGCTCCTTTCCCAGCCTATAAATAGAGACATTTTTCCTCATTTTTCTTCACACCTTTCTAACTTTTCTCTCCCAAATACCCCCAAACCATCTTCCCCTTTCCCTAGTACTTCCTAAGTGTTAGAGGCGAGTCCCAGAGCGCCAGAAGGCTCCGAGAAGAAGAGCTTTCGGCTTAGAAGTTCTACCCACGCAGAGCCTGGTTCCTCGCTAAACCCCCTTGTAAGTGAGTTATGCTTACGCTACTTTAAGTATAACTTTTTTTTAAGTTCATTATCGTTATTATGCTTACCCTACTTTAAGTATAACTTTTGTGAGGAAGAAGGGACTTTGAGCTCGATTCTAGCCACATCTAAGGTACTTTTTCGGCTCCAATGACTCTTTAATAACACCTTGAACCTCTCTCGGAGTTGTGGAGGTCGGAGATGCCTCCAACGACCTTCTAACCGTCGGAAGATCGGGTTCTAGAAAGAATCTACATAGTTGGTTGTTTATAGCCTAGTTGATTGAGATTTAAACCCGTTAATCTCTGGTAGGTGATGTTATTTAGTTCCTTTATCTGTTAGTAACAAGTTTAGACAGCTACAACATGAAATATGACTTTGAAATGCTCTCAAGGATTCATATACACACTTATTGCGGGATTTCTGCTTTAAAATTCTTGTTGTTGGATTTAGAGAGTTCTAACCTTTTTTCATCTTCTCAAATGGTGTCTAAGGGTTGTCTTATGATTTATGGTCAAGTGTGCTTAGTTATAACCAAATTTATAACCACAAATGTTTGCAAAGCTTCCTATACTCTCTATTTCCGGGATTTTGTAAAATATAACTGCACTTCCTTTGTTTGAGTTCTTAAATCTGATTCGAGCTATGTTTTACGGTTTAAAACAAAACCTACATCTTGTGTTGTAAGTTTATTGGATGCGAATACTTAATGCAAGAAATAAGTCCAGTCTAGGGTTTCGTGGGTGTCTAGTATGAACTTGATGTGTAGTCAAAGATTTCATTTGGATATATATATATATATATATATATATATATATATATATATATATATACACACACACACACACACACTTATACGAAAAAATAAAATAAATACAAGTTACGTATTATTATGAATATAACCTGAATAGAGTTATTGGTTTGGGATGTAGGTATTCGGAGAGGGATAAGCTCATCTAGCTATTGTTAGTAAGGTTGTTGAGATTCATCTTTAGTCTAGGTGAGTTTCTCACTATACTAATGGGTCGAAGGCACCAAGGCCTACCCATTGGATCTTGCTATGTACCTTTAGGGTTATGATTGATTATGATTGCTTGTATTATTATGTTTATGCATATGTCGACATAATGCAGGATGGGTGGGGCTTTACTGCTCAGTGCGTAGGCCAACAGACCAAGGCATTCCACTCCGATGACTAATTGGGCCCAAGGTATTCCAGTCCGATGAATGAGTGGACCCCTTACATGATGGCGTTCCAGTCCGATGACTGATTGGGGCGGGGTATTCCATTACGATGACTAAGTGGACCCGTTACATGATGGCATTCCAGTCTGATGACTGATTGGGCCATGGTATTTCCAATACAATGACTGAGTGGACCCGTTACATGTTCTATCTATTGTTATGTTGGTTTGTGTTGTATACTAGGGAAAACTTACTAAGTTTTGGCTTACAATTTCAGTATTATGTTTCAGGGACTTCTGATGATCGGGGGAAGGCGAAGGCATGATCATACATATCCTCCGGTGGTTGTATGAGAGATTTTCTATGATACATGATTTGGATTTTTGTACTTGACTGTTGTGTTTGATGGATGACTCTAATAAACTATGGTTTCTTACTTATTTTTAAATGAAAATTTTTAATGTGATTTTTGGGACGTTACAGAGAAAGCCAAAGGTCGTCTGGGGGTTGGATCCATTAAATCCCTAAATATATTATTATTGGTGAAATAATGGTGGCGACTCCAAACAGAACCATCCACGATGTGGGCAAAAGTTATCACAAGCATCCATAAATTACAAAATAAAGGTGACGATTGCTATTCCTTAAAATCGATGACAGTGTATGGAATAACATCGCTTGCATCAAACGTGATCTCGTCAAATCGGACATCCCACATGATAAAATCATTAAAAAACACCAAGAAGAAAGTGGCGTCTCGTGGAAGTGCGATCTAATTGGGGACGAAAAATACGAGGTAAGTGCTCTCCATCATGTCTTAGAAGACAAGGATACCATGGATAATGGCATGTTAAGTTGGATTAAGGAGGTCCCAATAAATGTCGCGTGCTTCATTTGGAGGCCAAAAAATGGGTCGCATCCCATCCGATGTGGCGCTTGCTAAATAGGGTATCACTTTACCATCTATTACATATTGTCAGAGTAATTCGATAGAGTAAACTTCTGAACATGCATTGGTCCGGTGCTTCTTTGCAAAAACGGTCACGGAATGGACTTTCAAATGGTGCGGTATCCCAATGGACAACATCCAAACAGTGAATGAGGTTCTTGACTATCCCTCTAATTGGGGAAATTGCCTGAAAAAGAAGAAACGATTGTTGGGCATTCGCTATGAGACGTTATGGAGCATTTGGAAGGCAATGAATGAAAGATTATTTAATAATCAACGGGCGTCTGTTACAAAAGTAGCGGATATATATATTCTCGTTTGCTGGTACAAAAGTAGCGGATACCCTTGCATCAAACTGTTTAGCCTAAGCCAATTATCAACCGGTTGTATAACTTAGCTGCAAATGTTTTTTTTTTCTAAACTAATCAATGATAATGTTGATGGAGATTGGAGAAGAACTTGAAATGTGAATACAATATTTATGGCCCATCGATAGAATGAAAGAAAATGAAGCTTCATATGCGTGAAATGCATGGTTTATCTAGAATAAGTAGAATTATATATTACCGATTATGATGTTTTCAAACAAATACGTACTTTGATTAGATTAAAATACTCCTACTAAATAACATGTAGTTATTTTCTTCCAATTAATTGAATAACATGTAATAACTCTTAGCAGTCCAAAAGTAGCTTTTTTAATCTTTAGTTATTACCTTTAAATCATGATTCATGACATCTAATAGTCAATTTTAACGAATCCACAAGGACCACAATCAACTCATTTAACTCAACTTAATTTAATGGGTCCCGAACTAACCCAAAACGATCAATAAGTTATTTGATATGTTGTTATATCGATACCAAAGAATTAATGCAAATCAAAATGCCCAAAATTGATTGAGCTCCAACAGGTAAACTCAACCCGAGTCAAGTCATTTGAATCGTGACTTATTTTAACATAAAGTTCGCAAATTCACTATAATCGATAAATTTCAGGTCGTATCTAAACTGATTGTTGGTGTTTATATAATTTTGTCAAGTTTCTTATCCCACATAGGAAGGAACATCAAACTTTGGGATGTTTAAAAGGTTTGCTCTCTTAGTTCTACTACAATGGACTAAGAGCTTAAGATGGACTAGTGTGGGGTTGTGGGCTTTGAATTACTAGTGGATTACTAGTAATTTAATTATATATTAAATGGTCAAAAGATGGCATTGGGCCTTAGGGGTCTTATGAGATAAATCCGAAATGATTATTATTTTTTTAATTTCGGTTTTATTGGGATAAGATTAGTTTTGAGAAGTTATCAAAACTGAATTTTGGCAGTTTCATGTCGATCCTATTTAAAGGAGTCAAATCTGATTTGCCAGGACTCTTGGATGAACGACAAAAAACAAACATTTCCCTCTCTAAATAATTCCATGGACGCATACAGTAAATTCGCCAAAAATCAAGTTCTAGTGCAAGAACTTGATTGAAGATAGTTGTATCCTCTATTCAGACGTCCAGATACTATTGCACTAATAGGGACAAATTTCTGTTTTAGGACATTGCTTTTCAAGCCTCTATCTTGTATTCAATCTATAATGTTCATCTGTAAGTTTCTTGTTTATGTTTATTGATAGTGTCTCAATTTGATTTCTGTAATATATATTCATATTTATAATGTTGGTTTACACAAGTTCTAACAATCTAAAACAGAAATTTCGTATTTAAATTTCGAATTTACAGAAATTTACTTTCGAAATGGATCAAACTCTATTGAAAAATTATGTTGAGAAACCTGAAAAATTCAAGGGGACAGATTTTAAACGTTGGCAATAGAAGATGTTGTTCTATTTGACAACATTGCATGTGGATAAAGTGTTGACTAAAGATCCTCCAACCAATCCACCAGTGGGCATTGGAAAACATGTTCCTTCTGTGATTGAGAATGTTGCATATCAAAGGATTGTTGATTCTTGGAATAGCATTGAATTGTATTGTCGGAATTATATTATGAATGCTCTTGATGATTCCCTGTATGATATTATTCTACTTTCAAATCTGCTAGAGCAATATGGGAATCATTGGAGATGAAATACAAAAATGAATATGTTTGTTCTAAGAAGTTTGTTGTTGGAAAGTTTTTGCACTACAAAATGTCTGTTGCAAAATCTGTTGTGAAGCAAGTGGAGGAAATTCAAATCCTTGCCCACGAACTTGATGTTGAAGGTATGGGTTTACACTCTAATATCCTGGTTGGTTCTATAATTGAAAAATTACCACCTTCATGGAAAGATTTCAAACTTTATTTGAAACATCTAACTGAGGAAATGAGTTTTGAGCAATTGGTTCTTAAACTTCGTGTTGAAGAAGATCACAAGAAAAATGAAAAGGCTGATGCAGTTTCTTTGGAGGCTAGTGCTAACTTTGTTGTAGGAAATACTTCTAACAACTCTAAGAGTCAGAAGTTTAAAGGCAAAGGCAAAGCAAGTACTTCAAAGAATGATGACAAGTTCAATCCAAACAAGAAAAAATTCAAGAAAACACCTGCAACTTGTTGGGTTTGTGGAAGAACTGGTCATAAGGCTAAGGATTGTCGCTTCAAAAAGGGTGGAAACAATGATGGCAATGGTGGAAATTCTGGTGGCAAATATGGAAATCCAGGAAGTTCTAACCAAGCAAATGTTGTTGAATCTACAGAACTCTTTGTTGGAATAATTGAAGCAAATCTGGTTTCAAATGGTGTTGATTGGTGGGTAGATACTGGTGCTACAAGACACATATGCAACTCAAAAAGCATGTTTACTACTTACCAACAAGTTGAAGATGGAGAACCAATGTTCATGGGAAATGTTACTACTGCTAAGGTTGAAGGACAAGGGAAATTGAATCTGAAACTCACATCTGGAAAAGAATTGATGCTTACCAATGTGTTGCATGTTCCTGCTGTGACAAAGAATCTGATTTCGGGTCCTATGTTAAGTAACAAAGGGTTCAAAATGGTCTTTGAGTCTGATAAATTTGTACTTACTAAGGGTCCTACTTATGTTGGAAAGGGTTACCTCTGTGAGGGACTCTTTAAGTTAAGTGTTGTACCAAACAATGATGCTTTTATCAATAAGAATAACGCATGCACTAGCACTGCTCCTTCTATGTACATGCTTGACTCAACTTTCCTTTGGCATTCAAGATTAGGCCATGTTAATTTCCGATCATTACAAAGAATGATCAACCTTGAAATATTACCTAGAACTTCATTAAACAAGCACACAAAATGTGAGATTTGCACAGAAGCAAAATTCACTAGTTATCCACATAAATCTGTTGCAAAATCAAATGTTATACTTGGTTTAATTCATACTGATTTATGTGACTTTAAATCGAACCCAACACGTGGAGGAATGAATTATTATATTACTTTTATTGATGATTGCAGCAAATTTTGTTATGTTTATTTGATGCACACAAAAGATGAAGCCTTAAACAAATTAAAAATTTACAAGGCTGAAGTTGAAAATCAACTTAATAAAAAGATCAAAATTCTAAGATCTGATAGAGGGGTGAGTATGAGTAAACGAATTTTCAGAATTTTGTTCTACTCATGGAATAATGCATCAAACTACAGCTCCTTATTCGCCTCAACAAAATGGAGTGGCTGAAAGAAAGAATCGAACATTAAAAAATATGATAAATTCGATGTTGATTACTTCTGGAGCACCACAATGTTTGTGGGGTGAAGCTTGTCTTGCTGCAAATAACATTTTGAATAAAATTCCTCATAAGAAATTTCCTCAATCTCCTTATGGATTGTGGAAAAGAAAATTACCATCATACAAAACGATGAAAGTGTGGGGGTGTCTTGCCAAAGTTCAAGTTCCTTTACCCAAAAGAACTAAACTTGGACCCAAAACTATTGACTGTATTTTTCTTGGTTCTGCTAGAAATAGTGCAGCATATAGATTTTTGGTATATAAGTCACATGTTGATGATATTCATCAAAATTCTATAATAGAATCTGCTGAAGCAGAATTCTATGAGACAATTTTTCCTTATAAAGATGTTCATTGAAGGAAAAGATCATTTGATGATATAGAAAATCACAATGAATTGAACACCAATGTAAAACCATTTGATGTGGGTACTTCTAAGGTTCATGCTTCACTTCAAGAACCTAGAAGAAGTAAACGTGGCAAAATTGCCAAAGGCTTTGGACCGGATTTCATGACCTATTTCATTGACAATGAGCCTCAAACATATAAGGCGACTGTTGAATCTTCTGAAGCTCCTTATTGGAAAGAAGCTATCCAAAGTGAAGTTGATTCAATTTTGCAAAATAAAACATGGAAATTGGTAGATTTGCCTCCTGGACATAAACCAATAGGCCATAAATGGATTTTTAAACGAAAACTCCGAACTGATGGTACTATTGAGAAATATAAAGCTCGTATAGTAGCCAAGGGGCTTCGTCAAAAAGAAGGACAAGATTTATTTGATACATATTCACCGGTAACACGAATTACATCTATTAGGACTTTGTTAGCCAATGCTTCGATTTATAGTTTGGCTATACATCAAATGGATGTAAAGACAACATTTTTGAATGGTGAATTGGATGAAGAAATTTATATGCAGCAACCTAAAGGGTTTATTGTGAAAGGTCAAGAACACAAAGTGTGTAAATTAACCAAGTCTTTATACGGACTTAAACAGGCGCCAAAGCAGTGACATGAGAAGTTTGATCAGACATTATTGTCAAACGGTTTTCACATTAATGAATGTGACAAATGTGTTTACATCAAACAGTATAATAATGCATGTGTTATCATCTGTCTTTATGTCGATGATATGCTTATTATGGGAAACAATTTGGATGTTATCAATAAAACTAAACATATGCTAAGCTCCTCATTTGATATGAAAGATATGGGAATAGCAAATGTGATATTGGGAATTCGAATTCAAAAGAATTCAAATGGATATGTTCTTACCCAATCACACTATGTTGAGAAAATACTGAGACGTTTTGGTCATTATGATGATAAGTCTGTCGTTACTCCTTTTGATCAATCAACTAAACTGAAGAAAAATCAAGGAGATAGTGTTTCTCAACTGGAGTACACTCAAGTTCTTGGTAGCTTGATGTACTTGATGAATTGTACACGACCTGATTTGGCACACACTGTAAGTCGTCTTAGTCGGTATTCCAGTAATCCATGGCGTGATCATTGGTTTGCTCTAGTAAGGGTGCTTCGCTACCTCAAACATACCATGCATTATGGTTTGCATTATACAAAATATCCTCCTGTCTTGGAAGGATTTTGTGATGCAAATTGGATTTTAACTAACTCTGATGGTAAATCCACAAGTGGATATGTGTTCACTTTGGGCGGTGCCGCAGTATCTTGGAAATCTTGCAAACAAACTGTAAACACAAGGTCTACTATGGAAGCTGAATGTAACATCTCAAATTCCAAATAAAATTTTCACTTGTAAAAATATAATTTCATTCATAAATATTATCAATCTCCATGTATCACATATCAAATCCATAAAATTTATCCCAAGATCACAATACATGAAAACTCCACAAGTGTGTACTGATCATGCCGGCGCCTTCCCGCGATCCTCACAGGTACCTGAAACACATAACACAAAACACTGTAAGCATAAATGCTTAGTGAGTTCCCCAAAATACCACATATAACACATATTAGCCACTCGAGGCTATAACTCTGTGGGCCCCCTGGCCCTAACTCTGTGGACCCTCTGGTCCTAACTCTGTGGACCTTCCGGTCCTCACTCTGTAAACTCTGGAATACACACAGCACAATCACATAGAAATAATGCAGTGCAACGCATCACATACATAGCATACAAGATACTCTGTCACATAACTCTACTTACCACTCAAGGTAAAGTATAGTAAGAAGACTCACCTCGGATAGCTCGGTAAACCTCGAACTCGGAAATACTGATCTAGCCTTCGCCTAATCACATAAAATAATTATTCTAATTAATACGATTTTCAAAGACTAGGCTAACCCCTCTCTAGGTTCTCTAAGAAGGGTAAAAGACCATTCTACCCCTCCAATGGCTCACAAGTCCAAACATTGACTCAACCCTAAAAGTCAACGAAGTCAACTCTAGTCAACGGTCAAACTTTGACCAGACTCGTCGAGTGCATCCGGGCGACTCAGCGAGTCCACGCGGGTCCTCTGAATCCTTCTAAGACTCGCTTGGCACGTCGAGTCCCTCCTCCACTCGCCGTGTGTCTCTGCAACGAATCGTAGGGCAACCCCGACTCGACTCGTCGAGTCCGCTTATGAACTCGGCGAGTTGCTCCCATGACAACACTCAAATGACCTTCTGAGGTCAGATCTGCTTCTCAAAACTATAGATCTGACTTCCCCACGACCAATAACCACGTAAAGGTCGAATCTTGACTCACATGCAACGCACCCAAGGCTTCTTTTGGTGAAGTAACTACTAAAATGGCCACCTAGGCTCATAACCTCAAAGGAATGGCATAAAGCAGAGTGATAGGGGCTCTCTGGACCTCTTAAGGTCCAGATCTAAGAATCATTTCACCTTGGGACCACACACACTCCAGATTCAAGCTAAACAATGCATAAAGAAACCCTACATTCAACTAAATCATCATAATTACGAGAATAAGCACAGATTGATACCTCCAACAGCTTCCTCTGATCAAATGGAAGTAGATCCAAGCTCCCCAACCCGCCTAGCTTGTCCTTCCTCCTTCCTTCTTGCTAAAACACACAAGAAATGGTGAACAATGGCCTCCTTTCTCACTCACAAGACTCACAGATGCTCTGGTACTCTCAAAGACGAAGGTAGCCACAAATAAGGGCCATAAGGTCCTTTAAATAGGGTGCAGGCCCAGGGATTTAGGGTTTCAGCCCATAGCGCGGACTCGACGAGTCTAAGCGTCAACTCGTCGAGTCCCTCTCTTTAACTCAACATAAATGATCAAAACATAATACCTGGAAATCCGGATGTTACAATTCTCCCTCACTAGAATCAGACTTCGCCCTCGAAGTCTTGCCCTGCAAACAACTCTGGATGCTGCTCCCGCATCTCTAATTCCGGCTCCCAAGTCAGCTCGGACCCTCTCCGATGTTGCCACTGGACTTGAACCAAGGGCACCTCCTTGTTTTTCAGAACCTTGATCTTACGATCCATAATTGCAACTGGCCTCTCAACATAATTCAGGCTCGCATTCACCTGAATATCCTCCAACGACACCACCGCTGACTCGTCGGCTATACACTTCCTCAGCTGAGACACGTGGAAGGTATCATGAATCTGACCCAACTCCGTAGGTAGCTCCAAACGATATGCTACCCTGCCCACCCTGGCGGTCACCCTGAACGGACCAATGTACCGGGGCCCCAGCTTGCCCCACTTCCTGAATCGGATCACTCCTTTCCAAGGAGATACCTTCAGAAGTACGAAATCTCCCACCTGAAACTCCAGCTCGGATCGTCGCCTATCCGCATAACTCTTCTGGCGACTCTGAGCTGTCAACAACCTCTGCCTGACCTGCTGTATCTGCTCTGTCGTCTGAAGCACTATCTCAGTGCTACCCAACACTCGCTGCCCAACCTCTCCCCAGCAGATAGGAGTGTTGAATAAGGTGTCTAAGTCCATAACTATTTCTGGTATGTACTTGACCCGACCCGGCATGGTTCATTTGGGTTGCATGGCACCATGCAATTGGATAAACTAAAATGAGAGAAATAACACTTATGGTTTATTAATATATTATAAGTTCTAATATATTAATAATATTATTTAATTAGTTTGATCAAGAATTAATTTAGAATTAATTAAGTGATCAAAAGATAACTAATTAAATATATGGGTAGATTATGTAAATCTTCCATATCTTATATAGTGGGCTAAGAGGCTCCGTGGATTATCAAGTTGGGTTCCACCCATAGGATGCTCCATGGGAGTTACAAACCCATGGGTCATGGAAATGAAGAGTCATGACACATTAGGGTTTACATGGTGTAACCCTAGATGTGTCAACACTATATAAGAAACCCATTCTCCACCAAAATCGGCTACACATAAGAAACAAGAGGGCTAGGCCGATTTTAGATGTGTGTATTCTCTCTAAAGTCATTCCAAAAACATCAGGATGAAGCATTTGAGGCATCACACTTGGGGTGCTAGGCTCACAAGGTTTCAAGGATCATAATCAACAACAAGGTAAGTTATTCTATCTTTCATTCAAGTTAAAAATGTTCCCCATGTATGCTAGATAGGAATATAACCTTGGAATTCAACTTTGCATGATTATTAGACAAACATAGATCCAAGGTTATTAGGGTTGCATGTACACTTAGGAAGTGTTAGAATGCTCAAAACCCATCAGTGGTATCAGAGCCTAGGTTTGTTTGTTGTTTTTTTTTTGTGTGTGCAAACAGCTTGAAAAAAAATCGTTTTTCTGTTTTCTGCTCGTATGAAAGTTTGCACATTTGTTGCTGGAAATGGACTAGAAACATTACCCTAAACTGTTTTGATGTTTTAAAGCTTGTTTTAGATGGTGTAATGTTTATGCTAATCCATTTACAATGGCAATTATTAAAATTACAAGTTTTTTTAAGTGTAGTTTTTTAATTCTTGAAAGTGTTCATATTCATTTTCTTGAACTTATGAAGATTAGATGATCATAGGAATTGTTTGTAACCTTCATGGTAGTTTAATTCATGATCATAATGTGTTTTAATGGAGTCCATAACTTGTCCTCAAGTTATGGAAAACCAAAAGTCTCACTTTTATTAAAGCCATTAAAAGAACACAAGAGTTATAAAAATGAAGAGTCTTCATTTTTATTACTCAATTAATTCATAAGTTATAAGAAATGAAAAGTTTTGGAAGTTTACAAAACTTGCCCTCAAGTTTTGGAACATGTAAAGTCTTGATTAAAACTTTAGTTCCAACCCTTAGAATTTTAAAAGTTAAAATTCAACCCTTATACTTTATAATATTATAAGTTACTAATATATATTTGAAAAGTTCATTGAATCTCAAAAGAATCTAGGAATTTCTAAGAACCAATTAAAAACCTAATATTTATATTTCGTTTTTCATGGTGGAAATTGGTGAATCGTCATTCACCTACCTTTCAAATATGTTATAGCTTGGATTACGGCATACCTCTTCTAAGTTATAATATATTGTGATTGGATCCTAGCCTTAATATTACATTTGGGTGTTTTATTAAGGACTCTCTTAATTTCTAAACTAATCTTGTTCTCTTCTTTCAGATGTCTTCAAACAATGCTGCTTCTGGCTCTAATCCTAATGACTCCTTTACCCTTATGAACTTGTGTGGGAAAGTCACTTTTGATGGATCCAACTTCAATGAATGGATCAGAAACATCAGGATGATTACCCGCTACGAGGACAAAGAATATGTCCTTGACAAGGAGCTTAAGGAGATTGATGAGACCACTGCAACTCCCCAGGAGATCGCTGACTTCCGGGCACATGAAAAGGATGCTACAAAAGTGGCATGCATCATGTTGGCCACCATGACAGCGGAACTCCAAAAGTCCTATGAGGACTTCTACCCTTTTGAAATGCACCAAGATCTGATGGAAAGATACCATCAAAGTGCACGACAAGAGAGGTATGAAATCATATGCTCTATCATAACAACCATGATGAAGGACGGGGAATCCGTCACGAGCCACATGCAGAAAATGCAAAGGTATGTGGATCGGTTGCTGAAGCTTAATGTGAACTTCCCTGAGGAGCTTGCAATAGATATCATTTTGCACTCCTTACCATCGTGCTATGATCAATTCCGCATGACATATCACATGAATAAGGAAGAGGTCACACTCAACAAACTTCAGGGACTCCTCAAGACCGCAGAAACAAGTCTTAAGGGTAAGTCGGTTGTTAACACTCCTACTCCAAACTCCGCCCCGGTTTTGGCAATCGGGAAAGGTAGAGGGAAGAAGAGGAAGAGCTCTTCGAAGGGTACCAAGGCTAGGACCCTTGATGGCTTTTCTTCAAGTGGAACCAAGAAAGGTTTTGTCACTCCTTCTTCTGACCCTAAAGAGGCTGAATGCTTCTATTGCCATGAAAAGTCACATTGGAAGCGGAACTGCCCAAAGTACATGCAAGATGTGAAGGATGGGAAAGTTAAACCCAACCATGCAGGTATTTACACGATCTTATCTAATAGCTCACCCCATTCTAACTCTTGGGTCCTTGATACCGGTTGTGGTATTCATATCTGTTCTGATTTGCAGGGACTAAGAAGAAGTGAGAATGTGGAGCATGGAAGAATAAACTTAATCATGGGGAATAGGAAAGCTTTACCTGTCACCAAGATTGGAGTTTATACTTTATCGCTAAGTAGTGGGTTTAGTTTAGATTTGAATAAATGTTGTTATTCGCCAGAAATGGCAAGAAATATTATTTCCTTTCATGCATTGTATAAACAAGGTTTCACCTTTTCATTTGATAATGAAGTTGGTTCGATTAATGCTTTCTTTAATAATGTTCTTTATTTTAAAGCATTACCTTGTGATGGTGTGTATGAAACTGTATCTGTGGTTGATAACTTAGGAAATAATGTATTGTGTATTGATTCTGTTAATGATAATAAATTGGATAAAGCATCATTATGGCATTGTCGTCTTGGACATATAAGCAAGAAACGCATAGGCCAACTCCAAAAGGATGGAGTATTTGAGTCATTTGACCTAAAGTCAGATGATAGTTGCGAATCATGCTTACTTGGAAAAATGACAAAGTCAACCTTCACAGGTTCTTGTGAGAGGGGTGAAGGTTTGTTGGATCTTATACACACGCATGTGTGTGGGCCCTTCAAACATGCCACAAGGGATGCTAATCGTTATTATTTGACTTTTACTGATGATTACAGTAGATATGGATATGTCTACTTAATCAAGCATAAGTCAGAGACTTTTGAGAGGTTTAAAGAGTTTAAACAGGAAGTCGAGAATCAATTGGGCAGGAACATTAAGATGCTTCGATCCGATCGAGGTGGTGAGTATCTTAGTTCAGAGTTCCTCGACTATCTTAGGGAATGTGGGATTGTCTCACAATTGACACCTCCCAGGACACTGCAGTTGAATGGTGTAGCTGAGTGGCGTAATCGAACCTTTTTGGATATGGTTCGTTCCATGATGAGTCGAGCTTCGCTACCAATCTCATTTTGGGGGTATGCCTTAGAGACTGCTGCCCATATCCTTAATCAGTTCCCACAAAGAAAGTTGCCAAAAATCCTCATGAGATGTGGACTGGTAAAGTACCCAAACTAGACCACATTAAGATTTGGGGTTCCGAGGCTTTCGTGAGACGCGAGACTCATGATAAGCTCGAACCTCGAAGTGAGAGGTGTATTTTCATCGGCTACCCACAGAAATCCTTTGGTTACCTCTTCTACAAACCTAGTGAGAATGTGGTCTTTGTAGCTAGGAGGACTTTCTTTCGAGAGAGAGAGTTCATAAGCCAAGGAGACAGTGGGAGGCAAGTTGACCTTGAAGAAATTCAAGAGTCAAGTGGTGAAGGAACTTCAAACCCTAGCACTCAACTTGAGGAGGAAACTTCTGTTGAGCCAATTGACAAGTCTGTACCTCTGAGGCGTTCCACAAGGGTTAGGAATGCACATGAGCATTACTATGGATTCCATATTACTGCGGAAGGTGATACACTTATCAGTGATGAGACACTGATAGGTCTGGATGAACCTAACAGTTACGCGGAAGCCATGGCAGGCCCTGAGTCAGCCAAGTGGAAAGAGGCAATGGACAACGAGATACAGTCCATGTATGACAATCAAGTTTGGAACTTGGTTGAGAATGTACCAGGTCGTAAGACTGTAGGGTGCAAATGGATCTTCAAGAAGAAGACCGACATGGATGGTAATGTACACACTTATAAGGCACGACTGGTTGCAAAGGGTTTCTCACAAACTCCGGGAGTTGATTATGATGAGACCTTTTCTCCAGTGGCCAAGATTAAGTCTATTAGGGTTCTGTTAGCCATAGCCGTATTTCATGACTATGAAATATGGCAAATGGATGTCAAAACCGCTTTCCTTAATGGAAAGTTGGCTGAGGATGTTTACATGAGTCAGCCAGAGGGTTTTGTCAACACAGAGTACCCTAATAGAGTGTGTAAGCTTGAGAAATCCATTTATGGGTTAAAGCAAGCACCTCGCAGATGGAATCTTTGCTTTGATGAGAAAGTCAAGGAATTTGGCTTTTCTAGGAGTGAAGATGAATCTTGTGTATGTGTCAAGGCTAGTGGGAGTATAGTTAGCTTTTTGGTATTGTATGTGGATGACATACTACTCATAGGAAATGACATCCCAACTCTGCAGGAAGTTAAGTCCTGGCTTGGGAAGTGTTTCTCTATGAAGGACCTAGGAAAAGCTGCCTATATTCTAGGGATAAGGATCTTGAGAGACCGGAGTAAAAGACTAATTAGACTTAGTCAGAGTACTTACTTGGATAAGGTGTTGAAGAGATTCGGCATGCAGGACTCCAAGAAAGGAGAGTTACCCATCCAGAGTAATGCCAGATTGAGTAAGACACAAAGCCCTAGTACTGAGGCTGAGATAGCAGAAATGAGTCGAATACCTTATGCTTTGGCTGTAGGATCGATCATGTATGCTATGACATGTACTCGACCTGATGTAGCCTTTGCTTTGAACATGGTTAGCAGGTATCAGGGGAACCCTGGCAAGGCACACTGGACTGCGGTAAAGAATATCCTCAAGTACCTACGGAGGACTAAGGACTGGGTCCTTACCCTCGGTGGGAGTGAAGACTTGAGAGTTGTAGGGTATAGTGATGCTAGCTTTTAGACTGATAGGGATAATTTCCGCTCTCAGTCAGGCTGGGTCTTTACCTTAAATGGAGGAGCAATTTCTTGGAAGAGTTCCAAGCAAGAGACAGTGGCTGATTCAACTTGCGAATCAGAGTATATAGCAGCTAGCGAGGCAGCAAAGGAGGCGATATGGCTGAAGAACTTCATTGGAGACCTTGGAGTTGTACCAGCTATTAAAGAGCCAATGGAAATTTTCTGTGATAGTGAAAGTGCAGTTGCCTTAGCCAAGGAACCAAGGGATCACGGGAGATCCAGACACATCGACAGAAAATACCATTTCATCAGACATCGAATAGTAGAAGGACTCCTCGTGGCAAAGAGGGTATCATCGGATGAGAATCCAGCAGATCCCCTCACGAAAGGACTGACTCGGGTTAAGCATCTCCAGCATGCTCGGAGCATAGGGCTGAAGGATGATATTAGATTTAGTAGTTAGATAACCTTGAAATTTGTAAAGTGTAATTGACATTAGATGATGAATAAAAGGTGTTTTATTTATGAGTAAAGTGTTGCTATCTCTTGTCGATCGTTTACTATATTTCTTTTGCATGTTTTGACTTCCAGAATAATTATGTTTGGTATATCATATTATTCGAACCTCCACAGTCGGTCATATGTCGAAAGTAGGTATGAATCAAGACTGTCATGATTGGTTGCAGAGGTCTAAGTTGTTGGACATGGCTACAACACTCATGAGTGCTCATAAGTTCTGAGCATTGGACTCAACCCACGCTCACTGGAATCACTTCATGGAATTTATCTCGAGTGATCGTGAGACGGTAATATCATATAAGTCTTCAAACCTAGATATATGATTTGTTACTTATGAGTTGGTTATGTATTGATTGTACGAAAACGCATTGGTAACTCGATGTTATAAAACGTGCTCTTGTGTATAATTCAATGAGTAGTAGAACAAACATATGAGTCGAAGTTTATTTGTTCCTTCTTGGATTAGAAGCTGATATCTGGGCCCCTCGATGATTTTGTTTTGACCTATGTACCGGGCCCGGTCAGAACTAAGTTGATGTGTTCAATTGAGTTCTATGTCAAACAAATTGGAAATCAGGAAACAAACTGCTGGACACAAAGTAAGACACTGTTCCATGTATTTGTCCGGCTGATATCTAGAACAGAGGATTATATGATCACTTATCTTAAATGGCGTATCATCATCTTCTTAGTTCCGAGAGACCTTGAAAGAGCTACGATTGCCGATCGGTTCCTGAAGTATTGCAGTTATAGTTATTAGACTTATCCAAGTGGGAGACTGTTGGATAAGGTGTCTAAGTCCATAACTATTTTTGGTATGTACTTGACCCGACCCGGCATGGTCCATTTGGGTTGCATGGCACCATGCAATTGGATAAACTAAAATGAGAGAAATAACACTTATGGTTTATTAATATATTATAAGTTCTAATATATTAATAATATTATTTAATTAGTTTGATCAAGAATTAATTTAGAATTAATTAAGTGATCAAAAGATAACTAATTAAATATATGGGTAGATTATGTAAATCTTCCATATCTTATATAGTGGGCTAAGAGGCTCCATGGATTATCAAGTTGGGTTCCACCCATAGGATGCTCCATGGATGCTCCATGGGAGTTACAAACCCATGAGTCATGGAAATGAAGAGTCATGACACATTAGGGTTTACATGGTGTAACCCTAGATGTGTCAACACTATATAAGAAACCCATTCTCCACCAAAATCGGCTACACATAAGAAACAAGAGGGCTAGGCCGATTTTAGAAGTGTGTATTCTCTCTAAAGTCATTCCAAAAACATCAGGATGAAGCATTTGAGGCATCACACTTGGGGTGCTAGGCTCACAAGGTTTCAAGGATCATAATCAACAACAAGGTAAGTTATTCTATCTTTCATTCAAGTTAAAAATGTTCCCCATGTATGCTAGATAGGAATATAACCTTGGAATTCAACTTTGCATGATTATTAGACAAACATAGATCCAAGGTTATTAGGGTTGCATGTACACTTAGGAAGTGTTAGAATGCTCAAAACCCATCAAGGAGTCCGACACCTCCTCCCATACAGCAACTCAAAGGGAGGCATACCGATACTCGAATGGTGGCTGTTGTTATAAGAAAACTCAGCCAACGGCAAATACGTGTCCTAACTTCCTCCAAATTCCAATACACATGCTCGAAGCATGTCCTCAAGCGTCTGAATCGTCCGCTCACTCTGTCCGTCCGTCTGTGGTTGGTATGCGGTACTGAAATGCAGCCTCGTACCCAACTCCTCATGAAATTTCTTCCAGAACCTGGAAGTGAATCGCACATCTCGATCTGACACAATCAAGATCGGTACTCCATGTCGTGATACCACCTCTCTCACATATAATTCTGCCAGCCTCTCAGCGGAAGAGCTCTCACTGATGGCAAGGAAATGAGCGCTCTTCATCAGCCGGTCAACGATCACCTAAATTGCATTCACACCCCTCGCAGTCCTCGGCAATTTGGTGATAAAATCCATGGAAATATGTTCCCACTTCCACTGGGGAACCTCAAGTGGCTGCAACTTGCCATGCGGACGCTGGTGCTCGGCCTTAACCCTGCAACAGGTCAAGCACCTCTCCACGAACCACGCAACATCCCTCTTCATACAGGGCCACCAATAGTCTCTTTTTAGGTCCAAATACATCTTAGTGGCCCCGGGTTGGATCGAGAACCTCGATCTGTGCGCCTCCTCCATCAGAATGGTACGTGCCCCGCCCTTAAATGGCACCCAAATTCGACCCTGAAAGGTCATAAGCCCTCGACTATCGGCAACGAACTCAGACACCTGCCCAATCACCCGCTCTCTCTTGCGGTTCTCCGGCCTCATGGCGTCAACCTGAGCCTCCCGAATGGTGTCCAACACCGGAGTCATCACCGTCAACCTCAAACAAACATCACGTATCGGGGCACTCTCCGCCCTACGACTCAGGGCATCGACTACCACGTTAGCCTTGCCCGGGTGGTACAGGATCTCACACTCATAATCCTTTACCACATCCAACCATCTCCTCTGGCGCATATTCAGGTTGGGCTGATCCATCAAATACTTCAAGCTCTTGTGATCCGTGTATATGGTACACCGGACCCCATACAGATAGTGACGCCAGATCTTGAGGGCGAACACCACAGCCCCCAACTCCAGATCGTGAGTAGGATACCTCGCCTCATGAGGCTTCAGCTGCCTCGATGCGTATGCTATCACATGCCCTCTCTGCATCAGCACCGCACCCAATCCCGATATCAACGCGTCACAATATACTACAAAATCCTCTATCCCCTCCGGAAGGGCTAACACCGGGGCTTCGCATAATCTCTGGCGAAGTGTCTTAAAGGAGGCCTGCTACTCTGGGCCCCAACTAAAAGCCACGCCTTTCCGGGTCAACCTGGTGAGAGGAACAGCAATCTTGGAGAAATCTTTAATAAATCTCCTATAATAGCCGGCCAACCCCAGAAAACTCCTGATCTCGGTGGGGGATCTCGGCACCTCCCAACTCATCACCGCCTCAATCTTGGCCGGATCGACCAATATCCCATTCTGGTTAACGAGATGTCCCAGGAACTGGACCTCTCGTAACCAGATGTCGCACTTGGAGAATTTGGCGTAAAGCCTCTCCGATCTCAGAACTCCAAGGATCTCTCTCAAATGCTCCTCATGCTGCTCCCTGGACCTCGAATACACCAATATATCATCAATGAACACTATCACCGAACGATCCAACATCGGTCTGCACACCCTGTTCATGAGATCCATGAACGTCGTCGGTGCATTGGTGAGCCCGAAAGGCATCACCACGAACTCGTAATGCCCATAACGAGTCCTGAACGCCGTCTTATGGATATCCTCATCACGCACTCTCATCTAATGATATCCAGACCTCAGATCGATCTTGGAGAACCAAGACGCTCCTTGCAATTGATCGAACAAATCATCGATCCTCGGTAAGGGGTAACGGTTCTTGACCGTTAACTTGTTCAACTCCCGGTAATCAGATGCACATCCGGTGTGAACCATCCTTTTTCTTTACAAAAAGGATCGGCGCTCCCCATGGCGAGCTACTCGGCCGAATAAACCCTTTCCCCAACAGCTCCTGAAGCTGTGAGGATAACTCCTGTATCTCTGGTGGTGCAAGGCGATAGGGCTCCTTGGCGATAGGCGCTGCCCCCGGAACCAAATTGATACGGAACTCTACTTGCCTCTCGGGAGGCACACCCGGCAACTCTTCGGGGAAAACATCCGGGAACTCACGCACTATCGGAACCTCATCGACCGATCTCGGCCTCTCCGCACAGACCTCGTATCCATCACATAAGCCACAAACCCACTACAGCCCTGCTGTAGGCTCTGCCTCGCTCTAGCGGCCGAACAAAACGCTGACCCAAAATGGGTACCCTCGCCGTACACCGTAAGAACTCCCCCACCAGGGTCTCGTATGGTCACCAGCTGTCGCTCGCAGTCGATGACCGCTCCAAATCTGCTCAACCAGTCCATGCCACGATGACACAGATATCTCCCATCGCAATCGGGACCAAATCAATCGGAAACTCAACGCCGAAGATCTCAAGTACACATCCTCGAATCACATCAGTGGCATACACCGCTCTCTCGTCAGCTATGGAAACTCGCAGAGGTCGACTCAACGCCTCTCGACGGATACTGATGTGCTGACTAAAGGCTAATGATACAAAAGATCGACTCGCACCCGAGTCAAATAACACCAAGGCAGGTACAGAACTCACAAGAAAATTACCTACGCATATCATAAGATAAGCACAATATCTCAAACTCAAAATAAATACATGAAAGAATACATACCAGCCAAGACATCGGCCGCTGCGCGGATCTCCTCCGCTGTCAACTGGAAGGCTCTCCCTTGTGCCTTCGGTGCCTCGGCCTTCACCCGCTGACTCTCGGTAGCTCGTACAGTAGCAGGGGCAGATCCCTGCGATGCTCCCTGTGCTGACCCCCGCAGCTGCGGACACTCGGCCTTCCGGTGTCCGGTCTGGTTGGAGTGGAAACAGACTGCAAACCCCTTGGGGAAATCCTTGGCCATGTGCCCCTCCTTGCCACACTTGTAGCAAGACCCTGCTCTATAAATCCCCTCATGACCCTTGCCGCACTTGCCACAAGTGCGGCCCTTCTGGTTCCCTGATCTCGAATGGGCGGGCTTGGCCCGCTTGGCTGCCGGCTGGGACTGTGCCGGTCGCCGATCCCTCCCCTGAGACTCCGCCTCCTCCCTAGCCTGAGTCTCAAGCTCTATCTCCCTCTTCCGAGCATTCGCCTGAAGCTCGGCAAACGTCCGGTACGACGAGTTCGCCACGAACTCGCGGATGTCTCTCCTCAAAATGCTCAAATACCGACTCGTGCGTGCCTGCTCGGAAGACACGTACTCAGGGCAGAACATCGCCCTCTCATGGAACATCCTGGTGATCACAGTAACAGACTCAGTACCCTGCTTGAGGGTCAAGAACTCCTGGGCCAACCGTTCCCTTTCCACCGGGGGAACGTACTCATCACGGAACATAGCGGTGAACCTCTCCCAGGTCACTACGGCAAGCTCTGCAGAAGAATAGTGCGCTGTCACAAACTTCCACCAGTCCTTCGCTCCCAAGCGAAGCTCGTTCAGCGCGAACTGAACTCTCAGATGCTCCGGACAAGAACACGTATAGAAGCATCCTTCGATGTCAAAAACCCACCTCATCGCAGCAATCGGATCCTGCGTCCCATCAAACTCTGGTGGCTTCGTGTTGCTGAACTCCCGGAACAACAACGCATCACCACCCTGAGGTCTAGCAGCAGCAACAGTTGCGGTAGCTGCAGCGGCTGCAGCCTCAGTAACCGCTGTGTATCTCTCATCAAAGGTCTCAATCTATGTGGTCTTAATAGACCCAAACATCTCCGGAATCTCTGCGCGGATAGCCGCAGCCACCTCCTCGTGGATCATCTGACGAAGCTCCTCGTCACTCACACCGCTGGTCTCTGGTCTGTGGCGTGTCCCAACAATGATGTCTCTGAAATACAACATAAGAAATATCAGAGACTTGCTCGAGCATACTCACACTCGGCAACTCAGCCCTACTTGTTCCTTTGTACCCTAGGGATTCTTACTTGGACTGCGCATTGATCCGATGTCTTCAGTAGTACGGGCCCAATACTACCGTCCACACCGCATCAGTATTCACCCCAAGTCCTCCTCCTAGGATCCTGATGTGTGTGAAATGCACTGGTTTTAATCCTACTTTTGAGTTATAAATTAAGCACACAAAGGCAGTTAACCTGTCTTTCAGTGGTATAGTTGGGTAAGTAGAGTGTCGAACTCAGGGAACGCTAAATTAAAACTAAAGACTAATTTTATCTGAATTAAATAGTAAATATGGGTTTTCTCTAGTTTTACAAGACTAGAAACTTACTAATACTACTTAGGCTAAGAACTAGAAAAACAAAGATTTAACTGAATTTAATAATAAAAGGTACTTCTGTTTAGTTCAACTCAATTGATCCTATGGTTGATATTATGGTAATAGTGCAATGGATTAATTCTTCTATTGGCTACCGATTCAAGTGATTAGCCTTGCGTTCGCTACGATAATCCTTAGAAAACAAACTAACTCAAACAGTGATCAGTTTTCTAATTTAATTTAATTCACTAGATTATTTATTCGGGTTAATTTAGACTTGTAATAGCTAACTAAATTGGTCCTTTAGTTAACCTCTTGCTGATGGTCATCAAACAAGCTCACACATGAATTTACCTAATTTTTCTTATTAATTCTAGTTTCACGTTCGTTAGTCCTAGACATATGATAAAGTGGTCACATAAACATATGGGGTTGATAATGAAAAGATGTTCATACTATTTAATTATCTTCCTATTAACAGAAAATTAGTTATCATTCACACACAAGGTTCTTTAACAAGCTAAAATTAACAAAATCACCAATATTTAATTAATCCTACCATTAATCAAACCATAATATCAATTTTGTATCCCCAAACAGAAGTGTAAGAGTTTTAGCTCATGATTGAGGTAATTAACAGCAATAAAACGAATTCTAATTGTCTAACCATAATTGAGAAACAATAGATTAAGTAGAATGATGAGAATGTGCCTCAAATCTTCTTCGGAATTGGATTCTAGGTTGTAGCTTCGTTCTCTAGGGTTCTTCTGGCTCTTCAATCGCAGCTTGCTTCTCCCCAAAGGTTCCAGTCGTCCTTCAATCGGATTAAGACCCGCTATTTATAATTATCACAAAACAGGGGCTACTCGACGAGTAGGTCGTGGACTCGCCGAGTACTAGTGTGAAATCCGTGTTCGGTAAGGAATCTTGACTTTTCTTTCGGGAACATTCTAATGAACTCGCCGAGTACATGCGTGGACTCGCCGAGTAGGTGTGTAGTTTTCCCTTTTTCTTCATTCTTTGGTCTCTAATTGCTTCTCCTTTTTTCCTTTCTGCTTCCAAGCATGTCTTTTGGACTGAAAACACAATATAAGCATTATTAAGTACCTTTTGTCCATATTATGCATATACTTAGCCAAAAATGAATAGAAATATATGTTAAACATATGATTAATTATGCACATATCAAAATACCCCACACTTGACTTTTGCTTGCCCCCAAGCAAAACTGAATTTTAACACATTGGAATCACATAGGACAACTCAAGTCAAACCCAGCCATTATGCCAAGACCGCAACGCGCACATTTGTGTCTAAAATTTTCCTAATAACCCCCCATACTCGAAATACTCACAATCCTCATAAACATTCGCCCACTCACCCTGAACTATGCTCATTTTATGCATCCCTCCGAATCCATCCTCAGAAAACCTCTTAACCTCAAGGTGTTTTTGGTTGAGTAACCCAAGCATACATAATCTAGATAATTACAATGTATGATACCACATTGGAGCTCTCTGGAATTCTTCATTTCTTTGGCATTTGATCTTTGATCTCTTTGAATTCACCACTTTGTTGTTTGGTTTTTGGTATCTTCAACTTTTTGAATTTCTTGGAATTTTTGATCTTCTAATTTCATATTTGACTTTGATGCTCCAAAAATTCTTCAAACTTTTCTTTTGTAATTCTCTCTTTTTTTTTTTTCATGTAACTCACTTTTTTTTCACTCAGTACCTACATGCTTAAGCAGGGGCGCTCAACTTCAACATTTATTGATTAATGATAACAATTTTCCTGGATACATTTCAAGTACACGATGCTAAACATATTGCATCCTTCGGGCTAAGCGAGACTGTGTTTTTGTCCCATGATTTCACTAGAATAAGGGGGCCACAAATGCACTATGACGTATATAGGCTCAACTAAACATTTGGGTCTTCATACAATCATCCAATATAATACTAGCATGATCCCTAATTGCTTTACCAAAATTTTCTAAATTAGCCCTAGCAATTTTAACGCAAAAATTTCAAAATTTTCAAAATTTAACTAAAATTTTAACTAATGTAAAAATTTTAACTAATGTAACCAACCCCCTACCCCACACTTAATTTATGCAATGTCCCCATTGCATATTATGCATGATAAAGAACAATAAAAATAAGGAGAAAATTGGAACAAACTCCCCTGGGATAGTAGTGGCGAGGTTGATATCTCTTCTCTTCAACTCCATCTTCAATTCACTTTAGACATGGGAACTGCTCATCCATGTCTTGGGTGTCAAAATCTCGTGTGGTACAGTCTTTATAAAAGCTCCAAATATAAGAGAAAAACTCTTGGAAATGCTCGGAAAATGATCTTCAAAGAATAGAACCAATGCCCATATCAAATGTCATCAAATCTTCAGCTCAAAAGTAAGAAGAATGAGCGACTCGTCGAGTAAGTATGTAGACTCGCCGAGTTGAAGCGTAAATGGCAGAAGAATCGTGAATTTTCACATGGACTCGGCGAGTCCATAAGATGCACTCGGCGAGTAGACCGCTGTGTGACAAAATTTTTATTCTGCCCCAGTCCGTTTCTGATGTATGGGGTTATATAAACCAATAATTTCCCTCATTTTTCTTCAGGGAATAAACACTCTTTAACCCTTCTATCAATTGGACTCATAGCTTGACTCAAAACTTCGTTTCCTCTCTCGCCTAGACTCGATTTCTCGCTTCGTCAGCCTTGACTCTAGATCCTCACATGCAATCCTAAGCTTCAAACTGAAAAGATCAAAACAACACACAAGTAATAGAAAAAGGAAAACAAACATCTAAATTAAATTCCTAAATTACCCTAATAAACTAGAAGTTTAAAAAGAAAAAGAAAAGCAAACTCTAATGACGGGTTGCCTCCCGCAAGCGCTTCTTTTTGTGCGAGTCTTTAGCTGGACTCCCAACTTAACAAACTTCTAATAAATTCGATGCCCATCCATCCATTGCATTAAATATTTTCTTTGGACCAATTTGTAAAATTCGACTCTTTGCTTCAAAAATTGGCCAAACGAGCTTCAATATATAAAACCCAAGAATCTTGATAAGGGTTGGGACCGGTCGGGTACTAATCATAAATGGATCGTGATTTAGAACTTTCTCCAAAGTTGGAATCGTCACCCCATGCTTCGAAACACAAACCGGAAGAACAGGGGACCATGTCGTGGTAATGGTCAAACCACGACTTGGTTCCTGCAACTCATGTTTTTCTTGTTCTTCATCTGACCTCTCTGCTAGCAATCTTTCCAGCTCCTCCAAATCTTTTTCTGGATTAAAATCTTCATCTTTTAACTCTAGCTCTTGTAACTCAGATTTCTCTTGTTCATTAGGCAAGATGTTATCTAACCATCTTCCAAATTCCTTCAAATCATCATCTGAGTCATACTCCTCATCTTCTTGCTCAATTTCCTGTACTACTTCCTCAAGAAAAGCATCAAAAGCATCGAGATTTGGAAAATACATAATAAATAAAAATTAAAATAAAAAAAACTAATCAATAAAATAAAAACGATAACAATTAGCAAATAAAATTAACTATTTGAACCGTTCCCCGGCAACGGCGCCAAAAACTTGATGTGTGTGAAATGCACTGGTTTTAATCCTACTTTTGAGTTATAAATTAAGCACACAAAGGCAGTGAGCCTGTCTTTTAGTGGTATAGTTGGGTAAGTAGACTGTCGAACTCAGGGAACGGTAAATTAAAACTAAAGACTAATTTTATATAAATTAAATAGTAAATATGGGTTTTCTCTAGTTTTACAAGACTAGAAACTTACTAATACTACTTAGGCTAAGAACTAGAAAAACAAAGATTTAACTGAATTTAATAATAAAAGGGACTACTGTTTAGTTCAACTCAATTGATCATATGGTTGATATTATGGTAATAGTGCAATGGATTAATTCTTCTATTGGCTACCGATTCAAGTGATTAGCCTTGCGTTCGCTACGATAATCCTTAGAAAACAAACTAACTCAAACAGTGATCAATTGTCTAATTTAATTTAATTCACTAGATTATTTATTCGGGTTAATTTAGACTTGTAATAGCTAACTAAATTGGTCCTTTAGTTAACCTCTTGCTGATGGTCATCAAACAAGCTCACACATGAATTTACCTAATTTTTCTTATTAATTCTAGTTTCACGTTCGTTAGTCCTAGACATATGATAAAGTGGTCACATAAACATATGGGGTTGATAATTAAAAGATGTTCATACTATTTAATTATCTTCCTATTAACAGAAAATTAGTTATCATTCACACACAAGGTTCTTTAACAAGCTAAAATTAACAAAATCACCAATATTTAATTAATCCTACCATTAATCAAACCATAATATCAATTTTGTATCCCCAAACAGAAGTTTAAGAGTTTTAGCTCATGATTGAGGTAATTAACAGCAATAAAACGAATTCTAATTGTCTAACCATAATTGAGAAACAATAGATTAAGTAGAATGATGAGAATGTGCCTCAAATATTCTTCGGAATTGGATTCTAGGTTGTATCTTCGTTCTATAGGGTTCTTCTGGCTCTTCAATCGCAGCTTGCTTCTCCCCAAAGGTTCCAGTCGTCCTTCAATCGGATTAAGACCCGCTATTTATAATTATCACAAAACAGGGGCTACTCGGCGAGTAGGTCGTGGACTCGCCGAGTACTAGTGTGAAATCCATGTTCGGTAAGGAATCTTGACTTTTCTTTCGGGAACATTCTAATGAACTCGCCGAGTACATGCGTGGACTCGCCGAGTAGGTGTGTAGTTTTCCCTTTTTCTTCATTCTTTGGTCTCTAATTGCTTCTCCTTTTTTTCCTTTCTGCTTCCAAGCATGTCTTTTGGACTGAAAACACAATATAAGCATTATTAAGTACCTTTTGTCCATATGATGCATATAATTAGCCAAAAATGAATACAAATATATGTTAAACATATGATTAATTATGCACATATCAGATCCCAAATCCCAAGTACTCTACTCTCACTATGCATAGGCTACTCTCTAGCAGACCTCTCATAAGCTCCTCGCTGCTATCTACTCACTCTCAAGCATCTCCCAGCAGCAAAACCCCTAGGCTAAGGCATCACGAATCAGGCCACTCTAGTCCTAATATGAATACCTAGCCTACTCTAGCATGCATAACATATCATATCATATCTTATAACACATAATATAAGGGTATTTGGGAAATCATCGTTCGGGCGCTGGCTGATCGTACACACTACTCTGCTCTGCTCTTTTCAAAACCTTTTATTCCTTTAGAAAAATTTTGTTTTATTTCGAAAAGTTTCTCAAATCCTCAGTTTGAGTTCAAATGCGCCTGAAGGTGCATCCGAATCCCTCAAACCAAGGCTCTAATACCAACTTGTAACATCTCAAATTCCAAATAAATTTTTCACTTGTAAAAATATAATTTCATTCATAAATATTATCAATCTCCATGTATCACATATCAAATCCATAAAATTTATCCCAATATCACAATACATGAAAACTCCACAAGTGTGTATTGATCATGCCGACGCCTTCTCGCGATCCTCACCGGTACCTGAAACACATAACACAAAACACTATAAGCATAAATGCTTAGTGAGTTCCCCAAAATACCACATATAACACATACTAGCCACTCGAGGCTATAACTCTGTGGGCCCCCTGGCCCTAACTCTGTGGACCCTCTGGTCCTAACTCTGTGGACCTTCCGGTCCTCACTCTGTAAACTCTGGAATACACACAGCACAATCACATAGAAATAATGTAGTGCAACGCATCACATACATAGCACACAAGATACTCTGTCACATAACTCTACTTACCACTCAAGGTAAAGTATAGTAAGAAGACTCACCTCGGATAGCTCGGTAAACCTCGAACTCGGAAATACTGATCTAGCCTTCGCCTAATCACATAAAATAATTATTCTAATTAATATGATTTTCAAAGACTAGGCTAATCCCTCTCTAGGTTCTCTAAGAAGGGTAAAAGACCATTCTACCCCTCCAATGGCTCACAAGTCCAAACATTGACTCAACCCTAAAAGTCAACGAAGTCAACTCTAGTCAACGGTCAAACTTTGACCAGACTCGTCGAGTGCATCCGGGCGACTCGGCGAGTCCACGCGGGTCCTTTTAATCCTTCTAAGCCTCGCTTGGCACTTCGAGTCCCTCCTCCACTCGTCGGGTTTCTCTGCAACGAATCGCAGGGCAACCCCGACTCGACTTGTCGAGTCCGCTTATGAACTCGGCGAGTTGCTCCCATGACAACACTCAAATGACCTTCTGAGGTCAGATCTACCTCTCAAAACTATAGATCTGACTTCCCCACGACCAATAACCGCGTAAAGGTCGAATCTTGACTCACATGCAACGCTCCCAAGGCTTCTTTTGGTGAAATAACTACTAAAATGGCCACCTAGGCTCATAACCTCAAAGGAATGGCATAAAGCAGAGTGATAGGGGCTCTCTGGACCTCTTAAGGTCCAGATCTAAGAATCATTTCACCTTGGGACCTCACACACTCCAGATTCAAGCTAAATAATGCATAAAGAAACCCTAGATTCAACTAAATCATCATAATTACGAGAATAAGCACAAATTGATACCTCCAACAGCTTCCTCTGATCAAATGGAAGTAGATCCAAGCTCCCCAACCCGCCTAGCTTGTCCTTCCTCCTTCCTTCTTGCTAAAACACACAAGAAATGGTGAACAATGGCCTCCTTTCTCACTCACAAGACTCACAGATGCTCTGGTACTCTCAAAGACGAAGGTAGCCGCAAATAAGGGCAATAAGGTCCTTTAAATAGGGTGCAGGCCTGGGGATTTAGGGTTTCAGCCCACAGCGCGGACTCGTCGAGTCCATTCATTAATCCAGTCAGCAATCGCAATCCTACTCGACGAGTCTAAGCGTCAACTCGTCGAGTCCCTCTCTTTAACTCAAAATAAATGATCAAAACATAATACCTGGAAATCCGGATGTTACACTGAATTTGTAGCCTTAGATAAAGCTGTTGAAGAAGCTGAATGGCTTCAAGGATTTTTACAAGGTATTCCTTGGGTGACGAAACCTGTCTCTGCAATTTGTCTTCATTGTGATAATATAGCGGCTATTACAAGAGCCAAGAATCAAATATATAATGGCAAATGAAGACATATCAGACGGCGTCATAAATCCATTCGTGACTTGCTAAAAGATGGAGTTATTTCCATTGATTATGTAAAGTCAAAGGAAAATATTGCTGATCCTTTGACAAAGGGCCTAAATCGAGAGCAAGTTTTGTTTACATCGAGGGGAATGGGCTTAAAGCCAACACAATGAGTTATCACTTGGCGGCAACCTAACCTAGGAACATTGGAGATCCCATGGTCTAGGTTCAATAGGCAAACTAGTTGAGGAAAACTCAAGTCAGTACACACAGGTATATAAGCTTGTTCCTATGATGATTTATGTGTGTTTCAATAGATGTTTTTAGGGCTGATTTTATTCTTAATGATGTTGATAGCTTACTAGTGGAAGCTTGTGGAATTTTCCAGATTAGCATCACCTATATGAGATTGATGTGCGGTCGCATCTATGAAGATAATTCTGGCTACATCTTCTAAAGATCTCATGAAGTAGGATTTGTTCAAGACCGAAATGAACACAACCGTAAGAATTGAAATATGTTTAGATATGATATGTGTGATATGTATTGTTTAGATTACTATTTCATGTGGTAGTTCAAGACTTTAGTCACTATCCACTAAGTAATTCCGATATGTACTCACTATGAAAAGTTCAAGTTCAAAGGACACTTTTTCTTATGCATCTTATATCTTGTTTTATGGAATTATATTGCTTATTTTTTATTCAAATGTGGGGGATTGTCTTCCGTTTGAATCAAAAATGTGGGGGATTGTTGGTGTTTATATAATTTTGTCAAGTTTTTTATCCCACATAGGAAGGAACATCAAACTTTGGGATGTTTAAAATGTTTGCTCTCTTAGTTCTACTACAATGTACTAAGAGCTTAAGATGGACTAGTGTGAGGTTGTGGGCTTTGAATTACTAGTGGATTACTAGTAATTTAATTATATATTAAATGGTCAAAAGATGGCCTTGGGCCTTGGGGGGTCTTATGAGATAAATCCGAAATTATTTTTATTTATTATTATTTTTTTAATTTCGGTTTTATTAGGATAAGATTAGTTTTGAGAAGTTATCAAAACTGAATTTTGACACTTTAATGTCGATCCTATTTAAAGGAGTCAAATCTAATTTGCCGGGACTCTTGGATGAACGACAAAAAACAAACTTTTCCCTCTCTAAATAATTCCATGGACGCATAAGAACTTGATTGAAGATAGTTGTATCCTCTATTCAGACGTCCATATACTATTGCACTAATAGGGACGAATTTCTGTTTTAGGACATTGCTTTGCAAGCCTCTATCTTGTATTCAATCTGTAATGTTCATCTGTAAGTTTCTTGTTTATGTTTATTGATAGTGTCTCAATTTGATTTCTGTAATATATATATTCATATTTATACTGTTGGTTTACACAAGTTCTAACACTGATCATGTGTCATATACATTAAAAAACGGTTAAACAGGTCCATAATTCATCTTAAAGTATATAAACTGATTCCAGTATCCTGGATTGTTTCATTTAGAAAAAAATAGATTTGTAATTTAATAATCATATGACATCATAAACTATTAACGAAATTCTTAAAATGAGTAACCATAGAAGCATCATCCGATCAACCCGACTCATTTGATTCACCTTTGAAATTACCCATTTTAACCGGAACACATGTTGACTATATCTGTCGTGCAAACTTTATTTTTAAACAATTGATCCTAGTAATAAAAAATCAATGCAACTAGCAATGTTATATACTTCTATTTTTGAATTATTATGAATCTTGGTAAACGGATAACAAATTTTATGGCAGAGAAGTCGTAGAAAAAGTCTCTGCCTCCTCCGTCCAATCAGAGTTCGGTTCACTCCATGACCGTGGCCGGAGACCAAGCTTGAAGAACACCACCATTTCCAGCGCCTCAAACACCTTATGCTCATCCAAAATCTTGTTCCAAACCCCACTCACAATGCAGTAATTGTTGTTATAAGGTGGCCGGTGGTGGGCGGCGTGTTGTGATCGGGATACCAACACTCCCGCATCTTGCAGCACCACCACTACTGGCGGCAGCTTGCTTTTAGTTCCATGAGCCCAAGAATGGAACAACTGGCTAAACATGATGCATCCACTAGCCATCCCCACAAACCCCATCACCACCGGTTGATCATGACCGATCAAATCAATCGGTAGCACTGTATACGTTATAACACGCGCTAACGCATGTAAGTTATTCGCAAACTCACGTTTGGTAATTGTCCAGGGCCATTTATGGTGGCCTTGAAACGCGTCAATTTGCGAACCAAACATTGGAGTTGAGGCATCTCCATAATTATCAATGCCCCAATGGTATACACCGGATCCAAGGTCTGCAAACAAGTATCCGATGAATCCAGACAAGATGGGTTCGAGCCATATGTGTGAGTCGATTGATCCGATGATGGAATTGGCTAGAGAAATGAGTACTGTTGTGCAACCGGTGGCCACCCATGCACGGTGAGCCCAAGTCGATTTGAGGCTTGGGTCATCGATTTTGGGTGGAGTAACTGTAACGAGTGGTGTTGTGTTGATGACAAGTGGTTCGAGTTTCGGCCTAGTCTTTATTCGAGTTGTTGAAGTGCAATAGACACGGTGGTTGTGATGGTGGTGGTGTTGGCGGCCTAAGGCAGCAGCATGGTGGATGATGTGGTGGTGCTGAGGTAAGATGGACATATCGTGGTTTGAGTTGGGGGTGGCTAGGTGGGTGGGGGGAAGGGTATATGTAGATTGCAGTGGAAGAGTGGCTACTGTTGGGTCTACGTGGGTTTATGAGTGTCGCTAAAGAGTTGAGTAAATGTGTTGAGGATGTGTGGTACAGAACACATGTTCATGGTTTATCACATATTTATTTTATGGACAAGAAAATAGGCGACACAAAAGGGTCGCAAAGAAATTCGTATAGGATTGTTCTAACCAACGTCGATTTCACTCAACTTGTATGTAAAATGAGTTGATTTTATTAGTATTTTTTATATCTAAAATAGTTAAATTGAAAATTGTAGCTAACAAATAATGGGTAAAGACTGGGTGAGTCAACTCTCTTAAAATATAACTGGGATGCCTATAATTACCTAAGGCCGGTGGGTATGGAGCAGGAAATGAGTGAGGGAAAGATTCCCGCACCCCGGAACACCATATCGGGGCTACGGGAAAGAGGTGCGGGAAAAAGGTGAGGGGAGACTATCCCTCACTCTCACTTATCATGTGATTGGTCAGTTTTTTTTTAGTTTATATATATATATATATATATATATATATATATATATATATATATTAAAAAATTATAGAAAATATATTAAAATTTATGGTTTTTAATTGCCTACAAAACGAGTATAATATTTGTATACAATATTTTTCGAAAAATTAAAGATAATGAAATGTAGTGACAGGTGACAATTTCCTGTCTTTTTGTAAGTGAAATGAGAGTGAGAGAAAAATTGACGTGACACTAAAAAATTAAAAGATTTTTCTTGACCATACCCTATGGTCTAATTGGTGTGAGCGGGATCCAAGCTGGCACCTCGTGCCTCCATCGGAACACTACGCTAGCCATTGTGGTGTCATTGATTCGTGGGGCGTGTTAGGCAACAAGCGTTTGGGAACATTTGAGAGCTTCTAGCGTTTAACAAAACGCTCCGTTTTGAACTGAAAACATTGTTTTGCACTACAAGTTTCTAACGTTTAGTTTAAACAAAATGCTCTAAATCTAAATGTTACTTCGCATAGCGTTTAACAAAATGCTACCCGTTATAAGGTACCCGTTACCGACTAGTTTTGCTGAATATGCTCTTGGACTTGTAGCTTTAGGCGTAATTTTTTTGAGCGGTTAAACACATTTTCATGCAACCAACTTTTGACCAAATTTTCTATTTGATGTCATTTAAACCGTTTTTTATTTAACTATTTTTTTTATATATTACCTACGATCTTTAACCTATTTAATTAAATAGAAAAGACATGAAGACGAAGAAAAAAAAAGCTCATGTCCACATTTACTATTGGGTAAAAGTGTTTGTAGATGTTTATAGTATATAAATGAGAAGGTGCAAAGTAATACAGTATGTAGATTCACGCTTGCACATCGATCGATAGCAAAATCTTTCAGGTTTGATTGATATTATCAAAGTCGAAAGATTTAATTCAAAGTCTTTTTTTCTATTTTTAGTAAATTAAATTTTGAAGGAATAATTTACAAACATAAAAAAGTAAAATTAATATATATATATATATATATATATATATATATATATATATATATATTAGCCATTTTGATATTTTTGTTCCTTACAATTAAAATTTTTACATTTTTAAAAACCTTTTAATATTCAAAGTTTGGCCACAAAAATTTATGGAATTGACAACTTTGGTCCCTTTTCTAAAAACTTACTAATTCCAACCCCTTTAATTCTTTAGCCATTTTGACACTTTTGGTCCTTACAGTCAAAACTTTTACATTTTTCATAAAAAACACAAAGTTTGCCCGCGGCAAAGCCCGAATTTTTCCGCTAAAAGAGTCAACAAGGAGTTAGGAATAGTGAAATTCACGTTTATTTTATTGTTTTCATCATTGCACTTTCTGTGTCTGTCATTTTCTTCTTTTGGTATTTTTTTTATTCTATATTGGTCCTCATATTTAACTTTTTTGTTTTTTTTCCTGGACAAAACTGCAAATTTGGTCCCTGTGATATTCAAAAAACTTTAGATAGGGTCCAAAAAGTTTTCAACTTGCATGAACCGTCCAAAATCAAGAATTTACTGTAATTTTTGTCCAAAAAAACTTGAAAAGACGGTTTTGCCATTTTATTTTCTTTTTTGTATTTTTTATAATCATTCTAATACTTTTTTACTTAAAAAAAAGAATTATCCCCCACCCCCACCGTTCTCTCTCTCTCTCTCTCTCTCTCTCTCTCTCTCTCTCTCACTCACTCTTCGCCCTCTTCCTCACCTCACCTCACTTCACCTGCAATTTAAACTACATACACACATTGTTTACGAAACATTGAAGCTTCCATGTCACCATGAATCATCAGAATACAATTAGAATAAAAAATATTGACACCTCCTTGGTTCACCTGCATATGAGTTTCATAAACACCACCTGTCGTCTTGATTTGAGATAAGTGACACGAACAAGTAGGCTTTGGGGGCATCAGGCTTGTTCATACCTACTGCTTATCATCAATCGTGGTGGTGAAAATGAAATCTACATTTTATTAATATTCTCTTCATTCACCTGTCTCTTCTTCCTAGGAACATCATCTTCAGAACCAGAAAAGTAGTTAGGAGGATGTCGTACATGAGCAATCAACCAAGAAGAAGAGAAGAGAGATTCAGGAAAGGATAATATTACCTTCCACATTTAGTAATGACGGACACGACATCGAATGTGAGGAATTAAGGTCCAATTGAGGGTTTCCAAGCCCTAATCACACCTTAAGCATCATCGGAACAATTCCGTCATCACAATCAGAGCTTCTAGTCGCCCTCCCTTCTCTCTCTCACACATACTACCGTATACCTGAACACACTCATGAAGTAGTCATCGACGATCATATGCTATGGGTTTCTTCTCTCGCCTCGTTCTAAAGAAGAACCGTCTCTGGATACAGAGCCTTCTTCACCCCTGCTGATGTAATAATTGTTCATGGGTTGCTGTAATAATCACTTCATCTTCTTCAACACATTCATACACATACAACACAATAAACACACACACACACACACAATGATGTAAAACCCAGAAATTGATGATGAAAACCTCACACCCCTGCAAATCTCGATCCAAATGCAGATTCAAATTGAAAGAAAAGCTTGTAGATATGGGTTTCTGAAAAATGGCGGGGGGAAAGAAATAGGAGATGGTGGGATGCTTCATCTTGGGGTAGGCTTCACTTTTGAACTTCTTGTTCTTCAATTTTTTTGCCCACAAACTCTAGTCCGACCCACACCTTTTTCCAGAAATATCACCCTTTTCACATACAACATATCAAAATCGAACACAGACATATAACTGGGTTTGATTTTCTTACTTCTTCCAGATTTTAATAATCATTTCACAACTGGTTCTTGTTTGAAAGCTCATATTAACGAGAATCAGAACAAATTGAGAAAAAGGACGACCAAGAGAAAGAGAGAGGGGGAGAGAGAGAGAGAACGGTGGGGAAATGCCCGAGTTTAATTCTTTAGCCATTTTGACACCTTGGTCCCTTTTCTAAAAACCTTGGTCCCTTTTCTAAAAAGTTGCTAATTCCAACCCATTTAATTCTTTAGCCATTTTGACACCTTTGGTCCTTACAGTCAAAACTTTTACATTTTTTCATAAAAATCACAAAAAATGGCCTGGGGAAATGCCCGAGTTTTTTCGCTAAAAGAGTTAACAACGAGTTAGGAATAGTGAAACTCACATTTTTTCACCGTTTTCATCCTTGCACTTTCTGTGTCTGTAATTTAGCACGGGCAACTGCCTACACTGTCTCATTGTAGGTCCATCCTGACAGGTAGTCCACTGCTCTCCCATCATCTCATGCCGCCTTTTTCCTATTTTTCCATATATATTGTGTTTTAGGACTTATCCACATATTTGAAATAAGGATATAACATGGTTTAAAAGATGTTATAAAAGATGGAGTAGATGAGTGATGTGGCTCTAATGTATATATAATGGTGAAAGATGAAAGATGAATATCCACAACTCACACCCAAACATCTCTTTTATCTATAGATAATGACTGACTCCGTATATGATGGTTTGAGCCATATCATCTTATTACCGCAAAAAATCATTGTTTGGTTGAAACCAAATTAAACTTGCTTAAATTAATTCGGAGTACTATTCTTGGGAATTTATTGCCATATAAGTCGATATAAACTTTCATAATTTCTCTCCTAATAGGCTAATAGGAATCAAATCCTTCAACTTTCATAAGCTTTTAGAAGACTCGACACTATATCTTAAAAAGGGAATTTACATATATCGAAATCCACTAAACTCTTTAGGGGATTTCACGTAAGTGTTCATCAGAGGTTGTATATAACTTTTCCACCCTCAAACACAAAAAAACACAACAATATGAACCTCTATTACCCTCTTGGAAGCTCAATGATACCTATTTCTAATTAAAATAGGACTTTGTATCAATATATCAACTCTCTTAGTGTATAACACTAGCCATGGACACAATATGATAGACCCAAAATAACAATACACCATTATTTATAGTTTGGTCCACTTATGATGCCACATTAGTCGGTTGTGTACCGACCATAACTTGAACATCGTGACTTTTTTTAGTTTATTCAAATCTCCATAAAAGAGGAGTCAATACAAATATCATGTTTTATGTTTGTCCCAATCATGCATCGATTCCCCCCTGCAACATTCATACTATTATTTGTAGTTTTGGGGCTTCATCACCTAATTCAGACCTAATCTTGAGTTTTGGACTGCGATTCAGACGCACAACACCAATTTTGCGCGTAAAAATGTTTTTAATCTTGAGTTTTAGGGCTACGATTCAATTCAGAGAGAGAAAGAATGGATAATCTTAGGTGCATTGGGTGCACATATAACGCCCGGTTCCTAGTATGTATTTTAAATCAATTTATTCATTTTTCTACAGGAACTCGACGAGTTGGAGGCCCCAAACTCGTCGAGTAGGAATGAAATTTGAACGCGGAACTTAAAGTCTACTCGACGAGTTGAGAGACTCAACTCGACGAGTAGGCTGCCTGAATGAAACCCTAATTTTCAGGGTTTAGCCCCTATTTAAACACCTTAACCTCCAAAGGTTGGCCTCATTTACAGCCTCCATCATCCCAAACCCTAGCCACGAAACCCTAATCCATTTTTGAGTGTTTTGAGCCATTTTTGTGCATTCCTTGTGAAATTGAAGAAGAGGATTCTTGAATAAGTAGTAAGGACGTGAAGGAGAAGAGTAGATCTAGAAGTTGAGTGATGAAGCGGTTGATGGATCTCCGCCAGACTTCGGGCGAAGTTGCCTCGGCAAGTGAGGTGCAACAGTTGGCACAAGAGTTGTTGGATCTCCGCCAGAATACTGAGACTGTGGCAGAGATCACTGTCAACTCTCGGGAGAGAGCTTATTTGGTACCACAGTATGCACCATATGAGAGAATGAAGAAGGTGAGGTATCATGATATACTGCGGAATGATATCAGAGAGTTCTTGAGTATCTCGGGGGTGTGAGACCCTGAATGATATGATTTCTAGAGCGGGAGACTGATTTGGAGCACATTAGGAAGAGGAGACCAGATCAGGTGCATATATTGGAGGGTCTTGGGAAGAGATCCAAGATTTCGGATCAGCGTTTGAGAGACCAGTAGGACCGGATTCAGTACAGCACTTGCGGGAAACTGCGTGATGGAGTTTTGCATTCCAAGGGCTTGGGTAAGTGTATACTTGGGTTGTTTCCCTGCTGTGTTAGGGTTATACCTTCAAGTGATTTCATATGTCATTTGCATGCCAAGAATTATTAGTGGGTAGCGAAAGGTCATTTCCTTAATTGCGGGTTGGGAGTGTGCAGTGTCATCTTGGTTTACGGTCGAGATCGGTTCAGGGGCATTATGCAGAAGGTCTGTGGTCAGGGTTCAGCAGGGTGGTTATCCACCTCGACAGGTTTCGGTGGGTTCAGTCATTGTGCTCAGATTGACTCATGGGGTCGCCAAGGGAAGTGGTCTATTACTGAAGTTTTGCTTTGAGCATCGGTTAATTGGACTCCAAGATTTGAGTACAGTATTATTTCACGGAATTTGGAGTTATCAATATTGTTGGGATTTCTTCAATTTTCATGTATTGTGAAGACTTAATCGAATCTAAGTGGGGGAGAATCGTCTAGGGATTCAAAAGCAAGAGCAGTTTTAAAACTGGGATAAGTTTTGTATCCTTGTCAGGAAGGAAGACAGTCCGAGTGGCTGTATGGATTGGGGATAGTGTGAGTTGGGAGTTCGAAAAACTTGCCAATGATGAGATCGCCTTCTCGGAATGTTTGATAGTAGGCCTTAGGGAACCAGGTTGAGGATTCCAGTCAGGACATGAGTTCAGTTGGGATGTTAGATCATGTGTGTGCTTGACGTCGGATGTGTTCGGATTGGTAATCAGCGATTGAGATAGTGTGGGAAGTACTGTAAGACTACGGGATAGTCGTACCATTCACTAGTGGCCAAATAGTATGGAAAGTGATGTAAGACTGCGAGATAGCCGTAGCATTTACTAGCAGCCAGATAGTGTGAGAAAGTGTTGTAAGTCTGCGGGTGTAGTCGTAGCATTCACAAGGTTGACATATAGTGTTAGAGTGTTGTAAGTCTGCGGGTGTAGCCGTAGCATTCACAAGGTTGGCAGATAGTGTTAGACTATTGTAATTTTGTGGGTGTAGCCGTAGCATTCAAAAGGTTGGCAGATTGTGCTAGAGTGTTGTGAGATTCCCGGTGTAGTCGTAGCATTCACTATTTCTGTAGATAGCATGAGCGTGTTGTTAGATCATGGAAGGAACAGTAGTACCCACCAGTTCGGGTGCAGTAGTGAGGGCGTGGCAAAACCACAGATTGGTCTACAGATTTCCCCAGATGAATTAGACTTGGTTGAGCCAGTGATACGACCGTAGGAATGCCACTGCAGTCATGGGATCAAGGAAGCGATGGACTGTTTAAGGTCGTTTAAGATATAAGGCTACCCTTAGTCATGTAGCAATCACTTTAGCATTGGATTTGGTGACGTCAAGATTAGACGTATGGACCCGATCGGTTGTATCAGTAGGTCGTTAGAGTCATAGCGGCAAGATAACTAAGGGAAACTATTGACAGACAAGGATTTCGTTCGGAAATCGTGTGGGGAGATTGCGTGGGAGTATTTTGGCTCCGCAACCGGGCTGAAACCCGGTGTTTGAGACTAAGGAGGTCTCGGTGGCTTTTGGAAAGCAGCCATGTGGCAGCATGTTGTTTCGGGCAGTTTCAATGTTTCAGATAGTTTCAGTGTTTCAGGCAGTATTAATGATTTAGGATTTCAGGTATGGATGGGAAACTGATTGCTTGGGTAATGCTAAGTCACTCACAGCGGGATTGAATAATCTCAGAGTAATTGATTTGACCCTGTTACGCAGCTCTCGTATGGGTCTAATGGTTGCACGGATGAGTCTTCTACTCGAAGGATTATCTGAGCCTTCTGTCAAGTATAAGTACTCTACAGTTGATTATGGTCAGTGATTTTGTTTCTAATGGTAGTATCGAGATAATCTAGTCTGGAAGTGTGCAATTGGTCGGTCATTCGAGGAAGATTAAGCTTTGTAAAGCTCAGCATGGGTGGTCTGTCGGGGAGTCAGACCATCTCGAGACTTCAGATTTCAGCTTGTGTAAGCGTGATTATGTTATAAGGAATTCATTCATCTGCAAGATAGAGAGCCCTGTGAGGGTCGATTTTGGTTGCTTTGGGAAGGCTGTAGTATACTCAAGGTTGTAGCCTTGCTGCTCAAGTTGTTGGCTTGCTGGGATTGGTAAGGAATGATTTCGAGGACGAAATCTAATTTAAGCGGTGGAGAATTGTAACAATCCGTTTTAAAAATGAATAAATAATAAATAAATAATGAACCCTAGAACCCGAGACGTATTTTTAAGTATTGTATTTTAGCCCTAAGTCGTACTAATTAACGGGGTGTGCACATTGGGGTGTTCAAAGCTACATTTTTATTATTTGAGGGTTAAATGGTAACTGTTGGACTTGAATTGTAATGAATTATTAAAGATGGGGGCTGTTTGGTAAGTTTTGGAGTTAATTTTAAAAGCTTATGGTGGAGGAGGACCAAACTTGAAAAAATGAGTTTTGCTTGAATGTGGAACATGATTAAACCCGATAACCTTTTCCCCCTCGTTTTCTTGAGGAAACCCTAAACCTAGACGCCTTATCAACAACTGCCACCTTAGAAGCCTATACTGAAGGGTTTTAAGCATTCTAACACTCCTAAGGTGTGCATGCAACCCTACAAACCTTGGATCTATGTTTTCTCTATTATACATGCAAACTTTCATTTTTCCAAGGTTTCATCCTAACTAGCATATCATGAAGTATATGTAATACAAAATCTAGTAGAATGACATACCTTTTCTTGTAGCTTGATTCCTTGTTCCTTTTACAGCCTAGCACCCCAAGTGTGACGCCTCAAATGCTTCACACAACACCACCAACAACTTGGAAGAACTTTAGAGAAGTGTGTATGCTCTAAAATCGGCTAGCCCTCTTTCTCTCTTTCTATGTACCGATTTCATGAGCCTAAGGGGTCCTTATATAGTGAGGCTCAATTAGGGTTACACCATGTAAACCCTAATGTGCATGACTTTCCACATCCCTCATGCTCCATGGGTTTTAACCTCCATGGAGTATCCATGGGTCACCACATGGTTTAGCCCAACATGAAGAACTTATGGATCACTAGCCCACTTTATAAGAATGAATGATTTACACAATCAATCCCCACATATTTAATTAGTCTCTTTTGATCACAAAATTAATTCAAAATTAATTCTTGATCAATACTAATTAAATAATATGATTTCATATTAATATATTAGAACTTATAATATATTAATAAATCATAAATAACCTCTTCTCAAAAGTCCAACCTTCAAATTATTCTAGTGTCATGCAACCCAAATGGACCATGCTACTCTCGGGTCAAGTACATACCAAATATAGTTGTGGACTTAGACACCTTATCCAACAGTCTCCCACTTGGATAAGTCTAATAACTATAGTTGCAAGTATGACTTCAAGATCTGAATAGCAATCGTGGCTCTTAAAGGCCTCTGTCGAACTGAGACGCTCCATTTTAGATAAGTGATCATATAATCCTCTGTTCTCAAGATATCAGCCGGACAAATACATGGAACAACGTCATACTTATTGTCCAACAGTTTGTTTCCGGATTTCCGATTCGTTTGACATATAACTTAATCGAACACATCAATTTAGTTCTGATCGGGCCCGATACATAGGTCAAACAAAATCATCGAGGGGCCCAAGATATTGCTTTTAATCCTCCAAGGACTAAAAGGAACAGATAAACTTCGACAGTATATGCTTGTACTAACTATTCATCAAATTTTACACAACAGCACGTTTTATAACATTGAGTTACAATGTACAACCAATTCATAGTCAACAAATCATATATCTAGGTTTGAAGACTTATATGATATTATCGTCTCACGATCACTCGAGATAAATTCCATGAAATGATACAAGTGAGCGTTGGTTTAATCCAATACTCAGACCTTATGAGCACTCGTGAATGTTGCAGCAAACTTTGCTATGTCTAATACAATTCAGACACATCTACAAGCCAGATTCATGATAGTCTTACTTCAATACCTACTTCCAACGTATGATCGACTGGGGATAGTTTGAATAATATGATATAACATAACATAACTATTCTGGAAGTCAAAACATGCAAAATGAAACAATAGTAAATGATTGACACAAGACAGTACCATACTAGTAAATAAAAAGCACCTTTTATTTAAATATCAAATGTCAATTACATTTCAACTATTACAAGTTTTGAGAGCTATCTAATCACTAAAAATAATATCATCCTTCAGCCCACTACGCCTCGCATGCGGTAAATGCTTAACCCTACTTAGTCCCTTCGTGAGGGGATCTGCTGGGTTCTCATCCGATGATACCCTCTTTGCCACGAGGAGTCCTTCTTCTATTCGATGTCTAATGAAGTGGTATTTTTTGTCGATGTGCCTGGATCTGCCATGATCCCTTAGTTCTTTGGCTAAGGCAACTGCATTCTCGCTATCACATAAAATCTCCATAGGCTCCTTTATAGCTGGTACAACTCCAAGGTCTCTGATGAAGTTCTTCAGCCATATTTCCTCCTTCGCCGCCTCGCATGCTGCTATGTACTCTGATTCACAAGTTGAATCAGCTACTGTCTCCTGCTTGGAACTTTTCGAAGTTATTGCTCCTCCATTCAGGGTAAAGACCCAGCCCGACTGAGAGCGGAAATTATCCCTGTCAGTCTGAAAGCTAGCGTCACTATACCCCACCATTCTCAAGTCATCACTCCCACCGAGGGTAAGGACCCAATCCTTAGTCCTTCGCAGGTACTTGAGAATGTTCTTTACCGCAGTCCAGTGAGCCTTGCTCGGGTTCCCTTGATATCTGCTGACCATTCTCAAAGCAAATGCCACATCAGGGCGAGTACAAGTCATAGCATACATGATCGAGCCAATAGCGAAAGCATATGGTGTTCGACTCATCTCAGCTATCTCAGCCTCTGTACTTGGACTCTGAGTTTTACTCAGTTTGGCATTACTCTGGATTGGTAAGTCGCCTTTCTTGGAATCCTGCATGCTGAATCTTTTCAACACCTTATCCAAGTAGGTACTTTGACTAAGTCCAATTAGTCTCTTACTCCCGTCTCTCAATATCTTTATCCCAAGAATATAGGCAGCTTCCCCGAGGTCCTTCGTAGCGAAACGCTTCCCAAGCCAGGACTTAACCTCCTACAAGGTTGGGATGTCATTTCCTATGAGTAGTATGTCATCCACATACAATACCAAAAAACTAACTATACTCCCACTAGCTTTGACAGATACACATGACTCATCCTCGCTTCTCGAAAAGCCAAATTCTTTGACTTTTTCATCGAAACAAAGATTCCATCTGCGAGATGCTTGTTTCAATCCATAAATGGATTTCTCAAGCTTACACACTCTGTTAGGGTACTTCGCATCGACAAAACCCTCTGGCTGATTCATGTACACATCCTCAACCAACTTCCCATGAAGGAAAGCGGTTTTGACATCCATTTTCCATATTTCATAGTCATGAAATGCAGCAATGGCTAGAATAACCCTAATAGACTTAATCTTTGCTACTGGTGAGAAGGTCTCATCATAGTCAACTTCTGGAGTTTGAGTAAAGCCCTTCGCAAACAGTCGCGCCTTATATGTGTGTATTCCCATCCATGTCGGTCTTCTTCTTGAAGATCCATTTGCACCCGACTGTCTTACGACCCGGTACATTGTCAACCAAGTTCCAAACTTGATTGTCATACATGGACTGAATCTCGTTGTCCATAACCTCTTTCTATTTAGCAGACTCGAGGCCTGCCATGGCTTCCTTGTAGCTGTTAGGTTCATCCAAATTTATTAGTGTGCTATCACTGATAAATGTATCACCCTCAGATGTTATATGAAAACCATATAACACAGGTGGACCACTAACTCTACTGGAACGCCTCAGAGGTACGAATTTGTCAATTGGCTCAACAGGAGTTTCCTCCTCAGGTTGAATCGCTAGTGTTTGAGGTTCCTTCACCGCTTGACTCTTGAAGTTCTTCAAGATCAATTTGCCTCCCACTGTCTCCTTGGCCTATGAGCTCTCTCTCGCGAAAGACTCCTCTCCTTGCAACGAAGACGACATTGTCACTCGGTTGGTAGAAGAGATAACCAAAGGATTTCTGTGGGTAGCCGATGAAAATACACCGCTCACTCTGAGGTTTGAGCTTTCTCACAACCCCAAACCTTGATGTGGTCTAATGTGGGAGCCTTCCCAGTCCACATCTCGTGAGGTGTTTTGGCAACCTTTTTGGTAGGGACTAAATTAAGGATATGGGCGGCAGTCTCTAAGGCATACCCCCAGAATGAGATTGGTAACGAAGCTCGACTCATCATGGAGCGAACCATGTCCAACAAGGTTTGGTTGCACCTCTTAGCTACACCATTAAGCTGCGGTGTCCTAGGTGGCGTCAACTGTGAAATGATTCCACACTCCTTAAGATAGTCTAGGAACTCGATACTAAGATACTCACCACCCCAATCGGATCGGAGCATCTTTATCTTCCTGACCAGCTGATTCTCCACTTCTTGTTTAAACTCTTTGAATTTCTCAAAGGTTTCTGACTTATGCTTAATTAAGTAGACATATCCATATCTACTGTAATCATCAGTAAAAGTCACATAGAAGCGATTAGCATCCCTTGTGGCGGTTCTGAAGGGCCCACACACATCAGTGTGTATGAGATCCAACAAACCCTCACCCCTATCACAAGTACCAGTGAAGGGTGATTTAGTCATCTTTCCAAGTAAGCAAGATTCGCAAGTGTCATCCGACCTTAAGTCGAATGATTCCAAAACTCCAGCCTTCTGGAGTTGGCCTATGCGCTTCTTGCTGACATGTCCAAGACGACAATGCCACAAGCATGGTTTATCCAATTCATTGGAAGAATCGATATGCAACACATCATTTCCTAAGTTGTCTACAACATTCACAGTTTCATATAAACCATTACAAGGTAATGTTTTAAAATCAAATACATCATTATAATAAGCATTTATTGCACCAATTTCATTATCAAACGAAAATGTGAAACCTTGTTTGTACAAACCATGAAAGGAAATAATATTTCTCGCCATATCAGACGAGTAGCAACAATTATTCAAATCTATTCCTAACCCACTACTAAGCAAAAAAGAGTAAACTCCAATATTGGTGATAGGTGAAACCTTCCTATTCCCCATGATCAAGTTTATCTTCCTGTGCTCTACATCATTACTTCTTTTTAGGCCCTGCACATCAGAACAAATGTGAAATCCACAACCTGTTTCAAGCACCCAAGAGTTAGAATGTGATGAGTTTTTAGATAGAATAGTATAAATACTTGCATGGGTGGGTTTGAACTTCCCATCCTTAACATCCTGCAAGTACTTGGGGCAGCTTCGGTTCCAGTGCCCCTTTTCATGGCAATAGAAACACTCTGCTTCTTTTGGGATGGTCGAGGGAGTAGCAGAACCTCCTTTGGTTCCACTTGAAGAGGATCCATCAAGAGACTTTCCCTTGTGGCTCTTGGAAGGAGCCTTCCTCTTCTTCCCTTTACCTTGCCCAATTGCTAGAACCGGGGTGGTGGTAGGAGTAGTAACAACCGATTTACCTTTGAGACCACTTTCGGCGGTCTTCAAAAGTCCATGAAGTTTGCTAAGTGTGACCTCGTCCTTGTTCATATGATAGGTCATGCGGAACTGATCATAACATGGAGGTAAGGAGTGCAGTATGATATCAATAGTCAGCTCCTCAGGGAAGTTCACATTCAACTTCAGCAAACGGTCCACAAACCTTTGCATTTTCTGCATGTGGCCCGTGATGGGTTCACCATCCTTCATCCTGGTTGTTATCATGGAACAGATGATTTCATACCTCTCTTAACGAGAACTCTGATGGTATCTTTCCATCAGGTCCTGGTGCATCTCAAAAGGGTAAAAGTCCTCATAGGACTTTTGGAGTTCAGCTGTCATAGTGGCCAACATGATACATGCCACCTTGGTGGCATCTCTCTCATGAGTCCTAAAGTCAGCCATCTCCTCGGGAGTAGCAGAAGACTCATCGATTTCCTTAAGCTCCTTGTCTAGGACATATTCCTTGTCCTCATAGCGAGTGACCATCCTAATGTTCCTGATCCAATCATTAAAGTTGGAACCATCAAAGATGACTCTCCCACAAAGGTTCATGGGAGAGAAGGAGCCAGTAGGGTTTGAGCCAGAAGCAATGTTGGAAGACATCTGAAAAAGAAGAAAGACAAAGTTTAGATTAGATATAGAGTCCTTAATATAACACCCAAATAAAATATTAAGGCTAGGACCCAACACAATATTTTACAAATTGGAAGAGGGATGCCGTAATCAAACTTGCAAAATATTTGAAGGTAGGTAAATGACGATTTACCAATTTCCACCATGAAAAACGAAATAGATATTAGGTTTTTATTGGATTGAAACTCCTAGATCCTTTGAGAATCATTGAACAATTCAATGGCATGTTTAAATTTCGATTATGCCCTTTAGGTTTGTGACTGGGATACCGAGGATCACAAACAAGGTGTGAATAACCATGAAAAATGTGCTTGGTACTTTCGACTTTATCACCCAATCAATGTGCCGGTTAACCACACATGCTCCATTGATCTTATGATAAACATCGAGCCACCCTTGCTAGTCCAGGTAAGTGTGCCGGTTAACCACACACATTCCATTAACGACTTGGCAAGGTGCAAAGTGCAATTTTCATGGAATAACATCAATTTCACATTTTCCTAAAGTAACTAAGATTGAGAATTTATAAAAGGTTTAGTTACTTTATTACTATCATTATACTTAATGAGAATTATAGTCCTATCCTACCCGTTCTGCTAACAACCCTCCACCAGTCAAGGAAGCAGTGGGTGAGAGTGGACACCCATTAAGCTGCCATTTTATAGGCAGCAACCTTATACCCCCCTTATAGACCGGCTTCATGAATGAGTTGGCTCGTCTGTTCGGAACTGAAGATTTTGTTGCAAAGATTGATTATGTGCTTCCTGAAGCTGAATTGCTTGCTGATGACCAATTGATGAACCGGTTCTAGGGTTTGTCTATACAACAAAGAAGACAAACAAGAAAGACTTCTTCAGAGTCCTTGATAAACAACTAGTTCCTACCAAAGCTCTTCGAAAGTTCATCAGTCGTGTGTCCAAGTCTGAAGCTCCGGAACAAGTGAAAGAAAAGTTTGTGAGTCAGCTGACCTGGTATATTGAAGTCCGAGAATGGTTGTTCCGAGCTTACACGTTCATCAAAGAAGAAGTGATCTAAGCTGACTTGATTGCTAAGTTCACTTAGGGGGAGATTGTTGGAACCTGAAAGTGAACCTCTAGCAATCCTAAATCCTTTTGTCAATTCCGAAGTCAGCTGTAGTTCCGAAGTGAAGTCTGCTTCGGAATCTGTTAGTGTCCGGACCTGATGTTAAGTTGGTGATGTGAAGAAAGAAAGTGAAGGCATTCCGGAATGAACTTTGTGTCCGGAATGTTTGATGTTCTGAAATCTGCATTTTTGTCTTTATGCATTAATTGTATTTATCTTTTGTTTGATTTAACTAGTCATAGGACTTAGCTTTATTTGTCAAACACGGATATTCATAGTGTCAGATGTAACTCTTTTATCCAGTCCTATGTTTGTAATCAGTTAGTACCATGTTTCTTGTATTCCTATTTATAGGAAATCTCAATGTTAAATCAACAACGGATCATTCACTCTATTTTGCAACTTTCAAGTTACTTCATCTTTCTAAATATTCTCTTTACAACATTCTATTTGTTCTTCATTTGTTAACCTTACTTTGATCTTAATTATCATTCTTCATTTATGGCTTGAATATTTGTTGAATACATTAACTCAGACTTGACTGGTCTATCCAGAATTGACTGGCATATTCATTAGTAAGCAGACATTGATCTTAAAGTATTAACTCAAGGTTTGAGTTTTCAAACCTTGTCCCCGCGCATCAGATCAATTTGTTCTCTCAATTGGTATCAGAGATTGAGTGGTTGTCCTTTGAATCCATAAGATCAAATTATAGTTGCTTTGAAATTACCTTGGTATTTCAACCATTTTTGTGTTAAGGATAAAAGTTCTTCTATATACCACTTTTGCTTGAAGATACCTTAACTTCAATGGCTGCTTCTAATACTCAACAAATAATTTCAATGCAAATCGCAAATAGCGTGGGTGGACCGACACGTGCCCCACTGCTAGTTGTGGAAGAATATGATCACTGGAAAGTTAGAATGGAAAGATTTTTACTAGCTAAAGAGAAAGATGAAGCTATTTGGAGATCCTTGAAAGAAGGCCCTCATGTTCCTGTAAGAACGGTTGTGAGAGATGCTGTTGCTCAGCTTATGGGTCAAGATGAGACTCGTCCAGCTCCTCTAACTGCAGATGATATTGAGAAGCTGCATGTTGATCAAGCTGCCTTCTCTGAAATGGTGCTTGGTGTTCCTCCCTCACTCTTTGAACACATTAAGTTGTGTAAATCAGCAAAAGAAATTTGGGACACTCTCCAAGACCTAATCGAAGGATCGGAAAACATGAAAGACAAGCGTCTCACCTCAGTTGTCAATGATTTTGACACCTTCAGTACCACTCCTAGTGAATCAGTGGCCTAAGCCTCTAACCGTTACCGAATCATAGTCAATAATATGACTGCTCATGGGAGTGTCCGAACTCCCTTTGAGTACAATCTCAAGTTCATAAACAGCCTCGGTAAAGGATGGGGAAATGTGAAATCTTGTCTCCAAAGTAATGGTTCTTTGAAAAAGTTAAAGCTTTATCAACTTTTTGATGAACTTCAAGGACATGAACCTAATGTTGCTAAAACTATAGGGAACTCTCTGGAGGTCCTCGTGCTCTTGTCAATTCTTTTGAACCAACCATTCCGAATACATCCAACTCGGACCTCTTCAAACCTATTGTTCCATCCGTTCAGTCCTCCTTATTTGTCTTACCCACACAGAACTATCATGTTGATGATTCTGAAGCCATGGACTCTAAACTCCGTTTCCAACAGGAGTTTGCTCTACTCTACATGAAATACAAATGTCCTTTCAATCCCTCTTACAAACCATACCAAAATCGGTTTCATGCTCTTCACCAAAACAATCCTCAACCATACTCAGCTCCGGAACCACAACCTACTTTGGAAAATCCTCCCGCATACAAACCAAACATTACCAAGCCAAACTCTACTCCGGAACTACAACAGAATTCAAAATCCGACAAACCGAAAATTGTGTGTCACAAGTGTGGACATGCAAACCACTTTGCAAAAGATTGCCTAGCTGAAGCTCTACAAAAACCAAAGATCAAGGACTCTGCATATTATGCCCGAAGAGCTCAAGAGATGGCAGAAAGTGAAAAAGCTTTCATAACTACTGTATCAAGGGATGTCGAAGGATATTGGTCATCCAGAGATGATGATGACATGGTAACTGGAAGAAACATGTGCTTGATGGCAAGACAAACTACTGAATGTGATGAAGGGTATTGGTCCTCTGGGTCAGAAGATGAAGATGATGTTGCTAAACCACACTACTACTACATGGCCACCAACGATCCACCTGGTCGAAGCATCGTTCAGCAGGTAAAATCTATGATTACTGATAATAATTTTGATCTGTCTCTTTGTGAACCTTATCTAACCCAGATCCAAACAGATATGAGCACCATTTATAAAGCCTATGAGTCCGCCATAGAAGCCAGTGAGAAGAAGGAGTGTGAATTAAATCGTCTTAGGTTACGTTTTGAGGATAAAAAGTTGAAAATCGAGTCTTTAGAGCATGAGCTTGGAATGTCAAAAGATGAATGTATCATTTTGAAAGACAAGTGTGAAATCACCTATTCTGAAAGAAATGTCTTAATTTCTGATAACAAACGTCTCAATGCTAAGATAGATGCTTTTCATAATTCTATTGACATTCTTGAAGCAAACGAACGAATGACTCATAATTTTCGTCATCCATGGTCAAAAGCTCCTGGTCTCGGAAGCGAGTTTCCGAAACCAATTGCTTGTCCCTTGAAGGAATTGCAAAATTTGACATTCATGGGAGAGGTTCCGAACATTAAACATTCAGACGCCCCAGTTTCTCCCTTGTCACCCCTTCTTGAGACCACATACCACTTTCTGTCCCTAATTCCTGAGTTTCAACCAATTGTTGTCAAGTGTCCCGATTCCACGCCTCTTCCGCCTCTGACAAACCTGGACCTGAATCGGACCATATAATTCCATCATAGTGTTTCAAACCGCGTAGATCACATTCCGAAACATAATCCTCCTAACAACTGTGTTGTTGAAGAAATTATTCCGGTGACAACTGAAACTGTTACCTCTGAGTTTGTATGGGCATCCTTAGATGATAAAGTTGAAACCTCAAGCTGTGTCTCCTCTGATTCTTGCGAATCAGACTCTTTAGTAATCTCAAAAACAAATTTGGTTCCCATTAACCCTGAGTTTAGCAATCCATGTGCAGGACAAACTTCAAAATCTTCGTCTCACCCCAAGAGAAAACCAATGTTAAATAGGAAGGATGTTGTAGATCCTAAGGTGGAAGCTCTAAATGCACACAAAAAGGAAGTTAAGACTAGACAAAATTCCAGGTTCCTTGAAAACTCCAAAAAGAGTGTATCTCGGAATTCTCATTCATCAACCCATAGTCAAAACTCCTTCACACCCACTAAGATCCTCAAGAGACCTTCTAATTCTCACAGTCCTTTTGAACCAAAGAAAGTGGTCAGTACCATTCAGCCTAAATCTTGTGTGAATACCATGTCTGTCTAAAACACCTCTCCTCGGACTGTTTCATCTGCTTTCATTGCTAAATCTGATGGCACAATTTTTAAATCCAAATTTTCGAAAACAAATGTCTCATCAAGCAAATCAAAAAATACCGAGAAAACAATTTTTTCAAAATCTTCAAAGCAAAATCTTGTGTGGAAAGTCAAAGCTCACATTGATGAAACAACAGTTCCAGAGGTCACAGTTGTTCCCACCACTCCGGAAGTTAATGTTCCGAAGAAAACTGTTCCTAACTCTCAATTCTGTGAATATGACTACTAGATAAATGAAAAGATATTAACCTTTTGTTTGTTTCCTAAGAAATCAAAGAACATTCCCAGGAAACACAAAGTTGTTCCGAAGTCACAATCAAAGTCCAAAGCCCGTGCCTATGTCCCTAAACCCAACTCGGAGTGACATATGGCAACAACTCCAACTCTCAAATTCGTGGTTACGGAATTCTCACCAATGGAAATTTCTCTATCTCAAATGTGGCTTATGTAGCTGACCTGAAACATAATTTGATAAGTGTAGCTCAGCTCACTGATTCAAATCGACGTGTTGAATTTTGCCAGAAGCACAATTATGTAATGACTTAAGACCGAAAAGAGTGCTTAATCAAGTCAAATCTCAACAAGAACATGTACCCACTCGACATCAACATGATTATTGGCAAACCACAACTCTGCCTTCTCTCCAAAGCAGTTCCTAACGTCAGTTAGTTATGGCACCGAAGGCTCGCTCATCTAAACTTTCGATACATGAATGATCTCGTATCTGGTGAAATGGTGAGAGGTCTACCTCTTCTCAAATTTGAAAATGATCATTTATGTGTTGCATGTGAGTGTGGAAAGCAATCGAAGAAGAGTCATCCTGTTATCATCAAAAAATCAATCTCATAACCATTAGAGCTTCTTCACATTGATCTTTGGGGACCATCCACTGTAGAGAGTCTTCATCATAAGAAATACATTCTTGTGATTGTTGACGACTTTACATGGTTCACTTGGGTTTTCTTCCTTAGGCTGAAGTCCGAAATAGCCTTTGAACTCATCAATTTTATCAAAGGAATTGAAGTCCTCATCAAACTTCTGGTTAGGAGAATCCGAAGTGATAATGGTTCAGAATTCACCAATGGAACCATTGAGAAATTCCTCACCGAGAAAGGAATTGATCACAACTTCTCAGCATCGTACACTCCACAACAGAACGGTGTAGTTGAAAGACACAATAGAACTCTTGTTGAAGCATCTCGATCCATGCTTAACTTCACAAACCTACCATTCTACCTATGGGCTGAAGTCGTATCAACTGCATGCTTCACTCAAAATCGGAGTATCATCAATCGACGCCTCAACATGACACCGTATGAAGAAATGAATTGTCGGAAGCCAACGATCTCGTTTCTTCATGTTTTTGGATTCAAATGCTTCATCAAGAACAACCGTGATCAGCTTACCAAGTTCCAACCTAAAGCTAATGAAGTTATCTTCCTTGGATACTCTTCCAAATCAAAGGCCTACAGAGTTCTTAATCAGAGAACTCGTGTTCTGGAAAAAAGCTTTGATGTTACATTCGATGACAATTTCGTTCAGAATTTTGGCCCAACCCATGTTACAACTCACATTATGGAGTCCGACGCTCCAGCGCTAGGATGTCCGAACCAGCAAACAATCCTTAAAGTTGACTTTGAAACTCTCTTTGGACCTTCCGAAACAGCCCTTGTTTCGGAATCTCGATCAAGGAAAATCTCAACTCCGGAATCTCTCGTCTCTCAAAATGTCTCCGGTCCAATCCCAAGTCTTCCTCCATTTGATTCCGAACCGTCTCAACCTTCTCAGGTTGAGGGGGAGATTGGTCAACCTTCCCTTGAATAAAATGTGGATGGTTTCCTAGATGCAGCTGCTGATTTCGATGACTCCAATCCTATCAACATTGATGATAACGAAAATTTCTTTGAGTTCCCTTCTGATGATGATGTCAACCTCTCCGGTTCAGAAGTTCAGGGGGGCATCACCCTCAAATTCAAACCATTCATGGGGAGCAACTCAATCCTGCTGTTGATATTGGATCGTCTGCTTGACAAGAACTTCCAAGGTTACACGCTTGGACCAAGGATCATCCTCTGAACCAAGTAATCGGAAACCCAAACGCTGGTGTACAAAATCGTTCTGCTGAAAATCTTCAAAATGAATGTCAATTTTTGGCATTCATCTCTATGGTTGAACCCAAATCCATTAAAGAAGCACTTGAACATGTTGATTGGATTATAGCCATGCAGGAAGAATTGGCAGAATTTGATAGAAATGAAGTTTGGTCTCTCGTCCCTCCCCCTCAGAATCATCCCATTGTCGATACTAGATGGGTGTTTCGCAACAAGTTAGATGATGCAGGAGTTATCATTCGAAACAAAGCAAGATTGGTGGCTAAAGGATTTACACAGATTGAAGGGGTCGAATACGATGAGACCTTTGCTCCTATTGCATGTCTTGAAGCCATCATAATCATTCTTGCTTATGCTGCTCACAAAGGCTTCAAAGTTTACCAAATGGATGTTAAGAGTGCTTTTATTAATGGTGAACTTGACACTGAAGTATATCTTCAACAGCCTCCCGGTTTTGTTAATCTCTTATTTCCGAACTACTGTTACAAACTCCGGAAGGCAGTCTATGGCCTCAAGCAAGCTCCTCGCGCATGGTATGAGACTCTCACTGACTTCCTCAAGCACTCCGGTTTCCAAAGAGGTATTCTAGATCCTACCCTGTTCCGAAGGTCGAATGGAAAGCACCTCATGCTGGTTCAAATTTATGTGGATGAAATCATTTCTGGATCTACGGATTCATCAATGGTTGATGAATTTGCTAAACTAATGATCAATCGATTCCAAATGAGCATGAATCGGGAATTAAGGTTCTTTCTTGGTCTCCAAGTCAAACAGAATAATAGAGGAATTTTCATTCACCAAGAGAAGTACATTTCAGAACTCCTCAAAAAGTACTCAATGGACACCTGTGCCTCAGCCAAGGTACATATTGGATTCGGTCACAAGATCTTTGCCGGCCCTTCAGGTGTAGCAGTTGATGAAAAGAAGTACAGAGGAATGATTGGATCTCTGCTATATCTCACAGCAAGTCTTCTGGACATCATGTTTGCAACGTGTCTTTGTGCCAGATTTCAAGTCAACCCAAAGATGTCTCATCTCTTGGCTGTGAAGCAAATTTTCCAATACCTCAAAGGTACAAAGAGTCTCGGAATCTGGTACCCAGCAAATGAGAGCTTCCTACTTCAACGATATTCAGATTCAAACTATGGTGGTCTTCAACTGGATAGGAAAAGCACATCAGGTGGCTGTCAATTTTTAGGTGGTCGATTGGTTAGTTGATCATCCAAGAAACAGAACTGCATTGCACTCTCAACAGCCGAAGCAGAATATATTGTTGCTGCCAGCTGTACCTCTCAAGTTCTATGGATGATGTTGAGTGTAAGAGTTGCGTCATTGGGGTTGTTGTGTTAGTTCATTTGCATACTCAGTCTGGGCCTGTCCAGCCGTGTCCTTGTTTTTAGGGTTTAGTATAAATGGTGCATGCATGCATCATTTTCATTACACTTGATAATTATTACTCCTTTCATTGTACTGTAACCCTAGCACACCTCTACAGTCGAAGTTCTTTATCGAGCTCTTATGAGGTGGAGCATATTAATCATTCAGCCCTTGTTTGATTCATTCTTGTGTTTATTACTTCTTTTATGTTTATTTACCTGTTAACGAATCTATCGATCTTAGAGAATTAAATTCTCATCAATTGGTATCAGAGTAGGAGGCTGTGTAAATCATACGCATCTCTTCTGTTTGAAGAACATTCTTACGGTTTTCGCTTTTATTGAATCTGTTGAGCCGTCATCCCTTCATTGACGTTGCTCATAGATCTCAATATTACCCTAATATCGCATTACAAGTCTGGTTCCTGACAGATATTCAAAACAGTCATCATGTCTCACGAAGATTAATAAACAAACCCCATCAACATATCCAATAACATTGGATCTACTACGAGAATCCCGATCTTATATACCCAAGATTATAAAGTCTGGACGCATCACTTTGAAGACTATGTTCTTGGTTCAGAGGATAATGGGTATCTAATCTGGGAAGCAATCACCGTGGGTCCTTTTTCTCATACTGGAACCGAAAGAATCATCAAGACTCAAAAGGAGTATAATCAGCTGATGATTGACGTGAAAGATGTCGCTAAAGACAAGAAGAACAAGCTGCTTTGCAACATAAAAGCCATGAGAATGATCAGATTTGCCTTACAGTCTGATACTTTTCGTCTGCTTAGTTCTTGCATGACAGCAAAACAAATCTGGGACAGGCTTAAGGAGCTATACTCCACCGATGACGATCTGGAGCATTCAATTCAAACTCTTTTGCTTTCGGAATTCGGTGACTTCAAGCAAAAGCAAGAAGAAAAACTCATTCAGGCATTCGATCGTTTCAATCATCTTCTCAGCAAGATGATCAAGCATGGAATTGGCAGAGAAGTAATCGAACAGAAGGTCACTTTTATGAATGGCCTAAGACCCGAATGGATGGCGGTGGTTTCGACTGTGAATGCTCATGAACAGTTCAAAACCTACTCACTGGCGAAGCTCGTTGGAATACTCAAGTCACATGAAAATGTAGTGACTAAGGAAACGAAGGTGGTGTCTAGCATGGGATCTTTGGCCCTTCTCTCAAAGGGCAAGAACGTAGATGAAGAAGAAGAAGAGTTGGATCTCTCTGAATGTGATCTGACAAATGATGAATATGTATTAATGGTCTCTAATCCCAAGAAGTTTTCTCGCAAAAAGTTTCCCACCTCCAAGAACCGAAACTGGAAAGGGATCTACAGTTCCGAAAAGGCGAAAGAGGAGGTTAAAAACGCTCCTCAGCATGAAGAAGCGAAGAAGGAGAACAAGCTTGTTGGTGACTCCGGATATGACTATAATTTTTGCCACGGCAAAAATCACTTTGCCAAAGATTGCATGTTGAGGAAGCTGGCTGAGAAGAAGGATGGAGAAGATGATGAAGCATACCATTCACCCAAGCTGGAGGAAATAAAAAAGAAGAAAACTTCTAACAATTCTATGAATGCTTTGATTGTGCAGGAGAACTTAGTTGATGAAGAGTTCGGAGGAGTAGAGGTATGGTCAACCGACTCTGAAGATGAAGAAGTTTGCAAACCTACGCATGGTAGGGCTTTTGTGGCAAAGGAAGATAATGTTGAGTATGCTGGAAGGTGCTTAATGGTGACTGCTGGAGTATCACAAATGAGAGGCTACACAACGGATGGTGGATCTGATGAAGCGAAGGAAAGAGAAGACAGATGCTTCGCTGCCAAACCGATGGGTGAGTAGATCAACGAATGTGATCAGTTGATCAAGAAGGTACAATCTATCCTCGAATCACTGAAAATACCAGTTAATAACTATGAAAAGGAATTAAATAAATTAAAATTCAAGTTTTCTAGTTTAAGTGGTAGTCAAAAACAAAATCGCCTAACAAATTCTAACCTAACTGATCAAATCAGCAGGATGTCTTCAAAGAGTGAGGAAAGGAGGATAAGGATAGAGCAGAAGGAAGTGGAGTTAGTTAGGGCAAAAGACGAAACAATTTATTTGCAACGTGATAATTTGAAGCTTTTGAAACAAAGAAATATTTTTTGCTTGATTCCTAGATTCTTATATTCTAATATTACTCAATTGCATCTAGATTGTGAGATAGGCAAAAAGATTCACAAAATGATTTTGCCCTTCCTTGAATTAAAAGATGACGAAATCGATGTCGATGGTTATAAATGTGAATCTATTGTTTCTTCGGATAAAATTTATGATGGCTACAGAATCGGTCTGGACAAAATTGAGTCCTTTATCAAGTCCAAAGACCATAAGGACATGCTTAAAAACCTATTGGATGAAAATGATAAATTCAAAATCAAGACCGAAACCATATAGAAATTTGACTCATTGAGTACCAAGTTGAGTTCAAAAAACAAAATAAACATGGAAAACACTTCTGAATTTGACGAGGACAGTGATATGAGTGAAATATCTGTAGAGGATGTGGTTGACTGTTCGGAATTTGTCAAAATCGAATCTACCAAAGGTCTTATATCTGAAAATTCAGTTGAGTTCGCTCGGGTATCCCAAGACAAAGTCAAAGTTCTGAAAGAGTAGGTTGTGGTATATCGAAAGGTACAAACCGTACCAAATCAGGTATACACCACAATAGGAGTTACTCAGGAACAGACCGCCGAACTTACAGCCATAGTAAACGAATACAATGCAGGCGGTTGTGATGATTATTTTTGGTCTGCCCCAATTGACAATGCAGACGAAACTGTAGGTTTGTCGGAGAGAACCTCATGGAGAGTCAAGGGCAGATACGTGGCAGAACCACTCAACAAGCCAACAAGCTTTGATGTACCAAGCACAAGTGGTACTAAAGATATTCAAAGAGAATCTGTAAAGGCAGCAAGCAAAAACTCTTCATTAAAGAGCGAAACTCATGCAGAAAGACCGAAGCCAAAAGCAAACATTCACAAGTCTCAAAAGCAGCTGGCTGAACAAAAACAACAGTGGAACAGGAGATATAAAAAGAATCTCAATGAGCGAAAGCAGTTTTGGCAGTCCCAAAACTCCAATTATGTTCGCAAGGAAAAAGTGTCTAATTCAAAAGCGAAAGTAAGCTCACAGACAAACTTAGGTCAATGCTCACACTGCAACTCTTGCAGTCAGGCGAACCGAAAGAGCAGTTTCGGTCCCAAATCTAGCAATGACAAGAACCGAAAGAGGAGTATCGGTCCTAAAGTTCATCTTCCTCAACATCAACCGAAGCTGAATCCAGTCAAGGATGTTAAAGGGAAGGGAAAGTTGTTCTCGGACTCTGAAGTACACGTGAAGAAGACGTCAGCTAACCCTAGGAATCAAAAGACAAGTTTCAATGAGAATCAAAATAAAAATAAAAAATCTGATTCAAACAAAACGAAAGCTAACAAAATTAAGGTTTTCACCATCAAAAGGAAAGACGAAACCACTTTAATAAAACAAACATATATGGTTGATCTTTCTATTGTTATTCCCAGTTCTGTAAAAGGCTCACGTGCACCCAAGCAACTTTGGGTTCCTAAATTTGCCTGATTTTTGCAGGTCATCAGTGACGAGCATTTTGACGACGAATGGTACATTGACACTGGCTGCTCGCGTCACATGACAGGGAGAAGGGAAGAGCTAAGGGAGTTTCGGTCTCTAAAAGATGATGGATGTGTCAAGTATGGAAACAACTCATATGGCACCATAAATGGCTATGGAATGATAACGAATGGAGATTTTTCCATTCGAAAGATGGCCTATGTGGAAGGATTGCAACACAATCTCCTAAGTGTCTCACAATTGGTTGTAGGGAATGGCCTGAAGGTCTCATTTGATGATGAAGGATCCGAGATCATTGAAAAGAAAACTAAGACGGTTCTGTTAAAGTCTAAGCGCAAAGGCGAAATGTATCCTTTAAATCTAAACCCGATACGAGGAAAGATGGCTGTATGTCTTCTAACGAAAGCTCATTCCGATGAAAGCTGGTTGTGGCACCGAAGACTCTCACACCATAATTTTAAAGATATCAACAAGCTGTTCTTGGTGATCATGTGAGAGGACTTCCTCTTCTCAAGTTTGACATAGAACATTTGTGTGCTGCATGCAAAATGGGAAAGCAAAGCCGAAAGAGTCATCCCACACGTATTAACACAAAGATCATCGAACCTCTTGCGCTTCTACACATCGATCTATGCGATCTATCGGCCATAGAAAGTATCGGTGGTAATAAGTACATACTAGTACTTGTTGATGATTTTTCACGTTTCACCTGGGTATTCTTTCTTAAACAGAAATCAAAGGCGACTCCAAAGCTCAAAAAATTTTATAAAGCAAGTGGAGCTTCAACTATGAAAGGCGGTTAGAAACATAAGAAGTGACAACGGGTTGGAATTCAAAAACAAAGAGTTTGAAGAATTTCTCACTAAAAAGTGGGTCACTCACAACTTTTCTGCTCCCTATACTCTACAAAAAAATGGTGTAGTTGAAAGGCGAAACCGTTCGTTGTGTGCAGCCGCCCGAACTATGCTCAGCTTCGCCTCTTTTCCACTATATTTCTGGCCTGTTGGGATTTCTGCTGCTTGCTATACCCAGAATCGAACCTTTCTCAACAAGCGATTTTCTATCACACCATATGAAATTCTAAATAATCGCAAGCCTAACGTCAAGTTTTTCCATTTTTTGGTTCCAGGTGTTTCATCTTTAACTCTAAAGAGAACCGAAACAAGTTTGATGTGAAGGCAGACGAAGGGATTTTCCTTGGCTACTCACTAACCTCCAAGGCATATAGGGTTCTGAATAAACGTTCAAAGAAAATTGAGGAAACCTACTATGTCACCTTTGATGATAATTACATGAAGAAACTTCAATCAAGCGAAGGTCCAAAGGAGGAAATCTTTCCAAAATCAGGTCAAGTCTCGGTTCCAATATCCAATTTGTTTGAAGAGTACATGTTGCTCTTTGATGAACCGGAAAAAGCAATTCTCTCTGAAGCAAAGGCAGCTGACAATAAGATTGATAACTTGAAGAAGATCATCGACGAAGCTGCAAAAGCTATGGATAGCGAACCTCAAGGTCCAAGCAAACCTACACAATCATGCTCCACATTCCAGGGGGAGAATTTTTCTACTCCTAAGAAAACTGATTTGCCCTTCCATGGGGAGAACCCATCTCCAACAATGAACCATGAAAGTCCACTCGAGGGGGAGAATTCTTATCCTAATGTTGAAATTGTTTCATCATTCGAGGGGGAGAATCATAATACAAATGACGAAGATGATCAATCATAATTTGAAGTAGAAGCCAATGTCGAATTGGATCCTGCTTATGATCCTAACTACCCTCCTCTCACAAAATGGACAAAAGATCATCCAAAAACTCAAGTTATTGGTGAATCATCTGAGGGAGTTCTTACACGCTCTCAACTGAAAGCGAAGCAAACAGCTCTATTCTCTCAAGTGGAATTCTGCATGTTTAGTTCGTTTGTCTCCAAGATTGAGCCGAAAACAGTTAGCACTGCACTTGATCACTCTGATTGGGTACAGGAAATGCAAGATGAAGTCAATGAGTTTGAGTGAAACTGAGTCTGGAGACTGATTCCTACACCAAAGGATGCATATGTGGTTGGATTAAAATGGGTATTCTGGAACAAGATGAACAAAGAAGGGAACGTAATACGCAACAAGGCAAGGCTAGTGGTTAAGGGATATTGTCAGGAAGAAGGTACAGATTATGATGAAACCTTCGCTCCTGTAGCAAGGTTGGAATCAGTTCGGATATTTCTGGCATACGCTGCTCACAAGAATTTTGAAGTTTTTCAAATGGACGTCAAGTGTGAATTCTTGAATGGAGAACTAGAAGAGACCGTGTACGTTGAGCAACCACCGGGTTTTGTGAACGAGAAGTTTCCTGATCATTGCTACATTCTGGACAAGGTGGTTTACGGTCTGAAGCAAGCCCCGAGAGCCTGGTATGAAACACTAACTTGCTTTCTCAAAATGTCTAAATTCAAACAAGGTTCGGTTGACCCAACCTTCTTTCGCAAGAAAGAGGGTAACCATTTAATGATCGTCCAAATCTATGCCGATGACATCATCTTCGGTTCTACGAATCCTAGCTTAACGGCTGAATTCAGGAATTTGATGGAGACTAAGTTTGAGATGAGCTCAATGGGTCCAATTAACTTTTTCCTTGGACTGAATATTAGACAGGGACCAGAAGGCATATTCATTAATCAGGAGGCTTACACCAAGACTCTACTGGCGAAGTTCGGTATGATGGGAGATTCCAAAGTAAAGGTTCCAGTGGCATTCGGAATGAAGCTAACTCCTTCTCTTGAGAAACCAGCTGCTGATATGACCCTCTATCGTCAAATCATAGGGTCTCTAATGTATCTAACAACTAGTAGGCCAGATATTATGTTTTCTGTCTGTTATTGTGCTAGGTTCCAAGCTAATCCACGAGAACCTCATATGGTGGCTATGAAAAATATATTCAGATATTTGAAGCGAACATCATCTCTCGGTCTTTGGTACCCTGCTAAATCAGGCTTCTTCGTTCAAGCATTCTCTGATGCTGATCTTGGAGGATGTGGTCTGGACCGAAAGAGAACTACTGGTGGGTGTCAATTTCTTGATGGAAAACTCGTCAGCTGGCAGTCCAAGAAACAAACATCTGTTTTCCTCTCAATGGCCGAAGCTGAATATATTGCTACAACATCTTGTACTTCACAGGTCATTTGGATCCAAAGCCAGCTCAGAGATTACGGCCTGAACATGAAGAAGATTCCTCTATATTGTGACTCAGAAAGCGCTATTCGGATATGTCACAACCCAGTGCAACACTCAAAAACTAAACATATAGCACTACAATACCACTTCATAAAGGATCATGTAGAAGATGGTAACGTTGAGATCCACTTTATTCGATCCGCTGATCAATTAGCTGACATCTTCACAAAAGCCTTACCAGAAGCAAGTTTTAATAAAATACTCCAAGGCTTAGGAATGATTGAAGCTGAATCAGTACCAAAACCACTTTCGCCTCATTAAATTGGTCAAGTGAAATAGAGCGAACGCTCGGTCTATTTCGGTTCCAGATTTTTCGGGAACTGAAATGAACCGAAGGCTTGGTCCATTTCACTTCATTACTTCTAAGGTGAAATTTCGGGTATATACTTTGTACACTATGTATATCTTTTTATGTTTTTCATTTCTTTTCATAAAATCCAAAAATATTTCCTTTTCAATTTAAAAAAAAAATCAAAATGATCAAAAATATTTTATTTTTTGTTGAGTTTTATTTCTTTTCTTTTTCAAAATAAAAAGAAAATACCAAAAATATCACACTGAAAGGAGTCATGGACGACTTCCAATGATGGAGTTGGGACAGGTATAACTCTCTTTATCTTTTTACTAGATAAGTGTCCCTAGAAGCATGCTGCTGCATGTTGTCCTAAGCCTCGACGACTCTAAGTGAAGCCTTACTGATTCAATATATACAATTTGTTTCTTCCCAATAAGGCTGTTAAAATTACTCAAGTCATGAGCTACCTAACTCTTCTCATATTGAATTAAGAGTTTTCTGCTCGGTCCTTACTATATAGCAGAGGTACTTTCGGTTTTTTAACCACATTCACACATTTCTCCATCATATTTCGGTTCATAAACGTAACCATTGAGACTCTTAGAACTTACCACTGAGGTTTACGATTACCCAGCATCTGTGTTCATGATCATAGTTTCATTTCACCACGTACTGTGTGAAACCCAAAATCCAACAACTACAACGCATTGACGGTGAACAATCAAACGTTCTAGTTTTTACCCAAGTATTAACGAAACCACTTTAGTGGGAGGTACCAAGAAATCTCTTTTTATTTTTGAGCGATCTTTACGAAATTGTCTCACACCAAGACTTTTCTACCCAAAAAGATCCAGTGTATTTTTGTTTTTGAGATTTCCACTATCATCAAGTCACTGAATACTTAACCAAACCTACTTGTTTAAAAGGCTACACTGGTCTCACAAGTACTTCATCCCACTTTCGGTCTTATGTCAAGCACCGAAGTCTGGTTGAAGCGAAAGCTACCCTTTAAAGCCTAAACTTGAAAAGATGCCTTTCAATGTTTCTTAATAAACATGTGATCGTATTTCAACGGGAAACCACACAGACACTTCTAAGTCTCTCTTGACTTTGAAGGAAGAGATTCGTGCCCGAGATCCACAGTTTCATGTCTTAACTGACATCACTTATATCCCAGAAATAATTTGCTTTATCTCTTTTTCTTTGGCACACTCTTGCACGAAGATCTTTACGATTTTCCATTAATCTTGTTCGTGGTACTAATGGCAATTTTTCAGATCTATCGTTTCGGTTCCATATACTATGGTGGTACACTATGTTCAGGAGCGAACGTTGCTTGTCTTATAAAAAGCGAAAGGATGAGTCAAAATTTACAAGGGAATCTGAACAGTTGAAGAAGCGGTCAATGGATAAGATTTAAAACGGGCGCGTGAATTTGAAACAGCTACCTATCGTCACGCCGCCTGACACCTTTTTGGAAACACATCTGTCAAATCGCACTTTTTCAGGCGTCAATTCAGAAGATTGCGGCTTCATTACTCTGGATTCTTTCTCTCTCATGGTAATCGTATAAAAGGGTTTCTCACACCACTTTTCATCTTTACCTCTTCTAAAATCCTCTTGAAAATACACCAGCGACTTCTACTCTTCTACTATTCATCTTCTTCTCAATCCTTCAACAATTGCAGACTCATCATCAGTTCAAGATCAAAGTGCTTCATCATCTCTACTCACGATCAAGCCCAACCAGAACATGATCGTCGATCCCAATCCGTTTCGATCAGAAAACTTCTGTCTCTAAGGTTCGATTTTGCTCCCTACTAGGGCTACCTTCATATGATTCACTGGTGAATCCTGATTCCATCTCTACAACTCAACTGTTCGGCATGTTTTACAATATGGGATATACTACTATTCTTACTACGGTGACATAGTTCAAGAATTCTTGCCTTCCTCCACAGTGGAATGGCTTATTTACCCTCCTTTTCAAGGCTTTCTCAGAAAGGGTTGTTGGGTCTGATGGGGCTATCAAGGCATTCATGACCATTCTCTATGGTCTCCACCACGACATCAACTTGGATTATGGGTCCATTCTCTGGGCTCAGTTGGTACAAAGCCTCAATTCTTCTTCATGTCAATCAGAAATTTCTTGTGGTAGGTTTTGGACCCTAATCACTCACAGGGAAATGGAGAAGTTTAATATTCCAGTAATGGCAGATTCCTTGAAGTCGTCTATCGCCACTTTCCATACAAAAAACGTCATTGTTTCTGACCAAACGAGGTTCTCGTTCGTTGGTTCCGTTCCTGAATCAATGTATCATTGTGTCGCTGCCGAGAGCAAAATCATCAATGAGTACAAGAAGCTTCCTCCTACCGGACCGAGGCCTCTTACCGCCGCAATGCAAAAATCTCTCGATGAAACTGACAAGCCAGCGAAACGGGGGAAGAAGGGTGATCAATGAAAAGGGGACAAAGAAGGCCAATCATCCAAAGCTGCTACGCCTAAAAAGCGTAAGACCGAACACGCAGCTCAGTCTGCACCCAAGAAGCGAAAAGTGAAGAAAATGGCAAAGAAACCGAAGGTTCCTTCTACAAGCGACTCTGAGTATGTTCCTTCATACCAAGTTCAGGAGGAATCCAGCGAACATGACGGTGCTCAATCTGATGGCTCGTCTAGAAGAGATTCGCCTCCACCTACTCCATCTCATGAGGTACCCATTAATGACTCGGTTCCATCTCCTCCTCCTTCTCCATCTTGTACTTCAGTGCCAATTACAATTGCACCATGTCCACCACCTGTATCTTCTCAACCAATCTCATTTGTTCCTCTTCCACCACCAATCATTTCCCAAGTCACTTCCACTACAACCACAACAACCGAACCTCAGGTTCGTGTCAAAATATCTAATACGGAAGCACCTACCTCAGGCACCGAAACCCCAGTTACAACCAAACCTCTTTCACCGTCTCGCTCTACAGAATCTAACACCATTTTCGGTGGGAATGATGTCGAGTTTGACTCAGTTTACTACAACCCCTACCGTGTTCAGAGCGATGAGGATGAAGATGCCCCAGCCACGGAGCGGCATCTCAAGGATCTTAATGACAAACTCGATCAGTTAATTGCTTCCTCATCCTCTTCCTCAACTTCAGCATATTCTGATATTGCAGTTAAAGCTCTCATTGAAACTTTGCTTAAAGAGCATGACGCTTCGATCCAAAAGGCTATAATGGCTGTGGATGCCTCCACCTTGTCCTGTAAGAAAGCAACGGATGAGGTGGCCTCTCTTATTTCTGATGCGAAGGTTTTTCTGGAATCCCTTCAAGCAGCTGCAACAACCAATGCCAACAAGGTCAATGCCACAATTGAATCCCTTTCAAAGTCACTTCAGGCTGAGAAAGATAAATTTGACCTGGTTCGAAAAAGTCTACAAACAGATCACACCACCCTCCAAACGTCCATCAACTCCCGTCTTGATAAACTTCAATCTGATTTGGCAATAGAGAACAAGATTATGGATGAGCTTGCTCGTCACACTACTGTGGTTAAAACTCAATCTATCAAGTTAGCTCATGTGAAGCCGGAACTGGATGATCTTAAAACAGAGCAAGTTGTCGTCAAGAGTTGTGTGAGTGATGTCCACGCTCTTCTATCTAACATTTTGGACGCTCATGACTCGGTTCTTACTCTCACTGTCCGGCGACACTTGGCTGAGAAGTTAGGACCTGCCCTTGATATGTTGAGCAGAATAGCAGGTGTTCCGGAGCCAATAGTTCCTCCGAAACAAGGGGGAGAAGGTGCTCAAGATCCTCCCAAACAACCTCCTGTAACCCAAACTGAAGAAACAACACAACCGAAGGTCACCACTAAACCGAAGGGTAATGAAGCTTCGGATTCTGGTGTGAAGGAAAAAGAAAAGGGTATTGTGGATGTTAGCGATAATGAAGAAGAAACCGAAAAAGATGCTCTAAAATGAAAGCATCAAGACAGAGAGATTAATGATAATCTTAAGGCAGCAAGAGAAGAAGAAGAGAGGGAGAAAAGACTAAAAGAATCTCATGACACTTTGGAGAGCAGAAAAACTCTCTTTCCACTGTGGACATTGGAGAAATTATTGAAAGAAGTAATCGAGTCCCCCAGTACTCACTGGCTTGAACTGATCCTCTCTTTTGACCGTGAAAATTCCAAAGACTCGCAGTTCGATATGTCAATCACCTGAAAGGCGTTTATCTTCCACTGCTTTGAACTGATTGCTGCCATCCCCTCTCCAGATCCTAAGGTTGATCGAGAATTAATTGACTATTATCTTGCCTTCGCTCAACCGCAATACTTGACATGGAGCGCTCAGAAAATAACGTCTGTCAAAGTATTGAAACCAGCTCCCGCGGGGAAGTATATAAACATTAAGTTTAGGGTGACTCGAGGTTCTGAGAACTCGGTCCACATAATTTCTCTTGCTGATCTACCGAACTTAAACCTGCATGACTGGATTTTGCTGAACAATACACTACTCACTGATCAAAAGCAGTACGAGCCCATCATCGATCATATCAAACGAATGTTAGTTTGCTACATTCATAAGGTTGCCAAATTGGATCAGGAAATCGCCAATACTTTGAGGAAGAAGCCTATCGTCAAACCAATTGGGAAAGCAAGCGATGTCAATAAGATGCAAATGGGGAAGATTGACTCGACATATCGCACAGTCATGTTCACCCGAGGCGAAGGTCAAAAAATTTTATTCGCTCTTGATGGCAAACATCTGTTCTCCACTACCTGTTTGGAGCATGTTCTTGATATCATACACAGGTGAAAACAAAACAGTGAAGTTAACAAGAAAACTTTACGGATATGCTTTGGTGGTATATTGACTTCCGTCTCACTCTTCTTGCCATCATACCGAAGCTATTCAAGACTGTGAAGAAATCTACTCTCACTCAACCGAAGTAAAGTCTCGCCTCAATTGACGCAAAGGAGGAGATTGTTGAGTCTAAGAGTTGCGTCATTGGGCTTGTTGTGTTAGTCCATTTGTATACTTCGTCTGGGCCTGTCTAGCCGTGTCTTTGTTTTTAGGGTTTAGTATAAATGGTGCATGCATGCATCGTTTTCATTACACTTGATAATTATTACTCCTTTCATTGTACTGTAACCCTAGCATACCTCTACAGTCGAACTTCTTTATCGAGCTCTTCTGAGGTGGAGCATATTAATCATTCAGCCCTTGTTTGATTCATTCTTGTATTCATTACTTCTTTTATGTTTATTTATCTGTTAACGAATCTATCGATCTTAGAGAATTAAATTCTCATCAGATGAAGTCTCAACTCTTAGATTATGGTTACCGCATTCCTATCTATTGTGATTCTCAAAGTGTCATTGCGATTTCACACAATCCAAATCAGCACTCTATGACAAAGCACATTGACATAAGGTACCATTTCATAAAAGATCATGTTTTAAATGGTAACATTGAACTCATTTTTGTTCCATCTGACGATGAGATTGCTGATGTCTTACTATGGCATTAGACGAAACCAAATTTAATGGTTTTCTGAACAAGATGGGCATGATGATGCCACATCCTCAGTTCTTTCAAGAGACTTTTTCTCTTTGATGGAAGTATTCGAAAGAAAATTGGTTCCGATCTCAAAAGTATTTTTCATCTCGGAACTATTCTCTCTCGGAATCAAAGGATCATTTTACTTGTCTTTATTTCTAACCATCACTTGAGATTTTAGCTGTACAGTTCATCCTGATTATTTGTTGTTCAAAGTCCACATAGTCATATTAATCACATTTTGCATCTCGGAATTTACTTCATAAGGTCATCCCGAAATTCAAATCCGAAAAGGTATTGCCCTCCATCTTTCGAAAGTCTTTCAAACCATATTCAGGAATTTCTTTAACTGACTCCGGAACATTCAAAAACTATTTCGAAATTCTTCACTCCGGATTTTTCAAAAAACTTTACTCCGGAATCACAAATAATTTTTGACTCTGGAACCTTAAACTTCACTCCAGACTGATCATTATTCCGGACCCCTTCTTCAAAATAACATACTCCGGAATACATCTATTTACCCTCCGGTTCTCAAACTGTCTGAAATCGATCATCCGGAATCCCAAGAGTCCATAAGATGAAACATTTTTTATAAAGTAACTTTTGATGATCCTTATCTTCCTTGAAACTCGTGCCACGATCGCACGTTTCCAAAAGCAACCATCAAATCGCCATTTGGGGTTTCCTTTCTAAGCTATAAGTCATCCCTACCTTTCCTTTCCCAAGTCAACTCACTCTTAAAAATGGTTATTCATTAAATGCTACCCGGTTTAGCTTCGGATCGTCATCATTACTTTTCTTAACCCGACCCGTTTCACTTACCTATAAATACTCTCCAAAACCCTCTTTTACCTCTTTACGCGCTCAAATACTCTCAAAACCCCCAAACCTTCTGTGTTCTTCGTGTTCTTGAAGCTCTCATAACAGTTCTTCAATGGCGTCCCAATCTTCAACTCAGCAAACATCTGCAACTGCTTCAACACCAAAGAAGACTGTCACCAAGAAGAAATCATCCAAAGACTCATCCTCTTCTCAATCATCCACTACAAGAAAAATATCCTTTAATGACGCGCGAACAATGACACTCGCTGATTTACGATACGCATTTTTGTGTGTCCTTAAAAATAATGTCAGCCTTCCAAAATTTGAAGGATAGAGGACACGCTGTAACACCCTGTTTATTTATTAGATAAATAAACAAATTAATGAACAAATAGTAGCCCTAAAATCAATAATTGTATAGCACGGTGTTGGTTTTCGGGAGCCAAAGGTTGCAATTTTAGAATTCGGGGGTTAAAATGTAAGTTTCAGATTGGTTGGGTAAGTATTTATGAAGAGAAGGACCACTCGGCAAATTATTGGGACTTAAAATGGATAGATTATGGAAGCAAGGGTTAAGATGGTAAATTTCGGACTCAATTTGTAAGAGTTTTGAGGGCTGGGGGTTAAAAGGGTAACATATGGACTTTATTTGAAAGGATATTGAAGAGAGGGGGGCTGTTTGGTAAGTATTATAGTTAAATTGTAAAGTATTTCAGGAGGCAGGGCTAAAAAGGTAAAATACGGATCTATTTCGAAATAAATAGGAGCTGGAGGGACTGTTATTGCCATTATGGCAAACTCTTGAGGGAACTCGGGTATAAAGGTTTAAGCAAACCCTAACCCTAAAGACATGTGCAGCCGTCACCCCCTTTCCACCCATATACCTCCCGCTCCATTCCAGCCACCGGAGCCAACCCAATTACGTCGGAGGGCGCTGCTGTGGATCGCCGCTGTTGTTCGCCAGGAGGCTTCGACCGCCATTCCCATCTCTTCAGTTTCCGGTGCCGCATCATCCAGCCACCACTATTGCATTGTTGTTGCCGCCACTCCTCCGCCATCTCCCTTCCTCTGCCGGTGTCGTCTTCTGCAGACGAACGATGTCCGTCACCGACGTTACTCCGATCAATCTTCGCCACCACCTGCCCCACAGTCACCGACGAAGCCGTTGGAGCTGGTTCCTCCGTCGCCAATCCTCTCCTCCATGTCTGGGGTATTGCTGGGTGGTGGGAGCTTGTGTTCCGCGTGTGTGTGTGCGTTTGTTGGCTGGCCAGACGTTGATGAGAGCCACCATGGTAGCCAACCATGGTGGTTGCCGCCATTTTGTTCTCTGCCACCTGCGACCACCGTGTTTGGTGTGGCTGTGGGTACACTTTGGTGTGTACATGTTTATTCCGATGGAGGGTAGTATGAAGTATTCGTTGGCCGGAAAATCCAAGATAGCCACCGCCACCATATACCACCATCGGCCACCATAGGGTGGCTGTGTGTGTTTATTTTGTTAGTGTGTGTTTATTTTGAGATTTAGCATAGTAAAGTGTAAATTACGATTTAGATAATGATAATAGAAATCTCAAACCACCACCGTAGGGTGGTGGCTGCCGCCACCGGCCGCCGTGTCGGGTGACGGTGTGCTTTGATGGTGTTTTGACTCGTTTGGATGTTTGGACAAGGGACTAAGAAACCCTAATGGGCCCAATGAGGCTTAATGTGCTTAATGAACCCTAATGGGCCCAATGAAGCTTAATGGACCTAAAAGCCCAAATAGATGACTAATGGGCCTAGTGAAACCTTAATGAGTCTAGTGAACCTTAATTGATCAAAAGACATATCAATTGGGCCTATTGGGCTAAGATGGGGTTGGAAACCCTAATTAGGGTTTAGAAAACCCTAATATTGGATTTATGGGCTTGGACTTATCGGGACCCACATTTGGGCCACTAGAATGGAAGTGCGTGTGTATTAAGCCCAATCACACCATATGATTTATTTAGAAGAGTGATGGACTTAATGGATTAAGTCCTTAATGGGTTAAGTGAGAAACACTTAACCCTAATCGTTATTTTATGTGAAACCCTAATTTCACTTGGGTTTATTGTTGGGCCTTCTATTGGGCCTTGATGATTGCGTTATTAATGGGCCATCCAAAGTCAAGAAAATGGACTATAATAATTAATGGGCTTTGAGGTAAGGCCCAAATGAGGAGTTGGGCCCAATTTGGAAAATTGGGCCATAGATGGGCCATAGTTTGGGCCTTTATGATTATGTAATATTGGGCCATTAGAATATTGAATGTTGGACTGGGTTAAATGGTTAGGCCTTATGGTAAGACCATATAAAGGTTTGGCCCCAATTTGGAAAATTGGGCCATATGTTGGGCTTTAAGCCATAGTTAGACTTTTGGGCCTTGGATTGGGCCTTGGGCTTGCATAAAGCCAAGCTTGGGGTAATGTAGTAATTATCCAAAGTATGTACTCATGGTTATGTAGTTGAACCCAATTATTAATTGGGTGTTATTTTGGTGTTGACAGTTCGGGAATCTGTCAGCCAGCAGATGGGGTTGAGTCTGCGGGACTTCAGCAGTGTGGGATTGTGTCTATGGGACTTCAGCAGTGTGAGGTGAGTTACCTTCCAGTAGCGGTGGGTCTACGGCCACAATTACGGCCCACCAGTAGGAGTTGTATGTTAGATGATTGTCTTTGTGATATTCATCTAGGTTTGCTACTACCTGATATGTTATATGCTGGCATGATATGTTATATGTGATAGTGGTAGTAGGGGAGAGTATTCCCCAAGTTCGGTTGTTAGGACCTAAGGGTAGGTCGGACACCCCATATATGTCTGACAGTATGTTATGATATGGTTATATGATGGCATGATATGTTATATGCGATAGTGGTAGTAGGAGGGGAATAGTCCCCAAGTTCGGTTGTTAGGACCGAAGGGTAGTTCGGACACCCCAGATATGTCTGATAGTATGTTTATGTTATGATATATGTGATAGTAGCAGTAGGGGGTGGAATAGTCCCCGAGGTTCGGTTGTTAGGACCGACAAGTAGGTCAGCACCCCAGAATGGCTTGACACGGGTAGGTCAGCACCCCAGAATGGCTTGACACGGGTAGGTCGACACCCCAGAATGGCCGTACCGGGTAGGTGGTATGATGGGGGAACTCACTAAGCTTCGTGCTTACGGTTTACAGTTTTGGTTTCAGGTACTCGTGTTCAAAGGAAAGGAGCCGGCTTGATCGCAGCGCATCACACTATGTTTTCCGCACATGAGATCTTTGGGATTACACTCTGATATGGTTTTATGATAATATGTTTTGATTATTGACACTTTGGTTCTGACAGGAGATATTAATATGAATGTTTTTATACTGACGGTTTTATATAATAACTTAATTAAAACGAAATATTTGGTCTTGAATTTTGGGATGTTACAAGTTGGTATCAGAGCCTTGGTTTGAGGGATTCAGATATACTCTCGGGTGTGTCTGAACTCAAACTAAGGGCTTGGTATGGAAATTTTCAAAAGTAAAACCATTTTGTAAAAAAAAAGAGTTGAAAAGAATCTGAAAAAAGAAAAGAACTTTTAGAAGAACAAAGTGTGTGATGCGTGCAATCAGCCGAGCTCAAGTAGGTTTTCCCCAAGATACCCATACATGTTATGTTATGGTATGATATGATATGATTATGAGAATTGCATGCTAGATTAGGGCTAAGGATCTAGGAGGATGCCTTATATGCCTATTGTATGTGCTTGTACACTTGCATGCTAGTACTATCAGTCAGTAATAGGATAGCCTGTTTAGGTTATGCCTGATTGTATGAGCCTTTGAAGTGCATGTACAGATTCCTGATTAGAGGATAGAATGATTTGATTGGAATATGATGGTTAGATTTTCTATTGTCTGAATGATGCTTGCTTTGTGCTTTGTGAGACTCTTTGTAATGTGAGCTAGCTATATTCATGAGGTAGCTAGTTGACATTACTGGGAATCTTTCAGCAGCTGAGGACTGGGTGAGTTCGGGAACCTAGGAAAGCCTAGGATACGTTTCAGTGGGTTAGTAATGAGGTTCAGTGAGGCTTAGGTGTACCATTTTGAGGAAGTAACTTGGAGGATTCGGGAGGATTGCTGAGGAAAGTATGGATAGGTGTGGAAGGTAGTATTGGGCCCGTACTACTGAAAGCACAGGATCCATACTCGAATTAGTGAGAGTCTTGGAGAATCTAAGAAGCTTCAGGGAAGAGTTTGTGACCTATTTTGGGGACAGAGGATGTTCCAGTTGTTGCAGCTTAGCCATTGGCAAGCAAGCTAGTGAGCGTGACAGGGTGTCAGACCCTGAAGGATATGATTTCCAAGAGTTGCAGATGCGGGATCGATTTGGGAGCACCCTGGAAAGAGAGGTGCGTGCCAGGTGCACATAGTAGAGGGTCCCGGGAAGAGACCCATGACTTCTGATCATCGGGTGAAAGGCCAGCAGGGCCTGAGTCAGTGCAGCGCGTATGAGAAAGTACACGAGGGAGTTTGTCACTCCAAGGGTTTAGGCTGCTACAGGTGTAGCAGGGTTGATCATGTCACCTGGAGGTGACTAGAATTCCTCCAGATGTTGCGGGTATGTCATCTTTTACTTCTACTAGATGGATGTTGGGGATACGTATCACTTTGGGATCGTGAGTGAGTTTGGACAAGTTAGATCTCGGGTCAGTTTTCTGCTAGTGTCTGGGTTATCCAAGGATCATATATGCCATCCTGCATGCTGAAAGGTCCTTGATGAACCCATAGAGGGACGCATCTTGCGGAGTGGGTTCCGCGCGTACCGTTATCATTCCGGACCCTTGTCGGGATCCATGCAGGAGTATTATTTAGAGGATACTCGATCAGGGTTGGAGTGATTGTTCTCCAGTGAAGTCGGGGTTCAGGGGTTCTATCATTGTTGAAGTATGGTCGGTAACTGTCTATGGATGAAATTTGGAGTCCAAGGCACTACTGTTGGTAGGACAGAGCTGGTGACATGAAAAGGGTAGTGTCAGTCGCGGGTGTTAGATGCATAAGTGGTTGGTCATCGCATGTTCAAAAGAATTGTATTTTCGCATGGGCTGTGTTCGGTTAGAGTTCAGTGGTACTGCAAGATTGGAAGTGCGAACGAGGATTCGTCAGCCAGAGTAAAGATTGAGACCTTCAATTGACAGCATGGGATATGGATTGAGGTGTCAGATTGGACCAGATTTCAAGAGTACTCTTCAAGATTTCAGAGGATGGACGATCTTAAGGTTTAATCGGTGATTAAACGCTAGCATTGGTAAGCACAGGTTGTCATCAGTGGGATACTAGAAAGCGAGAAGGATTGGGAATCCCTCAATTCTCGTAGGCCGTGAAGACTTAGTTGAATCTAAGTGGGGGAGACTTTTTATAAGGTTCTCCAAATGTGAGTTCTGGTTGCGCGGGGTGCAATCTCTTGGCCACCTTGTCAACCAGAAGGGTATTCTAGTTGATCCGGCCAAGATAGAGGCCGTGATGCAGTGGGAGATTCCGAGGTCTCCATCTGAGATTCGGAGTTCGCTGGGTCTAGCGGGTTATTACCGGAGATTTATACGGGTCTTCTCCGAGATTGTGGTTCCTTTGGCCCGACTGACCAAGAAGTCGATGGCCTTTCGTTGGGGGCCTGAGCAGTAGGCAGCCTTCGAGACTCTCAAACAACGGTTGTGCGAAGCACCGATTCTCACCCTGCCAGAGGGTGTAGATGATTTTGTGGTTTACGGTGACACTTTGATCACGGGTATGGGTGCGGTACTGGTACAGTGGGGGTCATGTGATAGCAGGTTTCAGGAACCAGGTTAGAGTTCCGGTTAGGACTCAAGTTTAGTTGAGGGTTAGGTCGAGTGCGTGTTCGACCCGATTTGAAAAGTGTTGTAAGACTACGGGAGTAGTCGTAGCATTCACTAGCAGTCAGATAGTATGGAAAGTGTTGTAACACTACGGGAGGTATCCGTAGCATTTACTAGCGGTCAGATAGTATGGAAAGTGTTGTAAGACTACAGGGGTAGCCGTAGCATTCGCTAGCGGTCAGTTAGCACGGAAAGTGTTGTAAGTCTGCGGGTGTAGCCGTAGCATTCACTAGCAGCAGATAGTGTGAGGGGTGTTGTAAGTCTGCAGGTGTAGCCGTAACATTCACCAGGTTGGAAGATAGTGTTAGGGCGTTGTAAGTCTGCGGGTGTAGCCGTAGCATTCACCAGGTTTCCAGATAGTGTTAGAGTGTTGTAAGTCTGCGGGTGTAGCCGTAGCATTCACTAGCAGCTAGATAGTGATAGAGTGTTGTAAGTCTGCGGGTGTAGCTGTAGCATTCACTAGGTTGGTAGATGGTATGAGCGTGTTGTTAGAACGCGGGAGGAATAGTAATACCCACCAGTTCGGGTGCAGCAGTGAGGATATGGAAATCCACATATTGGATTTCGGTATTACCTAGATGGAATAGATCTGGTTGAGCCAGTGATAAGACTGTAGGAACGCCACTACAGTTATGAGATCAGGGAAGTAATGGACTGCTTAAGGGCGTTTGTGATGTAAGGCTACCATTGGTTAGGTAGCAATCACTTTTATTCTTGGATTGGATGATGACAAGATGCGACGCATGGACCCGATCGGTTAGATCAGGAGGTTGTTAGAGCCACAGTGGCATGATAACTAGTCGCAACTAGTTTCAGAGAAGGATCACGTTCAGAAGTCGTGCGAGACGACTAAGTGGGAGCCCTTTGGCTCCACAGCCGGGCAGAAACCCGATATTTCAGATGACTGATGGATGAATTGAGACCAGGAAGGTCTCGGTAGATTTTGGGAAGCAGCTATGTAACAGCTTACTGCTTCAGGCAGTATAGTGTTCGAGCAGTTTCAGCGTTTAGGCAGTATTAGTATTGTGTTTTGGGTTGCAAATACGAATAGAATAGCTGGTTGATTGGGAATTGGCAAGTCACTCGCAACGGGATTAGCTGAGCCTTGGCCAAGTATAATTGACATGCAGAGATGATAGGGCTTGTAACCCTGAATTATAGTGGAACCCTCGAGTTATTGAAAGTTGAGTAGCCAGGTGAAGGATAAAGTAGACTGGGTCCAACGATAATGATTCAGTATGAGTGGTCTGCCAGGAATTCAGACCATCTTGAGACAGCAGATTCAGATGGGGTTAGATGTGATCTTGGTGTGAGGAATTCGTTCACCTGCAGATGTTAGGGCTTTACGAAGATTGGTCACAACTACCCTAGGAAGGCGAGGGTGTGCCCAGGATGGTGACCATGTTACTTGAGTGGTGCGGCGCATAAGAGAGGGTAAGGAAAGATTTCGAGGACGAAATCTAATTTAAGTGGGGGAGAGTTGTAACACCCTGTTTATATATTAGATAAATAAATAAAATAATGAACGAATAGTAGCCCTAAAATCAATAATTATATAGCACGGTGTTGGTTTTCGGGAGCCAAAGTTTGCAATTTTAGAATTCGGGGGTTAAAATGTAAGTTTCGAATTGGTTGGGTAAGTATTTATGAAGAGAAGGACCACTCGGCAAATTATTGGGACTTAAAATGGATAGATTATGGAAGCAAGGGTTAAGATGGTAAATTTCGGACTCAATTTGTAAGAGTTTTGAGGGCTGGGGGTTAAAAGGGTAACATATGGACTTTATTTGAAAGGATCTTGAAGAGAGGGGGGTTGTTTGATAAGTATTATACTTAAATTGTAAAGTATTTTAGGAGGGAGGGCTAAAAAGGTAAAATAGGGATCTATTTCGAAATAAATAGGAGCTGGAGGGACTGTTATTGCCATTATGGCAAACTCTTGAGGCAACTCGTGTATAAAGGTTTAAGCAAACCCTAACCCTAAAGACATGTGCAGCCGTCACCCCCTTTCCACCCATATACCTCCCGCTCCATTCCAGCCGCTGGAGCCAACCCAATTACGTCGGAGGGCGCTGCTGTGGATCGCCGCTGTTGTTCGCCGGGAGGCTTCGACCGCCATTCCCATCTCTTTAGTTTCCGGCGCCGCATCATCCAACCACCACTATTGCATTGTTGTTGCCGCCACTCCTCCATCATCTCCCTTCCTCTGCCGGTGTCGTCTTCTGCAGACGAACGATGTCCGTCACCGACGTTACTCCGATCAATCTTCGCCACCACCTGCCCCACAGTCACCGACGAAGCCGTTGGAGCTGGTTCCTCCGTCGCCAACCCTCTCCTCCATGTCTGGGGTGTTGCTGCGTGGTGGGAGCTTGTGTTCCGCGTGTGTGTGTGCGTTTGTTGGTTGGCCGGACGTTGATGAGAGCCACCATGGTAGCCAACCATGGTGGCTGCCGCCATTTTGTTCTCTGCCACCTGCGACCACCGTGTGTGGTGTGGCTGTGGGTACACTTTGGTGTGTGCATGTTTTGTAACAACGTAAATTTTCAAAACAATTTTTCATTTTTAAATCATATTTTCAATCATCAAAAACAATATCAAACAAACTGTATCCAATGTCATCATAACAACAAATCCCAGAATCTCAAAACATAATCTCTATGAGTGTGTACAGATCATGTCGGCGCCTTCCCACTATCCTCGCTAGTACCTGAAACACATAACACAGCAACTGTAAGCATAAATGCTTAGTGAGTTCTCCAATATACCACATACAACACATACACCTTTCTAGGCCATAACTATGTAGGATCTTCCGATCCAAGTGTCTCAGGGGACTTCCGTCCCGAATCCCGGTAGACCTTCCGGTCCTACCCGCATCGACCTTCCGGTCCGTAACCTCCTGACCTTCCGGTCCATGTCATCTTGAACATCTGGTCCTTATCATACATAACATACATAACACATACATATCACATAACTGATGGGTTTTGAGCATTCTAACACTTGCTAAGTGTACATGCAACCCTAATAACCTTGGATCTATGTTTGTCTAATTATCATGTAAAGTTGAATTCCAAGGTTATATTCCTATCTAGCATACATGGGGAACAAATTTTAACTTGCATGAAAGATAGAATAACTTACCTTGTTGTTGCTTATGATCCTTGAAACCTTGTGAGCCTAGCACCCCAAGTGTGATGCCTCAAATGCTTCACACAACACCAAATGCTTTTGGAATGACTTTAGAGAGAATACACACTTCTAAAATCGGCCTAGCCCTCTTGTTTCTTATGTGTAGCCTATTTTGGTGGAGAATGGGTTTCTTATATAGTGTTGACACATCTAGGGTTACACCATGTAAACCCTAATGTGTCATGACTCTTCATTTCCATGACCCATGGGTTTGTAACTCCCATGGAGCATCCATGGAGCATCCTATGGGTGGAACCCAACTTGATAATCCATGGAGCCTCTTAGCCCACTATATAAGATATGGAATATTTACATAATCTACCCATATATTTAATTAGTTATCTTTTGATCACTTAATTAATCTAAATTAATTCTTGATCAAACTAATTAAATAATATTATTAATATATTAGAACTTATAATATATTAATAAACTATAAGTGTTATTTCTCTCATTTTAGTTTATCCAATTGCATGGTGCCATGCAACCCAAATGGACCATGCCGGGTCGGGTCAAGTACATACCAGAAATAGTTATGGACTTAGACACCTTATCCAACAGTCTCCCACTTGGATAAGTCTAATAACTATAACTGCAATACTTCAGGAACCAATCGGCAATCGTAGCTCTTTCAAGGTCTCTCGGAACTGAGAAGATGATGATACGCCATTTAAGATAAGTGATCATATAATCCTCTGTTCTAGATATCAGCCGGACAAATACATGGAACAGTTTCTTACTTTGTGTCCAGCAGTTTGTTTCCCAATTTCCGATTTGTTTGACAAAGAACTTAATTAAACACATCAACTTAGTTCTGACCGGGCCCGGTACATAGGTCAAAACAAAATCATCGAGGGGCCCAGATATCAGCTTCTAATCCAAGAAGGAACATATAAACTTCAACTCATATGTTTGTTCTACCACTCATTGAATTATACAAAAAAGCACGTTTTATAACATCGAGTTACCAATGCGTTAACGTACAATCAATGCATAACCAACTCATAAGTAACAAATCATATCTCTAGGTTTGAAGACTTATATAATATTACCGTCTCACGATCACTCGAGATAAATTCCATGAAGTGATTCCAGTGAGCGTGGGTTGAGTCCAATGCTCAGAACTTATGAGAAATCATGAGTGTTGTAGCCATGTCCAACAACTTAGACCTCTGCAACCAATCATGACAGTCTTGATTCATACCTACTTCCGACATATGACCGACTGTGGAGGTTCGAATAATATGATATACCAAACATAATTATTCTGGAAGTCAAAACATGCAAAAGAAATATAGTAAACGATCGACAAGAGATAGCAACACTTTACTCATAAATAAAACACCTTTTATTCATCATCTAATGTCAATTACACTTTACAAATTTCAAGGTTATCTAACTACTAAATCTAATATCATCCTTCAACCCTATGCTCCGAGCATGCTGGAGATGCTTAACCCGAGTCAGTCCCTTCGTGAGGGGATCTGCTGGATTCTCATCCGATGATACCCTCTTTGCCACGAGGAGTCCTTCTTCTATTCGATGTCTGATGAAATGGTATTTTCTGTCGATGTGTCTGGATCTCCCGTGATCCCTTGGTGCCTTGGCTAAGGCAACTGCACTTTCACTATCACAGAAAATTTCCATTGGCTCTTTAATAGCTGGTACAACTCCAAGGTCTCCAATGAAGTTCTTCAGCCATATCGCCTCCTTTGCTGCCTCGCTAGCTGCTATATACTCTGATTCGCAAGTTGAATCAGCCACTGTCTCTTGCTTGGAACTCTTCCAAGAAATTGCCCCTCCATTTATGGTAAAGACCCAGCCTGACTGAGAGCGGAAATTATCCCTATCAATCTGAAAGCTAGCATCACTATACCCTACAACTCTCAAGTCTTCACTCCCACCGAGGGTAAGGACCCAGTCCTTAGTCCTCCGTAAGTACTTGAGGAGATTCTTTACCGCAGTCCAGTGTGCCTTGCCAGGGTTCCCCTGATACCTGCTAACCATGCTCAAAGCAAAGGCTACATCAGGTCGAGTACACGTCATAGCATACATGATCGATCCTACAGCCGAAGCATAAGGTATTCGACTCATTTCTGCTATCTCAGCCTCAGTACTAGGGCTTTGTGTCTTACTCAATTTGGCATTACTCTGGATGGGTAACTCTCCTTTCTTGGAGTCCTGCATGCCGAATCTCTTCAACACCTTATCCAGGTAAGTACTCTGACTAAGACCAATTAGTCTTTTACTCCGGTCTCTCAAGATCCTTATCCCTAGAATATAGGCAGCTTCTCCTAGGTCCTTCATAGAGAAACACTTCCCAAGCCAAGACTTAACTTCCTGCAGAGTTGGGATGTCATTTCCTATGAGTAATATGTCATCCACATACAATACCAAAAAGCTAACTATACTCCCACTAGCCTTGACATATACACAAGATTCATCTTCACTCCTTGAAAAGCCAAATTCCTTGACTTTCTCATCAAAGCAAAGATTCCATCTGCGAGGTGCTTGCTTTAACCCATAAATGGATTTCTCAAGCTTACACACTCTATTAGGGTACTCTGTGTTGACAAAACCCTCTGGCTGACTCATGTAAACATCCTCAGCCAACTTTCCATTAAGGAAAGTGGTTTTGACATCCATTTGCCATATTTCATAGTCATGAAATGCGGCTATGGCTAACAGAACCCTAATAGACTTAATCTTGGCCACTGGAGAAAAGGTCTCATCATAATCAACTCCCGGAGTTTGTGAGAAACACTTTGCAACTAGTCGTGCCTTATAAGTGTGTACATTACCATCCATGTCGGTCTGCTTCTTGAAGATCCATTTGCACCCTACAGTCTTACGACCTGGTACATTCTCAACCAAGTTCCAAACTTGATTGTCATACATGGACTGTATCTCGCTGTCCATTGCCTCTTTCCACTTGGCTGACTCAGGGCCTGCCATGGCTTCCGCGTAACTGTTAGGTTCATCCAGACCTATCAGTGTCTCATCACTGATAAGTGTATCACCTTCCGCAGTAATATGGAATCCATAGTAATGCTCAGGTGCATTCCTAACCCTTGTGGAACGCCTCAGAGGCACAGACTTGTCAATTGGCTCAACAGAAGTTTCCTCCTCAAGTTGAGTGCTAGGGTTTGAAGTTCCTTCACCACTTGACTCTTGAATTTCTTCAAGGTCAACTTGCCTCCCACTGTCTCCTTGGCTTATGAACTCTCTCTCTCTCGAAAGAAAGCCCTCTTAGCTACAAAGACCACATTCTCACTAGGTCTGTAGAAGAGGTAACCAAAGGATTTATGTGGGTAGCCGATGAAAATACACCTCTCACTTCGAGGTTCGAGCTTATCATGAGTCTCGCGTCTCACGAAAGCCTCGCAACCCCAAATCTTAATGTGGTCTAGTTTGGGTACTTTACCAGTCCACATCTCATGAGGAGTTTTGGCAACTTTCTTTGTGGGAACTAGATTAAGGATATGGGCGGCAGTCTCTAAGGCATACCCCCAAAATGAGATTGGTAGCGAAGCTCGACTAATCATGGAACGAACCATATCCAACAAGGTTCGATTACGCCTCTCAGCTACACCATTCAACTGCGGTGTCCTGGGAGGTGTCAATTGTGAGACAATCCCACATTCCCTAAGATAGTCGAGGAACTCTGAACTAAGATACTCACCACCTCGATCGGATCGAAGCATCTTAATGTTCCTGCCCAATTGATTCTCGACTTCCTGTTTAAACTCTTTAAACCTCTCAAAAGTCTCTGACTTATGCTTGATTAAGTAGACATATCCATATCTACTGTAATCATCAGTAAAAGTCAAATAATAACGATTAGCATCCCTTGTGGCATGTTTGAAGGGCCCACACACATCCGTGTGTATAAGATCCAACAAACCTTCACCCCTCTCACAAGAACCTGTGAAGGGTGACTTTGTTATTTTTCCAAGTAAGCATGATTTGCAACTATCATCTGACTTTAGGTCAAATGACTCCAATACTCCATCCTTTTGGAGTTGGCCTATGCGTTTCTTGCTTATATGTCCAAGACGACAATGCCATAATGATGCTTTATCCAAGTTATTATCATTAACAGAATCAATACACAATACATTATTTCCTAAGTTATCAACCACAGATACAGTTTCATACACACCATCACAAGGTAATGCTTTAAAATAAAGAACATTATTAAAAAAAGCATTAATCGAACCAACTTCATTATCAAATGAAAAGGTGAAACCTTGTTTATACAATGCATGAAAGGAAATAATATTTCTTGCCATTTCTGGCGAATAACAACATTTATTCAAATATAAACTAAACCCACTACTTAGCGATAAAGTATAAACTCCAATCTTGGTGACAGGTAAAGCTTTCCTATTCCCCATGATTAAGTTTATTCTTCCATGCTCCACATTCTCACTTCTTCTTAGTCCCTGCAAATCAGAACAGATATGAATACCACAACCAGTATCCAGGACCCAAGAGTTAGAATGGGGTGAGTTATTAGATAAGATAGTGTAAATACCTGCATGGTTGGGTTTAACTTTCCCATCCTTCACATCTTGATGGTACTTTGGGCAGTTCCGCTTCCAATGTGACTTTTCATGGCAATAGAAGCATTCAGCCTCTTTAGCGTCAGCAGAAGGAGTGACAAAACCTTTCTTGGTTCCACTTGAAGAAGAGCCATCAAGGGTCCTAGCCTTGGTACCCTTCGAAGAGCTCTTCCTCTTCTTCCCTCTACCTTTCCCGATTGCCAAAACTGGGGCGGAGTTTGGAGTAGGAGTGTTAACAACCGACTTACCCTTAAGACCTGTTTCTGCGGTCTTGAGGAGTCCATGAAGTTTGCTGAGTGTGACCTCTTCCTTATTCATGTGATATGTCATGCGGAATTGATCATAGCACGATGGTAAGGAGTGCAAAATGATATCTATTGCAAGCTCCTCAGGGAAGTTCACATTAAGCTTCAGCAACCGATCCACATACCTTTGCATTTTCTGCATGTGGCTCGTGACGGATTCCCCGTCCTTCATCATGGTTGTTATGATAGAGCATATGATTTCATACCTCTCTTGTCGTGTACTTTGATGGTATCTTTCCATCAGATCTTGGTGCATTTGAAAAGGGTAGAAGTCCTCATAGGACTTTTGGAGTTCTGATGTCATGGTGGCCAACATGATGCATGCCACTTTTGTAGCATCCCTTTCATGTGCCCGGAAGTCAGCGATCTCCTGAGGAGTTGCAGTGGTCTCATCAATCTCCTTAAGCTCCTTGTCAAGGACATATTCTTTGTCCTCGTAGCGGGTAAGCATCCTGATGTTTCTGATCCATTCATTGAAGTTGGATCCATCAAAAGTGACTTTCCCACACAAGTTCATAAGGGTAAAGGAGCCATTAGGATTAGAGCCAGAAGCAGCATTGTTTGAAGACATCTGAAAGAAGAGAACAAGATTAGTTTAGATATTAAGAGAGTCCTTAATAAAACACCCAAATGTAATATTAAGGCTAGGATCCAATCACAATATATTATAACTTAGAAGAGGTATGCCGTAATCCAAGCTATAATATATTTGAAAGGTAGGTGAATGATGATTCACCAATTTCCACCATGAAAAACGAAATATAAATATTAGGTTTTTAATTGGTTCTTAGAAATTCCTAGATTCTTTTGAGATTCAATGAACTTTTCAAAGGCATGTTTCAATCTCGAGTGTGCCCTCCAAGTTTTGTGACTGGGATACCGAGGATCACAAAACGAGGTGTGAAGTAACCATGCAAATCACTTGGTACCCTCAAGGTTTGTCACTCAATCGATGTGCCGGTAAACCACACACGCTCCACCGATGCTATGGTAAACCTTAAGTCACCCTTTACCTACCTTGTTAAGTCTAAGTTAGTGTGCCGGTTAACCACACACGCTCCACCAACGACTTAAACAAAGTGTAAAGTGTAATTTCATGGATTAGCACCTTATTCACATTTTCCTAAAGTAACTAAGATTGGGAATTTAATAAAAGCATTTAGTTACTTTATAATATTCATCATACTTTTAATGAGAATTTATAAGTCCTTGTCTTACCCGTTCGGCTAACGACCCTCCACCGATCAAGGAAGCGGTGGGTGAGAGTGGACACCCATTAAGTTGCCATTTTATAGGCAACAACCTTATACCCCCCTTATAGACCGGCTTCGTGAATGAGGCGTACTAGCGGTAAGACGACTTGACGTTATACATATATATATTAGTAACTTATAATATTATAAAGGATAAAGGTTGAATTTTAACTTTTAAAATTCTAAGGGTTGGAACTAAAGTTTTAATCAAGACTTTACATGTTCCAAAACTTGAGGGCAAGTTTTGTAAACTTCCAAAACTTTTCATTTCTTATAACTTATGAATTAATTGAGTAATAAAAATGAAGACTCTTCATTTTTAGAACTCTTGTGTTCTTTTAATGGCTTTAATAAAACACATTATGATCATGAATTAAACTACCATGAAGGTTACAAACAATTCCTATGATCATCTAATCTTCATAAGTTCAAGAACATGAATATGAACACTTTCAAGAATCAAAAATTACACTTAAAAAAACTTGTAATTTTAATAATTGCCATTGTAAATGGATTAGCATAAACATTACACCATCTAAAACAAGCTTTAAAACATCAAAACAGTTTAGGGTAATGTTTCTAGTCCATTTCCAGCAACAAATGTGCAAACTTTCATACGAGCAGAAAACAGAAAAACGATTTTTTTTCAAGCTGTTTGCACACAAAAAAAAACAACAATCGAACCAGGCTCTGATACCACTGATGGGTTTTGAGCATTCTAACACTTCCTAAGTGTACATGCAACCCTAATAACCTTGGATCTATGTTTGTCTAATTATCATGCAAAGTTGAATTCCAAGGTTATATTCCTATCTAGCATACATTGGGAACAAATTTTAACTTGCATGAAAGATAGAATAACTTACCTTGTTGTTGCTTATGATCCTTGAAACCTTGTGAGCCTAGCACCCCAAGTGTGATGCCTCAAATGCTTCACACAACACCAAATGCTTTTGGAATGACTTTAGAGAGAATACACACTTCTAAAATCGGCCTAGCCCTCTTGTTTCTTATGTGTAGCCTATTTTGATGGAGAATCGATTTCTTATATAGTGTTGACACATCTAGGGTTACACCATGTAAACCCTAATGTGTCATGACTCTTCATTTCCATGACCCATGGGTTTGTAACTCCCATGGAGCATCCATGGAGCATCCTATGGGTGGAACCCAACTTGATAATCCATGGAGCCTCTTAGCCCACTATATAAGATATGGAAGATTTACATAATCTACCCATATATTTAATTAGTTATCTTTTGATCACTTAATTAATTCTAAATTAATTCTTGATCACACTAATTAAATAATATTATTAATATATTAGAACTTATAATATATTAATAAACCATAAGTGTTATTTCTCTCATTTTAGTTTATCCAATTGCATGGTGCCATGCAACCCAAATGGACCATGCCGGGTCGGGTCAAGTACATACCAGAAATAGTTATGGACTTAGACACCTTATCCAACAATAACATCATATAGCACATACATCTCATAGCATACAAGACCTTCCGGTCGCACATAGGTACCACTCTAGGTACAGTATAGTGAGAAGACTCACCTCGGCTATCTCGGATAATCTCGCACACGTATACATTGATCTAGCCTCCGCCTAAACACATAAACAATTATCCCAAATCAATAACGGCTCTCCAGGCTAGACTAGTCTCTTCCATGTCCTCTAAGAAGGCTAAAAGACCATTTTACCCTTCAAATGGTCCATAAGTCCAATTGTTGACCAAACCCTAAAAGTCAACAAAAGTCAACGGTCAAACTTTGACCAGACTCGTCGAGTGCACTCGTGTGACTCGGCGAGTCCATGCATGTCCTCTTCGCCCCTGGTCCTTACTCGACTCGCTGAGTCAACCCTACACTCAACGGGTTATCACAGGTCGCGAATCGCGGGGCAACCCGACTCGACTCGTCGAGTCCCTTATGGACTTGGCGAGTTCCTCCCGCGAAAACACTCAAACGATCATTTGAGGTCAGATCTGCTTCACCAACCAGTAGATCTAACCTTCTAACACTCGAAAGTCACGCAAAGGTTCAAACTTTACGTTCATGCAATGCTTATAAGACCATAAACGGAGAAATAACCTTTAAAATGGGGTTCTACTCTCAAGGCTCACATGAAACCTCATAAAGCTGGAAGCCTGGGACCTTTTGGACCTCTCAAGGTCCAGATCTATCATCTATACCCAAAGGGACCTCATATGCTTCACAATCTAACTCAAAATTGTGCAAAGGAAACCCTAGATTCAAGGAATCTATCAAATACACGAAATGGGAAGGAACTTGTACCTCAAAACGTGAATCTCAGTGTGAACAACACAGATCCAAGCTCCACAATCGATCTAGCTTGGATTTTCCCACTCCTTCTTGCAAGATCACACCAAAGGATGAAAAATTACCCTCCAAATTGTCTAAGCTCTCTTTGCTCTCTAGGGTTTTCACAGGGGAGTAGTGGCCGCAAATGACGGCCATAAGGGCCTTTAAATAGGGCTCAGGCCCTGAGATTTAGGGTTTCTCTTTACAGCGCGGACTCGTCGAGTCTACTCATCGACTCGTCGAGTCCGGTCATTAATCCAGACAAGAACTCGCGATCCTACTCGGCGAGTCTGATCGTCTACTCGCCGAGTCCCTCAAGATAAATAATTAAAATAAGATACCTGGGAATCCGGATGTTACAATTCTCCCCCACTAGAATCAGACTTCGCCCACGAAGTCTCATTCTACAAACAGCTCTGGGTGTAGCTTCCGCATCTCCGCCTCCGGCTCCCAAGTCAGCTCGGACCCTTTTCGATGTTGCCGCTGAACTAGAACCAGTGGCACTTCCTTGTTTCTCAAAACCTTGATCTTCCGATCCACCACCGCGACTGGCCTCTCAACATAATTCAGGCTCGCATCCACCTGAATATCCTCCAATGGTACCACCGCCGACTCGTCGGCTATACACTTTCTCAACTGGGACACGTGGAAGGTATCATGTATCTGACTCAACTCCACAGGTAGCCCCAACCGGTATGCTACCCTGCCCACCCTCGCGGTCACCCTGAACGACCCAATATACCGGGGCCCCAGTTTGCCCCTCTTCCTAAATCGAATCACTCCTTTCCAAGGAGACACTTTCAGGAGTACGAAGTCTCCGACCTGAAACTCGAGCTCGAATCGTCGCCTATCCGCGTAACTCTTCTGGCGACTCTGAGCTGTCAACAACCTCTTCCGGACCTGCTGTATCTGCTCTGTCGTCTGAAGCACTATCTCAGTGCTGCCCATCACTCGCTGCCCTACCTCTCCCCAACATATGGGAGTCCGACACCTCCTCCCATACAACAACTCGAAGGGAGGCATACCAATGCTCGAATGGTGACTGTTGATATAGGAAAACTCAGCCAACGGCAAATACGTGTCCCAACTCCCCCCGAAGTCCAACACACATGCCCGAAGCATGTCCTCGAGCGTCTAAATCGTCCGCTCACTCTGTCCGTCCGTCTGTGGGTGGTAAGCGGTACTGAAATGCAGCCTCGTGCCCAACTCCTCGTGGAACTTCTTCCAGAACCTGGAAGTGAAACTTACATCCCGATCTGACACAATCGAGATCGGCACTCCATTCCGCGATACCACCTCCCTCACATACAACTCTGCCAGCAGAAGAGCTCTCACTGATAGCAAGAAAATGCGCGCTCTTCGTCAGCCGGTCGACGATCACCCAAATTGCATCGACACCCCTCGCGGTCCTCGACAATTTGGTGATGAAATCCATAGAAATCTGTTCCCACTTCCATTGGGGAACCTCAAGTTGCTGTAAGTTGCCATGCGGATGCTGGTGCTCGGCCTTAACCCTACGACAGGTCAAGCACCTCTCAACAAACCATGCTACATCCCTCTTCATACAGGGCCACCAATAATCTTTCTTCAGATCCAAATACATTTTAGTGGCCCCGGGATGGATCGAGAATCTTGATCTATGCGCCTCCTCCATCAAGGTGGTGCGCGTCCCGCCTGCATACGACACCCAAATCTGACCCTGAAAGGTCATAAGCCCGCGGCTATCGGTAACGAACTCAAGTACCTGCCCAATCACCCGCTCTCTCTTACGGTTCTCCGGTCTCACGACCTCTGCCTGGGCCTCCCGAATGGTGTCCATCACCGGAGTCATCACTGTCAACCGCATACAAATGTCTCGAATCGGGGCACTCTCCGCCCTACAGCTCAGGGCATCAGCTACAACATTAGCTTTGCCCGGGTGGTACAGGATCTCACAATCGTAATCCTTTACCACGTCCAACCATCTCCTCTGGCGCATATTCAAATTGGGCTGATCCATCAAATACTTCAAGCTCTTGTGGTCCGTGTATATGGTACACCGAACCCAATACAAATAGTGACGCCAGATTTTGAGGGCGAACACCACTGCCCCCAACTCCAGATCGTGGGTGGGATACCTCGTCTCATGAGGCTTCAGCTGCCTCGATGCATACGCTATCACATGCCCCCTCTGCATAAGTACTGCACCCAACCCTGATATCGATGCGTCACAATACACCACAAAATCCTCCATCCCTTCCAGGAGGGCTAACACCGGGGCTTCGCATAATCTCTGGCGAAGTGTCTCAAACGAGGTCTGCTGCTCCGGACCCCACGAAAAAGCAACACCCTTCCGGGTCAACCTGGTGAGAGGCACGGTGATCTTGGAGAAATCCCTGATAAATCTGTTGGGTTTTGAGCATTCTAACACTCCTATGGTGTACATGCAACCCTATAAACCTTGGATCTATGTTTTCTCTATTATACATGCAAATATTAACCATTCCAAGGTTTCATCCTAACTAGCATATTATGAAGCACCTATACTACAAAGTTCTAGTTAGATGACATACCTTTTGATGTAGCTTGATGTCTTCAAGCTTTAAGAGCTTAGCCCCAATAGTGTGGAAGCCTCAAATGGAATCACAAATCACCAAAACACCTTGGAAGAACTTGAGAGAATATGTATGCACACTAAAATCGGCCCACTCTTATTTTCACACACTTGTGCCAATTTTGTGAGCCAAGGACCCCTTTATATATTATGGAGGATTAGGGTTACATCCATGTAAACCCTAATACCCATGACCTTTCATTTACATAGGATCCATGGGTTAAAAGCTCCATGGACCATCCATGAAAGCTTAGCCCAACCTAAATGAACTTGGCCCATTCCATATATATAAGAGTCCATATTTAATTAGTTCTTTTTGATCACTTAATTAATTCTAAATTAATTCTTGATCAATACTAATTAAATAATATGATTCCATATTAATATATTAGAACTTATAATATATTAATATAAATCATAAATATACTATTCTCAAAAGACTATCCATATAAATTGTGCCGGTGAAGTGCAACCCAAATGGACCATGCCGGGTCGGGTCAAGTACATACCAAATATAGTTATGGACTTAGACATTAATCCAACAGTCTCCCACTTGGATAAGTCTAAAACTATTATTAAGTATGACTTCAAAACCTAACTGGCAATCGTAGCTCTTAAAGCCGCTGTCGAACTCTGACCTTGTCAATGACTTGTCCATTAGATAAGGGATCATATATTCCTCCATTCTAGATATCATATGGACTGAGACATGGATTATAATCATTCTCTCTGTCCATTTGTTGTTTCCCGATTTTCGATTTATGATGACTGACTGATTGAACAAATCAAATCAGTCCTGGCTTGGCCAAGCACTCACATGTGTCATCACTAAATCATCGAGGGGCCCACAGATATCGCTTTTATCCTGAAGGTAAAAGGAATGGATAAACTTCGACTCATATGGCTTGTTCTACTACTTGTTGAATCATACACAAAGACACGTTTTATAACATCGAGTTACCAAATGCGTTTTCGTGCAATCAATGTATAACCAACTCATAGTAACAACTCATATCTCTAGGTTTGAAGAATATAAGATATTATCGTCTCATGATCACTCGTGATAAAATCCATGAAGTGATTCAAATGAGCGCGGGTTGAATCCAATACTCAGAACTTATGAGCACTCATGAGTGTTGTAGCACCACTTTGTCCACCAACTTGGACCTCTACAAACCAACCCATGACAGTCTTGATTCATATCTACTTCCAACATATGACCGACTGTGGATGGTTTGAATAACTTAATCATTCAGGAAGAGCGACTTAGTTATTCTGGAAGTCAAAACATGCAAAGTGAAACACAAGAATAAATGAATCAAATATGGTATCAAACCCTATGAATATAAATAAACACTTTTATTTATCACCATACTGATTACTCATTATTCATTGTTTCGGTTTTATCAACTTTATACTTGAATTAAAAACACTAGTTGTCCCATGCTCCAAGCATGTACACTATGTTTTTCTTAAACAATAGCTTTTCCATACACCAAGTATGCACTCTATGTTTGTCTATGATCCTTACTTTGTGAAATAAACCAATTGACCATAATTTCAATGATTCTAATTTCACACTCCCAAATCCTTATCGAAAAATGTGAGAATTTCAAATTCCTATCATTTATCGAAATCTATTTAGATTTTAAACTTATATGCACTGACCCTCCTGTAATGAATATGTACAAAGTCACAAAGACTTGTCAACAGTCATTATAAGGTATTCCAATGGAGATCAACTCCATGGAAACTAAGTCTCATATTCAAAGTACATTGCTTTGGACATGCTTCTTGCATTAAGTTTTCTAATCTTACACAAATAACTTCCACCTATGGAGACAACTCCATATTCTCATTTTGACTATCACTTCTGAATAAGAGATGCCTCTTTTCAGAATATGTCAATATGGTCCTTCCAAAATTAGCACCATACTTCCAACTGTCCCTGAGCAACCAATCTTTGGTAAACCTCAGATTGTCCTCAACAATTGGTTAATCATTTTAGTCATATCCAATTCTAGACCTTTTCCCTTCTTAATGCCTCTGGGCATTTGGAAAAATTTAGAAATGACAAATATTATAGCACATGCAATCGATCCTGTACCCAAAGCAAATGGTACACGATTCATGATGTCTCACATAAAGACATGATTCTAGACCAGTCTTTTGCTACAATATTTTTATTTGCCATGTTTTCAAAATTTGACTATGAAGAGGGATGCCGTAATCATAATCGAATTTTGAGAACGCAATATATAGAATTTCCTTAAGTTGAACCAATCCAACATGAAATTCATATATATATATATATATATATATATATATATATATATATATATATATATATATATATTCTTGACTAAAGATTATTAAGGTCTCAATCTAAGCCTTTAGAACTGAAATGAAGTATATCCTCTCCCTTAATTATAGCAAAACAACTTTTTCAATCCCTGCAGCCTCACGAATTGAAACTTTTGTTTTCTATAATTAACATTTCTAACTTACAACACTAACAATAATTATCATGCTCCCACTAACATGATGATTATTAGCATAACACTTATGCTCCCACTAGCTTTGACATGTACTCAGAAATCAGCTGGACTTCTAGAAATCAATACTTTATTGACTATCTTACCAAACTTCAGATTTCTGATACGAGATGCTTTGATAAAACTTTATCAAAATCATACACCTTTCCTTAGATAGCATGCATGTGTGTCTAAACAATTTCAGAACTATGAAAAGGGATGTCGTAATCATAGTCTCAATTGTTTAGACCTTTTGCCATCTGCTTCAAATCTACTTGGTGGAAGTGTTTCCTCACCATCATTTTCATGAATCGGAGAGAAACCTTATGACCCTTAGATTTTATGGTGTATGTGTTCTTATCCATGTGAATCGTCAAAACCATAATCACAAGACAAGGATAATGACAAATCCAAACTCATATGGACTGAACTTATGCAATCTTAACTTCTTGCCACCTGGCAGTACAGGGCCTGCCATTGCTTCCAAGTTGTTATGCAACTAATTGAGAACTTTCAGAACTCCTATGCAAAGCCAACTTTAACTGGAATGGGCACAGAATATGTCAACACGATAGGTTATAAACCTCAAGTCGTATGCTAGTGAAGAACCTCAGGTTTTATTCTTGATTAGTTCTTGAAATTCTTTTTAGGATCTTTAAGACTCCCACTATCCTCTTGACATATAAGACTATCTTGCCAAATATTCAAGAGATAGTGCGTATTCTTTATCAAGACAAACACTTCACACAATTGGCCTTAGTTGGTCTTTGTTTTATCCAAAACATCACAACTTACCAATTTCAAATGTACAAGAGTAGGACACTTTTACTCTTACATTTGACAAGTGTTTTAAACCTTTCTTTAAGATATGTCACTCAAGTTACAATCTTGGAGTATGACTCTAAGAATTGTTTTGGAACGAAGTATGACTCATCTTCCTGATCTAACCATTTCAACAATTCATGACTCCTCTTCTTAGTCATAAGAATGCACTAAGATGACCTTTAGAGGACTAATTGTGATATGATTTCTAAATCATTAAGATGACCACAAACATGATACTAAAGTACTCTCCCATATTTTCAGATTTGAGAAACTTTTATCTTTCTGCCTAATTTGATTCTTCCCATTCGTTCTGCCATACATTGAAACTTTTCCAATGTTTCAGAATTATACTTAAACTTGTAAGTATAACCATATTTACTAAACTTTAGTAAATCAAATAGTCTTAACGAGCTTTGTGGTGGACATGACCAGTGCACAAGAATGTGTACTCGATCCCTTTAGTCCTTCACTTGACTCACACATCCATGTGAACAAGTAATTAGTCTTGATTTTCCAATGCTTGAAAGTTCTCATTCATCATACTATTCAACTTGCATGATTCCAAGTTTCGGTACAATTGAAACTTGGGTGATGAGGAACTTTCCTGATTTGGTAAATTTAGACACTACGACAAATGAAAGAATCAAATCCATTTTCCAATATTGCTGTCAGTGGAATCATATAAGCAAAAATTTTCCACAAATGCCATTGTAAGGATACTTCAAATAAATAAAATTAAACAATTTTCTTTTATTTTAAAACTTTGCGGAAAAACTTATCCTTACAATCCACATGGAAAATTGTTGTTATCTATTCCTTAGCAATATATCATAACTTCTTAAGCAACTGCTCAAAATTCTGATGCGATCGAAATCCACCTTTGCGATTAGAATCAGCATATACTTCCTTTAAGATTTCTCTCTATTCTTTGATTCTTAAAACATCAACATGTGACCCAGTCACATCATGTAATGAGGATCTCAGAATAGAACTTAACAGAGTTAGATAATGGGCTCTACCTGATGTAGAGTCAAACTTATTGACTTTAACATCCTTAGGTAAATTTGGCAGCTTTGCAATCAACGCCCCTTCCTTTGGGAAAATAAACATATGGACCCTTTGGTAATGGGACTATCTCAAACTTAGCCTTTCTCTTTACCATTTGGTCAACCGGGTTGACTATGGCCAATCCCTTTCCATTGGGAAGAGAATGCTTTTTCTGGATTTCCAGTGTCACCATTGTCACTGTCCATAAAGTTTTTGGGAAGTTGATCTTCTAATCAAATTTGCTTTACTATCGTTCCAAATCATTGCTGATTCAGCAACACCAAGCAAATAGATATGATCATTAAGGTTCATGTCATAGTCTGTTTCATAGTAGTCCCAAAGGAACTCACTATGTGACTTAGAAAGTGATTGAACATCCAACTTTCTCAAGACTTTGACACCCAACTCTCCCGGCTTGTCAATATGTGACTTCATCTCTAAGATGTGATCATACATAGACCTTGCTTGCCATTAGGGCTTGAGTGACCTTGAACTTGTGGGTTAGGGAGAATAATTGGAGGAGGTGGAGGAAGAGAAGTATGACTTCCATGAGCCAAACTCGGGAAGTCATATTCATTAGGAAAGCTTGGTTTGGGAAGATCATTATTGTCTAAACCAGACATCAACAATGGGAGAAATTCACGTAAAGTTGATTTAAGTCCTTAATATAACACCCAATATGATATATTAAGGCTAGGACCCAACAAACTATTTTATAACTTGGAAGAGGGATGCCGTAATCCAAGCTATAAAATATTTGAAGGTAGGTGAATGACGATTCACCAATTTCCACCAAGATAAACGAAATGTATTATTAGGTTTTAATTGGTTTTGAAACTCCTAGATTCTTTTGAGATTCATTGAACTTTTCAATGGCATGTTTCAATCTCGAGTGTGCCCTTCAGGTTTTGTGACTGGGATGACGAGGATCACAAAACAAGGTGTGAAGTAACCATGCAAATATACTTGGTACCCTTAATATTTACCCCTCAATCGATGTGTCGGTTAACCACACACGCTCCAACGATACTATGATAAACATTAAGTTACCCTTTGCCTACCTTGTTAAGTCAAGGTTAGTGTGTCGGTTAACCACACACGCTCCACTAACAGCTTAAACAAAGTGCAAAGTGTAATTTCATGGATTAGCACCTTATTCACATTTTCCTAAATAACTAAGATTGGGAATTAATAAAAGGTTTAGTTACTTAGTATTTATCATTAATACTTTTAATGAAGGGAGAATTATAGTCCTTGTCCTACCTGTTCGGCTAACGACCCTCCACCAGTCAAGGAAGCGGTGAGTGAGAGTGGACACCCATTAAACTGCCATTTTATAGGCAGTAACCTTATACCCTCCTTATAGACCGGCTTCGTGAATGAGGCCTACTAATGGTAAGACGACTTGCTCTTATACATATAATATATTAAACTTTTAATATTATAATAGTATAAGGGTGTATTTTAGACATTTAAAATACTTGGTGGTTTAATATATTAATTAAACTAGACTTTTAATTTAATTAAACTCAAACCATATATTTATGGATTAATAATACTCTTTTAATTAAACGCTTTAATTAACTATTAATAAAGTCCATAAGAGTTAATTTGAACTATTCAACAAAACATCATAATTCCAATTATTAAACTCAAAATTAAAACCATTTAATTAATTGTTTAAGTTATGAACCCAAGAGTTTTAGAATTCAATTTTTTTTTTCATAAAAAACTTTTCTCAAATTCCAAAACTTGAGGGCAAGTTTTGTAATTCTTGAAAACCTTTGGATTCCATAACTTATGGAATTAATGGTGTTTTATGATGAAACTTTCCATGTTCCATAACTTAAGAACAAGTTATCGAATTCTTTAAAACATTAACACCAAATTTTGTAACTCCATAAAAACTTTGAAACAAATTTTTTTTTTTTAAAAAAAACTTTCATATCCATAACTTATGGAAGTTTCAAAAACCCTTAAGATCACAACTTTAAAAAAAAACTTTTGAGCTCCAAAATTTTATGACAAAATATGTAACTCAAAACATTTAGATCAAACTTTTAAAACTAATAAAATAATCATATCATTTTATCTTTTACTAAATTTGACCTAATTCAACTCATATAACAAATGATTCAAATTTTACAAATAATTCGTTTTTCACAAAACAAGTAATTATCTTAAAATTTGACAAACGTCATGTTTTTTTTTCTTTTTTTTCCAACTTGAAAATAAAACATTTGCATCAATATAACAGAAAACAACCCATGGCTCTGATACCACTGTTGGGTTTTGAGCATTCTAACACTCCTATGGTGTACATGCAACCCTATAAACCTTGGATCTATATTTTCTCTATTATACATGCAAATATTAACTATTCCAAGGTTTCATCCTAACTAGCATATTATGAAGCACCTATACTACAAAGTTCTAGTTACATGACATACCTTTTGATGTAGCTTGATGTCTTCACGCTTTAAGAGCTTAGCCCCAATAGTGTGGAAGCCTCAAATGGAATCACAAATCACCAAAACACCTTGGAAGAACTTGAGAGAATATGTATGCACACTAAAATCGGCCCACTCTTATTTTCACACACTTGTGCCAATTTTGTGAGCCAAGGACCCCTTTATATATTATGGAGGATTAGGGTTACATCCATGTAAACCCTAATACCCATGACCTTTCATTTACATAGGATCCATGGGTTAAAAGCTCCATGGACCATCCATGAAAGCTTAGCCCAACCTAAATGAACTTGGCCCATTCCATATATATAAGAGTCCATATTTAATTAGTTCTTTTTGATCACTTAATTAATTCTAAATTAATTCTTGATCAATACTAATTAAATAATATGATTCCATATTAATATATTAGAACTTATAATATATTAATATAAATCATAAATATACTATTCTCAAAAGACTATCCATATAAATTGTGCCGGTGAAGTGCAACCCAAATGGACCATGCCGGGTCGGGTCAAGTACATACCAAATATAGTTATGGACTTAGACATTAATCCAACAAAATATCCGATAATAGCCGGCCAATCCTAGAAAACTCCTGATCTCGGTGGGTGATCTCGGCACCTCCCATCTCATAACTGCCTCAATCTTGGCCGAATCGACCAATATCCCATTCTGGTTAACGAGGTGCCCCAAGAACTGGACCTCTCGTAACCAAAAATCACACTTGGAGAATTTGGCGAAAAGCCTCTCCGACCTCAATACCCCGAGAATCTCTCTCAGATGCTCCTCGTGCTGCTCTCTAGATCTCGAATACACCAAAATATCATCAATGAACATGATCACCGACCGATCCAGCATCGATCTGCACACCTTGTTCATGAGATCCATGAACGCTGCCGGTGCATTGGTGAGCCCAAAAGGCATCACCACGAACTCGTAATGCCCATAACGAGTTCTGAACGCCGTCTTCTGGATATCTTCATCCCGCACTCTCTTCTGATGATATCCCGACCTCAAGTCTATCTTGGAGAACCAAGACGCTCCCTGCAACTGATCGAATAGGTCATCGATCATCGGTAAAGGATAACGGTTCTTGACCGTCAACTTGTTCAACTCCCGGTAATCAATGCACATCCGGTGTGAACCATCCTTTTTCTTGACAAAAAGGATCGGCGCTCCCCAAGGGGAACTACTCGGTCTAATAAACCCCTTCCCCAGAAGCTCCTGAAGCTGCGAGGATAACTCCTGCATCTCTGGCGGCGCAAGGCGATAAGGCGCCTTGGCGATAGGCGCTGCCCCCGGAACCAAATCGATACGGAACTCTACGTGCCTCTCGGGAGGCACACCCGGCAGCTCCTCGGGAAAAACATCCGGGAACTCGCGCACTATCAGAACCTCATCAATCGAACTTGGCCTCCCAGCGGCCATTCGTGTGTCCATCACATAGGCTACAAACCCGCTGCAGCCCTGCTGTAAACTCTGTCTCGCTCTGGCAGCCGAACAAAACGCGGACCCACATCAGGTACCCTCGCCGTACACCGTAAGTAATCCCCCACTAGGCTCTCATATCGTCACCAACTGACGCTCGCAGTCTATAACAACCCCAAATCGGCTCAACCAATCCATGCCCACTATGACACACACGTCCCCCATTGCAATCGGGACCAGATCTATCGGGAACTCCACACCGAAGATCTCGAGTACACATCCTCGAATCACATCCGTAGCATACACCGCTCGCTCGTCAGCTATAGAAACTCACAGAGGTCGACTCAGCGCCTCTCGTTGGGTACTGATGTGCTGACTAAACGCTAAGGAAACAAATTACCGACTCGCACCCGAGTCAAATAACACCAAAGCAGGTACAGAATTCACAAGAAAAGTACCTACGCATATCATAATATAAGCACAACACCTCAAACTCAACATAAATAAATGAAAGAATATATACCAGCCACGACATCGGGCGCTGCGCGGACCTCCTCCGCTTTCAACTGGAAGGCTCTCCCGCGAGCCTTCGGTGCCTCGGCCTTCACCGGACGAACCTCAGTAGCTTGCACGGCGGCAGGGGCAGATCCCTGTTGTGCTCCCTGTGATGTCCCCCGCAGCTGCGGACACTCGGCCTTCCGATGGCCCGTCTGGTTGCAATGAAAGCAAACCATGAATCCCTTGGGGCAATCCTTAGCTATATGCCCCTCCTTGCCACATTTGTAGCAAGCACCCGATCGACAAACCCCGTCATATCCCTTGCCGCACTTCCCGCAAGTGCGGCCCTTCTGGCCTCCAGATCTCGAATCTGCGGGCTTTGCCCGCTTGGCTGTCGGCTGAGTCTGTGCCGGCCGCCGATCCATCCCCTGAGACTCGGCCTCCTCCCTGGCCTGAGTCTCCAACTCAATCTCCCTCTTCCGGGCATTTGCCTGGAGCTCAGCAAATTTCCGGTAAGTCGAGTTCGATACGAACTCCCGAATATCCCTCCTCAAAATGCCCAAATACCGGCTCATGCGTGCCTGCTTGGTAGACACCTGCTCAGGGCAGAACATCGCACTCTCATGAAACTTCTTGGTAACCACAGTAACAGAATCAGTACCCTGCTTGAGGGTCAAGAACTCCTGAGCCAGCCGTTCCATCTCCACCAGGGGAACATACTCGTCTCTGAACAAGGTGGTGAACCTCTCCCAGGTCACCTCTGAAATCTCTGCAAGAGTGAAGCTCACCGTCACGAACTTCCACCAGTCCTTCGCTCCCAAGCAAAGCTGGTTCAGCGCGAACCGTACCCTCAGGTGCTCCATACATAAACACGTGTAGAAGCATCCCTCAATATCAGAAATCCATATCATCGCAGCAATCGGATCCTGCGTCCCGTCAAACTCTGGTGGCTTCGTGTTGTTGAACTCTCGAAACAATAACGAGTCACCTCCCTGAGGCCTGGCAGCAGCCACAGCTGCAGCAGCCGCAGCTGCAGCAACTGCAGCCTCAGTCACCACTGCGTACCGCTCATCAAAAGTCTCAATCAATGTAGTCTTGATAGACCCAAACATCTCCGGAATCTCGGCTCGAATCGCCGCTGCCACCTCATCGTGGATCATTTGACGAAGCTCCTCGTCACTCACGCCGCTCGTCTCAGGTCTGTGGCGTGTCCCAACCATGATGTCTCTGAAATACAATATAATAATATCAGAGACTCGCTCGAGCATACCTGCACTCGATAACTCAACCCTACTTGTTCCTTAGTACCCTAAGGATTCTTACTTAGAGTGCGCACTGCTCCGGTGTCTTCAGTAGTACGGGCCCTATACTACCATCCACACCGCATCAGTATTCACCCTAAGTCCTCCTCCTTGGATCCCAGATCACAAGCACCCTACATCTCGCTGGCATAGGCTACCCTTCGGTAGACCTCTCATAAGCTCCTCACTGCTACCTACTCACTCTCAAGCATCACATAGCAGCAGAAATCTTCCTAGGCTAAGGCATCACAAATCAGGCCACTCTAGTCCTAATATGAATACCTAGCCTACTCTAGCATTCATATCATAACATATCTCATAGCACATAATATAAGGGTATTTTGGGAAATCACCGTTCGGGCGCTGGCTGATCGTACACACTGCTCCGTTCTGCCTTTCTCAAAATCTTTTACTCTCTTAGAAAAATTGTTTATTTTATGAAAATTTTCTCAAATCCTCAGTTTGAGTTCAGATACATCCGAAGTTGCACCCGAATCCCTCAAACCAAGGCTCTGATACCAACTTGTAACAACGTAAATTTTCAAAACAATTTTTCATTTTTAAATCATATTTTCAATCATCAAAAACAATATCAAACAAACTGTGTCCAATTTCATCATAACAACAAATCCCAGAATCACAAAACATAATCTCTATGAGCGTGTACGGATCATGTCGGCGCCTTCCCGCGATCCTCGCTAGTACCTGAAACACATAATACAGCAACTGTAAGCATAAATGCTTAGTGAGTTCGCTAATATACCACATACAAGACATACGCCTTTCCAGGCCATAACTCTGTAGGATCTTCCGATCCAAGTGTCTCAGGGGACTTCCGTCCCGAATCCCGGTAGACCTTCCGGTCCTACCCGCATCGACCTTCCGGTCCATAACCTCCTAACCTTCCGGTCCACGTCATCTTGAGCTTCCGGTCCTTATCATATATAACATACATAACACATACATATCACATAACAACATATAGCACATACATCTCATAGCATACAAGACCTTCCGGTCACACATAGGTACCACTCTAGGTACAGTATAGTGAGAAGACTCACCTCGGCTATCTCGGATAATCTCGCACACGTATACACTGATCTAGCCTCCTCCTAAACACATAAACAATTATCCCAAATCAATAACGGCTCTCCAGGCTAGACTAGTCTCTTCCATGTCCTCTAAGAAGGCTAAAAGGCCATTTTACCCTTCAAATGGTCCACAAGTGCAATTGTTGACCAAACCCTAAAAGTCAACAAATGTCAATGGTCAAACTTTGACCAGACTCGTCGAGTGCACTCGTGTGACTCGGTGAGTCCATGCATGTCCTCTTCAACCCTACACTCAACGAGTTATCACAGGTCGCGAATCGCGGGGCAACCCGACTCGACTCGTCGAGTCCCTTATGGACTTGGCGAGTTCCTCCCATGAAAACACTCAAACGATCTTTTGAGGTCAGATCTGCTTCACCAACCAGTAGATCTAACCTTCTAACACTCGAAAGTCACGTAAAGGTTCAAACTTTACGTTCATGCAATGCTTATAAGACCAAAAACGGAGAAATAACCTTTAAAATGGGGTTCTACTCTCAAGGATCACATGAAACCTCATAAAGCTGGAAGCCTGGGACCTTTTGGACCTCTCAAGGTCCAGATCTATCATCTATACCCAAAGGGACCTCATATGCTTCACAATCTAACTCAAAATTGTGCAAAGGAAACCCTAGATTCAAGGAATCTATCAAATACACGAAATGGGAAGGAACTTGTACCTCAAAACGTGAATATCAGTGTGAACAACACAGATCCAAGCTCCAAAATCGATCTAGCTTGGATTTTCCCACTCCTTCTTGCAAGATCACACCAAAGGATGAAGAATTAGCCTCCAAATTGCTCTCTAAGCTCTCTTTGCTCTCTAGAGTTTTCACAGGGGAGTAGTGGCCGCAAATGACGGCCATAAGGGCCTTTAAATAGGGCTCAGGCCCTGAGATTTAGGGTTTCTCTTTACAGCGCGGACTCGCCGAGTCCACTCATCGACTCGTCGAGTCCGGTCATTAATCCAGACAAGAACTCGCGATCCTACTCGGCGAGTCTGAGCGTCTACTCGCCGAGTCCCTCAAGATAAATAATTAAAATAAGATACCTGGGAATCTGGATGTTACATGTTTATTCCGATGGAGGGTAGTATGAAGTATTCGTTGGCCGGAAAATCCAAGATAGCCACCGCCACCACCGTGAGGTGGTGGCTGCCACCATCTACCACCATCGGCCACTATAGGGTGGCTGTGTGTGTTTATTTTGTTAGTGTGTGTTTATTTTGAGATTTAGCATTGTAAAGTGTAAATTACGATTTGGATAATAATAATAGAAATCTCAAATCACCACCGTAGGGTGGTGGCTGCCGCCTCCTACCGCCACCGGCCGCCGTGTCGGGTGGCGGTGTGCTTTGATGGTGTTTTGACTCGTTTGGATGTTTGGACAAGGGACTAAGAAACCCTAATGGGCCCAATGAGGCTTAATGGGCTTAATGAACCCTAATGGGCCCATTGAAGCTTAATGGACCTAAAATCCCAAACAGATGACTAATAGGCCTAGTGAAATCTTAATGAGTCTAGTGAACCTTAATTGATCAAAAGATATATCAATTGGGCCTATTGGGCTAAGATGGGGTTGGAAACCCTAATTAGGGTTTAGAAAACCCTAATATTGGATTTATGGGCTTGGACTTATCGGGACCCACATTTGGGCCACTAGAATGGAAGTGCGTGTGTATTAAGCCCAATCACACCATATGATTTATTAAGAAGAGTGATGGACTTAATGGATTAAGTCCTTAATGGGTTAAGTGAGAAACACTTAACCCTAATCGTCATTTTATGTGAAACCCTAATTTCACTTGGGTTTATTGTTGGGCCTTCTATTGGGCCTTGATGATTGCGTTATTAATGGGCCATCCAAAGTCAAGAAAATGGACTAGAATAATTAATGGGCTTTGAGGTAAGTCCCATATGAGGAGTTGGGCCCAATTTGGAAAATTGGGCCATAGATGGGCCATAGTTTGGGCCTTTATGATTATGTGATATTGGGCCATTAGAATATTGAATGTTGGACTGGACTAAATGGTTGGGCCTTATGGTAAGACCTTATAAAGGTTTGGGCCCAATTTGGAAAATTGGGCCATATATTGGGATTTGAGCCATAGTTGGACTTTTGGGCCTTGGATTGGGCCTTGGGCTTGCATAAAGCCAAGCTTGGGGCAATGTAGTAATTATCCAGAGTATGTACTCATGGTTATGTAGTGGAACCCAATTATTAATTGGGTGTTATTTTGGTGTTGACAGTTCGGGAATCTGTCAGCAAGCAGCTGGGGTTGAGTCTGCGGGACTTCAGCAGTGTGGGATTGTGTCTACGGGACTTCAGCACTGTGAGGTGAGTTACCTTCCAGTAGCGGTGGGTCTACGGCCATAATGCTGACCCACCAGTAGGAGTTGTATGTTAGATGATTGTCTTTGTGATATTCATCTAGGTTTGCTACTACCTGATATGTTATATGCTGGCATGATATGTTATATGTGATAGTGGTAGTAGGGGGAGAGTAGTCCCCAAGTTCGGTTGTTAGGACCGAAGGGTAGGTCGGACACCCCATATATGTCCAACAGTATGTTATGATATGGTTATATGCTGGCATGATATGTTATATGTGATAGTGGTAGTAGGAGGGGAATAGTCCCCAAGTTCGGTTGTTAGGACCGAAGGGTAGTTCGGACACCCTATATATGTCTGATAGTATATTTATGTTATGATATATGTGATAGTAGCAGTAGGGGTGGAATAGTCCCCAGTGTTCGGTTGTTAGGACCGACGGGTAGGTCAGCACCCCAGAATGGCTTGACACGGGTATGTCAGCACCCCAGAATGGCTTGACACGGGTAGGTCGGCACCCCATAATGGTCGTACTGGGTAGGTCGGGCACCCTACAATTGCCCGACAGTATGTAGGCTATGTGATTGTATGGTATGTGGTATGATGGGGGAACTCACTAAGCTTCGTTCTTACGGTTTACAGTTTTGGTTTCAGGTACTCGTGTTCAAAGGAAAGGAGCCGGCTTGATCGCAGCGCATCACACTATGTTTTCCGCACATGAGATCTTTGGGATTACACTCTGATATGGTTTTATGATAATATGTTTTGATTATTGACACTTTGGTTCTGACAGGAGATATTAATATGAATGTTTTTATACTGACGATTTTATATAATAACTTAATTAAAACGAAATTTTTGGTCTTGAATTTTGGGATGTTACACACGCATTTTTGTGTGCCCTAAAATTAGTGTCCAACAAAAAAAACGGATGGCACCTATCATAAAAAATGTTTCAGTGTAAAGGTGTCGTTTTATATTTTTTAGGAAGCACGTTCTCCAATTTTTTTAATAGCATATGGGGGGAAATGAAATCCCAAAAAAATTGAACACCCAGCTTGATCTTTTTCTCCTTCCAAAATCCTCTACCAAATTAAGAACCCTAATAGACTAAACACATTTTTGATCATTCCTCTTCGATCAACCCAATCGATCGAACCTACCAACACCTTATCTCCTACTAATACTCTCCTCTTAATCTTCTTCAACAAATTCCTTACCACACTCAACAACTCAACTCCAAGTCCTTCCTCTTCCTCTGAAGATGATGATTTCTCCGATTCAATCACCACGCGCATAAAACTTGCTTGAGCGGAGGTGACTTTTCTGATGGCTTGGTGCGGAGAGAGATGGAGCTTATCGGTGGAGGTGAGTGACGGTGATAGAGACGAGAAATGTTTAACGGCGTCGCATGCTTTGAGTAGATGCTTGCTCGGCTGCTGAGATTTCCTCAAGACGTTTTCATGATGTTCCCACCAGAATTTATCAATTTGGTTCCTTATGAGTTCCTTTTCTTTCTTTTTCATTTGTACACAAGGTATTCTACAAATGCTAAAAAAAAAAGGCTTGTTTTATTGAGTCGTGAAGTTTCAGTTTATCTTTGGGGATTGATATGTTCATGGTTCATTTTAAGTATCATCTTAACTATGCACATCAATCACTCTGTTTCCGGAGGTTTTTGTATTTCGGAATGCTCACCAGGTGTTTGTGAAATTGCAGAAAGTGGTTCCTAGTGAAGTGGTGGTGGACAACGATGCTGAAATGCTTGTGTTGGTATTTGAGGCACCTCTCAGTGTAGGAGAAGGTGTTTTGGAGATTAGTTTTACTGGAATTCTTCACGAACACGTGAAGGGTTTCTACAAAGGGTATTTCACTTTCTTGTTTACTTACAATCGGGTTGATCATTTACTTGTTAAATCAATAAACATACATATAAATTATTAGGGTATTTCACTTTCTTTTTTACTTACAATCGTGCTGAAGGTCGACACCCAACTGTCAACTTGCTTTCTCAGACTCATCATAGCATTCTTGCTAGTACAATTGAGGCTGCTACGCGTATTAGACTAAAGTACTGAACATTGCAGATATGAATCAAGACTGTCATGGGTTGGTTTGATACCATGTTTGATTCATTTATTCTTGTGTTTCACTTTGCATGTTTTGACTTCCAGAATAACTAAGTCGCTCTTCCTGGATGATTAAGTTATTCAAACCATCCACAGTCGGTCATATGTTGGAAGTAGATATGAATCAAGACTGTCATGGGTTGGTTTGTAGAGGTCCAAGTTGGTGGACAAAGTGGTGCTACAACACTCATGAGTACTCATAAGTTCTAAGTATTGGATTCAACCCGCGCTCATTTGAATCACTTCATGGATTTTATCACGAGTGATCATGAGATGATAATATCTTATATTCTTCAAACCTAGAGATATGAGTTGTTACTATGAGTTGGTTATACATTGATTGCATGAAAACGCATTGGTAACTCGATGTTATAAAACGTGCCTTTGTGTATGATTCAACAAGTAGTAGAACAAGCCATATGAGTCGAAGTTTATCCATTCCTTTTAACTTCGGGATAAAAGCGATATATGTGGGCCCCTCGATGATTTAAAGATGATACATGTGAGTGCTTGGCCAAGCCAGGACTGATTTGATTTGTTCAATCAATCAGTCATCATGAATCGGAAATCGGGAAACAACAAATGGACAGAGAGAATGATCGATAATCCATGTCTCAGTCCATATGATATCTGGAATGGAGGAATATATGATCCCTTATCTAATGGACAAGTCATTGACAAAGGTCAGAGTTCATCGACAAGGTCAGAGTTCGACAGAAGCTTTTGAGAGCTACTTTTACATGCCCAAGTGGAACATTTGCATATAGACGCATGCCCTTTGGGTTATGCAATGCACCAGCTACTTTCCAAAGGTGCATGATGGCCATTTTTAATGATATGATCGAGAAGTTTATGGAGGTCTTCATGGATGATTTCTCAGTGTTCGGGTCATCTTTTGAAGATTGCTTATCTAATTTGGACTTGATGTTAGCTAGATGTGAGAAGACAAACCTTGTCCTTAATTGGGAAAAGTGCCACTTCATGGTGAAATAAGGAATAGTATTGGGTCACAAAGTTTCAAGGAAAGGGATAGAAGTGGATAGAGCAAAAGTGAACACAATAGCTAAGCTACCCCCTCCAACTATTGTGAAAGGGGTAAGGAGTTTTCTTGGCCATGCGGGATTTTATCGTCGCTTCATTAAAGATTTTTCAAAGATTACTAGGCCTTTAACTCAATTACTCTTGAAGGATGCCCCATTTGATTTTTCCAAGGAATGTCATGAAGCCTTTCATGTGTTAAAGGAAAGATTAACCGCTACTCCTATCATGATAGCACCAAACTGGCATCTTCCTTTCGAGCTAATGTGTGATGCTAGTGACTATGCGGTGGGAGCTGTTTTGGGACAAAGAGTTGACAAGCATTTTCAGCCGATCTACTATGCAAGCAAAACCTTGAACCCAACTCAATAGAACTACATTACTACCGAGAAGGAGCTACTAGCTGTGGTATACGCTTTCGATAAGTTCCGCCCTTATTTGGTGTTATCCAAGACCATAGTTTTTACCGACCATTCGGCCCTAAAGTATCTTTTTACTAAACAAGATGCTAAGCCCCGATTGATACGATGGGTCTTACTTTTGCAAGAGTTTGACATTGAAATACGCGATAAAAAGGGAATGGAAAATGTAGATGTCGACCATTTGTCAAGATTAGAGAACCCGCATTTGGAGGAGTTGGAAGAAAACAAGATTGGAGACGATTTTCCCGACGAATATCTTCTAGTAGTATCCGGAGAAATGCCATTGTTTGCGGATATAGCTAACTACTTAGCAACCAATTACATTCCAAAAGACTTAACCTGCCAACAGAAGAAGAAATTCTTTTCGGAAATCAAGTATTACTTTTGGGATGAGTCGTATCTCTTCCGAAGCTGCGCAGACGGAATGATAAGTGTTGGATTAATGTCTAAGTCCATAACTATAATTGGTAAGACTTGACCCGACCCGGCATGGTCCATTTGGGTTGCATGGCATCATGCATTTGGATAGACTATAATGAGAGAAATAACACTTAAGGTTGGTTAATATATTATAAGTTCTAATATATATTAATAAGGTTATTTAATTAGTATTGATCAAGAATTAATTTGGAATTAATTAAGTGATCAAAAGGAGACTAATTAAATATATGGGTTGATTGTGTAAATCATTCATTCTTATATATGTGGGCTTGTGATCCAAGATTCCTTATGTTGGACTAAGTCCATGGGGTGACCCATGGATACTCCATGGAGGTTAAAATCCATGGAGCATAAGGAATGGGTAAAGTTATGAGTTACATGGTGTAACCCTAATAGCCACCATATAAAAGAATCCCATGGCTCAAGAAATCGGGCATTAATGTGTGAGTGTGAGGGCTAGACGATTTCAAGGAGTGTTCAAGTTTCTCTCAAGTTATTCCAAGTGTATTTGGTGTTGTGTGAACCATTTGAGGTGTCACACTTGGGGCACTAGGCACTCAAGCTTCATGAAGACATTCTACATCAAAGAGGTATGTATTCTATCTTGTTATATTTATTATTTTGTATGCTAGATTAGGATAATACCTTGGATGTTCATAATTGTATGTATAATAGAGAAAACATAGATCCAAGGTATTTAGGGTTGCATGTACACTTAGGAGTGTTAGAATGCTCAAAACCCATCAGTGGTATCAGAGACTAGGCTTGTTTTCAATTATACTTGATGCAAATTGCTGAAAAATGCTGAAAAAGTCGAATTTCGGGCATTCTGGGCATTGGACTCGCCGAGTCCACTGATGAACTCGCCGAGGCCATGAAGAAAATCATCCTCGACGAGTAGGAGCCCCTGACAGCATATCTTCGAGTTTTTTGGCTAGAAATGGACTAGGAACATTACCATAAGCTGTTTTTGAACCTATAATCCTGTTTTTGATGTGGTAATGTTCATACTAATCCAATTTCAAAGATAATTGTCAATAGATTCATGTTTTGTATTAGTTTAGTGATTAGGCTAATTACATGAAAAAGTTTGATTAAATTATCTTGTTCTTATGAGTTGCTTAGATTAATAGAAAAGTTAATTGATTATGTGTTTTCAATCCATTTTAATCTAAGAGTTGATTCTAAAATGTGTTTTTGTAACTTGTCCTCAAGTTATATGAAAAGTCACATTTAAGTTTCATAAAACTCATAAAAGTTGGTAATCGTTACAAAAATGAAGAGTCTTGTGCTCAAGTTATGGAGGTTCAAGAGTCACTTCATTGAGTAATAAAATGTGTAACCTTAATTAATTCCATAAATTACAAAATAAAGAAAAGTTACATTCTTTTATTAGTTTAAAGTCTTCCATAACTTGTCCTCAAGTTATGGAACTTGAAGAGTTTTTTTTAATTAAAACTACTTTAAACTCATAAGTTATGGAATTAATTAGTTTTGAATAGTTTCAAAACTTGCCCTCAAGTTTTGGAATTTGAAAAGTTTTCACTTATGAATACTTTAATTCCAAGTTAGCCCTTAGAATTTTAAAAGTTAAAATTCAACCCTTATACTTTATAATATTATAAGTTAATAATATTTATATATATGTATAAGAGTAAAGTCAGTCTTACCGTTAGTAGGCCTCATTCACGAAGCCGGTCTATAAGGGGGGTATAAGGTTACTGCCTATAAAATGGCAGTTTAATGGGTGTCCACTCTCACCCACCGCTTCCTTGACTGGTGGAGGGTCGTTAGCCGAACGGGTAGGACAAGGACTATAATTCTCCTTTCATTAAAAGTATTAATGATAAATACTAAGTAACTAAACTCTTATTAATACCCAATCTTAGTTACTTAGGAAAATGTGAATTTGGTGCTAACCCATGAAATTACACTTTGCACTTTGCTTAAGTCGTTAGTGGAGCGTGTGTGGTTAACCGGCACACTAACCTGGACTTAACAAGGTAGGCAAAGGGTAACTTAATATTTATCATAGTATCGGTGGAGCGTGTGTGGTTAACCGGCACACTGATTAAGGGGTAAATATTAAGGGTACCAAGTATATTTGCATGGTTATTCACACTTTGTTTTGTGATCCTCGACATCCCAGTCACAAAACCTGAAGGGCACACTTGAGATTGAAACATGCCTTTGAACAGTTCAATGAATCTCAAAGATCTAGGACTTTCAAATCCAATTAAAACCTAATAAATTATTTCGTTTTTCATGGTGGAAATTGGTGAATCGTCATTCACCTACCTTCAAATATTTTATAGCTTGGATTACGGCATCCCTCTTCTAAGTTATAAAATAGTTTGTTGGGTCCTAGCCTTAATATTTCATATTGGGTGTCATATTAAGGACTTTAAATCAACTATCTTGAATATATCCCAAAAAGATGTCTGGTCTAGACATTTATGATCTTCCCAAATCTCTTGAAACAAGCTTTCCTAAATGAAGATGATGTCCCATGGAAATCATACTTCTTTCACCTCCTCCAATTATTCTCCCTAACCCACAAGTTCCTGAAAAGTTTAAGGTCACTCAAGCAAAGGTCTATATGTGATCACATCTTGGAGATGTAGTCAGATATTGACAAGCCGGGAGAGTTGGGTGTCAAATCTTGAGAAAGTTGGTGACTCAACTATTTTCTAAGTCACATAGTGAGTTCCTTTGGGACTCCTATGAAACAGACTATGACAAGACCCTTAATGATCTTATCTATTTGCTAAGATCAACTTCCTAAAACGCTATGGAGATTGACAATGATGACATTGGATATCCAGTAAAGCTCTCTCTTCCCAATGGAAAGGGATCGGCCATAGTCAACTCGGTTGACCCAATGGTAAAGAGAGAGGCGAAGTCTGAGATAGTCCCATTATCAAGGGTCCATAGGTAACTATTGCCAAAGGAAGGGGCATTGGTTACGAAGCTGCCAAATTTACCTAAGGATGTTAAAGTCAATAAGTTTGGCTCTACTTCAGGTAAAGTCCATTGTCTAACTCTATTAAGTACATGCTGATTCTGATCGCGAAGATGGATTTCAATCGCATGGTTCGGTGATCAGAATTTTGGGCTATTACTTAAGAGTTATGATATTTATATTGCTTAGGAATAGATAACAACAAAGTTTTCATATGGATTGTAAGGATAAGTTTTTCCGCAAAGTTTTAAAATAAAAGAAAAAGGTTTTGATTTTATTTATTTTAAGTATCCTTACAATGGCATTTGTGAAAAGTTGTTGCTTATAAGATTCCATTGATAGCAATATTGGAAAAATGGATTTGATTCTTTCGGTCGTGGTAGTGTCTAATATTACCAAATAAGGAAAGATTCTCATCACCCAAAGTTCAATTGGACCGAAACTTGGAATCATGCAAGTTGTATAGTATGATGAATGAGAACTTTCAGCTTGGAAAATTAAGACTAATTCCTTATGTGAATAAGGAAAGGACTAAGGGATCGAGTACACATTCTTGTGCACTGGTCAAGTCCACCACATAAGATCAAGAAGACTATTCGTCATGATTTACTTAAGTTCAGTAAATATGGTTATACTTATAAGTTTAAGTATAAGTCTGTAGCATTGGAGAAGTTTCAATGTGAGACAGAACGAATAAGAAGAATCAAAGTATGGCAGAAAGATGAAAGTTTCTCAAATCTGAAAAGATGGGAGAGCACTTTAGTATCATGTTTATGATCATCTTAATGATTAAGATACCATATCACAATTGGTCCTCTAAAGTCAAGAAGAGGAGTCATGAATTGTTGAAATGGTTAAATCAAAAAGATGAGTCATACTTCGTTCCAAAACAATTCTTAGAGTCATACTCCAAGATTGTAACTTGAGTGACATATCTTAAAGAGGGTTTGTTAACACTAGTCAAATGTAAGAGTAAAAGGTTATCTACTCTTGTACATTTGAAATTGGTTGTGTAAAGTGTTAGTCTTGATAAAGAATCCGCACTATCTCTTGAATATTTGACAAGGGAGTCTTATATGTCAAGAGGACAGTGGGAGTCTTAAAGCTCTTGAAAGTTTCAAGACTTAATCAAGAATAAAACCTATAGTCCTTCACTAGCACACGACTTGAGGTTTATAACCTATCGTGTTGAAATTTTTGTGCCTATTCAAGTTGGCTTTGCATAGGAGTTGTGAGAGTTCTCAATTGGTTGCACAACTACTTGGAAGCAATGGCAGGCACCTGAGCTGCCAAATGGCAAGAATTTAAGATTGCACAAGTTTAATCAATATGAGTTTGGATTTGTCACTAACCTTGTCTTGTGATTATGGTTTTGACAAATTCACATGGATAAGAACACATACACTATTAAATCTAAGTGTCATAAGGTTTCTCTCCGATTCATGAAAATGATGGTGAGGAAACACTTTCACTAAGTAGATTTTAGCTAGATAGCAATTGTGATATTTGCATTCTCAAAGTCGTTAGTGGAGCGTGTGTGGTTTACCGGCACACTAACATGGACTTGTGAGAAGTGGCAAAGGTCTAAACAATTGAGACTATGATTACGGCATCCCTTTTCATAGTTCTAAAATTTTTTAGACACACATGTGAGCTATCTAAGAGAGGTGTATGATTTTGATAAAGTTTTATCAAAACAATTTAGTATCAGAAATCTGAACTTTGGTAAGAAAGTCAGCTGATTTCTGAGTACATGTCAAAGCTAGTGGGAGCATAAGTGTTATGCTAATAATCGTCATGTTAGTGGGAGCATGATAATTATGACAAAGGTTGCAAGTTAGCAATGTTAATTATAGAAAACAAAAGTTTCAATTCGTGAGTTTGCAGGGGTTGAAAAAGTTGTTTTGCTATAATTAAGGGAGAGGAAATTATACTTCATTTCAATTCTAAAAGCTTAGATTGAGATTTTAATCGTATTTAATCAAGGATATATATATGAATTTCATGTTGGAATGGCTCAACATAAGGAAATTCTATATATGGGTCCATTATTTGCGTTCTAAAATTCGATTATGATTACGTCATCTCTTTTCATAATCTGAATTTTGAGAACTTGGCAAATTGAAATGGAAATATTATAGCAAAAGACTGGTTTAGTCTTTATGTGAGACATCATGAATCGTGTCCCATATGCTTCGGATATAGGATCGATTACATGTGCTATATTCATCTTTTCTAAAATTTTCCAAATGCCTGGGGCATTATGAAGGGAAAAGGTCTAGAATTGGATATGACTAAAATGATTAAGCAATTGTCGAGGACAATCTAAGGTTTACCAAAGATTGGTTGCTCAAGGACAGTTGGAAGTATAATGTTAATTCTAGAAGGACCATATTGACATAATCTGTAAGGAGGCAACTCTTGTTCAGAAGTGATAGTCAAAATGGAATATGGAAATGTTTCAAAGTTAGAAATTATTCAATCTATGTAAAATTAGGAAACTTAATGAAAGAAGGATGTTTCCAAGGATCTGATCTCCTTTGGAATGCTCTGTAATGATTGTTGTCAAGTCTTTCTGACTTCGTGCATAATCATTAAGAGGATCAATGCATATAAGTTTAGAATCTAACAGATTTCAGTAAATGGCATGAATTTGGAATTCTTGCATTTGCAGTAAGGATTTGGGACTGTGAAAAGAGGATCATTGGAGTGATGTTCAATTGATCTATTTTACAAAGTAAAGATCATAGACAAACATAGTATGCATACTTGGTGTATGGCATGACTAGTGTTTAGAAAACATAGTGTACATGCTTGGAGCATGGGACAACTATTGTTTTAAATTCAAGTATAAAGTTGATAAAACCGAAACAATGAATAATGAGTAATCATTATGGTGATAAATAAAAGTGTTTATTTATATTCATAGGGTTTGATACCATGTTTGATTCATTTATTCTTGTGTTTCACTTTGCATGTTTTGACTTCCAGAATAACTAAGTCGCTCTTCCTGGATGATTAAGTTATTCAAACCATCCACAGTCGGTCATATGTTGGAAGTAGATATGAATCAAGACTGTCATGGGTTGGTTTGTAGAGGTCCAAGTTGGTGGACAAAGTGGTGCTACAACACTCATGAGTACTCATAAGTTCTAAGTATTGGATTCAACCCGCGCTCATTTGAATCACTTCATGGATTTTATCACGAGTGATCATGAGATGATAATATCTTATATTCTTCAAACCTAGAGATATGAGTTGTTACTATGAGTTGGTTATACATTGATTGCATGAAAACGCATTGGTAACTCGATGTTATAAAACGTGCCTTTGTGTATGATTCAACAAGTAGTAGAACAAGCCATATGAGTCGAAGTTTATCCATTCCTTTTAACTTCGGGATAAAAGCGATATATGTGGGCCCCTCGATGATTTAAAGATGATACATGTGAGTGCTTGGCCAAGCCAGGACTGATTTGATTTGTTCAATCAATCAGTCATCATGAATCGGAAATCGGGAAACAACAAATGGACAGAGAGAATGATCGATAATCCATGTCTCAGTCCATATGATATCTGGAATGGAGGAATATATGATCCCTTATCTAATGGACAAGTCATTGACAAAGGTCAGAGTTCATCGACAAGGTCAGAGTTCGACAGAAGCTTTTGAGAGCTACTTTTACATGCCCAAGTGGAACATTTGCATATAGACGCATGCCCTTTGGGTTATGCAATGCACCAGCTACTTTCCAAAGGTGCATGATGGCCATTTTTAATGATATGATCGAGAAGTTTATGGAGGTCTTCATGGATGATTTCTCAGTGTTCGGGTCATCTTTTGAAGATTGCTTATCTAATTTGGACTTGATGTTAGCTAGATGTGAGAAGACAAACCTTGTCCTTAATTGGGAAAAGTGCCACTTCATGGTGAAATAAGGAATAGTATTGGGTCACAAAGTTTCAAGGAAAGGGATAGAAGTGGATAGAGCAAAAGTGAACACAATAGCTAAGCTACCCCCTCCAACTATTGTGAAAGGGGTAAGGAGTTTTCTTGGCCATGCGGGATTTTATCGTCGCTTCATTAAAGATTTTTCAAAGATTACTAGGCCTTTAACTCAATTACTCTTGAAGGATGCCCCATTTGATTTTTCCAAGGAATGTCATGAAGCCTTTCATGTGTTAAAGGAAAGATTAACCGCTACTCCTATCATGATAGCACCAAACTGGCATCTTCCTTTCGAGCTAATGTGTGATGCTAGTGACTATGCGGTGGGAGCTGTTTTGGGACAAAGAGTTGACAAGCATTTTCAGCCGATCTACTATGCAAGCAAAACCTTGAACCCAACTCAATAGAACTACACTACTACCGAGAAGGAGCTACTAGCTGTGGTATACGCTTTCGATAAGTTCCGCCCTTATTTGGTGTTATCCAAGACCATAGTTTTTACCGACCATTCGGCCCTAAAGTATCTTTTTACTAAACAAGATGCTAAGCCCCGATTGATACGATGGGTCTTACTTTTGCAAGAGTTTGACATTGAAATACGCGATAAAAAGGGAATGGAAAATGTAGATGTCGACCATTTGTCAAGATTAGAGAACCCGCATTTGGAGGAGTTGGAAGAAAACAAGATTGGAGACGATTTTCCCGACGAATATCTTCTAGTAGTATCCGGAGAAATGCCATGGTTTGCGGATATAGCTAACTACTTAGCAACCAATTACATTCCAAAAGACTTAACCTGCCAACAGAAGAAGAAATTCTTTTCGGAAATCAAGTATTACTTTTGGGATGAGTCGTATCTCTTCCGAAGCTGCGCAGACGGAATGATAAGTGTTGGATTAATGTCTAAGTCCATAACTATAATTGGTAAGACTTGACCCGACCCGGCATGGTCCATTTGGGTTGCATGGCATCATGCATTTGGATAGACTATAATGAGAGAAATAACACTTAAGGTTGGTTAATATATTATAAGTTCTAATATATATTAATAAGGTTATTTAATTAGTATTGATCAAGAATTAATTTGGAATTAATTAAGTGATCAAAAGGAGACTAATTAAATATATGGGTTGATTGTGTAAATCATTCATTCTTATATATGTGGGCTTGTGATCCAAGATTCCTTATGTTGGACTAAGTCCATGGGGTGACCCATGGATACTCCATGGAGGTTAAAATCCATGGAGCATAAGGAATGGGTAAAGTTATGAGTTACATGGTGTAACCCTAATAGCCACCATATAAAAGAATCCCATGGCTCAAGAAATCGGGCACTAATGTGTGAGTGTGAGGGCTAGACGATTTCAAGGAGTGTTCAAGTTTCTCTCAAGTTATTCCAAGTGTATTTGGTGTTGTGAGAACCATTTGAGGTGTCACACTTGGGGCACTAGGCACTCAAGCTTCATGAAGACATTCTACATCAAAGAGGTATGTATTCTATCTTGTTATATATATTATTTTGTATGCTAGATTAGGATAATACCTTGGATGTTCATAATTGTATGTATAATAGAGAAAACATAGATCCAAGGTATTTAGGGTTGCATGTACACTTAGGAGTGTTAGAGTGCTCATAACCCAACAATAAGAAGATGTGTATTCGGAAAAGAAAGTCGAGAGATCTTGGTACACTGTCATAGCGGGCCCGCCGGAGGACATCATGGAGCACACTACACAGCTAGGAAGATTTTGATATTGGGTTTTATTGGCCCACCATTTTTAAAGATGCTGCACAATTCGTCAAAGAATGTGATTCGTGCCAACGAGCGGGCAATATATCATCCCAAAATGAAATGCTCCAGCATAGTATTCAAATTTGTGAAGTATTTGACGTGTGGGGAATTGACTTTATGGGACCTTTCCCAATGTCCAAAGGGAATAAATATATCTTGGTGGCGGTCGATTACGTGTCTAAATGGGCAGAAGCACAAGCATTACCAACTAATGATGCTCGGGTGGTGGTGCGATTTTTAAAGAAGTTATTCTCAAGATTTGGAGTACCTAAAGCTCTTATTAGTGATCGGGGCACTCACTTTGCAAAAGATCAATTAGCCAAAGTGTTAAAAAAATAGGGGGTACATCATAGTTTCTCCACATCTTATCATCCACAAACTAGTGGGCAAACTGAAGTGACGAATAGGGCGTTAAAAAGGATTTTAGAAAGATCGGTTGGAGGAAATCGGAAGGAATGGTCGGATAAATTAGATGATGCACTTTGGGCCTTTCGAACAGCTTTTAAAACACCTATTGGTACTACACCATATAGGTTAGTATATGGAAAAATTGCCATTTACCGGTTGAAATTGAGCACAAAGCTTTTTGAGCTTTGAAGATGTGTAATTTTGATTTGGCTAAACTTTGAACCAACCGGTTGATGCAAATGAATGCCCTTGAAGAGCTTAGAAATGAGGCTTACACTAGTTCCTTGATATACAAAGAATTGGCACGACAAAAGATTAAAGGGTAATAAGGACTTTCATGAAGGACAAAAAGTGTTACACTTCAATTCAAGGTTCAAACTTTTCCCGGGCAAGCTAAAGACACGATGGGATGGTCCATTTATAGTGAAGCAAGTTTTTCCACATGGAGCTGTTGAACTTATATCGAGAGACGGAACTCCTTTCAAGGTGAATGGACATAGAGTAAAGAGATATGAAGAAGGAATTCCAAGAGATGAAGGTCTTGAAGAAGGGCTGCTTCTAGGAGGAACTACAGAAACTTAAAGTGGGAAGGAGTCCAGCTAATGACTCCTTAAAAAGAAGCGCTTCCGGGAGGCAACCCGCTTTTAGAGTTTGCTTTCTTTTTCCTTTATTTTTCATTTTTATTTTAAGTTTTTCTTAGGATCTGCTTTTATCAATCTTCTTCTGTGCTTATGATGATAGCTTGAGGGCAATCAATGCTCTAGTGTGGGGTTGGTGGCATACAATTTTCAAAAATTCAATTTCTTATCAAACAGAATGAAAGACTTGACGAGTCCCTAACTCTACTCGGCGAGTCCATTAAAGAAATCCCGATTAAACGCGGAATCGCGCTTCTACTCGGCGAGTAGACGTGTCTACTCGGCGAGTCCACGTATTTACCCAAAAAAAAATTATTTTTTCACATTCAGTAAAAGTGGTTTTTAACCCTAATTGTAAAACACTTCAAACATTTCACATAGCAGCCGCCCTACACGACGAGCAAGGTTCTCTCAAGCTTTCATCTTGATTTCTTCCGTTTTCTTCCAAATCCAACTAAAAGGTAACCATTTTCACTCTTAATCTTTTAAAAGTTTCAACCTTTGATGGAATTATACCCTTAATTTCTGAAAAATCCTGATTTTGACTAAACTTGGAATTTAGAGTTTCGAATTCTTGCTAAAATAGGTTGTTTTAAACGAAATTTCTGATATATTCATGCTTAGTGAACAAACCGAAGCAAACCCCTGGATTAATTTATAGAATCGAGCAGTTAATTTCACACGACTGGGTTGGACTCACGCAGTTCATCCTGCTCGCCGAGTCGGTTCGTGGACTCGGCGAGTCCACGTCACAGATGCCCAGAAATTTTGATGTTCTTAACTGCTTTGTGTTTTATTATGGTTTTCTTGATTCTGTCTTGCAGGGATTATGTCTAGGAGAGGACAAACTTCAAGGGGAGGTGGTTACGGGGACCTCTCGTGGTTAGCTTTTCCACAAATAACATCCAAGTCTTCATTGGCTCGTGCAAAAAACAAGCTGGAAGCATTGAAACGCAAGGAAATATATGTCCCAAATGAAATTGACTGGCATTGGATTGGTCAAACTGGGTTGGAGGAAGAGTTGACCGCTTATTTGGTCAAGTCTTTCAACAATGAAGGGATGACTATAGTTTGCGATGGCTGGAGCCGACTCTTTAAGATTCAAGAGCCCGTTTATCAAGAGTTGTGTTGGGAGTTCTTTGCTACCATTTCCTTCCGAGGTGGTAGTGACTATTACAATCCAAACACTATTAATTTCTTTCTTGGAGGGGAGTTGCATCAATGTAGCATTGCAGAGCTTGCATGGAGGATGGGGATATATGATCAAAATGTGATTATGTCTGAAGATTTTGAAACATTCCTAGGACATTGTCACAAAGACTTGCCTGAGGGGGTGGTTGCATCAACTTGGTGGAACACAATCGCCAATCGGGTCTACATTCCGTCATCCGATCAAGAGGGGAGTATCTGTTCCCCAAGTCACCGCTTGATACATTGTCTGATCGCGAGTACTATTAACATGCGAAAGGATGACGATAAGCTCCCCACTCTTGACATTTTCTACATGTGGAGCATTATAACTCCTGGTGTTTTCTGCAACTTGCCATACTGCTTGGTGAAATATTTAGCAGAAGGGGCAGTCAAAGAGCGGATCACTTCGAAGATCAACGGGGGCATGTTTGTTACGAAGCTTGCAAGAACATATGGGATTTTTGAAAAAGGGGAAGCTCGGATGTTGACGATGATTCCGTCCCCTTCTTTTAGCACCACCTTATTTAGGAGGGCGAGGATCATTGACGACTATGGTGGGGGACACATTGGCATCCAAATGCGGACGAGGTGTTGGTACCGGAGGAGCCGGGAAGAAGGGTAAGGCAAAGAAGGGAACAAGTTCGAGAAGACCCACCGGTCATTCCGGTGGATGATGAGTTACCCATGGATTGGTACAACGTTGAGGCAAGAAGGTACCAAGACGACCTTGGTAGAAGTATGAATTATAACAACGAGTCATTTGTTTATCTATTCGAACAAATGAATATCGCACCAAGGCCCGGCCCCGGATTCCCCTATGTGCCAAGTTGGGAGGAAAGAGTGCAAGCAAGGAGGAACCAAGCTGGTGGAAGCGGGACAGGAGGAAACGAAGAGGAGGATGAAGAATGAAGTCTTATTTTGTTTTGTTTTGGTTGTTTAAAAAACTATTTATTTGTTTTGTGGTTTTGGAACTTTGTAGGACGGTTAAGTAGGAATTTGTTTTTATCACTTGTGGTTGCTCTTATTTTTCAGATTGAGGCTAGGAAGCATGCAAGAGTCAAGAGTCTCAAAATTCAAGGCTAAGAGTAAGGGTCGGGTCTAGATGAGAATGTGCAAATTTTGATTTTAAGGTCGAGTCCGTTGTCAAAGAGGGTTTAAGAGTGTTGCTTATGAAGTAGAGATGAAGGAAAGACACCAAATTGTCATACCCAACCACATCAGAAACGGATTCAGAAGCAGAAGATTTATTTATCACTCAGCAATGTACTCGCCGAGTGCATAACTTGGGCTCGGCGAGTCCGCTTACGAATTCATGTTTTTCTGCTTAAAGCCCTTCTGCTCGCCGAGCAGCCATAATTACTTGGCGAGTCTCTCAATATTCCACTATCAAACCTTGGATTCTGATCACATATGATACGGGTTTGCTCATATTCTTTAAAGGTTAATTCCCAAAGATTTTTCAAGACTATTTTCCTGCATATTTGGAGCTGTGCCACATAAGATTCGACACCCAAGACATGGATGAGTTGTTCCCATGTCTAAAGTCAATTGAAGATGGAGCTTAAAGAAGATCAACCTCGCCACTACTATCCCAGGGGAGTTTGTTCCAATTCCCTCTTTACTTTATTGTTCTTTATCATGCATAACATGCAATGGGGACATTGCATAAATTAAGTATGGGGTAGGGGGTTGCTTGTATTAGTTGAAATTTTAGTTAAAATTGAAAATTTTGAAATTTTTGCATAAAAATTGCTAGGATTTAAGTTAGAAAATTTTGGTAAAAAGCAATTAGGAATCATGCTAAGTGTTATGTTTGATGATTGCATGAAAACCCAAATGTTTAGTTGAGCCTATACACGTTATAGTGCATTTGTGGCCCCCTTTATTCTAGTGAAATCATGGGACAAAAACACAACCTCGCTTAGTTTGAGGGATGCAATATGTTTAGCATCGTGTACCAGAAATGTATCCAGGAAATTTTTTATCTTTAATCAATAAAGGTTGAAGTTGAGCGCCCCTGCTTAAGCATGTAGGATTTGAGTGAAAGAAAAAAAAAGTGAGTTACATGTGAAAAAAAAAGAGAGAATTACAAGAAAAGTTTGAAGAATTTTGGAGCAATTAAAGTAAAGATCAAAAGATCAAAATTCCGAAGGATCAAAAGTGAAGATACCAAAAACCAAAAGTTGGTGAATTCAAAGAAATAAAGATCAAGTTATCAAAGAGTGAAGAATTCCAAAAATAGCTCCATAGTGGTATCGAAAAGTTGTAATTATCTAGATTATGTATGCTTGGGTGGCTCAACCAAAAATACCTTGAGGCTAGGAGGTTTCCTGCGGATGGATTCGGAGGAATGCATAAAATGAGCATTGTTCAAAAGAAGTGGGCGAGTGTTTATGAGGATTGTGAGTATTTAGAATTGAGGGGGATCCTTAGGAAAAACTTTAGACACAAATGCATGCGTTGCGGTCTTGGCATAATGGTTGGGTTTGATTGGGATTGTCTTATGTAATATTAGTGTACTAAAATTCAGTTTTGCTTGGGGGCAAGCAAAAGTCAAGTGTGGGGTATTTTGATATGTGCATATTTAGCTTTATATTTAGTATAGATTTTTATTATTTGTTGGCTAATTATTTGCAATTCATGGACAAAAGGTGCTTAATTGTGTTTAAATTGTATTTCAGTCCAAAAGATATACTCGGAAGCAAAAGGAAGCAGGAGATACGATCGGAAGCTCGGGAGTTAAAGAAAGAAGAAAAGTGCTAAATCCTGAAGCTACTCGGCGAGTAGGGACGTCTGCTCGATGAGTAGGCACGAAGATTCGCGAAGCAACACGTAAAGTCCTTACCGTACACGGATTCTTCAAGGGTACTCGACGAGTCAATTGTCTACGCGACGAGTAGCCCCTGTTTTGAGTTATCTATAAATAGAAGCAACAAATCCGATTGGAGGACCTCTATGGCTTTTGGGAAGCTTACTTGGCGACTAAGGAGACTGCTGGAGATCTGAAGAACGTGAGAAGAACCCTAATCCTCGATTCTAAGAAGAATAAGGCAACTTAGGTTTAATTTTCCACTTTACCTTTGAATAAAACTATGTCTAGCTTGTTTGAATTCGTTTTCAGTTTTTTATCTACTGCAATTATGAACTAATTTCGTTAGTTTCTGTTTAGGGTAGAAAAGTTTGCTCCTATGGATTAATTTTACTTTTTTGATTAATTCTTAATTGGTGATATTGTTTTGTTAAGCTTGTTAAAGAACCTCATATATTAACAACAACTATCTTCTGTTAATAAGTCAGTAATTAAGTTGTATGAACATCTCTTAATTATTAATTTCATATGCTTTATGTGACCACGTAGTTATATGTCTAGGAATAACGAATGTGAAACTATAATTAATTAGAAGATAGGTAAGTTAATACGTGAGCTTGTGTGATACACCATCAACAAGAGGTCAACTGAATCACCAATTCAACTAACCATTACAAGTCTTACTTAACCCGAATAATTAAACTAGGGAATTTATTAGTTTAATCACTTGATCACTGCTTAAATTAATTTATTTTCTAAAGATTGGTAATAACGAATGTGAATCTAATCACCTTAGTCGGTAGCCAATAACAATTAATCCATTACATTACCATAAAAATTAACCATAGGAGTAAATGAGTTGAACGTAAACAGAAACCCTTTTGATCATTGAATTTAGTTGGTTTTTGCATGTTTTCAATTGTTAGTTGATTAGTTAATTTGAAGTTAAGTTTCTAGTCTTGCAAAACTAGAAAAAACCCCCCATTTTATTATTTGTTTTAGATAATATTAGTAATTAGTTTAATTTGTCGTTCCCTGTGTTCGATACCCTGCTTACTTAATTATACCACCAATTGACAGGTACACTGCCTTTTGTGTGTTAAATTTATATTTAAAAAGTAGGATTAAAACTAGTTGGTTTACACACATCAAGTACCATGTTATTTAGTTAGGAAAACCTCTTAATAACAATGTACAATCGGATCCCCTTAATACTAATGTATTACAATTTTTTGACATGATGTTATGGATGAAATTGATTGTTTTGGTATATATTTGTTTCCATATTTTTGTATTATGCGTAAATGAGTATCGTAAAGCCGCGTCGTAAATGTATATCTTAAATGGTTGCTGAAGTTTATGACACGCAAATGTGTGTCATCATCATTTATGACAGGGGCTTTAATGATACGCAATGTGTGTCCTAAACGTGCGTCGTAAGGTTACGACACGCAAATGCGTGTTGCCTTCCTTTATGACAGGGCTTCCTTGATACGCATTGCGCGTTGTAAATGAGCGTCGTAAATGTGTGTCATAAATGCACGTCGTAAATGCGCGTCGTCTATAGACGACACGCAAAAGTGTGTCGTCTCTCGTTATGACAGGGCCTTCCTTGACACGCATTTGCACGTCGTCTGAGCGTTTTACGACACACATTGCGCGTCATAAAAGGTTGTTTTTCTAGTAGTGATCTGAGTTGTTTCTTAGGGATACGACTCAACTGTTCTCGATAAATCCCTTGGATTTCGACGAACCCATTCGAGTGATGATCGAGTTTATCGCTCATCATCCCATTGCCATTCCACTCACCAAAGTTCCAGAACCACCACTTCCACTTCATCTCTTGCATACTGCTTTTTCGAGGATCAAAATTGATGATGGCATCCTAGAAACAAAGTTAACTGGTGATAAGATTGTGCCCATTCACAAATCAACCTTCCTTAGGGCCATTGGTGTTGCTGAAAATCATGAAGGTTTCAAGGTTCAAGAACCCACTGCAGAAGAATTTTAACTCTTCTTGAATCACATCGGATACAACCAAGACTACAGGGCCAAGGATTTCAAGAAATCAGTTGTTTCCGGACTATGGACCGTGCTGATGCACTTTATCATCTGTGGGCTGTCCGGAAAGCATGGTGGTACGGACACCCTAAGCAAAGATTGGCTTTACGTGGTATACAGCATCTACTCCGTACGAAGCAATGCAGTCGATCTTCCGGAGGTGTTATGGCAAGACTTTCAGAAGTTTGCAATCAAGAGAAAACACAACGAGATTTCAAGCCCTAGGTTTTGGGCTTTGACGATTCAGGAACTCTACAAAGAAAGATCTGAACCCATTCCTGTTTCTACGATTCCGAAGAAGGTATGTGTTACTTTCAAAGCTATTAAGCACTACCACATTCCAGACCAATCATCTTTTGGTCCTGTTAGACGACTTCCGGACCATATGTTGGCCCTATTTCCTTCCGGATCCATTCATTTAAAAAATCACTTAGAGATCTCGGTTGTGTTCAGCCCAACACAACCTGCCCCTGTCTCTGTTGATCCCATTCCGGAAGAGGCCGATCCCACCATGTCCGGAGTCAAAACCAAAAAGTCTGCTAAACGGAAGACTTTTCCCACCAAGTCAAAGCCGAAAAAGAGATCCAAAGTCAGCTCTTCCTCTCAACAGGAAGGAGCTCACGACATTCCGGCTGACTCTGGCCGTCCGAACACCCCACCTACCCACTCATCCGAGGTACCCCTCGGTGTTTCAACATCACTAGCACACACATACGAGGAGTCTACTAATAAACTACCCACACTTTCCCAACAAGGTGATGTAGGTGTTGAAAAACGTTCCTTGCCCCCTGGAACACACCCACGAGTCAAATTTGATATCCCATATTTTTCATCATGCACATACTCCGGAACCCATGTTCCGGACCCCAGGCATTCCAAAGCTGGAGTTGTCCCTCCAACTTCGGATGCCACAATTGGTATGATACCCAGAAGGAGTACAGGACGACCAAGTGCTAATGATCCTATATGGGAAGACTATGTTACATGCTCTAAGATTGAAGCTACACTAATTTCCATGAGGAATCGAGCTATTCAGAGAAATCAACCTTATGTTGCTCCAACCGACGTTGATGTTGATCGAGAGCTTGCCTCCGAAGAATCTCCAGTAAATCCTCACAACAACGTCATCCATACTGATCCGAATGAAGAACTCTCATAAGAGGTTATGCTTAATGATGAAGGTACCACCGTTCCAGACACTCATTTCATGTCTTCTGTTCGATTCCAGTTAAATCCATCCTCCTCCAAATCTGCCTTTGATTTTGGATCATCCTCATCCACTCCGGATGAAGACAATACCTCCACCCACAAGTTTCAAGAAGATGATGCCACCAATCAACCTGGTCCTTCCATTAATCCAACATCTCATAAAGCCAAGCCTCAACATTCCAACTCTGACACCGGATCCTCTGCTGGAGACTACATTGATCCGTTCGCTCTTAATAACATACAAACAAATGTGTCAGATACAATGAAGAAGGTCACCTCTCTCGAAACTTTCGTGGCAGGACTGAACACCAAGATTGATGAAAAGGTTTCCGGACTAGATTCCAAGCTAGATGCAATTCTCCAGTCCTTATCAAATCAGTCCAGACCTTCCGTAGCTGAAAGAGAAGCCCAACTAGATCAACTGATCTCACTTCGGATTAAACATTCAATCGAAGAAGTTGAAGCAAAATATGATGCCTCCGTTGAGCACTATCTCGATACAATCACCACGATGCGCAAAGTCCATGACGACTTGGTTGCTGCTACCAATGATCTTATCAAGCAGACCCATATCCGTCATGAGAAGCAGAGTCAGAGACTGGAGAAGGAAATTAAGAAGAAGGACGAGATGAACTTGATCATACAGCGAGTCCTCATCAAATTGCTCCGGTCCACTTGGAACATTGTTGATGTTCCGAATCGCAAGTTTGATGAGATGCTTGCTGTCCTTGGACGTTTATTTGATCATCTCTCCTCCCAAGTGCCAACTGTTGAAGCTTATGATGCTCTCACTCTTCAACTCAACACCGGTCTTCAAAAGGTGTTTGAAAAGTTTTCTGATTTGAAGGAATCATTGGTGCTTGCACCGGTTTCCAAGGTCGCCGATGCAAGAGGAGGAGAAGGCCCAAGTCAACCTTGGAAGACTGCCTCGAAATTTCAACTCCGAGATGAAGACATCAATTCTGATGATGAAGTCCAAGTTCTTTCCGGACATCTAGGAATCAATGATGATGATGATGACAGTGAAGAAGAGGAATATTGTCACACCCCCAGACCGGAATAGCGGAAATGTTCGGGGGCGGAGGACGTCATGTTTAGTATCACAACACATGCATCATTGTAATCAATGTAATAAGCAACCATTGCATTAATATGAAAGTGTTTACAAAGTATGTGATTCGGTTGGAAGCTAAATTCAGTCTTATAATAACATAAAAAAGTCGTGGAGTGCAGAACTTGTGTACCCGGGAAGGGTGTTTACCAACTACGCCGTCCCCGGGATGGTTGGAGGGCTACTTAACATCATTCTCTAATAAATCAGACAAAAGTTAGATTGCAAAAGTAAATAACAAAACAAGACATGAAGCTACTATGCTCCATCTTCTGAATCCGGTGCACGTACCTGTCTACTAGTTTCCTGAGAATACAAGTTATTTTGAAAGAGTAGATCAGCATTTAAGTTGGTGAGTTCATAAGTATTTTAGTGTCAATTGTTTGAATTAGTTTAACAAAAAGTAAACTATAAGTTCTTTTAGAAAAGTTCGCCTTTTCCTACAGAAAATCCTATACTTTCTGATGTAATGAATGAAAGTGAAAATGACTCTACAATCCTTTCTATAAGTACTAAATGGATACTAGTTATATACAAATTAGAGTAAACAGACAATCGATTGGGTGAATCTTCCCTAAGCCCACAACCAAACAAGGAACAGGGAATGAGGCGGAAGTCACACATCCCATTTTTTGTTAGATCTTCATTGTATATAACCCTGGCGTATTCATTTGGTACTTAAGGGAGTTAACTGTAATAGTTCTTTATATTTGAAAACATTCCTTTAAGAAAATCATATATTTCCTTTAGTAAAAATGGTAACCACAATAGTTCCTTCTATAATCATTTAGTTTATACTAGCTATATATAATCTAATATTGAACAGACAGTTAATTATGTGAATCTGCCCTAAGCCCATAACCAAACAAGGAACAGGGAATGAAGCAGAAAACACACATCCAACTACCTATCGAGTATAATTATATATAAGTTGGATGTATAAACTAAGGTATTATAGAATTAACCACTGAAGGTCCTTTAAGTTATACTGGTTTAATAAAATGAATTAAACCCTTTTACTGATAAGATTCTAGTTTAGCCTACTAAATGTTCTAACTGAAAAATATGTTTTTGTACTAGAAAACGGTATATTGAATTTGTATGTTATGACCTGACCCATACCTGGTACTCCTTATGATTACTGGGTGTATACGGAATATATATATATATATATATATATATATATATATATATATATATATATATATATATATATATATATATATATATATATAGCTAAGATCGAATAGATGGTAGACTGGGTGAATCTGCTCTAAACCCACAACCAAACAAGGAACAGGAAATGAAGCGGAAAGCACACATCCTACTGCCTGTCGGATCCTATTAATATACATCCCTAATGTATCTACCGAGGAATCATAAAGTTAGCATTATAGGCCCCCTTCTAACTGAATATACTAAGACTCGACTGTTCTGTTTGTCTTTTGTAATGATGTAAGTTTTCAGTAATGTTGTAAAAAAATAATTACTGAAACACTAACTACCTTAAAAACCAGTTTGTTAATTAAGGTTAAGATGTGATGTGGTTATAACCATACTGATTGACAAGGGTTAAACACGACGACCTACTGGCACCGAAACTGATGTGACATTTGTCACCCCTTGGCCTGTCAGCCAAACTGTAGCGAACAGTTGGGATGTGGGCTTGTCAGTCCCGTATAGTTCTATACACAAACGCATGCTTTCCCTCCAGGAGACTCTGGTTACAAAACGCGACCTAACAAGTATATTGCTAAGCCGTGAAGTAGTCTCACATAAACGTTATCTTGTTCTTGTTATGGTATGTTCCTTTCTATTATTGTTATTGTATGTTCCTCCCTGTTTCTCTTTATAGTATGTTCTTTCTATTATTGTTATTGTATGTTCCTCCCTGTTTCTCTTTATAGTATGTTATAGTATGTTCTGAACCCATAAACTATACCTATTATAGTTTACTAGTATGCTTGTTTTGTACTGTCTTTGATTTGTAGAAAAGACTCGATTATCTACCGGGTTATGATTGTACTTTAAAAACAGAGTTTTATAAACAACAAAGTAATGTAACTTTAAAAGAGTTTTTGAAACGATTTGATTACTTATAAAAGCATAAGAAATCATTTGATGTGATAGATATCACAGATAAACATTTACACAATAATCATTGTGTTCAAATTGTATTCCCCCCCCCCCCCTTAAAAGCATTTAAAACATTTAAAAGATTGATTATAGGGGTATGAACTCACCTTATGTGGATGATTCAATTGAAGATTCTCGTAAGGATGAGAAGTTCCACGAATGAATTCCCGAGACACAAACGAGTCCTAAATGACATATAATGGCATATATAGGCATGTAATTAGTGTTTTAAACAACTAACATGCAAGGAAACAACCTTAGGGACTAGGATAGACTTGTAAGGAAGAGTTACAATCACATGTGATTGTATGAAAGGGAGTTTACGGACAACACATGAAGGAGTATACGACCAAGACTTGGAAAGAGTTCACGGCCATGACATAAACAAGAAGGGTATACGGCCATAAACTCTTGATTTCATGCCAAAATGGTTGTTTCTTGGCTGCTAATTACGAGCTTTTACTGGATAACAAGCATATAGAAAAGGATACTTACGATTTGGAAGCTTGAAGAGGTGTTTACAGCCCAAGAACAAGTAGGTGTTCTTGGTGAAAAGATCAAGACTTGAAGATCTTGAAGGACAAAGGGGTGTTAAGCATGAACAAGTAGAGGATGAACAAGTAAAGGATGAGATGCTTAAGTTTTGGGAGTGAAATGAGGGCTTCACTTGATGATACTTGAGAGAGAAAGGGTAGTTTGCGGCTAGGATTTGAAGAAATGAAGAAAATTGAAGGAATATCATACTTAAGAGGCTAGTTCACGGCCAAACAAGAGTTTACGGCCGTAAGCTCTAGTTTACGGCCGTAAACTCCATGTGATGGAGTTTTCTGGCTTGAATGTTGCACCATGAACTCTCATAGATACTTCCTAACACTCAACCCTTAAGTGTACTAGGCTTAGAACTCATTAGAATGACCCTTAACAAGGCTAAAAGGCAATAGAATTGAATCTGACTTTTGGTGGATTTGATTGACTTTACAAGGCAGGAATTTTTGGGTTGACACAAATATGTTACCAATGGAGTTATTACTCTTGAAGCTCTAAGGAACCTTTTCCTAAAGCCAATGACCGAAGAAGAAATGAAGATCTGGTCTGCAGTCTCTTGGCCATCTTCTTTACCTGATGTTCTTCAAAGGGCAATCCAAATGGCTAAGGCAAAATCGTTTCTCACTGCTCAAGCCTTCCGAGCCACCCCTTCAATGTTACCTCCAATTCCGGCACCAAAGATTGATCCCATTGACCAGGGTTCTCCACCTCGGATCCTTGATGACATTCCAGAAGAACCTCTTCCGACGCCCACTCCGGAACTCACTGTTGATGAAAACATGAAGCAAGTGCTTGCAGCACTAAATAATGCTAAGGGCAAAAATCCTATCTCTGAAAGTCATCAAGCTCATCCCTCCAGACATCCTTCAAAGAAAAATTTTGGATGGTCTCAGGAGGAAATCAACAAAGCTTTAGAGGACAGCATCCGGATCCAAGCTCTTAAGGATAATCCTGATCTGATGCGTGGAATATCCCCTCTATGCCGCGAAGGCATTCTTCGTGATTCTGATATAGTACCTTTCATGTACTATGATGTCCCGGCAAATTATTCCGAACAGCTCGATCTTCCTCTCTCTCCATACAACAAGTTCTACACTAAGTTCACTCCTCTTCACCCAAATGACGATCCGGAGATGATTATCCGGACTGAGCGAGAAAGATTAAAAACCTTCTACTCCAAGAATGCACAACCCCAAAAGGAAGTGTGGACAAGGAAAATGATAACAAAGATCCAAGGGTTCGAAAGAAATTTTTTGGTGAAATTTGAACTCAATTGTCCACTGTTCCGATATCACATCATCCGGAACAAACCAGCATACCGCACCATCACTGATGCTGACTTCCCAACAATGAATCCGAATGACATTCTCACTTTAGCTGCTCACTTTTGAGGACTCCAAAATGATGATATCAGCATGGGTGCTTACCATGCTGCTCTGAGCTTCCTCAAAGATTATGTCACGGAATTTTGTCGATGCGACTATGAGTTGGCTCATCTGTTCGGAACTGAAGATTTTGTTGCAAAGATTGATTATGTGCTTCCTGAAGCTAAATTGCTTGCTGATGGACCAATTGATGAACCGGTTCTAGGGTTTTTCTATACAACAAAGAAGACAAACAAGAAAGACTTCTTCAGAGTCCTTGATAAACACCTAGTTCCTACCAAAGCTCTTCGAAAGTTTATCAGCCGTGCGTCCAAGTCTGAAGCTCCAGAACAAGTGAAAGCAAAGTTTGTGAGTCAGCTGACCTGGTATATTGAAGTCCGAGAATGGTTGTTCCGATCTTACACGTTCATGAAAGAAGAATTGATCTAAGCTGACTTGATTGTTAAGTTCACTTAGGGGGAGATTGTTGGAACCTGAAAGTGAACCTCTAGCAATCCTAAATCCTTTTGTCAATTCCGAAGTCAGTTGTAGTTCTGAAGTGAAGTCTGCTCTGGAATCTGTTAGTGTCCGGACCTGATGTTAAGTTGGTGATGTGAAGAAAGAAAGTGAAGGCATTCCGGAATGAACTTTGTGTCCGAAATGTTTGATGTTCCGGAATCTGCATTTTTGTCTTTATACATTAAATGTATTTGTCTTTTTTTATTTAACTAGTCATAGGACTTAGCTTTATTTGTCAAACACGGATATTCAGAGTGTCAGATGTAACTCTTTTATCCAGTCCTATGTTTGTAATCAGTTAGTACCATGTTTCTTGTATTCCTATTTATAGGAAATCTCAATGTTAAATCAACAACGAATCATTCACTCTATTTTGCAACTTTCAAGTTACTTCATCTTTCTAATTATTATCTTTAAAACATTCTCTTTGTTCTTCATTTATTAACCTTACTTTGATCTTAATTCTCATTCTTCATTTATGGCTTGAATATTTGTTGAATACATTAACTCAGACTTGACTGGTCTATCCAGACTTGACTAGAATATTCATTAGCAAGCAGACATTGATCTTAAAGTATTAACTCAAGGTTTGATTTTTCAAACCTTGTCCTTGCACATCAGATCAATTTGTTCTCTCATCCAGAAAGCCAAAAATTCGATTTTTGAAGCTATAAACACAAGTTGCATCAAGTATATTTGAAAACAAGCCTAGTCTCTGATACCACTGAAGGGTTTTGAGCATTCTAACACTCCTAAGGTGTGCATGCAACCCTAGAAACCTTGGATCTATGTTTTCTCTATTATACATGCAAACTTTCATTTTTCCGAGGTTTCATCCTAACTAGCATATCATGAAGTATATGTAATACAAAATCTAGTAGAATGGCATACCTTTTCTTGTAGCTTGATTCCTTGTGCCTTTTAGATCCTAGCACCCCAAGTGTGATGCCTCAAATGCTTCACACAATACCACCAACAACTTGGAAGAACTTTAGAGAAGTGTGTATGCTCTAAAATCGGCTAGCCCTCTTTCTCTCTTTCTAAGTACCGATTTCAAGAGCCTAGGGGGTCCTTATATAGTGAGGCTCAATTAGGGTTACACCATGTAAACCCTAATGTTCATGACTTTCCACATCCCTCATGCTCCATGGGTTTTAACCTCCATGGAGTATCCATGGGTTACCACATGGTTTAGCCCAACATGAAGAACTTATGGATCACTAGCCCACTTTATAAGAATGAATGATTTACACAATCAATCCCCACATATTTAATTAGTCTCTTTTGATCACAAAATTAATTCCAAATTAATTCTTGATCAATACTAATTAAATAATATGATTTCATATTAATATATTAGAACTTATAATATATTAATAAATCATAAATAACCTCTTCTCAAAAGTCCAACCTTCAAATTGTTCCGGTGCCATGCAACCCAAATGGACCATGGTACTCTCGGGTCAAGTACATACCAAATATAGTTATGGACTTAGACACCTTATCCAACATATACAGCCGTCGCTGCTCTCTTTGTCGGTGAAGTCTTGTCGGCGCCTCCACAACAACCCTTGCTGTCGGTGGTGTTGTGGGCAGCCGAGAGGACCGCCGAAGACCGAGGAATGGGCGGCGTTCGTCCTTGCGTGGCGTCGTGAACAACCGGAAACACTTGGTAAGTCCAACTGCAACATACCTTTCCTCTCTTCCTCGTTATTTACTGTGAACACGATGCTGGAGAAGTCATTACTGTTGCCGGTGGCCATGGTGCCGTTGTTTTCGTCTTTTCCGATGACGCCTGCCGCCTAGGAAGTAGCTGTAAGGGTGTGTGTTCGAAGGAACATGCTGGTTGATGTATTTGTGGGGCTGTAGGTACGATTTTTGGCTGGAAAACCCATCGCCACCACCGTGAGGTGGTGGCTGCCACCGCTTGCTGCCGCCTCCCACCGCGTGGGTGGTTGTATGTGTGTCATTAGATGTGTATGAGTGTGTTTCCTATATGATTGGGATGTTGATTGTGTGTTTTGGCCGGAGAAAAACAAAGGAAAACCCCCCACCACGACCGTGAGGCGGTGGTTGCCTCCGTGAGCCGCCGTCGACCACCACTACCCGAGGTGGCAGTGGGTGGTACCCGACCTAGTGAATCTTATATCAGCCAAAAACATAATCATTGAGACTAATTGACTTGTGTTTGGGTTGAAAACCCTAATTAGGGTTTAGAAAACCCTAATTTTGGAAATGTTGGTTTGGGATTTGTCGGGACCCGTGTTTGGACTGTTAGATTGGAATTTTGAATTATGCCTGACTATGTTGTATGAATGGCCTGGTGGAGTGATGGACTTAATGGATTAAGTCCTTAATGGGTTAAGTGAAAACCCTAATTTTGCTTGGGCCTTGAGTTAGGCCTTTTGTTGGGCTTTCTTGATTGGGCTATTGATGGGTCATCCAAGAACAAGTATATGGACTAGAAAATTTGGATTGGGCTTTAGGATAAGGCTCATTGGAAAAGGTTGAGCCCAATTTGGAAAATTGGGCCATAGATGGGCCGTAACTGGGCCTTGTTAATTATGAGATATTGGACCATCACATCCAGAGTCCCTTCAGTCCTTACCTTGACTTTACATTCCTTAGATCTCTTCTTATGTTAGTATATGGGCAATTTGGTGCAAAAAGGGGGGTCATGCTCGGGTTTAAGCTTGTCATGAGAACATGGTTTCAGATCTGGACTCCTATAGGCCCTTATGGACATAAAGCCTCGAGCTTTATGAAGCTTTGGCCCTTTTCCATGTCCAAAAACTCTTCCTAAGGCTATTTATGAGTGTATTAGCTTCTTGGAGCCTTGCATGCACGTAAAGTTAGCAACTTTATGTGGTAACTATACCGTATGAGGCTAGATCTACAGTTTGGAGCTTTGGTTTTTCTTAGAAGCGTCTGAATGAGAAAATGACTGAAGGGACTCGAGGAGTTGCATAGTCAACTCGACGAGTAGGATGAGGGTTTTCCGTTTCTGGATTCTGCATGAACACGGTGGGTTAATGAGTTAACTCGACGAGTTGTTTAGGATTTTACAGACATTTTGGTCACTGCATGGACTCAACGAGTTGTCTGAAAACTCGGCGAGTCAACTGGGGTTTCACGATTCTTTGAGTTCTGAAGGAAGTCGACCAGTCAGTAAGCTGCACTCGACGAGTTGGGTCAACATGGACTGTTGACCTTGACTATTGACTTTGACTTTGACTTTGACCAAGGGTTGACCAGTTGACTTCTGAGGGTATTTTGGTAATTTGGGAATTTATGGAAGGCGATCATTGGTGGTTGTAGGTGTTGGTGTGTGGAGCCGTGTTTCGGGAGTCTGATATTTCAGTTCCGATCGACATTGTGAGGTGAGTTTTCCTCACTATACTCAAGGGTCGAAGGCACCAAGGTCGGCCCTTTGGATTGTTATCATGCTTTATTGTTAGTGTGATCTGTTAGATCGGTATCCTGGTAGATAGGATGTTTCTATGTGGTTATGATTAGTTAGATCGGTATCCTGGTAGATAGGATGTTGCTATGCTTAGTGATCTATAGATCAGTATGTCTGTCTGTAGACTGTTATGTGATTATATGATATATGTGCACATGATTGATTGGGGGTTGAGGCTTATCTGCTTTGTGAGAGAGCCAACAGACCAAGGCATTCCAACCCGATGGTTGTGGGCCGAGAGTATTCCATCCCGAGGATGATTGGACTCATAGTATGTGGGCATTCCAACCCGATGGTTGTGGGCCGAGGGTATTCCATCCCGAGGATGATTGTACCCATAGTATGTTGGCATTCCAACCCGATGGTTGACTGGGCCTATAGTATACTGTTATTATATGTGTGTTATTTGTTGTACGGGTATTTTGGGGGAACTCACTAAGCTTCAGGCTTACAGTGTTGGATTTTGTTTCAGGTACTTCAGATGATCGCGGGAAGGCGAAGGCGTGATCGTGCACCTTCTCATATTTTTATGATTTTGATTTCTGGGATACTCTGATATGAAACTATTTTGAAAACATTTTGTAATAAGTAATGGTTTTTTAATGCATGAAAAAAGTTTTTAATTGGCTCGAATTTTATGGATGTTACAAGTTGGTATCAGAGTCTGAGCCTTGGTTTGAGTGAATTGGAGGAACACTCGTGTGAATCCAGTCTCAAACTAAGAAAAAGAAATTCAAAATGATTTTCAAATGGTTTTCAAAATACTAAAGGAGGATGCGAAGTGTACGATCAGCCGGAGCCAGTAAGTAGACCCCAAAATACCATACTGTTATTTGATATTGTGATATGTTAGAACAGCATGCTAGTGCTAGGCTAGGGATCTTCAAGAATTGAATGATAGAATTGCCTGATTATATGATTCCTGGTAGCCTAGGGTTTTCTGTTGGATTAATGTCTAAGTCCATAACTATTTTTGGTATGTACTTGACCCGACCCGGCATGGTCCATTTGGGTTGCACTTCACCGGCACAATTTATATGGATAGTCTTTTGAGAATAGTATATTTATGATTTATATTAATATATTATAAGTTCTAATATATTATTATCGAATCATATTCTTTAATTAGTATTGATCAAGAATTAATTTAGAATTAATTAAGTGATCAAAAAGAACTAATTAAATATGAACTCTTATATATATGGAATGGGCCAAGTTCATTTAAGTTGGGCTAAGCTTTCATGGATGGTCCATGGAGCTTTTAACCCATGGATCCTATGTAAATGAAAGGTCATGGGTATTAGGGTTTACATGGATGTAACCCTAATCCTCCATAATATATAAAGGGGTCCTTGGCTCACAAAATTAGCACAAGTGTGTGAAAATAAGAGTGGGCCGATTTTAGTGTGCATACATATTCTCTCAAGTTCTTCCAAGGTGTTTTGGTGATTTGTGATTCCATTTGAGGCTTCCACACTATTGGGGCTAAGCTCTTAAAGCTTGAAGAAATCAAGCACCAACAAAGAGGTATGTAATTCTACTAGATTTTATATTACATGTACTTTATATTATGCTAGTTAGAACAATACCTTGGAAAATTGATATTTGCATGTATAATAGAGAAAACATAGATCCAAGGTATTTAGGGTTGCATGTACACCATAGGTGTGTTAGAATGCTCAAAACCCAACAGTGGTATCAGAGCCATGGGTTGTTTTCTATTATATTTGATGCAAATGTATTTTTAGTTTGTCATATTTTAAGATAATTACTTGATTTTATGAAAAACTAATTATTTTTAAAATTTGAGTCACATTACTATATGAGTTGAATTAGGTCAAATTTAGCAAAAAATAAAATGATATGATTATTTTATTAGTTTTAAAAGTTTGATCTAAAGAGTTTTTTGAAACCTCCATAAGTTATGGAACATGAAAAGTTTTTTTGTGTTACCTTGTTTTATGAGTTAATTTAGATTGATGAAAAATATTATTTGTTAAGTTGCTTTCAATCCATATTAATCTAAAAGAAGTTCATAAAAGGTGTTTTTGTAACTTTTCTTCAAGTCACATAAAAGGTCACATTTATGAATCTTAAAACTCATAAAAGTGTCATAGGTTACACAAAAATGAAGAGTTTTTTTTTTCCATTAAACTATTTTATGACTTCATAACTTGTCCTCAAGTTATGGATGTTTAAGAGTCACTTCTTTAAAAGTGTTATTAAAGAATAAGAGGTTACATAAAAATGAAGAGTCTTCATTTTAATGAACCATTAAACTCATAAGTTATGAAATGAAAGGTTTTGAATAGTTTCAAAACTTGCCCTCAAGTTTTGGAATTTGTAAAGTCTCACACACATTAATGCTTTAATTCCAAACTCTACAATTTTAAAAGTTAAAATTCAAACTTTATGGACTTCATTAAATTAGTTAAAGTGTTTAATTAAAAGAGTTAATAATTCCATAAAGACATGGTTTAAGTTTAATTAAATTAAGAGTATAGTTTAATTAATAGATTAAACCACCAAGTATTTTAAATGTTTAAAATACACCCTTATACTATTATTATAATTTTAATTAAATAGATATGTATAAGATAAAGTCAATCTTACCCTTAGTAGGCCTCATTCACGAAGCCGGTCTATAAGGGGGGTATAAGGTTGTTGCCTATAAAATGGCAGCTTAATGGGTGTCCACTCTCACCCACCGCTTCCTTGACTGGTGAAGGGTCGTTAGACGAACGGGTAGGACAAGGACTATAATTCTCCCTTCATTAAAACTATTAATGATAAATACTAAGTAACTAAACACTTATAAATTCCCAATCTTAGTTACTTAGGAAAATGTGAATTTGGTGCTAACCCATGAAATTACACTTTGCACTTTGTTTAAGTCGGTTAGTGGAGCGTGTGTGGTTAACCGGCACACTAACTCGTATTTAACAAGGTAGACAAAGGGTAACTTAATGTTTATCATAGTATCGATGGAGCGTGTGTGGTTAACCGGCACATCGATTGAGGGGTAAATATTAAGGGTACCAAGTATATTTGCATGGTTATTCACACCATGTTTTGTGATCCTCGGCATCCCAGTCACAAAACCTGAAGAGCACACTCGAGATTGAAACATGCCATTGAACAGTTCAATGAATCTCAAAAGAATCTAGGAGTTTCAAAACCAATTAAAACCTAATAATACATTTCGTTTATCTTGGTGGAAATTGGTGAATCGTCATTCACCTACCTTCAAATATTTTATAGCTTGGATTACGGCATCCCTCTTCCAAGTTATAAAAGTATTGTGTTGGGTCCTAGCCTTAATATTTCATATTGGGTGTTATATTAAGGACTTTAAATCAACTACCTTGAATATCTCCCATTGTTGATGTCTGGTTTAGACAACAATGATCTTCCCAAACCAAGCTTTCCTAATGAATATGCCTTCCCGAGTTTGGCTCATGGAAGTCATACTTCTCTTCCTCCACATCCTCCAATTATTCTCCCTAACCCACAAGTTCAAGGTCACTCAAGCCCTATTGGCAAGCAAAGGTCTATGTGTGATCACATCTTGGAGATGTAGTCACATATTGACAAGCCGGGAGAGTTGGGTGTCAAAGTCTAGAGGAAGCTGATGATCAATCACTTTCTAAGTCACATAGTGAGTTCCTTTGGGACTCCTATGAAACAGACTATGACAAGACCCTTAATGATCTTGTCTATTTGCTAAGATCAACTTCCTAAAACTTTATGGACATTGACAATGATGACATTGGATATCCAGTAAAGCTCTCTCTTCCCAATGGAAAGGGATCGGCCATAGTCAACTCGGTTGACCAAATGGTAAATAGAAAGGCTAAGTCTGAGATAGTCCTATTATCAAGAGCCCATAGGTATCTATTGCCAAAGGAAGGGGCATTGGTTGCGAAGCTGCCAAATTTACCTAAGGATGTTAAAGTCAATAAGTTTGACTCTACTTCAGGTAAAGTCCATTGTCTAACTTTGTTAAGCTCCGATTTGGAGATTCTATTACATAATGTGACTGGGTCACATGGTGATGTTATAAGAATCAAAGAAAAGAGAGAAAGCTTAAAGGAAGTATATGCTGCTTCTGATCGCGAAGATGGATTTCGATCGCATCAGAATTTTGAAGCTGTTACTTAGGAGTTATGACACATTGCTTAGGAATAGATAACAACAAGGTTTTCATATGGATGGTAAGGATAAGTTTTTCCGCAAAGTTTTAAAATAAAAGGAAATTTTTGATTTTATTTATTTTAAGTATCCTTACAATGGCATTTGTGAAAATTGTTGTTTGTATGATTCCATTGCTAGCAAAATTGGAAAGTGAATTTGATTCTTTCATTTGTGGTAATGTCTAAATTTACCAAATAAGGAAAGATTCTCATCACCCAAGTTTCAGTTGGATAGAAACTTGGAATCATGCAACTTGTATAGCATGATGAATGAGAACTTTCAAGCATTGGAAAAATTAAGACTAACTATTGGTTCTCATGGATGTGTGAGTCAAGTAAAGGACTAAGGGATCGAGTACACATTCTTGTGCACTAGTTAAGTCCACCACAAAAGATCGATAAGACTATTCGTCATAATTTACTATAGCTCAGTAAAAATGGTTATACTTACAAGCTTAACTGTAATTCTGAGACATTGGAAAAGGTTCCAATGTATGGCAGAGCGAATAAGAAGAATCAACTTAGGCAGAAAGATAAAAGTTTCTCAAATCTGAAAATATGGGAGAGTACTTTAGTATCATGTTTTAAGACCATCTTAATGATTTTGAGACCTTATCACAATTCATCCTCTAAGTGCATTCTGATAGTTAAGAAGAGGAGTTATGAATTGTTGAAGTGGTTAAATCAAGAAGATGATTCACTTCGTTCCAAAAACAATTCTTAGAGTTATACTCTAAGATTGTAACTTGAGTGACATGTCTTAAAGAAGGTTTAAAACACTTGTCAAATGTCAGAGTAAAAGTTTTCTACTCTTGTACATTTGAAATTGGTAAGTTGTGATGTTTTGGATAAAACAAAGACCAACCAAGGCCAATTATGTGAAATATTTGTCTTGATAAAGAATCCGCACTATATCTTGAATATTTGACAAGATAGTCTTATATGTCAAGAGGACAGTGGGAGTCTTAAAGATCCTGAAAAGAATTTCAAGATCTAATCAAGAATAAAAACCTGTAGTTTAGCACTAGCACACGACGTGAGGTTTATAACCTATCGTATTGACATACTTTATTTTTGTGCCCATTCCAGTTAAAGTTGGCTTCGCATATGAGTTCTTAGAGTTCTCAATTGGTTGCATAAGAACTTGGAAGCAATGGTAGGCCCTTGAGCTGCCAGATGGCAAGAAATTAAGATTGAGTTCAGTCCATATGAGTTTGGATTTGTCATTATCTTTGTATTGTGACTATGGCTTTGACAATTCACATGGATAAGAACACATACACCATAAAATCTAAGGGTCATAAGGTTTCTCTCCGATTCATGAAAATGATGGTGAGGAAACACTTCCACCAAGTAGATTTGAAGCAGTGGCAAAGGTCTAAACAATCGAGACTATGATTACGGCATCCCTTTTCATAGTTCTTAAAATTGTTTAGACACACCTGTGAGCTATCTAAGATAAGGTGTATGATATTGATAAAGTTTTATCAAAGCAATCTAGTATCAGAAATCTGAACTTTGGTAAGAAAGTCAATAAAGTATTGTTTTTCTAGAAGTTTAGCTGATTTCTGAGTACATGTCAAAGCTAGTGGGAGCATAAGTGTTATGCTAATAATCATCGTGTTAGTGGGAGCATGATAATTATGATAAAGGTTGCAAGTTGGCAATGTTAATTATAGAAAACAAAAGGTTTCAATTGGGAAAAAGTTGTTTTGCTATAATTAAGGGAGAGGAAATTATACTTCATCTCAAATCTAAAAGTTTAGATTGAGGTTTTAAATCGTATTTAGTCAAGGATATATATATGAATTTCATGTTGGAATGGCTCAACATAAGGAAATTCTATATATGGGTCCATTATTTGCGTTCTAAAATTCGATTATGATTACGGCATCCCTTTTCATAATCTGAATTATGAGAACTTGGCAAATTTTAATGGAAATATTATAGCAAAAGACTGGTTTAGTCTTTATGTGAAACATCATGAATCGTGTCCCATATGCTTCGGATATAGGATCGATTACAAGTGCTATATTCATCCTTTCTAAAATTTTCCAAATGTCTGGGGCATTAAGAAGGGAAAAGGTCTAGAATTGGATATGACTAAAATGATTAAGCAATTGTCGAGGACAATCTGAGGTTTACCAAAGATTGGTTGCTCAAGGACAGTTGGAAGTATAGTGCTAATTTTGGAAGGACCATATTGACATATTCTGAAAACAAGCATCTCTTATTCAGAAGTGATAGTCAAAATGAGAATATGGAGTTGTCTCCATAAGTGGAAGTTATCTGTGTAAGATTAGAAAACTTAATGCAAGAAGCATGTCCAAAGCAATGTACTTTGCATATGAGACTTAGTTTCCATGCAGTTGATCTCCATTGGAATACCTTATAATGACTGTTGACAAGTCTTTGTGACTTTGTACATATTCATTACAGGAGGGTCAGTGCATATAAGTTTAAAAACTAAACAGATTTCGATAAATGATAGGAATTTGAAATTCTCACATTTTTCGATAAGGATTTGGGAGTGTGAAATTAGAATCATTGAAATTATGTTCAATTGGTTTATTTCACAAAGTAAGGATCATAGACAAACATAGAGTGCATACTTGGTGTATGGCAAAGCTATTGTTTAAGAAAAATATAGTGTACATGCTTGGAGCATGGGACAACTAGTGTTTTTAATTCAAGTATAAAGTTGATAAAACTGAAACAATGAATAATGAGTAATCAGTATGGTGATAAATAAAAGTGTTTATTTATATTCATAGGGTTTGATACCATATTTGATTCATTTGTTCTTGTGTTTCACTTTGCATGTTTTGACTTCCAGAATAACTAAGTCGCTCTTCCTGAATGATTAAGTTATTCAAACCATCCACAGTCGGTCATATGTTAGAAGTAGATATGAATCAAGACTGTCATGGGTTGGTTTGTAGAGGTCCAAGTTGGTGGATAAAGTGGTGCTACAACACTCATGAGTGCTCATAAGTTCTGAGTATTGGATTCAGCCCGCGCTCATTTGAATCACTTCATGGATTTTATCACGAGTGATCATGAGACGATAATATCTTATATTCTTCAAACCTAGAGATATGAGTTGTTACTATGAGTTGGTTATACATTGATTGCATGAAAACGCATTGGTAACTCGATGTTATAAAGCGTGCCTTTGTGTATGATTCAACAAGTAGTAGAACAAGCCATATGAGTCAAAGTTTATCCATTCCTTTTACCTTCGGGATAAAAGCGATATTTGTGGGCCCCTCGATGATTTAGCGATGACACATGTGAGTGCTTGGCCAAGCCAGGACTGATTTCATTTGTTCAATCAGTCAGTCATCATAAATCGAAAATCGGGAAACAACAAATGGACAGAGAGAATGATTATAATCCATGTCTCAGTCCATATGATATCTAGAATGGAGGAATATATGATCCCTTATCTAATGGACAAGTCATTGACAAGGTCAGAGTTCGACAGCGGCTTTAAGAGCTACGATTGCCAGTTAGGTTTTGAAGTCATACTCAATAATAGTTTTAGACTTATCCAAGTGGGAGACTGTTGGATTAATGTCTAAGTCCATAACTATATTTGGTATGTACTTGACCCGAACCGGCATGGTCCATTTGGGTTACACTTCACCGGCACAATTTATATGGATAGTCTTTTGAGAATAGTATATTTATGATTTATATTAATATATTATAAGTTCTAATATATTAATATGGAATCATATTATTTTATTAGTATTGATCAAGAATTAATTTAGAATTAATTAAGTGATCAAAAAGAACTAATTAAATATGGACTCTTATATATATGGAATGGGCCAAGTTCATTTAGGTTGGGCTAAGCTTTCATGGATTGTCCATGGAGCTTTTAACCCATGGATCCTATGTAAATGAAAGGTCATGGGTATTAGGGTTTACATGGATGTAACCCTAATACTCCATAATATATAAAGGGGTCCTTGGCTCACAAAATTAGCACAAGTGTGTGAAAATAAGAGTGGGCCGATTTTAGTGTGCATACATATTCTCTCAAGTTCTTCCAAGGTGTTTTGGTGATTTTTGATTCCATTTGAGGCTTCCACACTATTGGGGCTAAGCTCTTAAAGCTTGAAGAAATCAAGCACCAACAAAGAGGTATGTAATTCTACTAGATTTTATATTACATGTACTTTATATTATGCTAGTTAGAACAATACCTTGGAAAATTGATATTTGCATGTATAATAGAGAAAACATAGATCCAAGGTATTTAGGGTTGCATGTACACCATAGGTGTGTTAGAATGCTCAAAACCCAACATTTTCCTTATGTGAAATTGACATCATTACTGTAGTTGCTTAGTGTATGCATCACGGTTGTATATAACTAAGATCTTATAGCCTTAGAATGTTTGGTTTGACCTTATTTCCTGATCTTGTTTGATTAAGGGATTAGGGTAGGATCGGATATTTGAATGTCTATCGGGTCCAGTGTTATGTATGGCTAGCATACACGAGTGCTACAGGGTTGGTGGAAGTTTCACGGGTGAATTGTGAGGGGTCGGTTGGCCAGTTATGAGATATTTAGCCTTCCCCTAGGGGTGAGGATTGAGTGCTCGCCTATGCTTATGTATATTGTCAGGGCGTTGTGATGATACTTGATACAAATATGGGTAGGTGTGGAAGGTAGTATGGGCCCATACTACTCCAAGCACAGGACTCATACGCGTAGCAAGGAAGTCACAACCCCTAGGGTTTGATTGGTAGTTGGTTTTCCGTTGTTGCACGGAATGTCTGATATCTTCCTGATATGTATTTTCAGTATGGCGGTTACAAGACGATTTAAGGCCGGATCTGGGTCAGGATCAGGAGCTGGCAGCCAGGATAGTCCAGCGTTGACAGAGGATCGCGTCAGGGAGATCATCCGGGAGGAGGTTATTGAGATACTCCGGGTTCAGATTCCGGAGATGTTTGGGTCTATCAAGACCGCCATGATGAAGTATTTTGATGACAGATACGCAACCATTGCTTAGACTGCGACTGTTGCAGCCTCTGCAGCCGTGACGGCTGCAGGTGCGGGGACAGGTCGGGCTTGAGTTGGAGATCGAGCTTCAGCTAAGGGAGCAGAGGCAGGCCCCGGCGCAGTCACAGCCTGCACCGAAACGGTTTAGGGCCGCAGATTCCAGGCAGAAGAGTCAGAGGGGTCGCACTTGTGGGAAGTGCGGCAAGGTGCATGATGGGGTTTGCCGATCTTCTTCAGGATGCCACAAGTGTGGCAAGGAGGGCCACATCGCGAAGGATTATAGGTAGCAGACTCCAGGTTCTAGTGTCAGACTTTGTTACCATTATGAGGATGTGGGCCATATGAAGGCCCAGTGTCCCCTACTAGCTGCCAGGCCGGCTTAGGCACCAGCGCCTAGGGGTGTTCGTTTGGATGGATCGGTTTGATCATATCTAATCAAATGAATCCAAATTGATTTCGGTTTTCAAAACATGGATCCGAATAGTCCAAACTAAATTCAAATCCAATCCGATCCGAACCAATTACAATTCAGTTGGATCGGTTTTTATAATTCGGTTCACAAAAACCGAAACATTTTAAAACGACATATAATAATAATATTACCCAACTTTACACAATAAGCAAAAAAAATTATTTAGTTGTGATTTGAAATTTATAAACAACTAATAAGAAGATATATTATAGTTAAATATTTTATAGACATAAAACTTTTGAGAGAAAATGCATATTAATGTTTTTTTTATCGGGTGAAACGTTTTGAACCTATTTGAAAAAATAAATTACAAAATTAATAAATAACTATAGATACATATTATAAATAGATAAATTATAAATGTTTATTCGGTTTTTTTGGACTATTCGGTTCTGATTTTATAAACCAAAACCAATCCGAAATCCAAAATAATAATTCGGTTTTGTTGAAAACCAATCCAAAAATCCGAATATTCGAACCAAACAGTCCAATCCAAATTGTCCAATTGGATAATTCGGTTTTATATGAATAATGAACAGCCCTACCAGCGTTGACTACTTTGAGGATCACGGACGGGGGTGGGGCGGAGCCCCCGAGGGCTCGTGGACGCGCCTTTCGGCTCACTGCTGAGGAGGACAGGACAGCACCTAATGTGACGACTGGTATGTATTTACATCTTATCTTACTGTTTATGATTATATTGTGAACTTTCATTTACCTTCTGCATGAAATGCTAGGACATAGGAGGGTCAGGGGAATTTAGTGTCAAAGGGTTGTAGATGGTTAGGATCCACGGATGCATTTGAGGATGAGAAGTTAGGGTAGAGAATCGCCATTCCAGGGTCAGTAGTTGTAATTTGGAAATTCAGAAGTATTCAGCTGGGATTCAGGTTTCCCTTAAAGTTCGGTTGCTCTGTGACGGGAGGGTTTTTCTGCGCAGATTATTCATTCCATGGTTAATCATTCCGTGGTTAAGTATGGTAATACCTGGTTGGGACGGTTAAGTCGTGTTTTAGTTTCGCCACCAGTAGGTAGTGGTTAGTGTCCTAAGTGGGGGAGAATTGAAAATTCTCAGATGGAGCATCAGCCATTGAAGATTTTGTCTGTTGTTGTCCGAATAACGGTTTCCAGAGAGGTCGGGAGATCAAACATGAGGTCAAGGGTATCCGTAAGTATGCGCATGGAGGTGATCCTTCGAGTGTATCTGTAGGTTTTCAAGGTAGCATTGCGGTTTGGTTCGAATTATGTGTATGGTTAGGTTGGTTTTATAGTCTGCGAATTGGATCAAGAGTTCGAATCCCAAGTGGGGGAGAGCTAGTTATTTATGTTAAGGGCACCATGATGGGTCGAGGATTTTGGCTCAACAGATCTAGGGCGGCCCGGATAGGCTGGAGGCCCAACGGGGCGTACCAGTCATGTCGAAGGCCCGGAGAATGGTCCAGACAGGCTGAAGGCCCGGAGAGGCGGTCCAGACATGTTGAAGGTTCCGAGAGTGTCCAGATAGGCTGAAGGCCCGGTGAGGCGGTCCAGTCATACTGAAGACTCTGTATGTATTCTGTTAGATCTACGTTCCGGTATTGAGCATGCTGCTTTGTGATAATGACCGGTGGAACCCTATGTTATCTATACTTACTGGTTATCATCTATGAAGTGCCCTTAAGGACTGTCGGTGGTCATGTAAGAGAGCCTGGAAACTCTTGGGTAGCAACTTGCTCCAAAAAGGGGATCGTGCAGGGTAGAGTTTCAGTATTGCGGTGCTTGTCTGGTGATGTGAGGAACGTTGATTAGGCCTCTTGGCCGATGGAGGAAGGTGGGTACCTTCAGGCCCGAAGGATTGGGAAAATGACTAGAAGACGACAACGTTGATAGATTATCGGGAGCATTCATGTCATAGGCTGTGGGGCTAGAGATCGTAATGGTTTATCACTCCTGTTGGAGTGCTTTCGGAATGGATGTATTGTTGAGTTTCGGGTGAGTTGTAATCGGTTGCGACGAATCAGAGGATGTTGGGACGAGATGCAAGGATAGGTCCTTAGATCTCAAGTTAGGGGCTTAGACCCGAGTTATGTATATAGTGGTATTCCAATCTAGGGTATTCCATCATGAGGATGACCGGACCCTATGATTGATTGGACCTGACGTGTTTGGTATTCCAACCCAAGGGTTGATTGGGCCAAACATGTGCGTGATACGAGGGTATTCCATCCTAGGGATGACTGGACCCATCGTGGGCATGCCTGGTATTCCAGTCTGAGTCTGATTGGGCCAGGTATTAGTGTTCATGCTTGTTAGCTGGTTGTTTATGTATGTTGATTCGGGAGCTAAAGGAAGCGTTATCCTGTCAGCTTAGAAGCCATGAAATATCGACAGTCGCGTATGATCTGTGATTCTGTTTCTGGCTAGAACTTTAGGTTTTCAGGGTGTCAATCGCTTTAGGAGAGGAAGTTGGGTTCCGGATATATCGGGCCATTTCGGATTGTTGCCAAGATTGGCAGGGTGGCGCGTAGACTGGATCTTCCAGAGGAGCTTAGTCGGATTCATAGCACTTTCCATGTTTCGCAGTTACGAAAGTACGTGTAGGACGGGGATATCGTGGTATCATTGGGTGGTATACAGGTCGATGAGTGCCTGAATTATGTCGAGAGGCCGGTGGCTGTCTTGGAAGGAAAGGTAAGGGTTCTGCGTAGAAGGGAGATACCTTGGTAAAGGTACAGTAGCAGCATGGGAAGGGGTCCGAGTAGGCTTGGGAGTCGGAGACTGAAATGCGAGAGCATTATCCGGAGTTGTTCGTGTTGGATTAGTGTTTAAGCCCGTTACCATATTTGGTAAGTACTTGACCCGGTTGTGCATGGTCCTTTTGGGTTGCCTTCACCAAAGCAACTTGAATGGAGAAATAATAGAGAAAGAGGTTATTATGGTTTATTAATATATTATAAGAATAATATATTAAAAGAGAAATCATATTTGTTTAGTTAATATTGTTCAAGAATTAATTAAGAATTAATTTTGTGTTCAAAAGAAATTAACTAAACTAGGGGGACTGAAATGCAATTATGTGATAGTTGGAAAGTAGGGCAAAGGATGCCCTAGAGATAGGGTGGACGAATTCAAGGGGATAAGGGCCTAGAATTCGTCCAAGGATAGGGCTTCTAGAGTTATCCTTGGGCTGCTTGGTGGCTAAGCAACCAGATAAGGATAAGGACTAAAACCCTAATCCCTACACTTGTGGTACTTGCTTTCAAGACAAGAAGATTGAAGATTTGAGTTGTTATTACAATATAACAACAAGAGGTATGTAAACCATTCTCCTTTGTGAATTTCGAAATTACTGGGAGCATGCTAGGGTTTTTCATGTGTTCATAATGTTGTATATCTAATAGTAAAACATAGATCCAATTCTAGGGTTGCATGCACACATACGATTGTTTGTACAAAACCCATCAGTGGTATCAGAGCCATTGGTTTTGTTGTTTTCAATTAGTTTATACAAAAGTATGAATTGGACAATTAGGGTTTATGGCCAATAAACCCTAGGAGGCAAGATTTCGAAATTAGGGTTCTTGAACCCTAAATTTCGAAAATTGATAAGGGTTTTTCAAACCCTTTTCTTAGCCCCCAAGATTTCGAAATCTAGGGTTTGCAAACCCTAGGGTTTCGATTTTAGCCTCCTCCCCAAGATAAGATCCTAAATTTTAGGGATAAGGATAATCCCTTATCTTGTAATTATCTTTTAAGTGTTTAAAATATGGTAATTAAAGATTTTGAATTATCCCATCCCATATTTTCGATTTTTGGGGATTTAAGGGATTAGGTTAAATTAATTGTTTAATTTAAAAGATAATCCTTTAAGATTTTATAATTAAAATAAAATCTTTATTTCAAGGATAATTATTAAATCAAGAGAGTTTTAATATTTAAAATTTTAAATTAAAACGTTTAAAATTCGAAAAAATTTAAATTGAAATTAAAACCCTAGTGTTTTAAAATGTTTAAAATACACCCTATACTCTTATAATATTACAAGATTAATATATATATATATATATATATATATATATATATATATATATATATATATATGTATAACTGAAAATGCTAGTCTTACCGTTAGTAGGTCTCATTCACGAAGCCAAACTATAAGGGGGGTATAAGGTTATGGCCTACAAAATGGTCGTTTAATGGGTGTCCACTCTCACCCACCGCTTCCTTGATTGGTGGATGGTCGTTAGCCGAACGAGTAGGATAGGGCAAACCCTTCCTCATTAAAAGTATAATGAACTATAAAAATAACTAAATGTTTTGACAAACAATTCCCAATCTTAGTTATTTTAGGAAAAGTGAATTGGTGCAATTCCATGAAATTACACTTTGCACCCTTGCTAAGACGTTAGTGGAGCGTGTGTGGTTAACCGGCACACTAATTGGCTTCTAAGCATAGGTGGCAAAGGGTGACTCATTGTTTGTCATATTTCGATGGAGTGTGTGTGGTTAACCGGCACATCGAATAGGTGACTGTAACAATAAGGGCACCATGTACATTTGCATGGTTATTCACACCCACTTTGTGATCCCCAACATCCCACTCACAAACTAGAGGGGCACATCGAGATTTAAACATGTCATTGAAAAGTTCAATGAATCTCAAAATATCTAGGAGTTTTCAATACATTTAAAACTTAATCTCTTTTTCGTTTTTCATGGTGGAGAATTAGTGAATCGTCATTCACTTACCTTCAAATTATTTACCTGTTAGATTACGGCATCCCTCTTCTAATTTGTAAATAATGTTGTTGGATCCTAGCCCTAATTTCTCATTTGGGTGTTTAATTGGGGATTCATTTCTAATCAAACTTTGTTCTTTTCCTTTTTAGATGTCGAACGCAAACAACAACGCTTCTGGTTCAAACTCCTCTGGCTCGTTCTCATTCATGAACTTGTGTGGGAAAGTGATCTTTGATGGGACCAATTTCAGTAATTGGATCCGCAACATTCGCATGGTCACTCGCTACGAGGACAAAGAATATATCCTCGATGAGAAGCTAAAGGATATTGACATCGAAACTGCCACTGCTGAAGAGATCGCGGCCTATGAGGCCCACGAGCGTGATGCCACGAAAGTCCATTGCATCATGCTGGCGACTATGACTGCAGAACTCCAGAAGTCCTATGAGGACAAGTACCCCTATGACATGCATCAAGATTTGTTGGAACGCTACCACCAGAGCGCTAGGCAAGAAAGGTACGAGATCATCACTTCGATGATCACTACCAAAATGGGTAATGGAGAGTCCCTTACCGCCCATCTGCAAAAGATGCAGAGATATGTCGATCGCCTGCTTAAGCTAAATGTTAACTTTGATGAAGAGCTGGCAATTAACATCATCCTTCACTCATTGCCTTCCTGCTATAGCTAGTTCCGCATGACCTACAACATGAATAAGGAAGAGGTCTCTTTGAGCAAGCTTCAGGGCTTGTTGAGGACTGCTGAGAGCAACCTCAAAGAAAAATCTGTTGCATTAACTCCAACTCCCGCTGCTGCCCCTGTCTTGGCAATAGGGCAAGGGAAGGGTAAGAAGAGGAAGGCTCCCTCAAGGGGCCACCACAAGGGAAAGTCCCAAGATGGCACCTCTTCTAGTGGAACCAAAGTTGGTTCTGCTAAACCCAACTCAAACCCTAAGGAGGCAGAGTGCCACTACTGCCACAAGATAGGGCATTGGAAGAGAAGCTGCCCAGAATATCTGCAGGCCATCAAGGATGGGAAGATCAAGCCATCTTTCACAGGTATTTACACAATTAAATCTAATAATTTATCGCATGCTACTTCTTGGGTTCTTGATACAGGATGTGGTTGTCACATATGTTCTGATTTGCAGGGACTAAAAAGAAATAGGGATGTGGAGCATGGAAGGATGAATCTGATCATGGGAAACAGAAGATCGTCGCATGTGACCAAGATTGGAGTTTATTCCGTAGTGCTTAGTAATGGATTAGGTTTAGATTTGAACAATTGTTGCTATTCGCCAGATATGGCAAGAAACATCATTTAATTTCATGGTTTATATAGACAAGGTTTTAGATATTCATTTGATAATGAAAAGGGTTCTATTTGTGCTTATCTTAATAATGTTTTATATTTTGAAGCATTGCCTTGTAATGGAATATATGAAACTGTGATGGTTGTAGACAACTTAGGAAATGATGTGTTGTGTGTGGATTCTTCCAATATTATCGATAAATCATGCTTGTGGCATTGTCGTCTTGGACATGTCAACAAGAAACGTATAGCCCAACTCCAAAAGGATGGAGTGTTGGATTCATTCGACCTTAGGGACGATGACGTGTGCGAGTCTTGTTTACTTGGAAAGATGACCAAGTCACCCTTCACTGGCACTTGTGCGAGGGGTGAGGGTTTATTGGATCTCATACATACAGATGTATGTGGACCCTTTAGATCCACCACAAGGGATGCGAGCCGCTTCTATGTGACTTTTACCGACGATTATAGCAGATATGGGTATATCTACTTAATCAGGCATAAGTTAGAAACCTTTGAAAAGTTCAAAGAGTTTAAACAAGAAATGGAGAATCAGTTGGGCAGGAAAATCAAGATGCTTCAATCTGATCAAGGAGGAGAGTACCTAAGTCTTGAATTCCACGACTACCTCAAGGAATGCATAATTGTTTCGCAATTGACGCCACCTAGGACACCGCAGTTGAATGGTGTAGCTGAGAGGCATAATCGAACCTTGCTAGACATGGTTCGTTCCATGATGAGTCGTGCTTCACTACCTATCTTATTCTGGGGGTATGCCTTAGATACTGCCGCCCATATCCTTAACTTAGTCTCTACGAAGAAGGTTGCCAAAACACCTCATGAAATATGGACAGGGAAAGCTCCCTCGTTGGCACATATCAAGATTTGGGGTTGCGAGGCTTTCGTAAGACGAGAGACTCACGACAAGCTCGAACCTCGAAGTGAGCGATGTATTTTCATCGGCTACACACAGAAATCCTTTGGATATCTCTTCTATAGACCGAGTGACAATGTTGTCTTCGTTGCGAGGAGAGGGGTTTTCCGAGAGAGAGAGAGAGAGAACTCATAAGACAAGGAGACAGTGGGAGGCAAATCGATCTTGAAGAACTTCAAGATTCGAGCGATGAGGGAACCTCTAACACTGACGCTCAACCCGAGGAGGAAACTCCGGTTGAACCGATTGACGAGTCCTTACCTCATAGACGTTCCGAAAGGGTTAGTGTTCCACCCCAGTTTTATGGTTTTCATATTACTATGGAAGGGGATACGTTCATTAGTGATAGTACACTAGTGAATCTAGACGAACCTAACAGCTATAAGGAAGCCATGGCAGGCCCGGAGTCTGCAAAATGGAAAGAGGCCATGGACAGCGAGATTCAATCCATGTATGACAACCAAGTTTGGAATTTGGTTGATAATGTACCAAGTCGTAAGACGGTCGAGTGCAAATGGATCTTCAAGAAGAAGACTGACATGGATGGAAACGTGCACACTTATAAGGCGCATATGGTTGCGAAGGATTTCACTCAAACTCCTGGAGTTGACTACGATGAAACCTTCTCACCAGTTGCGAAGATAAAGTCTATCAGGGTGATGCTGGCCATTGCTGCATTTCATGACTATGAAATATGGCAGATGGATGTCAAAACCGCTTTCCTTAATGGGAAGTTAGCTGAGGATGTTTACATGGCTCAGCCAGAGGGTTTTGTCAATGTGAAGCATCCCAATAGAGTGTGTAAGCTTGAGAAGTCCATTTATGGACTTAAGCAAGCGTCTCGCAGATGGAATCTTTGTTTTGATGAGAAGGTCAAAGAGTTTGGTTTTCTGCAAAGCGAGGATGAATCATGTGTATATGTCAAAGCCAGTGGGAGTATAGTTAGCTTTATCGTATTGTATGTCGATGACATACTGCTCATAGGAAACGACATCCCGACACTACAGGAAATTAAGTCCTGGCTCGGGAAGTGCTTCGTTATGAAGGACCTCGGAGAAGCTGCCTATATTTTGGGAATAAGGATAGTGAGAAACAGAAGTAAGAGACTAATAGGACTTAGTCAGAATACTTACTTGGACAAGGTACTAAAACGTTTTAGTATGGAAAATTCAAAGAAAGGGGAACTACCAATCCAAAGTAATGCCAAGTTGAGTAAGACTCAAAGTCCGAGCACCGAAGTCGAGATGGCAGAAATGAGCCGAGTACCATACGCTTCTACATTTGGCTCAATTATGTATGCTATGACTTGTACTCGCCCTGATTTGGCCTTCGCTTTGAGCATGGTCAGCAGATATCAAGGGAATCCTGGCAAAGCACATTGGATCGCAGTCAAGAATATTCTTAAGTACCTTCGGAGGACCAAGGAATGGTTTCTAGTCCTGGGTGGGAGTGATGACTTAAATGTGCGAGGGTATAGTGACGCCAGTTTTCAGACCGACAGGGACAACTACCATTCGCAGTCGGGCTGGGTCTTCACCCTTAATGGAGGAGCAGTGACTTGGAAAAGTTCCAAACAGGAAACCGTAGCTGATTCAACGTGTGAATCATAGTATATAGCGGCGAGCAAAGCGTCAAAGGAGGCGATATGGTTGAAGAACTTCATTGGAGACCTTGGAGTTGTGCCAGCCATAAAGGAGCCTATGGAAATTTTCTGTAATAATGAAGGAGCGGTTGCCTTGACCAAGGAACCAAGAGATCATGGTAGATCTCGACATATCGACAGAAAATATCACTTTATTCGACATCGGGTGGAAGAAGGACTCCTCGTAGTAAAGAGGGTATCGTCAGAAGATAACCCAGCAGATCCTCTTACGAAGGGACTGAGCAGGGTTAAGCACTTGCAGCACACTAGGAGCATCGGGCTGAAGGACGATATTAGTTTAGATTATATAGTTTTGAAATGTGTAATAGATGAATTGTCATTAACATTCGATGATTAAATAAAAGAGTATTATTTATTAGTAATGTTGTTGTCTTATGTTAATCATTTACCTATTGTTTCATTTTGCATGTTTTGACATCCTGAATAATTGAATTATTTGATAATAATCGAATTATTCGAACGATCCACATTCGTTCATATGTTGGAAGTAGGTATGAATGAAGACTGTCATGAATTGGTGTGTAGATTGTCTAAAGTGCGTTAGGCATAGCAAAGGTTTGCTACAACGTTCATGAGTGCTTATGAACAAGTTTTGAGCATTGGAATAAACCCACGCTTGCTGGAATCACTTCATGGAATTCATCACGAGTGATCGCAAGACGATAATATCATATGGTCTTAAAACCAAGATATATGGTTTATTGTTTGCTGGTTGGTTGTACATTGATAATGCGTAAACGCATCAGTAACTTGATGTTATAAAACGCATTGTTGTGTATGATTTGATTAGTGGATAATAAATGCATATAAGTCGAAGTTTATCTATTCCTTTTATCCTAAGAGGGTAAAAGCGATATCAGGGCCCCTCGATGATTTGATTTGACTTATGTGTCGGGCCCGGCCAGGACTGAATTGATGTGTTCAATTAAGTACTATGTCAAATGAATTTGAGATCGAGAAACTAACTGTTGAACAATGAGTATGACAATGATCCATGTAATTGTTCGCACGATATCTAGAACAGAGGATTATACGATCCCTTATCTAAAGGACAGGTTACTGATGGGATCAGAGTTTGACAGCGTCTTTGAGAGCTACGATTGCTAATCGGATTCTACCTGCATTTATGGTTACCAGACTTATCCAAGTGGGAGACTGTTGGATTAGTGTCTAAGCCCGTAACCATATTTGGTAAGTACTTGACCCGGTTGTGCATGGTCCTTTTGGGTTGCCTTCACCAAAGCAACTTGAATGGAGAAATAATAGAGAAAGAGGTTATTATGATTTATTAATATATTATAAGAATAATATATTAAAAGAGAAATCATATTTGTTTAGTTAATATTGTTCAAGAATTAATTAAGAATTAATTTTGTGTTCAAAAGAAATTAACTAAACTAGGGGGACTGAAATGCAATTATGTGATAGTTGGAAAGTAGGGCAAAGGATGCCCTAGGGATAGGGTGGACGAATTCTAGGGGATAAGGCCCTAGAATTCGTCCAAGGATAGGGCTTCTAGAGTTATCCTTGGGTTGCTTGGTGGCTAAGCAACCAGATAAGGATAAGGACTAAAACCCTAATCCCTACAGCTATAGAAAGACCCCCTGGCTTAGGAAATTCGGCCACTTGATGATTAGAAGTCCTAGAGCCAATTTTCTACCTCTCCCCTCTCTTTCTCTCTCTCTCTTGCCTCTCCATTGCTCTTGGTGTTTGTGAGCCATTAGAGGTACTACACTTGTGGTACTTGCTTTCAATATAACAACAAGAGGTATGTAAACCATTCTCCTTTGTGAATTTCGAAATTACTGGGAGTATGCTAGGGTTCTTCATGTGTTCATAATGTTGTATATCTAATAGTAAAACATAGATCCAATTCTAGGGTTGCATGCACACATAGGATTGTTTGTACAAAACCCATCAGTTCGCCGCAGCAGGCTTCGAGGATGAAGCCTAGTTCAAGTGGGGGAGAGTTGTAAGATCCCGATTTCCAGGGCTTAAATTCTAGGTATTTTAGGCCTTTTCGAAAGTCTACTCGACGAGTTGGAAGGCCCCAACTCGTCGTGTAGGAACCTTTATGGCCGCGTGGATTATGGGACCAACTCAATGAGTTGGAGGACCCAAATCGATGAGTTGGAGCTGAATATGAAAAACCCTAATTTTTAGGGTTTGCACCCTATTTAAAGGACCTTAAGTCCTTCTTCCAGCCTCCTTACCACCTCTTCACGTCCAGAAGCAAACCCTAAGCGATCTAACCCCTATTTTGAGAGTGTGTGTGTGTGTGTGAGGCTAAAAGTGTGTTTTTTATGCATTTGTTAAAGAAGATTGAAGGTTGAGAAGCTTGGAATGGGAAGGAGCTTGTAGATCCAGCATCTACATCGTTTTGGCTTTCATTTGAAGGCAAAAAGTCATTACCTTGATCATCCTCTTGTTAGATCTCTTCATCCAATAGCTTAGGGCCATTTCTAGCCTAGTTTGAAGTATTTCTGGTTTGGTTCATGGTTTGAAGTTGTAACTTCAGATCTAGACTCCTCTAGGCCCTTATGGACATAAAGCCTCAAGCTTTAAGAAGCTTTAGCCCTCCCCCATGGCCAAAACCTCTTCCTATGGCTAGTATTGATTGTTTAGCTTCTTGGAGCCTTGCATGCATATAAAGTTAGCAACTTTACGTGGTAACTACACCCTAGGAGACTAGATCTACAGTTTGGAGCCTTGGTTTAGCTTAAAACGTCTGAATGGAAAAAGGGCTGAAGGAATTCGACGAGTTGCATAGGCAACTCGACGAGTATGATGAGGGTTTCCCGTTTCTGGATTCTACATGAACTCAGCGAGTTAGCAATATGACTAGACGAGTTGGTTAGGGTTTTCCCGATATTCTGGATGCTGCATGGACTTGACGAGTTGACTCAGGTTTTTGCGATTTCTAAGTTCTGGAGGAACTCGACGAGTTGCTAGGTGTACTCGATGAGTTTGGTCGACATGGACTGTTGACCTTGACCGTTGACCTTGACTTTGACCAAAGGTTGACTAGTTTGACTTCTGAGGGTATTTTGGTAATTTGGGATTTGATGGACTTAGGCATATGGTGGTTGTAGGTGGTGGAGTTCGTGGCTGAGATTCGGGAGTTTGATCTTATCACTACAATTCGACATTGTGAGGTGAGTTTTCCTCACTATACTCAAGGGTCGAAGGCACCAAGGCCGACCCTTTGGATTGTTATCCTGTTTTATTGTTAGTGTGATCTGTTAGATCGGTATCCTGGTATATAGGATGTTTCTATGTGATTATGATCAGTTAGATCGGTATCCTGGTAGATAGGATGTTGCTATGCTTAGTGATTTGTAGATCAGTATGTCTGTCTGTAGACTGTTATGTGATTATCTGATATATATGTGCACATGATTGATTAGGGGTTAAGGCTTATATGCTTTGTGCGAGAGCCAACATACCAGGGCATTCCAACCCGATGGTTCTGGGCCGAGAGTATTCCATCTCGAGGATGATTGGACTCATAGTATGTTGGCATTCCAACCCGATGGTTGATTGGACCCATAGTATGTTGGCATTCCAACCCGATTGTTGAGGGCCGAGGGTATTCCAACTCGATGGTTGATTGGACCCATAGTATGATGTTTATGATTATATGTATATTTTTGTGTGTATGGGTATTTTGGGGGAACTCACTAAGCGTCGGGCTTACAGTTTGGTTTTGATTTCAGGTACTTCAGATGATCGCGGGAAGGCGAAGGCTTGATCGTGCACCTCCTCATATTTTTATGATTCTGATTTTTTGGATACTCTGATATGAAACTATTTTGAAAACATTTTGTAATAAATAATGGTTTTTGAATGCTTGAAAAAGTTTTAATTTTTTATGAATTTTATGGATGTCACAAGTGGTGGGTTACACCTGATCCCATATCGGCTTGGAAGGAGAACGAAGCATTTCCTTATAAGGAGTGTGTATACCTTCCTTGTCACAACACGTTTTAAAGCCGTGAGGGTAACAGATCCCATAAGAACTCCGCAGTTAAGTGTGCTCGGGCGAGAGCAATCCAGGGATGGGTGACCCCCTAGGAAGTTTTCGCGTCAGGAGCCCAAAGTAGACAATATTGTGATACGTGCCAGAGGGGGATGTTACAAATGGTATCAGAGCTGGGGCACGGGTCAATGTGTTCGATGGGGACGTCGAACCCTATAATGGGGGGTGAAGGTGGGTTACACCTAATCCCATATCGGCTTGGAAGGAGAATGAAACATTTCCTTGTAAGGAGTGTGGACACCTTCCTTGTCACAATGTGTTTTAAAGTCGTGAGGGCAACAAATCCCATAAGAACTCTGCAGTTAAGCGTGCTCAGGCAAGAGCAATCCAGGGATGGGTGACCCCCTAGGAAGTTTTCACGCCGGGAGCCCAAAGCGGACAGTATTGTGATACGTGCCAGTGGGGGATGTTACAAAGAAACTCATAAAATGTCCAGATCTAAAAAAATAACCCCAAAAACGACCTAACCCATCAAACTAACCCAAAAAGGGACTAAAAACATAAAAATCATGACATGAAAGAGATCTAAGCATGGAGATAACAAGGTATGAACTTGATACCTCAAAAGACTTGCAAAAAGAATGATGATTATGGATCTATAAGCTTCACACCAAGCAATGAACCTTCACTCTTCTTCAATCCCTTCAAAATGAGAAAAATAAACACCAACTTCTTCTCAAACGCTCAAGGACACAACAATGGAGGCTAAGGGTCAATTTTAGGGTTTAGGAGGTTTGGAGGTTGGTAAAGAGGCCAGCCCTAAGGACTTTATATAGGGTGCAACACCCTAAAATTAGGGTTTCTTATCCTCCAAGTATGCTAAGCGTAACCCTCGTATGCCCAGTATACGAGGCCTCACACCCGCGATCAAACTCCACCTTAGTACGCTAAGCATACCATGTGGTACGCCTCGCGTACTAGCTTCTCAGCTAGTACGCTAAGTGTACCGTGTGGTACGCTCCGCGTACTACTCCACGGACCAATAATGCAACAATTAATTATAAAAGGGAAAATAAGGAACATACCCAAATCCAAGTGTTACAATTTTTAAAACATTTACATTATATAGATTTTTTTTGTTTTTTTATTTGCTAAGTAATATTTTCTTTTTATTTTTTTAAAAGACTCTTCATACTTATTGTTACACATTTAATTTATTTAATTTTATTGTTAGATACTTTTTATTTAAAAAAAATTGTATATGCTTGAAAACAAAAGAAAAAAATTATAAGAGGTTAAATAAAATATTTCACAAAACAAAAACATATTTATTAATTAAAAAGTAAAGTTTAAAATTGATCTATATTTAACTAATATTTACGAAATTATGGATATTTTAAAAATAACGTTTAAAAAAAATAATACAAAAAAATATGAAAAATAAAATCGTTATTAAGAGTAGGGAAAATGACTTAGGAGGTTAATTAACTTTTCGTTTTGTTCATGTTTAGGTAACTTTTTTTTGTATATAATTAACCGTTTAACTTGTTAATTTGTTCACATATTACCATTGTCACCTGTTATAGCCGGTGACAATGACAATATGTGAACACATATAACAAGTTAAATGGTCAAATGTGTAACATCCTAAAATATCAGAGGTGTGATTTAAAGGTTTAAAGTGTAACTTGGAAGAAGGGACTCGACGAGTAGGTATGCTTACTCGCCGAGTCGGAGCGGGTCTTGGGTCGCGAATTAAGTGACCAACTCGCCGAGTCGGAAGCTGGACTCGACGAGTTGGTGCTGGAATGAGAAAAACCCTAATCTCGGGGGTTGCACCCTATTTAAAGGACTTTATGTCCTTCTCTCAGCCTCCTTATTGCCCTTGAGAACCAGAAAACCCTAAGCTCGTGTGTGTGAGGCCTTTGGAGGGAGATTGAAGCTTTGGAAGTTGTTTCTAGTGGAAGAAACTTGAAGATCAAAAGGGCTTGCATCAAGAGGGTGGTGTAGATCCAGAATCTACTGCAGTTTGGGCACATTCTGGAGGTAACAAGTTGTTACCTTGACTCTATTGCATTTATATCTATTCAAGAATGAGATTTGGGGCCCTTTTTGCATGTTAAGGATCCATTTCGGGTTAGGGGTCTAGATCTGAGGTTGCTACTTCAGATCTAGACTTGTCTTGGTCCAGAAACTCACAAAGTATCAGCCTTTGGCTTGTTGGTGAAGCATCCTTGTCTTAAACCTTAGCCCTAGAGTGATTTGGGCTTATAGCTCCTTGGTTTCACGTAAAGTTTGCAACTTTACGTGGGAGTTATGCCCTAGAAGAGTGGATCTACAGTTTGGAGCCCCTGCATGGCTCGAAAATCCTCTATATGAATAAAGGACTGAAGGGACTCGACGAGTCTGTTCTTGGACTCGGCGAGTCTGTTGAAGATAGGCATGAACTCGACGAGTTGGAGGAACAACTCGGCGAGTCTGTTCTTGGACTCGGCGAGTCAGAACACAAAACCCCAACCTCTTCTAGTTAAGACTCAGATCAGTGAGTTGAGTGGTGACTCAGTGAGTTGGACATGATAGGACTCAGAGATTGTTGAACTCGACGAGTCATGGGGTGACTCAGCGAGTCGAGTTGTGATATAAGAGTTTTCTGAAGTTGGGGACTCGGCGAGTCAGCGGGTTGACTCGGCGAGTAGGGTCAATCAGGAAAGTTGACTTCGGCCAGGACCTTGACTTTGACCAGTTTGACCGTCAAGGGTATTATGGTAATTTGGATATTTATGTCAATAGATCATTGATGGCTATAGGTGTTGGAGTTTGAGGCAGTGCTTCGGGATTGTGCTTTCGTGGTTCGGCTCGGCAGTTGCAAGGTGAGTTATCCTCACTATACCCAAGGGTCTAAGGCACCAAGGTCGGCGCTTTGATTTGTTATTTGAGTTAGTTACTGCTGTGTTATGTTAGTTGGCATCCTGGTAGATAGGATGACTATATGATGGTATGCTCTGTTAGATCGGTATTCTGGTAGATTGGATGTGGCTATGCTTAGTGACCGGTAGTTGGTCTGACTGTCTGTATGCTGGTAGGAGATTACCTGTTACATGTGCACGTGTTGAGTAGTAGTAGAGGGTATTCCATCCTGGTAGGATGATAGGGCCCTAGTATGTCGTTCTGTAGACTGTTATGTGATTATTTGATAGGTGCACATGTTTGATAGTAGGTGGGCATTCCAACCTGATGGTTGTGGGCCAAGAGTATTCCATCCCGGTAGGATGATTGGACTCATAGTAGGTGGGCATTCCAACCCGATGGTTGAGGGCCTGGGGTATTCCATCCTGAGGGATGATTGGACCCATAGTATTTATTGTATGTACAGTAGGTGGGCATTCCAACCCGATGGTTGTGGGCCGAGAGTATTCCATCCCGAGGATGATTGGACTCGTAGTATGTTGGCATTCCAACCCGATGGTTGAGGGCCTGGGGTATTCCAACCTGACGGTTGACTGGACCCATAGTATGTTGTTCATTGTTGTATGTGTATGGTTATGTGTGTTCGGGTATTTTGGGGGAACTCACTAAGCTTTCGAGCTTACGGTTTTCAGTTTATTGTTTCAGGTACATCAGGTGATCGAGGCAAGGCAAAGGTGTGATCGTACCGCTCCTCATATTTCATGATTTTGTGATTTGGTTCTGGGGATACTCTGATGTTTAAACTATTTTGAAAACAAGTTGTAATAACTTAATGGTTTTTGAATAGGTTAAAATGTTTTAAATTGGCTTGAATTTTATGGGTGTTACAAAATGTGTACAAAAATAAAAAAGTTACCTAAATGTGAACAAAACGGAAAAGATAATTACCTAGGTAAGTTATTTTCCCATAAAGAAACTTATGTTTTACAATCCAAAACTGAAAGAAAAACCATAAATATAAACCTAAAAATAGCACCTTAAATCTAAAATCCAAGAATTGAAAAAATCATGCACCTCATCATTGGTGTTGATGCAAAATTTGATTACCATTTAGTTAAGGTAACAACAAATGGGATGGCACAACCATGGAAACGACGATCCCTACCTCCTGAAAAATACAATCGATGGGACACCATTAACAAAATGATGGAATTGGATGGCTGTTCCAGTTAGAGACGGGGGAAGGAACGATAAGAACAATATGGAATTAGAGGTGCAAAAATTGATGTCGATACAGTTTCACCTGCAAAAATTCGCTGACTATAGCGACGGAGCAACCCAACTGTAACACCCTGTTCTAAAAATATACGTTTATGGGTTTCAAAGGCCAAGGCTAGGGGCATTTCGGTCTTTTATGGATTTTGTGTTTTTATTCGAGAGGTTTTGGGCCGGAGTGTGTCGTTAGAAGTATAGGGCTTCTCGCCACCTTTTCGTGGATATAAAGTTCATCGGAAACGGATCTAGAATGAAGGAGTTATGACACTTTGAAGATATTGGCAATAATGGCCCCTATGGAGAAAAGTTCGCATGGAAGGCCATGCATGCATTTTTGGAACACGCATGGGTACGCCCAACGTAAGCTGGGTTACGCCCAGCGTTGTGGAGCAAATGATCGTGGGTGCGGAGAGGTGTACGCCCAGCATACGAGAGGTACGCCCAGCGTACACTCAGAGCCTCAAAACCCTATTTTTAGGGAGTGCCACTATATAAAGAACATAATGGCTCCAACCCTAGCCCCTTTATCAGCCTCCCCAACCTCAGAGAAACCCTAGAACGCCTCATCCTTTCATTTTGTGAGATCTTGACCTTGGGAAGCTCATTTTGGTGGTTTTAAGCTTGGAAGAGGAAAAGAAGAAGTTGTCAAAGAAGGACTTGGGAAGTTGGAGCTTATAGATCTGGAATAGCATCATCATTTGGAACCCTTTTGAGGTATAAAGTTCATAACTTTGCTTAAGAAAGCTTAGATCTTGTGTAGTGTGGTTTTGGGGTTATTTTGGTCCCAAGAATGGACCTTTTTGGAGCAAATTCGATTTTGAGCTTGGGGTTTGGTCCTAATGGCTTCATGCATGATATTTAGCCCTTGTTATGGAAGTATGTTGTCACCTTTTGAGTTTGGGCTTATTTGGTGGGTTGCAAGTCACAAAGTTAGTGACTTTATGGGTTGAGACGTGGAAAAGGACCAGGATCTGTAATGGTAGCTTGTAGATCTGAGTATTAAGCACTTATTGGGAAAAGGTCTTAACAGAGGAATTACGATGAGCGTACGTGCAGGTACGCCCAACGTACGCACCATCTTGCCTGTACGCTTAGCGTACATAGATGTACGCCCCGCGTACTCTGTCTGTATGGGCTATATCTTTTGGGCCAAGGTTAGGAGGCATGCTTGGGTATTGGCTTGATGGGCCATTGAAAGTCAGGTAATGTGTGCCAAGGAGATGTTCGGGCTTAGGGTAAAGCCCATTGGAGGATATGGGCCCAATTTGGAAAATTGGGCCATTAATGGGCCACTAGTGGGCTTGGAAAGCCTACCTAGTGTTGGGCTTTTGTTTTGGAATTGGGCCAGGGGTAAAATGGTTATTTTACCCCCATGCGTGGATCAAGGCTTATGGTATGGGGCCCAATTGCTAACTTGGGTATATTGATTGGTAGTGGCAGCTCGGGAAGCTGGCGGGGCAGCAGCTAAGGATTTCTTCAGGAAGCTTCTGCATTCGAGGTGAGTCTCCTCACCATACCAATGGGTCTAAGGCACCAAGGCCGGCCCATTATGCATTATGTGATATGCTAGTTGATTTCGTGTTACGTGGTATGCTAGTTGATTATGTGGTATGTGATATGTTAGTTGTCTTTGTGATGCTTGCAGGGAAGACCTCGGGGGGTTCCCGGGGCACTAGGGTGTAAGACCTTGGAGGGTTTCCACGGCATCCTTAGTCAAGACCATGTGAGGTTTCCATGGCATTGGGCTAAGACCATGTGGGGGTTCCCATGGCACCCGGAGTAAGACCCCGGAGGGTTTCCAGGGCATCCTTATATGTATGGTTGGAATGACAGTGGTCTAAGACCATGTAGGGGTTCCCATGGCACCCGAAGTAAGACCCTGGAGGGTTTCCAGGGCATCCTTATTTGTTTGTATGCATGGCTTGTGTTATTGATATGGTTGATGTAGTTGTTACAGCTGATATGGATTATGTGATTATGTGGATTATGTGGGCTATGCTCTGGGGAACTCACTAAGCTTCGTGCTTACAGTTTTGTTTATTGGTTTCAGGTATCATCGTTTGGAAAAGAAGAGCCCGGATTAATCGCAACGCACACACCTATGTTTTCCGAGTTGAATGATTTTGGGATGAACTCTGATAAATGCTTTTAATTAACGATGTTTTAGATGTTTGGAATAAATAATATCCATATTTTGACTATATTGAAAATGAAATTTTTACCCTTGATTTTTGGGTCGTTACAAGTTGGTATCAGAGCCTTGGTTTGAGGGATTCGGACATACCTTCGGGTGTGTCTGAACTCAAACTGAGGATCTGTAAAGTTTTCAAAAGCTTTCAAAAGAGAATGTTTTAAGTAAAGGATTTCTAAGACAAGAAAGGGGTGTGGTGCATGCAATCAACCGAGCTCAAGTAAGTTCCCCAAGAATACCCACATTTGTTATCTATTATAATCTGATTATGAATCTGTGAATCGCATGCTAGTTAGGGCTAGGGGAGATGCCTTTATATGTTGTATGAGCTGGTAGACTTGCATGCTAGTGCTGAGTAGTCAGCAATAGGTTTGCCTGATATGTGGTGCTCGTAGCCATGAGGATATTGGATGTCACGCTGGAATTAGAATGATAATTGGTATTTGTACCTATTAAGTGTATGTTTAAAAAAATTGTATACGGTTAGGACTCGTTTCCTGTTCTGTGTACAATTTGCATGCATCAAGTCAGCCGACAGTGAGAGTGGACGTGAGAGCATGGGTTGTGGTACATGGACTGAATGTCCGATGATAGCTTCGCAGGTTGGAGAGTGCCCTAGGGAGTGCCTAGGATGAGACTGGTGACATGTGTTACCCGCTTGCGGATTATACGGGTGGATAGACTGATTTGTCTGGTGTATGCTGGTTAGATTTACCGATTACCTGAATGCTGCTTGCTTTGTGCTTTGTAGGATTCTTATTAATGTGAGTTAGCTGTTAAGTGAATATGCTAAGTCACATGTAGCACAGAACAAATAATCTCAGAGTGATGGACTTGACCCTATTGCGCAGCTCTTGTCTGAGTCCAACCGTTCTAGGGATGAGACTTTAACTTGAAAGATTATCTGATCTCTGCTACATGTGGCTATATTCATGAGGTAGCTAGTTGACATTAATGGGAATCTTTCAGCAGCTGAGGGCAGGGTGAGGTTGGGAGCCTAGGAAAGCCTAGGATATGCTCCAGGGAGCTTAGTGGGGCGGTTCGATGAAGTTGGGAACCTAGGGGGAGCCTAGGAGGAGCCTAGGAGGTGCTACGGTAGATATCGTCTTGCTGTTTAGCAAACATTTAGTATACCGATGGAGTAAGTGACTTAGAGGATTCGAGAGGATTGCTGAGGAAAGTATGGATAGTTGTTGAAGGTAGTATTGGTCCCGTACTATTGAAAGCACATGATCCATACTCGAATCAGTAAGGGTCTTGGAGAATCTGAGAAGCTTACGGGAAGGAGAATTCTTGGTTATGCCTTGATCGTGAGAGTAGCTGCTTTGCAGAATGAGGATGTGCACGAATGGGTAGGAGCAGGGTTTGGTCCCAGCTCCGGTGGTGAGCCAGTTAGTGGAAGGACTGTCAGGATTTTGAGTTCACCTTGGATCAGGCGACAAGAATTGTGTGATCTATTGCACATTCGGGATTGGAGACCAAGACTCAGGAATAGTTTGTAACCCGGTTTAGAGCAGAGATTGCTCAAACTATTACAGTGTAGTTGTGACGATTGAGCTAGTAAGTGGATCAGGGTGCGAGACCCTGAATGATATGGATCACAGAGTCGAGGACGAATGATTGATTAAGAGTACCTCGATGAGAGAGGTCTAGGTCAGGTGAATTTATTGAGGGGTCTCGGGCGGAGACCCAAGAGTTTGGACCAGCCTTTGAGAGGCCAGCAGGGTCGGAACCAGTGCAACGCTTGCAGAACTGCACGACAGAGTTTTGTTCCAAGGGATTGGATTGTCATTAGGATCGGAATGAAGTGTTTCATCATGTTCTCAGGGTGGTCGAGGTAACCCAGGAGGAGGTGGTCAAGGTTACTCCAGATGTTGCGGATATGCTATCTTTGGCCATTTTCGATGGATATCATGTATTTGTATCGCTTGGGAATTGTGATGAGTTGGATCTCGGGTCGAATTTCTGCTATTGTTTGGGATAGCAAGGGTTGACAGATGCCTTTCAGTAGGTCGAGGAATCTTTGAGGGATCTTCGGGCGGATGTACCTCGCGGAGCGGATTCCGCGTATACCATGATTGCTTCGAGTCATTGACAGAATCTGTTCAGTGACCGGGGTTGCTACAGGTGTAGCAGGTTTGGCCACATCATCAGGGATTGGCCATAGGGACCAAGCCCTTTATATTTTCGTTGTGTCCAGGTGGGCGACAAGGAGGTCGACTGTCTGACGATCAGGGAGGGGCAGCGAGTGCACCTGCTCCAGTCATTTTTGTGGTTGGTCCAAGGGTTTGAACGAGGGAGTTATGACTAGTTTTCAGTAGCCTTGGTATTTATGTTTGGAAGAGCCATCGGGATTGTCGGGGTCAGAGAGAGTTGTCGCCGAAATTTTGGTTAGACTACCCGTTCGTTGGACTCTGAGATCTGAGCGGGATATCGCTTTTAAGCGTTTGGAGTCATTGATGTAGTCGGGATACAAGAAGTGTTAGCTGGATCTCAAGTAGTGTGTTGTTTGGGCAGGGTTATTTTTGGTGTTGTAGCTTTGTTAGGCATCGCCCGTCAGTAGATTGATCATTGGAACAAAAGAGGATTTGGGAATCCTTCAATTTTCATGTGCCAAGCGGATTTAGTCGAATCTAAGTGGGGGAGAATCATTCAGATATCCAGGATAAAAGCGAGTGTGAGACGAGGATGCGTCTCACATTCCCCTTTTTTGGGGAGGAAAGGTGGCCTTAGGGGTTAACTGAGTATCGGACATCGTGAGATGGGAGTTCGGGAAACTCCCCAGCATTTGGAACGCGTCTTTCTGACGTCATATTGCAGGCTTCGGGGGAGGGAACTAGGTAGTGTTCCAGTCAGTATTTGAGTTTAGTTTGGGAGGATAGACTGCATGGGTGCTCAGCATTGAGATGTGTATGGACAGTCAGGGTGAAAGTGTTGTAAGACTACGGGGGAGCCGTAGCATTCACTAATGAACGGATGGTGTGGGAATTGTTGTGAGATTACATGGTAGCCGTAGCATTCACAAATTCTTTCGGGAGATTGAGGATAGGGTAGACCAGTTCGCGAGGTTGTGGGAACGCCACAGCTTAGGTAGAATCAGGATCGGAGGAATTATTTGATCGATTATCAGTGGGGGAGAACCGTCCAGGTATCCAGGTCAGAAGCAAGGGTGAAAGCGGTGTAAGACTACGAGGGAGCCGTAGCATTCGCTAATGGTCAGTAGGGTATAGTGTTGTAAGACTGCGGGGGAGCCGCAGCATTCACTAGCAGTAGAGAGAGTGTTGTAAGACTGCGGGGGTGCCGTAGCGTTCACGGGTTCTTTCGAGTGATTTAGACTAGGGCAAGCTAGTTCGTAGGGTTGTGGTGAGGATCAGGACCAGAGGTGATTGACCGATCAGTTATCCGGGGGCGAGCTCGGGTGGTTATGGGAATCCAGGTTGGAACCGGTAGAGACCATTGAACCGAGGGACGGGACTTGAGATAAAGGATCGTGTGGATGAATAGTGCATGTCTCAGTAGGTTTACGGCTGGGTAGCCCTGATATTGGATCTTGGAAGAACCTGGTGGTTAGACCGGGTGCGAGACTGGTGGTCTCAAGGAATTGGCTAAGGGTATGTATTAATCGGTCGAGTACAGGATGACTGGGAGTCACTGTGCATTATGTAAGTGCCGATTCGAGGATCTCTGGTTAGGAGCAGGGTAACAATTCGGATTGGATTGGAATCTGAATCGGAATTCGTGCAAGATTTTGTTTCAGTAAGATGGGGTGTGGGACATTTATATGCCAAGGGCATCGAGGGCAGAATTCCAGGGTGATGTACGGGCTGGTTTAATGGTAGTTTAAGCCATTATGATGTGTCTCGAGTGGCCCTATCTGAAATAGAGCCACGACAGGTCGAAATCAGGAAACGATGGGTCGACGGAGGCCGGGTATGATGTAAGTCTGCAACTATTCTGGTGGTATTCACCTTTTGTGTTGGGCTCAATGGGACAGGTTGTCAGCCTACCTCGATCGGATGGATCAACAGGTTGAAGGAGCCAGGGCAATTAAGGTTAGACGAAATATTCTGTCGGAGGTCGCAGGGGGACTGCTGAGTGTGTTTTGGCTCAGCAATCGGGTGTGTGTGAGGTGTTCCAGACAGCGGACAGACAGGTTGGGACCAGGGAGGTTCCCGGGTGTTCTCCAGGGAAGCAGTCAAGTGGCAGCAAGAGGAGTAGGAGCAACTTCAGTGATTTGGGGTCTGTGTGTGGAATTGCTTGTTATTCGGTAGTTGCAGTTGATCGGTGATGATGTTCTTTAGGAAGCATCAAGGTATTGCGAGTGGAAAGTATTCTATCTAGACTGGTTTCTTGGGAAATCAGCTCGATGGTGATTCGTTGTGGGCAGTCTGTCAGAGAGACAGACCATCTCGAGACTTTAGATTTCGGATGAAGCGGATGTGAGCGGATTGCAGGATAGTTGGTCGTGGCAGACTTTGAGGACGAAGTCTAGTTTAAGTGGGGGAGAGTTATAACACCCTGTTCTGAAAATATATGTTTATGGGTTTCAAAGGCCAAGGCTAGGGGCGTTTCGGTCTTTTATGGGTTTTAAGTTTTTATTCGAGAGGTTTTGGGCTGGAGTGTGTCGTTAGAAGCATAGGGCTTCTCGCCACCTTTTCGTGGATATAAAGTTCATCGGAAACGGATCTAGAATGAAGGAGTTATGACACTTTGAAGATATTGGCAATAATGACCCCTATGGAGAAAAGTTCGCATGGAAGGCCATGCATGCATTTTTGGAACATGCATAGGTACGCCCAGCGTAGTGGAGCAAATGATCGCGGGTGCGGAGAGGCGTACGCCCAGCGTACGCTTAGAGCCTCAAAACCCTATTTTTAGGGAGTGCCACTATATAAAGAACATAATGGCTCCAACCCTATCCTCCTTATCAGCCTCCCCAACCTCAGAGACACCCTAGAACGCCTCATCCTTTCATTTTGTGAGATCTTGACCTTGGGAAGCTCATTTTGGTGGTTTTAAGCTTGGAAGAGGAAAAGAAGAAGTTGTCAAAGAAGGACTTGGGAAGTTGGAGCTTATATATCTGGAACAGCATCATCATTTGGAACCCTTTTGAGGTATAAAGTTCATAACTTTGCTTAAGAAAGCTTAGATCTTGTGTAGTGTGGTTTTGGGGTTATTTTGGTCCTAAGAATGGACCTTTTTGGAGCAACTTCGATTTTGAGCTTGGGGTTGCCACCCTCAGAGCTAAAGGTGTCCCATAAGTAATAAAATTTCAATCTTGATGGTCCTAATGGGTTCATGCATGATATTTAGCCCTTGTTATGGAAGTATGTTGTCACCTTTTGAGTTTGGGCTTATTTGGTGGGTTGCAAGTCACCAAGTTAGTGACTTTATGGGTTGAGACGTGGAAAAGGACCAGGATCTGTAATGGTAGCTTGTAGATCTGAGTATTAAGCACTTATTGGGAAAAGGTCTTAACAGAGGAATTACGTTGAGCGTACGTGCAGGTACGCCCAGCGTACGCACCATCTTGCCTGTACGCTTAGCGTACATAGATGTACGCCCCGCGTACTCTGTCTGTATGGGCTATATCTTTTGGGCCAAGGTTTGGAGGCATGCTTGGGTATTGGCTTGATGGGCCATTGGAAGTCAGGTAATGTGTGCCAAGGAGATGTTCGGGCTTAGGGTAAAGCCCATTGGAGGATATGGGCCTAATTTGGCAAATTGGGCCATTAATGGGCCACTAGTGGGCTTGGAAAGCCTACCTAGTGTTGGGCTTTTGTTTTGGAATTAGGCCAGGGGTAAAATGGTCATTTTACCCCCATGCGTGGATCAAGGATTATGGTATGGGGCCCAATTGCTAACTTGGGTATATTGATTGGTAGTGGCAGCTCGGGAAGCTGGCGGGGCAGCAGCTAAGGATTTCTTCAGGAAGCTTCTGCATTCAAGGTGAGTCTTCTCACCATATCAATGGGTCTAAGGCACCAAGACCGACCCATTATGCATTATGTGATATGCTAGTTGATTTCGTGTTACATGGTATGCTAGTTGATTATGTGGTATGTGATATGCTAGTTGTCTTTGTGATGCTTGCAGGGAAGACCTCGGGGGGTTCCCGAGGCACTAGGGTGTAAGACCTTGGAGGGTTTCCATGGCATCCTTAGTCAAGACCATGTGAGGGTTTCCATGACATTGGGCTAAGACCATGTGGGGGTTCCCATGGCACCTGGAATAAGACCCCGGAGGGTTTCCAGGGTATCCTTATATGTATGGTTGGTATGACAGTGGGCTAAGACCATGTGGGGGTTCCCATGACACCCAGAGTAAGAGCCTGGAGGGTTTCCAGGGCATCCTTATTTGTTTGTATGCATGGCTTGTGTGATTGATATGGTTGATGTAGCTGTTACAGCTGATATGGATTATGTGATTATGTGGATTATGTGGGCTATGCTCTGGGGAACTCACTAAGCTTCGTGCTTACAGTTTTGTTTATTGGTTTCAGGTATCATCGTTTGGAAAAGAAGAGCCCGGATTAATCGCAACGCACACACCTATGTTTTCCGCGTTGAATGATTTTGGGATGAACTCTGATAAATGCTTTTAATTAACGATGTTTTAGATGTTTGGAATAAATAATATCTATATTTTGACTATATTAAAAATGAAATTTTTACCCTTGATTTTTGGGTCGTTACACCAACATCACAAAAATCGATGGGGATGTAGGAGACCACCGTCACAGTTCTTGTGCCTCGCTTCCTTCCCATCAGCACCGACAATGTTCATATGCCTTCAAATCATTCTCGTCAAATGATGTTGTGTGTAGTGGCTAGTATGGAGGAAAAGTATTGGGGTGGGAGGTTGAAGTTGAACGATATGAGGAATTAAATTATGGTTTTATTTAATTTTTCTTTATTTCACATAATAAATAATAAATTAAGTAAATGGTCCTTAAGGTTTATTGTATATTTCATATTTAATCCAAGGGTAAATAAGTCATTTTAAAAAAACTAACAAGTCTAAAGTTAGAGTTAACAGCGTAAGGACCAACCACGTAACGTTTACAAACCATAAGGACCATCAGTGTAGCGCTTTCTAAAGATATCGTGAAAGTGATACTTTTTGGAAACCATAGTGGACATTTTTGAAATTTTGTCTAAAATGTTGGACCTGAAAAATGTTATTTATTAAAGACAAAGCTTCCTAAATGGTACCTGTGGTTTCACAAAATCTAAAGTTTCGTCCTTAAGTTCAAAAAACCTTACAGATGGTCTCTGTGGTTTCAAAACTTTTAACACATGGTCCTGGTCTCTGTGGTTTCAAAACTTTTAACACATGGTCCTTTTAACTGACGTCGTCATCTTTTAGCCGTTAATAGAAGGACATTTCCGTCATTTCACAAAACATGGACCATTTATGAAGTTTTTTGTTATTTAAAAAAAATTAAAGAAAATGTAATTATTTAATATATAAAGGGTCACCTACCCCTCTCTCTCTCTCTTAAAAATGTATTTTTCTTTCAGGTGTTTCATCAAACACCTGGATTGCATTGTTCTTCTCCGTCCTATTACAATTTATTAATGAAAGGATCAGTTACAAACTGAAACTTTATGAAATAAAAACTTTGTATTAGCTAAGTAGTTTACTTGTTCTTGAGAAAATTGATATATCTAGATGTGGACATGCATGAATAAATTACCCCAAAAAATATTAAGAAGAAAAAATCATTGCAATCTATATGATATATAATAGTCAACGAGATCAAATCACAACAAATCTGCATTTGATGGATAAAGCAAAAAGTTCTCTAAGTTACAGCCAAAAACAGGAAGTCGTCCACACCGAGCACACATCTTTAAAGACAAATCAATTACTTTGGAACCATCAAATATGGATTACAACAAGCTAATTTGTTCAGCAAAAACATAAATTGAATCAAAGCAACAAAATTTATGTAAAGAAGCAAGTTAGTGTTTTTATCTCTAAACTATTGCAGTTGACGAACCTGTAAAGATCTTATACGATGTTCGATTTCTGCTCTATTAAAATGGCTGGGAGGTTTGTTATTCTCTGCACTTTTGACGAATGATTTCAGGTTCTTTTCTACACCTGAATCTTAAAGTATGAATCTTTGAAGGTTGTGAAGCCACTCCTGCAAAAAAGAACAAGAAAGAATGTACTTTAAGAGAGAAGGACTCAACACCTTCAAAATCGATCACCCATAACAGAGCGCCCCTCTCCATCAACAATTTCTCCCATCCCTCCCTCTGTCGCATACACAAACACATAGTAATGGCGAGCCAAACACCTTCGTTTTCCCATGGAAGGAGTAGATAGTGATGATTGATGAGTGAGGTGCTGATGGTGATGGGCGAGATGTCGATGGTGGGGTGGGTTGGTAGATCAGAGACACCTCCTTCTTTATTTTTGACTTTCGTTCTCTCTCCTTTCTCATTCCTGTCAAGCAACACCGGATCTTGCGCATCTGGGTCTTCTTCGAAATCATCGACATCATCTTTATAATTTGGAGATTACAGGAAGTATTGAGTGTTTTGAACATATTAGGAAGATTTCGATTGGTGGATTTGATGATGAAAGAAGATGAAGGATCGACTTTAATGGTGTGTGTTGGGGGAGGAGAGGTGGAATATTATTAATCAAGGCACCAACGAACCAATTCAAAGTGTGGAAATTTAAAACTATCAACGGCAAAAGGAAAGGTCGTAAACTTTTATAATGGACGCACATGTACCGGATTATAACAAAACTCACTTCCTTTTTTTCATTTAAAATTGTTTTTTAGGCCAAGTTTTTTATCGAAAAGAAAAACCGAATATATAGTTGTTCACGATTTTTCGTCCTCTTTCTATAAAGATCAATGATGATATATAAAAAACAAACTTTTTTTTTCAAAAAAAACTCACTTAATTTTCTTAGTTTTTTCAATATTTAAGTTTATTTTTATAAAAAAAAACTAATTATACCAAAAATATTAATTTTTTGTACTCTATTAATAAACATCAACACCGATTAAAAAAAAAGAAAAAAAAAACTTGAACAGTGTAGATTCACACTGTGAATCTAAACTGTAAATATTTCAATTTTTAACATTCACAATATGAAAAATCTCGAAGAGTTCATATTCAAATTGTGAATCTGAATTACTATTATGCACACTGTGAATCTGAGAAGGTTCACAAAAAAAACCTCGATCAGTGTAGATTCACACTGTGAATCTAAACTGTAAATATTTCAAATTTTAACATTCACAATGTAAAAAAACTCCGATCAGTTCAGATTCACACTGTGAATCTGACTTATTATTGTGCACACTGTGAATCTGAGGAGGTTCACAATGTGAATCTGAATAGGTTTACAATATAAATCTGAACAGGTTCACAATGTGAATCTGAACTGGAATATCGTTTTTTTTAACATGAATATGAATCTATGTTTAAAAAGTACAAAAAATATGAATTTTGATATATTTATTAATTTTTTTTCTATAAAAAAATAGACCTTAACTTTTTTTATCAAAGAAAATGAACTGAGTTTTTTTCGAAAAAAAAAAGTTCGTTTTTTATATATCATCATGGATCTCTATGGAAAGAGGACAGAAAATCGTGAACAACGGTATATTCGGTTTTTTTTTTTCGAAAAAAACCATGGCCTAAAAAAATTTTAAACAAAAAAAAGTGGTGAGTTTTTTTTGTAAAGGGTGGATTTTTTGGTATAATCCGGTGTGTGTGCGTCCAATTTAAAAGTGTACATCTATTTCTTTGGCCGTTGATCGTTATGATTTCCGACACTCACGATTGGTTCTTTGGTTCATTGGTTAATTATGGTTCTCTATTGAACCTCACCCTATATATATATATATATATATATATATATATATATATATATATATATATATATATATATATATATATATATATATATATATATATATATATATATATTAAATAACAAAAAATTCATAAATGATCTCTGTGGTAGTGAAATGACGGAAATGTCCTTTACTTAACGGACAAAAATTGACAGAGTAAGCAATAATGACCTTTTTATTAAAATTTTTGAAACCGCAGAAATCATCGTGGAGATTTTTGAAACTTAAAGACAAAACTTCAGATTTGGTGAAACCTGGTGACTATTTATGAAGTTTTGTCTTCGTTAAAAAGAGTCGTCAAATATTTAGCATTAATAAAAAGTGTATTTCATGTTATCAAGATTCAAGACTATGAGATATTGAGATGCATTTTTTGGATTTATTAAAGATTAACAAAAATTTTAGAATCCAAATTTCTAGACTAGATGCTCACATCCGTAACGACTCAAGACTCTCGGGTGATCTTTCGAGTTTGTACTCCACGATCATGGCACCCCCTTCATCACCATCGTCCCTTCTTCCTTCGAAACCCCATTACGCCATAACCATCATAACCTTCTTAATCCTCACTTGTTCCCATGTTCCAGTAGTAGAACCTCTTAAAGCACCCATTTTTCCACACGACCTTCTTCCGTTATTACCCCGTCAAGTTTCATGGTCCATTCTCACTTCCCTCCGAGCCGCCACCGATCTTTTGCCCACCTTCGTTGGCGCCGCCTCTATTTCCAACAATTCTTATATAAATTGGAAAGGCTCTTGCTTTTATGAGAACTCTGCCTGGTTAGAGCTACATAATAAAACCGGCAGTGAATTTGGTGGAGGCACTCTCCATATCAAGGTACATAATACATACTTATGCATATACATCTATATTAGTTTTTTTGTTTATTGGTTTCCTTCTATCGTTTAGTCACTTTTTTTTTGATGAATTGATCCTTTATTTTGGGGTATTTTGATTTGTTTGACATGTAAGTTATTGATCTCTCAATTCTTGAATTGCTTCCAATAAAATTTTTAGTATATCTTTTTCTGGTACTGAGGTTAAATGTTTAGGGTTTCTTGAAGTATGTTGCTGTAGAGATTCATACCTTTGTAGGTTTTATGTTTCTTTGTTTTCTTCAATGTGTTCAACCTCACCTTTTTAATTTAGCCACCCTTTATTTTGGATGTATTCTGTATTTTGATTCGTTTTGGCATGTGGGCTATGGATTTCTTGATTTTTAATCGTCATTTGATTTTTGAATTGAAGCTGATACAAGTTTTTTAGTGAAGTTTTAAAGATCTGGAGCTTAACTTGTTAGGGTTTTTTAAAAGTATGTTTGGAGTGGTAGGATTTGTCCAATATAATGATGTGTTCAATAATTAAGCTAATAATGATGTGTTCATGAACCAGTTGATTGGTTTTATCATTTGCTTAATTAGTTCTGTACTTCTGTTAATCATGTTTCATGTGCAAAACATGAAAAATACCTTTCTCTATATTAAGGGGTGTTTGGATGTGTGATTTTTGTGGTTATTATTGGCACTTGAATAATAAGAATCAGATTACTAGTTGACTAAAGTTATGAATAGTTTCGTAATTGTGAGTTTATTAAGTGGTTATTGGGTTAGGAGTTGTTTCTTTTTTTCTTAATGGGTTAAGCACTTAATCTGGACAACTATACACGATTGTTTGTTTTTTTACTTAACCTGGACAGAATGACTTAATGGGTTAGGCCAAAAAAAACCTCACTTAATGTATTAAGAAACTAACCTTTACTTATTTTCCCTTACTTTTTCCTCCCAACTCTTTTCATGTTAAAATTAATGAATATTGTAATTTTTTTTGGAATGCAATGATTAAATGTTCATTTAGTCTAGAAAAAGTAACAAACTTAATGTATTCAGACAGACATCAGTACCCATTTAGCCACATTACTCATACAAGACGAATGTTTCTTGTTTTCCCCATTAAGTTCTGTATGGGTAAAGTGACTAAATGGGTAATGATGTTTGTCTGGACAAAGTTGATGGATATTGTAAAATTTGTTTTTTTGGAATTCAAGGATTAAATGGTCATTTAGTCTCATTCTGACAATTTATTCAGTCTAGAAAAAGTAACAATCTTTATGTATCCAGACAGACATCATTACCCATTTAGCCACATTACCTATACAAGACTTAGGGACTGTTTCTCTTTTTCCCCATTAAGTTGTTATGGGTAAAATGACTAAATGGGTGATGATGTTTATCTGGACAAAGTGATGTAGACATAAAGTCTATTTCTTTTGTAGACTGAATAAACCGTCTGAATAAGACTAAATGATCATTTCATCTTTACATTTGAGTCAAAATTGTAAGCACCCCCCAACTATCAAATATCGTTATCCTATAATGCACGTAACGCGTTAAAAGCTTTTTAAGTTTCTAAAATACTTTCATCTTATCTTATTTTAGGTAAGTAATGCACACAGTTGGACATGTATGGATCTCTATATCTTTGCAACTCCATATCGTGTGACATGGGACTATTATTTCTTATCTCGGTAACATAAAATTGAGTTTCGTGAATGGGAAGGGAAACCCGAATATGAATATGTAAGTTTCCATTATTTGTCGACTCTAACCATTTGTGATTAATAAGCCACTTATCGTGTGTTAAAGTTAAACCCTATTTCTTCCTTGTTGAAGGTGAAAAAGAATGGAGTTTCCATTTTTCTCTTGGAAGCAGGGATGTTAGGAACCCTTGAAGCATTGTGGGAGGTCTTCCCGTTGTTTACAAATACTGGATGGGGGGAAAGTGCAAATCTTGCTTTTCTAAAGAAAAACATGGGAGCTAAATTTGAAGAGCGACCCGAGCCATGGGTAACTAACATTAACATAGATGACATACAATCAGGAGAATTTCTTGCAATATCCAAGATCCGAGGGTTATGGGGCGGGTTTGAGACTCTTGAGAAATGGGCATCCGGGGCTTACGCGGGTCACTCCGCTGTTTGCTTGAGGGATTCTGAAGGAAAACTGTGGGTTGGAGAATCTGGACATGAAGATGAAGAGGTAAATAAAATAAATAATCATTATCTTTTTGTTATGTTTATGAAATGGAATGAAGTGGATTTTTTTTAGGGTGAAAATCTTATTGCGATGATGACATGGGAAGAGTGGTGGGAGTTTGAGCTGACAAAAGATAATACAAATCCACATATTGCATTGCTTCCTTTGCATCCTGATCTTCGGGACAAGTTTAATGAAACGGCTGCATGGGAGTATGCAAAAAGCATGATAGGAAAACCATACGGTTATCATAATTTGATATTTAGCTGGATCGACACCATTGATGGAAATTATCCACCACCATTGGATGCTCATCTGGTATTTTCACTCAATTTGTCCCATAAAATGAAAAATGGTATTTGGTACTTATTTATTTATTTATTTATGCAAGTGTAAAAGTATTTTGGATTATGGTGTACAGGTTGCTTTTGTTATGACCATATGGAACCAAGTACGACCCGAATATGCAGCCAATATATGGAACGAAGCCTTGAACAAGCGGCTTGGTACTCAGGTTCGTTTTTTTTCTTATTTGGCATTATGATTTGTTAAGAAATGAATGAAAGTATTTCTTTGCAGGATCTTGATCTTCCGGAGATCTTGGTAGAAGTGGAAAGGCGTGGATCATCTTTCGCGCAGCTATTAACTATTCCTGAACAGGATGACTGGACATATGTGGATGGAAAATCAGCTTCTTGTGTTGCATTCATCCTTGAAATGTACAAAGCAGCTGGACTTTTTGGTGATCTTGCAAACTATATTCAAGTTACTGAATTCACGGTCAGTTTTACTTTTACCCCCCTAATTGTGATTGTGATTTACCTCCACATCACATGTTGGCTGTGGGTGTTTTTTATTTTCATTTTTGATAATTATCCTTATATATATATATATATATATATATATATATATATATATATATATATGCAGATAAAAGACGCTTATACCCTCAACTTGTTTGAAAACAATTCGAGTCGTCTCCCAAAGTGGTGCAATGATGGTGACACGGTGAAACTGGCATACTGTCAAATTAAGGGGAAGTATTGGATGGAGCTGTCGGGATACAATATTACTGAGCCGTACCCACATATGGCTGAAAGCTGCCCCTCCATGCCCCCAGATTACTCCAGACCCAAGTATTGTTGAACCTAATTAAGTAGAGTACAGCAGGACAAATTTACAACATGCTGTCGTATTGTGTATATTGATGGATTTTGGCATGTTAAGTAGAAGATTATTGTAGGCATCAAAACTTGGTGCATAAAGTTTAAGATAATGTTCATGTATGTAAAATTCTGCTTCTCTCATCTCTACTATTTTCTATGCTTGTCTTAGATAGCGGACGGGTAAGAATATATATATGTGACTAGGTTATAACCCGTGTACTACACGGGTGAATATGTAAAACAATTTTAATTAGTTATTGGACGTTATAATTACTACTACATTTGCAAAATAACAATATACTTTTATTAACTTGCAAATTTAAACATCCTACTTTCATGTTTTGTTATTAAATCACTGTAATAAATTTCAATAACACATGAAAAATACATACTTGCATCAATACTTCCGTTCATCTGTCTCTTAAAGCATGGTAATATACTTAATTTATTCAAAAAATAAAAATTTCCATCAATACTTTGCATTTAAAAATAGAACCTTGCATCAATACTTTCTTGCATTTTATTATTTCTTAGGCATAAAAATATCATTTTAAAGTAGAATCCCTAAAATGAACTCTTACCCAATAAAAATTGCATGTTCATGACATTTTTCATATATAATGCATAAAGCTCAATTATAATCTCATTTAGGGAGAGAGTTAAATTATAATTTATATATAAAAAAACATTAGCATTAAAGCGTAAATTATGACTATTAAAAATTGTGGTTCCAAAATTTTAAATGTACAGCCACTCATGTGAAAGCTCCAATGTTTAGGAATGGGAAACACTTTTATGAAATAAATTCCATATATATATATATATATATATATATATATATATATATATATATATATATATATATATATATATATATATAAACGATTAATGTTGCCACTTGAAAAAAAAACACTTTCACCACTAAAATATTTATTTTATCCATCATACCCTCACACCTTCCTTCATTTTAACTTCATCACATAATCTTCATCTTCTAAATCACACCATATTCATAAATCATAACTATTAAAAAAATCCAATTCCTAATCTAAAAAAAAAACAAAAATCAATAAGTAAAACAAATATGTTGATGAAACAAACAAAATAGCTTTTAAAAAATAATATAAAAGGTAAAGAAGAAAACTTGGAGTCACATGCTATGATTTCCACCAAATACCTTCAGTGAATCATGCTTCCTTTGCATTGGATGTCAAACTACCATTTGTACGGGCATGGTTTCCATAATTCATATTTATTAGCTACACCAACTGCATCTTCAGCCCTATTGAATTACGATTGAATAAGGACAATGACAATGTTATTATCATATAAATAAAAAGTTAGTTTTTGGAAGTCGTCTAATTTCCGTCTAGGAAAGTCTTTACACACAACATGGTCGGTTGAAATTCTCTCATATATGATTTTTGTTTGGTAAGTTGCTAAAGACGAAATGCCTCCTTGCTATTCTTTCACTTGTTTGACTCCACTAGTCGCACCCATTATAGCCACTATTGTTGTCTTTGCATTCATCATCTAGTTACCTACAACCACTTTTGACAACGCCATACAACCATCATTGTCACATCCCACCCTCGACTTTACAACCCTACCCATTGTCCCTCATAACAGAATAAACTCATCTGATATCTTCATATCCAACAATAACCGACACTCTGAAACCTGTTTTTATAAACAATCAATTTAGAATTAAATTAGTTTATACTTTATTTTAGAAAATTAAATAAGGGCAACTTTTCAATTTACTATATATAAAAATCATTTGAAAAAAAATACAAACCAAACCAAGATACCAGATTGCAAATCTTGAATACCCCTGCTACTAACAAAAGATGAAACCACCAGGTCTACAAAGAAAAAAATAAAGGTGATAAAATATCAAACACATGGAGGGCATATCTAAAGATTTGCCTTATATTTTGTACAGTAACACAAAAAAACTGATGAGTACAATGTTATTATAGGGCTATAGCAAGGCAATATAACATTTATTAAATATTTAGTTTACTTGTTAAGAAATTAAAGTAAGCTCGGTATTAAAAAGATATTTAAAAAAATATCCAACAGTTAATGAACAAACAAATTACAACCTATGAACCTAAAATTCAAAACAAATATACACCAATAAGAATAGCTCTACATCAAGAGCACCCCACAGTGCTGCTTACTTCAGGTCATACATGGTCGGCTTCAAAGAGGTAGGGTTGCATGATACCTCTTGGACAGTTACAGAAACATTATTTTAAAGTAGGATGCTATAAGTGGAAGTAGGATGCTATAAAAACAGAAATTGATTAGGAAAAAACAAAACTTAATAAATTTAGTGAAAACTCAACCCTTATCGATCCTACTTACATTTGTAATTACGTCCTTAGTATGTAAACCCACCTGCATAAAGATTGAAAATTTATTTAATAATGTCTAGTATACCAAATTAAAAAATAATTAGTGGACCATTTTTCTCAAAAGTAGAAAAATAATCCAATCCTCCTCAAAGATTTTAAAACTTTAATGAAAAAAAAACAGGACATGGCTCTACAACACCACTTCTAAAAAATACACTTTTTGTTTCTTAGTCGATCAAAGCCCAATCATTGTTCCTAATGTAGTACCCGCTGTAAGTTGACAAAAGATCAAAAAATAAGTTCAACAAAAGGAACAAATGGTGAAAACTTGATTAATATACCACTCATTCATAAATAATTTAAAGTTCAACGATCGAGAATACGATATTTTGAGATGAGATTTTTAGTCTTTGGAGAAAAGCATAGTAACTGAATCATACCTATAACATCAAAAAAAATTCAGCTCTTGAACAGATTACTACAAAATCAAACTTTTTTATATTAAAATTTCCATAAACTTTAATAATACAATTGTGTTTTACTCCATAAAGAGAGTTGTCTCAGAAATACATACCAACTATCAACTCTGAACTTTTGCTGGTATAAAAAGATCAATCTGGTAGCAAATAAATACATATGAGCCACCAAAGGAATAACCATAACACAAGTTTTTGCATCTTTGTTCAATTAAATATCTGCATAACGATAATAAAAGATGAAGATATGGGTTATGGGTTACCAGTTCATTCTCAAAACACAATGGCTACTATCAAATGACGTTTTCTCATATGAACATCAAAAACTCTTTTTTTCTTGACCATCGACATCTGTCATGACAAAAACACGATTCTCTATAAACCTGATATAACTAAAAAAATTGAAAAAAGAACAAACAAAATTAGAACATTAACATGAATCAACCGGGTGAGAGGAAAATGAAAGAATTTGAGTCATTAAAAACTAAAATCTTCATGGGGTTTTGAAAAAAATGGTCCAAAATTGAGGTTAACTGTAACTTTTAGGGTTAAGAGGGAGAAACTGAAGGTTATTACCTGAAATCCAAGGAAGGGGATCACATGCTAATATTAGGTTCATTCTTTTTCACTGCAACATCAAATAAATGATCAACGAAGGAAGATGAGTGCAAGCGGCTATATAAGGTGCGTTGAAGTAAAAATCACAGTTGATCATCTGCACAGTAGAGATGACCGGTAAATCATTGAACCACAAGGTAGAATTGAAGTTTTCTATTTGATAAAGGATTTAAGTATTTTAAATTTGAAGCGATTTCCAAAACAAAGAAGTCGAAATTGAAGGAAACAGACGCGTGATCTAGGGAATAAACCGATGAGTAGATATGGTTTGGGGGTGAAACGTATTGTTAACAGATTGTATTAATGGTTTTATTTTTTTTAGTTTTTTTTATTAATTATTCAGTGATAATATCGAATCCTTAATTAGTTAATTTGATTCCTAATTTTTAGGAACGAAATAAAGTAAAGATGAAGGATATAGGCGGGAAAAACAGTCAAATGATTTTTGTTGTAATGACACGTGGCATAGTTGGGGTTTAATAGAATGTCGTGTGGCGTTTAAAAGAGGTATTTATTAAGTATGGAGATTCCGGTTGGTTTAAAGTAACTTTTAAGTAGAAGCATCCAACATCCAAACACCATCGCCAGAAAAGTAAATTTACTAAAACAACAGACTATTTTCAACATAAATAAGTTAACACCTTTCAGTTGGTTATAATTTGGAACCGTTCTTGAACTGATATCTTTTTTAAAGCATATTTTGTTATTGAATGATGCTATTGCTATAGGCACAATGTTAGCGACCTAACCTAAATTATGTTATTAAAATTATAATTTATAAAATAAGTAATTAAATGTATATTTGAGAAATTTATACAAATATAGACAGACAAATGTCATATTCGTGTTTGTTTTAAAAAGTCACCCAAATTTTTTGTTTGTATATTAAGGGAATGAACTCTTGTTTAACCTGTTAAAAAGTCACTTAACCCACTATAACATGTTTTAATCTCATTGTAGCCTCATATCTTTCAACCTCCTCTCTGCAGTTATGTGTGTCCTCCATTGCAGGTTACAAAATAGAAGAAAAGGGAATGAACTCTCGGTAAAGGTTTGTCTCGTGAATCTGGGGTGTGAAATCACCAACTATTTCACATTCGGAAATCTTGAATCAAGATTGCAAGAATGCAGGTTGTCACCTCCATCTGATTTGAGTTATACATACAAGTGAAACCATGAACCATCTTTGGTGGGGAATCCAAAAATCAAAACCAAGAAAAATGAACCCAGAGAAAATAAGAAAAATTCCCCTTTTGAAATCATGAAGCTTGCATATGATTCCAAACAAAACCCAAGAAAAACATAAAATTTGATGCTCTAATTGTGTTTAGAGCAACTTCAGGAGCCATTTCCCCCTGTTATTGACCAAATATGATACCTAGAAAATGATGAACTTCATAAATTTCAGCTAAAATAGTGACCATCAACACCATAAAATCAACCGGTGCTTTAAACCAGAAATTGATGAACAGATGAAGAGAGTATAACAAGAACCCACCAAACAACAAAAATCCCCAAAAGAATCGAACTCGAAACACATAACAGGTGGATGAACCCTTAATGTACATTTTTTTGTACATCAAGAAATTAAACAGAGCGAAGTGGTGAAACTTTTGGACCATGAATTAGAGCTCGGAACCCTAAGTAGTGGAGGGTCAGAACCACCTGGAGTGGTGGCGGCAATTCGTATGCCGATGCTTAGGGTTTCTGATTTCAAATGTGGGACCATTGAAATGATTCAAGTGAATGGATTTTTGTTGCATAAAAAGATAGTTTTTCACAAAAACCGGCAACGAAAGCTTTTAATTTTTTTTATAAATTTCAAGTGAAGCAACAAAACAAACCATCAAGGATCCTTTTAAAGAGGTTAGAATGATGTTACAACAACCATAGGGTGTTTAGAAAATACAACCTTTGTAGCCTTTTGACCCTCTTGGATTTGGGGTGTTGAAGTAGATGGCAAGAACAAGGAGCTCGATCTTCTCTACAAGTAATCCACCAACAAGAATAAGGTACCAGAATTGCTAGATTTCTTCTTGTATAATCTTTTTGTCTTTAAGGCTTAAGCACTTAACTAATAAGTGAAAAGGAAGACACAAAAGATGAACTCTAAAAACCCACGAACTAACTTCAAGTGTGAGAGAGAGAGAGAAGGCAAGAGAACCTACGGTTCTATGCATGAAAGAGTGAATGATTTTTTTCTTCAAGTCATTTAGTGATAAAACAACTAGCCTTATATAATATGATCATGTTGTGTACTACATGCAAGGTAATGAACAAACATGGGACATAATCTAAGCATGGGGGGCAAGAATGTTGGAGATTGACTTTCAACCTCCTAGCCTTGATAACCCAAAGTTTTAAGGACTAAAATGGTCCATTGGATTTTCTAGTTTGTTGTTTAGTCACTTAATTAACTAGCTAGTTTGTCAATCTTTGGTGAAAGTGTCCAAAACTTTATACATGACTTATATATCATACCATATGGTGTGTGTGTGTATATATATATATATATATATATATATATATATAAATTTTTCTCTAATTAAATACAAGAGTTGAATTTTTTTATTAATTATCAAATACTTAATAAATATTCAATAAGTACCAACTTGATTAAGGTGTGACCCTATAGGATCATATGTAATTAGCAATGTCACTCAATAATGATTCTTGGGCATATAGATCCAATAATCTCCCACTTGCACAAGATTCAATTAAAGACTGACATATACAGTAGCTGACATCTAGCAATGGGCTACTGCCCCTAATAACATACGAAGGGGGTGCCATCAATCAACATCCAATTCCAGGAGCTCGCTAGCTATAATTGAAGTATAAGGTAAGTGTATCAATATTCTCTTTGTTACAGACATCATGTTGGATATGAGACATGGAACGTGATCGTTCTCATTTGCCATCCAACTTTTAAGAAAGGCGCCTTGGATGTCTAACTCTCAACACATAAGAGGAACAAATCCCATCTTGACTACATACACACTCTTATATAGTTCATGCTATACCAAACGAAGGCTTTTATAACTGCACGGTTATGAACAACGTTTAACCATGTCAAAGTATAACAATCCCCATACTTGAGTTCTTCAATATGCATCTTAGGTCGAAAGACATAAAGATATTTACCTGTGATCAAGATTCACTTATGATATCGATCCATGAAGTGACTCTTGATGCGGGTCATTTCCAATAGTTGTTCTCAAACAAGTACATATGAATTTGAATGTAGCACTTTGCTATTTCACCTCTTGAAATCAACCAAGCCGATTCATATTAGTCTTAATTTACAGTTGCTCCCGCAACAGTGACTGACTATGGACAAATTTTGAATAATTACATTATTCAAGGATTGAATAACATGCTAATATAGAACACAATAATATTCAACACAAAAGTGATGTTTCATATTCAGAGGAGATTACATATCATTGTTACATAATTCTGAATATCCAGATATTAGTCAAGTACAGATTTACATCCAATCACTAGCTAATCGTAGACCGATTCCTTTTGCATGACTCTCAAACTTGCTTTGAGGTAGAGCCTTTGTGAACGGATCTGCTAGATTATCATCTGTATGAATCTTTTCAATGCGTACATTTCCCAATTCTAATTCCTGACGAATGAAATTGAATTTTCGTTGAATGTGTCTACTCTTGTTGGTAACCATCGGGTCTCTTGCGATAGCGATGGCACCAGTGTTGTCACAAAGCATCTCAATGACATTTTTGATGCTTGGAACAACACCCATATCACCGATGAATTTCTTCATCCAATCAACTTCTTGAGCCGCTTCACATGTAGCTATGTACTCTGATTCTATTGTGGAGAGTGCAACCAATTCTTGCTTTGAGCTCTTCTAGGAAATGGCTCCTCCATTAAGTGTGAACACATATCCCGACTGTGATCATGAGTTATCTTGATCAGTGTTGAAACCAGTGTCAGTGTAACATCTTACAGTGAGCTCTTCTTCAACTCCTCCATAGACCAGAAACATATCTTTAGTTCTTCTTAAGTACTTAAGTATATTCTTAACAACCACCCAATGTTTTTCGCCAGGATTAGCTTGATATCTACTAGTTATACTAATAACATAAGCTACATTTGGCCTTGTACATGTCATAACATACATAATTGAACCCACTGCTGAAGCATACGGTATGCGTTTCATTCTTTTGATCTCATTTTCACTGAATTTGTCCCACAAAATGAAAATGGTATTTGGTGTAAAGTATTTTGGATTTGGATTATGGTGTACAGGTTGCTTCTATTATGACCATATGGAACCAAGTCCGACCCGAATACGCCGCCAATATATGGAACGAAGCCTTGAACAAGCGGCTTGGTACTTAGGTTTGTTATTTAATCATAAAGGCATTGTACTTTCACTTTTTTTCTTATTAGGCATTATGCTTTGTTAAGAAATCAATGAAAGTACGTTGCTATTTCTTTGCAGGATCTTGACCTTCCAGAGATCTTGGTAAAAGTGGAAAGACGTGGATCATCTTTCGCGCAACTGTTAACCATTCCTGAACATGATGACTGGACATACGTGGATAGAAAATCAGCTTCTTGTGTTGCATTCATCCTTGAAATGTACAAAGCAGCTGGACTCTTTGGTGATCTTGCAAACTATATTCAAGTTACTGAATTCATGGTTAGTTTTACTTTTGCCCACCACCTTAATTGTGATTTACCTCCACATCACATGTGGCTGTGGGTGTTTTTTATTTTCATTTAATAATTAATTAATAATAAATATATGCAGATAAAGGACGCTTATACCCTCAACTTCTTTGAGAACAATTCGAGCCGTCTCCCAAAGTGGTGCAATGATGTGAAACTTGGGTATTGTCAAATTAAGGGGAAGTATCAGATGGAGCTGCTGGGATACAATTCTATTGAGCCATACCCACATATGGCTAAAAGCTGCCCCTCCATGCCTCCAGATTACTCCAGACCCAAGTATTGTTGACCCATCATCCATCCGTCTTAACTCTTAAGTAGGACAAATCTACAACATGTTGTGTATATTGATGGATTTCGGCATGTTAAGTAGAAGATTGTATTTGTAGGGATCAAATGTAAGTAAAATTCTGCTTTTGCTTATCTCATCTCTATTTTCTATATATGCTTGTCATAAGAATGTATGTGTGTGAGTAAGGTTGTTTTAACTTTTAAGTTGAAGCATCGATAGATACAAACATAATGGAATTACATCCAACATCCAACACCATCGCCACAAAAATAAATATGACGGATTTCAACATAAGTTAACCTATCAAAATGATTACAATATAACCACAATATTGAAACTGTGATTGATGTAAAACTAGTACTAGTATATAAATACAAAGTGTTTAACATAAAATGAAAGAACCCCTTTCTATACTTTCATATTTCTGAAAGACCCAAACTTTCATATTTGACAGTTGTTATTCCGAAACATGCTACATGCATATTCATAAAACAATATTTTATATTGATAAAACGGTTACAAACTACTGGATACAAACCCACTATCTCATAGTGTTATATATTACATAACTTCCCAGGATTCTATAGATTTATACATATGGGAGTGCAAAATACAATAGTTTCAAACTATTCGAAAATCTTCTATCAATACAGTAGTTTCAAACTATTCAAAAATCTGCTACCAGTATATAACTATACTGGATGCTTATCTCCTGCAAATTAGTTAAACATTGAGAGGGGTAAGCGGTGGCGCTTAGTGAGTTCAATAATAGATACAATATAACATTATGCCATATAGATACTGTAATATGCCAGAAGCAAAGAGGAACAAGGAACAACAAAGGCATAATGCGAAAAGCTTTCCATATTAATCAATGAGACATAACAAATTCCATACTTGATATAAAATCAATAAAGTTTCAGCACAAATGGCACAGTAAATACTTAAGAATATCATTTTGCTAGAATATTTAGGCTTTCAGCCTTATCTTAGCATACTACCGAAGCCAAAGTGATGCCTATGTCATACACTTCATGGTCAACGGTTCATACCAATACCCAAGTGATGCTTATGTCATACACTTCAAGTCAGAGGTACAGCCTTGCTATAAAATAGCAGATACAACAACTCGAGATGATAACATGGAAAAGCACATAGCACATATAACACATAACATACAATTGTTCGTATATATTAAACTCACCGAGAAATAACCGGGGGTCAAAATAGTAATTTGGGCAGCACTTCGGCTTTAAATATGACTTTCTTCGTTGAAAACCGGGCTCTGCGAAGGTAGAGCTTCGAAACCGAAAAGATAAATTTTTCGGGCTTCTCGGAAATCTCGGGGCGCGTTTCGGGCTTTGGAATAAGTACCGAGGCTTCGGGGGAAGTCGGAATGCAAGAAAATGTTGAAAAGGGGTGAAAAAGGCCAAGTTTTAAACTTCTAACCGGGAGGTCTCGCACCCCTTATATAGGTGCGAGCCTTGGATCCGAAGCGAGGAGAGGAGGGCACGCGGATGCGAGGTTCGGACCAGGTTGCAGCAGGGCGAGGCTCGGACGGACAGGTGCTCGCTTCGCATTGGTCAGATGACGCGACTTCTGGCTTCGGATCGGGTCGGCTGCTTCGGTCCAATGGGAGGAGGACACGAGGGTCGGATCACGTGTGGCATGCGAGGATCACGTGGCCCTTCGGACATCTGTACGACACGCGTCGCTTCTCGGGCATGCCACTCAGCAGCTTCGGACACGTGGCCAACTCCGAGCGAGGGTGACGTGGCAATCACTATTCATGCGAAATTTCTCGAAAAATGTGCCCAATCTTGTAAAATCCATAACTTTCTCATACGGACTTCGTTTTTGACGTTATTTATATGCACACGTAGAGAAAATTATGCTCTACAACTTTCGTTTAGACTGCGTCGGAAAATTTTGACTTTATTTTTATATTATTATTTTTAACAGACCGGGACTGGTAAATCCGTTAAAAATTCATAACTTCTTCATCCAACGTCCGTTTTCATCAGACTTTTTACCGTTGTACTATTAATGACGAGACCTCCGATTCTCATTTAGGTTGTGTCGGCTAAAAATCACTCGATCTAAAATTCGAGTTTTTAGCTGTCTACTGCTAAGCTGAAACTTGTAAAAATCATAACTTCCTCATACGAAGTCAGATTTTGGCGTTCTTTTTATCGAACTTCTCGGTTTAACGAATACTACGAATTTCATTTAGATCACTAAGGCTAAAAAGTAGTTTATCAAAAACTCACTTTTTACGTCATTCGGCACCGTGCCGGTTTTATCGCGGATCTTCGATTGGTCATAACTTCTTCGTTATAACTCGGATTTCGATGCGGTTTTCACCTATATGTTTCTAACGCGATTATCTACAACTTTCAACAATAAAATTTTACTTATTTCAAGTTTTATATTTTCGCTAAATTTCACTATTTAGCTTTTAATTGGAATCTCATAAGACTTCCAATAATTTATGAGTGATTATAAACATAGTTTTACCTTATTTCTAGTAAAAACTATATGTTAGAACTCAATACTCAATATCACATAATATTTCATAATATTATTTATATAAAACACGATCTCAAAACGTGTATGTTACAAATACCTCGTCCTTTTGAGAATTTCGTCCCCGAAATTACATAGATTAAAATAAATGGGGGTATTCCGATCTTATCTCATTCTTATTTTTCCCAAGTATAGTTCGAGCCTCGATGGTGTTTCCACTTGACAAGCACCAACTCTATTTCTTTATTACGCAGCTTAGTCGTTCTTTCGTTTACGATCTCTTCAGGCTCTTCTACATAAGTTAACTTATTATCCAGTTTCACCTCAGATAATGGAACTGCCTCATCATAGATGCTCAAACATTTGCGCAGATAACTCACATGGAAGACATCATGAATACCAGCCAAATCTTCAGGCAATTCCAAGCGGTATGCTTGTTTACCAATCCTCTGGAGGATTTTGAAAGGACCAACAAATCTAGGACTTAGTTTACCTTTCTTTCCAAATCACATAAGACCTTTCTATGGGGATACCTTCAACATTACGAAATCCCCCACCTGGAATTCTATTGGTCGTCTCCTCTTTTCCGTATAGGACTTTTGTCGATCCTGGGCGGCTTTCATTCTTTCTCATACAATTTGAATCTTGTCGGTGGTGTCTTGAATCATTTCAGGGCCTCCAAGGATTTTCTGTCCTATTTCACGCCAACATAATGGAGTACGACACTTGCGACCATATAATGCCTCATATGGTGGCATTTTAATTGAAGCGTGGTAACTGTTATTATACGAGAATTCGACAAGAGGTAAGTATTTATCCCAGTTACCACCGAACTCCAATACACATGCACGAAGCATATCTTCTACAGTTTGGATTGTTCTCTCCGTCTGCCCATCTGTCTGGGGATGATAGGCTGTGCTGAGAGCAACTCGAGATCCCAATTCACGTTGCATACTCGCCCAAAAGTGAGAAGTGAAGCGAGTATCACGATCGGAAACGATCTTTAGTGGCACACCATGTCTTGCAACAATTTCATCCAAGTATACTTGTGCGTATTTCTCCATTGGAGCCGTTTCACGCATGGCAAGAAAATGAGCGCTTTTAGTCAGGCGGTCGACGATTACCCAAATGCTATCATGCTGTCTAGCAGTCTTTGGCAATTTGGTAATAAAATCCATGGACAGTTCTTCCCATTTCCATACAGGTACACTAAAGCTTTCTGGGGTTCCGTAAGGCTTTTGGTGCTCTGTTTTGACTTGTAAACATACTAAGCATTCCTGTACATATCTTCCAATGTCTCTCTTTAATCCAGGCCACCAATAATCAGCTCTTACATCATAGTACATTTTACTTGTACCAGGATGTATTGACAGTTTAGACTTATGGGCTTCATCTAAAATCTTCTTTCTTAATTCACCAATCTTCGGAATCCATAGCCGATTCTTGAATACCTTCAATCCTCGTGGATCATCAAGTAAAACATTGGTTTAATGTACCATTCCTTCTTTCTTCACATTTTCTGGCTTTAGGGCTTCTACTTGCCATTTCTCTAGTTCATCTAGAATAGTGAACTTTACTGTGGTGTGAGTAATAGCATAACACATACTATTACGATAAACCTTTCTGCTAAGTGCATCGGCAACTACATTAGCCTTTCCAGGATGATATAGGATTTCACAGTCATAGTCTTTGATCAGCTCCATGGCTCGTTGTTGTCTCATATTCAGAGTTTGCTGACTGAATATATACTTGAGACTCTTGTGGTCGGTATACAATTGACATTTTGTACCAAAGAGGTAATGTCTCCAAAGTTTTAGGGCAAATACCACTGCAGCGAGTTCGAGATCATGAGTGGGATAATTCTTTTCATAATCTTTCAGTTGTCTTGAGGCATAGGCTATCACTTTACCACGTTGCATCAACACACAACCGAGTCCTAATCTTGAAGCATCGCTATATACAGAGAAATCATCATCACCTTCTGGAAGTGATAAGATTGGAGCATGGGTCAAAAGATCTTTTAGAGTCGAGAAAGCTTTTTCTTGGGCTTCACCCCATTCGAACTTCACTTCCTTTCGTGTAAGACTCGTGAGAGGTACGACTATACGAGAAAAATCCTTAATAAATCTCCGGTAATATCCCGCGAGACCCAAGAAACTACGCATTTCGGAAGCATTACGAGGCATTTCCCAATTTTGAATAGCTTCAATTTTAGTAGGATCTACGGATACACCGTCACCAGAAATAACATGGCCGAGAAATTGAACTTGGCGAAGCCAAAATTCACATTTCGAGAATTTAGCATAAAGTTTCTCCTTTCGAAGAAGTTCTAATACCGCACGAATATGAATGGCATGATCAGCTTCAGACTTGGAATAGATTAGAATATCGTCAATGAATACGATGACAGATTTATCGAGCATTGGGCGGCATACCCGATTCATCATATCCATGAATACAGCAGGAGCATTCGTTAAACCAAACGGCATAACAAGGAATTCGTAATGCCCATATCGAGTACGAAAAGCAGTCTTCGGTACATCCTGCTCGTGAACTTTCAACTGATGATAGCCAGATCTTAGATCAATCTTTGAGAAATAGCTAACACCCTGAAGTTGATCGAACAAATCGTCGATGCGAGGTAGTGGATATTTGTTCTTGATAGTCACCTTATTCAGCTCACGATAATCAATGCACATCCGCATCGATCCATCCTTCTTCTTAACAAACAATACCGGAGCACCCCAGGGAGAGGTACTTGGTCGGATAAAGCCTTTGTCAAGTAATTCCTGCAGTTGGATCATGATTTCTTTCATCTCAGCTGGCGCAAGACGATAAGGAGTCTTAGCAATCGGAGCAGCACCAGGCACAAGGTCAATTCGGAATTCTACTTGCCTGTCCGGAGGAAGTCCAAGCAATTCTTCGGGAAAAACATCTGGATATTCCTTAGCAATGGGAACATATTCACCGTTTTCTTATCTTCTTTTGAGACATCGACTGTGTAGGCCAGATAGATAGAACACCCTTTCGATATGAATTTACGGGCTTTAAGGAAAGATATTATTTTTAAGGTTCCTTGTTCACCATAAACATAGATAGGATTCTCCCCTTCAATGGGAATACGTACTATCTTTTCATAACACAAAAGGTCTGCATGATTCTTCGACAACCAATCCATGCCGAGAATAATGTCAAAGTTGGGCAAGGAGATAGGAATTAGATTAGCAAGAAAATTGTAGCCTTCAATTTCTATAACACAATTCCTATAGACTTTATCGGCAAGTAATGATATACTTCCAACAGTCTCTATGTGAAAGGGTTGCGCGAGTGCATAGCAAGCAATTTGAAAAGAATGCACAAATTCATAAGACACAAAAGAATCTGAGGCACCGGAATCAAATAAGATGTGAGCAGGTCTAGAGTTAACAAAAAATGTACCCGTCACAACATTCGGGTCCTCACGTGCCTCTTCTGTGGTGATCTGGAATGCACGACCCTTAGCTTTTGGAACCTCCTCCTTTTTAGTTGGAGTACCCCTTGATTGTTGAACAGGAGCTTGACTTTTCGCCGGTTGTTGAACGAAAGCTTGACTTTTCGCCGGTTGTTGAACAGAAGCTTGACTTCCCGTCATCTGACTAGTAAGAGTGGGGCAAAAACGCTTCCTGTGGCCAGTAACACCACATGCAAAGCATGTAACACCTTTCATTGGACACACGGGCCTCTTGTGTCCTACTTCTCCACATCCAAAACAGACCACGGTTCTTTCCTCTAGTCTGCATTCGCCCGGATGATTCTTTCCACAATTTCGACAAGCTGGCGACTGAAGAGAAAAAGATTGTGACCTGCCGCGGCCACGAAAAGCACTCTGAGATTGTATTTGCTTGCTAGGTTCAGATCGAACGGATTGAGTTGGTGGAATAGGGGAAGCAGGAGCAGTCCTTTCAGTACGTGGATGTTTCGGAACAGTAAGAGTGGCACCACGTATTTCTAAGTCATGCTCACGCTTTCGAGCATACTCAACAGCTTTATCAAATGATAGTACTTCCCGATTGGCAACGAAATCGTGAATTTCGTGCCATAGTCCTTCTAAGAATAACTGAATTTTCTCATCTTCAGTTGGAATATACTTTACGGCAAACCGTGCTTTTTGATTGAACTGAGTTTCATACTCATTCACAGTCATTCCTCCCTGTTTAAGCTCGAGGAATTCTTTCTCCAACCTCCTCCTCATGTCTAGAGGACAGTACTTCTCTAGCACACGAGTTTTGAACATTTCCCAGGATAAATTCTCCTGGTCAAACTTGCTGAGAGCTTCATAGGTTGCTTCCCACCAGACCAAGGCTTCTCCGATGAGCATTGCAGAAGTATAGTTAGCCTTGTCTTCAGCATCTACATGAGAAATACGAAACACTTTTTCTGTGTTCTGGATCCAAGTAAGAACAACAATTGGATTAAGAACACCAGAAAACTCTGTAGCACCGCTACTCTTGAAATCTTTAAACGAGGGACGCTTCACCTCTCCTCGCGAAGATTCTCTAGTGGCTTTCTCTTTTCCTTTATCACCACTCTTTTTGTGTTCTTCGAGAGTCTCTCGAAGAACCCCTTTCTATACTTTCATATTTCTGAAAGACCCAAACTTTCATATTTGACAGTTGTTATTCCGAACATGCTACATGCATATTCATAAAACAATATTTTATATTGATAAAACGGTTACAAACTACTGGATACAAACCCACTATCTTATAGTGTTATATATTACATAACTTCCCAGGATTCTATAGATTTATACATATGGGAGTGCAAAATACAATAGTTTCAAACTATTCGAAAATCTTCTATCAATACAGTAGTTTCAAACTATTCAAAAATCTGCTACCAGTATATAACTATACTGGATGCTTATCTCCTGCAAATTAGTTAAACATTGAGAGGGGTAAGCGGTGGCGCTTAGTGAGTTCAATAATAGATACAATATAACGTTATGCCATATATATACTGTAATATGCCAGAAGCAAAGAGGAACAAGGAACAACAAAGGCATAATGCGAAAAGCTTTCCACATTAATCAATGAGACATAACAAATTCCATACTTGATATAAAATCAATAAAGTTTCAGCACAAATGGCACAGTAAATACTTAAGAATATCATTTTGCTAGAATATTTAGGCTTTCAGCCTTATCTTAGCATACTACCGAAGCCAAAGTGATGCCTATGTCATACACTTCATGGTCAACGGTTCATACCAATACCCAAGTGATGCTTATGTCATACACTTCAAGTCAGAGGTACAACCTTGCTATAAAATAGCAGATACAACAACTCGAGATGATAACATGGAAAAGCACATAGCACATATAACACATAACATACAATTGTTCCTATATATTAAACTCACCGAGAAATAACCGGGGGTCAAAATAGTAATTTGGGCAGCACTTCGGCTTTAAATATGACTTTTTTCGTTGAAAACCGGGAGTTTTCTTGAAAACCGGGCTCTGCGAAGGTAGAGCTTCGAAACCGAAAAGATAAATTTTTCGGGCTTCTCGGAAATCTCGGGGCGCGTTTCGGGCTTTGGAATAAGTACCGGGGCTTCGGGGGAAGTCGTAATGCAAGAAAATGTTGAAAAGGGGTGAAAAAGGCCAAGTTTTAAACTTCTAACCGGGAGGTCTCGCACCCCTTATATAGGTGCGAGCCTCGGATCCGAAGCGAGGAGAGGAGGGCACGCGGCTGCGAGGTTCGGACCAGGTTGCAGCAGGGCGAGGCTCGGACGGACAGGTGCTCGCTTCGCATTGGTCGGATGACGCGGCTTCTGGCTTCGGATCGGGTCGGCTGCTTCGGTCCAATGGGAGGAGGACACGAGGGTCGGATCACGTGTGGCATGCGAGGATCACGTGGCCCTTCGGACATCTGTGCGACATGCGTCGCTTCTCGGGCATGCCACTCAGCAGCTTCGGACACGTGGCCAACTCCGAGCGAGGGTGATGTGGCAATCATTATTCATGCGAAATTTCTCGAAAAATGTGCCCAATGTTGTAAAATCCATAACTTTCTCATACGGACTCCGTTTTTGACGTTCTTTATATGCACGCGTAGAGAAAATTATGCTCTACAACTTTCGTTTAAACTTCGTCGGAAAATTTTGACTTTATTTTTATATTATTATTTTTAACAGACCGGGACTGGTAAATCCGTTAAAAATTCATAACTTCTACATCCGACGTCCGTTTTCGTCAGACTTTTTACCGTTGTACTACTAATGACGAGACCTTCGATTCTCGTTTAGGTTGTGTCGGCTAAAAATCACTCGATCTAAAATTCGAGTTTTTAGCTGTCTACTACTAAGCTGAAACTTGTAAAAATCATAACTTCCTCATACGAAGTCAGATTTTGGCGTTCTTTTTATCGAAATTCTCGGTTTAACGAATACTACGACTTTCATTTAGATCACTAAGGCTAAAAAGTAGTTTATCAAAAACTCACTTTTACGTCATTCGGCACCGTGCCGGTTTTATCGCGGATCTTTGATTGGTCATAACTTCTTCGTTATAACTCGGATTTCGATGCGGTTTTCGCCTATATGTTTCTAACGAGATTATCTACAACTTTCAACAATAAAATTTTACTTATTTCAAGTTTTATATTTTCGCTAAATTTCACTATTTAGCTTTTAATTGGAATCTCATAAGACTTCCAATAATTTATGAGTGATTCTAAACATAGTTTTACCTTATTTCTAGTAAAAACTATCTGTTAGAACTCAATACTCAATATCACATAATATTTCATAATATTATTTATATAAAACACGATCTCAAAACGTATATGTTACATAAAAATAACAATTAAATCTTCTCTTAAAAATAAAAACTTTTGTGAAATTGATTTCAATCGGTTATAATTTAGAACCTTTATGATTAAATATTTTTTAGTTTATTAGTTGTTTTTTCATTTAAAGAAGTTCCATAAGAAAGATTTACATAGACGTAGCGGGTAAACGAGCAACAAGTTGTTCCGCAACCCCTTTTTGGATGACAAAACTAATTCTTTTAAAAACATCTATAGATCTTGGAGTCATAACATTAGTATGAATGACACGTTGGACTCTGTTGAGTAGCTCCACAGCTTCTGGCGCACAAGGAAACTAAAAGCATATTTTTTTATTGGGACGATGCCATTTCTATATGCACAATGTTAGCGACCTAACCTAAATTATATATCTTACTAGAAGTTATGACAAAAATAAATAAATTAATATATGAAATGATAAATTTGAACGGCATTAGCAACAAAAAGAAATAGAACACACAATAAAAAGCGTAAGTCAACCATTAATCACTAGTCAATAGAACCCAAAATAAAGAAACAGTGGGTTAATCACTAATAATTAGTCTTAACAAAAAACCATTCGTCTAATTAACCCAACCCAACCCAACCAAACCAAACCATTGACATTTGAGCCTCCTAGCTAATCAAGAACCTTGAGGCATTCCTGCAGGATATTAACGATAGTTTCCATAACGTGGACACCAATTCCAAATGAAAGATTGATTTGGATGATATTGTTTTCTTTGCCAACTGCTGATATTATAAGAACACCATTCTCCTTGCATTTATCAACAACAGGTTGCGCTTCAACATCTAGCTCCACTGCAGCTAGAAGCCCGGATGCTCGTATTTCTCTTACATGACCTTTTCCTCCAAGTTTCTCACTTAAAATGTTTTTTAAGAATATGCCTTTTCTTGTTGTGATGTCCAAAACATCGGGTCGGGCTATTAGTCTGAAACATTCTAAAACTCCACTGCATTCATCCGGGATATAATCCTCCTCGAATTTGCATATGTGGGCTTTCATTTTTTCATTCACCAAGAGACCATGTATGGCCAAACTTCCGAATTTAACCATCATTAGATCCCGCTTTACACCCAACACTTCGTGGGCCCAAAGCCGCCCAGTTACACCAAGCCCAGATTCAAACTGCAATTAATTGGAATTATAAGCATTCATATATAATTTTATACTAGTAATAACTAATAACTAATTACATTTACCTCATCGAATGCGAGTAGTACTCCTGCTTTGTCACAAGCAGTCCTCAAAGACTGCAGCTGCTCTTGTTTAAAGTTGCATATCTCTCCATTGCAATATATGGGGTCCACAAAGACAATAGCAACTTTTCCTTGAGAAATAAGTTTCTCTGCCTCACTAATATTATTGCTCCTCATGGGTGGAAAACTAGGACTAACCATGTTATCAGAGAAAGAGATGTATTCAGTTGGCTGAAACTTGTTGTGTGCAAAAGTTTGGAACATTCCTGCATATGTTAAGGCAGCATTAATTGCTACTGCCTCTGAGGGGTAAAACCATATTGCTTCAGCAAATGAAGCTGATGCAACCACCTCTCCAGCAAAATTCTGCAACAACCCAATTAATTTTAATAAAACAAACAACCTTATATTCATATTTTATGTTTTAATGTTTATTGTTTCTGTTTGTAATAAATGATATGATAAGGCAGACAGAAGACCTAGAAATTATGTAGAGATGACGAGCCAAAAATGTTTCTGATTTTAACATTCAACAAATCATTTAAATACTAAGAGAGCAAAAAAAAATTTGTTCTTTTGGTTGCTAGTTTTACATTTCACAGTTTGATTATGTGATCTAATCTTACAAACGTAAACAATCATCAATCATTACTAACATTATAATGACCTTAATTGTATTTTGATTTCACATCAAACACTTTATCAAGAAAGATGTTTTTATTAATACCTTATACTCCAAGAGTAGGGAATCCTCATCCTCATCCTCATCCTCCGGGTGTGAGAAGCGATGATCGGCACCGAGTGCCTTTGTGACCAGAGCCAGAAGAGGCCGTTTTTTCTCCATCGCCACCACGACCAGGTTTCTAGTAGGCCGAGAAGTCATTCTCCATGTTTGATGCTGGGGTACAGCCACACGAACCAAACACTTGCTTACGCTCACACTCGTACTCAAGCTCATAATCAGCGCCATTGAATTTGAAGTCAATAAATCCCTTATCTGTGTATGCGTATTGCTGCTTCTAATCTCTTCTCTATATGTAGGACTTCTTGTATCAACTGTTGTACCGGTAACACACACGCCTCAAATCTTTTTTGCAGGCTTGCCATCTCCAATCCGCACGATGGAACATAGTCGTCACTCCAAATAGAATAGGGCTCCGCCTCTCCGCCGCTCGCCTTCGTAGATCACGCGCAATGAGTGCGCAGCCGCTTCCTCCCCAGTCACACTCACCATCTCCATTAGATATTGTCATCTCTAAAGATCCAAATACACCTCAATCAGGTCTATTAGTTTTTATTAAAATAACAGAAAAACCATGCCCTTACTTTTTTTTAAAGAAAAATGCCACGTTTTTTTTGGCTGCTAATCAACGTACCTTTAAACCACTTTTTTATTTTTATTTGACAAAAGTGCAGGAATGGTCCTTATGGTATGTCCAAAATTACTATTTTTGGCCAAACAAGTTCGGACTAGTACCAATGGTCCAAAATTTAGGAAAATACCGGCTATAGATATTTTTTGGGGTTGAATTCCAAAATATAGACACAAAAAATTGGATTTCCAGTATAGACATGGATTCCACGGAAGTAAGCTCTGAGGGTTCCGCGGAATCCACTGTAGCTCCGCGAAATGGCAAAATCGTAAATAAATAAGGGTATTAAAAAAAACCTCAAGATCCATTCCTCGGAGCTACCTCCGATGAATGAACTCATTTCGCGGAGGTAGCTCCAAGGAATGGATCTTGAGTTTTTTTTAATACCCTGATTTATTTACGATTTTGCCATTCCGCGGAGCTACAGTGGATTCCGCGGAGTCCTCATAGCTTACCTCCGCGGAATCCATGTCTATACCCGGAAATCCAATTTTTTGTGTCTATATTTTGGAATTCAACCCCAAAGAATGTTTATAGCCGGTATTTTCCCTAATCTTCCATTTTTTGCAAGTTAGGTCCATTTTGGTTTAATTTTTAATAAAATGACGATTTTGCCCTTTGTATTTTCTTTTTTTAAATTTTTTATTATAGAAAGACAAAACTGCACAAATGGTCCCTGTGGTTAGCTGAAAATTGTCACTTTGGTCCAAAAAGGTTTGGACTAGCACCAGAGGTCCAAACTTTTCATCTTGTTGCGAGTTTGGTCCGATTTGCTTTGAACTTTTTTATAAAGACGATTTTGCCCTTGCTTTTTTCTTTTTTTAGTTTTTTATTTATTTAAATATTTTTCTGATTAAAAGAAAATTGTTTAAAAATTTAAAAAGCCAAAACTCTCTCTCTCTCTCTCTCTCTCTCTCTCTTCACCACCACTTCGTTTCTTTTCAAAAATAAAAAAATAAAATAAAATACAATCCATGAACACCACTTTAAAAATCCATGAACACCTATTTCAGAAATCAAAACACATCTTTATAGTTACGATTTTCATAAAATAAAATATCACCACCACCACTGAAGATTTGAACTAGATTTAGGGGAAAGAAATCGATATATTGCCTTCAAACACGAAAACACACATACACGAATAGATCTCGTTTTGTCTTCATATCTCGGAGCATATATGACAAGGTAGAGAGATTGATTTCGATTGACCTCCGTCGGTTTGTCTTCTCTGAACCACGACGTAGACATGGAAGACAAAATGATGATAAAATCACATTCTTCTTCATAGTTTCATCTAAATCGATCTCGAAGATGAACCACCACCAATCTAACCCTTGTTAAAGTCGTCTGTTAAAGCAATCCCTACCACCAAACACCCATCCCTTCACCTCATGTCTAGCCCCTTGATTTCCAGTCGCAAAACGTCGCATCTGAAAACCCTAGCCGCCAAGAAACCCTAACTTCAAATTTCGATCTCCTTTCTCTTGTCTTCGGCTATCAAGGTTCAAAGGGAGGGTAGAAACGATCGAAGTGGGTGTTTGGGGTGGTGCTACCTGAACAAAGGGATGCAGAGTGGGGTCCAGGCCGACGACAGCCGTCGGTTTCTTCTTCTTTGGATGGTGGTAAGCAAGAAATGATATATATATATATATATATATATATATATATATATATATATATATATATATATATATATATATATATATATAGAATGGCGATGATGAGGGATGATCAGGGATGTAGACGACTTGCCTAATTTTTTGTTGGAGATGGAGATGCTCTTTGAGGGTATCTCTTGGCAACAACAGTGAAACACAAAGATGGAAGAGGGATGGGGAAGACGGTGGGTGGAGAGAGAGAGAGAGAGAGAGAGAGAGAGAGAGAGAGAAATTGTATATTTTATTTATTTATTTCTTTATAAAAAAATTATTAAAGTAAAATAGCAAAGACAATTTTTTTTTTCTTTTAAACAGAAAAATATTTAAATAAATAAAAAAACTAAAAAAGAAAAAAGTAAGGGCAAAATCGTCATAATGAAAAAGTTCAAAGCAAATTGGACCAAACTCGCAACAAAATGAAAACTTTGGACCTGTGGTGCTAGTGCAAACTTTTTTAGACCAAAGTGGCAATTTTGAGCAAACCACAAGGACCATTTGTGTAGTTTAGTCTTATAGAAATAAAAAGAAGAAAAAAGAATACTTTCTCTCTCTTACTCTTTGTCTCTCTCTCACACACACATTATCTCTCTCACACTCTTTCTCTCTCTCGTTTCTTGCTTACCACCGCCCAAAGAAAAAGAAAGGCGGTTGTCGTCGGCCTAGGCTGCCCCTCCGCCTCCCTCCGATCAGGTAGCACCACCCGCTTCAATCGTTGTTTCCCTCCCTTTGAACCTTGACAATCGACGACGAGAGAAAGGAGATCGAGATCTGAAATAGAGACGATGTCTTGTTCCAGCTCTGAAACGAGGGTTTTAGATCCGCCGCCTCCTGAGAACCGATGAGCTTCGTCTTTATAGACCAAAACACAACGATGGCGACCAAATCACTCTCCGCCCCCGTCGTCGCTTTGGTCCGCTACTACCTCTCAATGCCATAACAGACCCTGACGAGGCCTTTACAACCGAGAAAAGGCCACTGGAAACACCAATTACCACCCCTCTTCACCACCGTTTCTATCCGTCCCCACCGTCTCACGACCCTCCTGGTTCCGTCAAATGACCCTCAGGTAGGCTTCAATCGAGTTTGAAGAAGGAAAGAAGGAGACCCGTGGGTTTTCAAAGGTTGTCGTCATTCTTGTTTCCTGAAATCCTAGGGTTTTTAGAGGCCGCTGCCGCTACAAACCCTAGCTTCGATCTATGTGTCGCCGCAGCTACAAATCCGCATATTGCATTGCTTCCTTTGCATCCGGAGGTTCGGGCCAAGTTCAATGAAACGGCTGCATGAGAGTATGCAAAAAGCATGATAGGAAAACCATACGGTTATCATAATCTGATATTTAGCTGGATCGACACCATTGATGGAAATTATCCACCACCATTTGATGCTCATCTGGTATTTTCACTGAATTTGTCCCACAAAATGAAAAATGGTATTTGGTACTTATTTATTTTTTTATTTATTTATGCAAGTGTAAAAGTATTTTGGATTATGGTGTACAGGTTGCTTCTGTTATGACCATATGGAACCAAGTACGACCCGAATATTCTGCCAAAATATGGAACGAAGCCTTGAACAAGCGACTTGGTACTCAGATTTGTTATTTAATCATATAAAGTCATTGTACTTTCACTTTTTTTCTTATTAGGCATTATGCTTTGTTAACAAATCAATGAAAGTACGTTGCTATTTCTTTGTAGGATCTTGACCTTCCGGAGATCTTGGTAGAAGTGGAAAGGCGTGGATCATTTTTCGCGAAACTATTAACCATTCCTGAACAGGATGACTGGACATACATGGATGGAAAATCAGCATCTTGTGTTGCATTCATCCTTGAAATGTACAAAGCAGTTGGACTCTTTGGTGATCTTGCAAACTATATTCAAGTTACTGAATTCACTGCCAGTTTTACTTTTGCCCCCTAATTGTGATTTACCTCCACATCACATGTTGGTTGTGGGTGTTTTTTATTTTCGTTTTTGATAATTATCCTTATATGTATATACAGATAAAAGACGCTTATACCCTCAACTTGTTTGAAAACAATTCGAGTCGTCTCCCAAAGTGGTGCAATGATGGTGACAGGGTGAAATTGGCATACTGTCAAATTAAGGGGAAGTGTAACACCCCCATTTATTAAATAAATAAATAAATAAATTTATGAGTGTATAGTAGCCCTAAAATAAATAATTATATAGCAAGGTGTTGGTAATTTAAATTGAAATGATTTGAAGGCTTAGGGGGGGGGGGGGGGGTAATTGGTAATTTAGGGATCTATTATGAAAGGAATTTATGGGATCAAGGTTTAAAAGGTAAATTGTAGCCTAATCTTGAAAAGAAAATGGGAAGGACGGACCAAAGGTGTGTATCTGATGAAAGTTGAAATGATCGGGACTTAATCCAGTGCCCACCCCCACGTCGCATCTCCAAACACTAAGAGACCATTTGTGACAATCTGAACATTTTTCCGTTAAAGTTAGCCGTTTTCCGTTAAATAAATTATGAATTTTATTTGCTCCGTTAAATTCTTATGGTTTAGAAGATCGTTTTTATAAGAGTCGGAAACAAAATCACGCAAAACCCGAGTTTCCTTCGAAAATCAGCGGATTCCGTCCCGAGTGGTGTTCACGGTCGTGAACCTGATCACGGCCGTAAACCCGTTCACGGCTGGTGGCCGCACCACCGACCATGAAAACCCCCTATATATATGAGCCCCTACCCCTCATTTGCACTTTTCTGGCCGCGAACATTTAGGTATGAACGCAACTAACAGTGAGTTCATACCCCTACACTCTTAATGTTTTTAATGTTTTTAGGGGGAGGATACAAGCAAGACATAAATAAATATTGTGACTTATATAAACAGGATTAAAACTCATGTGATTGATTCAAACCAAAGATTTTTATATTTTATAAAACATTTAGATATTCATCCCTTTTGTAAAATGTTGAGCATAAGGGAAATTTTCAACATAATCGTAGAGTTTTCAGTGTAAAACATGAGTTGAATACATTAACGAAAATATAAACTATAATAGGAATAGTTTATGGAACAATTACCTTATCAATGCACGAAACATAGATTCAATGCGAACAATCATATAAGTTATATAGGGTATAGTTTATAGGTCATAAAAAAAGTCATTTAAATTCAATGGATTCATTTTATTTTACACTTAATCGTTAGTATAGTATTTTATGAGTGAGCATTCTTCGCGTACTTACTTAAGTACTAACAAAAATTCCGAGATTATAACCAGAGTCTCCTTGAAGGGGAACATGAGTTTGTGTATAGATTTATACGGGATTGACAATCCCGCACCACAACTGTTAGCTACAGTTAGGCCGGCAGGCCTGGGTGACAAAATCATTCTGATTCCGACACTTGAATAACGTCGTTAAAGCAATTCAATGGTCAAGTATGGTTATAACAACTCATAAATTTGGTACTAAATAATACGATTAATGTATGAATGGTAATAACTTCGATTAGTTTTATTTTAAAGTAATAGAACTACTATACATACTGGAGGATTCCAGAGTCTTTCCTAACTTACTATATATATACTGGTGATAGCCATGATTTTCATGTAAAAGGGTTTTTCATTCAAAACAACAATATACAACACATCTAGTGGTAACCAGGAATATGAACTAATACATTATGGGATACTGTAACAAAAACACACATGTTAGAAAATATTGGATTTTCTTAGAAACATACAAACATTCTCATTGACTTATTAATAGGTTTTCATTACAAAAACAAGCTTATGAACTCACGAGCTTAATGTTGATACTCTTTCAAAACCGCTTGTATTCTCAGGAAATCAGTAGACAGGTACCCTGCAGGCTTTTGAGAGGACGGAGCGTATAGAGTCACGTCTTTATATTTTGCTACTTTTGATGTATATAAATATGAATCAAACAGATGTAAATACCCTTTTATATATATTCAATGTTATGGTTGTGTTTACTTTGATTACTATGATGCAATTGTTGTGATATTATACATGACGTCCTCCACCCTCGAACGTTTCCGCCGTTTCGGTTTGGGGGTGTGACAGATTGGTATCAGAGCTATTGTTTATAGTGAACTAAGTATACCGAACCTTACATGGTATACAACTATAAACACTAAAGGGGCCGAAGCGCTCTGAAACTAAAAGTATACTTTAAAATATAAGTATTTTACAAGAAGTATACAAGTATACATACGTACAAGAAGCTATAACATAGTAGGAATTACATAAAAGTATTTAGGATGAGTTGGACACTACGGTTAAACCTGGATAGTTATGAACTCATATGTGGGGCCAATATAACCTGATCAACTATATTTCTCTGAGATGTGACTACATGTGTTTGGGAGTGACTGTGGTGTTGCGACAAGTCTAAAACTCACCAAATCCTATACTAATGAAGCACATACTTAAAATACTATTGGAGTATTTTATAACATTGCACAAAATTATTACAAATAGTACTAATCCTCACAAATGAAAGACCTAAAATTCCCTGGTTATGTTAGTAAACCTTTATTATAGATCTCTGTTAACGCTGTAGGGTTAAGATATATCTTGTTCGAAAGTATCCGACTCATGATCCACATAGAAGGCTCACCGTCATTTTTCCCTTGTATCTTTTAGAGAAAGATGCCTCCTAGGAAGAGACCCAACAAGAAGAAGAACGATCCCCCACCGCCACCACCTCCTCAGTTCGATCATGTCATGTTACAGTCGTTGTGGCTGCTACAATGTCGCAGATGAAGCCTGGCGGCTCTGGCGGTTCGGGTAGTGGATCCAACCCCCGCAATCTTGATGGTGGCCAGGGACACCCGAAGGAGTGTTCCTACAAAGATTTCATGAGTGCGAAACCCAAATCCTTCGACGGCAATGGAGGTGTCATTTCCCTAACGCTTTGGTTCGAGAAGATCGAATCAATTTTTGAAATCTGTGCGTGCTCCGAGGCGAGCAAGGTGAAGTTTTCCGCCTGCACCTTCACCGATGGAGAACTAACTTGGTGGAATAGCCGAGTCAAATCCCTAACTCTGCCAGTGGCCAATGCCATGAGTTGGGAAAGTCTAAAGGAACTAATGCTCGCCGAGTACTGCCCAAGGGGCGAGATGCAAAAGCTAGAGCATGAGCTCTGGAACCTAAGGATGAAAGGTTCTGACATTGCTACGTACACTGCTAGGTTCAGCGACCTGGCTCTTCTCTGTCCCGGGATGGTCACCCCGGAAAGCAAGAAAATTGAAAGATACATTTGGGGATTGACACCCCCAACTCAAGGGAATGTCTTGGCTGCTAAACCTTCCACTTTTGACAGCGCCAAGTGCTTAGCACAGACACTAATAGATTACGGGGTTGATCATGAAAGAGTAGCAGCCGTTCTCGAACCACCAAAGGAGAGTGGTGAGAAGAAAAGGTTCTGGAACAAACGCAAGGGCAAGTATTCGCAGGAGCCCTCCAAGAAGCAACAAATAGTGGCAGTCCACGCTGCTACCATTCCTGCTGTTGTTCCCACTACTCCAACAACTCCCAGCCGTTATGCTGTAAACCTGCCCTTGTGCAACAAATGCAACTTCCATCATTTGGGAGTTTGCAGAGAGATGCAATGTGACAAGTGTGGCAGAAAGGGGCACACAGCTCGTTTCTGCAGGACACCAGTCCAACCAACCAATCAGGCCTTTGGAGCTGGAGTAAGCCAAGCTTGTTATGGTTGTGGAGAAACCGGGCACTTCAAGAGAAATTGTCCCAAAGCAACAACTGCTGGAAACACAGGAAAGGTGCTAGAAATGGGCCAGGAGGAAGCAGTCCCTGATCCCACCGTAGTTACGGGTACGTTCCTTCTCGACAACTCTTATACATGCATTCTTTTCGATTCTGGTGCAGAGAGAAGTTTTGTTAGTCATGCATTTAAGCATCTACTCAAACATAAATCCCAACCTTTAACTGAAACATTTACTGTCAAGATGTCTAACGGAAAGAAAGAGAGCACTAATGACGTGTTCATCAGCTGTACCCTTACCTTAAACGACCATTCTTTTCCGATCGACCTTATGCCGGTTTCCATAAAAAGCTTCGATGTCATCATCGGCATGGATTGGTTGAGCCCCAATCGTGCTGATATCCTTTGTTACGAAAAATCCATACGCCTCAATCTGCCATCTGGCGAAGCCCTTATTATATATGGTGATAAACTCAGCTCAAACCTACGTATCATTTCATGCATCAAAGCCCAGAAATATCTGCGAAATGAGTGCCATGCATTCCTAGCCCATGTCGTTAATGAGAAATAGGAAGTTAAGGACCTCGAGAGCATCCCCGAAGTCTGCAATTTTCCTGATGTCTTCCCCAAAGATCTTCCCGGAATCCCTCCCGAGCGCCAAGTTGAGTTCCGAATCGACTTAATCCCCGGAGCTACCCCCGTAGCTAAATCCCCTTACCGTCTAGCGTCGGAAGAAATGCAAGAGTTATCCAGCTAGCTCAATGAACTACTCAACAAGGGATTCATCAGACCAAGTTCCTTACCTTGGGGAGCCCCGATCCTATTCGTGAAAAAGAAGGATGGATCCTTTCGGATGTGCATGGATTATCGTGAACTGAACAAGCTTACCATCAAAAACCGTTACCCCTTACCCAGAATCGACGACCTCTTCGATCAAATTCAAGGAGCCAGTTACTTCTCCAAGATAGACCTAAGGTTAGGGTACCATCAGTTACGAGTCCATGAGGGTGATGTTCCTAAGACAACATTTCAGACTCGATATGGTCACTATGAGTTTGTAGTGAGGAATTCATGGATTTGATGAATAGGGTATGCCGCCCCTTCCTAGTCAAGTTCGTAATAGTATTCATTGATGACATACTTGTCTATTCTCGGAGTGAGGCAGATCATAGACAACATTTGAGGCTAGTATTAGAAACTGTGAGGGCGGATAAGCTATATGCAAAATTCTCAAAGTGCGAATTCTGGATCAGAAAATTAATTTTCCTCGGTCACGTGGTTAGCGAAGAAGGCATACACGTGGACCCTTCCAAAATTAAAGCGATAGAAAGTTGGTCAACACCAAAGACACCCACAGAAATCCGTCAATTCTTGGGTCTTGCTGGCTACTATCACAGGTTTATCCAGAATTTCTCCAGGATTGCTAAGCCTCCAACCGCCCTGACTCAGAAAGGTGTGACCTTTAGTTGGGGAGAAAGTCAAGACACTGCATTCCAAACATTAAAGCAGGCCTTATGCAGCGCACCTATCTTATCCCTAGAAGGGACGGAGGACTTCATTGTCTACTGCGATGCATCCAGTCAGGGCCTAGGCTGTGTGATCATGCAGCGAGGAAAGGTTATTGCCTATACCTCGAGACAGCTGAAAGCACACGAAGTCAATTATACAACTCACGATTTGGAGTTGGGAGCAGTGGTCTTTGCGTTAAAGATTTTGAGACATTATCTCTATGGAACCAAGTGTACCGTCTTCACCGACCATAAGATCCTATAACACATTTTCGATCAGAAAGAGTTAAACATGAGGAACCGGCGATGGGTTGAGCTACTCAATGATTATGAGTGTGAAATACGTTGTCATCCCGACAAGGCCAATGTGGTAGCAGATGCCCTCAGCCAGAAAGAGTATTCAGGTCGTAGAGTGAAGGCACTGACAATGACCATCCATTCCCATTTTTCCGCTCAAATCAGAGAGGCTCAGCTGGAAGCCTTAAAACCAGAGAACATGTTGGATGAAGCCTTGAGGGGAATGGAAAAGAACCTAGAGATCAAGGGAGACGGAGTTTACTATTTCATGAACCGGATCTGGACCCCAAAGTTCGGTGGTTACAGAGAAGTTGTTATGAGCGAAGTTCACAAAACTAGATACTCCGTTCACCCAGGTTCGGATAAGATGTATCTGGATCTCAAAAAGCTATATTGGTGGCCAAACATGAAATCAGAGATCGCTACCTTCGTGGGCAAGTGCCTGACTTGCACCAAGGTGAAGGTGGAATATCAAAAGCCCTCAGGTCTACTTTAGCAGCCAGAAATACCTAAGTGGAAGTGGGAATGAATCACAATGGACTTCATTACCAAACTGCCCAAGACCCCAAGTGACCTTGATAGTATTTGGGTAATCGTCGACAGATTGACTAAGTCTGCCCATTTCCTACCAATTAAAGAAACATACAAAATGGAGAGACTGACCCGAATCTACATCCAATAGATAGTTCGTCTACATGGTGTGCCTGTGTCCATTATCTCCGATCGGGATAGCAGATTCACCTCGAGATTTTGGCAGTCACTGCAGAAGGCTCTTGGAACTAAGCTGGATATGAGCACAACTTACCATCCACAAACTGATGGGCAGAGTGAGAGGACCATTCAGACATTGGAAGACATGTTGAGAGCATGTGTTATAGACTTTGGCAAGTCGTGGGACACCCATTTGCCCTTGGTCGAGTTCTCCTACAACAACAGCTATCATACCAGCATCAAGGTTGCGCCGTTTGAAGCCCTCTATGGCCATAATTGCAGATCTCCTCTGTGCTGGGCTGAGGTGGGTGACACGCAGCTAGCTAAAGGTCAAGTCCCCTATAGCACTCTCACAGGCCCAGCAATCATCCGAGAAACCACAGAAAAGATCGTACAAATTAGAGAACGACTAAAAGCTTCAAGAGATAGACAAAAGAGCTATGTCGATAAGAGACGGAAACCTTTGGAGTTCCAGGTTGGTGACCGCATCTTTTTGAAGGTCTCACCCTGGATGGGCATGATACGCTTTCGAAAGCGTGGAAAGCTAAATCCGAGATACATAGGACCATTCAAGATTCCCGCTAGGATCGGTCCCGTAGCATACAAACTTCGTTTACTCCAAAAACTTAGCAACGTTCATCCAGTCTTCCACGTGTCAAACCTTAAAAAGTGTCTATCCGACGAAACCCTTGTGATCCCTCTTGATGAGATCAAGATCAATGAGAACTTTAATTTCGTGGAAGAACCAGTTGAAATCATGGATCGGGAAGTCAAACGAACGAAACAAAGTCACATACCGATAGTGAAGGTCCGCTGGAATGCCAAGCGGGGACCTGAATTCACTTGGGAGCGCAAAGATCAAAGGAAACAGAAATACCCGCATCTTTTTCCGAGTCCATGATTGTATTCTACGTTTGAATTATGGGACGAAATTCCCTCTATCTGGGGGATGATGTGACAACCCGAACCTTTTTCCATTAAAGTTAGCCATTTTCCGTTAAATAAATTACGAATTTTATTTGTTATGTTAAATTCTTATGGTTTAGAAGATCGTTTTTATAAGTGTCGGAAACAAAATCATGCGAAAACCCGAGTTTCCTTCGAAAATCAGCGGATTCCGGCCCGAGTGGTGTTCACGACCGTGAACCCGATCACGACCATAAACCCGTTCACGGCTGGTGGCCCCACCACCGACCATGAAAACCCCCTATATATATGAGCCCCTACCCCTCATTTGCACTTTTATGGCCGCAAACACCCTCTCTCTCTCTAAAAATCGTCACCCGAAAACACCAGATTTCTCTTCATCTAGCACTCTATCCGCCTTGGAACTCGTTTTGGAGCATCAAAACATTTGTTTTTCATCAAACCGAGCTTTGCTGTTCTTGAGTTCACGGCCATGAACCCGTCAAATCTTCATATTCACCAAGAACAGGCCGTGAACCCTTCAAACCTTCAAAGGCCGTAAACCCTTCAACGACAGTAAACTGTTCACGGCCGCAAACCTTCTCAAGTCGTGAGTTTGGCTGAAAACCCGCTTTCTCTGATTCAATCGAGTCCTGGTAACATTCCTAAACCAAAATCAAGTGTTTTTCCAACACTATAAATAATGGTTTCACTAATAAAATGCATATATATATATATTTAATTTTTATTAAGATCTCGTTAAGTGCCGCGTACATCAACCTGAGGGTCTTCATTCACAGTTTCGTTGTCCGACACTTTCACGCAACTTAGAGTGAGTTTATACCCCTACACTTTTAATGTTTTTAACGTTTTTAGGGGGAGGATACAAGCAAGACATAAATAAATATTGTGACTTATATAAACAGGATTAAAACTCATGTGATTGATTCAAACCAAAGATTTTTATATTTTATAAAACATTTAGATATTCATCCCTTTTGTAAAATGTTGAGCATAAGGGAAGTTTTCAACATAATCATAGAGTTTTCAGTGTAAAACATGAATTGAATACGTTAACGAACATATAAACTATAATAGGAATAGTTTATGGAAAAATTACCTTATCAATGCACGAAACATAGATTCAATGCGAACAATCATATAAGCTATATAGGGTATAGTTTATGGGTCATAAAAACAGTCATTTAAATTCAATGGATTCATTTTATTTTACACTTAATCGTTACTATAGCATTTTTTGAGTGAGCATTCTTTGCGTACTTACTTAAGCACTAACAAAAGTCCTGAGATTATAACCAGAGTCTCCTTAAGAGAGAACATGAGTTTGTGTATAGATCTATACGGGATTGACAATCCCGCACCACAACTGTTAGCTATAGTTAGGCCGGCAGGCCTGGGTGACAAAGTCATTCCGATTCCGACACTTGAAGAACGTCGTTCAGGCAATTCAATGGTCAAGTATGGTTATAACAACTCATGAATTTGGTAATAAATAATACGATTAATGTATGAATGGTAATAACTTCAATTAGTTTTATTTTAAAGTAATAGAACTACTATACGTACTGGAGGATTCCAGAGTCTTTCCTAACTTACTATATATATACTGGTGTGTAACATGCCAAAAATACAGTCTAAAAATTTTGTTTAAAAACATTACCAAAACCATATATCCAATATCATATAAGAAAAACCATAAGTCGTGTATCTCAAAATCTCATGTCAATCACTGTATCAAAAACTGAATAATAAAAATATCAGAGTCTCAAATGCTCCCAGGCTAAAACTGAAACTGCGGTGTGTGCGATGCCATCATCCCGAGCTCTTCCCTTTGCTAGCGGAAGTACCTGAAACCAAAACTGAAACTGTAAGCACGAAGCTTAGTGAGCTCCCCCAAACTACCACATACCATACAATAACACATAAAGCACATACTGGGCCTTGCCTACTGCATCGGACCGAGGTCCCGACTAACTTGGGCCTTGCCCACTGCATCAGACCGAAGTCCGGACCAACTGGGGCCTTACCCCCTGCATCGGGCCGAAGTCCGGACTAACTGGGGCCTTGCCCCCTGCATCGGACCGAAGTCTGGACTAACTGGGGCTGCCCCAGCATCGGAACTTAGTCCGGACTAACTGGGGCCTTGCCCCCTGCATCGGACCGAAGTCCGGACTAACTGAACATAGCATAACATAGCATATAACATAAACACATATACTGCATACTGCATCGGACCGCAGTCCGGACTAACTAACACATGAACATGCCTGAATCACAAAGACATGAAGCATACTGAACTACTGCATCGGACCGGAGTCCGAAACTACTGCTATCTAAACGGGCCGGCATTGTGGCCGTAGACCCGTTCCTACTGGAAGGAAACTCACCTCGTAACGCTGGCTGCTGAGATGCTAAATCTGAAGCTGGCTGACTGCTGCTCCGGAACTCCCCGGCTACACATCCCAAAAACACTAGATCAGATACTGATAACTGCCCTTAGGGTAAAATGACTATTTTACCCCTGGTCAAAGTCAACCTTCTGGCCAAAGTCAACTCTCAGTTGACCTGACTCGCCGAGTTAGGCCGCCAACTCGCTGAGTCCCTGTCCTTATTTCCCAAACCTCTATACGCTTCTACTCGTCGAGTTTGGCAAAGGCTCGACGAGTTCCTCTTCGATACTAACATCTAGTTCATCTTCATCTGACTCGCCGAGTTGTATGAACAACTCGTCGAGTCCTCCTTCATCCTATGAATGAGATCAGTCCTTGACTCGTCGAGTTGTATGAATAACTCGTCGAGTCCCTCCACTACTAGATCTGAGCCTTAACTCCCCGAGTCCATTATCTACTCACTGATTCCACCTTAAACTCTCAAATGGGGAAAAATTGGGGACTCGCGACTCGACTCGTCGAGTTTGAAGAACGACTCGCCGAGTCCCAAGCATGACATTACTAATAGTCGATTCTGCTCGAATCCAGTGCATTCCATTCATAGATCTGGGTCCTTAGGGCTGGTTTTTCACATAAAGTTTCTAACTTTACGTGCATGCATGCTAATATGAAGCTCAAATAACCAAAATAAGCTAAAGGAAGAGATCTAAGCTTGGAATGGAAACTTGGCTCAATAAAGGTGGCAACGTTGAGCTTAAGAGGCTCTGGAAAGCTTAGATCTGAAGTCCATTCATCATATTAACTCTTAATTCGACCCTAAGGTCTAGAAAGGGCTCAAAATCAACAAGAGCAAACTTCTCAAGAGATCTAATTGATAATAAGCAAAGATTCGAGCTTGATACCTCAAAGGAGACTGAAATGCAACAAGATATCCGGATCTACTTGCTCCCCTTGAATACTTCTCTTCTCTCTTTTTTCCCAAAATCCCCAAGATGCACTAAAACCTTCACAAGAGAGAAATTACTCCAAAAATGCTCCAAGACGGCTAGGGTTTCGTATGGGACTCTTTGTGGGTGAGGGAGGCTGGTCTTGGGGCACATAAGATGTTTAAATAGGGTGCAAACCCTTGAAATTAGGGTTTCATCCAGACTGGCAGACTCGCTGAGTCCGGGAATATGGACTCGTCGAGTCGCCAACTTAAACTGCGTGCCAATCCCGACTCTACTCGACGAGTTGAGCATCAGACTCGTCGAGTACCTCTTAGGAATGAAAATTACCTTATTTAAATTACATACCAGAATTGGGGCGTGACAACTCTCCCCCACTTATCTTAGACTTCGTCCTCGAAGTCTGCTGCTGCTGGATCTATAAATAACTCCGGATAATGCTCCCTCATTTCCTCCTCGGCCTCCCACGTCCACTCTGAACCCTTCCGGTGCTGCCACTGCACCTTCACTAGCTGGACTACCTTGTTTCTCAAGGTCTTCGTCTTCCGATCCAAGATCGCAACTGGTCTCTCAATATAATTCAAGCTGCTATCAAACTGAATATCCTCCAAGGTTACCACTGCTGACTCGTCCACCAAACACTTCCTCAACTGCGAAACATGGAAAGTGTTGTGGATCTGGATAAGCTCTGCTAGAAGATCCAACCGATAAGCAACCCGACCCACCCGGTCCAAAACCCTAAAAGGACCAATGAACCTGGGGCCCAGCTTGCCCCTCTTCCGGAACCTGATAACACCCTTCCAGGGTGATACCTTCAGGAGGACCATATCGCCCACCTGGAACTCTAAGTCCGAACGCCTCCTGTCGGCGTAACTCTTCTGCCGACTCTGCGTAGTCTGTAGTCTGCTACGGACCTGCTGGATCAACTCTGTGGTCTTGAGCACCACCTCGGTACTCCCGATGACTCGCTGACCGACCTCGCCCTAACAAATCGGGGTCCTACACTTCCTCCCACAGAGCATCTCGAAAGGAGGGCGGTCAATACTAGCGTGGTAACTGTTGTTATACGAAAAGAAGATACGTATCCCAACTGCCACCGAAATCTAGGACACATGCCCGAAGCATGTCCTCGAGAGTTTGAATCATCCTCTCGCTCTGCCCGTCCGTCTGGGGGTGGAAAGCGGTACCGAAATGGAGATGAGTACCCATCTCGTCGTGAAACTGCTTCCAAAACCTGGAAGTAAAACGAACGTCTCGGTCTGATACCACCGAGACAGGCACTCCATGCCGTGCCACTACCTCACGCACATAAATATCAGCTAGCTTTTCGGCCGATATACTCTCCTGAATCGGTATAAAATGCGCGCTCTTGGTCAACCGATCCACTATGACCCAAATCGAATCAACTCCACGTGCGGTCCTGGGAAGCTTAGTGATGAAATCCATAGTGATATCCTCCCATTTCCACACAGGAATGTCTAACGGCTGCATCTTGCCATGGAGCCTCTGATGTTCCGCCTTGACCTTCCTGCAGGTCAGGCATCTCTCCACGTACCAAGCTACGTCCCGCTTCATGCAGGGCCACCAATAATTGGGTCGAAGATCCCTATACATCTTCGTCGCCCCTGGTTGGATGGAAAAACGAGACTTATGAGCCTCGTCCATCAACATCTGCCGTACTCCGCCCCAGTACGGTACCCAAACTCTCCCATGAAGGGTCAACAATCCTCGACTGTCATAATCGAAAGAGGCTACACGGCCCACAATCCTCTCACACTTCTGCCTCTCTTCCTTTAGGCCCTCAACCTGTGCCTCTCTAATCTGCTCCAACAATGAAGTAATCACCGTCATTCTCAGACAAATATCCCTGATCGGGGTTGCTACCGCCTTGCGACTCAGGGCGTCGGCCACTACGTTGGCCTTGCCCGGATGATAAAGGATCTCACAGTCATAATCCTTTACTACGTCTAACCATCGGCGCTGCCTCATGTTCAGATTCGACTGATCCATAAGGTACCTCAAACTCTTATGATCCGTGTAAATGATACAGCGGACCCCATAGAGGTAATGTCTCCAAATCTTGAGGGCGAACACCACTGCCCCAAACTCTAAATCGTGCATCGGATAGTTAGCCTCGTGAGGCTTCAACTGTCCAGAGGCATAAGCTATCACATGCCCTCGCTGCATCAACACTGCTCCCATACCTGTGATCGAAGCATCACAGTAAATTACAAAATCCTCTACTCCCTCTGGCAGGGTGAGGATCGGCGCCTCGCACAATCTGTCTGAGGGTCTCAAATGCTGCCTGCTGCTCAGGCCCCCAGCGGAACACCACCGACTTCTTGGTCAGTCGGGTGAGTGGAACTGCTATCTTGGAGAAATCCTGGATGAATCTCCGATAATACCTTGCCAATCCTAGGAAGCTCCGAATCTCAGATGGAGACCTCGGGACCTCCCACTGCATCACGGCCTCTATCTTGGCCGGATCTACTAGTATACCCTTCTGGTTGACGAGGTGACCAAGGAACTGCACCTCGCGCAACCAGAACTCACACTTAGAGAACTTCGCGAACAGTCTCTCCCTCCTCAACGTCTCTAGCACCTCTCTCAGGTGCTCCTCATGCTGCTCCTGAGTCTTGGAATAAACCAAGATGTCATCAATGAACACTATCAATGACCGATCCAGCATCGGTCTTCATACGCGGTTCATGAGGTCCATGAACGCGGCTGGAGCGTTGGTGAGCCCGAACGGCATCACCACAAACTCATAATGACCATAGCGGGTCCTAAAAGAGGTCTTCTGCACATCCTCATCCCTGACCCGCATCTGGTGATATCCTGACCGTAGATCGATCTTGGAGAACCAAGATGCTCCCTGAAGCTGGTCAAACAAATCATCTATCCTCGGAAGTGGGTAACGGTTCTTCACCGTTACCTTGTTCAGCTCTCGATAATCTATGCACATATGGTGCAACCCATCCTTCTTCCTCACGAACAGGATCGGGGCTCCCCATGGTGAACTACTCGGCCTGATAAAACCCTTATCTAGCAGCTCCTGCAGCTGCGTAGACAACTCCTGCATATCTGGAGGAGCCAACCGATATGGTGCCTTGGCTATCGGAGCCGCACCAGGAACCAGGTCAATCCTGAACTCAACTTGTCTCTCAGGAGGTACTCCAGGCAAATCCTCTGGAAATACATCCCGATAGTCTCGCACTACCGGAACATCGTCCACTGCCGCCTTGCCATTCTCTCAGGTATCTAAAACATAGGCAATATACCCCGCGCAACCCTGCTGGAAGTAGCGCCTTGCTCTCGCTGCTCAACAGAGAATCGGTCCGCGCTGTGGCCTCTCGCCCTGAATCACTAACTCTCCCCCACCGGGAGTGCGAGCCCTCACTAACTGCAGCTCACAATCAATCACTGCCCTATTGGGGCTCAGCCAATCCATACCCACTATAACCTTGTTCCCTCGCAGAGGAATAGGAACCAAGTCTACTAAAAACTGCTCATCGAATAACCGAAGCGAACACCCCTTATGCACTCTCGCGACCCTGACGGTCCTGTCGTCTGCTATCTCCACCTCGAGTGGATAATCCAGCTCCCCCAAACCTCTGCTAAACCTCTTGCTAAGCGCAAGCGAAACAAATGATCAGGTAGCCCCCGAATCAAACAATACTATAGCTGAAATGTCGTTCACTAGGAACGACCCTATATATACAAACATACGCTCATAAGAAACAATCAATATCAATAAAGAGATGAAAGGAAGATACATACCCGTCACCACATCAGGAGTCGCTCGCGCCTCCTCCGCTGTCATCTGAAAAGCTCGACTCTTCGCCACTGGCGCCTCACCCCAGCCCTAATGGCCGTCTGTAATCCTCAAAGTAGCAGGGGCAGGTGCCGCCACCTTCCCTGCTGCTGCCAAACTCGGACACTGGGACTTTTTATGTCCCCTCTGATTGCAATGGAAGCAAATCAGATCAGATACTGTGGTGGTGGTAGCAGTAGCTGCACAATCTCTGCTCATATGTCCGGTCCGGCCGCACTTGTAGCAACCGGCACTACCTGCCTTGCACGCCCCATCGTGCAATCTCCCACACTTGCCACACCAACTGTGGCTCTGCTGTCCTCTAGATCTGTGATCTGATACCTTGGGCTTTTTGCCCGAACTCCCTGTTCCAGATGCCGCCTTTGGCTTCCTCTTCTTCTCCATCTCTAGATCAATCTCTCTCTCGCGAGCCCTCGTAATCATATCATCCAGCGTTTTACAGCTGGACCGGCTCACAAACTGGCGGATATCACTCCGCAACATCTCATGATAACGTGCCTTCTTCATTTCCTCATCAGCTGCATACTGAGGAACGAGAAGAGCCCTCTCCCTAAACTTGGCGGTAATCTCCGCCACTGTCTCAATAGTCTGGGTGAGATCCTGAAACTCCCTGGCTAACTGTTGCACCTCAATGACTGGTGCAAACTCGGCTCTGAACCTGGTAACAAAATCAGTCGAGGTCATCGCATCAAGGGCTGCGTCATCTCCAATGACATGTCCGATCTCCTCCCACCAATCCCGTGCCCTGTCCTTCAGAAGACAGGATGCTAGTCTGACCTTGTCCCCCTCGGGACATCTGCTGGTGCGGAAAGCATTGACGACATCCGCCAACCACCTGGTACTCGCTATGGGGTCCCGTGCCCCATGGTAGTCTGGAGCTCCACATGCTCTGAACTCCCTGAAAGTGAGTGTGCGCGACCCCATCATGGTCGACACCTCAGCACGGAACGTGCTCAACCTCTCGTCCATCAGCTCCAAAATACCCTCCTTGATCGAACCAAAGATCACAGGAGTCTACTCGAGTATGATGCGAGTAATCTCAGAAGAGAGAAACTCCCTAGTCTGCTCATCCATATGCTCGGCCCCCGAGCCTGATCCTGATCCCTCTCCGGCACCTGAACTGCCGACTGCTGGCCTAGGGCGTAAAACCACCATTCTGAAACACATATAGACAAACGTCATAAACACTGATATATCTCGAGGGATCGCTACTACTACAAGTTTCCTGGTCTCATCTCAGCCTTCCTCGATTCAAGTACGGATCCTCTGCTTTCAGTAGTACGGGCCCATACTACCTTCCACATCTATCCGTACTTTCCTCAAGTACTGCCTCGACTCCACCAAGTCACTTCTACTGCTACTGATCTCTGCTACTCTCATCCTAGGCTTGCCCTAGGGAAATCTCTGACTCCACCCAAATCCAGTCCTCAGCTACTGAAGGCCTCCTTGTAATGCCAATTAGCCATCACCTGAACACCATCACATGTGACGAGGCTCAGATAATCCTTCGAGTAAAAGACTCGTCCCTACAACGGTTAGACTCAAACAAGAGCTGCGCAATAGGGCCAAATCCAGCACTCTGAGATTATTCAACCCTGATTACATGTGACATGACGTATTCACCTAATGGCTAACTCCCATCACTCCGAGTCCTACAAAGCACGAAGCAAGCATCATTCGGACACAGGAAACTACTCAAGCAAATCTATCCTCATCACGAGAAACTGTACTAGCATACAATGCTAAGCTCATACTATCAGGCATAACCTAAACAGGCTATCCTATTGGCTGTCTATTCAATACTAGCATGCAATTCTCAATAAGCTGAAACACATATAACAGTCACATAAGGCATCCTCCTAGATCCTTAGTCCTATTCTAGCATGTTGTTCTACTGAAACTGGAACTGATAATTATAACATAAACTTGTATGGGTAATTTGGGAGTACTTTACTTGAGCTCGGTTGATCGCATGCACCACACCCTTTTCCTTTTCTCAAAACTCTTTTCTTTTTAAGTATCTTTTTCAAAAATTCTTTCGAAAACATTTTTCTTTTGAAAATCTTTTACCATTTCCTTAGTTTGAGTCCAGTCATACTCAAAAGTGTGCCTGAATCCCTCAAACCAAGGCTCTGATACCAACTTGTAACATGCCAAAAATACAGCCTAAAAATTTCGTTTGAAAACATTACCAAAACCATATATCCAATATCATATAAGAAAAACCATAAGTCGTGTATCTCAAAATCTCATGTCAATCACTGTATCAAAAACTGAATAATAAAAATATTAGAGTCTCAAATGCTCCCAGGCTAAAACTGAAACTGCGGTGTGTGCGATGCCATCATCCCGAGCTCTTCCCTTTGCTAGCGGAAGTACCTGAAACCAAAACTGAAACTGTAAGCACGAAGCTTAGTGAGCTCCCCCAAACTACCACATACCATACAATAACACATAAAGCACATATTGGGCCTTGCTCACTGCATCGGACAGAGGTCCGGACTAACTTGGGCCTTGCCCACTGCATCGGACCGAAGTCCGGACCAACTGGTGCCTTGCCCCCTGCATCGGACCGAAGTCCGGACTAACTGGGGCCTTGCCCCCTGCATCCGACCGAAGTTCGGACTAACTGGGGCCTTACCCCCTAAATCGGACCGAAGTCCGGACTAACTGGGGCCTTGCCCCCTGCATCGGACCGAAGTCCGGACTAACTGAACATAGCATAATATAGCATATAACATAAACACATATACTGCATACTGCATCGGACCGCAGTCCGGACTAACTAACACATGAACATGCCTGAATCACAAAGACATGAAGCATACTGAACTACTGCATCGGACCGGAGTCCGGAACTACTGCTATCTAAACGGGCCGGTATTGTGGCCGTAGACCCGTTCCAACTGGAAGGAAACTCACCTCGTAACGCTGGCTGCTGAGATGCTAAATCTGAAGCTGGCTGACTGCTGCTCCGGAACTCCCCGGCTACACATCCCAAAAACACTAGATCAGATACTGATAACTGCCCTCAGGGTAAAATGACTATTTTACCCCTGGTCAAAGTCAACCTTCTGGCCAAAGTCAACTCTCAGTTGACCTGACTCGCCGAGTTGGGCCGCCAACTCGCCGAGTCCCTGTCCTTATTTCCCAAACCTCTATACGCTTCTACTCGTCGAGTTTGGCAAAGGCTCGACGAGTTCCTCTTCGATACTAACATCTAGTTCATCTTCATCTGACTCGCCGAGTTGTATGAACAACTCGTCGAGTCCTCTTTCATCCTATGAATGAGATCAGTCCTTGACTCGTCGAGTTGTATGAACAACTCGTCGAGTCCCTCCACTACTAGATCTGAGCCTTAACTCACCGAGTCCATTATCTACTCACTGATTCCACCTTAAACTCTCAAATGGGGGAAAAATTGGGGACTCGCGACTCGACTCGTCGAGTTTGAAGAACGACTCGCCGAGTCCCAAGCATGACATTACTAACAGTCGATTCTGCTCGAATCCAGTGCATTCCATTCATAGATCTGGGCCCCTAGGGCTGGTTTTTCACGTAAAGTTTCTAACTTTACGTGCATGCATGCTAATATGAAGCTCAAATACCCAAAATAAGCTAAAGGAAGAGACCTAAGCTTGGAATGGAAACTTGGCTCAATAAAGGTGGGAACCTTGAGCTTAAGAGGCTCTGGAAAGCTTAGATCTGAAGTCCATTCATCATATTAACTCTTAATTCGACCCTAAGGTCTAGAAAGGGCTCAAAATCAACAAGAGCAAACTTCTCAAGAGATCTAATTGATAATAAGCTAAGATTCGAGCTCGATACCTCAAAGGAGACTGAAATGCAACAAGATATCCGGATCTACTTGCTCCCCTTGAATACTTCTCTTCTCTCTTCTTTCCCAAAATCCCCAAGATGCACTAAAACCTTAACAAGAGAGAAATTACTCCAAAAATGTTCCAAGACGGCTAGGGTTTCGTATGGGACTCTTTGTGGGTGAGGGAGGCTGGTCTTGGGGCACATAAGATGTTTAAATAGGGTGCAAACCCTTGAAATTAGGGTTTCATCCAGACTGGCAGACTCGCCGAGTCCGGGAATATGGACAAGTCGAGTCGCCAACTTAAACCGCGTGCCAATCCCGACTCTACTCGACGAGTTCAGCATCGGACTCGTCGAGTACCTCTTAGGAATGAAAATTACCTTATTTAAATTACATACCAGAATTGGGGCGTTACAAACTTGTAACATGCCAAAAATACAGCCTAAAAATTTCGTTTGAAAACATTACCAAAACCATATATCCAATATCATATAAGAAAAACCATAAGTCGTGTATCTCAAAATCTCATGTCAATCACTGTATCAAAAACTGAATAATAAAAATATCAGAGTCTCAAATGCTCCCAGGCTAAAACTGAAACTGCGGTGTGTGCGATGCCATCATCCCGAGCTCTTCCCTTTGCTAGCGGAAGTACCTGAAACCAAAACTGAAACTGTAAGCACGAAGCTTAGTGAGCTCCCCCAAACTACCACATACCATACAATAACACATAAAGCACATATTGGGCCTTGCCCACTGCATCGGACCGAGGTCCCGACTAACTTGGGCCTTGCCCACTACATCGGACCGAAGTCCGGACCAACTGGTGCCTTGCCCCCTGCATCGGACCGAAGTCCGGACTAACTGGGGCCTTGCCCCCTGCATCAGACCGAAGTCCGGACTAACTGAGGCCTTGCCCTCTGCATCGGACCGAAGTCCGGAATAACTTGGGCCTTGCCCCCTGCATTGGACCGAAGTCCAGACTAACTGAACATATCATAACATAGCATATTACATAATCACATATACTGCATACTGCATCGGTCCGCAGTCCGGACTAACTAACACATGAACATGCCTGAATCACAAAGACATGAAGCGTACTGAACTACTGCATCGGACCGGAGTCCGGAACTACTGCTATCTAAACGGGCCGGCATTATGGCCGTAGACCCGTTCCTACTGGAAGGAAACTCACCTCGTAACGCTGGCTGCTGAGATGCTAAATCTGAAGCTGGCTGACTGCTGCTCCGGAACTCCCCGGCTACACATCCCAAAAACACTAGATCAGATACTGATAACTGCCCTCAGGGTAAAATGACTATTTTACCCCTGGTCAAAGTCAACCTTCTGGCCAAAGTCAACTCTCAGTTGACCTGACTCGCCGAGTTAGGCCGCCAACTCGCAGAGTCCCTGTCCTTATTTCCCAAACCTCTATACGCTTCTACTCGTCGAGTTTGGCAAAGGCTCGACGAGTTCCTCTTCGATACTAACATCTAGTTCATCTTCATCTGACTCGCCGAGTTGTATGAACAACTCGTCGAGTCCTCCTTCATCCTATGAATGAGATCATTCCTTGACTCGTCGAGTTGTATGAACAACTCATCGAGTCCCTCCACTACTAGATCTGAGCCTTAACTCACCGAATCCATTATCTACTCACTGATTCCACCTTAAACTCTCAAATGGGGAAAAATTGGGGACTCGCGACTCGACTCGTCGAGTTTGAAGAACGACTCGCCGAGTCCCAAGCATGACATTACTAACAGTCGATTCTGCTCGAATCCAGTGCATTCCATTCATAGATCTGGGCCCCTAGGGCTGGTATTTCACATAAAGTTTCTAACTTTACGTGCATGCATGCTAATATGAAGCTCAAATAACCAAAATAAGCTAAAGGAAGAGATCTAAGCTGGGAATGGAAACTTGGCTCAATAAAGGTGGCAACCTTGAGCTTAAGAGGCTCTGGAAAGCTTAGATTTGAAGTCCATTCATCATATTAACTCTTAACTCGACCCTAAGGTCTAGAAAGGGCTCAAAATCAACAAGAGCAAACTTCTCAAGAGATCTAATTGATAATAAGCTAAGATTCGAGCTCGATACCTCAAAGGAGACTGAAATGCAACAAGATATCCGGATCTACTTGCTCCCCTTGAATACTTCTCTTCTCTCTTCTTTCCCAAAATCCCCAAGATGCACTAAAACCTTAACAAGAGAGAAATTACTCCAAAAATGTTCCAAGACGGCTAGGGTTTCGTATGGGACTCTTTGTGGGTGAGGGAGGCTGGTCTTGGGGCACATAAGATGTTTAAATAGGGTGCAAACCCTTGAAATTAGGGTTTCATCCAGACTGGCAGACTCGCCGAGTCCGGGAATATGGACAAGTCGAGTCGCCAACTTAAACCGCGTGCCAATCCCGACTCTACTCGACGAGTTCAGCATCGGACTCGTCGAGTACCTCTTAGGAATGAAAATTACCTTATTTAAATTACATACCAGAATTGGGGCGTTACAAACTTGTAACATGCCAAAAATACAGCCTAAAAATTTCGTTTGAAAACATTACCAAAACCATATATCCAATATCATATAAGAAAAACCATAAGTCGTGTATCTCAAAATCTCATGTCAATCACTGTATCAAAAACTGAATAATAAAAATATCAGAGTCTCAAATGCTCCCAGGCTAAAACTGAAACTGCGGTGTGTGCGATGCCATCATCCCGAGCTCTTCCCTTTTCTAGCGGTAGTACCTGAAACCAAAACTGAAACTGTAAGCACGAAGCTTAGTGAGCTCCCCCAAACTACCACATACCATACAATAACACATAAAGCACATACTGGGCCTTGCCCACTGCATCGGACCGAGGTCCGGACTAACTTGGGCCTTGCCCACTGCATCAGACCGAAGTCTGGACTAACTGGGGCCTTGCCCCCTGCATCGGACCGAAGTCCGGACTAACTGGGGCCTTGCCCCCTGCATCGGACCGAAGTCCGGACTAACTGGGGCCTTGCCCCTGCATCGGACCGAAGTCCGTACTAACTGGGGCCTTGCCCCCTGCATCGGAACGAAGTCCGGACTAACTGAACATAGCATAACATAGCATATAACATAAACACATATACTGCATACTCCATCGGACCGCAGTGCGGACTAACTAACACATGAACATGCCTGAATCACAAAGACATCAAGTATACTGAACTACTGCATCGGACCGGAGTCCGGAACTACTGCTATCTAAACGGGTCGGCATTGTAGCCGTAGACTCGTTCCTACTGGAAGGAAACTCCCCTCGTAACGCTAGCTGCTGAGATGCTAAATCTGAAGCTGGCTGACTGCTGCTCCGGAACTCCCCGGCTACACATCCCAAAAACACTAGATCAGATACTGATAACTGCCCTCAGGGTAAAATGACTATTTTACCCCTGGTCAAAGTCAAACTTTTGGCCAAAGTCAACTCTCAGTTGACCTGACTCGTCGAGTTGGGCCGCCAACTCGCCGATTCCCTGTCCTTATTTCCCAAACCTCTATACGCTTCTACTCGTCGAGTTTAGCAAAGGCTCGACGAGTTCCTCTTCGATACTAACATCTAGTTCATCTTCATCTGACTCGCCGAGTTGTATGAACAACTCGTCGAGTCCTCCTTCATCCTATGAATGAGATCGGTCCTTGACTCGTCGAGTTGTATGAACAACTCGTCGACTCCCTCCACTACTAGATCTGAGCCTTAACTCAACGAGTCCATTATCTACTCACTGATTCCACCTTAAACTCTCAAATGGGGGAAAATTGGGGACTCGTGACTCGACTCGTCGAGTTTGAAGAACGACTCGCCGAGTCCCAAGCATGACATTACTAACAGTCGATTCTGCTCGAATCCAGTGCATTCCATTCATAGATCTGGGCCCCTAGGGCTGGTTTTTCACGTAAAGTTTCTAACTTTACGTGCATGCATGCTAATATGAAGCTCAAATACCCAAAATAAGCTAAAGGAAGAGATCTAAGCTTGGAATGGAAACTTGGCTCAATAAAGGTGGCAACCTTGAGCTTAAGAGGCTCTGGAAAGCTTAGATCTGAAGTCCATTCATCATATTAACTCTTAATTCGACCCTAAGGTCTAGAAAGGGCTCAAAATCAACAAGAGCAAACTTCTCAAGAGATCTAATTGATAATAAGCAAAGATTCGAGCTTGATACCTCAAAGGAGACTGAAGTACAACAAGAAATCTGGATCTACTTGCTCCCCTTGAATACTTCTCTTCTCTCTTCTTTCCCAAAATCCCCAAGATGCACTAAAACTTTAACAAGAGAGAAATTACTCCAAAAATGCTCCAAGACGGATAGGGTTTCGTATGGGACTCTTTGTGGGTGAGGGAGGCTGGTCTTGGGGCACATAAGATGTTTAAATAGGGTGCAAACCCTTGAAATTAGGGTTTCATCCAGACTGGCAGACTCGCCGAGTCCGGGAATATGGACTCGTCGAGTCGCCAACTTAAACCGCGTGCCAATCCCAACTCTACTCGACGAGTTGAGCGTCGGACTCATCGAGTACCTCTTAGGAATGAAAATTACCTTATTTAAATTACATACCAGAATTGGGGCGTTACATGGTGATAGCCAGGGTTTTCATGTAAAAGGGTTTTTCATTCAAAACAACAATATACAACACATCTAGTGGTAACCAGGCATATGAAATAATACATTATGGGATACTGTAACAAAAACACACATGTTAGAAAACATTGGATTTTGTTAGAAACATACAAACATTCTCATTGACTTATAAACAGGTTTTCATTACAAAAACATGCTTATGAACTCACCAACTTAATGCTGATACTCTTTCAAAACCGCTTGTATTCTCAGGAAATCAGTAGACAGGTACCCCACAGGCTTTTGAGAAGACGGAGTGTATAGAGTCACGTCTTTATATTTTTGTTGGGTCAAAAATATGGTTTATACTTTGCTTTTCTAAGAAATTGTATTTTTCTGTAATGTGTTGTGAGTTTACGACCGTAAACTGAGTTTACGGCCGTAATCACGTTTACGACCGTAAACAGAGTTTACGGCCGTAAACACGTTTACGGCCGTAAACCCATTTTGCGGCCCAGTCGAGTATATATAGGGGTGAGGGGTGTGAGGAATGGATTGATGATGGATGAACACTAGAGGAACTTAAGTGTGTGCATTTGAAGGTGTTCTAGAGAGAGAAAGAGAGTGTGTGTTAGTGTGTGTGAATCTTGTATCTGGATCTTCATTCATATCAATACATACAAGATTCATCATATTCTTCTTCTCCTTCTCTTCTATTTGATCTGACATCATCCGTTTGATTGGGATTCCGCACCATCAAACGGATCTGATTGATACACAAGCAAATTAGGGACCTTACAATTGGTATCAGAGCCTGGTTTGTATCACTCATTTTTGTCAGATCTGGAGCTTATTTGATCTTATTTTTGAAGGATTCTTGCGTTTTTGGATAGATCGTGGAAAAATAAGGGGGGTTTGTTCTTTGCGTTTTTCGTAAAAACGAGTTTTTGATCGAGTTTTGGAGGAAAAAGGGTGAAAAAACGCTGTTTTTCGTTAAGAACAGCGATTTCTGGAGAGTTTACGGTTCTTGAAGAGTTTACGGTCTTTGAAGGGTTTACGGTCCGGAGTTTACGGCCGTAAACGGGTTTACGGTCGCCGGTTGCGGCTCGGCTCGGCGGTTTACGGCTCGAATCGTCTGCGGCTCGGCTCGGAATACAGCTTGGTGGATCGCGGCTTGGAGGACTGATCGGCTCGGCTCGGCAGCATCAGTGGGATTCAGGCTTAGCCAACTCGGAATACGGCTTCAATAAAAAGGGACGCGAGGTTTGGGGTGCCGGGGATCGAACCCGGGACCTCCAGGTGATTACCACAGCGCGCTTAGCCAACTCGACCAACCGATCATTTGTTTCAATCCATCGAAATTTTAATCTTAACCTCTCCCTGTCGCTTCCAGATTTCGCATTTTGTCATTTTTAACCCAAAAAATTCAAAAATTTTATTTTTAAAATCCATTTTCAACCAAAAATTTTAGTTTTTAAATTTTGACTTTTATTTTTGACTTTTTACTTTTTGTTTTGACTTTGACTTTAAAGTTTAACCTTTGACTTTAAACTTTGACCTTCTTGTTTGACTTTTAAAATTTCAAATTTAGCTTTTCGGTTTGACTTTTAAGTTTGACTTTTCAAGTTTGACTTTTGAGTTTGACTTTTTAAATTTGACTTTTAAGGTTGACTTTTGAGGTTTATAGTCAAAGGGCTTTTTTTTTAAATTTAAGTTTGACTTTTAAGTTCTAGTTGTGCTTTTAATAGTTTTTGAAGTTTTCGAGGGAATTGAAGACATGAAAGAGAGTAGTCAGGAGATGTTAAGACAAAATTTCAACATGTTCGATTATATCCCTGGAGAAACCCTGGAAGCTCAGTTGCAGCGTTTTACCACACTCACTTCTGAGATGAATACAGCTGGGATCTTCTTGACCAAATCTGAGATAAACAAAAAGCTATTGAATGCACTTCCGAAATCATGGGATATGAACGTGGCTGACATCAAGAAGACAAAAGATCTCAATCGTCTTAGTCTTGCTGCTGTAATTGAAGAACTTGACGCTTTGAATTGTCGAAAAACAATGAGTTCCACAAACCTTCCGGTCAATGAAGTTTCTTGTTCTCAATCATGTGAAGTTTCATGTTCTCAATCATGTGAAGCCACGATTAAACTTCTTCGTGAACATAATGATTTATTAAAAAGAGAAGTTGAGGACCTGAGATATGAAGGTTATCAACTCAGGAAAGGACAGAAACCCCTAAAAGCCCAGTTAGAAACAAAAATAAAGGACTTTAGGAAGCTTCAGGAAGAATTCAGCAACAAGTGTGAAAATTATGACTATATTAAGAGACAACTTGATGCTGTAACCGAAGAACTTGACGCCTTGAAAATTAAGTGTGGAAAAACTGATGTTAGTTTCAAAAATTATACTGCGTCAAGTAAGACAGTCGACTCCTTATTTGAAACCCAATTAAAATTCAAAGATAATCAAAACAAGGGTCTAGGGTATGATAGTGTTCCTCCACCTTTCAGTCATAACTACACATCCATCCCTTCGATACAGGAAGAAATTGATAGTGAGGCACATCTTCAATATGGCAAACCAGCTGGTTTTGTATCAGGAGGCATTATTAATGTTGATAATCCTGATGCTCCTGATGTTTCTGTTACATGTGCTGGTAAAGTAGTAGAGGATGAGAACAAGGAGAACACCATTGAACAAACCAACATCTCCTTGATCTCTGAATCGGTTGCTTCAAACTCAGTTGCTTCTGATCAACTTGCTGTTCAGAAATACAGGCCACCAATTCCAGTGAAACAGAGTGCCTGTTGTAACTGTGCGAAAAACAAGAGACAAGGCAAGGATACGCCACCAGGGGCAGGAAGAAACAATTTCCTAGTGAAGAAAAGGACTTGCTTTCACTGTGGAACACCTGGACACATTGCCATACATTGTCCAAATAGCGCATACGTTCCCTACTATGCACAAGGCTGGCAGAACGCGCCAAGAGGGAGATACTTCAAAAGAAACCCCTCAAGGTCACGTTCAGACCATGATGACTGGAACGTGCAGAAGGTCAATAATCAAACCCACAAGGACAAGAAGGGAATGCCGGCCAAGAAGCCAAATCCAAGAGATGCTCCCGTGAAGCCAAAATCAAAGTCATCTCAACGGCCGACATCAAGATCAAAAGCAAGTACTGAGCCACCCATCAGATCGAAAAAGAAATGGGTTAAACCCAACTACAAATGGGTTCCAAAGGCTCACTCTCCCAAATCAACTAATGACTATAATATTTCTTCATCTTCTGTTTGTGATAAACAGGATATGTCATGGGAGAGAGTACCGTGCAAGGATGACAAAGGTCGACCCAGTTTCAAAATGGACTGGGTTCCAAAGACCAACTGATCCCGCTCTGTGTCGGAGTAGCTATGGAGGCATATCATCAGACTTCGGTTTGTTGGTAGTGGCTGTTCCTGGCACATGATAGGAGACATCTCTCAACTGTACAACACTCAGAACATTGTCTGGGAGTATGTGTCCTTTGCGGGAAAGGAAGAAAAGAAGGGATCACACATGGGGTTAGTGCTTAATGACATGAAGAATTTTTGGATCTGTTCTGAGATTATGCGTGCTGTTCTCAGACCTTCTGGATGCAAATTCAATCGGTGACTTACGGTTTGAGTTTTCCTCTCTATACTCCTGAGTTTTTTCTTAAGCTGATTCGCTTTAAAGACTAATTTTTGTTTTAGGATAGTTTAAATTTGCGCATTTACTTTCGTTTCTCTCTTATGCACAAATTTAGGGGGAGAAATAAAAACAAAACAAAAAATTAGAAAGTTTTAAACAAAATCCAAAAACATTAGAAAATCCAAAAAATCCAAAAATATGTTGGTTGATGAAATGAGTTTGAGTGAGATGTTTTGGGAAGTGATATTATCTAGTGATAACAGGCAATCTGAGTCTGCGTAACGTACCCAAAGTTGAAGGGTCTATGCTCTGGGTTTGATGCGCTGGTAGGCACGAAAGATTATAAATGAACTTGACTAGGCATTAATGAACTTAAGGAATTCATAGACTTGACAAATTTTGACCTAGTGAAATCCGTTTAGCCTGACAATACGACGCTTTGATAGGTTGAGCAGGGAGATATATATGGGAATCTACTCGTCACATTAAATGAACCCATACTTGGAACCGTGGATTAACTTTTCCTCGATGTGCGGATTTTGTCCTTAATTCCGGTATTGATGGGGCGACTGGTAAATTCCGATGAGTTAGGTCTGTAGAAAATTGTTTTCTTTCTCTTCTTATCTGTCAGTCATATGTTGCCTCCTTTACGTGATTGGAAGAGATCTGACCTGGACTGTAACATATGCAAATCTATTTCTCTGCAAATTATATCTATGAAATTCCTCCTATCTGTTAGCCATATGCTGTCTCCTTTGCGTGACTCACAATCCGACCTGGTACACAGCATATGCAACCTTCTACTTCTCAATCCCTCTAAAATTATAATTAACAATAATCTGAATCTATCTTCTCTCTTAATGATTGTCTGCTCACCCGATGTAAGGAGTACTCTGGAAGTCCTTGATTACTGGGGCATATCAGGAAGCGGGAAACATGTTCCAGTATAATTAAATTTGAACACTCAAAGATTGTCTATAGATCTCGCTACTTAATTTAGGTGGACAACAATATCCCTGGTCGTCGTCAGCTGAATGGTCCTTAAGATATAGTATCTAGGAACTTAAGCTCACCTGTCTTGTAACAAATAGTAATGTCCAAAATCTGTCACAATTTTTCGTGTTTAAGTGGACAACAATACCGGCGATCGACCAGACAAAGACGTGAAGATAAAAGGTACCGAAAAGTGGATAAAGGCTGTCTAAAAACTTTGATCCCAAATCATTCTTAAAGTTAGATATCATTTTATTTTTGTTAAATTTGTTCAAAGTTTCTTCTAATTTAAATATTAGGGGAGAATTAAGAATTTTGAAAACCAAACAAAAATCAAAAAATTAAAAAGCCAAAAATAGTGTTATTTCTGTTTTATTTCTTTTTCAGAAAATATGAAAAATCCAAAAATATTGTGTGCTAAATTTTTCTTTTAGTTTTGTTTTGTCTTGAAAAGTGATTTCAGGTATACATAAGACTCATGGAGTTTGTGTTGAAAATTTCTGAGCCAAAGCCTCGTCCGTTAGTATCGAAGAATTCTCATTCGAAGGAGCAAGAAATGAAGATTATTCTTTCGACATTCAATCTTTCAACTCCAGAAGCAAGGTGAAGCTGCACTTGAAGATAATGTGTCGGATTGCATAGAAGCCTCCTCAATCAGTCTGCTGCTATCTTAAACCTACTTAAGTGATCCAGAAGATTAGTTCTCTCTGATGTTCTCTCTGAAGATTCTCAAGCTGAAAGCGCTATCTTTCAAGAATCTTATCAAGAAGCCTCCTCACCCAACGTGCGTTCAATGCCAAATTCTGAAGAAAAGCCCAACTGCTCAAGATGAAGTCATTCATGGAAGATTCATATGTTCATCTTGATGCTGTGAAGAATTCGAAGATTAAAGCTGAAGCCAAGCTCCCAATGAAGATTATGAAGAAAAGCCAGCTAAGTTTTAGGGGGAGCTTGTTGGGTCAATTAAGAAAAGAAAAGAAAGCTATAAACCAAGGGGGAGATTGTTGGGTCAAAAATATGGTTTATACTTTGCTTTTCTAAGAAATTGTATTTTTCTGTAATGTGTTGTGAGTTTACGGCCGTAATCACGTTTACGACCGTAAACACGTTTACGGCCGTAAACCCATTTTGCGGCCCAGTCGAGTATATATAGGGGTGAGGGGTGTGAGGAATGGATTGATGATGGATGAACACTAGAGGAGCTTAAGTGTGTGCATTTGAAGGTGTTCTAGAGAGAGAAAGAGAGAGAGAAGAGAGTGTGTGTTAGTGTGTGTGAATCTTGTATCCGGATCTTCATTCATATCAATACATACAAGATTCATCATATTCTTCTTCTCCTTCTCTTCTATTTGATCTGACATCATCCGTTTGATTGGGATTCCGCACCATCAAACGGATCTGATTGATACACAAGCAAATTAGGGACCTTACAATTTTTCGACTTTTGATGTATATAAATATGAATCAAACAGATGTAAATACCCTTTTATATATTCAATGTAATGGTTGTGTTTACTTTGATTACTATGATGTAACTGTTGTGATACTATACATGACGTCCTCCACCCCCGAACGTTTCCGCCATTCCGGTTTGGGGGTGTGACACCATTCCTTCCAGTCGCCGCCATGAACGAAGATGCGCCAGCAGCACCTGCTTGGTTGAGTCCGACCACTTTGCTACGCCTCCTCTACTTTGTCGCCGAGCACCACTGCCACAGCCCCTGCTGCCGGTGACACCGTGAACGGCCAGGAGGACCACCGAGACTGGAGTAGAGCTGTGAACAGCGAAGAATAGGCTGCCAACAGTCATAATATTCCTGTAATACCATCTTCCACCTCTCTCTTCTCTCATCCGTCCCATTTGTACGTGTGCAATGTCAGATGCGCCACTGCTACCGCCGGTGGCTTTTGGCCTCCATTTACACGACATTCTGGCGGCGTCAGCTGCATGGAAGGTGGCTAAGTGGATGTATGACCGGAATATAGGTTGATTCCGGTGTTGTTGTTGTTGTATGAGTTGCTTTAGGCCGGAAAACCCACCACCACCACTGCCACCATTTCTGCCGCCACCAGCCACCATGAAAGGTGGTTGTGTGCGTGTTATTGTGTGTGAGAGTGTGTGTTTTGTGGTTGTGAAGCTGTATATGCGATTTTTGCCAGGAACCACCACCACCACCTCAAGGTGGTGGCTGTCGCCGCCTACCGTCGTGAGCCGCTGCCGACCACCACTTCCTGAGGTGGCAGTGGATGGTGCTCGGCCTAGTGAAACCCTAATTGGCCCAATTGCTTAACTTTGGACTGGGCTGGTTCGTCGTTGGGCTTGAAAACCCTAATTTTAGAGAATGTTGGTTTGGACCTATTGGGACCCGCGTGTGGACCAGTGGACAAAAGTTATGACCTATGTTGACTTCATTGTATGATGGCTTAATGGAATAATGGACTTAATGAGTTAAGTCCTAATTCGGTTAAGTGAGAAACACTTAACCCTAATCGTCATTTTATGTAAAAACCCTAATCTTGTTTGGGCCTTAAGTTGGGCCTTCCTATTGGGTTTTGGTAACTGGGCCAATAATGGGCCATCCAAGAATAATCAAATGGACTAGAATATTTAGATGGGCTTCAGGGTAAGGCCCATATGAAGGTTTGGGCCCAATTTAGAAAATTGGGCCATAGATGGGCCATAATTGGGCCTTTATGATTATGAGATATTGGGCCATTAGAAATGCCAAATGTTTGGACTGGACTAAATGGTTGGGTCTTAGAATAAGACCATGTAAAGGTTTGGGCTCAATTTGGAAAATTAGGCCATATGTTGGGCTTTGACTCATAGTTGACTTTTGGGCCTTTGGATTGGGCCTTGGGCTTGAGTAAAGCTAAGTTAGGGGTAAAGTAGTATTTACCCCAAGTATGTACTTATGGTTATGTGTTGGAACCCAATTATTAATTGGGTGTTATTTTGATGTTGACAGATCGAGAATCTGTCATCCAGCAGCTAGAGTTTTCGTCTGCGAGACTTCAGCAGTGTGAGGTGAGTTACCTTCCAGTAGAAGTGGGTCTACAGCCACAATGTCGGACCACTAGTAGGAGTTGTTTGATTAGATGATTGGCTTTGTGATAATTATCTAGGTTTGCTACTACCTGATATGTTATATGTGCTAGCATGATATGATGTTGTGTGATAGTGGTAGTAGGGGGAGTAGTCCCCGTGTCACGGTCGTAAGGACCGAAGGGTAGGTCGGGTACCCCATAATTGCCTGGCAGTATGTTTATGCTATGTTATTATATGGTAGTAGTAGTAGGGGTGAAATAGTCCTCGTAGCCGGTTCAGATGAATCGGAGGGTAGGTCGAGCACCCCAGAATGGCTTGACATGGGTAGGTCAGGCACCCCATAATTGACTGGCAGGGTAGGTCGAGCACCCTAGAATGGCTTGACATGGGTAGGTCAGGCACCCCAGAATCGTCTGGCAGTATGTTATTGTATGGTGTGTGGTATGATGGGGGAACTCACTAAGCTTCGTGCTTACAGTTTACAATTTTGGTTTTAGGCACATTGTTTCAAAGGAAAGGAGCCGGCTTGATCGCAGCGCATCACACTATGTTTTCCGCATAAGAGATCTTGGGATTACACTCTGATATTGTTTTATGATAATATGTTTTGATTATTGACACTTTGGTTTTGACATGATATATTATTATGAAGGTTTTTATATTGTTGGTTTTATATGATAACTTAATTAAAATGAAATTTTTGGTCTTGAATTTTGGGATGTTACAGGAAGTATCAGATGGAGATGCCGAGATACAATAGTATTGAGCCGTACCCACATATGACTGAAAGCTCCCCCTCCATGCCCCCAAATTACTCCAGACCCAAGTATTGTTGAACCTACTTAATACCCATCACTCTTAAGTCTTAAGTCTTAAGTCTTAAGTAGAGTATAGTAGGGCAAATTTACAACATGCTGTCGTATTGTATATATTGATGGATTTTGGCATGTTAAGTAGAAGATTATTGTAGGGATCAAAACTTGGTGCATAAAATTTATGATCATGTTCATGTATATAAAATTCTGCTTCTCTCATCTCTACTATTTTCTTTGCTTGTTTTAGATAGCGGGCGGGAAAGAATATATATATATATATATATATATATATATATATATATATATATATATATATATATATATATATATATATATACCACAAGACCTACGCAACTAAGCAGTCAGAGATCACGATGGACATAAGCATCAACAACCCCAAACACCTCATCAATGATTGTCTCATGTAGGATGTCGTGAGAAAAATCCAAGGTTGTAGAAATCGCTCGACGTAGGCTAAGCGGTGGACTGGTGTGACAACCCAAAATTTCTATCTTGTAAAGTCCTTCAACTCAATCAAAGTCAGACTTGTTTCTGCTATCTTTTAGCATTGTTTAGGGTCTGTTTGAGCGTTCTAAGCCTAGTACATCCAAGGAATGAATGTTAGGAAGTATCTGCTGAAGCCCCTACTAGTTCTTCATTTTCACCAAGAACACCTACTAGTTCTTGGACCGTGAACCCCCTCCCAAGCTTCAAAAACGTGAGTATATCTTCTATCTCATAGTTAGGCTTGTTAAACTCTTGATTTCCTAGCCTTTAATCATCTTAATGCATAAACTGCAAGAGTTTACGGCCAGGAGCATCTCCCTTGGCCGTAAACCCTTGTTAAGGCTACTAGTTGGCCATGAACTCTTCTTAAGGCTAGGAATGGGTCTAGAACACTTCCTTGTTACTTGAAAGTCCTTAAAATCACTTTTTGGCACATGACTTCACGAGTTTACGGCCGTAAACTCTGAGGGTCGTAAACCCTATAGCCGTAAACACATAGGGCTATAATCCCTATGGTCATAAACTCATAGGGCTGTAAACCTTATGGTCGTAAACTCATAGGGCTGTAAACACCCTGGCCGTAAACACCATTGTGTGGCCATACACCCCTTATATAGAATCATATGTGATTGTAACACTTCCATTCAAGTGTTTCATAGTCCCTAAGGTGGTTCCTTAACATGATTAGTTGTATAAACACTAATTATATACATATCTGTGTCATTATATGCTTATTAGGATCCGTTGTGCTCAAGTCTTCACTTAGCACTTAGCATCCTACAAACCGATCTTTCATTCGTACCACTCACTGCAGGTGAGTTCATACCCCTTAACTTACCTTTTAAATGATTTTAAATACTTTTATGGGGGAGAATACAAGTTGATAACATTATAGTTGTTATATCAATCACATGTGATTAATAACTATCAATCAGATAGATTTCTTATACTTCAAACTGTGTTTTCAAACAAATTGCTTAAATCGTTTTACAAACTCTTTTAATTGCAAAGATCCATTTATCAAACTATTTTAAACTTATACTTTGTCAAATCATGTCTATATGGATATAGTTATATAAGTAGGATTGAAAGGACTTAGGACTGATAACTCGCCTTATTTCCTGTTCCTCATTTGGTTGTGGACTTAGGGTATCGGTTGTTTGTCCGAAGGTCGTTTGAATCTTAGTTATATATTATGTATATGTATATATATATATAAAAGTTCTTCGTTCAGTTCAATACCTTTGGGTAGCAAAGGTATACAAACATGTTCATTCATACAAACAACATTACTAGTAAACTATAATAGGTATAGTTTAGGAAGTCACTATTACTATTACTAGAATAATGAAACATATAAGATTCGATTCATACATGAGTCAGTTCAAACATACTATAACGAGAGACAATACTCGCTATAAAGAGAAACAGATAGAGCATACTATAATGAGAAACAATACATACTACACACTATACGCTAGAGAACATACTACATACTAGACAGAGAGAAAATACACTACACTAGAACATACTATACAAATACAAGAATACTATAACATTAATGTGAGATACTACTTCATGGCTCGGCAATATACTGATGCGTCACGTTTTGTACCCAGAGTCTCTTGGAGGGAGAGCGTGAATTTGTGTATAGATCTATACGGGATTGACCATCCCACACCTTGCTGCTAGCTACAGTGGGACCTGTAGGTCTACGGGTGACGAATGTCATATCATTTCGACATCTCGAACGTCGTGTTATACTAGTCGATCAAGTATGGTTACAATCTTATCACATTTTACCTTAATTAAACTAACAAGTTTAAGGTAATTAGTGTTGGATATAGTGTCTAAGTCCATAACTTTATTTGGTATGTACTTGACCCGACCCGACATGGTCCATTTGGGTTGCATGACATTGCAATACTTGGATAGACTAAATGAGAGAATAAGGCACTTATGATTATTAATATATTATAAGTTCTAATATATTAATAATAGTATTATTTAATTAGTATTGATCAAGTATTAATCTAGTGATCAAAGTGAGACTAATTAAATATATAGGGTTGATTATGACAATCATCAATTCTTTTATGGTGGATTAATGATTCATGGTTTATGGGTTTGGTTATAACCATATGGAGCTCCATGGATAGTCTATGGGAGTTACAAACCCATGGGTCATGAGAAATCAAGAGTCATGACAATTAAGGGCATTCATGTGTAAACCCTAATTGTGACAACACTATAAAAGGAACCCTATGGCTAGCAAAATCGTGACCTAGTGTTACTAGAGAGGGCATAACCGATTTTGAGTGCTAGAAGTATTCTCTCAAGTTATTCCAAGTCTTGTGGTGTTGTGTGAAGCATTTGAGGCACAACATTTGGGGTGCTAGGCTCACAAAGTCTTGAAGGAATCCAAGCAACAACAAGGTATGTATTTCTACTAGTTTTATGTTTTATGTAATCCCCATGCCATGCTAGTTAGGAAATAACCTTGAAAAAGAAATTTGCATGTATATAGAGAAAACATAGATTCAAGGTTATTAGGGTTGCATGTACACTTAGGAAGTGTTAGAATGCTTAAAACCCATCAGTGGTATCAGAGCCTAGGATTGTTTTCTGTATACTTGATGCAAAACTGCTTAAAAATCGAAAATTCTGCACTTTGACGACTAGACTCGCCGAGTCCATGGGGAGGACTCGCCGAGTCCATGAACAAATTCATCCTACTCGACGAGTAGAATAATGCACTCGGCGAGTAGGAGCGTGCTGGGCAGTTTTTTCGAGTTTTGTTGCTGGAAATGGATTAAGATCATTATCCCAATCTGTTTTGGACTTGTAAAATCTGTTTTTCAAAATGATAATGATTATGTTAACCCATTTTACATGACTTTTATCAATTTTCAAGTATTGTATATGTTTATATGATTTTCTTGAAATTGCTTAATATGAATTTGTGTTCTTATGAGTTTTTAGAAGATCATAGGAATTATGTGTAACCACCATGTGTGTTTAATTCATGATCTTAATGGCTATGATGGTGTCCATAACTTGTCCTCAAGTTATGGATAACCAAAAGTCACTTCTTTTAATTATGATTAAAGAACTAAAGAGGTTTCATAAAATGAAGAGTCTTCATTTTTATGAACCATTAAAACTCATAAGTTACAAATTGAAGAGACTTGGAATAGTTTCAAATCTTGCCCTCAAGTTTTGGAATTTGAAAAGTCTTATACTTTAATACTTTAATTCCAAATTAAACCTTAGATTTTTAAAAAGGTTTAAAAATCAACACTTATACTATTATTATAATTTTATTATATAGATATGTATAAGAATATGTCATTCTTACCGTTAGTAGGCCTCATTCACGAAGCCGGTCTATAAGGGGGGTATAAGGTTGTTGCCTATAAAATGGTGACTTAATGGGTGTCCACTCTCACCCACCGCTTCCTTGATCGGTGGAGGGTCGTTAGCCGAACGGGTAGGATACGACTTTAAATACTTGTTAAAAGTATAATGAATTATAAAGTAACTATACATTATAAATTCCCAATCTTAGTTACTTTAGGAAAATGTGAAATTGGTGCTAGCCCATAAAATTACACTTTGTACCTTACCAAGTCGTTAGTGGAGCGTGTGTGGTTAACCGGCACACTAACATGGACTAGTAAGAGTGGCAAAGGGTAACTTGACTTTATTATAGATCGGTGGAGCGTGTGTGGTTAACCGGCACATCGATTAGGTAATATTGTTGAGGGTACCAAGTCAATTTGTATGGTTATTCACACCTTGTTTGTGATCCTCGGCATCCCAGTCACAAACTTGAGAGGGCACAATCGAGATTCAAACATGCCATTGAAAAGTTCAATGTATCTCAAAAGATCTAGGAGTTTCAAAACCAATAAAACCTAATAATAAAATATTTCGTTCTTATGGTGGAAATTGGTAAATCGTCATTTACCTACCTTCAAATATTTTATAGTATGGATTACGGCATCCCTCTTCCAACTATAAATAGTTTGTTGGATCCTAGCCTTAATATTTCATTTGGGTGAATTATTAAGGATTCCTAATATAATGAAACTTGTCTTTCTTTCCTTTCAGATGTCTTCCAACAATGCTTCTGGCTCAAACCCAACAGGCTCCTTTTCCCTTATGAACTTGTGTGGTAAGGTCATCTTTGATGGATCCAATTTCAATGAGTGGATCAGAAACATCAGAATGATTACCCGCTATGAGGACAAAGAATATGTCCTCGATAGGGAGCTTAAGGTTGTGAGTGAAGCCACTGCTACTCCTGAAGAGTTTGCGGAGTTTGTTGCACATGAAAAGGATGCTACTAAAGTAGCATGCATCATGATGGCCACCATGACTCCTGAACTTCAAAAATCCTATGAAGATTTCTACCCCTATGAGATGCACCTGGATCTGATGGAAAGGTACCATCAGAGCGCGCGTCAGGAGAGGTATGAAATCATCTCCTCCATGATAACCGCAAGGATGAAGGATGGTGAACCCATCACCGGTCACTTGCAGAAGATGCAAAGGTTCGTTGACCGGTTGCTGAAGCTAAATGTTGACTTTACTGAGGAAATGGCGATTGACATCATTCTCCATTCCTTACCTCCAAGTTATGATCAGTTTCGTATGACTTATCATATGAACAAGGAGGAAGTCACACTTAGCAAACTTCAAGGACTCTTAAGGACAGCTGAAAATGGCCTTAAGGGTAAAGCGGTTGCTACTTCTACTCCTTCAATAGCCCCTGTTCTGGCTATTGGGCAGGGAAAGGGTAAGAAGAGGAAAAGCCCTTCAAAGGGTACCAAGGGTAAGACTCTTGATGGTTCCTCTTCAAGTGGGACAAAGAAAGGTCCCATTACTCCTTCTTCAAACCCAAAGGAAGCACAATGCTTCTATTGCCAGGATAAGGGACACTTCAAGCGAAGCTACCCCAAATATCTGCAAGATCTAAAGGATGGGAAGGTTAAACCCACCCATGCAGGTATTTACACAATATTGTCTAACAACTCATCTAATGCTAATTCTTGGGTGCTTGATACAGGGTGTGGTATTCACATTTGTACTGATTTGCAGGCACTAAGAAGAAGTGAGCAAGTGGAGCACAGGAAGATAAACTTAGTCATGGGCAACAGGAAAGCATCACCTGTTACCAAGATAGGAGTTTATTCTTTATTGCTTAATAATGGGTTAATGTTAGATTTGAATAAGTGTTGTTACTCGCCCGAAATGGCGATAAATATTATTTCCTTTCATGGCTTGTACAAACAAGGTTTTACATTTTCATTTGATAATAAAAATGGTGCTATTAATGTTTATTACAATGATGTATTTTACTTTAAAGCATTACCTTGTGATGGTGTATATGAAGCCGTGAATGTTGTAGACAATCTAGGAAATAATGTGTTGTATATTGATTCTTCAGATAGCTTGGATAAAGCATCCTTGTGGCATTGTCGTCTTGGACATGTTAACAAGAAGCGCATAGGCCAACTCCAAAAGGTTGGAGTCTTGGAATCATTTGACCTCAAGTCAGATGATAGTTGCGAGTCTTGTTTACTTGGAAAAATGACAAAGTCACCCTTCACAGGTACTTGTGATAGGGGTGAAGGTTTGTTGGACCTTGTACACACGGATGTGTGTGGGCCCTTCAGAGTTGCTACAAGGGATGCTAATCGCTATTATGTGACTTTTACTGATGATTACAGTAGATATGGATATATTTACTTAATCAAGCATAAGTCAGAAACCTTTGAAAAGTTCAAAGAGTTTAAGCAGGAAGTTGAGAATCAATTGGGCAGGAACATCAAGATGCTCCGATCCGATCGAGGAGGAGAGTATCTTAGCATTGAGTTCCTTGACTATCTTAAGGAATGTGGGATTGTCTCACAATTGACACCTCCCAGAACACCACAGTTGAATGGTGTAGCTGAGAGGCGCAATCGAACCTTGTTGGATATGGTTCGTTCCATGATGAGTCGAGCTTCATTACCAATCTCTTTCTGGGGGTATGCCTTAGAGACTGCCGCCCATATCCTTAATCTAGTCCCTACTAAAAAGGTTGCCAAAACACCTCACGAGATGTGGACTGGGAAAGTTCCCAATTTGGACCACATCAAGATTTGGGGTTGTGAAGCTTTCGTGAGGCGTGAGACTCATGATAAGCTTGAACCTCGAAGTGAGAGGTGTTTTTTCATCGGCTACCCACAGAGATCCTTTGGTTACCTCTTCTACAGACCTAGTGATAATGTGGTTTTTGTAGCAAGAAGAGGAGTCTTTCGTGAGAGAGAATTCATAAGCCAAGGGGACAGTGGGAGGCAAATTGACCTTGAAGAGCTTCAAGAGTCAAATGGTGAAGGAACCTCTAATGCTATCGACCAACCTGAGGAGGAAACTCTTGTTGATCCGATAGATGAGTCTGTACCTCCAAGACGTTCCACTAGGGTGAGGAACACACCTGATTTTTATTATGGTTATCACATCACCACTGAAGGTGATACATTTATTAGTGATAGTACACTAATAGATTTGGATGAACCTAATAATTACAGGGAAGCCATGGCAGGCCCTGAGTCTGCTAAATGGAAGGAGGCTATGGACAGCGAGATTCAGTCCATGTATGACAATCAAGTTTGGAACTTGGTTAACAATGTACCAGGTCGTAAGACAGTTGGGTGCAAATGGATCTTCAAGAAGAAGACCGACATGGATGGGAAGATACACACTTATAAAGCGCGACTGGTTGCGAAGGGCTTTACTCAAACTCCGGGAGTTGACTATGATGAGACCTTCTCACCAGTAGCTAAAATTAAGTCTATTAGAGTATTGTTAGCCATAGCTGCATTTCATGATTATGAAATATGGCAAATGGATGTCAAAACCGCTTTCCTTAATGGAAAGTTGGCTGAGGATGTTTACATGGCTCAACCAGAGGGTTTTGTCGATACAAGATACCCTAATAGAGTGTGTAAGCTTGATAAATCCATTTATGGATTGAAACAAGCATCTCGCAGATGGAATCTTTGCTTTGATGAGAAAGTCAAAGAGTTTGGCTTTTCTAGGAGTGAGGATGAGTCTTGTGTGTATGTCAGGGCTAGTGGGAGCATAGTTAGCGTCTTGGTGTTGTATGTGGATGACATACTTCTCGTAGGAAACGACGTCCCAACCTTGCAGGAGGTTAAGTCCTGGCTTGGGAAGTGTTTCGCTATGAAGGACCTTGGGGAAGCTGCCTATATCCTAGGTATAAGGATATTGAGAGATAGGAGTAAGAGACTAATTGGACTTAGTCAAAGTACTTATGTGGATAAGGTACTGAAGAGGTTCAGTATGCAAGATTCCAAGAAAGGAGAATTACCAATCCAGAGTAATGCTAAGCTGAGTAAGACTCAGAGTCCGAGTACAGAGGCTGAGATAGCTGAAATGAGTCATATACCATATGCTTCCGCTGTGGGCTCGATCATGTATGCTATGACTTGTACTCGCCCTGATGTGGCCTTTGCTTTGAGCATGGTCAGTAGATATCAAGGGAACCCTGGCAAGGCACACTGGACAGCGGTAAAGAACATTCTCAAGTATCTGCGGAGGACTAAGGATTGGGTCCTTACCCTCGGGGGCAGTGATGACTTGAGAGTGGAAGGATATAGCGATGCTAGCTTTCAGACTGATAGGGATAATTTCCGCTCTCAGTCAGGCTGGGTCTTTATCCTAAATGGAGGGGCAATTACTTGGAAAAGTTCCAAGCAGGAGACAGTAGCTGATTCTACTTGTGAATCAGAGTACATAGCAGCAAGTGAAGCAGCTAAGGAGACAATATGGCTAAAGAACTTCATCGGAGACCTTGGAGTTGTACCAGCTATAAAGGAGCCAATGGAAATTTTCTGTGACAGCGAAAGTGCGGTTGCTTTGGCTAAGGAACCAAGAGATCACGGGAGATCTAGGCACATTGACAGAAAATACCATTTCATCAGACATCGAATAGAAGAAGGACTCCTCGTGGCTAAGAGGGTATCATCAGATGAGAACCCGGCAGATCCCCTCACGAAGGGACTGAGCAGGGTTAAGCATTTACAGCATGCGAGGCGCATTGGGCTGAAGAATGATATTAGTTTCAATAATTAGATTCCTGAAACTTGTCAAATGTAATTGACATTTGATGATAAATAAAAGTTGTTATTTATTTATGAGTAAGGTGTTACTATCTTGTGTTGATTGTTTACTATGTTTCAATTTTGCATGTTTTTACTTCCAGAATAATTATGTTATTATTCAAACCATCCACAGTCAGTCAAACTTTGGAAGTAAGTATTGATTTAAGACTGTCATGAATTTGGCTTGTATGATTTGTCTAAAAGTGCTTTGGACAATGCAATGGTTGCTACAACATTCATGAGTACTCATAAGGGCTGAGTATTGGATCCAACCCACGCTCACTTGCATCACTTCATGGAATTTATCTCGAGTGATCGTGAGACGGTAATATCATATAAATCTTCAAACCAAGAGATATGAGTTGTTGACTATGAGTTGGTTATTCATTGATTGCACGAAAACGCATTGGTAACTCGGTGTCATAAAACGTGCCTTTGTGAATAATTCAACAAGTAGTTAGTACAAGCATATCAGTCGAAGTTTATCTGTTCCTTCTAGAAATAGAAGCGATATCTGGGCCCCTCGATGATTTGGTTTTGACCTATGTACCGGGCCCGGTCAGAACCTAATTGATGTGTTCAATTTAGTTCTATGTCAAAACAAATCAGAGATCGAGAAACAAATGCTGGACAATAAGTAAGACCATGTTCCATGTGTTTGTCCGGCTGATATCATGAGAACAGAGGATTATATGATCACTTATCTTAAATGGCGTATCATCATCATCTCAGTTCCGAGAGACTTTGAAAGAGCTACGATTGCTAGTCGGATTTTGAAGTCATATTTGCAAATATAGTTATTAGACTTATCCAAGTGGGAGACTGTTGGATATAGTGTCTAAGTCCATAACTTTATTTGGTATGTACTTGACCCGACCCGACATGGTCCATTTGGGTTGCATGACATTGCAATACTTGGATAGACTAAATGAGAGAATAAGGCACTTATGATTATTAATATATTATAAGTTCTAATATATTAATAATAGTATTATTTAATTAGTATTGATCAAGTATTAATCTAGTATTAATCTAGTGATCAAAGTGAGACTAATTAAATATATAGGGTTGATTATGACAATCATCAATTCTTTTATGGTGGATTAATGATTCATGGTTTATGGGTTTGGTTATAACCATATGGAGCTCCATGGATAGTCTATGGGAGTTACAAACCCATGGGTCATGAGAAATCAAGAGTCATGACAATTAAGGGCATTCATGTGTAAACCCTAATTGTGACAACACTATAAAAGGAACCCTATGGCTAGCAAAATCGTGACCTAGTGTTACTAGAGAGGGCATAACCGATTTTGAGTGCTAGAAGTATTCTCTCAAGTTATTCCAAGTCTTGTGGTGTTGTGTGAAGCATTTGAGGCACAACATTTGGGGTGCTAGGCTCACAAAGTCTTGAAGGAATCCAAGCAACAACAAGGTATGTATTTCTACTAGTTTTATGTTTTATGTAATCCCCATGCCATGCTAGTTAGGAAATAACCTTGAAAAAGAAATTTGCATGTATATAGAGAAAACATAGATTCAAGGTTATTAGGGTTGCATGTACACTTAGGAAGTGTTAGAATGCTTAAAACCCATCAGTGGTATCAGAGCCTAGGATTGTTTTCTGTATACTTGATGCAAAACTGCTTAAAAATCGAAAATTCTGCACTTTGACGACTAGACTCGCCGAGTCCATGGGGAGGACTCGCCGAGTCCATGAACAAATTCATCCTACTCGACGAGTAGAATAATGCACTCGGCGAGTAGGAGCGTGCTGGGCAGTTTTTTCGAGTTTTGTTGCTGGAAATGGATTAAGATCATTATCCCAATCTGTTTTGGACTTGTAAAATCTGTTTTTCAAAATGATAATGATTATGTTAACCCATTTTACATGACTTTTATCAATTTTCAAGTATTGTATATGTTTATATGATTTTCTTGAAATTGCTTAATATGAATTTGTGTTCTTATGAGTTTTTAGAAGATCATAGGAATTATGTGTAACCACCATGTGTGTTTAATTCATGATCTTAATGGCTATGATGGTGTCCATAACTTGTCCTCAAGTTATGGATAACCAAAAGTCACTTCTTTTAATTATGATTAAAGAACTAAAGAGGTTTCATAAAATGAAGAGTCTTCATTTTTATGAACCATTAAAACTCATAAGTTACAAATTGAAGAGACTTGGAATAGTTTCAAATCTTGCCCTCAAGTTTTGGAATTTGAAAAGTCTTATACTTTAATACTTTAATTCCAAATTAAACCTTAGATTTTTAAAAAGGTTTAAAAATCAACACTTATACTATTATTATAATTTTATTATATAGATATGTATAAGAATATGTCATTCTTACCGTTAGTAGGCCTCATTCACGAAGCCGGTCTATAAGGGGGGTATAAGGTTGTTGCCTATAAAATGGTGACTTAATGGGTGTCCACTCTCACCCACCGCTTCCTTGATCGGTGGAGGGTCGTTAGCCGAACGGGTAGGATACGACTTTAAATACTTGTTAAAAGTATAATGAATTATAAAGTAACTATACATTATAAATTCCCAATCTTAGTTACTTTAGGAAAATGTGAAATTGGTGCTAGCCCATAAAATTACACTTTGTACCTTACCAAGTCGTTAGTGGAGCGTGTGTGGTTAACCGGCACACTAACATGGACTAGTAAGAGTGGCAAAGGGTAACTTGACTTTATTATAGATCGGTGGAGCGTGTGTGGTTAACCGGCACATCGATTAGGTAATATTGTTGAGGGTACCAAGTCAATTTGTATGGTTATTCACACCTTGTTTGTGATCCTCGGCATCCCAGTCACAAACTTGAGAGGGCACAATCGAGATTCAAACATGCCATTGAAAAGTTCAATGTATCTCAAAAGATCTAGGAGTTTCAAAACCAATAAAACCTAATAATAAAATATTTCGTTCTTATGGTGGAAATTGGTAAATCGTCATTTACCTACCTTCAAATATTTTATAGTATGGATTACGGCATCCCTCTTCCAACTATAAATAGTTTGTTGGATCCTAGCCTTAATATTTCATTTGGGTGAATTATTAAGGATTCCTAATATAATGAAACTTGTCTTTCTTTCCTTTCAGATGTCTTCCAACAATGCTTCTGGCTCAAACCCAACAGGCTCCTTTTCCCTTATGAACTTGTGTGGTAAGGTCATCTTTGATGGATCCAATTTCAATGAGTGGATCAGAAACATCAGAATGATTACCCGCTATGAGGACAAAGAATATGTCCTCGATAGGGAGCTTAAGGTTGTGAGTGAAGCCACTGCTACTCCTGAAGAGTTTGCGGAGTTTGTTGCACATGAAAAGGATGCTACTAAAGTAGCATGCATCATGATGGCCACCATGACTCCTGAACTTCAAAAATCCTATGAAGATTTCTACCCCTATGAGATGCACCTGGATCTGATGGAAAGGTACCATCAGAGCGCGCGTCAGGAGAGGTATGAAATCATCTCCTCCATGATAACCGCAAGGATGAAGGATGGTGAACCCATCACCGGTCACTTGCAGAAGATGCAAAGGTTCGTTGACCGGTTGCTGAAGCTAAATGTTGACTTTACTGAGGAAATGGCGATTGACATCATTCTCCATTCCTTACCTCCAAGTTATGATCAGTTTCGTATGACTTATCATATGAACAAGGAGGAAGTCACACTTAGCAAACTTCAAGGACTCTTAAGGACAGCTGAAAATGGCCTTAAGGGTAAAGCGGTTGCTACTTCTACTCCTTCAATAGCCCCTGTTCTGGCTATTGGGCAGGGAAAGGGTAAGAAGAGGAAAAGCCCTTCAAAGGGTACCAAGGGTAAGACTCTTGATGGTTCCTCTTCAAGTGGGACAAAGAAAGGTCCCATTACTCCTTCTTCAAACCCAAAGGAAGCACAATGCTTCTATTGCCAGGATAAGGGACACTTCAAGCGAAGCTACCCCAAATATCTGCAAGATCTAAAGGATGGGAAGGTTAAACCCACCCATGCAGGTATTTACACAATATTGTCTAACAACTCATCTAATGCTAATTCTTGGGTGCTTGATACAGGGTGTGGTATTCACATTTGTACTGATTTGCAGGCACTAAGAAGAAGTGAGCAAGTGGAGCACAGGAAGATAAACTTAGTCATGGGCAACAGGAAAGCATCACCTGTTACCAAGATAGGAGTTTATTCTTTATTGCTTAATAATGGGTTAATGTTAGATTTGAATAAGTGTTGTTACTCGCCCGAAATGGCGATAAATATTATTTCCTTTCATGGCTTGTACAAACAAGGTTTTACATTTTCATTTGATAATAAAAATGGTGCTATTAATGTTTATTACAATGATGTATTTTACTTTAAAGCATTACCTTGTGATGGTGTATATGAAGCCGTGAATGTTGTAGACAATCTAGGAAATAATGTGTTGTATATTGATTCTTCAGATAGCTTGGATAAAGCATCCTTGTGGCATTGTCGTCTTGGACATGTTAACAAGAAGCGCATAGGCCAACTCCAAAAGGTTGGAGTCTTGGAATCATTTGACCTCAAGTCAGATGATAGTTGCGAGTCTTGTTTACTTGGAAAAATGACAAAGTCACCCTTCACAGGTACTTGTGATAGGGGTGAAGGTTTGTTGGACCTTGTACACACGGATGTGTGTGGGCCCTTCAGAGTTGCTACAAGGGATGCTAATCGCTATTATGTGACTTTTACTGATGATTACAGTAGATATGGATATATTTACTTAATCAAGCATAAGTCAGAAACCTTTGAAAAGTTCAAAGAGTTTAAGCAGGAAGTTGAGAATCAATTGGGCAGGAACATCAAGATGCTCCGATCCGATCGAGGAGGAGAGTATCTTAGCATTGAGTTCCTTGACTATCTTAAGGAATGTGGGATTGTCTCACAATTGACACCTCCCAGAACACCACAGTTGAATGGTGTAGCTGAGAGGCGCAATCGAACCTTGTTGGATATGGTTCGTTCCATGATGAGTCGAGCTTCATTACCAATCTCTTTCTGGGGGTATGCCTTAGAGACTGCCGCCCATATCCTTAATCTAGTCCCTACTAAAAAGGTTGCCAAAACACCTCACGAGATGTGGACTGGGAAAGTTCCCAATTTGGACCACATCAAGATTTGGGGTTGTGAAGCTTTCGTGAGGCGTGAGACTCATGATAAGCTTGAACCTCGAAGTGAGAGGTGTTTTTTCATCGGCTACCCACAGAGATCCTTTGGTTACCTCTTCTACAGACCTAGTGATAATGTGGTTTTTGTAGCAAGAAGAGGAGTCTTTCGTGAGAGAGAATTCATAAGCCAAGGGGACAGTGGGAGGCAAATTGACCTTGAAGAGCTTCAAGAGTCAAATGGTGAAGGAACCTCTAATGCTATCGACCAACCTGAGGAGGAAACTCTTGTTGATCCGATAGATGAGTCTGTACCTCCAAGACGTTCCACTAGGGTGAGGAACACACCTGATTTTTATTATGGTTATCACATCACCACTGAAGGTGATACATTTATTAGTGATAGTACACTAATAGATTTGGATGAACCTAATAATTACAGGGAAGCCATGGCAGGCCCTGAGTCTGCTAAATGGAAGGAGGCTATGGACAGCGAGATTCAGTCCATGTATGACAATCAAGTTTGGAACTTGGTTAACAATGTACCAGGTCGTAAGACAGTTGGGTGCAAATGGATCTTCAAGAAGAAGACCGACATGGATGGGAAGATACACACTTATAAAGCGCGACTGGTTGCGAAGGGCTTTACTCAAACTCCGGGAGTTGACTATGATGAGACCTTCTCACCAGTAGCTAAAATTAAGTCTATTAGAGTATTGTTAGCCATAGCTGCATTTCATGATTATGAAATATGGCAAATGGATGTCAAAACCGCTTTCCTTAATGGAAAGTTGGCTGAGGATGTTTACATGGCTCAACCAGAGGGTTTTGTCGATACAAGATACCCTAATAGAGTGTGTAAGTACTTATGAACTCACCAGCTTTAATGAAAAACTATATTTTGGTAATAATAGTCATACTTTGGGAAAACTCACACTCTTACAAAAGAACAAACATAGAGAACAGTTGAGTCTTGGTAGAAGACTAGTTTAGTAGTAAATATAGGATTTTCTAGGAAGTTTACAAACATTTACATCAAAAACTTACAAACTTTTACATCAAACATTTACAAGCTCTTTCTTCAAACTTATACAAACAATGACACTAAAATACTTATGAACTCACCAGCTTTAATGCTGATCTACGCTTTCAAAATAACTTGTATTCTCAGGTCGCCAGTAGACAGGTACCGATGACCATGTTTTGAGAAGATGTACATGACGTCCTCCGCCCCCGAACGTTTCAGCCGTTCCGGTTTTGGGGTGTGACAGATTGGTATCAGAGCATTGTTTATAGCGAATTGAGTATATCAACCCACAAAAGATATACAACTATAAACACATCGGGATTAAAATACTCTGACCAAGAGTTTATACTTTTAACTAAAAAATATTTAACAAAGTATACATACCTTCATTCATACTAAAATCAGTGTCAATAGGACAGAACATAAGTATTGCGATTGTTGAACAACACAATCAGGCTTGGGAACATATAATCAGATCTGAGAGTGATATAGCATGATCAACTATATCTTTCCGAGAAGTGATTAACATGTGCCCATGAATGGTTGTGGTGTTGCAACAAGTCTAAAAACTTACCAACACTACTACAATGAAAACTTTAGAACAGAACATAAACTTAAAAATACTATAGGAGTATTTTGTGTTACTATAATTACTTATGTGCAAACTAAAAAGGTGTTTACTAGTATGCCAATAGTTGCGGAGTGGATACGCTAAGGTTATATGTGACTAGGGTTTTATAGACTTAGAATCTGTGATCTTTGCTTTACTTCCTGTTCCTTGTTTGGTTGTGGGCTTAGAGTTAGGGTCACCTATTCAAAGGTCTATCCTATTTTGGTCACATATGATTGGTATGTGCTACGCAAATGTTGGAGTAACTGGTAAGGATCAAATTATAATTATCTTAATTAGTACGTCTATTAATTATTTCTTTTACCCCTATTCTCGCGTAGATATCATGGATGGATTCCATATACCCGGATATCCGTACTTCCCCAACCAAGGCAACGGAGGATGGCTCGCCGTAGAGCTAGAAGAGAATCATCCAATCTCTTTGTATGATGACTTCATAGAGAACTTCCCTGAGGATTCTGACTCCGAGCCAGAAGTCAACGATCTACCTCTGGAAGCTCCAATCCCCAACCCTAACCCTCATCCGGCTTTTCAAGGCCCGACGCCTCTGTGGGCGGAAAACTTGGGAACATGGAGTTAAGAACAGAGACAACCCATGCCATACAATGGGGACCGAATTTTCTACAACCTGAGCGAAGGAGGCTCAGCGGACAGAGTCCTACCTATTCTGGTGCGCAGGGTTTCTCGTAACGAAATACAGGGTAGGACAGCCCTCAACCGAATTGCGGAGGCTGATGCCAATGCTGGAATCAATACTATCCACATTCGTCGACTGGAAGATGCCCGTGAGAGAACTGCAAGAGACAATGAGTCTCTACTGCAGGAACTGGCTGCAACTCGGGCTGAAGTCATAGAGCTCCGAGTACGCCAAAGGGTTTACGAACGACACCTTCTCGATGTAGAGCGTCAACTGGCTGACTTGAGGGTTCGCCCAAGAGGTGCCCATCGCCAGTAGGGGATGCTCTGCTTATCCTTTCTTTTGGTTTAAGGAATAGCCTTCATAGCTATGCTCTAAGTAGCACTTTTCCCCTGTAAATTTCATGTTTATCTTAGGACCTTGAACTTTCAGTCTATTAGGTCTCTATGCTGTCGAAATTTTCTCATTTTGGTTTGATGTATAGGTCATTTTTCCCGAACTAGCTACATCTGTAATACCCATAATATCGACAGTTATCTAATATCATGGAAATATCCAAATGCTTTCATATTTCTAGTACTAGATCTCAATATCAATCATACTCTCATCTGTTTTTTTATGCTACGGAGAGTTAGTCCATGTTTCACTCTCATCATTCTCTCTCTTTAAATTCTTACCAATATCTTCATCTGTTTAAACTTATAGCAACAAGATGCCTCCTAGTAGATCGAACAGACGCGCTACTCCAATAACTCTGAAACAAACTCCACCTCCTCCTCCTCAATACAATCCAACAGCTATTCAAGCTGCTATAAATGCGGCTGTTACGGCAGCCCTAGCACAATTCACCTCGACCGGTACTAACGGGAGTGGGACTAATGTGCCTCCCACTACAGGTGATGCTCCAGTGCGCTCTAGAGAGTGCTCCTACAAGGACTTCACCAACTGTAAGCCCAGGTCCTTCAACGGGACTGGCGGAATCATTGCCCTCTCGCAATGGTTCGAGAAGACGGAATCAATCTTCGAGATTTGTTCCTGTCCGGAAGGAAGCAAGGTTAAATTTGATGCTTGCACCTTCGCGGACCGAGCCCTGACATGGTGGAATAGCCATGTCAAGTCACTATCTCTTATAGTGGCAAATGCTATGGGCTGGGAAGCTCTTAAAGAGCTCATGATCGAGGAATACTGGCCGTTTCTGCAAAGCTCCGGCAAGGCCAATCACCCAAGTCCCCGACGTTGCTGTGGGCCAGACTTGCTACGGTTGTGGCGAGGTGGGCCACTACAAAAGGAACTGCCCGAAGGCAGGGAATGCCAGCGGAGTGGGAAGAGTTTTGGCTATTGGCCACGAGGAAGCGGTTGCCGACCCTACAGTGGTCACTGGTACGTTTCTCCTCGATAACTCATATGCATCAATACTGTTTGATAGTGGAGCGGAGAGGAGTTTCGTGAACCAGAAATTTGTTCACTTGCTTAAGCAAAAATCACGTGCTCTTAAAGAACCGTTCACTGTAGAAATGGCTAACGGAAAGACAGAGAGCACTAACTGCGTATACATAGGTTGTACACTAACACTAGATAGCCATTCATTTCCAATCGACCTCATGCCGGTCTCAATTAAAAGTTTCGACGTCATAATCGGCATGGATTGGTTGAGTTCTCATCGTGCCGACATCATGTGTTACGAAAAGGTTGTTCGTATTAATCTGCCGTCTAGCGAAACCCTGGTTATCTACGGCGACAAACCCGGCACGAACCTTCATATCATCTCGAGCATACAAGCCCAGAAGTATTTACGAAAGGAATTTCGCGCATTCCTTGCTCATGTTGTCGATGTGAGCCAAGAGACGAAGGACATAAGGAACATCCTAGTGGTAAGCAACTTTTCCGACATCTTTCCAGAAGAACTCCCAGGATTACCTCCGCAGCGTCAAGTCGAGTTCAGAATCGACTTAATTCCAGGAGTTACCCCAGTAGCCAAATCGCCCTATCGTCTAGCACCAGCTGAGATGCAGGAGCTATCCGGTCAACTTAACGAATTGCTCAGCAAGGGCTTTATTAGACCAAGCTTCTCACCCTGGGGAGCACCAGTCTTGTTCGTGAAGAAGAAGGACAGATCATTCCGTATGTGCATCGACTACAGAGAACTAAACAAACTGACAGTCAAAAATCGTTACCCTCTGCCTCGTATAGACGATTTGTTCGACCAACTCCAAGGGGCGAATTACTTTTCAAAGATAGATATGAGATCCTGGTATCACCAATTACGAGTGCTAGAGGAGGATTTCCCGAAGACAGCCTTCCGAACTCGTTATGGACACTACGAGTTTGTAGTGATGCCATTCGGGTTGACCAATGCGCCCGCAGTATTCATGGACTTAATGAATAGGGTGTGCCGTCCTTACTTGGATCAGTTCATCATTGTCTTCATCGATGACATACTTATCTACTCTCGTAGTAAGGAGGAGCATAGTCAACACCTGCGTCAGGTCTTGGAAACACTGCGATCAAAGAAGCTTTATGCGAAGTTGTCGAAATGTGAATTTTGGATCCGAATAGTCGAATTCTTGGGGCGTGTGGTTAGCGAAGAGGGAATACACGTGGACCCTTCCAAAATCAAAGCTATTGAGAACTGGTCAGCACCGAAGACGCCTACAGAAATTCGTCAATTTCTTGGCCTCGCTGGCTACTATCGCAGGTTCATTCAGAAATTCTCTCGGATTGCGAAACCGCTTACAACATTGACCCAGAAAGGCATAGCCTTTGACTGGGAAGAGAAGCCAGAGAAACGTTCCAAACGCTGAAGCGAGCCTTATGCACCGCACCGATACTATCCCTCCCTGAAGGGATAGAAGACTTCGTGGTCTATTGTGATGCATCGAACCAAGGGCTTGGCTGTGTTCTGATGCAACGAGGTAAGGTCATCGCCTATGCCTCAAGACAGCTAAAGACACACGAGGTCAACTACACCACACATGATCTTGAGTTAGGAGCAGTGGTATTTGCTCTGAAGATCTGGAGACACTACCTGTACGGTACAAAAAGCACTATCTTTACAGACCACAAAATCCTACAACACGTATTCGACCAGAAGGAGCTCAACATGAGACAACGACGGTGGGTCGAGCTACTCAGTGATTACGAATGCGAAATTCATTATCATCCCGACAAGGCCAACATGGTAGCTGACGCCCTAAGTCGGAAAGAATACTCTGGTCGTAGAGTCAAATCATTGACTATGACCATCCATTCACACTTGTCCACACAAATTAAGGAGGCTTAGCTCGAAGCCTTGAAACCTGAAAATATGGGGAGTAAATCCATGAGAGGGATGGATAAGAACTTGGAAGTCAAGGGTGGCGGAGCCTTTTATCTCATGAATCGGATCTGGACACCGAAACACGGTGGTTTCAGATACTTGGTCATGACCGAAGCTCACAACACTCGATATTCCGTCCACCCAGGTTCAGATAAGATGTATCTGGATCTTAAAAAGTTATACTGGTGGCCTAACATGAAAGCAGAGATTGCTACCTTCGTGAGTAAATGCCTTACTTGCGCCAAGGTTAAGGTCGAATACCAGAAACCATCAGGTTTACTTCAGTAACCGGAGATACCTGAATGGAAGTGGGAGCGGATCACAATGGACTTCATAACCAAGTTTCCCAAGACAACTGGCAGTCTCGATACCATATGGGTAATCGTAGACAGGCTAACAAAGTCCGCACACTTCCTACCTATCAAAGAAACTGACAAGATGGAGAAACTCACTAGAACCTACATTAGGGAGATAGTACGACTGCATGGTGTTCCCATATCCATTATCTCTGATAGAGATAGTAGATTCACTTCGAGGTTCTGGCAGTCACTACAAGGTTCCCTAGGAACTAGGCTGGACATGAGTACAACCTACCATCCGCAAACCGACGGACAAAGTGAGAGGACTATTCAAACGTTGGAAGATATGTTGCGAGCCTGTGTGATTGACTTTGGGAAGGCATGGGATATTCATCTACCCCTTGTCGAGTTCTCCTATAATAACAGTTATCACACGAGCATCAAGGCTGCTCCATTTGAAGCCCTCTATGGCCGTAAGTGTAGATCCCCTTTGTGCTGGGCTGAGGTGGGCGACACTTAGTTAGCTAAAGGACACGTTCCTAACAGCACTCTCACAGGTCCGGAAATCATTCTGGAAATGATAGAGAAGATCGTTCAAATTCGTGAATGATTGAAAGCCTCTAGAGACCGACAGAAAAGCTACGCTGACAAGAGAAGGAAACCTTTGGAATTCCAGGTGTGTGACCGTGTTCCATTGAAGGTCTCACCCTAGAAGGGCTTGATACGCTTCGGAAAGCGTGGAAAGCTAAATCCAAGATACGTAGGGCCTTTCGAGATTATCGCTAGAATCGGCCCTATAGCTTACAAATTTAAACTACCTCGCGAACTCAGTAACGTACATTCTACTTTCCACGTCTCGAACTTGAAAAATTGTATGTTTGACGAGACTCTTGTAATCCCACTCGACGAGATCGAGATCAACGAGAGCCTCAACTTCGTGGAACAACCTGTAGAGATCATGGACCGAGAGGTCAAGCAAACGAAGCAAAGCCGTATCCCCATAGTGAAGGTTCACTGGAATGCCAAGCGAGGACCTGAATTCACTTGGGATCGTGAGGATCAAATGAAACTGAAATATCCTCATCTTTTCGTTTAGTTATTTGTAATAGCTTAATTGTTTAAACTCTAATTTCGGGACGAAATTCTCTCTAACGGGGGGATGATGTGACAACCCGAAATTTCTATCTTATAAAGTCCTTCAACTCAATCAAAGTCACACTTGTTTCTGCTATCTTTTAGCATTGTTTAGGGTCTGTTTGAGCCTTCTAAGCCTAGTACATCCAAGGAATGAATGTTAGGAAGTATCTGCTGAAGCTCAAACCATCAATCAAGCCTTAAAATTCATCATGTGGAGTTTATGTCCACATCACATGAGTTTACGGCCGTAAACTCAAGGTGGCCGTAAACTCATGCCTTTATGGGTGACACTCCTTCACTTTTATTCATTTCTTACACTTTCACCTCAAGAAACCCGAATTCTCTCTCAAGTATCATAAGGATCTTCATCTTGATCTTCAACCTTGTAAGTAATCTTTCCATTTTCAAGTAGATATCCTTCTACATCTAGTAAAGATACATGATTTCATCCATGAAATCTCTTCTTTTGGTTAGATCTTCAAGTGTTCTTCATTTTCACCAAGAACACCAAGAACACCTACTAGTTCTTGGACCGTGAACCCCCTCCCAAGCTTCAAAAACGTGAGTATATCTTCTATCTCATAGTTAGGCTTGTTAAACTCTTGATTTCCTAGCCTTGAATCATCTTAATGCATAAACTGCAAGCGTTTACGGCCAGGAGCATCTCCCTTGGCCGTAAACCCTTGTTAAGGCTACTAGTTGGCCATGAACTCTTCTTAAGGCTAGGAATGGGTCTAGAACACTTCCTTGTTACTTGAAAGTCCTTAAAATCACTCTTTGGCACATGACTTCACGAATTTACAACCGTAAACTCTGAGGGCCGTAAACCCTATAGCCGTAAACACATAGGGTCGTAAACCCTATGGCCGTAAACTCATAGGGCCGTAAACACCTTGGCCGTAAACACCACTGTGTGGCCATACACCCCTTATATACAATCATATGTGATTGTAACACTCCATTCAAGTGTTTCCTAGTCCCTAAGGTGGTTCCCTAACATGATTAGTTGTATAAACACTAATTATATACATATCTGTGTCCTTATATGCTTATTAGGATCTGTTGTGCTCAAGTCTTCACTTAGCACTTAGCATCCTACAAACTGATCTTTCATTCGTACCACTCACTGCAGGTGAGTTCATACCCCTTAACTTACCTTTTAAATGATTTTAAATACTTTTATGGGGGAGAATACAAGTTGATAACATTATAGTTGTTATATCAATCACATGTGATTAATAACTATCAACCAGATAGATTTCTTATACTTCAAACTGTGTTTTCAAACAAATTGCTTAAATCGTTTTACAAACTCTTTTAATTGCAAAGATCCATTTATCAAACTCTTTTAAACTTATACTTTGTCAAATCATGTCTATATGGATATAGTTATATAAGTAGGATTGAAAGGACTTAGGACTGATAACTCGCCTTATTTCCTGTTCCTCGTTTGGTTGTGGACTTAGGGTATCGGTTGTTTGTCCGAAGGTCGTTTGAATCTTAGTTATATATTATGTATATGTATATAGATATAAAAGTTCTTCGTTCAGTTCAATACCTTTGGGTAGCAAAGGTATACAAACATGTTCATTCATACAAACAACATTACTAGTAAACTATAATAGGTATAGTTTAGGAAGTCACTATTACTATTACTAGAACAATGAAACATATAAGATTCAATTCATACATGAGTCAGTTCAAACATACTATAACAAGAGACAATACTCGCTATAAAGGGAAACAGATAGAGCATACTATAATGAGAAACAATACATACTACACACTATACGCTAGAGAACATACTACATACTAGATAGAGAGAAAATACACTACACTAGAACATACTATACAAATACAAGAATACTATAACATTAATGTGAGATACTACTTCATGGCTCGGCAATATACTGCTGCGTCACGTTTTGTACCCAGAGTCTCTTGGAGGGAGAGCGTGAATTTGTGTATAGATCTATACGGGATTGACCATCCCACACCTTGCTGCTAGCTACAGTGGGACCTGCAGGTCTACGGGTGACGAATGTCATATCATTTCGACATCTCGAACGTCGTGTTATACTAGTCGATCAAGTATGGTTACAATCTTATCACATTTTACCTTAATTAAACTAACAAGTTTAAGGTAATTAGTACATTGGTAGTTACCTAGATAAAACTACAGTACATCCTTATTTTTCCATTTCATTTACATTGTGATCTTCTCACATAAACGGTAATGAAAAACTATATTTTGGTAATAATAGTCATACTTTGGGAAAACTCACACTCTTACAAAAGAACAAACATAGAGAACAGTTGAGTCTTGGTAGAAGACTAGTTTAGTAGAAAATATAGGATTTTCTTGGAAGTTTACAACATTTACATCAAACACTTACAAACTTCTACATCAAACATTTACAAGCTCTTTCTTCAAACTTATACAAACAATGACACTAAAATACTTATGAACTCACCAGCTTTAATGCTGATCTACGCTTTCAAAATAACTTGTATTCTCAGGTCGCCAGTAGACAGGTAACGATGACCATGTTTTGAGAAGATGGAGCACATTCAAGACTCATCTCTTATTTTGATTCATATTTTTGGTGTCTTATAAACTATACAGAACACACTTGTATTAAATTATACTATTAATGCAATGAATGATGTTGTTGCTTGTTTTACTATTATGCATTGTTGTGATACTGTACATGACGTCCTCCGCCCCCGAACATTTCTGCCGTTCCGGTTTTGGGGTGTGACAACTGGGGTCAAGGGATTAATCGGCTAGGCGGGGATTAATCGGGGACCATTAGTTATTAAAAAATGAATAAATATAACATTAATCCTAAGAATATAACATTAAATATAACATTGATAAATATGTCATTGTAAATGATAAATCATTTTGATTCCTTTTTGCTTTGACTTTAAAGACTCTTGTGATGTGGACGGTAACCTCACTTTCACAGCCCTTCTACACATGATTGCTCTCCTGTTAACAATTAATTAAGCCAACAATCTTGATGAATGAATGAATCAACAATGTAAGAAATGTAATTTGTATAATATATATTAATATGTGGGAAAGGGGGTTTGATTACCTGATGCCACTAATGACAACTAGATAAGCATCACAGATAAATCCAACTAGTTCTATCATGTATGGTCTTCTTCTCTTTCCATCTACTGGTTTAGTCTCTTGTTGAAGTTGTTCCCAGTAGTTTTCTGTAACACTTCCGTCAGCATTCACCTTGTATCTAACCCCCATTCGGTACCTTGTATCATAGGCTGCAACTAAAAAAGCAAATCCAAGCATTGTATGACCAAAATCAGTAAAATTTATGCTCATGTGAATGTTGTTGGACCATCTTAGCATTTTATGACCAAAATCACTGAAATTTCTCTTAAGCATTTACACAAACACTTGGCATGCTAGTTATCAAACAACCATATCAACCATATCACTAAAATTTCTCTTAAGAATTGTATGACCAATTTGAGTCGAGAGAGAATCGATTTTACCAACAAAACACACCCTAGCAACTAATCTGAGTATAAATTGAAGAACAAACCTTTGTAGACCCGATCCTACCCTAAGCCCTCGTGTATGCTAGCCATACATAACGCTGGACCCTATAGACTTTCGAATACCCGATCCTACCTAAGCCCTTCATCAAACAAGAACAGGAAATAAGGCTAAACCAAACATTCTCGGGCTATAAGATCTTAATTATGTACAGTCGTAACGCATACACTAAGCAACTACAGTAATGATGTCAATTTCATATGAGGTAAACCCTAGGCTACCAGGCATCATATAATCAGGCGATTCTATCATGCAATTCCTGAAGATCCCTAGCCTAGTACTAGCATGTTGTTCTAACATATCACATAATCAGGTAATCCGCAAGGTATTTTGGGGTCTATCCACGAGCTCCGGCCGATCGTACACTTGCATCCTCCTTTATTATTTTGAAAAAATTTTAAGAAAATCGTTTTAAAATCTTGTCCTCAATTTGAGACTGGAGACACACGAGTGTTTCCTCCAATTCACTCAAACCAAGGCTCTGATACCAACTTGTAACACTCATAAAATTAAAGCAAATTTTAAACTTTTAAAACATTTTAAAACCCATGATCATTACAAAACTTGTTTTCAAAATAGTATATTGTCAGAGTTTCCCAGAATCAAAACATAAAATCATAAATTGTGAGGAGCGGTACGATCACTCCTTCGTCTTCCCGCGATCATCAGAAGTACCTGAAACAATAGTCGATAAATGTAAGCTCGAAGGGTTAGTGAGTTACTGTGACAACCCGAAATTTCTATCTTGTAAAGCCAATCATTTCAATCTAAAGTCAGACTCGTTTCTGTTAACTTTTAGATTTGTTAAGGGTCTATTTGAGAGTTCTAAGCCTAGTACACCCAAGGATTGTGTGTTAGAATGTATTAACTTAAGTTCATTGAGTTGAAATAGAGATGGAACCACCTTCACAAGGAGTTCACGGCCGTGAACCCATGGTAGCCGTGAACTTCTCTTCATATGAAGGGTATCACTCATTATTCCTTCATTATCCACATCTTCAAGTCAAGAACTTTCATATCTCTCTCAAGTATCATCATGGATATCCTCCTTAATCTTCAAAAGTGTAAGTGATTCTTCCATTCTTTCTTGATATCCTTCTTATTCAAGTGAAACCCTATGATTTCATACATGAATTCATCCCTTTTGGGTTTAGATCTTCAAATCATCATCTTTTCACCAAGAACACCAAGAACACACACTTGTTCTTGGAGCCGTGAACACATTCAACACTACCATTAAGTAAGTATCTTTTCCATACACTTGCTATCCATCAGAAGCTCTTGATTTCCAACCATGAAACAACCACTTTGTGCAAGATCTTCAAGAGTTCACGGCCGTGAACCCTTCATGTGGCCGTGAACCCTTCATAGGATCTTGACATGGCCGTGAACCCTCCTTGTGTGGCCGTGAAGCCCTTTCATACAATCATATGTGATTGTAACACTTCATTCCAAGTGTTTCCTAGTACCTAAGGTTGTTCCCTTACATGATTAGTTGTTATATACACTAGTTGTATGCCTATATATGTGATTATATGTCTAATAGGATCCAATTGTGCTTTGGGACTTCATTTGTGATCTCAAGCATCCTATATCTATCTTTCATTTGAATCACTCACTACAGGTGAGTTCATACCCCTAAACTTATATTTTAATGATTTTAAATGCTTTTATGGGGTGAATACAAGTAGAAAACAATATAGTTATAGTATCAATCACATGTGATTTATAACTATCAAACAAAAGGATTTCTTAGACTTCAAAACTGTGTTACCAAACAAACTGTTTCAAATCACTTTATAAACTCTTTATCATTTTACAAAACTCTTTTAAGCTTATATATTGTCAAAATCATGTCTATATAGATATAGTTATATAAATAAGGTTGAAAGGGCTTAGGACTGATAACTCGCTTTATTTCCTGTTCCTTGTTTGGTTGTGGACTTAGAGTATCGGTTGTTTGTCCGAATGTTGTTTAAATCTTAGTTATATATTATGTATATGTATGTAGATATAAAAGTTCTTCCAATCAGTTCAATACCTTTGGGTAGCAAAGGTGTACAAACATGAACAGTCATTCATCTACATAGCTTACTAGTAAACTATAATAGGTATAGTTTAGAGGATTACTACTTACTATTTCTAGAACGATGAAACTTACAAGAGTCAGTTCATACATGAGTCAGTTCAAACATACAATAACTAGAATAGAAAGGAACATACAATAACAAGAACATAAAGGAACATACAATAACAAGAATAGAAAATAACATAAATCCTTTTACAAGAACAAGATAACATTAATGTGAAACCACTACTTCACGGCATAGCAATATACTTGTTGCTAGCTACAGTGGGACCTGCAGGTCTACGAGTGACGAATGTCATATCATTTCGATGTCTCGAACGTCGTGTTATACTAGTTGATCAAGTATGGTTACAATCTTATCACATTTTACCTTAATTAAACTAACAAGTTTAAGGTAGTTAGTATATTGGTAGTTACCTAGATAAAACTACAGTACATCCTTATTTTTCCATTTCATTTACATTGTGATCTTCTCACATAAACGGTAATGAAAAACTATATTTTGGTAATAATAGTCATACTTTGGGAAAACTCACACTCTTACAAAAGAACAAACATAGAGAACAGTTGAGTCTTGGTAGAAGACTAGTTTAGTAGAAAATATAGGATTTTCTAGGAAGTTTACAAACATTTACATCAAACACTTACAAACTTTTACATCAAACATTTACAAGCTCTTTCTTCAAACTTATACAAACAATGACACTAAAATACTTATGAACTCACCAGCTTTAATGCTGATCTACGCTTTCAAAATAACTTGTATTCTCAGGTCGCCAGTAGACAGGTACTGATGACCATGTTTTGAGAAGATGTACATGACGTCCTCCGCACCCGAACGTTTCAGCCGTTCCGGTTTTGGGGTGTGACAGATTGGTATCAGAGCATTGTTTATAGCGAATTGAGTATATCAACCCACAAAAGATATACAACTATAAACACATCGGGATTAAAATACTCTGACCAAGAGTTTATACTTTTAACTAAAAAATATTTAACAAAGTATACATACCTTCATTCATACTAAAATCAGTGTCAATAGGACAGAACATAAGTATTGCGATTGTTGAACAACACAATCAGGCTTGGGAACATATAATCAGATCTGAGAGTGATGTAGCATGATCAACTATATCTTTCCGAGAAGTGATTAACATGTGCCCAGGAATGGTTGTGGTGTTGCAACAAGTCTAAAAACTTACCAACACTACTACAATGAAAACTTTAGAACAGAACATAAACTTAAAATACTATAGGAGTATTTTGTGTTACTATAATTACTTATGTGCAAACTAAAAAGGTGTTTACTAGTATGCCAATAGTTGCGGAGTGGATACGCTAAGGTTATATGTGACTAGGGTTTTATAGACTTAGAATCTGTGATCTTTGCTTTACTTCTTGTTCCTTGTTTGGTTGTGGGCTTAGAGTTAGGGTCACCTATTCGAAGGTCTATCCTGTTTTGGTCACATATGACTGGTATGTGCTACGCAAATGTTGGAGTAACTGGTAAGGATCAAATTATAATTATCTTAATTAGTACGTCTATTAATTATTTCTTTTACCCCTATTCTCGCGTAGATATCATGGATGGATTCCATATACCCGGATATCCGTACTTCCCCAACCAAGGCAACGGAGGATGGCTCGACGTAGAGCCAGAAGAGAATCATCCAATCTCTTTGGATGATGACTTCACAGAGAACTTCCCTGAGGATTCTGACTCCGAGCCAGAAGTCAACGATCTACCTCTGGAAGCTCCAATCCCCAACCCTAACCCTCATCCGGCTTTTCAAGGCCCGACGCCTCTGTGGGCGGAAAACTTGGGAACATGGAGTCAAGAACAAAGACAACCCATGCCATACAATGGGGACCGAATTTTCTACAACCTGAGCGAAGGAGGCTCAGCGGACAGAGTCCTACCTATTCTGGTGCGCAGGGTTTCTCGTAACGAAATACAGGGTAGGACAGCCCTCAACCGAATTGTGGAGGTTGATGGCAATGCTGGAATCAATACTGTCCACATTCGTCGACTGGAAGATGACCGTGAGAGAACTGCGAGAGACAATGAGTCTCTACTGCAGGAACTGGCTGCAACTCGGGCTGAAGTTATAGAGCTCCGAGTACGCCAAAGGGTTTATGAACGACGCCTTCTCGATGTAGAGCGTCAACTGGCTGACTTGAGGGTTCGCCCAAGAGGTGCCCGTTGCCAGTAGGGGATGCTCTGCTCATCCTTTCTTTTGGTTTAAGGAATAGCCTTCATAGCTATGCTCTAAGTAACACTTTTCCCCTGTAAATTTCATGTTATCTTAGGACCTTGAACTTTCAGTCTATTAGGTCTCTATGCTGTCGAAATTTTCTCATTTTGGTTTGATGTATAGGTCATTTTTCCCGAACTAGCTACATCTGTAATACCCATAATATCGGCAGTTATCTAATATCATGGAAATTATTATCCAAATGCTTTCATATTTCTAGTACTAGATCTCAATATCAATCATACTCTCATCTGTTTTTTTATGCTACGGAGAGTTAGTCCATGTTTCACTCTCATCATTCTCTCTCTTTAAATTCTTACCAATATCTTCATCTGTTTAAACTTATAGCAACAAGATGCCTCCTCGTAGATCGAACATACGCGCTACTCCAATAACTCTAAATCAAACTCCACCTCCTCCTCCTCAATACAACCCAGCAGCTATTCAAGCTGCTATAAATGCGGCTGTTACGGCAGCCCTAGCACAATTCACCTCGACCGGTACTAGCGGGAGTGGGACTAATGTGCCTCCCACTACAGGTGATGCTCCAGTGCGCTCTAGAGAGTGCTCCTACAAGGACTTCACCAACTGTAAGCCCAGGTCCTTCAACGGGACTGGCGGAATCATTGCCCTCTCGCAATGGTTCGAGAAGACGGAATCAATCTTCGAGATCTGTTCCTGTCCGGAAGGTGGCAAGGTTAAATTTGATGCTTGCACCTTCGCGGACCGAACCCTAACTGGATCGCCGAGTCATCCTACTGACTCGCCGAGTCCATGCAAAAGTCCTTGCACGACAATCTTCATCGGACTCGTCGAGTTGACCCTGCAACTCGTCGAGTCCCTTCAGTCTTTCTCCATTCAGATGCTTTTTAAGCCATTCCAAAGCTCCATAATGTAGATCTAAGCTCCTAGGGCATACTTCTTACGTAAAGTTGCAAACTTTACATACATGCAAGGTGCTAATGACTTAAATCAAGCTAAAGAAGAGGTTCTAGGCAAAGGAATCACACTAGCATGCTAAAGGCTGAGACTTTATGATTGTAAGGGCCAAGATGAGCCTAGATCTGAAGTTGCAACTTCAGATCTTGGTTCATCACTCGAAATGTAGCACCAAATGCCCAAAATGGCCCCAAAACTCAAATATAGAAGGATCTAGCTATAAGAAGATCAAGGTAATGACTTGATACCTTCAAATGATGCTAAACTGAGGTAGACTTCATATCTACACACGTTCCTGACCTCACACTTCTTGGTCTTCAAGCTCATTGCAACAAAATCTTCCTTCCAACTTGAAAAATCACACTAAATGAGACACACACACGAATTAGGGTTTTAGAGCTCAATGGGATGGTGAGGGGAGGCCAAGGGAGGCTAATGATCCTTTAAATAGGGTGTGAAACCCCGGAAATTAGGGTTTCGTCCATCAGTTCCTACTCGTCGAGTCCGTCTACCGACTCGTCGAGTCAGTCACTTAAGACCCGCGACCAAAAGCGTGCCTACTCGACGAGTCAGGGCAACCAACTCGTCGAGTCGACCTTAAAAGTTGGAAATACAAGACTGAAAGTTTATACCTGAGAGTCGGGGCGTTACACGATTAATTAACCCTCTAACACCTATTCGTAGGCGGTTGGAGGCCGCCAAGTACCTAGGCGCCGATTAATCGGCTGCCTAGATCGATTTTTACAACACTAGAAAAATCTAAAGAAATCATTTGTAAGTACTGAATTAGTACAAAAACAAAAATGACTTATTTTGAAACAAAATACTAAAGACTAAATGTGTACAATAATATTAATGACTAAATGTGTACAAAATGAGAAATATATTACCCTATTAAATCATTTTTCCTGGCTAACCTGGAGTAACCAGTCATAAGGATTGAATGTATACAGTTTAACAAGTTGAATGGGTAAATATGCCAAAAAAAAAAAACTTAGTGACTAAATATGTAAAAAACGAAAAATATATTACCCTTTTAAGTCATTATCCTTTCATAAATCATTTATTTTTAATGGTAATTTAATGTTATGTATAATATATAATAAGAAATATTGTTTGAGGTTCAAAATAAAAAAGACCACTAAAATTATCAAAATCTATAGAAACATAAAAAGAATATGTAATGATGTAATCCAATGAAAATGATTAAAAAAAAAAGTCGCAGAAAATCGAGACTTTGTCTACCTGACTACAGACTACCCATGAGCCTCCATGAGTCCATGACCCATATCCTTGTTCCCAAACTGAAGCAGTTTTGATTAGGATAGTTAAATGCGAATGAAATGTTCGCCAACTTTGGATCTGGAATCCGTTTACGAACTACTGGAAGCAACCCCTTCTTCTCCATTTTCAAATCTCCACAGAACCCGCCACCCGTCGTCATCAATCTTCCTCAAACCCTAACCCTAGCAATGGCGACTCTCTCTGCTCCTGATAATCGAAGACCCACATGCCCATCTTGTTCAAGACCAACTAGCTTCTGCCTCTGCACTCGAATTAAAACCCCAATTCTTGAAAACTCCATAGCCGTCACAGTTCTCCAACACAGCGTGGAGAAGAAACACCCACTCAATTCAGCTAAAATAGCAAAACTAGGTCTGAAGAACATCGATGTAATTTGTGTTTCAGATGTTCTTTCTGAAGCCCACTTTGATTTACACTTTTCCGAATCTAATCCTGAAATGGGTCCTCGTAATTCAGTCGAAAACAGCAAAAAGATTGAACATTTATCACCTGCTGATATCAGTTTCACTATTGAGAAAAAAGGTGCCATCACATCTCTTGTGAATAATTGGGATCAAAACCAAGATTTTAATCAGCTTTTGGTTGCGATTGATGGAGTAAGAAATGGGTTTACTGTGAAAAAGACGCAGAGAGGGAGTGATCACAAATACATGGAAGAATTTCTAATTGAAGTTCCTCCAGGATCATTGCTTCTTTTCCCAAGTGAGAATTCGATTGGGATAGAAGATGTTAATTTCAGTGTCAAGAATTTGATTGTATTAGATGGAACATGGTCTAAAGCCACAAAGATGTACAATGAAAATCCATGGTTGAAACTGTTGCCACATTTGAAGTTGGATATTGATGAGCTGAGTTTGTATGGTGAAGTGAGGCGACAACCAAAAGCTGGATGTTTGTCATCGATTGAGAGCATTGTTTATGCGCTCAAAGAACTTGGGGGAGAAGATCTTGAAGGTTTGGATTGTTTGTTGGATGTTTTTGAGTCAATGGTTGTAGATCAGAGGAGATGCAAGGATGAAAGATTGAAGTTTGAAAGTGAAATCAGGTCTATGTAGAAGACCTTGTTATGAACTTATGATTGATTTTAGATTGTGCTTTCAGTGATCATCTTTGAAAAGTAAAAAGATTCAATGGGTTTATGTTGTTTATAGAATCTTGAATGGACAATTACAGTTGAATTTAATGACGAAATGCATAATCATGTTTCTTTCTATTTCTAAGACATTTCACATTTTTACTAACTGTATGAAATGAGTAGTTTTTCCATACGTTCTATGTGTCAAAAAAGTGAACAACTACTCATTTCATACATTAACATCTTGCTACTCTATCGTGAACGAAATTACAACCCCAAGAATAGACCTCTCGTTCCCTTAATGCTATGGAAGCCATATCCACCAATTTATCCGATTGTGCCCATGTGGATATGAGCGATTGCAAAAGGATCGCTGTGAAGCTAAGGGTATGTGGTTTCTGACTTATAATCAAATCATGTGATAAAAAGTTTCCATCTTTATGTCTTTTTTTGATAAAAAATCCGATAATCTTGTTTCACTATTGGCTCTTTAACACAGGATCTGGTACCTTGTGTGCCTATATTGTATAAAGACGAACAGATCATTCTCTGGAGTGGGAAGAAAGCCATGGAAACTGCTTTGAATGATTTGTAACCGCTAGTAAGTTCAACTTATCATGTCGATTTAAAAAATGAAAGATTTTGTACATTACATGAAAAACCTATAATTCATACTCGCTGAAAATCTTGAATTCAAGACACTATTTACAAAAATGAAATTAAAAATATGTTCAATCACTACACTCGTTTAATTTACTAAACATACATGTAGAGGATTACAGTTACTCTGGTATGCTATGAAGCGCAGGTCTCCATGGCCGTTGATTTGATTCAAATCCTCCATTAATATTACTACTGCTGTTCATCAACTGAGTCAACACCTGTTGTAACGTCAACCCTTGCATCTCTTGCATACCCAATAACTCCTCCAATTGTTTCTTCGTTATCTTAATTTTCACCTCCGTCGTCCGTCTTTTTCTTTTACTGCCGGAAGAAGGAAAAAGGTCATCGGAATCTCCATTTCCATCTCCGGCCACTAACTTCTTTTCACCTGTACTGCGAGGTTCGCATGAAAGTAGCGCTTTTTCTGGCGATGTTGCTGGAGATCCCCAATAATCGCCGCCCCATTGGTTGTCGTAATCTTTTTTCAAGCAGTTTCCCATTCGATTTCTTGGATTTTCAGAAATTTAACGAAGAAAGCAGAGATTATTTGGGAATCCGATTGGTGTTTATGAATAATATATAAGAGTGACGATGGGTGGATATATATAAAAAAGCGTGTACGTATAGGTTAAGAAGAAAGGGTCAAAGAGATGTGGATGGCCACGTAGGATGGTGTCAATGTGTCCTACCTGGCAGGTGCAGTACGTATAGTTGGTTTGACCCTATCCCAACTACCAAACTCAATTACTCAATAATTAATCTACTTATTTTATAATATCTAAAATCTAGTTCATTTATTATTTTATTTTAAAAAAAACAACAAATCTAACATATTATTATATTCTTAAACTGTTTCTTAAATTATATATATTCACGATTAGACTTAATGCTCAACCTTTTTAATAAGTGAAATTAAATATCTTTTTATTTTTTATTCCTATAAATCATTCTATCCAATTAAATATTGATATATGTAACTTAATGTTATTTTAATATATTAATATGACTCATGTCATCATTTAATTTGATAAGATGATATGTAGAAACAAAAATAAAATCATTTTTAATTTCTCTATTAATAAATATTGTGATATACTCAATGTAGTATGCAGTTATTAAATAAATCGATTTGAGTAATTTTTTTTTTTTATTTACCATGTCAAATGAAAAAGGTTAAAAAGTTTAACGGAAAAAACTTAAAAAGGATAAGTAGTATGCAGTAGTAAAGGGAAAATGATATATTTAAGGATGTTGAAATTTATGGATTGATTATAATTTTATTCAAGGGAAGAGTTATTTCATACAAAGATTTTTGAAAATATTTATTAGATACAAAAATCGAAACGGTTATAGCATAGTTTTTAATTACATATTAATTATGTGTAAGGTTAATCATCATCATAATCTAATAAACAACTATATATTGCTGTCGACTTTTCATTCTTTTTAAAATTTCGACATATGTTGTATGCATAATGCATATTTATTTACTCCTTATAAAATACTATAATAATTGACTTGATATATACAATTTAATATGTTTTTGGTATGTTATTTGTGATTGCAAAAGTATTTATTATTATTTTTTGTGTGTACATGCCGTTCAATCAATAATCTATTAAGTGTTGAATATTTATAATAAACATTCAAATATGGGTAGTCATACCAAGATGTGCAAAAGCTCGGTCCTACCTTTTATGGATTTCATTTATGATTTTGATTTTTAGTCAATTACGGTTTGATTAATCCCGAAATGCTTTGAGTCGGCTATATGAAAATTGAAATTTTAGTCTTTGTTGTTTTTTAATTAGGTCCGCCTAGTTTGAAGAAACATCATTGATTACAATTACTTATAAGTTGTAATAAAAAAATAAAAGTCATGTTCAATCAAAAATAAATTAACTATATCGGTTGAATTCAAAAAACACATGTAAAAATAATGTATGTAAGTAGATCAAGTATCCATTACCGTTGAATTGTCAACTCATTATTATATTTGGTCATTTTTACTATTGACATTATATCGGTAAAACCATTTGAAGAAAAAGATTAGTACAAATTTTGTCGAAAAAATTAACAGAACACAAACATTAATGAGGGTATTTTAGTCTATTTAACTTTATCATCGATCTTTATCATTGCTCTTAGTGGCGGAGCTTGAACAAATTATGTGGGGGGCCAAAACTAAAACTATAGTTCTTAAAAAAAACAGCAGGGCCAAAGCCTAATTTTTATATTTTCATGGCTAATATATATAAGAATTTGTGGGTTAAACTAGTTATAAGCAAAAAAAAAAAAAAAAAAAAAAAAAAAAAAAAAAAAAAAAAAAAAGGGGGGCCACAACCTATTTTACATTATTCTTTTTCATAATTGAAAAATCAGAAACATAATGTTAATCTTTAAGATGTTGATTTCTAATATTAATGATTAAAAAAATAATTATGTTGAAGTAAATGCCAAAAAAGAATATGTCACTGAACTAAAATTAGTGATTTAAAAATAGTTGGGGGACATTATTTGTATTTAATTTTATTTATATTAAGTAAGTGACGTTGGTTGGTTTGATGGCCGGTTTAACGGACGAACCGGATATATTTTGAGTGTGAAAGGGATTAGGAACCGGATCTAGCCAGTGTGAACACGAATCTAGTACTATGATTCTTTCTTTTGTCTGTAGGTGTGTGTGGGGGTGCACTTCCCGTGTGTGGTTGTTGTCAAGTAACTAAAAGTTTTGGTTTTAATTTATTAAATTTATACGTTTTGTTATGAATTATGATTAAGTTATTTAAAATATTTTATTTTATTCAGATGATATTTGGTTAGTCGTGTATTCATAATTTTCGATCAAGATACTTATAATAAAACTCTTTTTTAGATACAATATACGATTTCTTTTTAATGCTACATGAAACTAGAGTTTTAAATATATTTATGTTAAAAGAATAAAAAAAAGGTATCGGTCATAATCTCATTATTGTCTTCATTACTTATCTGATTAAATCTTAAGTGTTTCCTCAATCACTGATCCCAAATTCACCTACCATTTTAGATCCGTACAATTTTGAGTAAATTACATGAATGGTCCCTATGGTTTGGGGTAATTTGCGTGTTTGGTCCCTAACTTATTTTTTTAACTCGGAAGGTCCCTAATCTTTGTTTTTGTTACACGCTTGGTCCTTACTATTTGTTTTTGTTACGCGCTTGGTCTCTGTCTTACCTAAAAAGACTATTATTTAAATATGGAAAAATTGTGGGGTAGGTAATGTAAGGTGAGGGGGGTGGGGTTGGAGTTGTGTTTATTTAAATACATTAGAAAATCAAGGGCAAAATAGTGTTTTTAAGTAAGACAGGGACCAAGCACGTAACAAAAACAAACAGTAGGGACCTTCCGAGTTAAAAAAATAAGTTAGAGACCAAACGCATAAATTACCGTAAACCATAGGGACCATTCGTGTAATTTACTCTACAATTTTCTCATCCAAATGAAAGTTTTTTTTTTTTTTTTTTTTTTTTTTTTTTTAAATGATAGTTTTAGATAACGTGTATTTTAAAATAACTAATAACTTGGTTATTTATAATCATATCTTTTATATTGTAAACGTATAATTAATATGTGTATCTTGTTAGTTTTGACAATACGGTTTAACATAAAATCTTATTAAAATAATTATCTTTCTTGTACAATTGTTTTAGAGAGAATATAGTATTGAAAACCCTACCCCCCCCCCCCCCCCCCAACTAAATTTCCACTACACGCTCCAATTAAATATGTCGCCCATTTTGATTGCTTCATGCACGTGAATCGTTGACTTGAGAAAAGGTAATGCATTCTCTATAGGAAGCAATGGATGAATGGACTCAAGAATGATGGGATTGCTTTAAGTAAGCAATGGTCTCAATTACGACTGTTAGGAATTGAGACAGGGTACACGCAGCGGAAACACTATCACACACACAAACACACGAAGGAAATAAAGCAAGAAGGAACACAAGGATTTTACGTGGTTCGGATTCGGTGTAAATCCTACGTCCACGGGCGCAACTAGATTTTATATTAACTCACTATAAGATTACAAATGGTAATATCACTCGTCACTTTTGTTGTTCTGCGCTACGCTGCTGCACACTTTCTTCTTGCAATATATATATATATATATATATATATATATATATATATATATATATATATATATATATATATATATATGTTTGTGAGCCGCAATTTGCACATGAAATTGAGCCGCCATATTTGAATTGAAATATATGCCGTCCAAAACTATTCCACCTAAAATGTGCGTCCATTCAATATTAAATAATTGAACCACCGTCCATTTTTCCATTAAACAATACAATTAAATTGTTTAATTTGCTAAGTTACATTTATGGCCCTTGAACTTTTAGGAACTTGTCAATTTGTTCATGACTCCATAAATCTTAACAATCTCCCACTTGAAGGCTTGAACAAATTAGTCTTTCTCCGCCATCCAACTCTTAATTACTCCAGTAATCTTAAAAAACAACCAAGTCCTTCAAGCTTCCAGTTCCAAAGAACAAGCTAAAACTTAGTCTGATTTCTCTAGTTGCAGCCGCCCCTCATCATTAATTACTAGAAGGGCCAGTTGAAGCTCCCACTAGCTCCAACTCAGCCGTGGCTAATCCCACCACCAACTCATCCTCTGTCTCAACCGGTTTGGACACTCCACCAGATCCAGAGATACACCGAGGACCACTAACACTCTCCCAACTTTGCAAACATTCAACAGGAGAGAATTTTTCAGTCTTAGTCTTCAAAACCCAACGGCTCTTTGTAACTGTACCAGGAACACGTCTCGTGCTCCCACTGTCACAGAATCCCCTGAATGGTTTAGACTTTTGAACTCATTCAGCTAACATCTCTTTGGCTCCAGAATTCATGTTTGCAAAATGAACTCTCTTAGCTGTAGATTTAGCGAACCAGATTTTGTCTTGCTTAACAGGGACGGTCATACTTCCCTCATCAGGTACCTCAACCATATATAATGACCCACACTTCATACCACGAGTAATCACCAGATCACCATTGACCACCCTCCATTTACCACTTCCAAACCTTACTTCCAGTCCTTGTTTATCCAGCTGACCAACAGAAATCAATTTCTTCTTCAGCTCCGAAATCACCCTGACATCCTTCAGGCTCCATGTAGTTCCCAATGAAGTAACCAAATCAATATCTCCCATGCCCGTTACTTGAAGCATCTCGTCATTTGCTAACTGTACCTTTCCAAAATCTCCTTCTTTTAGATTCACCATCGTTTCCCCGTTGTCCATGGCGTGAAACGAAGCCCCTGAATCCATGACCCAAGAGTCTACAGAACTTTCCATACTGAGTATCAATGCATCATCCTCAGACACACTCTCAGCACCGGTAATGTTCAATTCTTTCTTTGGACATTGACTCTTAACATGTCCCACCTCCTGGCAGTTCCAGCACTTCACATTCTTCTTAGTTCTAGATGAACTTCTTCCCCGACTCCCACTGCTTCCACTATTCCTGCTATTCCCTCTACCTCTTCCGACATTTAATAAATCAGAAGAGGAAGATCCACCTTGATTCTTGCGTCTGATATCCTATCCTAGAACCAAATCTCTAACCCCTTCAAAAGTCATACCACTGGTCCCCACGGAACTCGTAACAGCGGTAACTGTTCCGGACCAACTATCAGGTAGAGAAGCTAGTAGCAGTGATGCTTGAGTCTTGTTATCAAATTTAATTCCCACATATGATAATCTGGATAGAATTGAATTTAGATTGTTAATGTGAACCGTAACTGAGCCTTCCTCATTCATCCTTGTAGTGAACAACTCCTTCATCAAGAACACCTTGTTAGCCGTCGATGGTTTCTCATACATATTTGACAGAGCCTCCATCATACCACGTGCCGTGGTTTCATTCATGATGTTGAAAGCAACGCTCTTCGTCAACGACAATGTAATAACCGCCTTGGCTTTCTTGTCATTTGAGTTCCACGCATCTTCAGCAGCTTTTTCCATTTTCTCCGGTTTGTCTCCGAGTACCATGTCCAAGTCTTTCTGACATAGCAATGCTTCTAATTGCATTTTCCACCAGCTAACATCAGAACCATTGAACCTTTCGATTATAATCTTGTCTTCAGCCATTACGACAAACAAGATACAAATCAGGTACACTCGTGCGTGATAAAAAAACGATCGTACCCTCCAAAACCTCGCTAACCAGGCTCTGATACCAGTTGTTAGGAATTGAGACAGGGTACACGCAGCGGAAACACTATCACACACACAAACACACGAAGGAAATAAAGCAAGAAGGAACACAAGGATTTTACGTGGTTCGGATTCGGTGTAAATCCTACGTCCACGGGCGCAACTAGATTTTATATTAACTCACTATAAGATTACAAATGGTAATATCACTCGGCACTTTTGTTGTTCTGCGCTACGCTGCTGCACACTTTCTTCTTGCAATATATATATATATATATATATATATATATATATATATATATATATATATATATATATATATATGTTTGTGAGCCGCAATTTGCACATGAAATTGAGCCGCCATATTTGAATTGAAATATATGCCGTCCAAAACTATTCCACCTAAAATGTGCGTCCATTCAATATTAAATAATTGAACCACCGTCCATTTTTCCATTAAACAATACAATTAAATTGTTTAATTTGCTAAGTTACATTTATGGCCCTTGAACTTTTAGGAACTTGTCAATTTGTTCATGACTCCATAAATCTTAACAACGACAAATGGAAGAAGAGAAATACGTAAGAGATTGGAGGCACACTTTAGATTTACGTAACTGATTACTATGTATTAGTCATAAATAATACCGCAGTTGTTTGATAAAATTGTACTAGTCATAAATAATACTCTCTCCGTCTTATATTTATTGTTCATTTTTTATTTTTAAAGTCTTTATTCTTCTATTTTAACCTTATATAGTTATATGTTTTTATTTGTGTTATACTTGATGAAACTTATGACAATGAAAAGACGTTTAAAACACAACCCATTTATGTATTTTGCATCAAGTATTATATATTAAAAACAAAAAATATTTAAGGTTAAAATTGAAGAATAAAGACTTCAAAAGTAAAAAATGGACAATAAATATAGGACGAAAGTAGTAGTTGTTTGATAAAATTGAACTATTTAGTGTCGAATGATTCCAACTTTTTAATGGTTCGGAGAATGTGAAGTTCCTTGACCATTTAGGTTGTATCAAATGCGTTGAATGCTAACCGATTCATACGTGACCTATGTGAATGCTTTTATTCAGTCAAAACAACCTCTATATAAGTAACATGTTTACGTTCTAGCATCCCTTGAAAACAGAAAAATATATTAATGATAAACTGTTGGAAAATTAATTTAATTAATTTCCAAAAATAGATTTTCTCCATTTTTGAGCACAAATTTTGGACTCTAAATACAATCAAAACGAGTTATTGATTATATATTCGTGTTCTCCTCCGTGATATCTACGTTTCAGTATATCACACGTCCAAAACGGAGTAAAAATGAATGAGAAATTACTTGTCAAAGTAGAGCAATTGGAAGAGAAAATAAAAGAGTTAAGTGGGTTTAAAACTCATCCCACATTGGTGGGAGAATGAAAAGGAAATTGGTTTATAACTACAAAGACTAGCTACCTTTGTAAGACTTATTAGAACCAAGGCTCTCTCTTGCGCGCGCACGCAAGGGGGTGCAAATGCGAGCCAAATTGGATTCGTGCTACTGAACTTGTGTGCGAGCGTGCGTCCTGCGGGCACAAATGCACCACCGGTCGACTAGAAAAGTTCAAGGACCTTTTTTGCATTTTTTTCCTTTTGGTTAACAGTTACAAAACCGAATTAAGAGCAATTAATCATAGATTTCGGTTTTGATTTCTTGATTAATTTTCTTATTTAATTGTGACAGTTACGATTTCGTTTTAATTGCATCGATTACATTGGATAGTATATATACAGTGAAAATGTGACTGATTCCATACCCCGGATGAAGCGAAATCATTCTCTTCCTCTCTTCCGCTTCTGCTTCATCTTTTCTCTCCTGCTGCAACCAAGGTATCATCCGGGCCAAGCGAGGGTTCGGACAATCTAGAAGAATTGCTTTCTACTGTTGTATCCTGGGAAACAAACACCCATATAGGGCGAATTTGTTTTAAGGAAATTGAGTTCAACATAGGCCTCACTCAAGAATTTGTTGGATTTTGTTCTTTCGTACAGTTTTGGGTTATATTTTCCTAACATAAACATAATTACAGAAGAAATTAATGATAAACATAATTACAGAAGAAATAACAAGAGAATCAAATCCAAAACATAGACGGTCCTTCAGCTTGGTGGGTAACTGAATGGTGTGTTGGGTCTAGAAAAAAATGAGATGTTGGGTTAGATAAATGGGTAGGCGAAGGGGGGTATCTATAGCAGTAGATATATTTATATAGCTTGCGGGCCATATATTGTATACTTTTATTTGGCCCATGTACACATGTCCATATGTACAAGTGTATATATTGAGTGCATGTATCATAAACTTTTCATGGTCAGAAAAATAAGATCCTTCATCACCAAATTTCTATTCCTACAATCTTTTCTCTTCTCTTCCCCTTTGTGTGGCCTGCCCTACCACTACTCCCCAGCCTAAACAGTAAACACTAAAAGTTTATGTGTTGTTTGACTTTTCAGAAAAACCACTTCTGACCACTTCTTGCTGAGCCGCACAACACTTAGGTGCTGTTTGTTTTTCTGAAGCAAAAATCCATAAAGTCTGCGGACCACCTCTGCAACCCTCTGCAGTAGAAGAGGTGGACCAAACGGCTGCAGACTGTAATAAGAAGCGTGTTTGTTTTTCTAACATCTGCATGCTGCTGCAGATATTAAAAAATTAAAATAAACTGATTTTATAATTCGAAAATAGTTTTTTAATATCGAAAATTTAATAATGTATGACATTTCGGCAAGAATATATGATATTTCAGCAAAAAAATATTGATATTTTAACAAAAAATAAAAATATTTTAGACATAGAATATAGCATATATATCACACAGACAAAATGCATAATATCATATAACCCAAGTAAGCACATAGCACCCTCCGGTGGCACAAAGATACCACTCATGGTAAGTATAGTGAGAAGACTCACCTCGTAAGTAGGCTAAGAAAATGTGTACTCCTCGAACACAAATCACCAAATCTAGCCTACATGTAACAAGCATCTCTAATTAACACTTAAAGATCACAATTCCAAATAAACTCATGATAGTCCCTCTTTAACTCCTAGGATGGGTAAAAGACCATTTTAACCCTCCATGGTCTCCATAAGTTCTGCCTTGACCAAACCCTAAAGTCAACAGAAGTCAACACTCGAGTCAACTGTCCATGTTGACCTGACTCGCCGAGTGCACCTATGTGACTCGCTGAGTCCCCATTGTTCCTCAGAACATCGCGAAAACCCAACCTAACTCGTCGAGTCGTCTCGTCGACTCGCCGAGTTACCCATATCCAAACTCATCGAGGAAAACCCTAGCCGACTCATCGAGTCAGCTCATCGACTCGTCGAGTCCCTTAAGTCAACTTCTCATTCAGACGTTTTAAGGCATATCTGCTACTCCAAACTCTAGATCTAGATTCCTAAGGTTCGAATGTCACGTAAAGCTTCGATCTTTACGTGCATGCATGGCATATTTGCTCCATAATACCACTACAAGCTCTAACTAAGGTGTTTAAGCACAAGAACTCTTTTATGGCTGGATAAAGCTGGGACCTTTGGACTGTATGGACCTCACAAGGTCCAGATCTGAAGTCTAGACCTCCTGATAAGCTAAATGCACTCAAAGTCCCAATAAAAGGTGATAAAAGCCCTAACTTCCATAATCATGAGATCTAACCAATAAGATGAGAAAGGTGTAGGCTTTTTACCTTCCACAGAAGCTCTGGACGAAATAGCACTAGATCCAACAGTTTCTCCTTGCTCCTTGCTGGATAATCTCCTCTTCTCCTCAAAAGATGCACTAGAATACTCAAGGATTAGCTCTATAAATTTCTTAGCTCACTACAAACGTTTAGGGTTTCACACAGGGGAGTTGGGCAGCTGGTGAGGCGGAAATGAGAACATAAGCTCACTTAAATAGGCCCCAACCCTGGAGATTAGGGTTTTCATCTCACAGCGCCTACTCGGCGAGTCGGCTCCCTGACTCGTCGAGTCCATTACTAAACCCACGTGGTCAGTTGGTCTCTACTCGACGAGTTGAGGCACCAACTCGTCGAGTTGCTCAATAGATCTCAAAATAAATAAATAGATAATATACCTGGGAGTCTGGATGCTACAATTCTCCCCCACTGGAATGATACTTCGCCCTCGAAGTCATGCTCCGAAAATATATTTTGGTACTGCTCGCGCATCTCGGACTTCGGCTCCCAAGTCCACTCGGATCCCTTCCGATGTTGCCACTGAACCTGAACTAGGGGCACCTCTTTGTTCCTCAGAACCTTCACCTTCCGATCCAAGATCGCGATCAGCCTCTCAATATAATTCAGGCTCGCATCCACCTGAATGTCCTCTAGTGGTACCACTGCCATCTTATCGGCCACACACTTCCTCAACTGAGACACGTGGAAGGTGTTATGAATCTGACCCAACTCTGTAGGTAGCTCCAACCGATAAGCTACCTTACCCACCCTGGCGATCACTCTGAAAGGACCAATGTATCTAGGGCCCAACTTGACCCATTTCCTGAATCGGATCACCCCTTTCCATGGGGATACCTTCAGGAGAACATAATCTCCGACTTGGAACTCTAACTCAGATCGTCTCCGGTCTGCATAACTCTTCTGACGACTCTGGGCCGTTAGTAACCGCTGTCTGAACTACTGAATCTGCTCGGTCGTCTTGAGCACTATCTCAATGCTCCCCATCACTCTCTGCCCCACCTCTCCCCAACAGATGGGAGTTCGACATCTCCTCCCGTACAGAAGCTCGAAGGGAGGCATGCCGATACTGGAATGATGGTTGTTGTTGTAAGAAACCTCAGCCAAGGGCAAATAAGTGTCCCAACTTCCACCGAAGTCCATGACACATGCACGCAGCATGTCCTCGAGCGTCTGAATCGTCCGCTCACTCTGCCCGTCCGTCTATGGGTGGTAAGTTGTACTGAAGCGCAGCCGGGTACCCAACTCCTCATGAAACTTCTTCCAGAACCTGGAAGTAAAATGCACATCCCGATCTGACACTATCGAAGTCGGCACCCCATGCCGTGCCACTACCTCTCGCACGTAGATCTCGGCCAACTTCTCTGCAAAAGAGCTCTCACTGATAGCGAGAAAATGAGCACTCTTCGTTAGCCGGTCTACAATCACCCATATCGTGTCTACTCCACGCGCAGTCCTCGGTAACTTGGTGATAAAATCCATGGTGATCTGTTCCCACTTCCACTGGGGAATCTCTAGAGGCTGTAACGGGCCATGTGGATGCTGGTGCTCCGCCTTAACCCGGCGACAGGTCAAGCACCTCTCAACTACCCATGCCACATCTCTCTTCATACAGGGCCACCAATAATCTCTTTTCAGGTCCAAATACATCTTAGTGGCCCCTGGGTGGATCGAGAATCTTGATCTATGTGCCTCCTCCATCAGAATACGTCGAGCTCCACCCGTATAGGGCACCCAGATCTGCCCTCGGAAGGTCATAAGCCCACGACCATCCGTCTCAAACTTGGAAACCTGTCCAATCACCCGCTCCCTCTTGCGGTTCTCCGGTCTCACGACCTCCACCTTGGCCTCTCGAATGGTATCCAAGACTGGAGTCATCACTGTCATCCTCATACACACATCTCAGATCGGAGCACTCTCTGCTCTGCGGCTCAGGGCGTCGGCTACCACATTAGCCTTGCCCGGGTGATATAAGATCTCACAGTCATAGTCTTTCACTACATCCAACCACCTCCTCTGTCTCATGTTCAGGTTGTGCTGATCCATGAGATACTTCAGGCTCTTATGGTCCGTATATATGGTATACCACACCCCATACAGATAGTGACGCAGACATCACCCATCGCGATCGGTACCAGGTCTATCGGGAACTCAACACCAAAAATCTCTAGTACACACCCTCGGAATACATCAGTAGTGAAAACCGCATGCTCGTCGGCTATAGAAACTCTCAGAGGTCGACTCAATGCCTCACGTCGGGTACTGATGTGGCGACTAAAAGCTAAGGACACGAAAGATCGACTCGCACCCGAGTCAAACAACACTAAAGCAGGTACAAAACTCACAAGAAAAGTACCTATACACAGCACAATGTAAGTATAAACAAATCTCAAAACAACATAGATAAGGAGATACGTACCAGCAACAACATCAGGCGCGGCGCGGACCTCCTCCGATGTCAGCTGAAATGCTCTCCCACGAGCCTTCGGAGGCTCGGCCTTCCCTGACCGACTATCAGTAAAATGCAAAGCAGCAGGAGTGGTAGTCTGGGCGGATCCCTGGGTAAGCTGAGGACACTCGGCCTTTCGATGGTCTGTCTGGTTGCAGTGAAAGCAAACCAAAAATCCCTTGGGGCAGTCCCTCCTCATATGCCCCTCCTTGCCACATTTGTAGCAAATCCCTGCCCGGCAAAATCCCTCGTGGGTCTTTCCGCACTTGCTACAAGTGCGGCCCTTCTGGTCTCCAGCTCTCGAATCAGCGGGCTTAACCCGCTTAGCCGTCGGCTGCGACTGTGTCGGTCTCATATCTCTCCCCTGCTTCTCTCCCTCCTCTCTGGTCTAAATCTCCAACTCAATTTCCCTCCTCCTGGCATTGGTCTGCAAATCAGCCAATGTCCGATAAAACGAGTTCGCCACGAACTCCCAAATATCCCTCCTCAAGATGCTCAAGTACCAGCTTACACGTGCCTGCTCAGTGGACACGTGCTCAGGGCAGAACATCGCCCTCTAATGAAACATCCTAGTAATCTCAGTCACCGACTCTGTCTTCTGCTTGAGAGACAGAAACTCCTGTGCCAAACGTTCCCTCTCCACCTGGGGAACATACTCATCTCGAAACTACTTGGTGAACCTCTCCCAAGTCACCGCAGCATGATCTGCAGGGGTAAAATCAATCGTCACAAACTTCCACCAGTCCTTCGCTCCCAAGCGAAGCTGGTTCAGCGTGAACCAGACTCTCAGATGCTCTGGACATGAACACATATAAAAGCATCCCTCAATGTCAGTGATCCATCTCATGGCAGCAATCAGATCCTGTGTCCTATCAAACTCTGGTGGCTTCGTGTTGCTCAACTCCCGGAACAACAACGATTCACCTCCCTATGGTCTCGAAGTAGCTAGGGCTGTGGTGGCTGCGGCAGCAGCAACCTCAGTAACAGCCGCATAGCGCTCATCGAAAGTCTCAATCAACGTGGTCTTAATAGACCCAAACATCTCCGGTATCGCCTCACGGATCGCTGCACCCACCTCAGCATGGATGATCCTGCGGATCTCCTCGTCACTGGTACCACTGGTGCCCTCGGGGTTGTGGCATGTACCCACCATAGTGTCTTTGAAACACAACACAAAAATAATCAGAAACTCATTTGAGCATACTCACACTCGAATTCCCACCCCTACACTCTCCTTAGTATCCTAAGGATTCTTACTTGGGTTGCATACAGATCCGGTGCTTTCAGTAGTACGGGCCCAATACTACCTTCCACACCAACCTGTAGTCATCCCAAGTCCTCCTCCTAGGATTCTAATTCACAAGTACTATATCTGTCTGTAACGCCCCGACTCTCAGGTATAAATTTTATGGCTTTATGTAACGACCCAAATTTTACAAAGAAATTTTTTTCATTTTTAATTAGTCAACCACTTTTCATAAAACATAAAGATTCTAATAATTGTTTTCAAAACCATAAATATTACAACATTATTATTTTCAAAACATCAGAGTGTCCCTCAAACAGATCGGAAAAGAGAGATAGAGTGAACGCCGCATCATCACGCCTTGCCTTTGCCCTTGGACTCCAAGGTACCTGAAACAAATCCACAAACGGTAAGCTGAAAGCTTAGTGAGTCCCCCAGAGCATACCCCACACAAACCACATATCACATTAGCTATAAAGCTACCTCTACCACATATCACATGTCAATTAGCCATAAAGCTATCTCTACCGTTAGCCACAAAGGCTATCTCTACCATCAGCCATAAAGGCTGTCTCTACCATTAGCCCTAAGGCTATCTCTACCATTAGCCATAAGGCCATCTCTACCGTTAGCCACAAAGGCTATCTCTACCACATATCATGCACACATACATATCACGCCTCTACATAACAAGTAAACTAACTATCACAAGATGGGTCGGCCTTGGTGCCTTAGACCCATTGGTATGGTGAGAAAACTCACCTCACAAGGCTGAATTGGCAACTGAATTTAGGTGTGTCCTATGCTGCTCTTCCCAACTGCCTATAACCAATGAGTAATTAACTCAGCATAATCCCATAAATACCCCCAGGGTCAACCCTGATCAAAGTCAAAGTCTATAGTCAAGGTCAACAGTCCATATTGACCTTGACTCGTCGAGTACAATCGTTCACTCGTCGGGTTCCCTGCTTAACTCATCGACTCACCGAGTCACCCGAGGGACTCGTCGAGTTTTTTGGTGTTTACGACCGTAAACCACCAACCGTACTCCCCTGGCCGTACAGCCTTGACCGTACACCCATGACCGTGAACCCTTGGTCGTGAACCCTTGGCCGTGAACCCTTTCGACTCGCCGAGTCTTTTGCACGACTCGTCGAGTCCTTATTAGTCCATTGTGTTTACGGCCTCTTCCAGTGGGACTCAAGGTCCCAAACTTCAGATCTATACTCTACTAGTGTGGAATACACGTAAAGTTGCAAACTTTACATGCATGCAAGGCCTCACATGGCCATAATCACCAAAACTAACCTTCAACAAGGTTTCCATGAATGGGGAGGGAATGAGCTTACTAAAAGGTGCAACTTTATGATAATTGGGACCTATGAAGGTCCAGATCTGGAACCATATCCTTGTGATAGGTCCAGATCTAGGCTTTCTTCCATTTCCTCAAAGTTGGTCACAATTCTCAAATAGAATTTATGCTTAAGGTAACAGATTCATACCTTAAATCAATGCCGAAGACGAACTAGATGCTAGATCTAGTGTTTTCCCCTTGATACTTCTTCTTCAAGCTTGGAATCCTCCCCAAAATCTCAAGGATAAGCTCCCAATTGATCTTACTTCACTCACAAGAGGGTGTGCAGCCGTAAACGTTCTTCTAAGGTGCTAAGGGAGGCTACTGGGGCGGATAATGATGTTTATATAGGGGGCAAACCCCAAAATTAGGGTTTTCTTTAAACAGCTCGGACTCGCCGAGTCGACCCTTCCGACTCGCTGAGTCACCTCTGTCCCGCGTTCCAGATACCCGACTCTACTCGACGAGTTGGTCCTCCAACTCCCCGAGTCCATGCATGAATCTCTTCCAAATTGTCAACTTTCCAGCCAATACCTGGATCGGGTGTTACACTTTAATTTTCATAAATTGCAAGGTCTACTCGACGAGTTGGATGCCCTGGCTCGTCGAGTAGGAGCGGGTTTGGCCACGTGTTAAGTGACCGACTCGCCGAGTCCAAGATAGGACACGACGAATAGGAGCTGGGGGATGAAACTCTAATTTCCGGGGTTTTGCACCCTATTTAAAGGATCATTAGCCTCCTTTAGCCCCCTACATCCCCTTGAGAGTCCAACAAACCCTAATCCGTGTGTGTGCTCCGTTCTTGTGTATTTTAAGCTTTGGAAGGTGGATCTTGGTGAGAAAAGCTTGGAGAAACAAGTGGCTAGAAGCAAGGAGCGTGTGGGGATCTGAAATCTACCTCAGTTAGCATCTATTGAAGGTATCAAGTCATTATCGTGGCCTCATTTCCTTCTAGATCTCATTTGGGTGAAGTTTAGGGGTTTCTAGCATATTAGGAAGCTTTTCTTGTGCATGAGCTAAGATCTGAAGTTGCAACTTCAGATCTGAACTCTCTTGGGTCTTTAAGTCCATAAAGCTTCCAGCTTTTGCAAGTATGAACCTCTCCTTTAGGTGTAAAACTCCATTTCAAGCTTGGATTTGGCATTATGAGTCATTAGAGCCTTGCATGCACGTAGAGTTTGCAACTTTACGTGATAAACATGCATTTGGGAACTGGATCTGCAATATAGAACCTTAAAACGGCTTAAAAAGCATCTGTATGGATTGAGGACTAAAGGGACTCGGCGAGTTGCATGGTCAACTCGGCGAGTTCGATGAAGATTGTCGTTCAAGGACTTCTGCAAGGACTCGGTGAGTCAGTGGGGTGACTCGGCGAGTCAACTAGGGTTTTCCTGACATTAGACACGTGTGGACTCGGCGAGTTACAGGGAAACTCGACAAGTCGGTGGGGGATTTCACGACTACTTGAGTTCTGGAAGGACTCGACGAGTCGGTGACTGTACTCGACGAGTCGGGTCAACATGGACTGTTGAATTTGACCGTTGACTTTGACTTTGACCAAGGATTGACTACTTGACTTCTGGGGCATTTTGGAATTTATGAATATGATTCCATGGTGAATATAGGTGGTGGAGTTTGTGGCGGTGATCCGAGAGTTTGAGCTTATCTTCTGAGACGACAGTTGCAAGGTGAGTTATCCTCACTATACTCAAGGGTCTAAGGCACCAAGGCCGACCCTTTGGATTGTTATCTGGTTACGTTATGCTAGTATGATCTGTTAGATCGGTATCCTAGAGGGTAGGATAATATTATGTGGTATGTGGTATGATCTGTTAGATCGGTATCCATGTAGATAAGATGGTATTATGTGCTATGTGGTATGATCCATTTGATCAGTTGTTGTCTATAGACTGTTATGTGATTATCTGTTATATGTGCACATGTTTGTTTGGCGGTTGAGGCTTAACTGCTTTGTGCGAAAGCCAATAGACCTGGGCATTCCAACCTGTTGGTTGTGGGCCGTGAGTATTCCATCCCGAGGATGACTGGACTCATAGTATGTGGGCATTACAACCTGTTGGTTGTGGGCCTGGGGTATTCCATCCCGAGGATGATTGGACCCATAGTATGTGGGCATTCCAACCCGTTGGTTGTGGGCCTGGGGTATTCCAACCCAATGGTTGACTGGACCCGTAGTATGCTGTTTATGATTATATGTGTATTGTTGTGGGTATGGGTATTTTGGGGGGAACTCACTAAGCTTTCGGGCTTACAGTTTCAGTTTATTGTTTCAAGTACATCAGGGGATCGCAGCAAGGAGAAGGCGTGATGGTACAACACCTCATGTTTTGTTGTCGTTTATGGGAAAACTCTTATATAGACTATTTTGAAAACAAATTTGTAATAACTGTTGGTTTTAAATGTTCTTGAAAGGTTTTAAATTGGCTTGAATTTTTTTGGGTGTTACACTGTCACAAATATCGGACTACTCTCTCAGTAGGCTAATCGTATGCTCATCTAGGTATCTCTCCTAGATTACCCCTCGACTCAGAACTCATCACATACTCAGGGAAAATAACAGATAACACTGATCAAAAGCATCTCCTAGGCTAAGGCATCACAAATCAGGCAACTCTAGCCCTAGAATATAAAATACCTAGCCTACTCTCTAGCATGCAATTCTAAAATCTCATAAACATCTCATAAATATCTCATAAAGTAAACAACTAAGGGTATTTTGGGAAACCACCGTTCGGGCTCTGGCTGATTGTACACACTGCTCCTTTTCGTTTTTCTCTTAGAAACTCTTGCTCGGTTTTAGAAAAATCATTTCCCTAGAATTGTTTTCTCAAATCCTCAATTTGAGTCCAGACATACCCGAAGGTGCATCCAAATCCCTCAAACCAAGGCTCTGATACCAACGTGTAACACCATAAATTTTGAAACCAAAATTTTCATTTTAAAACACATAAAACTCATATATTGTATTTCATAAAACAACATGTATCTCAAAATGTCAACATAAATCCACAAATAAGTCAAATCCTAGAATCCTCAACATAGTCTCGAACAAGTGTGTACAATCATGCCGACACCTTCCTGCGGTCCTGAGAGGTACCTGAAACACATCACACATAACACGGTAAGCACGAAGCTTAATGAGTTTCCAAAAATACCACATACACAAATAATAAGCCTCTCATGGCTATAACTTGGCATGGATCCTCTGATCTCATGCATCTCGGTGTGGACCCTCCAATCATGTGTCTCAGTGAGAACCCTCCGGTCTCACAGCTCGGTTGGACCCTCCAGTCCAGTATCTCACTGAAGACCCTCCGGTACCACAACTCGGTTTGGACCCTCCGGTCCTATCTCAGTAGACATAGAATATAGCATATATATATCACACAGACAAAATGCATAATATCATATAACCCAAGTAAGCACATAGGACCCTCCGGTCGCACAAAGATACCACTCATGGTAAGTATAGTGAGAAGACTCACCTCGTAAGTAGGCTAAGAATATGTGTACTCCTCGAACACGAATCACCAAATCTAGCCTACATATAACAAGCATCTCTAATTAACACTTAAAGATCACAATTCCAAATAAACTCATGATAGTCCCTCTTTAACTCCTAGGATGGGTAAAAGACCATTTTACCCCTCCATGGTCTCCATAAGTTTTGCCTTGACCAAACCTTAAAGTCAACATAAGTCAACACTCGAGTCAACTGTCTATGTTGACCTGACTCGCCGAGTGCACCTATGTGACTTGCCGAGTCCCCATAGTTCCTCAGAACATCACGAAAACCCAACCTAACTCGTCGAGTCGTATCGTCGACTTGCCGAGTTACCCATAGCAAGACTCATCGTGGAAAACCCTAGCCGACTCGTCGAGTCAGCTCATCGACTCGTTGAGTCCCTTAAGCCAACTTCTCATTCAGACGTTTTAAGGCAAATCTGCTACTCCAAACTCTAGATCTAGACTCCTAAGGTTCGAATGTCACGTAAAGCTTTGATCTTTATGTGCATGCATGGCATATTTGCTCCATAATGCCACTACAAGCTCTAACTAAGGTGTTTAAGCACAAGAACTCTTGTATGGCTGGATAAAGCTGGGACCTTTGCACTCTATGGACGTCACAAGGTCTAGATCTGAAGTCTAGACCTCCTGATAAGCTCAATGCCCTCAAAGTCCCAATAAAAGGTGATAAAATCCCTAACTTTCATAATCATGAGATCTAACCAATAAGATGAGAAAGGTGTAGTCTTTTTACCTTCCACAGAAGCTTTGGATGAAATAGCACTAGATCCAACCGTTTCTCCTTGCTCCTTGCTGGATAATCTCCTCTTCTCCTCAAAAGATGCACTAGAATACTTAAGGATTAGCTCTATAACTCTCTTAGCTCACTACAAACGTTTAGGGTTTCACACAGGGTAGTTAGGCAGCTGGTGAGGCGGAAATGAGAACATAAGTTCTCTTAAATAGGCCCCAACCCTGGAGATTAGGGTTTTCATCTCACAGCGCCTACTCGGCGAGTCGGCTCCCTGACTCGTCGAGTCCATTAATAAACCCACGTGGTCAATACGTCTCTACTTTACGAGTTGAGGCACCAACTCGTCGAGTTGCTCAATAGATCTCAAAATAAATAAATAGATAATATACTTGGGAGTCCGGATGTTACAATTCAACTCGACGATTTGCATCAGTAAGTTGATCCACACTTATCAAATTATGCTTCAAGTCAGCTACATAGCCACGTTTGAAATGGAGAAGTTGCCATTAGTAAGGATGCCATAACCTCGGATCTGAGAGTTGGAGTTGTTGCCATACGTCACATAGCCAACATTTGGTGAAAGTTTGAGATCTTGCAGAAAGTCCTTCTGCTTCGTCATGTGCATGGAGCAAGCACTATCAATATACCATATTGTCTCTTGCTCCGAAGCACAGAGTGCCTGCAAAATTAGTGAGTTGTGGAGTTTTTAGGCTCCAAGTTAGGTTTTGGGACAAAGGCACGAGTCTTAGGCTTCGGTTGTGACTTTTGAGCAACAAATGGTTTGGAAGGTTTGTTCCGAGATTCCTTAGGAAACAAACAGAAGGCCATGGTTCTTTCATCTATCTAATAGTCATACTAAACAACATGAGGATTCAGAACAAACTTCTTCGGACATTCAACTTCCGGAATAGTGAGAACCACTGTGTATCTATGAGTTGTAGTTTCATCATTGAGATTTTTTACTTTCCAAATAAGATTTTGTTTTGAAGATTTTGGAGAGACTCTTTTCTTAACAACTTTTGTTTTGGTTGATGGTAAATTTGGTTTTGAAAGCTGTCGAGGTTTGAAAATAGTACCATCGGATTTGGCTATGAAAACGGATGAAACAGTCCGAGGAGAGTTGGTTCAGACAGATTTAGTGCTTACAATAGGTTTTTTCAGGGTGGGATTGACCACTTTCTTTTGTTCTACAAGACAGGGAGGATTGGAAGGCCTCTTGAGGATCTTAGTGGGTGTGAAGGTGTTTTGACTACTAGTTGATGAATGAGTAGTCCGAGATACACTCTTTTTGGAGTTCTCAAGGAATCTAGAATTTTGTCTAGACGTAACTTCCTTTTTGTAAGCATTTCGGGATTCTAACTTAGGATCGACAATATCTTTACTATTCAACATGGGGTTTCTTCTGGAATTAGGCGAAAGATTTGGAGGTTTGTCCCACTGAAGGATTATTGAACACATGCTTAATTGGAACTAGTTTTGTTTTAGAAATCACTTGAGGTTCTGAATCACATGAGATTGACTCTTCAACGTCACTATCTAAAGATGCCCAAACGCACTTAGAGAGTTCAGGTCCAGTTGTTTCCGGAAAAATTTCCTCAACAACACAATTGTTAGGAGGGCTGTGGTTCGGATTTTGAACGACAGAGTTTGGAATACTAGAGTGGAGTTCCGAGGTCCGATTCAGGTCCAGGTTTGTTAGAGGCGGAAAATGCGTGGAATCTGGACACTTAACAACTATAGGCTTAAACTCAGGAATTAGTGATGAAAATTGCTCAGAAGTCTCAGGAAGGGGTGACAAAGGCAAGATAGGGTGTCCGAATGTTTGATATTCGGAACGTCTCCCATAAAAGTTAGGTTTTGTAACTGCTTCAAGGGACGAGCAATACATTTCAGAAACTCGCTTCCGAGACCAGGTGCTTTTGACCAAGGATCATGAAAATTGTGAGTCATCCGTTCATTTGCTTCAAGAATGTTTATGGAATGGTGCAAAGCATCTATTTTGGCATTGAGACGTTTGTTATCAGAAATTAAAACATTTCTTTCAGAATAAGTGATTTCACATTTGCCTTTAAGAATGATACATTCATCTTGTGACATTACAAGCTCTCGTTCTAAAGACTCTATTTTCAACTTATTATCCTCAAAACGTAATCTAATACGACTTAATTCACTTTCCTTCTTCTCACTGGTTTCTACGACTGTCTCATAGGATTTATAAATGATGTTCATATCTGATTGAATCTGGGTTAGATACGGTTCACAAAGAGATAAGTCAAAATTATTATTAGTAATCATAGATTTTACCTGTTGAACGATGCTTCTACCGGGTGGATCGTTGGTAGCCATGTAGCAGTAGTTTGGTTCAACATCTTCATCATCTCTTTCGGACCCAGACGACCAGTAGTCTTCATCACATTCAATTTCTTTTCGAGCCATAAGACACATGTTTCTGCTAGTGGTTACGTCATCATCATCTCCAGACGACCAATACCCATCCACATCCCTTGATACAGTTGTAACAAAAGCCTTTTCACTTTCTGCCATTTCTTGAGCTCGACGTGCATAGTAAGCAGAGTCCTTGATCTTGGGTTTGTATGGGACTTCGGCTAAGCAATATTTGGCAAAGTGGTTTGCATGGCCATATTTGTGACATACAATCTTGGGGTTTTCAGACTTCGGAATCTGTGGTGGTTCCGAGGTGTGATTCGGAGTAGGAAGGTTAGGCTTGTAGGCTGGTGGGTTTTCGGTAGGTTTGTTGAATGGTTGATGATTATTTTGGTGAGGAGCTTGGAAACGGTTGTTTTGGTGAGAAGTTTGGAAACGATTGTTGTGAGGCTTGTTGAAAGGACGGTTGTATCTCATGCAAAGTAGGGAAAACTCTTGTTGGAAACGTAGTTCGGAGTCCATTTCTTCAGGGTTAAGATCACCTATAGATTGATAGTTAGAGTTTGTGGGAGCAGGAATGGTTGGAGGTGAGAGTTGAACAGGATGGATATAAGGAACAACAGCAGTGAGGGGGTCCGAAACGTCAAGGTTTGAGGTTTGTGGATCACAGGAACTGACTAGAGCTAGAGGACCTCCAGTGAGTTCGCATAGAGTTTGTGCAACATTTGACTCATGACCTTGAAGCTCATCGAAAATTTGATAGAGCTTGAGCTTTTTCAGAGACCCATTACTCTGAAGACATGATTTCACATTTCCCTATCCCTTTCCGAGGCTGTTAATGAACTTGAGATTGTACTCAAGTGGGGTGCGGACTATCCCATGAGCTGTCATGTTGTTGATGATAATTCAGTATCTGTTTGAGGCTGAGGCAACAGATTCACCAGGTTTTGTAGTGAAAGTGTCGAACTCATTGACAACTGAGGTTAGACGCTTATCCTTCATGTTCTCTGACCCTTCGAACAAATCTTGAAGTCTGTCCTAAATCTCTTTTGCAGACTTTGAACAGTTTGATGAGCTCAAAGAGAGAAGGTGGAACACCAAACACCATTTCTGAAAAAGCAGCTTGATCGACATACAGCTTTTCAAGATCATCAGCAGTGAGAGGTGCTTGTCGTTGTTGATTCTGTCCCAAGAGAGTTACAGCAACATCTCTAACAATGGTTCAAATGGGAACATGAGGACCTTCTTTAACGGATCTCCAGATAGATTTACTTTTTGCTTTTCCAAGTAAAAATCTTTCCATTCTGATTTTCCAGTGATCATACTCTTCAACAATTAGCAGTGGGGCACGTGTAGGGCAACCCACGCTATTTTCTATTTGCATTGAGTATATTTGTCGAGAATTAGAAGCAGCCATTGAAGTTAAGATATCTTGCGCAAAAGTGGTATATAGAAGAACTTTTATCCTGAACACAGAAATGATCGAAATACCAGGGTAGTCTCGAATCAACTATAATTTGTTCTTATGGATTCAAAGGAACAAGGCTCGAAAACTCAAACCTTGAGTTAATGCTTAAGATCAATGTCTGCTTCTGATTAATAGTTCCAGTCAAGTCTGGAAAGATTAGTCAAGACACTAAATGAAAAAAGTAATTAATACAGACAGACAAACTGATTCGGACATACACCATCTCGGAACATCAACATTTGAGCATATCCTTTATTCCGGACACCAATTTGACTCCGGACCACAAGCTGATTCCGGACCAAGAACTGACTTCGGAACAAGGCTGACTTCGGAACATACAAAAGATAGAGATTTCTAGAGGTTCAATTTCAGGTTCCAGCACATGATAAACTACATACTCATAATTTTGCGAGTAACTAGGCAAGCTTCCCATTCAGAGTCATAATAAGCCTCTATTTGATAAGAAGACTTATTGTTAAAGTAGGGAGATTGATCAATAGTTCCTTTTAAGTATTGAAGAACATGTAATGCAGCTTGATAATGTTATTGACATGGAGTTTTGTTGAATTGACTAAGGTATTGAATGGTGAATACAAGATCAGGGCGTGTATGAAGAAGAAAATTGAGTTTACCCACCAATTGTTTGTATATAGTTGCAACAGAAAGAAGATCATTCATAATAGGTATCAACTTGAGATTTAATGGAAAAGGAGTGGATTTTGGTATAAAATTAAGCATTCCTGTAACAACCGTGTTCCAAGTATTTTTCATTTTTGGCTTTAAGTATAAAAACTTTGCAAAAACAGTCCTTAGGCGGGGCACACCTTATGGGTACGTCGTGCGTAGCTTGTTAAATGAAATCGTGGATTCCCCTACATATGTTGGGCGTACGTATGAGTATGTTGGGCGTACTCACGCAGGTCCCAAACCCTAATTTTTAGGGTTTGGGGCCTATTTATAGGACATTATGGCCTTGAACCCTCTCTTACCTCCAGCCTCCATCCCTCTTAGCCCCCATCTCAAAACCCTAATTCTTGTGTGTGAGTTATGAATCTCTTGAGTATTATTTTGGTGTTCTTGGTGGTGAAGGAAGATCTTTGGAGAAGTGGTGTTGCACTCAAGATTTTGGATCCAGATTCTTCACATCTTTATGCATCTCCAGGAGGTATAAAGTTCAAATTTCGACGCTTGCCTTGATAGATCTTGTTAGGTTTCATGTTATGACCTTTTTGTCCCAAAAACCTTGGCCTTATGAGTATGGTCTACTCCATACCATTTGAGTTGTCCTTTCAGTCATTTTTGAGTGTTTGGTGACATAAAAATGCAAGCATGGTCCTTTATTTTCATCCATGCAAGAGTAATGAAGTTTTAGATGGTAATATAAGTTAGGGTTTTGGTTTTGATCTCCCCTTTGGCGTGCAAAGGCATAAAGGTTGTGACTTTATGACTTTAGATGTTCATTAGGCTTAGATCTGAAGTTTTGACGTTAGGTCTTTGTCACACCCCCGAACCAGGACGGCGGAAACGTCCGGGGGCGGATGACTTCATGTTACAGTATCATAACAATTGAATATAAATGAAGCTTAGCAACCAAACATCATACTTTAGAAATACACACTTACATAGTTTACATATTGAACTTGTTCATCAGTTACACAAAAGTAAGAAAGTAAAATTTTTGAAGTCGCACCACTTAATCTCATAGCCAAGCTTATTACATGTTACTGGATCCCTGAGAATACAAGTTGTTTTGAAAAGCGTCAACTAAAAAGTTGGTGAGTTCATAAGCAGTTTTATATAAAAATGGTTTTTGTACTTGTTTAGAATAGTTTTCATAGCGCTTTCAGAAATCTGATATTTTCTAAAAAGAAATGGTTTGAAATATTTGTGTTTGATCTTATATTAATGCATGTGTGTTAATGTTTACGAAAATAGAAAGATAATGATTTCCAGACAACCCGATGTTGTCTGCGATAGATAATGCTGAAATCTCAACCCCCGTGGTTGAGTACCAGTGCGTATAGATTACTGTTTTATCAAAAAGAAGGTTTCCCGTTTTATCCAAAAAGAAAACAGAACGGTTTCCTGTTTTATCCAAAAAGAAAATAGAATGGTTTACCGTAAATCTTATAACGTTGATTCCTCTAAGTGAGCCGTTATAACCATACTAAATAATGACAATTTCGCCTGTCTTGACATATTTGGGATGCCAACGGAACAAGGTACAATTTGTCACCCTAGACTGGCCTAGTCTAACTGTAGCGAACAGCTCAGGTGTGGGGTGTCATCCCCGTATAGATCTATACACAAACTCACGCTCTCTCTCCGGGAGACTCTGGTTATAACTACAGGCTACGTTTGTACACTCATATGGTGCCAAACGAAACGTCTCACTAGATCCTTAATCAAAGTTTACGCGGAAAAAGAAGAAAAACATATAAAACTCATTCCCAGGCCCAATGAACCATGTAAGTGAACCACTAAGGCATCGCTAAACATATAAGTCATTTGAAGGCCCGATAGGAATGAGATTATATAACATGGGCCCAAAATATATGTAAAAGGGACCGCTAAGACCCATGTCACATGTAAGGTATTTACAGGCCCAAACAGCACGCAAATAGAATCCAAGGTCCGTCGCACATGTTAATGGGTCAATGAGGCCCAATAAACATATAAATAGTATTAGTACCTATCAATCATATTAATGGGTTACTAAGGCCCAATAAACAAGAAAATAACCTAATTAGCCCTTTTGTTATTATATTGCTAGTTTTAGCTCGATTATTTACTAAATTGATATAAAAAGTCCACTTGTTGTAAAAATGACTTTCTTGGCCCAATAAACCACAAATTTTCAATGAAGGCCCAATTTTAGTAAAAGCAACACTTTAGTCTCCATTTTGTTCAAACCTTGTATTTATGGCTAGTTTTTGGTAAAAATAACATTTTAAACACATTTTTGTCAAAAATATCATTTTGGCTTGATTTTTGTAAAAATACACATTTTTTTTCTGGTTTTTGGCTTTTCTGACCCGGTTGTTGGAAAATTTGTAGAAAAATCATCGTAAGTCGAAATTTGGATCCGTAAACTCTGGAAGTTTGGAAATTTTGTCTACTTTGTTCACAATTTTTCTCATAATTTTTAATGGCCTCAAACAAGTGTGAAAATGCTCATCTTCACAGGCTGGTCCGAGATTATTTCAAATATGATAGACAGTTTTGTAAAATTCGCCAAAAATTGTAGAAAAATTGTATGAAAACGTGAAAGTATTCATTTTAAAGGTAATAACCAGAAGTTTTGCATGTAAAACAGTTTTGAAAAATATTACCATTAAGGTGGTCAAAAAAGTTCGAGATTGGACCAAAACGTTTCTGTCAAGGGCTGATGTTTGAGTTTAGTTTATAAATCTTTGAACACAACACTTATTTTTGCTATTTTAAGTGTATAAATCCCAGATCTACAAGTTTACATATAATATATGAGACAAAATATACTTTTCTCATGGTATTTATGTAGATCTAAGTGATAAACTTCATTTTCAAGTAAAGATCTAAAAGTTAACCACATAAACATGCACATATACATAGATCTAACACAAAAGCACTTGTATCCTCCCCCAACAACATTATAAAACCGAAAACAAGGGGGTATGAACTCACCTTGGAGTTTTCAAGATGTAGATGAAGAAGAAGATGAAACTTTGAACCTAGCTTGAGTTTTTGGTGAGATCTCGAAATGGAGGTGGCTCTAAGGTCCACCTTCACGAAAAAGAGGGTGTAAGTGAAATATCTTAGCATATATTGAAGTAAGCACTTGAGTTTTAGTCTAGAACTTACCAAGTTATGAAGGTTTGAAGAGAACTTCTTGAAACCACACACACAATCACGAAATTTGAAGGAAAATATGAGGGATTTCTTGAATGTTTGGGAGGAGATAAGTTGCAAATGAAATGGTGAAGGGAGGTGGGAGGATATGGCCGAATTTATAGGAGAGAGGGAAGTGATGGAGTTCTTACATGTTGGTCAAAGTGTTCATGCATGGATACATGATGTGTAATTAGCATGTTTATGTGTGGTGTAATTATGAGGTGTCACAAATATAAACCACTTTTTATTTTTATTTTTATTTTTTTTTCTTTACTCATGACCATAACCAATTAGGAGAGGTAGTTGGCCCCAGGTTGGCCCAAAAATATTGGGCTTCGAATTTGACTTGGTCCAAGGAGTTTTCGGCCCAATAATGTTCTAGGAAGGGTATTGGCCCAATTAAGGGGTTTTTGGTCCAAAGAGACTAAGTGAAGAAGTTATCGGCCCAATAGGGTCCAATAAAGAAGTCTTGGTCCAATAAAGGTTTTAAGTTGAGGATTTTGGGCTAAGGCCCAAAGATGATTGGATTTAGCTTATTGGATCGAGTTTTTGGGCTTATACAAGGAGATTATATTGTTTAGGAGTTCACATCTTAACCTAATTTTGCCAGTTGTGACATCATTCCCCCGTTAGAGGGAATTTCGTCCCAAAATTCATTCTAAAGCAGCATTTCAAGCATCAAGGAAAAGGTGTGAGTGTCTCTGTTATGTCTAGTCTCTTCGTTCTTAGGAGAATTGAAGTCTTTGCTTAGTGTTCTAGCGGGCCTTTGCTACTGGCCTTTGACCTTGCTCTTTTGGTTCGTTAGGTGTTGGTCATCCCGGCCCAACACAGAGGTATTCTGCCTTTGCGCCCTATATGGTGAAGTGAACGGATGGTCACGGTTAATGAGGGTCATGTACTTGAAGCCCCAAAAGTAGTGTCTCTAAACCTTAGGGCGAACACGTTTGTTACTAGAGTTAAAGTTTTGTGCGGTATAGTTGGCCTCATACTTCTTAAGTTGCCATGGGAGTTTCTTACTAAGAGATTTTGAACTAGTGGGAGGTTGATCTTTGCTTGTTTCTACGAGTAGGTCGAGTAAATCTTCGATTCGGGATAAGGGATATCGATCCTTGAGGATGGTTTCATTTGATTCTTAGTAGTAAGTGGTCCTATGGACACTTAGCCCTTCCTATTTATGAGTTGGATAGGCGTTCTCTAAGGCTCAAGTCTTGGTTTGATAACCTCATACTTACTGGGTCGTTCCATCGACCGGATACCTTCGGTGTTTATGTTGGTGCTAAGTGGTCTCGGTGGTCTGGCTACGAGAATGGCTCCATGAGTTGAGTCGATCTCCGAACTCAACTTGGCATGTAGGTGATGTTTCTGAAAGGGATTTGGAAACATCTTAGGGGGGGGGGGGGTTATAAATCTCTAGGTTACCCTCGGTATCCTTTGCTCCTTGTTTCTTATCCCTATTAAGAGCTAGGAAAAGTGTGGTATTACTTGCATGGGTACCTAACGGTCTAGATGCCCGAGATAATTCGGATTGTCGTTACAAGTTGTAGGGGTTTCGTTAATCAATTGGTTAGGGCGAAGTGCCTCGTTGGCACAAGAATTTTGTATGGTGAGGATTAAGTCAGCCCATGTCAATTGACACCGTTGGGCTCCTTATGGTATTAGATGTTGGACTGATCTGAAAGGGATGGTTGTTTGAAATGATAGTGTGTTATATGTACACGTTTGTAATGTTACCAGTTTCGTCCTCGGTATTGTTATTGTGGTTATTTCGTTTTGAATTTTTGGGTGTCCTAGCAATACGAGTGCCTTGGTATAAACGATGTGATTTCGTAGTCTGATTTCTATTAGACCTCTCTATGATGGTTTGATGTAGCCTAGTCGTACATAATTTAAGATTGAAAAGATTGTAGACTGAGTGGTCATGTCCTAAATCCACAGTCAGCTAAGGAATAAGAATTAAGGCGGGTCCACGTACTCTAAGTTTGTAGAATCTTAATTACACACGACCTTACGTTTACACTAAGTTATCATAACTTTCGAAAGGATCTTTAGTTTTTCTACGAAGGATATGATTAGTTCGGATGAGATAGTACTTTATGATTATGATTTTTAATTGGCAAAAATTTTGTGAAAATGCGATGCTTAATTTTTGGTGTTTTGAAACGTACCGGTAATCCCAGTAGGGTTCCTTGTTGCTTCATCATGTCCTGTTGTTAAACTCCTCCTGGTCCTCCGTCATTCTTCTATGTTGGACAATTCATCTTGAAGTGTCCCGTCTCACCGCATGCGTGGCATACTGGACTCACTTCTGGGTTAAGGGTTGGAGTGATGCATGGGGCCGGGGTCCTACAGTAGCGGGAGATGTGCCCCTTCTTGTTACACCTATTGCAATGCAATTCCTGGCAGACTCCATGATGATGGTAGCGACACTTGCTGCAGAGCGGGAGGTTTCCATGATACGGTTTTCTCGGTGCTGGGGTAGGGGCTGCTACAACTCGTTGCCTTTTGGTAGGCCCTTGAGTCGATCCGCTTCCTTTCTTGTTCCCCCGCTTTCGCTTCATGACCTTAGGTTTGGAGTTTGGGGTGTCTGGGTATGTTGTCCCTCGTTGGTTTCCTTGGTTGATACTACGGTTGGAGTTATCGACACCATTTACATTTCCATTTGGATTGTTGGCGTTGAGTTGCGCCATGACGGCTGTCACGACAGCTGTTACAGCGGCTTGGAAGGTTGCGGGGTCCATCTACAGAACTGGTGTTTTGCCGGCTAGCTGGTTGTTTCCATGGGCAGACATGATTCTGTTGCGTGATGAGAAACAGGTTCGTGAGTAACTATGGTTATATCTATTCGTATCTCATCTATGATTATAGATATGAACTTATGCATGTACGCATATGAATCACATGTTTTGTTGTACGATTCTCGTTGTTTCGACCTACATCCCTATGATGTATTAATGGTAGTATGTAGAAATAGGTATTGTATAAATGTTAAGTTACCCTAATAGATTATAGATATCAGATCCTTAAGCTGGATGAGGTTACATGAGTTCTCGTAGGGCGTACCTCTCTCGATTTACTACTACTAGTTGTGACGAATTACATGGTAGACCTAGGACTTAGTGTGATGACTCTCATATGCCTAAATAGCGTAAAGGTGTCCAACAATTTCGCTCATCTCACGAATGGCCTCTTCCGCTCTCTGCTCTGCTAAGGCTGCCCTAGCCTCAGCTTCCATGAGCTATTGCCTTAGGGTGGTCACCTCCTCTTCTAAGGGGCGGAGATGATTGGTAAGGTCTTCCTGTTCTGCGTGTTGGTTCGGTATTGCATTCCGAGGGGGTAAGGCTCGCTAAGGATCTCTCTGGCGCCTTCATCCATGTCTGACTCCTCATCAGAATCCTTTCCCTCGGGGTTCCTCTATTGGTATTCTTCAGGACCCAATTCTGGGTTCTCCCTTTGCACTTCCTCTGGTTCTCCCTCGATCCATTCGTTGGCTATTACCGTAGGGTAGTAGGGGTCTTCGGGGTGAAGCTCAGTCATGTTGTCTTAACGAGAGTGGAGGTATGAGATACATGTAGAAGATTCAAGTGTGGAGGTCATATGGTATTCTAAAATGCTACTATAGTATTACATGTTTGATCCTAGGACTTGTTGATGTACGAAATCGATACGTTTTTAGACTTGTTGTTATTGTTTAGTATCATAAAATACTCCTATAGTATTTTAAACCTTAGGTTTGGTTCTAATGCTCCTTTGCATGTAGGGTTTGTAAGTTTTAGACTTGTTGCAACACCACCATGACTCCCAAACACATGTTGGTCGTATCTCGAATAAATACAGTTGATCAGGCTCTATTTATTCCAGATATGATTACATAACTGCCCAGGTTTGACTGTAGTGTTCAACATCTAAATACTTTTGTTTTGTTCTTATTATGATACGGTTCTAGCAAGTATGTATACTTTTAGAAGATACTTATATTCTTAAGGTATACTTTTATTCAGAGTGTTTTTAGTCCCATTGTATTTATAGTTGTATATCTTGTATGGTTAGATATACTATTTCACTATAAACAATGCTCTAATACCAATCTGTCACACCCCCGAACCAGGACGGCGGAAACGTCTGGGGGCGGATGACTTCATGTTACAATATCATAACAATTGAATATAAATGAAGCATAGCAACCAAACATCATACTTTAGAAATACACACTTACATAGTTTACATATTGAACTTGTTCATCAGTTACACAAAAGTAAGAAAGTAAAATTTCTTGAAGTCGCGCCACTTAATCTCATATCCGAGCTTATTACCTGTTACTGGATCCCTGAGAATACAAGTCGTTTTGAAAAGCGTCAACTAAAAAGTTGGTGAGTTCATAAGCAGTTTTGTATAAAAATTGTTTTTGTACTTGTTTAGAATAGTTTTCATAGCGCTTTCAGAAATCCGATATTTTCTAAAAAGAAATGGTTTGAAATATTTGTGTTTGATCTTATATTAATGCATGTGTGTTAATGTTTACGAAAATAGAAAGAGAATGATTTCCAGATAACCCGATGCTGTCTGCGATAGATAATGCTGAAATCTCAACCCCCATGGTTGAGTACCAGTGCGTATAGATTACTGTTATATCAAAAAGAAGGTTTCCTGTTTTATCCAAAAAGAAAACAAAATGGTTTCCCGTTTTATCCCAAAAGAAAATAAAATGGTTTACCGTAAATCTTATAACGTTGATTCCTCTAAGTGAGCCGTTATAACCGTACTAAATAATGACAATTTCGCTTGTCTTGACATCTTTGGGATGCCGACGGAACAAGGTACGGTTTGTCACCCTAGACTGGCCTAGTCTAACTGTAGCGAACAACTCAGGTGTGGGGTGTCATCCCCGTATAGATCTATACACAAACTCACGCTCTCTCTCCGGGAGACTCTGGTTATAACTACAGGCTACGTTTGTACACTCATATGGTGCCAACCGAAACATCTCACTAGATCCTTAATCAAAGTTTACGCGGAAAAAGAAGAAAAACATATAAAACTCATTCCCAGGCCCAATGAACCATGTAAGTGAACCACTAAGGCATCGCTAAACATATAAGTCATTTGAAGGCCCGATAAAAATGAGATTATATAACATGGACCCAAAATATATGTAAAAGGGACCACTAAGGCCCATTTCACATGTAAGGTATTTACAGGCCCAAACAGCACGCAAATAGAATCCAAGGTCCGTCGCACATGTTAATGGGTCGATGAGGCCCAATAAACATATAAATAGTATTAGGACCTATCAATCATATTAATGGGTTACTAAGGCCCAATAAACAAGAAAATAATCTAATTAGCCTTTTTGTTATTATATTGCTAGTTTTAGCTCGATTATTTACTAAATTGATATAAAAAGCCCACTTGTTGTAAAAATGACTTTCTTGGCCCAATAAACCACAAATTTTCAATTAAGGCCCAATTTTAGTAAAAACAACACTTTAGTCCCCATTTTGTTCAAAACTTGTATTTATGGCTAGTTTTTGGTAAAAATAACATTTTAAACACATTTTTGTCAAAAATATCATTTCTGGCTTGATTTTTGTGAAAATACACATTTTTTTTCTAGTTTTTGGCTTTTCTGATCCGGTTGTTGGAAAATTTGTAGAAAAATCATCGTAAGTCGAAATTTGGATCCGTAAACTCTGGAAGTTTGGAAATTTTGTCTACTTTGTTCACAATTTTGCTCTTAATTTTTAATGGCCTCAAACAAGTGTGAAAATGCTCATCTTCACAGGCTGGTCCGAGATTATTTCAAATATGCTAAGCAGTTTTGTAAAATTCACCAAAAATTGTAGAAAAATGGTATGAAAACATGAAACTAGTCATTTTAATGGTAATAACCTGAACTGTTTGCATGTAAAAAAGTTTTGAAAAATATTACCATTAAGGTGGTAAAAATTGTTCGATATTGGACCAAAACGTTTCTGTCAAGGGCTGATGTTTGAGTTTAGTTTATAAATATTTGAACACAACACTCATTTTTGCTATTTAAGTGTATAAATCCCAGATCTACACGTTTACATATAATATATGAGACAAAATATACTTTTCTCATGGTATTTATGAAGATCTAAGTGATAAACTTCATTTTCAAGTAAAGATCTAAAAGTTAACCACATAAACATGCACATATACATAGATCTAACACAAAAGCACTTGTATCCTCCCCCAAAAACATTATAAAATCGAAAACAAGGGGGTATGAACTCACCTTGGAGTTTTCAAGATGTAGATGAAGAAGAAGATGAAACTTTGAACCTAGCTTGAGTTTTTGGTGAGATCTCGAAATGGAGGTGGCTTTAAGGTCCACATTCACGAAAAAGAGGGTGTAAGGGAAAGATCTTAGCGTAAATTGAAGTAAGCACTTGAGTTTTAGTCTAGAACTTACCAAGTTATGAAGGCTTGAAGAGAACTTCTTGAAACTACACACACAATCACGAAATTTGAAGGAAAATATGAGGGATTTCTTGAATGTTTGGGAGGAGATAAGTTGCAAATGAAATGGTGAAGGGAGGTGGGAGGATATGGCCAAATTTAAAGGAGAGAGGGAAGTGGTGGAGTTCTTACATGTTGGTCAAAGTGTTCATGCATGGATACATGATGTGTAATTAGCATGTTTATATGTGGTGTAATTGTGAGGTGTCACAATTATAAACCACTTCTTATTTTTTTTTTATTTTTTTTCTTTACTCATGACCATAACCAATTAGGAGAGGTATTTGGCCCCAGGTTGGCCCAAAAATAATGGGCTTCGAGTTTGACTTGGTCCAAGGAGTTTTCGGCCCAATAATGTTCTAGGAAGGGTATTGGCCCAATTAAGGGGTTTTCGGTCCAAAGAGACTAAGTGAAGAAGTTATCGGCCCACTAGGGCCCAATAAAGAAGTCTTGGTCCAATAAAGGTTTTAAGTTGAGGATTTTTGGGCTAAGGCCCAAAGATGATTGGATTTGGCTTATTGGATAGAGTTTTTGGGCTTATACAAGGAGATTATATTGCTTAGGAGTTCACATCTTAACCTAATTTTGCCAGTTGTGACAGTCTTAAAGGATTAAGACCTAAATAGTGAGTTTAGATGTAACATCCGGACTTCCAGGTATATTGTTTATTTATTTATTTTGAGGACTATTGAGCTACTCGACGAGTCGGTGCTACAAATCGTCGAGTAGGGTCGCGATGTGCCACGTGAGATTAATGAACTACTCGACGAGTCCAAGAGCCGACTCGCCGAGTAGACGCTGTGAAGAGAAACCCTAAATCCCCGTGTTTGGAGCCTATTTAAGGGCACTTATAGCCTCATTTGCGGCTCATCAGCTGCTTGCCTTCACTGAGAGAAACCCTAATCGCCCTTGAGCTAAAAGAGAGAGTGTGTGAGCTAATATTGAGTATTTTGGTTCATCTTTGGAAGAGAAGAGAAGGATTTCAAGCAAGGAGCAAGAGGAGGCTGTTAGATCCGTTGTTTTTCATCCAAGAGCTCCTGTTAATGGTATAAAGTTTATGCCTTTCTCATTTGTTTGGATAGAACTCATATTATTAGAGATTAGGGCTTCTTTTCTATCTATTATTGGGACTTTGAGGGTAATGAGTTCGTATGGAGGTTTGGACTTCAGATCTGGACCTTGTGAGGTCCCTAGAATCCAAAGGTCCCTGCTTTATTCAGCCTTAATAGAGCTCTTGAGTGAAAAACCCTTATTAGAGCATGTTCTTGGCATTTCAAGCCCAAAGTGCCATGCATGGACGTAAAGCTCGTGACTTTACATGATTAAAGAGCCTTTAGAGTGTAGATCTAGAGTTTGGGAAGGTTCTCTGCCTTGAAATCGTCTGAATGAGAAATGAGTCTGAATGGACTCGCCGAGTTGATGAGCTGGCTCGACGAGTCAGTTAGGGTTTGTCCCGATAAGTTGGCCATGCTATAGCTCGGCGAGTTAGGGGTTAACTCGACGAGCTGGACCTTCGCGAGACTACTGAGGAACGATTGGACTCGACGAGTCACATGAGTGCACTTGGCGAGTCAGGTCAAACCTGGACTGTTGAATCAAATTGACTTCTGTTGGATTTAGGGTCTGGTCAACATGAGTAATGGAGACCATGGAAGGGCAAAATGGTCTTTTACCCATTCCATGAGTTGAAGAGAAAGAAAGAGCAACCTTTGGGGTATTCGGGTATGAGTAGTGTATTAATTAGAGATAATTATCCTATGCGTTAGGCGAAGGCTAGTTCAAGATTTCCGAGTGCGAGACTTTTACTTGCTAGATTACGAGGTGAGTCTTCTCACTATACTTACCATGAGTGGTACCTTTATGTGATTGAGATGTTTGTTGAGCTTATCTGCGTATCTTACTATTTTGCATCGTGTCTTGTGATTCATGCTGAGTATTGTTATTATGAGCTTATTGAGTTGGGACTAGAGGGTCGCACTGAGACACATTGACCGGAGGGTCTTGTTGAGTTATAGCCTAGAGTGGCTAATGAGCTATGTGTGGTATTTTGGGGAAGATCACTAAGCTTCATGCTTACCGTGTTATGTGTTATGTGTTTCAGGTACTTCTAAGGATCACGGGAAGGCGCCGACTTGATTGTACACACACCTGCGTCAGAGATATTTTTTGCAGGATCCTGGATTTGTGTTATAAACAGTTTTTGAGACATGTGTTTTGATAACTTGATGTTTGTGGAAATTGTGATTTTGAATTAGATATTTGGGTTTTAAATGAAAAATTGTTAGGATTAAAACCCTAATTGTGATTTGATGAACACGATACGGAAAATAAGAACAAACACAAATAAAGAAGATATGTCGAATGATCACTCGATTTATTCAAAACATGAGGAATAAATTACACTTTCAGCATAGACTAAAGAATCTAACACTACATAAGAAACCTCACAACGTGGCGGCTATATTTTGCCTCACTCTTAACCCTAATAATGAATAATACATGACTATTTATAGGGAAAAGACAAGTCTTGGGCTTTTAACCTACACTTCATCAAATGGCCCATTGCCATCATCCATGGAGTGCTTTGAAACCCTACAATCCCCCCCTCAAAGTATGGAATCGATGACAATGCTTTAACTTCCAAAACAAGGATCTAGCAAATAAAAAGATCTTGCAACGAGGAATAGATGAAGCAATCCACGAATCTTGATTCTTCAATAGTCTTCAAACACGGACTCTAGGATATATAAATCAAGCACTGAAGTAATGTCTTTAAACTTCATTTTCGAATGTAATCCCTAAAAAATCTTCATGAAAACCAAACCCGCCATAAAAACCCATTTCATAACAAAGAAACCAAATCACTTCTTGTCTTTGAAGAGCTCCCCCTCCAAGTCAAAATGATCTTCAAATAAGCTAATGATATAAGCCACCAAAAATTATCATGTAACAACCCAAATTTTAAGATTCGTAACGCCACTTGATCGAGAAAATACTAGAAGTCGGAGATATAATAAGTCCTTAGATGAGCTCGATGAAGAACTGATACTATAAAATGATACTTCTCTGTAAAAGCTTTAGTAGAGCTCAATGAAGAACTTCTACTGTAAATGCTACCTTCATAATTCTACCACAAGTTTTATAAAAAATCTTCAACTTTGGAAAGTCACAAATCCAATTCGAATGGCCATATCAAATTCTCCCCCGATTTATAATAAAAAATGTGATTATAAAGCCTTTAAATGGTCATGAGAATGATCTTGAATGGATAAATAATTATTGTGCTCTCCCGTGACAAAATTATGTACACAATGAATTATAAAATCCGAAAAAGTCGTGAAAATTTGACATTATCACGAAAAACGACTTTCCGAACCGCCAAGACTTGATGGAATCTTTAATTTTTCTGTTCACGAAAAAAATATGTGCGTTAAAAAATCCAAAACTGTTCACCGACCCTTGAATTTACAAACTTTTCTGAATATTGGGCAGAAACTGTCACTTGCTGAAAGACAGGGGCTGGAATGGTAATTCTGCATCAATTTCCCCCTTTAATTGTAACAAAAATTGGAAATGGTCTAAGAATGCCAAACTGTGAAAACAACAGGGACCAAAAATGCCAATTCGCTGAAGTTGCAGGGACCATTAATGCAACATTAGTCATCTTCATCCCCAATATATGCGACTGATAAAAGAACATGACTGGAACGATACCACCACAATTTGCACATTCGGTCCGAGCACAAGCAACCGAAACCAAGTTCGGTCCAAGATCGTTGATGTAAGAACGAAACCATGTTCGTTACGAGCATCAAGAGGCGAATCCAATTCCATGACAAAAGGGAAACCATAACCAAACCGAATCACAGGTTCGCTATCCGTTCATCCCTCTTTCGTTCCGTTACTTTTGTTCCAAGTGCTTTCGTTCCAAGAGCTACCAACCGAACTCAAGTTCGTTCCAGGTACGTTCCAAGGCCATTGATACAAAAGCGAAATCAAGCATGACGATGCAAACAAAGAGCGAAACATTAGCCAAGCCGAACCACAGGTTCGCTTTCTGTCTTCCCTTCTTTCGTTCCAAGGCAACAGATGAACCCAATCATAGATTCGCTTCAATTTCATCGATTATACCCCAAAGAGAAGCACAGTAAACAAGCGTTCACATGTAAGGCTTTCATAGCGATTTTGACTTTTCTGTTGACCAATGTTCATCCCAATTGAGATTGATTCGTTTGTAGTTCATGTAACACCCATATCACAGTCAACTTCATTCGTTCGTAGGTAAGATTGCGAATCTAACATCATTCGATCGATGTTATTAAGCCTCTATTAAGAGACCTGCTTGGCGAAGCGAACAGGACGTCAAGCCAAATCACGATTCAAGATCTGAGAAGGACCACAAATCTCCTTCGTTCCAATTTCTATTTCAACAATCTGATTTTATAGTTCCGATCAAAAAGAATATATTCAGACCTCCGATTTTGACTTTTCTTTCTAGGACCATCAAAAGCGATTGTTGATCAATACCAAAATCGCCTTTTTTAGATCAATCAAGTCACTATTCAATATCGACATTCAATGAAAGAATCGATTTTGACAATATTATTGTTTACAGATTACAATTCATGAATGGAAGAACAAAGATGAAGTGGAATAAGGCAACATCAAAGAAACGATCGATGCTCGAATTGAACACAGAAGACGCAATCGGAAAGTAGATATAATGTTAGGGCCAAAGAAAAATTGGATCTTTAACAAACATGTGGACCATGAACAGTGAGTCGGCCAAGAATATGGACCAGATCAAAATTAGAATCGAATAGATCAAAATGGATAAAAACAAATGACTAACATCAATAGATTTTTTGATTAAGCCAACGACCAGATCCAATATGAACAGAAGAATGAATCGAAAAAAATACCATATGAACAGTATAAATCTCCATGAACAGTAACTTGAACAAAAATCTTGATTCCATGCCGCCAAAACACCAATAATCTTCAATATATGTGCAGAAAATCACCAAATCAAGAACCGATACTTCAAAAATCAATAGATCTTCAAAGACCTGCTCTGATACCACTTGTTAGGATTAAAAACCTAATTGTGATTTGATGAACAAAATGCGGAAAATAAGAACAAACACAAATAAAGAAGATATGTCGAATGATCACTCGATTTATTCAAAACATGAGGAATAAATTACACTTTCAGCATAGACTAAAGAATCTAACACTACATAAGAAACCTCACAACGTGGCGGCTACATTTTGCCTCACTCTTAACCCTAATAATGAATAATACATGACTATTTATAGGGAAAAGACAAGTCTTGGGCTTTTAACCTACACTTCATCAAATGGACCATTGCCGTCATCCATGGAGTGCTTTGAAACCCTACAAAAATTTTGTTTGAAAATTTACGTTGTTACAAGTTGGTATCAAAGCCTTGGTTTGAGGGATTCAGATGCACCTTCGGGTATATCTGAACTCAAACTGAGGATTTGAGAAAAAGGTTTCAAAAGAAATGATTTTTCTAAAACCGAGCAAGAATGTTTAAGAGAAAACCAGTTGAAGCGGTGTGTACAATCAGCCAGAGCCCGAACGGTGATTTCCCAAAATACCCTTACTTTCGTGTTATGAGATATTTATGAAATATTTTATTAGAAATGCATGCTAGAGAGTTGGTAGGTATTGCATATTCTAGGGCTAGAGTTGCTTGATATGTGATGCCTTAGCCTAGGAGATGCTTTGATTAGTGTTATCTGTTATTTGCCCTGAGTTCTGAGTCGAGAGATAATCTAGGGAGAGATACCTAAGTGAGCAAATGAGCAGTCTCCCGAGAGAGTAGTCAGATATTGTGAGAGATAGAGTACTTGTGAATTAGAATCCTAGGAGGAAAACTTGGGATGACTACATGTTGGTGTGGAAGGTAGTATTGGGCCCGTACTACTGGAAACAACGGATCTGTAGGCAGTCCAAGTGAGAATCCTGATGGGTTTAGAGCAAAAGAACAACCTATGTGCACATGCAAAACCCTAAAGCTTTGGATCTAGGTTTCTCTATTGTACATGCAAATTTATCCAAAGCTTGCAAACCCTAATCTAGCATACTATATAAATGAGATCTATAATAAAACAAGTTTAGATGATACCTTTCAATAGTTGCAAGAATCTTCAATCTTCAAGAGCTTAGTATCACAAGTGTAATACCTCTAATAGATCACAAACACCAAAGCAAGAAGATGATCTAGAAGAGAGGGAGGAGGTCGCACAATTTCGGCTATAGTAACTCTAGGGTTTATCCGGTAGCCGAAATCTGTGTCCCTGGGGTTCCTTAAATAGTTGAGCTGCTAGGGTTTCTGCCAAAACCCTAATTGGATAACTTAGGCCCTAAGCAACTTCAAGAACCTTCTGGAATAAGGCCCATTGGACGAAATTAGAGTGGGCTTCCACTCTAGATTTCGTCCCCCCTTATATCCATAAGAATTCACAGCCCAAAATCAATTATCTAATAATTGACAGTTCCAGTCCCCTTTATTTAATTAATCTCTTTTAGCCACAAAAATTAATTCTTGACCAATATTAATTAAACTATATGATTTCTCTTTTAATATATTATTCATATAATATATTAATAAACCATAATAACCTCTCTCTCTCTCTCTCTCTCCATAAATCATCCTGTCAGTTGCTTTGGTGGAGGCAACCCAAAAGGATCATGCACAACCGGGTCAAGTACATACCAAATATAGTTACGGGCTTAGACACTAATCCAACAGTCTCCCACTTGGATAAGTCTAGTAACTATAAATACAAGTACGACTTCAGGATCCGATTAGCAATCGTAGCTCTCAAAGACGCTGTAGAACTCTGATCTTATCAGTAACCTGTCCTTTAGATAAGGGATCGTATAATCCTTCGTTCTAGATATCGTGCAGAAAAATACATGGAACATAGTCATACTTATTGTCCAGCAGTTTGTTTCTCGATCTCTGATTCGTCTGACATAGAACTTAATTAAAAACATCAACTTAGTCCTGACCGGGCCCGACACATAAGTCAAACCAAATCATCGAGGGGCCCAGATATCGCTTTTACCCTCTTAGGATAAAAGGAATAGATAAACTTCGACTTATATGCATTAACTATTCACTCATAAAATCATACACAACAATGCGTTTTATAACATCAAATTACTGATGCGTTTACGCATTATCAATGCACAACCAACTTGAAAACAATAAACCATATATCTAGGTTTAAAGACTATATGATATTATCGTCTTGCGATCACTCGTGATAAATTCCATGAAGCGATACCAGTAAGCGTGGGTTTAATCCAATGCTCAAATCTTAGTTCATAAGCACTCATGAACGTTGTAGCAAACTTTTGCTATGTCTAATACACTTTAGACAGTCTACAAACCAATTCATGACAATCTTCATTCATACCTACTTCCAAAGTATGAGCGACTGTGGACTATTCGAATAATCTTATTATTCAGGAAGTCAAAACATGCAAAGTGAAACAATAGGTAAATGATTAACACAAGACAGTAACTTTACTTATAAATAATACACCTTTATTTAATCATCAAATGTTAATTACAATTTATCTATTACATTTTTTGAACCAATCTAATCTAAACTAATATCGTCCTTCAGCCCAATGCTCCTAGCGTGCTGCAAGTGATTGACCCTACTCAGTCCCTTCATAAGGGGATCTTCTGGGTTATCCTCTGACGATACCCTCTTCACTACGAAGAGTCACTCTTCTACCCGATGTCTAATAAAGTGATATTTCTTGTCGATATGTAGAGATTTACCATGATCCCTTGGTTCCTTGGTCAAGGCAACCGCTCCTTCATTATACCAGAAAATCTCCATAGGCTCCTTTATGGCTGGTACAACTCCAAGGTCTCCAATGAAGTTATTCAACCATATCGCCTCCTTTGACGCTTCGCTCGCCGCTATGTACTCTGATTCGCACGTTGAATCAGCTACGGTCTCCTGCTTGGAACTTTTCCAAGTCACTGCTCCTCCATTTAGGGTAAAGACCCAGCCCGAATGAGAGCGGTAGTGGTCCCGGTCGGTCTGAAAACTGGCGTCACTATACCCTCGCACCCTTAAGTTATCACTCCCACCGAGGACTAGAAACCATTCCTTGGTCCTCCGAAGGTATTTAAGAATATTCTTGACTGCGGTCCAATGTGCTCTGCCAGGGTTCCCTTGATATCTACTGACCATGCTCAAAGCGAAGGCCACATCAGGGCGAGTATAAGTCATAGCATACATGATTGAGCCAACTGCGGAAGCGTAAGGTATTTGGCTCATCTCTACTATCTCGGTCTCTGTACTCGGGCTTTAAGTCTTACTCAGTTTGGCATTGCTCTGGATTGGTAACTCCCCTTTCTTAGAATTCACCATACTAAAACGCTTTAGTACTTTATCCAAGTAAGTATTCTGACTAAGTCCTATTAGTCTCTTACTCCTGTTTCTCACTATCCTTATTCCCAGAATATAGGCAGCCTCTCAGAGGTCCTTCATAGCGAAATACTTCCCAAGCCAGGACTTAACTTCCTTCAGGGTCGGGATGTCATTTCCTATGAGTAGTATGTCATCGATATATAATACGAGGAAGCTTATTATACTCCCACTGCTCTTGACATATACACATGATTCATCCTCGCTTTGCAGGAAGCCAAACTCTTTGACTTTTTCATCGAAACAAAGATTCCATCTGCGAGATGCTTGTTTCAATCCATAAATGGATTTCTCAAGCTTACACACTCTATTAGGATGCTTCTCATCGACAAAACCCTCTGGCTGACTCATGTAAACATCCTCAGCCAACTTCCCATTAAGGAAAGTGGTTTTGACATCCATTTGCCATATTTCATAGTCATGAAATGCAGCAATGGATAGCATCACCCTAATAGACTTTATCTTCGCAACTGGTGAGAAGGTCTCATCATAGTCAACTCCTGTAGTTTGAGTAAAGCCCTTCGCAACCAATCACGCCTTATAAGTGTGTACCTTCCCATCCATGTCGGTCTTCTTCTTGAAGATCCATTTGCACCCGACCGTCTTACGACCTGGCACATTGTCAACCAAATCCCAGACTTGGTTGTCGTACATGGACTGAATCTCGCTGTCCATAGCCTCTTTCCATTTCGTAGACTCCGGGCCTGCAATGGCTTCCTTGTAGCTATTAGGTTCATCCAGATTTATTAGTGTACTGTCACTAATAAACGTATCACCCTCACTTGTTATATGAAAACCATATGACACAGGTGGAACACCGACTATACTGGAACGTCTAAGAGGTAAGGACTCATCAATCGGTTCAATAGGAGTTTCCTCCGTAGGTTGAGCGCCACTGTTAGAGGTTCCTTCATCGTTCGATTCTTGAAGTTCTTCAAGATCGATTTGCCTCCCACTGTCTCCTTGGCTTATGATTTCTCGCTCTCAGAAAACCCCTCTCCTCGCAACGAAGACAAAATTGTCACTCGGTCTATAGAAGAGATATCCAAAGGACTTCTGTGGGTAGCCGATGAAAATACATCACTCACTACGAGGTTCGAGCTTGTCGTGAGTCTCTCGTCTTACGAAAGCCTCGCAACCCCAAACCTTGATATGTGCCAACGAGGGAGCTTTCCCTGTCCACATCTCGTGAGGTGTTTTGGCAACCTTCTTTGTAGGGACTAAGTTAAGGATATGGGCGGCAGTCTCTAAGGCATACACCCAGAATGAGATAGGTAGCGAAGCACGACTAATCATGGAACGAACCACTTCTAGCAAGGTTCGATTACGCCTCTCAGCTATACCATTCAATTGTGGTGTCCTAGGTGGCGTTAATTGCGAAACAATTCCGCATTCCTTGAGGTAGTCGTGGAATTCAAGACTAAGGTACTCTCCACCTCGATCAGATCGAAGCATCTTGCTTTTCCTGCCCAACTGATTCTCCACTTCCTGCTTAAACTCTTTGAACTTTTCAAAGGTTTCTGACTTGTGCTTGATTAAGTAGATATAGCCATATCTGCTATAATCATCAGTGAAAGTCACATAGAAGCGGCTCGCATTCCTTGTGGTGGATCTAAAGGGCCCACACACATCTGTATGTATGAGATCCAATAAACCCTCACCACTTTCACAAGTACCAGTAAAGGGTGACTTGGTCATCTTTCCAAGTAAACAAGACTCGCACACGTCATCGTCCCTAAGGTCGAATGACTCCAACACTCCATCCTTTTGGAGTTGGGCTATGCGTTTCTTGTTGACATGTCGAAGACGACAATGCCACAAGCATGCTTTGTCCAAACTATTGGAAGAATCGATACACAACACATCATTTCCTATATTGTCTACAACCATCACAGTTTCATATATTCCATCACAAGGCAATGCTTCAAAATAGAAAACACCATTAAGATAAGAATTAATAAAACCCTTTTCATTATCAAATGAATATCTAAATCCTTGTCTGTGCAAACCATGCAAAGAAATGATGTTTCTTGCCATTTCTGGCGAATAGCAACATTTATTCAAATCTAGACCTAATCCACTACTAAGCACTAAAGAGTAAACTCCAATCTTGGTGAAATGCGACGCTCTTCTGTTCCCCATGATCAAGTTTATCTTCCCATGCTCCACATACCTATTTCTTCTTAGGCCTTGCAAATCATAACAAATGTGAAAACCACATCCTGTATCAAGAACCCATGAAATAGCATGCGATGAGTTATTAGATTGAATAGTATAAGTACCCGCGTAGGATGGTTTTATCTTTCCATCCTTGATGTCCTGCAGATACTTCGGGCAACTTCGTTTCCAATACCCTTTGTCATGGCAGTAATAGCACTCTACATCCTTTGGGTTGGAGGAGGGTGCAGTGGTACCAACCTTGGTTCCACTGGAAGAGGTGCCATCATGAGACTTTCCCTTTTGGTGGCTCTTGGAAGGAGCCTTCCTCTTCTTACCCTTCCCCTGCCCAATAGCCAAGACGGGGGCAGCTGTAGCAGGAGTTGATGCAACAGATTTATCCTTGAGGTTGCTCTCAGCAGTCCTCAACAAGCCTTGAAGCTTGCTCAAGCTGACCTCCTCTTTGTTCATGTGGTAGGTCATGCGAAACTGGTTGAAGCAGGGTGGCAGTGAGTGAAGAATAATATCAATCGCCAGCTCTTCATCGAAGTTAACATTTAACTTCAGCAGGCGGTCGACATCTCTTAATTTTCTGCAGATGAGCAATGACAGACTCTCCGTCTCTCATCTTGGTCGTGATCATCGAAGTGATGATCTCGTATCTCTCCTGCCTGGCACTCTGGTGGTACCTGTCCAGTAAATCCTAGTGCATCTCATAGGGATAATAGTCCTCGTAGGACTTTTGGAGATCTGCAGTCATAGTTACGAGCATGATGTAGTGGACATTCGTAGCATCTTGCTCTTGGGCCTCAAAGGCAGCAATCTCCTCGGGAGTAGCAGTGTTGACATTCACCTCCTTCAGTTCCTTGTCGAGGACATATTCCTTGTCCTTGTAGCAGGTAACCATTCGAATGTTGCGGATCCAATCATTGAAACTGGTCCCATCGAAAATCACCCTCCCACACAAATTCATGAGTGAGAATGAGCCTGAAGCGTTGTTGGTGTTCGAGTTAGACATCTGAAAAGAAAAGAGACAAAGTTTGATTAGATAAGAATCCCCAACTAAACACCCAAATGAGAAATTAGGGATAGGATCCAACAACATTATTTGCAATTAACTTTAAGGTAAGTGAATGACGATTCACTAATTTCCACCATGAAAAACGAAAAAGAAATTAACTTTTAAATGTATTGAAAACTCCTAGATCTTTTGAGATTCATTGAACTTTTCAATGGTATGTTTAAATCTCGATATGCCCTTCAAGTTTGTGACTGGGATACCGAGGATCACAAACAAGGTGTGAATAACCATGCGAATGTACTTGGTGCCCTTGATGTTACAGTCACCTAATCAATGTGCCGGTTAGCCACACACGCTCCATTGATCTATGACAAACAACGAGTCACCCTTCACCACCTTTGCTTAGAGCCAAAGTAGTGTGCCGGTTAACCACACACGCTCCACTAACGTCTTAGCAAGGGTACAAAGTGTAATTCCATGGAATAGCATCAAATTCACATTTTTCCTAAAGTAACTAAGAATGGGAATTTTATAAACACATTTAGTTACTTTGTATAATCATTATACTTTTAATGAGGAATTAATTGCCCTATCCTACCCATTCGGCTAACGACCCTCCACCAATCAAGGAAGCGGTGGGTGAGAGTGGACACCCATTAAACTGCCATTTTATAGGCAGCAACCTTATACCCCCCTTAGAGATCGACTTCATGAATGAGGCCTACTAACGGTAAGACTAGCATTTATCTTATACATATATAATAATTATTCTTATAACATTATAATAGTATAGGGTGAATTTTAAACATGTAAAATTATAGGGTTTAGAATTTAAATATTTCAAAATTAAACTTTTAATCCAAATATTTAAATTCAAAACTTGAGGGCAAGTTTTGAAACATTTCAAAACTATCTAGATCAAAATTCAAATAATACAAATAGAAATTAATTTGGTGATTATCTAATTTTGACATAATCCAATTTCATTCAAGATAATGATCAAATAATTCAAATAATTAATATTTATCAAATAAGGTAATAATTATCTAATTAAATGACAAAATCTTTTATTTTGACAAAGATAATCATAAGGAATCAATAAAATTCGTATTTTATTAATTAGAAACAATTATGGTAATTATCCTAAGTCAAAATAAGCAAACTCGAAAACCCGTCTATCTGACAGCCCGACTCGCCGAGCCCTTTGCACGACTCGCCGAGTTCATCCTACTCACCGAGTACCTCATTGGGCTCGACGAGTCTGTCAACCAGATTGCACAAAAAATGATTTTAAGCAATGGAAACAATACCAAGCATCAAATACAATAGAAACCAAGCAAGGCTCTGATACCACTGATGGGTTTAGAGTAAACGAACATCCTATGTGCACATGCAAAACCCTAAAGCTTTGGATCTAGGTTTCTCTATTGTACATGCAAATTTATCCAAAGCTTGCAAACCCTAATCTAGCATACTATAAAACGAGATCTATAATAAAACAAGTTTAGATGATACCTTTCAATAGTTGTAAGAATCTTCAATCTTCAAGAGCTTAGTATCACAAGTGTAATACCTCTAATGGCTCACAAACACCAAAGCAAGAAGATGATCTAGAAGAGAGGGAGGAGGAGGCACAATTTCGGCTATAGTAACTCTAGGGTTTCTCCAGTGGCCGAAATCTGTATCCCTGGGGTTCCTTAAATAGCTGAGCTGTTAGGGTTTCAGCTAAAACCCTAATTGGATAACTTAGGCCCTAAGAAGCTTCAAGAACCTTTTGGAATAAGGCCCATTGGACGAAATTAGAGTGGGCTTCCACTCTAGATTTCGTCCCCCCTTATATCCATAAGAATTCACAGCCCAAAATCAATTATCTTATAATTGACAGTTCCAGTCCCCTTTATTTAATTAATCTCTTTTAGCCACAAAAACTAATTCTCAATTAATTCTTGACCAATATTAATTAAACTATATGATTTCTCTTTTAATATATTATTCATATAATATATTAATAAACCATAATAACCTCTCTCTCTCTCTCTCTACATAAATTATCCTGTCCAGTTGCTTCGGTGAAGGAAACCCAAAAGGACCACGCACATCCGGGTCAAGTACATACCAAATATAGTTACGGGCTTAGACACTAATCCAAAAAATCCTTAGGATGCCGAGGAACAAGTAGGGATGAGTGAGTGAGTGTGAGTATGATCGAGCAGGTCTCTGATGATTTTGTGTTGTGTGTTCAGAGACATCATGGTAGGTAGACGCCACAACCCCGGGAGCAGTGGGACTAGTGATGATGAGATTCACAGGATGATTCACGAGGAGGTGGCTGCAACTATTCGAGCGGAGATTCCTGAGATGTTTGGGTCTATTAAGACCACTTTGATTGAGACTTTTGATGAGTGGTATGCCGCTATTACTGAGGCCGCTGTTGCTGCAGCCACTGCAGCTGTCGCTGCTGCTAGACCACAGGGAGGTGACTCGTTGCTGTACCCGGAATTCAGCAACACGAAGCACCAGAGTTTGATGGGGCTCAAGATCCGATTGATGCGATGAGGTGGATCTCTGATATCGAGGGGTATTTCTATACTTGTTCTTGCCCCGAGCATTTGAAGGTTCGGTTCGCGCTGAACCAGCTTGTAACATCCGGACTTTCAAGTATATTATTGTGTGATTAATCTGAGATTTATGGAATGACTCGGCGAGTTGTGAGTCCAACTCGTCAAGTAGAGTCGAGTGTCCACGTGGGATTAATGAATGGACTCGACGAGTCAGAGAGCCGACTCGCCGAGTAGGTGCTGGGCAGAGAAACCCTAATTTCCCGGGATTGGGGCCTATATAAGGGAACTTATAGCCCCATTTGCGCCTCACCAGTCACCCTACCTCCTTGAGAGAAGCCCTAATCGTCCATTTAAGTTAGAGAGTGAGAAATAGGCTAATCTTGTGGATTTTAGTGCATTGTTGAAGGAGAAGTGGGGAGCATCAAAGCTTGGTTCAAGGGGAGGCTTTGGATCCAGAGGTTTTTCAGAGTTTTGCTTCAGTTGGAGGTAAAAAGATGCTAACTTGGTCATTTCCTTATGAAGATTTTGGTTTAGGGAGTTTCTAGGGCTTCTCCCATTCTTTTTGGTGTCATTGTGATCTTTGAGCATGATTGAGGTTGAAACCTCAAATCTGAGTTGTAGGAGGCTTTGTGAGCCCAAAGACCCGAACTTTATTGAGTTAGAGACAAAACCTTGAGCATGTAACCTTTGTTAGAACTTGTATTGGCATTATGGAGCAAGTATGCCATGCATGAACGTAAAGATCGAAGCTTTACGTGACAGTCGAGCCTTGGGAGGCTAGATCTAGAGTTTAGGGTAGTAGATCTGCCTTAAAACGTCTGAATAAGAAAACAGACTGAAGCGACTCGCCGAGTCCATGGTCTGACTCGACGAGTCGGTTAGGGTTTGTCCCGATGAGTTTGATCATGCGATAACTCGGCGACTTGGGGGGCCAACTCGACGAGCTGAGCTGGACTTTCTTGAGACTTCTGAGGAAAAGAGGGGACTCGATGAGTTGCATGAGTTCACTCGACGAGTCGGGTCAAACAAGGACTGTTGACTCGATTTTGACTTCTGTTGACTTTAGGGTTTGGTCAACATGAGTAATGGAGACCATGGAGGGGTAAAATGGTCTTTTACCCAATTCGAGAGTTAGAGAGAAAAGGATATCATGTGGTTACTTAGAGTCGAGAATCGAGTATTAATTAGAGATATTTACCCTATGTGTTAGGCGGTGGCTAGTTCGAGATTCGAGTTCGAGGATATTTGCTTGCTTGTTCGCAAGGTGAGTCTTCTCACTATACTTGCCTTGAGTGACACATTGTGTGATTGAGCTGTTTATTGTGTTTGTCTGTGTATTTGATATTCTGCACTATGTCTTTGTGATTTATGCTGAATATTGTTATTATGAGTTTACTGAGTTAGGACCGGAGGGTCCCACTGAGACACATTGTCCGGAGGGTCTTATCGAGTTATAGCCTAGAGTGGCTAATGAGCTGTATGTGGTATTTTAGGGAACTCACTAAGCTTCGTGCTTACCGTGTTATGTGTTATGTGTTTCAGGTTTTTATTAGGATCACGAGAGGGCATCGGCTAGATTGTACACACCAGAGAAAGAGTTATGTTTTGAGGATCCTGGATTATTAATCAATCAATTATGGAGTTGTGTTTTTATAAATAAAATATATGAGATTTTTGTGATATGCGTTATGAGAATTATGCAATTTTAAATGAAAAATGTATTTGAAAATTTACGATGTTACAAGTTGGTATCAGAGCCTTGGTTTGAGGGATTCGGATGCACCTTCGGGTATGTCTGGACTCAAACTGAGGATTTGAGAAAAATTTTCTAAAAGAAAAGATTTTTCTATAACGAGTAAGTGTTTTTAAGAGAAAACGAGAAGGAGCAGTGTGTACAATCAGCCAGAGCCCGAACGGTGATTTCCCAAAGTAACCTTACTTATTTGTGTTATAAGTTATGGTTGAGATATTGGTAATGCATGCTAGAAGGTAGGTTAGGTATTTCATATTTTAGGGATAGAGATGCCTGATTTGTGATGCCTTAGCCTAGGAATTGTTGCTATCTGTGATGTGCTTTGAGTATGTGAGGAGTAAGAGTATCCAACATGAATCTTTTAGAGAGAACTTTAAGTACAGGAGTAATCGAGGAGAGATACCTAGATGAGCAATTGAAGAGTCTATTGAGGGAGTAGTGAGATACCCGTGAGAGGTAGGGTTGCTTGAGTTCAGTGATACCTTTTGAGTATGAATAGAGCAAGTGGATCTGTAGCCTAGAGTGATTTTGTGTGTTGGTGGAGATTATTCGATGCCCGAATGCTGGTTGCGTTGTGGTTTGTGGAACTCTTGATGATGGGAGTCAGCTACCGAGTGAATATGACGATATTCAGGAAGTAGATGGCCGACATCATGAAGAGTTCTTCAGCAGCTGATGGCAGAGAAGTGTGAGAACCTAGGAAGAGCCTAGGGAGTGTCTGTAGTCAGAAGAGTATGTTGATAGGAGGAGAGTATTCGCTAGGGTGGCGACCGAGTATGTCGGGATTGGTGATCGAGAATGGTTGAGCAGCTACTTACGAAATCTGGGACGATCCGTATGGAAAGTATGGGTAGATGTGGCAGGTAGTATGGGCCCGTACTACTGAAAGCAGATGACCCGTACTCGAAACAGGAAGAATTCTAGAGGTTCTAAGTAGCAGATTGAGAGGAGATAACATGGTTCGAGTACCATGACTCGTGGTGGGTAAGTGCTTCTGGTTTTACCAGTTATCCCGTTGTGATTGATTAGACTGAGATCAGATGTGATAGAGTATGGGGCCAGAGGGCCATGTTGAACGAGTTTCAAGGGAGCATACCTTGAGAGGGAAATCGAGATAGTTTCTGAGAGATCTTTGAGATGCCAGTTGGAGTCGCAAGACTCAGGGAATGAGTAGAGATGGTGCTTTATGGAGGATTACGGTCTGAGTTGAGCAATCGGCCGATAGTGGAGATGTCACTTTCGATGACCAGAGTCGTGCTATTTCCTTTTCTTGTGAGAAGCAGAAGAGCCATTGAGTTTTCAGTTTCTGAGTTTAAAGGTAAACCCTGTGGGGTAGCATTGGTTGCGATCTCTCACCAGAGTATCTGGGCAGTATGTCTGCCGCAAGGTAATATTATAGTATGAGAGGGTCATCGGTGGGGACTGAGATGGTCAAGGACAAGGATATACCCTATTTGAGTATAGTAGGGCATATGTTAGCAGCAGTGTCGGGTGATCAAGAGGAGTATATTGGGGCGGTGGCTCTCATCGTCTATGATGGATATCGAGTGTGGGAGTAAGGTCTCTGTTATCATGATAATTCTTATGATGGGACGTTGGTTGGGGAGTCGAAGACGAGGAATGTGATAGTTCGTTGATTTTCGGAGTAAGAGTTATGACTTCTACGTGACAGTTGAGATGTCTGGTAGTGTGTTAGTATGAGATGGAATGACGTTGGGAGACTGGTCGAGGGATCAGAAACGAGGTGCGTAATAGTGCATTATTTCCAGATTAAGAGTCAGGACTGTGTCGGGACAGTCGGAGTGTCCGGCGGTGTGTCGGTCTGAGGCATTCAAGATGACTAGAGGCGGTCACGTTGGGAAGTTTTCGAGGACTTTATATGAGATTCAGGATGTTTGGAGTTGCTTTGTCCCCATCGGGAAGATCATCGAGTGTTCTGTGGTACATTCCAAGAGTAAGTGTAATGTACCTGGTGAGATAGTCTGTAGAATAGATGGTTGGTGTGCCAAATGGTGATGGTTCAAGCCATGAGTGGGGGAGAACCGAGTATTTTGTTGAGAGTATGAGAGATTTGTTCAAGAGCGGTTAGAGGACTGGATATAGCGACCTGCGGTGCGGATACATGAGACCAGGGTTATTGGTGATCGAGGCGAGGTGCAGAGCAAGATAATGCATGTTGTACGTGTTCAGGAAGGAAAGAGTGTCTCCACGCCAGGTGGCCGCTGGTCGGAGATCTTGTGGTGGTTAAGAATTATTCAGGGTTGTAATGGTAAATTCGAGGTGATCGTCTCGTAAGGATAGTTTCGACGGCTGAGAATTTCTGGTTCAATGTATGGGTTGTTATATCCACTTTGGGAAGGATAGAAGTTGTTTGGGCAACCAACTTCGGGGTCGGTATGTCTATTCTTGCATGGGCTTTGAGCAATAGAGGCGGGAGTTTCGGATTGTCGTCAACGTGTTCTGAGTCATTGAAGATTCCTCCGTGTTTCAGTTGAGAGTTGGAATATTCCGAAGTTATGAGTTGTGTGAGAGGAAGATCAGTTGTGAGATTATGAAAGGATGCATTGTTGTATCTGAATATGATGTCGGAAGTAGGAGATCAGTGGTTGAGGCAAGACATCGTGAGGTTCTGTGATGGTGTACCGAGGCATCCGAGTAGAATGCCCTGAATTTCGGATTACTTTGAGACTTGAGTTATGTGATGGCAAGTGGAGTATCAAGTGACTATGGTTCCAGCAGGAGCCCTTCAGCTAATTGTGATCAAACGGGAATATCCAAGAATGTGAATTACAGCGAGAAAAAGTGTTGGTCGCGACGATTGTCGTCAGGAGTAGTGATGCATAACTTGGGTGGGTGTGTGCACCTATCTATGTTGAGCCGTGGAGTATTCGATAGTGAACTCAGTGGGGTGATGACTCGAGGAGGAGATTAGATCCGAGTAGAAGTAATCACTTCGGATTATCAGAGGAAAACCATGAAGTGAGCCCATGGCGAGTCAGTGAGAGAGAGTGTTGTGATACTGCGGGGAGCCGTAGTGTTCACCAGTCTGCGAGAGAGTGTTGTGATACTGCGGGGAGCCGTAGTGTTCACTAGTCTGCGAGAGAGTGTTGTGATACTGCGGGGAGCCGTAGTGTTCACCAGTCAGTGAGAGAGTGTCGTAGGCCTGCGGGGAGCTGTTGCCTTCACAGGTTTGGTGGTGTATTGAGTAGGCGAATGAGATTCCGGATTCAGAGATGGGTTTCATTTTGAGAGGTATTGTGTGTCACCAGATGTCTTAAACCTGAGTGGGTCAGTTCTTTTGTACGGGAGGACCGTGAGGCGCATGTAACTAATGAGTAGTAGACGGCCGAGGTCGAGGGTGAGACGATTTTAGTTGGGATTGTTGTATCCGTTTGGGGTAAAGCGAACTCCGTGACTTGTGTGTTATAATGAGCCGAGATAAATGTTGTGAGAAGGAAGTCAGTGAGATGTTTTGGGGAATGCAATGGGTGACCTTCGGAGGTTCAACTGTGGGGTCGGGAGTTGACCTGGTGCTCATGGTTGAAAGGGATATTGGAAAGGAAGCTGGGGCTTATGATGTTAGATGTCAGAGGACACCTCTGAGCGAGCATGATTTTTTTTATGTCTGAGGACAGAGTGTTGAGATCTCATTGTTCAGTTGGGTTCTGATAGCAGTACAGTGGATGGGTCTCTGGAGTAATGTGACCCTTTCGTTCCTTGGAGTATGATATGGATCGTTTAGTATGTCTGGTGTGAGTGATCGGTAGCCAAATTTTGGGCTTTGACTTGTTTCTATCAGTCGCAACGAGAGTATCAGAGGGTCAGTGAATTATCAGGGTCTGTTACTCGAGGAGCGAGTAACATGGTGATATCTTGAGAGGGCGGTCTGGCAGTGAGACAGGCTACTAGACTTTCCAGATTGTGGAAAACCAGAAGGGGTGTCGTAGCGATAAATAGGTCTGTCCTTATATGGGTTTGAGAGTTTGGATTCACGTGTCCATGGAGGAAGATAGTTGTGTGGTATGAGATCCTTTTGGTGGTTCTTTTCGGTTATTAGGTTCGATCTATGTGTTGTTGAGGAGTGATTTCGAGGGCGAAATCTAACTCAAGTGGGGGAGAATTGTACCTTTCGGACTTTCAGGTATATTATTGTGTGATTAATCTGAGATTTATGGAGTGACTCGGCGAGTTGTGAGTCCAACTCATCGAGTAGAGTCGAGTGTCCACGTGGGATTAATGAATGGACTCGACGAGTCAGAGAGTCGACTCGCCGAGTAGGTGCTGGGCAGAGAAACCCTAATTTCCCAGGGCTGGGGCCTATATAAGGGAACTTATAGCCCCATTTGCGCCTCACCAGTCACCTTACCTCCTTGAGAGAAACCCTAATCGTCCATTTGAGATAGAGAGTGAGAAAGAGGCTAATCTTGTGGATTTTAGTGCATTGTTGAAGGAGAAGTGGAGAGCATCAAAGCTTGGTTCAAGGGGAGGCTTTGGATCCAGAGGTTTTTCAGAGTTTTTCTTCAGTTGGAGGTAAAAAGATGCTAACTTGGTCATATCCTTATGAAGATTTTGGTTTAGGGAGTTTCTAGGGCTTCTCCCATTCTTTTTGGTGTCATTGTGATCTTTGAGCATGATTGAGGTTGAAACCTCAAATTTGAGTTGTAGGAGGCTTTGTGAGCCCAAAGACCCGAACTTTATTGAGTTAGAGACAAGACCTTGAGCATGTAACCTTTGTTAGAACTTGTATTGGCATTATGGAGCAAGTATGCCATGCATGAACGTAAAGATCGAAGCTTTACGTGACAGTCGAGCCTTGGGAGGCTAGATCTAGAGTTTAGGGTAGTAGATCTGCCTTAAAACGTCTGAATGAGAAAACAGACTGAAGGGACTCGCCGAGTCCATGGCCTGACTCGACGAGTCAGTTAGGGTTTGTCCCGATGAGTTTGATCGTGCGATAACTCGGCGAGTTGGGGGTCAACTCGACGAGATGAGCTGGACTTTCTTGAGACATCTGAGGAAAAGAGGGGACTCGACGAGTTGCATGAGTGCACTCGACGAGTCGGGTCAAACAAGGACTACTGACTCGAGTTTGACTTCTGTTGACTTTAGGGTTTGGTCAACATGAGTAATGGAGACCATGGAGGGGTAAAATGGTTTTTTACCCAATTCGAGAGTTAGAGAGAAAAGGATATGATGTGGTTACTTAGAGTCGAGAATCGAGTATTAATTAGAGATATTTACCCTATGTGTTAGGTGGTGGCTAGTTCGAGATTCGAGTTCGAGGATAATTGCTTGCTTGTTCGCAAGGTGAGTCTTCTCACTATACTTGCCTTGAGTGGCACATTGTGTGATTGAGCTGTTTATTGTGTTTATCTGTGTATTTGATATTCTGCACTATGTCTTTGTGATTTATGCTGAATATTGTTATTATGAGTTTACTGAGTTGGGACCGGAGGGTCCCACTAAGACACACTAACCGGAGGGTCTTATCGAGTTATAGCCTAGAGTGGCTAATGAGTTGTATGTGGTATTTTGGGGAACTCACTAAGCTTCGTGCTTACCGTGTTATGTGTTATGTGTTTCGGGTTTTTCTCAGGATCGCGGGAGGGCATCGGCTAGATTGTACACACCAGAGAAAGAGTTATGTTTTGAGGATCCTGGATTATTAATCAATCAATTATGGAGTTGTATTTTTATACATAAAATACATGAGATTTTTGTGATATGCGTTATGAGAATTATGCGATTTTAAATGAAAAATATATTTGAGAATTTACGGTGTTACACAGCTTCGGCTAGGAGCGAAGGACTGGTGGAAGTTTGCGACAGCCAGTTTTACTCCTGCTGAGCATTTTGTAGTGACTTGGGAGAGATTTGTTGTGATGTTCCGATATGAGTATGTTCCCCCGGTGGAGAGGGAACGGTTGGCCCAAGAGTTTCTGTCTCTCAGGCAAAAGACAGAGTCGGTGACTGTGATTACCCGAATGTTTCACGAGAGGGCGTTGTTCTGCCCTGAGCATGTGTCGACTGAGCAGGCACGCATGAGCCGGTATTTGAGCATTCCGAGGAGGGATATTCGAGAGTTTGTGGCGAACTCGTCTTATCGGACATTTGCTGAGCTTCAGGCAAACGCCAGGAGTGATGGATATTCGAAGCGACTTTTTCGGATATTCATTTGCGGATTTGAAGACTGGTGTTACTTCGAGGGGGAGTTTGGTCTTGATCGCACGAGCTCGTTGGAAATTTAAGCCGGACATCCAATCCTAACTTTGAGGGGGAGAATGTTAGGGTGCAAAGTCACTCTTGGATGTATTTGTGCTTTACTCCTTTGTATGTGTAAATGGGTTGAGTCTTTCCTATAAATAGGAAGTGAGTGACTCCCATTATGTAAGGAACCATTCGGAGTGTTAGATTAGAGAGAGAAATTTGTACAAACCCATTTGTATATCCTTTCTAGATCTAATATGAGCTTACACAGATTTATTTACTCCTTGTGTTCTTGAGTTTACATGATGATTCACTAGATCTTTTCTAATTCCGCACATGCCATCATAATTAACACCACTACAATTGGTATCAGAGCGGGTGTTCTTGATTGGATCAAGAATTGATCCTTGATGGCTATCTTGATTTGGTGATTTATTTTTTGATCTTTGATCTTCATGATTTAGAGAGTTTTTGGATTCTAGAAATCGAATTCATCTTTGATTCTATTCATAATTCGATTTTCTTCACTAGAATTCAAGTGATTTTTACTTTCTCTCTCTAGAAAACCCATTCAAAATCACATTAATTCTCTCTCTACAAAAACTCAAGATCCTATTGATTGATCAATGATGGAAGAAAAAATTCATGATGTTTGGTTTGTAGAAGATTTTCCATGGCCATTCAATTTTGAAGGAATTTTCAATTGTTTTGCAACCGTGTATTTCAAACGAAATTTACTCATTTCTAATGAAAAATGTGAATGTGAAAAGTTCAATGGCTATCCTATTGATCATGTTTATCATAAGGCGTTGCTTGATCGTTTGGTATCAACTTTTCATGAAAGAAGGAAGAAGAAGAAATATGATGAAATAATTGAAGGAGTTCGTCTTGATGAATGCAAATATGGTGATAGTGTTCTTGCTTCTTACCCGGATCTTCATGATTTTCAAGAAAAAGGAGTTCAAATTGATTTTCAAGATGAAAAAGTTTTTTGCTCGATTGGAGTTCAAACCGATGATATTTTGTGTTCTTGTGATTCGTTTGAAGGAATGATTCCTTATCGGAAGCCGATGATCCAAGAAAATCACAAGTATCAAACTCCAAAAGATTTGATTCAAACTCACAAAGTTGAAGTTGTGGAAAGTGGGTTTGTTCATGAAATCAAGTCTTCAAGATGCAAAAAGATGAGAAAGAAAAAGAAGAAGAAGATTAAAAGGAAGAACAAGCGGGTTTATTCACAAAAATCGTCAAATGTTGTTGTGAATCCGAAATCCGTGAAGCAAATTTGGGTTCCAAAGCAACAATCTCCAAATGTTGCATTGAATTTGAAGTCAAAACCCAAATGTGTTGGTGGTTCTTTTGAAGATGTTCTTGGATCGTTGAAGAACACGAAGAACAAGTTGTACATCTCGCATAATGGGTGGTACAATGTTCAAATTGGAGATTTTCTCATTCCAACAAAAGAACCAAGATCTTCAAAATTTGATTTGTTTGATGCAAATGGGACTCGATTCGTCAAAAAGGTATCAAAAATTCTCAAATGGATTCCAAAACGTCCATGATTTCGATTCGTCGTTTTCGTTTTTCATTTTTGATCGATTTGCCTCATTGGATCTAATCCGTTTCAACCCTGTTGATTGATCCAATTATTTTTGTTTTAAGATTCAAAATTCCAAAAATCATTTTCAAACTCAAAATCTACTGTTCACGATGATCATTTAAGCCCAAAATTTTCGTTTGTTTAAGATCCAAAAGAATTTGTTACTGTTCACAAACGATTGAGCCCATATGTTTTTTTTAATCAGATATCAAAATGATGAAAGCCCAATGATTCACCCAAAATCAGATTGACATTTTCTAAATCGATGTTTCATCAAACTTGCATCGTTTTTTCCCCTGCATTTAAGAGTTGTACCTTCTTGACTTTTATTGTGATCGATGTTCTTGAGTTCCAATTCTGTCTCGTTATTTCTTATAATCGATTAGTAATCCTTGGTTATCAGAACTTGTTAATCGATTTTCTACAATTTCGTTAATTCCAAAATCAATGATGATCAAGTCAAAGTGAAGAATTCCGAAATTGGTCCTTTGATTTGGATGAAATTGATCAAGAACTGTTGAATATGATGAAGAACAGTTGGATAATCATGTTTTGATCTGAAATTTTGTGTTAGATTTATCAGTTTCGTGTTTGTTGACTTTTGATTTCAAAAGGTCAAACTCAGAAAAGAAAAGTCAAACTCGATTTTCAGGTGATGAATCAGTGAATTGGTGGCTGAAATCAATAGATATAAGTTGGTTTGAGGTTGTGGATGTCAAAATCGAGCTTAATTTGAGTTTAATTTCGAATTTGGGTGTGTTGTGTTCTTGATGACGAACTCTGTAAGTTGATTGGAGTCGGTGGTTGATACCTGAAACAAAGGCTCGATGGTCGATGATTGATAGCGAATAGATGACGAAAAATTGATTTTGATTTCGAAGGATTGGTGATGTGAAATCGAGATCGACTGTTGATTGAAACGAAAGTCCCGTAATTGAAGTCAAAGTAAAAAATAGTTCAAGTCAAATGTGATTTGGAGCCCAGAACGAATTGATGAAAGTCACGAATTGAACATTTGACTAATATGTTGGCTTGATTTCGGTGATTAACAAATAACGAATGGTTGATTGGAATCGATTTTGATTATTATGATGTTTGGCTGGGAATACAAACGAAGGTTTGGGATGATGGCAGCCTTCGTTTTGTGCTGATATCAATTTTGGAAGTCGATGTTTGAAGACTTGAGAATTTGTTTTTGAAGTCGTTAATGTCGACTGCTTTGAGTTTGTGTAATCGATTAACGAAGTGTATTCAATATTAACGAAGATTTGGAATCGATGGTCAAGGTTGAGATGATGATTTCGAAGGTTTGGCTTGTGAAAAAAAAATTTGGAGTAACGAATGGGAAGGTCTGATAAGACGAAGATTTTTGCTTTACTGTCGAAAATTTGAGCATCGATGTTAGACTAACGAAGTTTTGAGTTACTGGATTCACGAATTTGTGGAATGAAGATCGAAAGTTTTTAGTGTCGACTGTTTGGCTGGAACTAACGAAAGTTTGTAATTTTCAACATTTCAAGCAAAAAGTTTCGTTAAAATGGAGGCGTGGATTTGGTGATTGAATCTAACGAACGGGAAGGAGAAAATTTTTCGTTAAAAAATGGTGGTGTGAAACTTTTAACGAAATTTGGTCCCTGATCTTTTAACGAAATGGCAATTTTCACCCAACTTCGACTTTGGAGCGAAAAGTTGTGAATAAGGCATTTCTCTTTGAGTCCCTCTAATTTTATCGAATGTTACACATTATACCCAGTTTCGATTTTTGGGTATAATTTCGATAATTTGAAGATGTGGGCAGAATTGTCGAAATGAGTCCCTGAAGTTTCGAAATTTTGTCAGATTATACCAAATTTCGAAAATGGTGTTCCAAAGTCGAGAAAATGAAGATTTTACAGTTCTGGTCCCTGCAGTTTGTGAGAATTTACGCTTTATGCCCAGTTTCGCAAATAGGATAGAGTTTCGCATATTTGGCTGTTTTGGCGCAATGGGTCCCTGCAGAATTCAGAAAGTTACATTTTTTACCCGGATATTGGAAAATCTTGCAACTTTCACGGAAAAAGTCAAAAATTTTCACAAATTGGAAATTTTTTGAGGCTTTTTCGTGATTGTTTTTCCGTGCAAGATTTTTGATGATTCATTTTTGGTACACATCAAGGGGGAGTATTGTGAAGTTTATTCCTCGGTCGATTCTCACCCTTAATGGGTTTTATAATCATTTTTTGATTATAAAAAGGGGGAGAATGATGGATATTCGAAGCGACTTTTTCGGGTATTCTTTGCGGATTTGAAGACCGGTGTTACTTCGAGGGGGATTTTGGTCTTGATCGCGCGAGCTCGTTGGAAATTTAAGCCGGACATCCAATCCTAACTTTTAGGGGGAGAATGTTAGGGTGCAAAGTCACTCTTGGATGTATTTGTGCTTTACTCCTTTGTATGTGTAAATGGGTTGAGAGTGACTCCGATTATGTAAGGAACCATTTGGAGTGTTAGACTAGAGAGAGAAATTTGTACAAACCCATTTGTATATCCTTTGTAGGTCTAATATGAGCTTACACAGATTTATTTACTCCTTGTGTTCTTGAGTTTACATGATGATTCACTAGATCTTTTCTTATTCCACAAATGCCAACATAATCAACACCACTACAAGGAGGAGGGAGATCGAGCTGGAGACTCAGGCTAGGGAGGATGCGGAGTCTTAAGGGAGAGACCGGCGGCCGGCGCAGTCGCAGCTGGCAGCCAAGCGGGCTAAGCCCGCTGATTCGAGATCAGGAGGGCAGAAGGGCCGCACTTGTGGCAAGTGCGACAAGATTCATGAGGGATCTTGTCGGGCGGGGACTTGCTACAAATGTGGCAAGGAGAGGCATATGGAGAAGGATTTCCCCAAGGGTTTTGCAGTCTGTTTTCAATACAATCAGACCGGCCATCTGAAGGCCCAGTGTCCTCAGCTTGTTCAGGGATTATCCCAAGGTTCCACTCCTGTTGCTTTGCGTGCTACTTATGTTCGGCCGGTGAAGGCCGAGGTTCAGAAGGCTCGTGGGAGAGCTTTTCTGCTGACAGCGGAGGAGGTCCACGCAGCACCTGATGTCGTGGCTGGTACGTATTTCCTTATTTAGTTATTCTAGGATTTATTGTGCTTATTCTGTGCTATGTTTAGGTGCGAGTCGATCCTTCGTGTCTTTAGCTTTTAGTCGTCACATCAGTATCTAGTGTGAGGCGTTGAGTCGACCTCTGAGTGTTTCTATAGCAGATGAGCAGGCGGTTTTTGCTACTGATGTATTTTGAGGATGTGTGCTGGAGATTTTTGGTGTCGAGTTTCCGATTGACCTACTACCGATCGTGATGGGTGATGTCTATACGAGACCCTAGTGGGGGATTGCTTACAGTGTATGGCGAGGGTACCAAATCAGGGTCAGCTTTCTGCTCTGCTGCCAGGGCGAGACAGAGTTTGAAGCAGGGTTGTATGGGCTTCCTAGCATATGTGACAGATATACGGATTGTGTCAGGGAGGCCGAGTTCTATCTCCAAGGTTCCGATAGTGTGCGAGTTTCTAGATGTTTTTCCCGAAGAGTTGACGGGAGTGCCTCCCGAGAGTCAAGTAGAGTTTCAGATCGATTTGGTTCTGGTAGCTGCGCCTATCGCCAAGGCACCTTATCGCCTTGCGCCACCAGAGATGCAGGAGTTATCCTCACAGCTTCAGGAGCTGCTGGGGAAGGGATATTTAGAAGACAGCCTTTAGTACTCGTTATGGGCATTACAAGTTTGTGGTGATGCCTTTCGGGATCACCAACGCACCGGCGGCATTCATGGATCTCATGAATCGGGTGTGCAGGCCTATGTTAGACCGGTCGGTGATCGTGTTCATCGACGATATCTTAGTATATTCGATATCAAGAGAGCAGCATGAGGAGCATCTGCGAGAGGTTCTTGGGGTTTTGAGGTCGGAGAGGCTGTATGCCAAATTCTCCAAGTGTGATTTCTGGTTACGAGAGGTCCTATTCGTGGGACATCTCGTTAATCAGAATGGGATATTGGTCGACCCGGCCAAGATTGAGGCAGTTATGTTATGGGAGGTGCCGAGATCCCCATCTGAGATCAGGAGTTTTCTAGGATTGGCCGGCTACTATCGGAGATTTATCAGGGATTTCTCCAAGATTGCGGTTCATCTCACCAGATTGACCCATATGGGCGTTACTTTTGTTAGGGGCTTGAGCAGCAGGCATCATTCGAGACTCTTCGCCAGAGGTTGTGCGAAGCTCCGGTGTTATCCCTTCCGGAGAGAGTGGAGGACTTTGTGGTCTATTGCGATGCGTCTATCTCAGGGATGGGTGAAGTGTTGATGCAGAGGGGTCACGTGATAGCATATGCGTCGAGGCAGCTGAAGCCTCATGAGACGAGGTCTCCCACCCATGATTTGGAGTTAGGGGCGGTAGTGTTCGCCCTCAAAATTTGGCGCCACTCTTTTATATGGTGTTCGGTGTACCATATACACGGACCACAAGCGCCTGAAGTACCTCATGGATCAGCCTAACCTGAATATGAGACAGAGGAGGTGGTTGGATGTGGTGAAAGACTATGACTGTGAGATTCTGTACTATCCGGGCAAGGCTAATGTGGTAGCCGATGCCCTGAGCCGTAGAGCAGAGTGTGCTCCGATCGGAGATGTGTGTATGAGGATGACGGTGATGACTCCAGTCTTAGATACTATTCGAGAGGCCCAGGTGGAGGCTGTGAGACCGGAGAACCACAAAGAGGAGCGGGTGATTGGGAAGGTGTCTGAGTTTATGACGGATAATCGAGGGCTTATGACTTTCCGAGGGCGGATTTGGGTGCCCTATACCGGCGGAGCTCGCCGTATTCTGATGGAGGAAGCGCATAGGTTGAGATTCTTGATCCATCCAGGAGCCACTAAGATGTACTTGGACCTGAAGAGAGATTATTGGTGGCCCTGTATGAGGAGGGACGTGGCTTGGGTAGTCGAGAGGTGCTTGACTTGTCGCCGGGTTAAAGCCGAGCACCATTTTCCTCATGGTAAGTTGCAGCCAATAGAGGTTCCCCAGTGGAAGTGGGAACATATTTCCATGGAATTTATCACCAAATTGTTGAGGACCGCGCGAGGTGTCGACGTGATTTAGGTGATTGTGGACCGGTTGACGAAGAGCGCTCACTTCCTTGCTATTAGCGAGAGTTCTTATGCAGAGAGACTGACCGAGATATATGTAAGAGAGGTGGTAGCTCGCTATGGAGTGCCGGTATTGATAGTGTCAGATCGGAATGTGCGCTTTACTTCCAGGTTCTGGAAGAAGTTTCATGAGGAGTTGGGTACACGATTACACTTCAGTACAGCCTACCACCCACAGACAGACAGGCAGAGTGAGCGGACGATTCGTACGCTCGAGGACATGCTTCGAGCATGTGTTATGGACTTCGGTGGAAGTTGGGACACATATCTGCCCTTGGCTGAGTTTTCTTACAACAACAATCACCATTCCAGTATTCGTATGCCTCCTTTTGAGCTTCTTTATAGGACGATGTGTCAGACTCATATCTGTTGGGGAGAGGTGGGGCAGCGAGTGATGGGTAGCACTCAGATAGTGCTCAAGACGACTGAGCAGATTCAACGGGTCAGACAGAGGTTGCTGACGGCCCAGAGTCGCCAGAAGAGTTACGCAGACAGGCGACGATCCGAGCTTGAGTTTCAGGTTGGAGATTTTGTCCTCCTGAGGGTATCCCCGTGGAAAGGGGTGATCCGATTCAGGAAGAGGGGCAAGCTGGGGCCCCGATACATCGGTCCTTTCTGGGTGACCGCCAGAGTGGGTAATGTAGCGTACCGTTTGGAGCTACCTGTGGAGTTGAGTCAGATTCATAACACCATCCACGTGTCTCAGCTGAGGAAGTGTGTAGCCGATGAAACGTCAGTGGTGCAGTTAGAAGACATTCAGGTGGATGCGAGCCTGAATTATATTAAGAGACCGATTGTGATCATAGATCGAAAGGTGAAGGTTCTGAGGAACAAAGTGGTACCCCTGGTTCAGGTCTAGTGGCAACATCGGAGAGGGTCCGAGCTGACTTGGGAGCCGGAGTCCGAGATGCGAGAGCAGTATCCAGAGTTATTTCCAGATCATGACTTCGAGGGAGAAGTCTGATTCTAGTGGGGGAGAATTGTAACATCTGGACTTCCAGGTATATTGTTTATTTATTTATTTTGAAGACTATTGAGCTACTCGACAATTCGGTGCCACAGCTCGTCGAGTAGGGTCGCGATGTGCCATGTGAGATTAATGAACTACTCGACGAGTCCAAGAGCCGACTCGCCGAGTAGACGTTGTGAAGAGAAACCCTAAATCCCCGGGTTTGGGGCCTATTTAAGGGCAACCTCATTTGCGGCTCATCAGCTGCTTGATTGTACATACACCTGCGTTGGAGATATGTTTTAGAGGATCCTGGATTTGTGTTATAAACAGTTTTTGAGACATGTGTTTTGATAACTTGATGTTTGTGGAAATTGTGATTTTGAATGAGATATTTGGGTATTAAATGAAAATTTTTGTTTGAAAATTTACGTTGTTACATTAGACTTTCTGGAAGGGTACGTTGGGAATAACCTTGAGTAAGTTGGGCGTACTGGATTGCTGCCACGTAATCCTTCCAAGTCAAAGTAGTACGTTGGGCGTAATACGTAGTACGTAGGGCGTACTCCCAGAAAAATCCACTTGGGCCATTTTCAGGCCTTAGGCCGATTAAGGGTTTTAGGCCTTGTATTTTGGGTTATGCATGGTAAGGGCAAAATGGTCGTTTTCCTTTTCGTAAGGTGAATGATGATCTGTACCTTTGATATTGGGTTAGATCCCTGATTATTAGTTAGGGTTCTGATTAGTGTGAGGAGCTATGATAGCAGCAGCTCGAATGTGCGATTTAGTTATCTTCAGTTAGAGGTGAGTCTTGTCACTATGCTTGTGGGTCACAGGCACCAATGTCGACCCACTAACTTGTGTATGTATGATGCTAGCTCTTACGTGTTTGCATGTTGGGTTGAAATAAACCCCAAGACTGGGCCCATTACTGAATGATTGGGTTGAAATAAACCCCAGGGCTAGGCCCATGACTGTATATTGGGTTGGAATATACCCCAGGGCTATGCCTTGTTGTATGTTTAGTGTGTGGTACTTTGGGGAACTCACTTAGCTTTATGCTTATAGTTTATGTTTATGGTTTCAGGTACTTCTGGTACGAAAGGGAAGGGCCCGACGTGACGACAACACATCATGCCCTTATGATTTCCACATCATTTGGATAATTGTACTACAATGTTTTTATATTGTATTTTGTGATTGACTTGGAGATATTTAATGACTGAAACTAATGGTTTTAGAAACAAAAATTTATTACTGATTTTGGGTCGTTACAAGTTGGTATTAGAGCCTTGGTTTGAGGGATTCAGGCACACTTTCGGGTGTGTCAAATCTCAAACTGAGGAAATGATAATCTTTTCAAAAGAATTTTTTAATTTCTAAAAAGATTTTACTAAATGAAAAGGGGATGCGATGTGTGCAATCATCCGAGCTCAAGTAAGTGGTTCCCAAAATACCCATACCCATGTATTTTAGATATGTGAATTGCATGCTAGTCTATGGCTAATGATACCTTCAGGAATCATATGATAGAATTGTCTGATTTGTGTGATGCATTATATCCTAGGAAGATTGGATGTTATGTGTTACTTGTAATTGATATCGACATAGTTTTTGCTAAGTGTATGCTTTAAAATTTGTATACGATTAGGTTCATATAGCCCTAGAATGACCAATTTAGTCTCATTTCCTGTTCCTTGTTTGGTTGTGGATTCATGGTAGAATCATTATTCAACAGTCTATATGATCCCATTTTGTGTAAAACTTGCATGCACGAGGCAACCAGCGGTGTTGGTTGAGGTTCTTCGTATAGTAGGCGGTAGAGTTACGAATTCCTAGGAGAATCTAGGAAATGCCCCATTAGAATATGTATGTTGTTAGCATAGTGATGTTGTGCATAGATTTAGTGTGGTGACTTGGGGATTCAGGATGGTTCTTGAGGAAGGTACAAATAGGTGTGGAAGGTAGTATTGAGCTCGTACTACTTAAATCACAAGATCTGTACTTGAGACAAGAACGGTCTTGGAACTGTTGGATTAGGTGTCTAAGCCCATAACTATAATTGGTATGTTCTTGATTTGATAGTAGCATTGTGCTTTTCGGTTGCCTTCACTCTTGCAACTTGACAGGATGACTTTTGGAGAGAAGTTGAATTTATTGTTTAGAATAATAAATTCATATAACTGATTTATTAATATGTTATGAAAATAATATATTAATTGGAAATCATTTTGTTTGATTAATATTTAATCAGAAATTAATTTGGAATTAATTTTGGGATTAAGCAAATTAATTAAAACTACAGGGGCTGTTTTGCAAATCATTGATAGTTGTGAAACTGGGCTCTTGGACTCCTTGGGTAGGAGTGGACGGAAATTATTGGGTGGCCCTATAAGTTTTCGTCCAAGGCCTTCTAATGAGGAGTCCATTGGCTGCTTAGGCCTTAAGTAGGGAATTAGGGTTTCCACCTGCAAACCCTAGCTCTGGGACTAAGTCACCTCATGTATAAAAGGGATCTAACCCTTTGGATTTTCGGCCAATGCTTGCAATTGTGAACCCTAGCCGAAATTCTAAAGTGCCACCTCCTCTCTCCTCTCATCCTCTTTTAAAGAGTGTTTGTAGCCATTAGAGGTGTCACACTTGAGGCACTTGCTTTCAAGAGTCAAGGATCTTCAAGGTGTTATTGTTATTACTACATAACAAGCAAGGTAAACATCTGAACCCTATTATTGTGTAATTTTCAAATTATATACTAGGTTCTAGGGTTTTGCTTTGGAATTCAAATTTGCATGTTCAACTAGTGAAAACTTAGATCCAAAGCAATTAGGGTTGCATGATACATAGGTTGTTGTTATGCTCAAAATCCATCAGTGGTATCAGAGCCTAGGATGTTTTTTAGTTGAATTTGATGCATATGTGAATTGTGCAAAGGAGGAGGGAACAGATTCGTCAATCTGTGCATCAAACTCGACGAGTTGGCTCAACTCGTCGAGTTCACTGCCTGACTCGATGAGTTGACTTGTCAGATCCCTGATTTTTCGATTTTCATATCTTGATTTGATTAGGATAATTACCTTAATTCATTTTTATTGCTTAAAAGTGAATTTTCTGAAAAGGTAATGATATATCCTTATCAAAAGAAATAAGTTGGTTAAATTTTAGATAAAGACAAAATTAATTTATTAATTTAATTATTTAAAATTTAATCTAGTATTTTTGAATAGTTTTAAAATACACCCTATGGTTTTACAATTTAAAATTTAATTAAAGAGTTTAATTTTGTAATCTTAAATTTAAGAACCCTAGTATTTTAAAAGGGTTAAAGTACACCCTTATGGATAGGACACTAAACTCTCATTAAAAGTATAATAACATAATGTAACTAAACATTTTTAAAATCCCATTCTTAGTTACTTTAAACAAATGTGAATTTGATGATAACCCATGAAATTGCACATTACGCCTTATTGGTCGTTAGTGGAGCGTGTGTATTTGCATGATTATTCACATCTCGTTTGTGATCCTTAGCATCCCAGTCACAAAGTGAGAGCATAATCGAGATTAAACATGCCATTGAATAGTTCAATGAATCTCTAAACATCTAGGAGTTTCATTAGATTGAAACTGGTAAATGCTTACCTACCTAAAATAGATTCGAATTTGATTACAATATCCCTCTTCATAATTCGAATAGAAAATATGGATCCTAGCCTTAATTTAAATTTTGGGTTAATAAGTAAGGATTAAATAAATCAACTAACTTGAATTCTTTTCTCCCTTTATAGATGTCAAGTTCAGACAAGTATGGTCTTCCTGGAAATGGTTTTCCTTATCTTTCTGAAGATGATCTTCCACAAGTTGATCAAGGTGAAAGAATCTTCCATTCTTCAAATGGTGGAACTGGAAATAATACTTCTCCATCTCTTCCTCCACCCCTCCAGTGATTCTCCCCGACCCACGTTTTCGTCAAATTGAAAAGTTCAAGATTACTCAAGCCATATTGGAATGTAAACACTTAGATGGAAATTCTGTGTGTACACATGTTCTTAAAATGAAGTCACACCTTGACAGATTAGGAATGTTGGGTGTCGTTTTCTCAATTGAGCTGGCTGTTGACTTGGTTCTTCAGTCGCTTCCTGAGTCATATAGTCAGTTTGTTAAGGACTACTATATGACTGACAACGACATGACCCTTATTGATCTGATATATTTGCTAATTGCTGCTGAAGTAGAAATGCCAAAGTGTACTGGTCAAGAAAATTTGTTTGAAGGATCAATCTCCCAAGTTTCCATGGATAATGACAATGGGAAAAATGGTAGTCCATAAAAGGTTTCTCTTCCCAGTGGAAAGGGACCGACCAAAGTCAAACTGTTTGACCATATGGTAAAGAGAAATGCTAATTCTGAGATAGTCCCATGTGCCATTCCTGAAGAGTCCATATGTTTCTATTGCCAATTAAAGGGACATTGGATGCGAAGCTGCCCTGTCTACCTGAAAGATCGCAGAGATAGTAAAGTTAAGTTGTATGACTCTACTTCAGGTACATCCACTATCTAACTCTGTTAAGTTCCTATTCGTAGATGCTTATTACATGATGTGATAGTCACATTTTGATGTTTTTGTAGGATCTAAGAGAAAGAAGGAAGCTTGAGAAGAGAAAGTTGATTCTGATCGTAAGTGATGGATTTCGGTCACATGGTTCGATGATCGGAATTTGGAGCTGCTACTTAGGAGTTAAGATAGATTAATAGATTGCTTAGGAAATATCTAGAAACATAGTTTTCATATATATTTTCATTTTAAGGACAAATTTTTCACCACATTTTCAATAAAGTGAATTTTTATCTTATTTACTTTACATTTCCTTGCATTGGAATTTATGAAAATTGGTGGTTATATTTCTATTATTAGCAATGTTAAGTATGGATCGATTCTTGATTATATCATTTGTGGTAATGTCATAATCAACCAAGTGAATAGAAATTCTCATCACCCAAGTTTCAATTGGATAGAAACTTGGAGTCATACAACTTGATTGTGTGATGTATGAGGATCTTGATCATTGGAAGATTAAGACTAATTACTTGATTACATGTTTATGTGAGACAAGTGAAGGACTAAAGGATCTAGTACACATTGATGTGGACTGGTCAGATCCACCACAAAGGACGATAAGTTTGTTCGTCAGGATTTACTGATAGTTCAGTAAATATGGTTATACTTATAAGATTAAGTGTAATTCTAATTCTTTGAAAAGTTTCAAAGAATGGCAGAACGAATATGAAGAATCTATTAGGCGGAAAGTTAAAGGTTTCTCCAATCCGAAAAGAAAGGAGATTACCTTAGTATCATGTTTTATGATCATCTTAATGATTATGGAACTATATCACAATTAGTCCTCTAAGTACATCTTAGTAAAATTGTTTTTAACTAAGAAAAGGAATTTATAATTGTTGAAATAGTTTAATCGAAGCGATGATTCATACTTCGTTTCCAAATCAAGTTTTAGAGTCATAATCTAGTAACTTCGAATCGTATCTTGAAGTTTATTTCAAACTAAGTAGGTTTATAACACCTCATGAAATGTGGAGTAGAAAAGTTTTATTACTCTAGCACATTTGAAATTAGTAGTTGTGATGTTTTGGTTAAAACAAAGATAAACTAAGACCAATTAAATGAAGTGTTATCTTGACAAGAATCCACACTAACTTTTAAATATTTGTTTAGTTCATCAAGGAATGTTCCTTGAGGAAAGAAACTTATATGTCAAGAAGTTAGTGGGAGTCTTAATGGTCTTGAATAGTTTCAGGAGTCAATCAAGAATAAAACGTTTAGTTATCACTAGCACACGACCTGAGGTGAATAACCTATCGTGTTAAGTTGACACATTCTTGTTTCTGTGCACCTTCCAGTAAAGTTGACGATGCATGTGAGTTCTATGGTACTCATTTGACTGCAAAGGGCAGAGCACGTTGGTCAGTGATAGTATATTGGTCAATGGAAGTGAGTTGCTCAACACCTTGGAATCGCTGGTAGGACCTTGTGCTACCAGAAGGCAAGAAATTAAGAATAAGCAAAGTTCAATCCATGGAAGGAAACCTAAATTTGATTTTGGTTTTGTCCTCAACCTTATCCTATGATTGTAGTTTGGAAATGAAAAGATTCACATGGATATGAACACATACACCATAAAATCTAGGTGGTAATAGTTTTGCTCTAATTGATGAAAATGATTAAGAGGAAACACTTTTGCTAGTAGATTTTAAAATCTGGTTGATATCAGTGTGATTAGCAGTTGTGATAATTGCGTTCTCAAATTCGTATATGATTACGACATCCCTTTCCATAGTTCGAATTCTGATATTTGGCAAGAAATAGTTTAAACGTTTCAGAATTATTGCTATAAGTTCTGAAAGGGTTTAAACACATACATATGCTATATAATGAAGGTGTATGAGCTTGAGAAGTCTCGTTGAAGACTTATCAAAGCACCACGTATCAAAAATCTGAACTTTAGTGAGGAAGTCAATAATATTGATTCCTAAAAGTCCAGTTGATTTCTGGATACATGTCAAAGCTAGTGGGAGCATAAGTGTTATGCTAATGAAAGCATAATTGTTATGCTAGAAAGAGTATAATTATTATGCTAGTGGGAGCATAATAGTTATGATAAGTATTGCAAGTCAGCAATACTATTTATGGGAAACAAGGTTTTCAATTTGAAAGTTGCTATATTTGAAAATTTGTTTCACTATAGAAAGTTATAGGGGAGAGAGCACTTATACTTCATTTCAAATCTAAAAGTTTAGATTGAAGAATTTTAATAGAACTTAGTCATGAACATATATGAATATCGTGTTGAAGTGATCCAACATAGGGAATTCTATATATGGAAATATTATAGCAAGAGACTGATCAAGTATCATGTCTTTATGTAAAACATTATGTATCGAACCCCATATGCTTCAGATATACGATTGATTACATATGCTATAATATTCACTTGTTCTGATTTTTCCAAATCCCTAGGGCATTAAGAGGGAAAAAGGACCAGAACTGGACACGACTAAAGTTTGTTAAACATTTGTCAAGAATAATCTGAGGTTCGCTGAAGATTGGTTGCTTATGGACAGTTGGAAGTATAAATTTGGAAGGACAATAGTGACATATTTCAGATTGAGATAACTCTTGATCATAATGGATTGTCATATGGAAATATGGAAATGTTTCCATAATGGGAGTTTATGATTACAATCTGAATGTGGGCTAGAAACCTTAATGCACAAAAGGTGTTCAAGTAGTTACCTTGAATTTGATACTTCATTACCATGAAATTGTTTTAAGTAACAAAATTTCAGTGGAACAGTTTGTGACATTGTTGGAAAAGTCTTTGTGCCTTCTAGGCCACGTCATCACAAAAGGATCATTGCATGCATGGTTAGATTCTGATACATTTAGTTGTGACAAGAATTTTGGAAATTCTTACACATGTAATATGGATTTGGAATTGTGATATAAGTATCATTGGAATTATGTCCAATTGATCTATTCACAAGGGAAGGAACATAGAGAGACATAGTATGCATGTTTATTACATGGCATGACTAATGTTTAATTCAAGTGATTAGTTGATTACTCGAAACATTATACAATTAATAAAGTCTAATTATATTGGTGATTAAATAATAAATGTTTTATTTATATTCAATAGTTTTGAGACCATAGTTAATTAGGTTATTATTGTGTTTCACTTCGCATGTTTTACTTCCCGAATAATTGGATTATTCAAACGTCCACAGTCGATCATACTTTGGAAGTAAGTAGTGAATTAAGACTGTCATGAATTGGATTGTAGATTGTCTAAAGGTTTAGACATAGCAATGGTTTGCTGCAACATTCACGAGTACTTCTGAAATGGAGATTTGAGTATTGGATTAACCCACGCTCAAAGAATTACTTCATGGATTTTATCACGAGTAATTTTGAGACGATAATATCTTATATTCTTGAGACGGAGACATATGAGTTGTTGTTTGCGAGTCAGTTGTGCATTGATAATATGTAATCACATTAGTAACATGATGTTATAAAACGTATTGTTCTGTGTGATTTGATGAGTAAATAGTACAAGCATATGAGTCGAAGTTTATCCGTTCCTTTTACCCTAAATGGAAAAAAGCGATATCTGTGGGGCCCTCGATGATTTGGTGATGACATCTAAAGCGCTTGGACAAGCCTGGACTGAATTGATGTGTTCAATTAGTAGTCTGATATCAGTCGTCATAAATCAGAAATCGGGAAACAAATCTTTGACAGAGAGATTGATTATAATCCATGTCTCATGTCCATACAATATCTTGTAGAATGGAGGAATATTTGATCCCGTATCTATGGACGCGTAACTAACTAGGTCAGAGTTCGACAACGGCTTTTAAAAGCTACGACTGCTGGTCAAATTTTGAGGTCATACTTGCAATCATAGTTATTAGACTTATCCAAGTGGGAGACTGTTGGATTAGGTGTCTAAGCCCATAACTATAATTGGTATGTTCTTGATTTGATAACATCATCGTCCTTTTGGGTTGCCTTCACTCTTGCAACTTGACAGGATGACTTTTGGAGATAAGTTGAATTTATTGTTTGGAATAATAAATTCATATAAATGATTTATTTATATGTTAGGAAATAATATATTAATTGGAAATCATGTTGTTTGATTAAAATTTAATCAGAAATTAATTTGTAATTAATTTTGGGATTAAAGGAATTAATTAAAAGTACAGGGGCTGTTTTGCAAATCATTGATGGTTATGAAACTGGGCTCTTGGACTCCTTGGGTAGGAGTGGACCGAAAATTATAGGGTGGCCCTATAAGTTTTCGTCCAAGGCCTTCTAACGAGGAGTCCATGGGCTGCTTAGGCCTTAAGCATGGAATTAGGGTTTCCACCTGCAAACCCTAGCTTTGGGACTAAGTCACCTCATGTATAAAAGGGATCTAACCCTTTGGATTTTTGGCCAATTCTTGCAATTGTGAACCCTAGCCGAAATTCTAAAGTGTCCCCTCCTCTCTCCTCTCATCCTCTTGCAAAGAGTGTTTGTAATCCATTAGAGGTGTCACACTTGAGGCACTTGATTTCAAGAGTTAAGGATCTTCAAGGTGTTATTGCTATTACTACATAACAAGAAAGGTATACATCTAAACCCTATTATTGTGTAATTTTCGAATTATATACTAGATTCTAGGGTTTTGCTTTGGAATTCAAATTTGCATGTTCAACTAGTGAAAACTTAGATCCAAAGCAATTAGGGTTGCATGAACACATAGGTTGTTATTATGCTCAAAACCCATCAGGAACTTCTAAGTGTCTTGTAGAGAGGAAGTATCCTCGACGTTTTGCTGATTGTTTGTATGTTTGTATTTCAGTTAGTGTTTGCACATGATGTCCACTCGATGATGAGCTTTTAGATCTGGTTTGGGCATTGGTGCCGAACCCATTGATGAGCGATTGTGCGAGTGTATCACTTATGAGATCACTCACGACATCATGGAGTCCAACCCTATGATTTTTGGTACCATCAAGGAGGGGATTATGGAGCTTCTAGATGAGTGACTCGGGGCCCTTTGGGCTGAGATCGCTTAGGGACAGTTAGGAATACAAACTCCTTCATTTAGGGAGTTCAATGCCTATGGAGCTCCACAGTTCTTTGGGGCTAAGGACCCCATTTCCAGCCGTCGATGGATCGTTGACATGGAGAATGCTCAGCGAACGAGCTTCTTCCTTGAGGGGTCAAAGGTGGGATTCATCTCCTGCCTTCTGTGAGACTGAGGCTGAGACTGGTGGAAGGAGGTCGGTCGTGCATTGGGGACTGAGGTGGTGGTGGTTATGTCTTCAGATAAGTTCTTTTCATGATTTCATGAGGATTTTGCACCTACGATTGAGGTGCAACAACTGGTTAGGGAATTCCAGGAGCTTCGCCAGACTACTAAGACTGTGGCGGAGATCACTGCCATGTTCCGTGAGAGGCCCCTGTTGGTTCCATAGTATGCCGCGGATGAGGAGATGAAGAAGAAGAGGTATCATGACATGCTAAAGGATGAGCTCATAGATTTTGTGAGCTACTCGGGATGCAAGACCCTGAATGATATGATTGCGAGGGCCCAAGAACAGGAGATCGAGCTGGAGCTTCGGACGAAGCGCAAGTCAGAGGAGGCGTAGACTGTAGTGGGTCATGCTAAGAATCCTAAGTCTACTGATTCACACAATATAGGCCAACAGGGCCAAAGCAATTGTGGTAAGTGCAGAAAGCCGCACGGTGGAGCATGTCGAGTAGTAGGTTCAGGTTGTTTCATATGTGGGGTAACGGGTTATATGAGTTGGGACTGTCCCCGGGGTGCACTGATTTTCTTTCATGGCAATCAGATCGGCCATAAAAAGGTCGATTATCCGAGAATGTTAGGAGGGGCAGTGGCGGCGCCTGCATCAGCCACCATGAGGATTACCGATGGCCGCCAGGGTAAGGCGGAGACACCTGTGGTGAAGAGAAGGGCATTTCATTTGACTACCAATGAGGCTCGTGCAACACTAGATGTGGTTACCAGTATGTAATTTATCATATCTTTTATTTCTTTCTTTATTTATGCTCATGTTATATCTAATCTTATATAGGAACTTTCTTAGTGAATGGTATGACTGCTCATGTTCTGTTTGTTTTGGGTGCTACCTGATCCTTTGTATCTCCTGCGCTTAGCAAGAAGTTTAGTGAGGCTATCAGGATTCTAGATCATCCGTTAGAGGTTGAGATTGCCGATGACCGTTCTGTGATTGCTTCAAGGGTTCATCTTGGGTGTGTCCAGAGCCTATTCATCGATAGATATTCTATTGACTTGGTACCGATTCGTCTGCGAGGATCGATGGGATGGATTGGTTAGGTCCCAATGGGGTTATGATTGACTGTGAGCATCAGCTAGTGCGAGTTCGAACTCCAAGTGGGGGAGAACTGGTTATTCCTGGCGAGGGAGCTTCGTATGGGCCAACACTTTATTCAGCTGCGAGGGCCAGGAGATATCTCCAACATGGTTGTTCTGGGTTTTTGGCCTATGTGGCGGAAAATCGGGTTGGGGCACGACGACGTTGAGTGAGGTGCCCATTTTTTGGGATTTCCTTGATATGTTTCCTAAGGATTTGCTAGGAGTGCCTCCCTATAGGCAGGCTGCATTCCGGATTGATTTAGTTCCTAGTACGGCACCGATAGCCAAGGCACCGTATTGTTTGGCACCACCGGGGATGAAGGAGTTGTTTGTGCGGCTTCATGAGCTGCTACACAAGGGGTTTATTCGGCCATACAGTTCACCACGGGGAGCGCCGATCCTATTTGTGAAGAAGAAGGACGACTCATATAGGATGTAATTTGACTATCGGTAGTTGAATAAGCTGACAGTAAGGAACCGTTACCCACTTCCGAGGATCGACAACTTATCTGATCAGCTTCAGGGTGCATCTTGGTTTTCCAAGATTTATTTACGATTAGCTTACCATAAGATGAGGGTCAGGGATGGTGATGTGCAGAAGATAGCCTTTAAGACTCGTGATGGTCATTACGAGTTCGTGGTGATGCCATTCGGGCCCACCAATGCACCAGAAAAGTTCATGGATCTTATGGGCCGGGTGTGCAGAACGATGTTGGATCGGTCGGTGATCGTGTTTATTGATGATTTTTGGTCTACTACAAGACCAAGGAGCAACACGAGGATCATTTATGCGAGGTATTGGAGACCCTGAGGAGAGAGAGGTTGTACGTAAAATTCTCCAAATGTGAGTTTTGGTTATGTGAGGTGCAGTTTAGGGCACGTCGTCAACCAGAAAGGTATATTGGTCGATCCGTCCAAAATCGAGGTCGTGATGCAATGGGAGGTTCCAAGAACCCCATCAGCGATTCGGAGCTTCCTAGGTCTTGCGGGTTATTATCGGAGGTTTATTCAGGATTTATCCAAGATTGTTGTGACTTTGACCCGATTGACGAAGAATAATGTTACTTTCCGGTAGGGGCCCGATCAACAGTTGGCTTTTGAGACAATGAGGCAAAGATTACGGGGCCTCGATTCTCATGCTTCCTGAGGGCATGCATAATTTTGTGGTTTATTTTGATGCGTTTATCTCGGGTTTGGGAGTTGTCCTCATGCAGAGAGGACATGTGATTGCTTTCACTTCGAGGCAGCTAAAGCCTCATTAGGCGAATTACCGTACGCATGATTTGGAGTTGGGGGTTGTAGTTTTTGCTCTCAAGATTTGGAGTCACTATCTGTATGGGGTCAGGTGTACTATTTACACTGACCACAAGAGCTTGAGGTACCAGATGGATCAGCCAAATTTGAATATGAGGTATCAGAGATGGTTGGATGTGGTAAAGGAATATGATTGTGTAATTTTGTACCACCTTGGAAAGGCCAATGTTGTGGCAGATGCCTTGAGCCGTAAGGCAGTGAGTGCTCCTATCGGGGATATATGCCTGAGGATGGTTATTATTTTGCCTATGTTGGATATGATCAAGAAATGTCACGGGGAAGGATTAAGAAAGGAAAATTAGAAGGCAAAGCAGACCAGGGGACATGTTACTTTATTTTTCAGAGATGGATAGGGCTTGTTGACTCAGTGTGGCAGAGTTTGGGTTCCGACTACTCGTGGAGTGAGGTGGACAGTGTTAGAAGAAGCTCACAAGTCGAAGTTTTCGATCCACCCAGGGGCCACGAATATGTATAGTGATCCTGATGGATTAAGGTGTCTAAGTCAATAACTAAATTGGTATATTCTTGAATTAGAAGCAAAGTCCTTTTTGGGCTGCCCTCAAAACTAGTATTTGGATAGAGTGACTTTTAGAGGAAGAAGTTGAATTGCTGATTTATTATATGATTAATAAATTGGAATAAATAGTTTATTAATATATTATATAATTAATATATTAATAAGAAAAAATAATAATTAATTTGATATTAATCAGAAATTAATTGGAATTAATTTTGGGATTAATTGAATTAATTAAAAGTGCAGGGACTGTTTAGTTATTTATTGAAAGTTGAAGCAGGAAGACTCTAGAACTCCATGAGATGGGGGTGAATAAAATTTTCCTAGGAATAACCTAGAAATTTCGTAATAAGGCTTAGGATAAGGAGATAAAGCAACTTGATTATTATATTAATTAATCTCAGCCTTATCCCAAAAACCCTAGCTTTGGCCTCAAGTTTCCTTCAACTATATAAACCCCTCTCTGGCTCTCATTATATTGTCCACTTCTTCTTGCCTTCATAGAGCCGAAATTTTTCTCTAGCCTCCTCTTTCCTCACGTCTTCTTGTTACTAGGATTTTGGGTACAAGCCATTAAAGGCATCCATTCCTTTGGTGCTAGCTTTCCAAGATTTAGAAGAAGGATTCAAATTTGATTATTTACAATAATAATAAAAAAGTATGTAACCCTAATTTTGTATGAATTTCTATTTCATAGCCTCTCTCTTAGGGTTTCTTGATATTCATAGTTAGTTCCTATCAATAGAGAAAACATAGATCCTTCCTAGGTTGCATTTGAACTTAAGGGTTTAAGTGTTTTTTCGCCACAAGTAAAATTTGTATAACCTAGAAAAACCATCAGTGCTATTAGGGTTTATGGAAATTAAACCCTAAAGGCTTAAATTTCGACTTGGCTAGGGTTTTCTGAAACCCTAGCCACCAACCCCTTATTTTCGAAAACTGTATGATTTTCCCTAGGGTTTCTACTTTACTTAATTTTTATTTTAATATAATTTAAATTTTAAATAATTAAAACCTGATAAACCCTACCCTTTTTCGAAAATTAGAAGGATAAGGGATTATGATTAAATTTGAATTATTTAAATTAATTGTTTAATTGGTAAATAATTATTTAATCCATGAAATTACTTGTTTATTGGTAAATAATATGGTTTAAATTTATCTAATTAAATGTTTAATTAAGATAAAAAATTAAATCATTATTTTGTTTAAAATTAATTATTATTAATTGTTTAATTCGAAAGATTAACTTTAAATCCTACTATTTTGAAAAGTTTAAAATACACCTTATACGATATATATATATATATATATATATATATATAAATATATATATATATATATATATATATATATATATATATATATGATTAAAAGTTTAGTGTATTACATGTATAAAACAAGTCGTTCAAATCGCCAGTACGCATCATTCACGAATCGATACTATAAGGGGGTATAAGGAAGCGACCTATAAATTGGTCGTCGAATGAGTGTCGATGTAACATTCCAAAATTCAAGACCAAAAATTTCATTTTTAATATAAGAAAACACTTAATAACTTTGTCCCAAACATTGAAAACATTCCATTTAAAATAAATATCAGAGTCTAATCCCAAAGATCACGTAATGCGGAATAATAAGGGTGAATGCGATGCGATCGTCCCGAGCTCCTTATCTGAAGACTGAAGGTACTTGAAACCAAAACTGTAAACCGTAAGCACGAAGCTTTGTGAGTTCCCTAAATACCACATACCATACATATCAACTGGGCCATGCATGCCATACATTCTGTGAGCCATACAGATCAATCATATATCAAATAACTTGCTATGTGCCGCACATAGTCTTGCTGTTATGCCACGGGCCGCCATGTGGTATTTCTTGCCAAGCTGGGGGCCACCCCCTGGGTCTTACAGACAAGTGCCAAGAGCCTCTTCCTAGTCTTCCATGAAAGCATCACAAAGACAACTAGCATACATAATGCTCTACTTAGCTAATCAGCATATAGTGTGCCAGGAGCCACCTCCTGGTCTTTTATGCATATTGCCTAGGGCTAACCCCCGGGTCTTCCTATCATACATAATAGCATACTGTGTGCCTGGAGCCACCCCCTGCTCTTTCATACATAGTGCCTAGGTCTAACCCCCGGGTCTTCCTACCATACATAAACTAAATGGGCCGGCATTGTGCCCGTAGACCCATACAAACAGTGAGGAGACTCACCTCACACTGCTGAAGACTTGCAGATAATCCTCTGGCTGCTAACTGGCAATTACCGAACTGATAATTTTTCGGCTCCCCGAGCTATCAATACCAAATAACACTTAGTCCAAAACCAATAATCCTTTTTAGGGTATAATGACCATTTTACCCCTGCTCTAATCTGGACCATATCAAGGCCCAACTCCATATAATCTTTCTAAGTCCACTAATGGCCCACTAATGGCCCAATTTGCTAAATTGGGACCAATCCCTCTAATGGGCCTTACCCTAAGCCCAAACATATTCTTGGACCAAATTATCTGACTTCTGATGGCCCACTAAGGCACAAAGAACTAAAATCCAATGCATGGCCCAATCCGAGGCCCAAAACACGCCAAGCCCATATCTGTTGAGTACGCGGGGAGTACTCCTGTATACACTAAGTGTACTGGCTGAATGGTGTGTACGCTGCGCGTACATGCATTTACGACCAACGTACTCCACTGTTAAGTCACTTTTCCCATTAAGTGCTTAATACTCTATTCCACCGGCTATAAACACAGATTCAGGTCCTCTTCAACGTTTTAATCCATAAAGCCACTAACTATGTGACTTTACATGTCCCAAACAAGCCCAAACTCCAAAAATGGTTTTCTACTTCCATGAAAATGGTCTTAACTCTTGCATGAGCCCATTAAGGCAACCAAGATGACAACTTTCTGTCTTAGGGAGTCATTTACCACCAAGGGTGGCAACCCTTAGTCTAGGAATCAGATTTGGACTATAAAGCTTCATTCTTGGGACCAAAAAGATCCAAAACTCCATCATAATAGATCTAAGCATTCAAGAGACAAGTTCAAGACTTTATACCTCAAGAAAGTCTGAAATAAAGCAATAACCCCAGATCTATATCTTCTCCTTTAATCCACCACCTTGCTTTTCTCTTCACTTCCTTGAAAAATGGATCCAAAACACCAGAATGCTCTCTAATGGCCTTCTAAGCTCCAAGAACACTTAAGGGAGGTTTAGGGTTTCGTGGTGGCTGTTTAAGGATAAGCGGGAGGCTGATATCTAGGGTATTATGTTCTTTATATAGTGACATACCCTAAAAATTAGGGTTTAGGGACTCTGAGCATACGTTGGGCGTACGCCTCTCCGCACCCGTGTCCATACGGCCTTATACGCTGGGTGTAACCCAGCTTACGCTGGGCGTACCTTCATGCCTACCACCTCGCATGCATGGTACTTACTTGCCAAACATTTCCATTAGGGACCAATATTGCCAACAACTTCAAAGTACTATAACTTCCTCGTTCTAAGTCCATTTCCGACGAACTTTATATACACGAAAAGGTGGCGGGAAGCCGTACTCTCTTAGTCACACCCCAAGCCTAAAACCTTCCGAATAAACCCGATACCCATAAAAAACTGAATCGCCCCTACCCTTTGGCTTCCGAGACCACAATCGAGTACTTTCAAAACTGGGTGTTACAACTCTCCCCCATTTAAACTAGACTTCGTCCTCAAAGTCTTCTGCGGATACTTATCTCGGATACTTCTCGGGACACAATAGTCACTCCAAACTAGCCTGAATGCTCACAACCATTCTTATACAACGCTTAACCTTCTCTGCTAAGTACGATCCCGAAAGGACCGCTACACTTGACATCCTAAGGGTCCAACCTTTACCCTACGCACTCGATGGCCTTCCCAAGGCAACTGTACATAAGCGCCAACCTTTCCTGTCTCTGCGAAGTACAGATCCTTCGCTGTAACTAAATCTCCAGCCACTCCCTGTGTCGGTCGCTTCACTGATACGTACTAAATGCTTCCTCTTACCATGACCCGGTGCCGAACACCCAACCCAGCGAATGGGTCAGATAATCCTTCGAGTAAGAGATTCATCCCTGCAATGGTTAGACTCATACGAGAGCTGTGCAATAGAGTCAAATAGCTTACTCTGAGATTATTTAATCCTGCTGTGAGTCACTTAGCACCTCTGGGTCAACTAACTACTCCATGCACGAATTCTCTTATCACTGCTCCTACCCGAAGATCCTGCTGTCTCTTATCCGCTTTCTGGATGAACCGAGACCTCCCAGGTCCCAACTTATCTGTCATCTATCTGGATTACCGGACCCTCACCCGGTTGCTGAACTGAAGAACACCCTCTCAGTCGCTCCCCGCGACTTCCAAAGAAACTTCATGTATCGAAAACTACTCTATCCACATTACCACTCATGGCTCCATAATTCCTTCCGACCCTCCCGATCACACCGTCCGACTATTCGTTGCCACAAAATCTACTACAACGGGTGAATGCTACCAGAACCGCTGTAGTCTTACATCACTCCTGGTCTCCAACGACCTACCGCTTTCCGAATCCAATCATACCGTGTCCTACTCACATTCGTTCAGGCTGTCCTGCCCTGGTCTAAATATCTGAAGAAACCCACAAGCGAGTCACACATCTGATACATTCTTAATGCCAAATAGGGACCAACGAATGCTACGGGCCACCCCGCAGTCTTACGCTCATATACTAACTGACCACTAATGAATGCTACGGGCCACCCTGTAGTCTTACTATACCAATACAATAACGGCTAACTAACGAGTGCTATGGGCCACCCCGCAATGTTACTATACCAATAAACGAATGCTATGGCCACCCCGCAGTCTTACAACGTTCCTACTCCATCTGCCAACTAGTGAACGCTACAGGCCATCCCATAGTCTTACAACACTTCTACATTATCTACTAATTGGTGGATGCTACGGGCCACCCCATAATCTTACAACACTTCAACATTATCTACTAACTAGTGAATGCTATGGCCCACCCACAGTCTTACATCACTTCTACACTATCTGCTGACTAATGCTACGGGCCACCCCGCAGTCTTGCCGCATTCTCCTGCTATCTGGCCACTGGTGAATGCTGCGGCTATCCCGCAGTCTTACAACACATCCCCGCTGTCTGGCTATTAGTGAATGCTACGGCTACCCCGCAGTCTTACAACACTTTCCACGCTGACTGACTATTAGTGAATGCTATGGCTGTCCCACAGTCTTACAACACTTTCCACACTAACTCAACCGCTGACCATGGTCTTCCGCTGACTACTAATCCGAACACACCCAAGGTCGAGCATACATGCACGATCTAATATCCCAAGCTGAACTGATGTCCTGACTGAAATTCCCAACCTAATTTTTCTGAAGCCTACTATCAATATCCCGAGAATGCGATCTCACTATTAGCAAGTTTTCTAAACTTCCAATTCACACTATCCTCAATCCATACAGCCCCTTGGGCCGTCTTTCTTCCTGAAAAGGATGCGAAACTTATCCTATTTTCAAAACCACTCTTGCTTCTGAGTACATGATCATTTCTCCCCCACTTAGTGTCCACTAAGTCTTCACGGCACACGAGAATCGGAGGATTCCCATTCCTTCCTTCCTTACACGATAGACACGCTAACTACCAACGCCTAACCTTGCTAGCGATCCATTACTAGCCTACTCCAAAGATCTCACAATCACTAAAGACTAGATGAATGCTTCCTGAAATCCTAATACTGATGGCCCCAATTGCTTAGTCTGATGCTCAGAGCAACTTCTTCATCGATAGACTGCTTCTCTTGATGCTTCCAAAAGCTAACCCTCGCACAGAGACTAGACTTCACCAAATTCTGACAATGGTGGATAACCACCCTGTTGAACCCTGACTGCAGACCGTCACGTAATGTCCCTGAACCGATCTTGACCCTAACCAAGATAATACTAAATGCTTCCGAACCAACAAAAGAAAATGACTTACACTAACTACTACTCTAAAATCCATGGTATGCAGATGGCATATAATCCGAACACGAAGACAAATGTAATTCCAATATACATTTACTAACATTGATGTAGTACCATAACAAAAAAAAATAATTACAGAAAGGAGAATTTGAATTACATACCAGCGATCTATTGTGGCTTGATCTTGACTTCCTGCGGAACCATGGGCGTTGGAACCTGAACTCTCTCCGCCACCAAATCAGGACAACGAGAATTAAAATGACCTGGCTGGTGACAATGAAAACATATCTGATTCTTCTTACAATCCCTATGCACATGCCCTCTTTCTCCACACTTGAAACACCTAAACTTGTGACAAGAAAACCCATGGGTTCCCCCACACTTGCCACACACCTCCATGCCTCCCCGACTCTCAACACCCAAATCAGCCAAGTTGGGTTCTCCGCCCTCTTCCAATCGTCCCGAGGTAAATGCTCGCTTCCTTTTTTCGAGTTGCCTATCCAAGCCAATCTATTGCACCCGAGTTACTCCGACCCTGAAACCTATCGGTTAACCTGACGGTAACACGCTCAATAATGTCGGGTAACTCTTCTCGTACGGCTCGCGAAACCTCCACAACGATCCAATCATGTAGTGGACTCTCCTGAAGACAAGGTGCATAACCCACCTTCGATCCCTGACGACAAGAGCTAATAACGGGATCCTCCCTTCCGAGGGATCCCAGTGATCCATAAAAACTGGGTCCCAGAGGATCACCTAACTCCCCCGTAGCGATCTCGGCCCGGAAGGCCTCGAGGCGGCTATCCAAAAGCTCCAAAATCCCCTCCTTGACTATACCGAAGATCAAAGGTGTCTGGTCCAATATACTGCGTGTAATCTCCACTGAAATAAACTCTCTCATCTGCTCCCCATGCTGCCCGACTCCTGATCCCGAGCCCGATCCCTCACTAACGTCAGAACCGCCAACCGGTCTACCCCGTAGCGTCACCATGCTGCAAACATGCCATTACTACCATCAACCTACTCATCACTATCGGGGGATCACACACACACTTACCAGTTCCCTGATTTCGTCTCGGCCCTTCTTGAATCGAGTACGAATCCTCTGCTTTCAGTAGTACGGGCCCATACTACCTTCCACATCTATCCTACTTTTCCTCAAGAATTGCCTCGACTCCACCAAGTCCCTTTCACTACTACTATTGCTCCCAGCACTAATCTCATTCTAGGCTTGCCCTAGGGTAATCACCGACCCACCCCCGTCCTCAGCTGATGAAGGACTTCCCATCAATGTGAACTAACTACCTCATGAATATAGCCACATGTAACAGAGATCAGATAATCCTTTGAGCAAAAGAATCGTCCCTAGAACGGTTGGACTCATACAAGAGCTGCGCAATAGGGTAAATTCCATCACTCTGAGATTATCTAGCCTGCGTCACATGTGACTTAGCATATTCACTTAGTTGTTAGCTCACACTGCTAAGAGCCCCACAAAGCACAAAGAAAGCAGCATTCGGATAATGGTAAACTAACCACATAATCCAATCAAACTATCCTCTAATCAGGAATCTGTACTAGCATGTAGTTCCAAGGCTCACACAATCAGGCATAACCTAAACAGGCCATCCTATCACTGGCTGATCAGTTCTAGCATGCAATTCTACAAGCTCATATAAACATACAAATGCATATTTCCTAGATCCTTAGCTCTAATCTAGCATGCAAATCACATAATCATATCATATCACATAACAATCGTATATTGGTATTTTGGGAACCAGTTACTTGAGCTCGGTCGATTGCACACATCACCCCTTTTTCTCTTTTTAAAACCCTTGTATAAAATGATTCCCTTTTAAAAATTTTCATAACGAGTCCTCAGTTTGAGTTTAGACACACCCAAAAGTATGTCCGAATCCCTCAAACCAAGGCTCTGATACCAACTTGTAACATCCTAAAATTCAAGACCAAAAATTTCATTTTAAATATAAGAAAACACTTAATAACTTTGTCCCAAACATTGAAAACATTCCATTTAAAATAAATATCAGAGTCTAATCCCAAAGATCACGTAAGGCAGAATAATATGGGTGAATGTGATGCGATCGTCCTGAGCTCCTTATCTGAAGACTGAAGGTACCTGAAACCAAAACTGTAAATCGTAAGTACGAAGCTTAGTGAGTTCCACAAATACCACATACCATACATATCAACTGGGTCATGCATGTTATACATACTGTGAGCCATACAGATCAATGATATATCAAATAAGTTGCTATGTACCGCACATAGTCTTGCTGTTATACCACGGGCCGCCACCTGGTCTTTCTTGCCAAGTCGGGGGCCACCCCCTGGGTCTTACAGACAAGTGCCAAGAGCCGCCTCTTGGTCTTCCATGCAAGCATCACAAAGACAACTAGCATACATACTACTCTACTTTGCTGATCAGCATATAGTGTACCAGGAGCCACCTCCTGGTCTTTCATGCATATCGCCTAGGGCTAACCCCCGGGTCTTCCTATCATACATAATAGCATATTATGTGCCAGGAGCCACCCCATGGTCTTTCATACATAGTGCCTGTAACGACCCAATTTTTCAAAGAAAATTTTCTTTTTTGAATAGTCAAATACATTTCCATGATTTAAGAAATTCAATCATAATTTTTTTCAAAACATATGTCAAAATACAACTTTTATTCCAAACATGAGAGTGTCCATAAAAACGCCTCGGAGAGAGTGCACGCCGCGTCATCACGCATTGCCTTTGCCCTTGGGATCTGAAGTACCTGAAACAAATCCACAACCTGTAAGCTAATTCCTTAGTTAGTTTCCCAGAGCATACCACACACAATACACATATCACATATCCTATTAGCTATAAAAGCTACATATAACACATAAGCCATGCATACATAATCCTGTAAGGATGCCATGGGTTACCCCACATGGTCTTTACCTAGGAATGCCATGGGCTACCCCATATGGTCTTACATCCAATGCCATGGGCTACCCCACATGGTCTTTACCTAGGAATGCCATGGGCTACCCCACATGGTCTTACATCCAATGCCATGGGCTACCCCACATGGTCTTTACATAGGAATGCCATGGGTTACCCCACATGGTGTTACATCCAATGACACGGGCTCCCCCGGGGTCTTCCATGCAATAACACACAATCACATAGCATATCACATCACTGAAATGACTAACATAGAAACATAATCACATAATGGGCCGACCTGGGTGCCTTAGACCCATTGGTATGGTGAGAAGACTCACCTCTCGGATGTTGAACTGACAAGCTAGAATTAGATAGATCCCTCGTGCTGCTCCCACTCAGATGCCTATAATCATTATGTGATTAACTTGTCATAATCCCAAAATTACCCTTAAGGTCAACTCTGGTCAACCCTGGTCAAAGTCAAGGTCACCGGTCAAGGTCAACAGTCCTTGTTGACCTCAACTCGTCGAGTGCATCCAGCAACGCGTCGAGTTTCTGAGTAATCCATCTAGTCACTGAGTAACATGTGTAACTCGCTGAGTCCCTCATTGCCCACAACCGAAAACTCATGACAACCGTAAACTCATGACAACCGTAAACTCTTTACAATCGAAAACGCTTTACAACCACAAACTGTTTACAGCCGAACACTCTTTACAACCGAAAACGGGTAAACCCCATTCGACTCGTCGAGTCAGCTAAGGGACTCGACGATTTCCTTCAGTCTTCTTCAAGTTCAGCCCTTTTTAGTGGGATATAGGGTCCCAAACTCCAGATCCAAGTTCTCCTAATGCAGATACCAAGTAAAGTTGCAAACATTACGTGCATGCAAGGTGTAGTTCAGGCTCTCATCCACGTGGATATCATCCAACGAAACGACTGCGGCCTCGTCAGTGACGCACTTCCGAAGCTGTGACACATGGAAGGTGTTGTGAATCTGGCTAAGCTCATCCGGTAGCTCCAAGCGATAAGCTACCTTGCCAACCCGGGCCGTAATCCTGAAAGGGCCTATATATCGGGGCCCTAGCTTGCCCCTCTTCCTAAACCTGATGAATCCCTTCCATGGCGACACCTTTAGTAGCACAAAGTCCCCCACCTGGAACTCAAGATCCGATCTCCATCGGTCGGCATAACTTTTCTGACGGCTTTGTGCGACTCGCAGCCGTTCGCGCACCTGCTGAATCAACCCTGTAGTCTTGAGCACTACCTCAGTGCTCCCCATGACCCGTTGCCCAACCTCGTCGCAACAAACTGGAGTCCTGCATCTCCAACCATATAACATTTCGAATGGAGCTCGGTTGAAACTGGTATGATAACTGTTATTGTACGAAAACTCTTCCAATGGGAGGTATGTGTCCCAACTCCCTCCAAAATCTAACACGCATGCTCGAAGCATGTCCTCTATCGCTTGGATCATCCTCTCGCTCTGGCCATCAGTCTGGGGGTGATACGTCGTGCTAAAATGCAGCTGAGTGCCCAGTTCCTCGTGGAAATTCTTCTAGAATCTGGATGTAAACCGAACATCCCTGTCCGAGACTACCGACACTGGCACCCCGTGTCTAGCCACCACCTCTCGCACATAAATATCTTCCAACTTCTCGGCGGATATGCTCTCAGGGATTGGAATAAAGTGTGGCACTCTTAGTTAGTCTGTCTACGATCACCAATATGGAGTCCACACCCTTGCCGTCCTAGTTAACTTCGTAATGAAGTCCATAGTGATCTCTTCCCACTTCCACATGGGAATGAGTAGCTGCTGAACGTTACCATGAGGTCGCTGATGCTTGGCCTTGACCTTCCTGCAGGTCAAACACCGCTCCACAAACCAAGCGATCTCCCGCTTCATGCAGGGCCACCAATAACTCAGTCTAAAGTCTCTATACATTTTCGTAGCCCCTGGATGTATAGAGAACTTGGACCTGTGCGCCTCCTCCAATATTTTCTGCCTCACTCCCCCAGTCACCAGTACCCATACCCGGCCACACTGTGTCAAAAGGCCATGACTATCCTTAACAAACAAAGGATACGACCCCCGAATCCGTTCTATTTTCCAATTCTCCTTCTTCACCCCGTCGACCTGAGCCTCCTTGATCATATCCAACAATGGAGAGATCAAAGTCATTCTCAAGCACACGTCCCCAATCGGGGTACCCGCCATCTTGCGGCTCAAAGCGTCGGCCACCATGTTGGCCTTCCCGGGATGGTATAGGATCTCACAATCGTAGTGCTTCAGTACATCCAACCACCTCTTCTGTCTCATGTTGAGGTTCTGTTGATCCATCAAATACTCCATACTCTTGTGATCAGTATAGATGGTACACCTCACCTCGTACAAGTAGTGCCTCCAAATTTTGAGGGCAAACACCACAGCCCCCAATTCCAAGTCGTGAGTGGGGTAATTCGCCTCATGAGGCTTCAGCTGCCTCGAGGCGTAAGCTATCACATGCCCTCTCTACATCAGTAACGCACCTAACCCTGAAATCGATGCGTCACAGTAAACCACCAAATCATCTAACCCCTCAGGTAGCACTAGTATCGGAGCCTCGCATAACCTCCGTCTCAGGGTATCAAAAGCCAATTGCTGATCCGTACCCCAACGAAGTGTCAAATTCTTCTTGGTTAAGCGGGTCAAGGGCACAACAATCTTGGAGAAATCCTGGATAAATCTCCGATAATAGCCCGCTAAACCTAAGAAGCTACGGGCCTCGGCAGCATTCTTCGGTACATCCCACTTCATCACTGCCTCAACCTTCGCTGGATCAACCGAAATACCCTCCTGGTTGATGATGTGCCCCAAAAGTTGCACCTCCCGCAGCCAGAAATCACACTTGGAAAACTTTGCATAAATCTTCTCCGCCCTCAAGGTCTCCAGTACCTCCCTCAAATGCTGCTCATGCTGCTCCCTGGTCTTAGAATAGACCTGGATATCATCAATAAAAATGATCACCGACCGATCCAGCATTGGTCTACACACCTGGTTCATGAGATCCATGAGCACTGCTGGGGCATTGGTGAGCCCAAACGGCATTACCACAAACTCATAATGCCTATACCGAGTCCTGAAAGTCGTCTTTAGTATATCCTCATCCCGAATCCTCATCTGATGGTATCCCGACTGAAGATCAATCTTGGAAAACCAAGACGCACCCTGCAGCTGATCAAACAAATCATCGATCCTCAGTAACGGATAACGGTTCTTCACCGTCAGTTTGTTTAGCTCTCGATAATCAATGCACATTCTGTGCGATCCATCTTTCTTTTTCACAAACAGGATCGGAGCTCCCCACGGGGAACTGCTCGGACGGATGAACCCTCGGTCTAGCAGCTCCTGAAGCTGCGTAGATAACTCCTACATCTCGGGCGGTGCTAGCCGGCATGGTGCCTTCGCTATCGGAGCGGCACCCGGCACCAACTCAATGCGAAACTCTACATGCCTCTCCGGAGGCACTCCTAGTAACTCTTCGGGAAAAACATCCCGAAATTCCTGCACCACCGGCACACTACCCACATCCATCGTGGTCTCAACTCTCGTGTCCGAGATGTAAGCCAGAAATCCCGTACATCCCTGCTGCAGAAACCTCCTAGCCCTCGCAGCCGAACAGAGGGTTGGCCCCTGCGAGGCCCTCTCACCATGTATAGCCACTTCTCCCCCACTTGGGGTTCGGACCCTCACCAACTGGCGCTCGCAATCAATCATGGCCCCATTGGCGCCCAACCAGTCCATCCTGACAATCACCTTCAACCCTCAAGACGGTATCAGGACTAGATCAACACGGAACCTCTCGTCGAGCACATTCAGGACACAATCCCGATACACCCTCGCAACACTCACAGTGCGGTCATCTGCAATCTCTACCTCGAGCAGGGAATCCAAAGTTCCAAGCACGTCCCGGAACTTCTTGCTAAGCGTAAGAGACACGAACGATCGGGTAGCACCCGAATCGAACAATACATGAGCCGACATACCATTGACCAAAAAGGTCCCTATACAGACCCAACCTACACATAAGCTATACATATAAACATAGAGCAGAGAATATGAAAACGTATCAGCCACAACGTCTGGCGCTGCCCGAGCCTCCTCGGTAGTCAGCTGAAAGGCGCGGCTCTTCACCGTTGGAGTATCCGCCTTAGCAGGGCGGCCATCAGTAATCCTCATCGTGGCGGACACAGACTCCGCCACTGCTCCTCCCCCTCCCTGTAACCTCAGACAATCGACCTTTTTATGGCCAGTCTCGTTGCAGTGGAAACATATCAAGCCCTTCTTGGGGCAATCCCTGCTCACTGGCCCTGCTGACCACAAGAGTAACATCCTGATATCCCGGCTGTCCGACAAGCTCCACTGTGAAATCTCCCGCATTGGCACACCGGCCCCGACCCTGCTGGCCCCTGCTGGAAGCGTCTGAAGTCTTAGGCTTCTTAGCCTGACCCACTGTTGTTTGTGCCTGCTCCGACTTCCGCTTGGTGCAGAAGTCCAGCTCCATTTCCCGTTCCCGGGACTTCTCTACCATCTCATTCAGGGTTTGGCACCCTGTAAAGCTCACAAACTCCCATATATCATCCCTCAGCATGGAATGATATCTCGTCCTGCGCATATCCTCGTCAGTAGCATACTGAGGAATCAACAATACTCGCTCATGAAACTTGCGGTGCTCTCCACCACAGTCTCGATGGTCTGCTAGAGTTCCTAGAACTCCCTCACCATCCTCTACACCTCAATGGTTGGTGCAAACTCCAAGTCAAATCACCGAACGAACTCGGACCATGTCATCTCAGCCACACCGGCTGCTCCCACCTGGCTTGTAACCTCGCCCCACCAATCCTGGGCCCTGTCTCTCAGCATAAAAGAAGCAAATCCCACTTTTTCCGCATCCGAGAAAGAACTCGTGCGTTGGGCATTCTCGATATCTGCCACCCAGTGTTGGCTAACAATAGGGTCCCTGGCCTCAAAAAACTCTGGCGCTCCACACGCCTTGAACTCCCAAAACGAGGGAATTCGGGCCCCGATCTGGCCTGCAGCAATCTCGGCTCTGAATGACATGAGCCTCTCCTCCATGATCTCCATAATAACCTTCTTGACCATCCCAAAGATCATTGGGGTAGCGTCAAGGATACCCTTCGTAACCTCGGCTGCAATGATCTCGCGCAACCTCTCATCAATGGGCTCTGCACCACTGCCTGATCCAGATCTCGATCCTAATCCCCCTGTCCCAAATCGTGTCACCACCATGCTTAAATGGAATGTCATGAACCATAATAATCAGGACATCTATATAAGGGATCTTCCCACACCGGTCCTCCTTAGAGCTGTCAGATCTAGCATTGGCTCGGGTATAGGTCCAGTTCTTTCAGTAGTACGGGCCTAATAATACCTTCCACACCTACCTGTACCTTTCCCAAAGGCTCTACCTGATAACTCTAGTTCGTCCCAAATAACCATACTCAACAAACTACCGCATATCTCAAATCCTAGGCTGTCCTAAGATTTGCTCTACTCATGCCAATCAGACCAATCATAACAGGTTGCCTTTATGCATGCAAATTATACACAGAAAAGGATCAAATAGACTTTCGAATAAAAGATTCTACCCTAGGACCACAACCAGACAAGGAACAGGAAATAAGGCCAAATCAATCACTCTGAGGCTATAAGCTCGTAACCGTATACAAATTAAAAGCATACACATAACAAGTTCCATATGATTATCACAGCTCTAATATAAGTATAACATGGCTAACATATTAGGGAACTACTTGCTTGGTTCGGCTGATCACGCGCGTTGCACTCTCCTCTTTTCCAGTCTTAAAATTTTTTAACTTTTATTTTTTAAAACAATTTTATCATTTCCTTAGTTTGAGTCCTGACACACCCGAGAGTGTGCCCGAATCCCTCAAACCAAGGCTCTAATACCAACTTGTAACGACCCAATTTTTCAAAGAAAATTTTCATTTTTGAATAGTCAAATACATTTCCATGATTTAAGAAATTCAATCATAATTGTTTTCAAAACATATGTCAAATACAACTTTTATTCCAAACATCAGAGTGTCCATAAAAACGCCTGGGAGAGAGTGTACACCGCGTCATCACGCCTTGCCTTCGTCCTTGGGATCTAAAGTACCTGAAACAAGTCCACAACCTGTAAGCTAAATGCTTAGTGAGTTTCCCAAAGCATACCACACACAATACATATATCACATATCATGTTAGCTATAAAAGCTACATATAACACATAAGCCATGCATACATAATCCTGTAAGGATGCCATGGGCTACCCTACATGGTCTTTACCAAGGAATTCCATGGGCTACCCCACTTGGTCTTACATCCAATGCCATGGGCTACCCCACATGGTCTTTACCTAGGAATGCTATGGGCTACCCCACATGGTCTTACATCCAATGCTATGTGCTACCCCACATGGTCTTTACCTAGGAATGTCATGGGCTACCCCACATGGTCTTACATCCAATGCCATGGGCTCCCCCTGAGGTCTTCCATGCAATAACATACAATCACATATCATATCAAATTGCTGAAATGACTAACACAGAAACATAATCACATAATGGGCCGGCCTTGGTGCCTTAGACCCATTGGTATGGTGAGAAGACTCACCTCTCGGATGCTGAACTGACAAGCTAGAATTAGATAGGTCCCTCGTGCTGCTCCCACTCAGTTGCCTATAACTATTATGTGATTAACTTGTCATAATCCCATAATTACCCTTAAGGTCAACTCTGGTTAACCCTGGTCAAAGTCATGGTCACCAGTCAAGGTCAACAGTCCATGTTGACCTCAACTCGTCGAGTGCATCTAGCAACGCGTCGAGTTTCAGAGTAATCCATCTACTCGCCGAATTACCTGTGTAACTCGATGAGTCCCTCCTTGTCCACAACTGAAAACTCATGACAACCGTAAACTCATAACAGCCGTAAACTCTTTGCAACCGAAAACTCTTTACAACCTGATGTGTGTTAAATTCACTAGTTTTAATCCTACTAACTTAGACACAAAATAAACACACTAAAGGCCGTGTACCTATCGATTAGTAATATAGTTCAAGCAAGTAGGGTATCGAACACAGGGAACGGTAAACAATTAAAATAAATACTAATATTATCTAAATAAAACAAGTAATAGAAAGGGGGTTTTCTCTAGTTTTGCAAGACTAAAAACTTAAGCAATCAAATAAAACTTGAACGACGGCAATTAACAACTAAAGAGAATAGAAGATAACTAGATTCAATAATAAAAGAGACTTCTGTTCAGATTTGACTCACTTATTCCTATGGTTGATTTTATAGCAAGTGCAGTGGATTAATTTGTCGTTGGCTACTGATTAATGTGATTAGGTTCATGTTCACTATTACTAATCCTTAGAAAACAAATCAATTCAAACAGTGGCCAATTGGTTAAATTAATGAGTTTCCTAGTTTATTGATTCGGGTTAAGTAAGACTTGTAGTTTCGCTAATTAAATTAACAATTCAATTAACTTCTTGTATGGTTGTTCGTCACTCATTTTATGCATCCCTACGAATCCATCCGCAGAAAACTTTCTTAACCTTAAGTCATTTTTGGTTAAACAACCAAGCATACATAAATTCTAGAAAAATTACATCTTTGATACCACAATGGAGCTCTTTGAATTCTTCACTTATTTGATCTTTGATGTCTTTGAATTCACCACCTTCTTTGTTTGATTTTTGGTATCTTCAACTTTTGAATTTCTTTCGAACTTTGATCTTCGTACTTTATACTTTGACTCCTCCAAAATTCTTTAACTTTTCGGTAATTTCTCTCTCTTTTTTTTCAACATGTACCTTACTTTTTTTTTCTCACTCAAAACCTACATGCTTAAGCAAGGAGCTTAACTTCATCCTTTATTGGTTAAGGTATTAGTCTCATGTGCAATGACTACTTAAGCTTTCCTGGATACATTTCTGGTACACGATGCCAAACTTTTTGCGTCCTTCAAACTAAGTAATGTTGTGTTTTTGTCCCATGATTTCACTATAATAAAGGGGGCCACAAATGCACTAGAACGTATGTTGGCTCAACTAAACATTTGGGTCTTCAAAGAATCATCAAACACAATACTAGTAGGAATCCTAATTGCTTTACCGAATTTTTCTAAATTAACTCCTAGCAATTTTTATGCAAATTTTTTTAAATTATCCTAGGATTCTAATATAACTAATGTAATCAACCCCTTAAATACCCCACACTTGACCTTTGCTTGCCCCCAAGGAAAACTGAATTTTAGCACACTAATATCACATAAAACAATCCCAATTGAACCCAGCCATTATGCCAAGACCGCAACGCATGCATTTGTGTCTAAGTTTTTCCTAAGGACCCCCCTAATTCTAAATACTAACAATCCTCATAAACACTCGCCCACTTCTTTTGAACAACACTCATTTTATGCATCCCTCCGAATCTATCCGCATAAAACTTTCTTAACCTCAAGTCATTTTTGGTTAAACAACCAAGCATACATAAATTCTAGAAAAATTACATCTTTGATACCACAATGGAGCTCTTTGAATTCTTCACTTATTTGACCTTTGATCTCTTTGATTTCACCACCTTCTTTGTTTGATTTTTGGTATCTTCAACTTTTGAATTTCTTTCGAATTTTGATCTTCGTACTTTATACTTTGACTGCTCCAAAATTCTTTAACTTTTCGGTAATTTCTCTCTCTTTCTTTTTCAACATGTACCTTACTTTTTTTCTCACTCAAAACCTACATGGTTAAGCAAGGAGCTTAACTTCATCCTTTATTGGTTAAGGTATTAGTCTCATGTGCAATGACTACTTAAGCTTTCCAGGATACATTTCTGGTACACGATGCTAAACTTGTTGCGTCCTTCACACTAAGCGATGTTGTGTTTTTGTCCCATGATTTCACTAGAATAAAGGGGGCCACAAATGCACTAGAACATATGTTGGCTCAACTAAACATTTGGGTCTTCAAAGAATCATGAAACACAATACTAGCATGAATCCTAATTGCTTTACCAAATTTTTCTAAATTAACTCCTAGCAATTTTTATGCAATTTTTTTTAAAATTATCCTAGGATTCTAATATAACTAATGTAATCAACCCCTACCCCACACTTAATTCATGCAATGTCCCCATTGCATGTTATGCATGATAAAGAAAAACATAAAAGTAAAGAAGGAATTGGAATAAATCCCCTGGGATAGTAGTTGCGAGGTCGATCTTCTTCTTGTTAAGATCCATCTTCAATTGACTTTAGGCATGGGAATAGCTCATCTATGCCTTGGGTGTCAAAATATCGTGTGGTACAGCTCCTAATGTAGTGGAAAAAGCTTCTTCAAATTGCCTAGAATTGGACTTCAAAATATAAACAATGCCTGCGTCGTATGGAATCTAATCGAAGACTCAAAAATAAAATGACTGGGCAACACGCCGAGTTGATAGTGAAGAACTCGTCGTGTTGGATTGTAACTTGGGCAGAGATCATGTTTTTCCTCTGGAACTCGTCGCGTTGTATGTATGCACTCGACGGGTTTTTAGCTCTGATCATACAAACTCTTCTTTCTGCTTCAATTTTGATTTGGTGTTCAAGGAGGGTATTAGTGTAATACACCACCTTATAATCTTCAGTGACGAGACTCCTTTTAGTAAATATAAACATCAGACTCAATATATCGCTCAGAGTCTTCTAATCTTCTCGTCTACGAATCGAACCCTCACTTTATTTCCCTCACGCTTTAAAAAATCGCTCTAATCTCACCCTAACTTCTGCAAAGATCAAAGACAAAAAAACTACATAATAACAGGAAAACAAACATCAAATTAGCATTCCTATATTACTCTAATAGACTAGAAGTTTAGAAACAAACCAAACTAAACACACAAAATAAAAAAAAAAAAAAAGCAAACTCTACTGACGGGTTGCCTCCCGCAAGCGCTTCTTTTTGTGCGAGTCTTGAGCTGGACTCTCAACTTAATAAACTTCCAATAAACTCAATGTCAATCCATCCGTTGCATTGAATATTTTCATTGGACCAATTTGTAAAATTTGGCTCTTTGCTTCAAAAATTGGCCAAACGAGCTTGAATTCATGTAACCCAAGAATCTTGACAAGGGTGGGAACTGGTTGGATACTAATCAAGAATGGATCGTTCATCAGAACTACCTCCAAAGTTGGAATCGTCACCCCATGCTTCGAAACACAAACTGGAAAAACAGGGTGCCACGTCGTGGTAATGGTCAATCCACGGCTTGGTTCCTGCAACTCAGCTTGTTCTTTTTCTTCGTCTGACCCTTCTGTCAGCAATCTTTCCAGCTCCTCCAAGTCTCTTTCTGGATTAAATTCTTCATCTCGTAAATCTAGCTCTTGTAACTCAGATTGCTTTTGTTTATTAGGCAAGATTTTATCTAACCATCTTCCAAACTTCTTCAAATCATCATCTGAGTCATACTCCTCATCTTCTTGCTCAATTTCCTGTACTACTTCCTCAAGAAAAGCATCAAGAGCATCGAGATTTGGAAAATACATAATAAATAAAAATAAGAATAAAAATTAAACTAAATATATAAAAAAATCAATAAATTAAAAACGATAACAATTAGCAAATAAAATTAACTATTTGAACCGTTCCCCGGCAACGGCGCCAAAAACTTGATGTGTTTTAAATGCACTAGTTTTAATCCTACTAACTTAGACACAAAATAAACACACGAAAGGAAGTGTACCTATCGATTATTAATATAGTTCAAGCAAGTAGGGTATCGAACACAGGGAACGGTAAACAATTAAAATAAACGCTAATATTATCTAAATAAAATAAGTAATAGAAAGGGGGTTTTCTCTAGTTTTGCAAGACTAGAAACTTAAGAAATCAAATAACACTTGAACGAAGGCAATTAACAACTAAAGAGAATAGAAGATAACTAGATTGAATAATAAAAGAGACTTCTGTTCAGATTTGACTCACTTATTCCTATGGTTGATTTTATAGCAAGTGGAATGGATTAATTTGTCATTGGCTACCGATTAATGTGATTAGGTTCATGTTCACTATTACTAATCCTTAGAAAACAAATCAATTCAAACAGTGGCCAATTGGTTAAATTAATGAGTTTCCTACTTTATTGATTCGGGTTAAGTAAGACTTGTAGTTTAGCTAATTAAATTAATAATTCAATTAACTTCTTTTATGGTTGTTCGTCACACAAGCTCACATATTGACTTACCTATTTTCTAGTTAACCCCCAATTTCATGTTCAATATTCCTAGGCATATAATATTGTTTTCACATAAATTATATGAGAAAAAAAAATTAAGATATGTTCATGCAACTTAATAGACTTGATAATTAACAGAAAATAGTTATTTTAAACATATGAGGATCTTTAACAAGCTTAACAAAACAAAATTCACCAAATTAAATTAATCCAAGCCATAAAATCACACCATATTCATAAATTCATCTAGTCTAAAAAGAAGTAATGAGTTTTTAGCTCATATCTACAGCAAATAACAAACTAAAAACGAAATCTAATGATTGAAACATGGTTCATGCAAAAGATTAAGATAAAAGTAATGTTTGTTTGCCTTTGATCTTCTTCCAAATTGATATCTAAGTTGAAATCTCGAAAACCACGTCTCTAAGAACCCTTTTGGCCTCCAAAAATCGTCCAAAGCTTCCCTAATTCATTAGGGTTCGAATGAGAAGCGTTCCTATATATAAATTCTGAAACAAGGGCCAAATCGACGAGTTTGTGGCCCAACTCGTCAAGTTGGTCATTAAAATCCCGTGTACGGCAAGTCAGCGTCGAGAATCGCAAACTTTCTGATCAAATCGTCTAGTTGAGGCCCAACTCGTCGCGTTCTCTTGGAATCAACTTTTTTTCAAACACGAAAGTCGTTCAAAATTGTGTCTAGTTTTCAGAACATTTTGAATCTCGTCAATCGGAGTTATGGTTCATGAGATATGGCCAAAACACTGAGGAGGGGTCAAGCTGTCCAGCAACATCATTGTTTCTTCAAAATCCAAGATCCAAGCTTCCAATTGCTAAGTCTGCTTCCTTTTCCATCCGAGCATGTCATTGTTGCTGAAAAATGAAATTCTAAACTAATTAAGCACCTTTTGTTCATTAAATGAGATAAAATCAACATAAAGTATTAAGATAATATATAAATTATATGACTAAATATGCCCATATCACAACCGCAAACTGTTTACAGCCGGACACTCTTTACAACCGAAAACGGGTAAACCCCATTCGACTCGTCGAGTCAGCTAAGGGACTCGACGATTTCCTTCAGTCTTCTTCAAGTTCAGCCCTTTTTAGTGGGATCTAGGGTCCCAAACTCCAGATCCAAGTTCTCCTAATGCAGATACCACGTAAAGTTGCAAACATTACGTGCATGCAAGGTCCTTCAAGGCTATAACTTCAAAACTAGACTTCTTACAAGGTTTTTGTGCATGGGAAGAGACCAAGCTGCATAAAGGAAGCAACTTTATGGTATTTGGGACCTAAGGAGGTCCAAATCTGGAACCCTATCCTTGTGATAAGTCCAGATCCAAGTTTGACTCCATTTGCACCAAGAATGGTCATTTACTTCCAAGAAGCGAGATCTAAACAACTAGAGGTCAAGGTCACGACTTTATACCTTAGGATGATGGCCAATACGAAGTAGATGTTGGCTCTACTGTTCCTCTCCTGTCTCTTTCTTCTTCAAGCTCCAAATCCCTTCACAATTACTCCAAGATTGCTCACAAATGCTATTTCTCTCACTCAAGAGGGGTTTACTGCCGCAAACTCTCTTCTCTGGGCGATAAGGTGCTAAGGGAGGCCATAAGGGCAGGTTATGTTCTTTATATAGGGTGAAAACCCTTAAAAATTAGGGTTTCTCTTTACAGCTCCTACTCGTCGAGTCGACCTTCCGACTCGTCGAGTAGGTCTCGATCCCGTGTCAACCCATAAGGCTCCTACTCGACGAGTTGAAATCCCAAGGAATAAACCCCGGGTCTTCCTACCATACATAAACTAAATAGGCAGGCATTGTGGCCGTAGACCCATACAAACAGCGAGGAGACTCACCTCGCACTGCTGAAGACTTACAGATAATCCTCTGGTTGCTAACTGGCAATTCCCGAACTGCTAATTCTTCGGCTCCACGAGCTATCAATACCATATAACACTTAGTCCAAAACCAATAATACTTCTTAGGGTAAAATGACCATTTTACCCCTGATCTAATCTGGACCATATCCAAGGCCAATTCCATCTAATCTTTTTAAGTCCACTAATGGCCCACTAAAGGCCCACTAATGGCCTAATTTGCTAAATTGGGCCCAATCCATCTAATAGGCCTTACCCTAAGCCCAAACATATTATTGGCCCAAATTATCTGACTTCTGATGGCCCACTAAGGCCCAAAGAACTAAAATCCAATGCATGGCCCAATACGAGGCCCAAAACACGTCAAGCCCATATCTGTTGAGTACGCGGGGCGTACTCCTCTGTACGCTAAGCGTATTGGCTGAATGGTGTGTGCGCTGCACGTACATGCATTTACGCCCAGCGTATTCCGCTGTTAAGTCACTTTTCCCGTTAAGTGCTTAATACTTCCATTGGCTATAAACACTGTTCCAGCTCCTCTTCAACGTCTTAATCCATAAAGTCACTGACTTGGTGACTTTACATGTACCAAACAAGCCCAAACTCCAAAAATGGTTTTCTACTTCCATGAAAATGGTCTTAACTCTTGCATGAGCCCATTAAGACCACCAAGATGACAACTTTCTGTCTTAGGGAGTCAATTAGCACTAAGGGTGGCAACCCTTAGTCTAGGAATCAGATTTGGACCATAAAGCTTCATCCTTGGGACCAAAAAGATCCAAAACTCCATCATAATAGATCTAAGCATTCAAGAGACAAGTTCAAGACTTTATACCTCAAGAAAGTCTGAAATGAAGCAATAACCCCAGATCTATATCTTCTCCTTTAATCCACCACCTTGCTTTGCTCTTCACTTCCTTGAAAAATGGATCCAAAACACCCAAATGCTCCCTAATGGCCTTCTAAGCTCCAAGAAGACTCAAGGGAGGTTTAGGGTTTCGTGGTGGTTATCTAAGGATAAGAGGGTGGCTGATATCTAGGGTATTATGTTCTTTATATAGTGACATACCCTAAAAATTAAGGTTTAGGGACTCTGAGCGTACGGTGGGCGTACTTCTCGTATGTTGGGCGTACGCCTCTCCGAACCCGCGTCCATACGGCCTTATACGTTGGGCGTAACTTCACGCCTACCACCTTGCATGCATGGTACTTACTTGCCAAACATTTCCATTAGGGACCAAGATTGCCAACAACTTCAAAGTACTATAACTTCCTCGTTCTAAGTCCGTTTCCAACGAACTTTATATCCACGAAAAGGTGGCGGGAAGCCTTACGCTCTTAGTCACACCCCAAGCCTAAATGATGTGAATTATGAGCTTTGGTTTGGCTTACGGAATTAAAGAACGCACAATGAACATGGTGATTTCGGTGTTTAAGAGATGCATTCGATTATGTATGGTGTTACAAAAAGGGATCTAGATCTAAATCTACATAAATAACACACACTTACACACACAATTTTACATCTCTCAAGCACACCTCTACAAGTGGTATGAACCCACCTTATATAGAGGTGTTTACATGTCTCTCTCTCACTCTCTATCTCATAAGTCATAAGGCTAATGCACCACATGCAAGTGGGTCTACAAAAGTCAAACCATTTACAAAGTCATACATGGATAACTTTGTACCCCAACATTCTCCCCCTTAAAATTAGGAATGGATGACCCACTTGAAATCTTCCAAAATCGAGCAACTACGCGATCCGAGCCTCAAGCGTGACACATGTTGAGATGAAATTCAAATATTCAATTCTTCCATGATTCTTCAATTTGGGTTCTAGGATGTGAGACCATGCGAACCGAGCATCAAAGAATGATTAAGAGCTTCTCAATCTCCAAATAATCACCCTAAAGTTGAGCATAAAAACACACCCTAAAAATCTTCAATAAGTCCAAACCCATCTCAAACCGAAATCACTTCCGAATCTCCAATCGCATCATTTCATAAACTTCAAAAATTCAAGGTCACTTCGGTCTTCAAGTTCGCGTAATATGAAAAATTTAACTTCGAATTTCCATATAAAGTTCTACCCCTTTTTATAATCGAAATTTAATTATAAAACCATCAAGGAAAGAGAACGTGCTCTATTCAGAAATTTTCACGTCAAAACTCCCCCTTAACATGTGGCAAAAACTTTTTGCTTCAATCCGGAAAACCGAAAAAATCTTCAATTTTTAGCTTCGTTCACGGACCGTCTTTGACAAAATTTCTCAAAAAATGGGTAGAAATTGTCAAATTCAAAATTCTACAGTGACCCGGTGCACCCAAAACAGCCAAAAATGCAAAATTGTCCCCCATTTACGAAACTGGGTAGAAAACATCAATTCGCATTAACTGCAAGGGCCTGAAATGCATATTCTTCAATTTCTCAGCAAAATCAGTCCATTTTCGAATTTGGGCAAAAATTGTCAAACTTTCGAAACTTCAATGACTGATTTCGAAATTTCTGCCTCTTTTCCCCCAAAACTGTCGAAATTAGGTCCTTATGTCGAATGTGGGTGCAAACTGTCAATCTTTTGAAACAGCAAAGACCAAATGTGAAATTTCTGCCTTATTGCATCAAACTGTCGAAAATTTATCCCAAATGTCGAAATTTGTAAAATGTGTCAAACTTTCGAAAGTATAAGGACTGATTTCGAGATTTCTGTGTTTCTTCTTCTTCAATTCTAACGAAAGTACTCAGATAGCGAAACATCACCATATTAACGAAAAAATTTCTCTGCACCGTTTTAACGAAAATTTTTCACTGCACCGTTTTAACGAAAGTTTTTCATATCAATGGAATAACAAAATCGAAGCATGTCGAATGCTTAATCGTGAACAGTAACATCTTAACCATTCAGCTTCGCTTTTCATTACAGTGACCAAAACCATCAATATCCAACTTTCGAAATCAACGGACATCCAAAATGGTGAACATAATTTCACGAACTGAGCTTCCCAGAAACAATTAACCAAATCAAAATCGACATCAACCATTCTTGACTGTCGAATTTATCTTCAAGCAATTAAGTTCGTTCCCAAATCATCCTTTCCAAAATCACGAACAAACTCAAGATCGATTTCAAAATCACGAATTTTATGCCTTCGTTATCATCATACAGTTCACAAGTATCGACATCAACTGGCTAGCCTTCGTTTATAACACCAAAACCTTTGTTATAAACACAGTACTTCAAAATCGAAGTTATCAACAATCCCAATCCAACACACTTGTCATTAAATCCTTCTTATCAAAATCGAATTCTTCAAACCAATAACCAAAAACTTAATTCGACTCAACCACAAACATATTTCGTGTTCAATCAGCCATCATTCTCTTTCAAAACCATCATCGATATCACACATCTTTTCGTCACTGGACAACCCTTCCCAGTTCGTTTTCAAGAAAGTCAATGTCTGTTCATCCCCAAACCATCAACTTTAACATCGTCTTCACCCATCTGTTCAATTCCAGTTCACATGTCAAAATTATCAATCACATATCAACATCCAACACATGACTTCGAAATCAATTTACCCATACACATCGAAACCTAATTCAATCTTCCTGTAGATACAAATTCAGTCGAACAAAGTTTGACTTCAAAAAGTCAACCCCAACTATTCGTTCTTTGATGACGAAATTGATCTCCAAGTATGACCTCCAAAATCAGTCAATACTCATTCGACGCCAAAATCCAAATTTCAAGTAGATATGCGAACTAAATCCGTTTCCAAACAAACGATTTCAAATACAATCGACATACAAACCTACTTCTTACATCCATCTGTTCTTCTAGATCGGCAAATATGATCATCAATTTTGACTTTTTCGGAACAAATTCCAACTGATGACCGTGAATTGCAAATCGTATCAGCATATTTCGTCAACAGAAAATAAGCAGAAATAGAACATTTGATGAAATCGATTTAATAAAATGATGAACACAATCTCGATATTGAATCAAAATCGAACGTGTATGTGAAAAATTAATAGTCAACAAATTCAAACGAATCAATTTTATCTCAAGAAACTGGATCGTGGAGTAATCAAATTGTTGGATATAGTGGCATTGCAATACTTGGATAGACCAAAATGAGAGAAAGGACACTTAAGGTTTATTAATATACTATAAGTACTAATATATTAATAATATTATTTAATTAGTATTGATCAAAGAATTAATCTTGAATTAATTAAGTGATCAAAAAGAGACTAATTAAATATATGGGGTTGATTGTGTAAATAATCTATTCTTGTATAGTGGGCTAATGATCCATGGTTTGTATGGATTGGGTTAAAACCCATAAGGTGCTCCATGGATAGTCCATGGAGGTTACAAACCCATGGATCATGGAATATGGAAAGCCATGACAATTAGGGTTTACATGGTGTAACCCTACTTGTGCTACAACTATATAAAGACCCCTAGACTAGCAAAATCGGGACTACTACAAGCAAGTAAGAGGGCTAGCCCATTTTTGAGTATAGTGAACTTCTCTCAAGGCTATTCCAAGAATTGTGGTGTTGTGTGAAGCATTTGAGGCATCACATTTGGGATGCTAGACTCACAAAGTCATCAAGGAATCCAAGCTACTAAAAGGTATGTTATTCTACTTGAGTTTTGTATTACAAGTTCCCCACAACATGCTAGATAGGAAGTAAACCTTGGAAAATCAAATTTGCATGTATTTAGAGAAAACATAGATCCAAGGTTTCTAGGGTTGCATGTACACCATATGAGTGTTAGAATGCTCAAAACCCAACAGTGGTATCAGAGCCTAGGCTTGTTTTCTTGATACTTGATGCAAACTTGTTGAAAAAGCTCAAAAATCTGGACTCTGCAGTATGAACTCGCCAAGTCCATGTGGGGACTCGACGAGTCCATGTGAAAATTCATCCTACTCGTCGAGTAGGTTCTTGCACTCGACGAGTAGGAGCCCCTGAATGCAGATATTCGAGTTTTGCTGCTGGAAATGGACTAGAAACATTACCCTAAACTATTTTGGTGTTTTAAAACTTGTTTTAGATGGTGTAATGCTTATGCTAATTCATTTACACTGGCTAATATCAAAATTCCATGTTTTATATGTGTTAATATGATTCTTGAAATTTTGATATGAATGTTTGTCACAACTAGCCTTTTTGGCTAGGAAATTCCGTCCTTAAGTAAGCAAGGACTATTGTGAGACTTGTTCTAACACTTCTAAGTGTACAATATGAGTTCCTAATGAGCCATGTAGTGTTAGAATCTAAATCTCTCCAAGTATGCGAAATCTCTCCAAGTATATCGAATCTCTCCTAAATCTCTCCAAGTATGCAAAAGCTCTCCAAAATCTCTCCAAGAATGTGAAATCTCTCCCAAATCTCTCCAAGTATGTAAAATCTCTCCAAGTATATTGAATCTCTCCCAAATCTCTCTAAGAATGTGAAATCTCTCCAAGTATGTGAAATTTCTCCAAGTATATTGAATCTCTCCCAAATCTCTCCAAGAATGTGAAATCTCTCCCAAATCTCTCCAAGTATGTGAAATCTCTCCAAGTATATTGAATCTCTCCCAAATCTCTCCAAGTATGTGAAATCTCTCCAAGAATGTGAAATCTCTACCAAATCTCTTCACGCATCTCAAATCTCTCTCAAATGTCTCTAAGTACATTCCTCAGTCGAAAACAGCTCAAAACCGGAAGAGGAACCCCAAAAGGACCCTCTTGGTCCGGAACCCTCTTAGCCCGGAACCCTCTTGGTCCGGAACCGGACAATTTCGCATCTCAGCTTCGGAACTCCTTCCCTCCGGAAAGTGGCTCCGGAATGCCTTAGCTTCGGACTCCCCACTTCGGAACCATGAAAGAGCTTCGGAATATCCACCTTTGGCTCCGGAACCCTCGCAGGTTCGCTTCCTTCTCCCGGTTTTCGACCACTTTTTCGTTTTAAGCTCGTTTTTCATGATTTTCGCGTGGGATTTTCACCCAAACTTATATTTTGACATATAAGACCATATATATTCATATTTTAATCACATTTTGGGGGAAATCTCAACTTAAGAACAATATGTAGTGGGTGAGATATTGAGATAGAGTGTTGATCTTTCCATTAAGTATGACTCAAGTTAACCCCCATACCTACATAGGACAACCCTCAGTCACTATTCATCCATACCTAGTCAACTATTTGTCCTCTCACACCTCTCCTCCATCTGGTATCTTAATCAAAAGTTGGAAACCCCCATCTCTCCTTCCACTTTACTCACTCTCTCACCAAGAAACAAACACTTCTCTCTCATTTCCCTCTAAAGGAACCCGAAACTCCAAGGCTTCCTTTGAGCTTTTCACCCTTATTCAGTAAGTATTCTCATCCTACATTGAACATTATTAACTCCTTCACTCAGATTATGAATCTCTCATAAAAAAGGTCACCATAATTGTTCTTAGATCTTCAACTCTCCAAGCTCCCACCAAGTGTTCTTGAATTGGAAACCCTTTCTCTTCAGCATTCATCTAAAGAAATCACTTAAGGTGAGCTTCATACCCCACCTTTTTCAATATTTTAATGTTTTTGGGGGAGAGTACAAGTCAAATCTTGCCTAAATACTTGAATAATTGCATGTATACGTATGTTTGTATGTGTGTGTTAAATATTATTAAATTATTATTTTAGTAATATCCTCATGAACATAAGATTTCACAACTTCATAAAGAACAGAGGATACTTTGTGTATAAAAGAGCCTCCGAACTATTGGGTGTGTCCAACTTAACCCCTTTATCTATGCTTTCATGTCTAGAGATAAAAGTTAAAAAAAAGGGACCTTGATAAGTTTACACTATTTCTAGTAATTTTCAAAAATGGAAACTTTGTGACTATTTGCAAACTATCAGGGAGTATTTTATAAATATTCGATATAAAAGTGTGCGTTAAGAAAATATACCAATAGAGCCTTTATGACAGAAATATTTGCATGTCATAAACTGCTGAGGTAAAACCTCCAAGAACATAAGTATTGTTCTATATGTCATAAAACAGAAAATGCATGTCATAACCGACAGTTATAAATTTATACAAATTATAACTTGAAACTTTTTCTCCTGACTAAAATGACATATTTTTTTTAATAAACGAAAAGGAATGAACACGAGCACCCAGTTAACAAGCACAATTAACGATATGGAACGAGAACGATATTTCTATTCAATGAGTACGAATTTCATTATTTACCTAACAAATAATGGATCTCTAACGATTGCTCAAAGGTTGTTAATATTCTAGTCAGACAAATCTCAAAAGTTCCTAAATATAAAAATATTAGTGTACGTCTAAAGTCCTGTAAGGAGTTATAGCCAGAGTCTCCTGGAGGGAGAGCGAGAATTTGTGTATAGATCTATACGGGGTTGACACCCCGCACCTTCGTTGTTCGCTACAGCTAGACAGGCCAGTCTAGGGTGACAAATGTCTTTTCCAAACCGAGGGCGCCTGAGAAACGCCAAAACAGGCACTCCGTCAGATTAGTATAGTTATAATGACTCACTAGAATATGTTATATCAACTAGAAATTTATGTAAGAAAAACCTCATAAATAAATTTTGGCACGTTGTGTTGACTGTCCTACACGTGATAGGTGATGGTCGTCATTTGTTGTGTTGACTGTCCTTTTTCATAGCGTAGAACGTCCACAATTGCCATGTTGATCCTTTCTCCTAACAAGTATAGAGTCGTAATACTGCTATTTTACAAATTAAAAAGCATAGGACCCTATGGATAACGTTTGTAAACGATTTTGAAAACAATAAACTAACCCACACATATACATAGTTGGAACTAGAACTTTCGAATATTTTATAGCAGAAAATATAGGATTTTCTGGAGAAAACGATTTTCTACGATTTCGATAACGATAAATTAGAATGCACACTAAATTTTACTCGATAAGAGGAACTAGATTTTCAACCATATTCTCTTTTTGAAAATAAGGGATTTTTCTGGAAACGGTTGACTATTACTATTCAAAAGAACTATTCTCGTACACAGCTCGCTTTTACAAATCACACTACTTTTCAAATCACTCCTTATAAGGATGAATAAAAGTAAATACATGCACACATATATCCATGATTTTCAAGGCAAGACTTCAAACGATTTCATAGAAAATATCGGATTTTCTGAAAGTACAATAAGAACGATTCTAAACAAGTGTAAACGATTTTATACAAAAATTCTTATGAACTCACCAACTTTTTAGTTGACGCTTTTCAAAACGACTTGTATTCTTAGGGATCTAGTAAGCAGGTAACAAGGGACACGGATGCAGGACTATTTAGTTATAGCTTGGAATTTTCTACTTATGTCTCTTTTGTGTAACTCGAAGAACAAATACAATATGTAAACAATGTAAGTTTGTTATCTCAATGTATGATGTTTGGATTGCTCTGTTTCATTTATATTCAATTGTTATGATACTGCACAATGAAGTCACCCGCCTCCGGACGTTTCCGCTGTCTGGTCCGGGTCCGGGGGTGTGACACATTGGTATCAGAGCATTGTTTATAGTGAACTGGTATATCTAGCCATACAAGATATACAACTATAAATATAATGGGACTAAAACACACTCTTCCTGAACGTATACTTTAAGAAGATAAGTATTTATAAAAGTATACATATCTACTAACACAGTATCATAACGAGAAGAAAACAAAAGTAACTAAAGGTTGAACGCTACAGTCAAACCTAGGCAGTATGTAATCATATCTGGGATAAATATAGCCTGATCAACTATATTTATTTGAGATATGACCAACATGTGCTTGGGAGTGATGGTGGTGTTGCAATAAACCTAAAACCTACCAACTATGAGTACAAGAGAATGCTAAAATCGAACATCAAGTTTAAAATACTATAGGAGTATTTTAGGATACTATAAACCCCTCCCACACCTAAACTTTCCCCGTATATCTCGTACCTTGAGTCTCGCACAAAAGAGTAGTTGAAATTCCTCGCGAAGACTTCCACTACACTGTCACGATAAATTACGGATGGGGCAAGGAGAGACCAGAAGAAGTCCATGAGGAAAAACACATAAGTGAATCCTAAGGAATACCAAGAGATAAATTGTGAAAGGAAGGATTCCCACTAAGAACCCAGCAAGGATAAAAGCGCCAAGGAAACCCTTGACGAGCTCTACCCAATTGGTAGTAGACCAGAGACCCTTTCACCTTTCTCTTCCCAGATACGTAAACACCCCATATAGGTGCTCCTAGAATAGACATACCTAGAAACAAAACGATACCCACACAAGAACAAGTTGAGAAATTAACTCCTATCTAATTTAGGGCGTACCTTCACGAAAGACACCCCAATCCACAATCGACGTGCACCGAACTCCGATAGCCAACACCCTCACAAATCAGGCATCATTTCTGTCTTGGCCACAAGTAACCCAAAGTGACTCCCTGTTTCCAACCCTCTGTCATGGAGCAATGGAGACCATAAACAAAGCCCGATATATGGGAATGTAAATCTGATCCCCCACGAGTAACAAGAACGCCATTCCAAATGCCTTGCGAAACCCACAAGTAGGACCAGAAAACTATGCAGACTATGTACGCTCCTTAAAAGAGGAAATGGTCATTTAGAGACCACAACTCATAGCAATCAAAGCTAGGACAGCCTTAGCAGCATAAGGAAAAAAAGGCACCCTTAATATAAGTGAAATGGCCAAGCACTTTGTGCGCCAAAAGAGGATCACCACATTACTGGCCTTAGGTCCATAATGCCCTTAATCGCAACCAGTAGTAGTAAACCAAGGGGAGTACGCTCTCCAAGAATCCATGCAACCAAACCCACCAACTATACCACTAACTATGTGCTATTTTGACAGACTTAACTTCATGCAATATATGTTTCCACTCTCTATCATAACTGCATCATGGGGATGTAGGTTGACACGATTATACGAGTAAACTCCCTTGAAAGTAGCTACAAGTACTTACGAGCTCACTTTTCCTGTGCAACAAGGCCATGTCTTACCATGGAGATAACCAATACCCTGACGAGAACCGGTCCTACAAATAGACTCCACCACATTCCAAGCCACTGTAACGGCTGCCGTGGCAGCTGTCATGGCATACTTCAATGCCAATAGCACGAACGAAAATAGAAACAATACCGATAAATTAAATCCTAACAATAACCAGGAAAACCAACGAAGGAAAACTCGCCAATGCACCCTAAAACCTAAACCTAAGCTCAAGAAACGGAAGTTTGGAAATGAAAAAGGAGGCAGTTCGACTCAGAGGCCTACTAAAAGACAACAAGTGGAATCAACCCCTACCCCTACTAACCCTACTCCTCCCACATCGAGACAATCATACCTTGGGAACAATCCACCCTGCAACAAGTGCACATACCATCATCGGGGAGCCTGCCAGACATTTCGTTGCAAAAGGTGCAACAAGATGGGGCACACCTCCCGCTACTGTAGGGCCCCGGCCCCATGCGTCACTCCGACCCCCAACCCAGAAGTAAGTCCAGTTTGTCACAAGTGCGGTACAACAAGACATTTCAAGAGAGATTGTCCAACAGAGATGACTAATGAAGGAGTCGACGACTAGACAGGAGTTAACGACAAGGAACCCTACCACAACTTTTGGTACGTTCCACGATAAACTTAAGCATCGAATTATTACAAAACGTTTTTGTCAATTAAAAACATAATCCAGAAACTATTGTCTTGTTAGAGCAAATCCTATAAATTACGGGAAGCTAGGGATCCTTACGAATGGACCATGATGGTCCCATATGAACGTTAGTATCACATATGGTTAGGATTCCGCAAAATAAGAACGTGCGATTCCGCCTTACATTCTGTCACTGGGCTGAATAGCGATTAGGACAGAACCCCACAATCAACCATCTCTAAAGATCCTAAGTATGTACGGTTAAGTCACACCCATCTATAGTGGAAGGACCTGGCAGAATTCGAATTACGAATTCCCTTGCCTTATAGCATCACCCTCGTGTCGCCAAAACACCTAACAAGCATAAACGAGATAGACCCAAATGGTAACAACGAAAACGAAACTAGCAACGATAAGAACACGAACACTAGAACACCTAACAAGCAGAAACGAGATAGAGCCAATGGTAACAACGAAAATGAAACCAGCAATGATAAGAACACGAGCACTAGAACACCTAACAAGCAGAAACGAGATAGACCCGATGGTAACAACGAAAACGAAACTAGCAACGATAAGAACACGAACATTGGAACACCTAATAAACAGAAATAAGATAGACCCAATGGTAACAACGAAAAACAAAACTAGCAACAATAAGAATATGAACGTAGAAAACCCTGTCATTCCTGGCAACCAATACTCCTCAAATCGATGTAACAACAAGGAGTCCAATGACATCAATTGGCACGAACAGACTTGATCCTCCCCTTACAAACCTCGAGCTCTGCAAATAGACTTTCGTCTTACTCAATCAGATAGCTAAACTCTTTCAGCCAGTAACGACAAATCCCTAGTAACCAGACACCTAAGTCCTGGTGTAAGAAATACCACACACTTTTCCCTAGCCCCAATAAAGATTTAAAAATCAAGGAGCAAAAGACATCAAGGGAATCTGAAAGGCTTCCAACCTTCCTCCAAAGATTCCTAAAATCCCTTTTGGAAGCCCCAACCATGTGCTAAACAGGGATAGAATCACCTCGACCCCTGGAAACACCCCGACAACCAAACATCCGATACCACTTAGCACGGTCACAAGAACAGATAGTGTCTGATCACGAGATCGGCATAGTAGAGAAAGGAAAGATCAGACCCAGTCCCTGACCGCAGGAAGCACCTATCTAGCTAATAAGAAAGGAAGACGAAACTACCATAGGCACCACCAACTACGAATAAGCCAAACAAACCCATCCTCAAGGATCGATACTCCCTACCCCCGAATCGGAGACAGATTCAACCAACAACGAGGGCTGGCAGAGGCCGACCTACCATTAGCTCGGGAAAACTATAGGAAGAAAACTCCCAAGATAATCTAAGACTCATAAGGTCAACTACATCACACAAACTCAACCGTGATGACCATAGTCCCAACCCTTAGGGCGCATAAACCGTATTCCTAGGACACCAGGATCCCGATCCCTAGAAGACCATTCAAAAGGCCTCACCAAGAAAGGGCCCGATAACTTATAGTCTCCAATTAACATAAGGAACTAGTTTTGGACATTTCACCTTCCATGTGCTCAGCACTCATAAGTGTCAGACCACCGAAACTCTAGAAATTCCACCTGTCGAGATCAAGGTAAACAAGAACCCACATCCCGAAGAGAAGCATGTGTAATGGACATTGACAAGGTTTGGGATACTACTTGCTTCTAAAACAAGTAATCATATAACAATAACTATCACTCGAACATAGGAGTTGCACCCCTCGAGGCCCTGTGTGGCAAGAGGTGTAGGTCATCCTCTGTTAGGCTGAGATGGGAGATACCCAGCCGACAAGATGACAAACGCCCAATAACACACTCACTAGACCCGATATTATTCGAGAAACCACGTAAAGGATAACCCAAACCCAAACACGACCCCAAACATCGTAACCTCGGCAAAAGAACTATGCAGATAGCATCTTAAAACCTTGAAATCCCAAGTAGGAGATCGGGGTATTATTTAAGAACTCCCCTCGGGGAAGAGTGACTCGAGTCAAAAGGAAAGTAAACTAAATTCCCAATGAACCAGACCCTTCGAGATCCTCGCACGGATCGGCCCGGTAGTCTACAAACTCCAATTACCCTCTGAGTCTAGTAACGCACACCCTGTATTCCATGTATCGAACCTAGAAAGTGTTTATCGGACAACCCTCCCAGTCCCACTAGACAAGACTAAGGTGTACTAGAACCTCCTAACCATTGATCAGCCTATCAAGACAATGAACAGAAAAGTTAAGTATACAAAACAAAACCGCATCCCGATTGTGAAGATTCGAGAGAATGCTAGATGTGAGCCAGAATTTACTTGGGAACGCGAAAACCAGATGAATCGAAAGTACCTTCACCTAGTCCCGTATTCATGACCCTACCTTTCGAAAGAATTTCGGGACGAAATTCCCTCTAACGGGGGGATGATGTCACAACTAGCCTTTTTGGCTAGGAAATTCCGTCCTCAAGTAAGCAAGGACTATTGTGAGACTTGTTCTAACACTTCTAAGTGTACAATATGAGTTCCTAATGAGCCATGTAGTGTTAGAATCTAAATCTCTCCAAGTATGCGAAATCTATCCAAGTATATCGAATCCCTCCTAAATCTCTCCAAGTATGCGAAATCTCTCCAAAATCTCTCCAGGGATGTGAAATATCTCCCAAATCTCTCCAAGTATGTAAAATCTCTCCAATTATATTGAATATCTCCCAAATCTCTCCAAGAATGTGAAATCTCTCCCGAATCTCTCCAAGTATGTGAAATCTATCCAAGTATATTGAATCTCTCCCAAATCTCTCCAAGAATGTGAAATCTCTCCCAAATCTATCCAAGTGTGTGAAATCTCTCCAAGTATATTGAATCTCTCCCAAATCTCTCCAAGTATGTGAAATCTCTCCCAAATCTCTCAAAGAATGTGAAATCTCTCCCAAATCTCTTCACGCATCTCAAATCTCTCTCAAATGTCTCTAAGTACCTTCCTCAGTCGAAAATAGCTCAAAACCGGAAGAGGAACCCTAAAAGGACCCTCTTGGTCCGGAACCCTCTTGGCCCGGAACCCTCTTGGTCCGGAACCCTCTTAGTCTGGAACCAGACATTTTCGCATCTCAGCTTCGGAACTCCTTCCCTCCGGAAAGTGGCTCCGGAATGCCTTAGCTTCGGACTCCCCACTTCGGAACCATGAAAGAGCTTCGGAATATCCACCTTTGGCTCCGGAACCCTCGCAGGTTCGCTTCCTTCTCCTGGTTTTCGACCACTTTTGCGTTTTAAGCTCGTTTTTCATGATTTTCGCGTGGGATTTTCACCCAAACTTATATTTTGACATATAAGACCATATATATTCATGTTTTAATCACATTTTGGGGGAAATCTCAACTTAAGAACAATATGTAGTGGGTGAGATATTGAGATAGAGTGTTGATCTTACCATGAAGTATGACTCAAGTTAACCCCCATACCCACATAGGACAACCCTCAGTCACTATTCATCCATACCTAGTCAACTATTTGTCCTCTCACACCTCTCCTCCAGCTGGTATCTTAATCAAAAGTTGGAAACCCCCATCTCTCCTTCCACTTTACTTACTTTCTCACCAAGAAACAAACACTTCTCTCTCATTTCCCTCTCAAGGAACTCGAGACTCCAAGGCTGCCTTTGAGCTTTTCACCCTCATTCAATAAGTATTCTCATCCTACATTGAACATTATTCACTCCTTCACTCATATTATGAATCTCTCATAACAAAGGTCACCATAATTGTTCTTAGATCTTCAACTCTCCAAGCTCCCACCAAGTGTTCTTGACTTGGAAACCCTTTCTCTTCAGCATTCATCTAAAGAAATCACTTAAGGTTGGCTTCATACCCCACCTTTTTCAATATTTTAATGTTTTTAGGGGAGAGTACAAATCAAATATTGCCTAAATACTTGAATAATTGCATGTATATGTATGTTTGTATGTGTGTGTGAAATATTATTAAATTATTATTTTAGTAATATCCTCATGAACGTAAGATTTCACAACTTCATAAAGAACAGATGATACTTTGTGTACAAAAGAGCCTCCGAACTATTGGGTGTGTCGAACTTAACCCCTTTATCTATGCTTTCATGTTTAGAGATAAAAGTTATAAAAAGGGACCTTGATAAGTTTACACTATTTCTAGTAATTTTCAAAAATGGAAATTTTGTGACTATTTGCAAACTATCAGGGAGTATTTTATAAATATTCGATATAAAAGTGTGCGTCAAGAAAATATACCAATAGAGCCTTTATGACAGAAATATTTGCATGTCATAAACTGCTGACGTAAAACCTCCAAGAACATAAGTAATGTTCTATATGTCATAAAACAGAAAATGCGTGTCATAACCGGCAGTTATAAATTTATATAAATTATAACTTGACACTTTTTCTCCTGACTAAAATGACTTATTTTTTTTTAAAAAAATGAAAAGGAATGAACACGAGCACCCAGTTAACAAGCACAATTAACGATATGGAACGAGAATAATATTTCTATTCAATGAGTACGAATTTCATTATTTACCTAACCAATAATGGATCTCTAACGATTGCTCCAAAGGTTGTTAATATTCTAGTCAGACAAATCTCAAAAGTACCTAAATATAAAAATATTAGTGTACGTCTAAAGTCCTGTAAGGAGTTATAGCCAGAGTCTCCTGGAGGGAGAGCGGGAATTTGTGTATAGATCTATACGGGGTTGACACCCTTCACCTTCGCTGTTCGCTACAGCTAGACAGGCCAGTCTAGGGTAACAAATGTCTTTTCCAAACCGAGGGCGCCTGAGAAATGCCAAAACAGGCACTCCGTCAGATTAGTATGGTTATAACGACTCACTAGAATATGTTATATTAACTAGAAATTTATGTAAGGAAAACCTCATAAATAAATTTTGGCACGTTGTGTTGACTGTCCTACACGTGATAGGTGATGGTCCGCATTTGTTGTGTTGGCTGTCCTTTTTCATAGCGTAGAACATCCACAATTGCCATGTTGATCCTTTCTCCTAACAAGTATAGAGTCGTAATACTGCTATTTTACAAATTAAAAAGCGTAGGACCCTATGGAAAACGTTTGTAAACGATTTTGAAAACAATAAACTAACCCACACATATACATAGTTGGAACTAGAACTTTCGAATATTTTATAGCAGAAAATATAGGATTTTCTGGAGAAAACGATTTTCTACGATTTCGATAACGATAAACTAGAACACACAATAAATTTTACTCGATAAGAAGAACAAGATTTTCAACCATATTCTCTTTTTGAAAATAAGGGATTTTTCTGGAAACGTTTGACTATTACTATTCAAAAGAACTATTCTCGTACACAGCTCGCTTTTACAAATCACACTACTTTTCAAATCACTCCTTATAAGGATGAATAAAAGTAATGACATGCACACATATATCCATGATTTTCAAGGCAAGACTTCAAACGATTTCATAGAAAATATCGGATTTTCTGAAAGTACAATAAGAACGATTCTAAACAAGTGTAAACGATTTTATACAAAAATGCTTATGAACTCACCAATTTTTATTTGAGGCTTTTCAAAACAACTTGTATTCTCAGGGATCTAGTAAGCAGGTAACAAGGGACACGGATGCAGGACTATTTACCTGTAGCTTGGAATTTTCTACTTATGTCTCTTTTGTGTAACTCGAAGAACAAATACAATATGTAAACAATGTAAGTTTGTTATCTCAATGTATGATGTTTGGATTGCTCTGTTTCCTTTTATATTTAATTGTTATGATACTGCACAATGAAGTCACCCGCCTCCGGACGTTTCCGCCGTCTGGTCCGGGGGAGGGGGGTGTCAATGTTCATGTTCTTATGAGTTTTAGAAGATCATAGGAATTATGTGTAACTTGCTTGTAAGGATGATTCTTGATCGTAATGGCTAATGATGGAGTCCATAACTTGCCCTCAAGGTTTGGAATTTCTAAAGTCTTACACCCTAATACTTTAATTTCCAAATTGAACCTTAGAATTTTAAAAGTTTAAAATTCAACCCTTATACTATTATTATATTAAAAGTTTAAATATATAGATATGTATAAGAATAAGTCATTCTTACCGTTAGTAGGCCTCATTCACGAAGCCGGTCTATAAGGGGGGTATAAGGTTGTTGCCTATTAAATAACAACTTAATGGGTGTCCACTCTCACATACCGCTTCCTTGACTGGTGGAGGGTCGTTAGCCGAACGGGTAGGACAAGGACTTTAAATCCTCATTAAAAGTATAATGAAATTATAAAGTAACTACACTTTAATAATTCCCAATCTTAGTTACTTTAGGAAAAATGTGAAATAGGTGCTAACCCATGAAATTACACTTTGTACCTTACCAAGTCGTTAGTGGAGCGCGTGTGGTTAACCGGCACACTAACAAGGACTAGTAAGAGTGGAAAAGGGTAACTTAATTTTATCATAGATCGGTGGAGCGCGTGTGGTTAACCGACACATCGATTAGGTGATAAAAGTTAAGGGTACCAAATCAATTTGCATGGTTATTCACACCTTGTTTGTGATCCTCGGCATCCCAGTCACAAACTTGAGAGGGCACAATTGAGATTCAAACATGCCAGTGAAAGTTCAATGTATCTCAAACGATCTAGGAATTTCAAATCCAATAAAACTTAATAATCTATTTCGTTTTCGTGGTGGAAATTGGTAAATCGTCATTTACCTACCTTCAAATATTTTATAGCTTGGATTACGGCATCCCTCTTCCAACTATAAATAGTTTGTTGGGTCCTAGCCTTAATACTTCATTTAGGTGACTTATTAAGGACTCTTTATCTAATAAAACTTGTCTTTCTTTCTTTTCAGATGTCTTCCAACACTGCTACTGGCTCAAACCCTAGATGCTCCTTTTCCCTAATGAACTTGTGTGGGAAAATCACTTTCGATGAGTCAACTGCTACTCCTGAGGAGATTGCTAAGTACACTACCCATGAGAAAGATGCCACTAAGGTGTCTTGCATCATGTTGGCCACAATGACAGCAGAACTCCAGAAATCCTATGAAGATTACTACCCTTTTGAGATGCACCAAGATATGATTGATAGGTACCATCAGAGTGCTCGTTAGGAGAGGTATGAAATCATTTCCTCCATGATAATAGCTAGGATGAAAGAGGGAGAACCCCTCACTGGTCACTTGCAGAAAATGCAAAGGTTCGTGGACCGGTTACTGAAGCTTAATGTCGACTTTCCTGAGGACATGACGATTGACATCATTCTCCATTCCTTACCTCCAATTTATGATCAGTTTCGTATGACTTATTATATGAACAAGGAGGAAGTCACACTAAGTAAGCTTCAAGGACTTTTAAGGACCACTGAAAGTGGCCTTAAAAGTAAATCATCTGTAATTCCTACTCTTACTTCTGCTCCTGTCTTGGCAATTGGGCAGGGAAAGGGGAAGAAGAGAAAGACCCCTTCGAAGGGTACCAATGGAAAGTCTCTTGATGGCTCCTCTTCAAGTGGAACCAAGAAAGGTTCCATTCCTCCTTCTTCAAACCCAAAGGAAGCACAATGCTTCTACTGCCAGGAAAAGGGGCACTGGAAGCGAAGCTGCCCCAAATACTTGCAGGATGTAAAGGATGGGAAAGTTAAACCCACCCATGCAGGTATTTACACTATATTGTCTAAAAACTCATTACATAATAACTCCTGGGTGCTTGATGCAGGTTGTGATATTCACATTTGTACTGATTTGCAGGGCCTAAGAAGAAGTGAGAAAGTGGAGAACGGGAAGATAAACTTAATCATGGGAAATAGGAAAGCATCACCTGTTACCAAGATAGGAGTTTATTCTTTATTGCTTAATAATGGGTTAATGTTAGATTTGAATAAATGTTGTTACTCGTCTGAAATGGCAAGAAATATTATTTCCTTTCATAGCTTGTACAAACAAGGTTTTTCCTTTTCATTTGATAATGATAATGGTGCTATTAATGTTTATTACAATGATGTATTTTACTTTAAAGCATTACCTTGTGATGGTGTATATGAAGTTGTGAATGTTGTAGATAATCTAGGAAATAATGTGTTGTGTATTGATTCTTCAAATAGCTTAGACAAAGCATACTTGTGGCATTGTCGTCTTGGACATGTTAACAAGAAGCGCATGGGCCAACTCCAAAAGGCTGGAGTTTTGGAATCATTTGACCTAAAGTCGGATGATAGTTGCGAGTCTTGTTTACTTGGAAAAATGACAAAGTCACCCTTCACTGGTTCTTGTGAGAGGGGTGAGGGTTTATTGGACCTCATACATACTGATGTGTGTGGACCCTTCAAAACTGTCACAAGGGATGCTAATCGGTATTATGTGACTTTTACGGATGATTATAGTAGATATGGATATATCTATTTAATCAAGCATAAGTCAGAAACCTTTGAGAAATTCAAAGAATTTAAGCAGGAAGTGGAGAATCAACTGGGTAGGAACATCAAGATGCTCCGATCCGATCGGGGAGGAGAGTATCTTAGTATCGATTTCCTTGACTATCTTACGGAATGTGGGATTGTCTCACAATTGACACCTCCTAGGACACCACATCTGAATGGCGTGGCTGAGAGGCGCAATCGAACCTTGTTGGACATGGTTCGTTCCATGATGAGTCGAGCTTCGTTACCAATCTCATTCTGGGGGTATGCCTTAGAGACTGCCGCCCATTTCTTGAATCTAGTCCCTACTAAAAAGGTTGCCAAAACACCTCATGAGATGTCGACTGGGAAAGTACCCAATTTAGACCACATCAAGATTTGGGGTTGCGGGGCTTTCGTGAGGCATAAGTCTCATGATAAGCTCGAACCTCGAAGTGAGAGGTGTAATTTCATCGGCTATCCACAAAGATCCTTTGGTTACCTCTTCTACAGACCTAGTGAGAATGTGGTCTTTGTAGCTAGAAGAGGAGTCTTTCGTGAGAGAGAGTTCATAAGCCAAGGAGACAGTGGGAGGCAAATTGACCTTGAAGAAATTCAAGATTCAAGTGGTGAAGGAACCTCAAACCCTAGTAATCAACCTGAGGAGGAAACTCCTGTTGATCCGAATGACGAGCCCATACCTCTGAGGTGTTCCACGATAGTTAGGAATGCACCTGAGCATTACTATGGTTTCCATATTACTGCGGAAGGTGATACGCTTATCAGTGATAGTACACTGGTAAGTCTGGATGCACCTAACAGCTAAACGGAAGCCATGGCAGGCCCTGAGGCTGCTAAATGGAAAGAGGCTATGGACAGCGAGATACAGTCCATGTATGACAATCAAGTTTGGAACTTGGTTGACAATGTACCAGGTCATAAGACAGTCGGGTGCAAATAGATCTTCAAGAAGAAGACCGACATGGATGGTAATGTACACACTTATAAGGCGCGACTGATTGCAAATGGCTATTCTCAAACTCCGGGAGTTGATTATGATGAGACCTTTTCACTAGTAGAAAAGATTAAGTCTATTAGGGTTATGTTAGCCATTGCTGCATTTCATGACTATGAAATATGGAAAATGGATGTCAAAACCGCTTTCCTTAATGGAAAGTTGGATGAGGATGTTTACATGAGTCAGCCAGAGGGTTTTGTCAGTACAGAGAACCCTAATAAGGTGTGTAAGCTTGAGAAATCCATCTATGGATTGAAACAAGCACCTCGCAGATGGAATCTTTGCTTCGATGAGAAAGTCAAAGAGTTTGGCTTTTCGAGGAGTGAGGATGAGTCCTGTGTATATGTTAGGGCTAGCGGGAGTATAGTTAGCTTTTTGGTGTTGTATGTGGATGACATACTACTCATAGGAAATGACATCCCAAACTTGCAGGAGGTTAAGTCATGGCTTGGGAAGTGTTTCGCTATGAAGGACCTTGGGAAAGCTGCCTATATCCTAGGGATAAGGATATTGAGAGACAGGAGTAAGAGACTAATTGGACTTAGTCGGAGTACTTACTTGGATAAGGTACTGAAGAGGTTCAGTATGCATGATTCCAAGAAAGGGGAATTACCGATTCAGAGTAACGCCAAATTGAGTAAGACTCAGAATCCGAGTACAGAGGCTGAGATAGCTGAGATGAGTCATGTACCATATGCTTCCGCTGTGGGCTCAATCATGTATGCTATGACTTGTACTCGCCCTGATGTGGCCTTTGCCTTGAGCATGGTCAGTAGATATCAAGGGAACCCTGGCAAGGCTCACTGGACTGCGGTAAAGAACATTCTCAAGTATCTGCGAAAGACTAAGGACTGGGTCCTTACCCTTGGTGGCAGTGATGACTTGAGAGTGGTAGGATATAGCGATGCTAGCTTTCAGACTTATAGGGATAATTTCCGCTCTCAGTCAGGCTGGGTCTTTATCCTAAATGGAGGAGCAATTACTTGGAAAAGTTCCAAGCAGGAGACGGTAGCTGATTCAACTTGCGAATCAGAGTATATTGCAGCAAGCGAGGCAGCAAAGGAGGCGATATGGCTAAAGAACTTCATTGGAGACCTTGGAGTTGTACCAGCTATAAAAGAGCCAATGGAAATTTTCTATGATAGCGAAGGTGCGGTTGCCTTAGCTAAGGAACCAAAGGATCACGGGAGATCCAGACACATTGACAGAAAATACAATTTCATTAGACATCGAATAGAAGAAGGACTCCTCGTGGCTAAGAGGGTATCATCAGATGAGAACCCAACAGATCCCCTCACGAAGGGACTGAGTAGGGTTAAGCAGTTACAGCATGCGAGACGCATCGGGCTGAAGGATGATATTAGTTTTAATAATTAGATAGTTTTGAAACTTGTAAAATGTAATTGACATTTGATGATTAAATAAAAGTTGTTGTTTATTTATGAGTAAAGTGTTACTATCTTATGTTAATCGTTTACTATTGTTTCAGTTTTGCATGTTTTGACTTCCAGGATAATTATATTATTCAAACTCTCCACAGTCAGTCATACTTTGGAAGTAGGTATTGAATTAAGACTGTCATGAATTGGGTTTATAGATTGTATAAGGTGTATTAGACATATCAATGGTTGCTGCAACATTCATGAGTGCTCATAAGTTCTGAGTATTGGACTCAACCCACGCTCACTTGTATCACTTCATGGAATTTATCTCGAGTGATCGTGAGAGGGTAATATCATATAAATCTTCAAGCCTAGAGATATGAGTTGTTGACTATGAGTTGGTTATACATTGATTGTACGAAAACGCATTGGTAACTCGATGTTATAAAACGTGCTTTTGTGCATAATTCAATAACTAGTCAGTACAAGCATATGAGTCGATGTTTATCTGTTCCTTCTAGGATTAGAAGCGATATCTGGGCCCCTCGATGATTTTGTTTTGACCTATGTACCGGGCCCGATCAGAACCTAATTGATGTGTTCAATTTAGTTCTATGTCAAACGGATCAGAGATCGAGAAACAACTGCTGGACAATAAGTACGACATTGTTCCATGTATTTGTCTAGCTGATATCTTAAGAGCAGAGGATTATATGATCACTTATCTTAAATGGCGTATCATCATCATCATCTTAGTTCCAAGGGACTTTGAAAGAGCTACGATTGCTAGTCAGATTCTGAAGTCATATCTGCAACTATAGTTATTAGACTTATCCAAGTGGGAGACTGTTGGATATAGTGTCTAAGTCCATAACTATATTTGGTATGTACTTGACCCGACCTGGCATGGTCCATTTGGGTTGCATGGCATTGCAACACTTGGATAGACCAAAATGAGAGAAAGGACACTTAAGGTTTATTAATATATTATAAGTACTAATATATTAATAATATTATTTAATTAGTATTGATCAAAGAATTAATATTGAATTAATTAAGTGATCAAAAAGAGACTAATTAAATATATGGGGTTGATTGTGTAAATAATCTATTCTTGTATAGTGGGCTAATGATCCATGGTTTGTATGGATTGGGTTAAAACCCATAAGGTGCTCCATGGATAGTCCATGGAGGTTACAAACCCATGGATCATGGAATATGGAAAGCCATGACAATTAGGGTTTACATGGTGTAACCCTACTTGTGCCACAACTATATAAAGACCCCTAGACTAGCAAAATCGGGACTACTACAAGCAAGTAAGAGGGCTAGCCGATTTTTGAGCATAGTGAACTTCTATCAAGGTTATTCCAAGAATTGTGGTGTTGTGTGAAGCATTTGAGGCATCACATTTGCGGTGCTAGGCTCACAAAGTCATCAAGGAATCCAAGCTACTAAAAGGTATGTTATTCTACTTAAGTTTTGTATTACAAGTTCCCCATAACATGCTAGATAGGAAGTAAACCTTGGAAAATCAAATTTACATGTATTTAGAGAAAACATAGATCCAAGGTTTCTAGGGTTGCATATACACCATAGGAGTGTTAGAATGCTCAAAACCCAACACAAATATGTTCGAAATCAATGAAAGAAGCGATGAGTTTGAAATAACAAAGCTCAATGTAAAAATCGGATTTCTATAAGCCATAAACAAACACCGATTTATGACCATAATGATGAACAATAACAGGCTTATGAAAATGGATCATAAATTTGGGCTAATGAACAGTAACTGATTGTGAAACTGGATTGGACTCGAATTTTGTATCAAAATGATTAGAAAACAAGATTTGTCTTGATCTATGAAACAAAATAGATTGGATCTACAATTGGGCTTGAAACAAATTCGATCCAACCATAACAAAAAGATAAAAAATTCAAGAGCATAACACACGAATCAATGATATTTAGAGAGATCATAGAGAGAGACTCGCCAAAAATGCTCCAATTGTGACAAATTTTGCCAAACCGAGAATCGTTCTTCAAAAAATCATGTTGATCTTCGAAGACCCGCTCTGATACCAATTGATGTGAATTATGAGCTTTGGTTTGGCTTGCGGAATTAAAGAACGCACAATGAACATGGTGATTTTGGTGTTTAAGAGATGCATTCGATTATGTATGGTGTTATAAAAAGGGATCTGGATCTAATTCTACATAAATAACACACACTTACACTCAATTTTACATCTCTCAAGCACACCTCTACATGTGGTGTGAATCCACCTTATATAGAGGTGTTTACATGTCTCTCTCTCACTCTCTATCTCATAAGTCATAAGGCTAATGCACCACATGCAAGTGGGTCTACAAAAGTCAAACCATTTACAAAGTCATACATGGATAACTTTGTACCCCAACACTAAAACCTTCCGAATAAACCCGAGACCCTTAAAATACCGAATCGCCCATACCCTTTGGCCTCCGAGACCACAACCGAGTACTTTCAAAACTGGGTGTTACAGTCGACTCTCACCCACTGCTCCCTTGTATGGTGGAGGGTCGTTAGCCGAACGGATTTGATAGGACATAACCTATTAAAAGTTTGATGCTATTAAAGTACTAGAACCTTTTAGATAAATCCTAACTCTAGTTACTTTAGGAAAAAAAATTGTGAAGTGTATGCTAGTCCATGAAAATGCACATCACTCTTTATATGTCGTTAGTGGAGCGTGCGTGGTTAACCGACACACTTATTTGGGACTATAAAGTTGAGTGATGGACAAATCGAAAATTATCATTGTTAATGGAGCGCATGTGGAGTCCCGACACATTAATTTTAGATGATAAATGACCTTGAGGTTGTTAACCAGTTTTGCATGGTTATTCACATCTTATTTGTGATCCTCGGCATGCCAGTCACAAATTTGAAAAGCATAATCTGAGATTAAACATGCCATTGATAAGAGTCAATGAATCTTAAACGATCTAGGAGATTCATGCTACATTGAAATTTGTAAATTTGTATTACCTACCTTGATAAATTCCCAATTAGATTGCAACATCCCTCTTCTTTGTTGTGAATTGTATTTTGGATTCTAGCCTTGAATATTTATTTTGGGTTAAAAATATTAAGGATTTATATCACTAACTAAAAACTATGTCTCTTTATATAGATGTATGGAAACAGTGAATTTGCTACTACTCAAGTCGGCTCCTCCAACTCAAACTTCTCTCTACTCTCGATTTTGTCGAAAGTGAAGCTCATTGTTCCCAACTACATGGATTGGATGAGGAACTTGAACATGACTTTTCGTTATGAGGGCAAGGAAAATGTCATCGGAAAACCTCTTGTCGAAATCGATGAATCCACCGCCACTCCTGAAGAGATTTCCTCCTTCAACAAACATTCTGATGATGCCAAAAGGTCGCTTGTATCATGGTGGCCACTATGGCACTTGAGTTGGCCAAGTTCTATGAGGACTAATGGCCATACGAAATGGTTCTCGACCATGCTAGAAAGTTCCACAAGAAGGCGAGACAATAGTTATTCGAAATGGTCAAACCTTTCATGGTGTTCAAGCTCAAGGAAGGAGAACCTATTTTAGCCCACATACAAAAGATGAAAAGGTATGTGGAGTAACTCCATAAACTCAATGTGTCGTTTGATGATGAGTTGTCTATTGATATGGTCCTTAACACATTGCCTCCTAGTTATGATCAGTTCGTTCTGACTTATCATTTGAACAATACAGAGACGACATTGACTGAGCTTCAGAATTTGTTGCAAACTGGTGAATCGGGGATGAAGAAAAATCATGCATCTAATGCAATAAATTTTCATGTCCTTGCCATTGGATTTGGCAACGGGAAGAAGAGGAAGGCTCCATCCCAATCCAAAATGAGAGGGAAGGCCCATGGTGGAGGGTCTAGCAGTGGGTCAAAGTCGAAGCCCAACTTTGATGTCACCGCGGTCAGTGATCCAAAGGAAGCCACTTGGTTCCATTGTGGTGAAAAGGGACATTGGAGAAGAAGCTTCCCTAAGTACCGGCAGGACTTGAAATATTGCAAGATGAAGTCGTCCTCTTCCGACACTTACAATATTCAAGTCAATAACACACAACTTTCTCATTCTTGGGTCCTTGACATAGGATGTGGTTTCCACATTTGTTCTGATTTGCAGGGACTAAGATAAAGGGAGGATGTGGGGCATGGGAAGATAAACCTAATCATGGGGAATAGGCGATCCTCACCTTTTATCAAGATTGGAACATATGGGCTTATGCTTAGTAGTGGTGTTAGGGTTAATTTGATTTATTGTTGTTGTTCATCAAATATGACGCGAACCATTATTTCATTTCATGCACTATTTAGATAAGGTTTTAGATATTCATTTCATAAAGAATTTGGTTATGCTTCTGCTTATCATAATGGTGTTTATATGTCTGAAGGTTTACCTTGTAATGGTGTGTATGAAACTGTGACTTGTGTTGATAACCTAGGCAATAACGTGTTTCATATTGATTCGTCCAATGGTGTGGACAAAGCATGTTTATGGCATTGTCATCTTAGGCACATACACAAGAAACGCATCGCCAAACTCCAAAAGCATGGGGTGTTGGAATCATTTCATCTTAGGATAGATGATAGATGTGAATCTTGTCTCTTGGGCAAGATGACAAAATCACCTTTCAATGGAACATGTGAAAGAGGTGAAGGATTGTTGGACCTAATCCATATGGATGTGTGTGGCCATTTAGACCCACCATAAGAGATGCTAATAGATACTACATGAAATTTACGGATGATTATAGTAGATATGGTTATATCTTCTTAATCAAACATAAATTGGAAACCTTTGAAAAGTTTAAAGAGTTTAAGCACGAGGTCGAGAATCAATTAGGCAGGAAGATAAAGATGCTCAGATCTGACAGAGGTGTGAGCATCTTAGTATCGAGTTCCACGACTATATTAAGGAATGTGGAATTGTTTCACAGTTGACTCCTCCCAGAACACTACAACTTAATGGTGTGGCTGAGAGATGTAATCAAACCTTACTAGACATGGATCGTTCCATGATGAGTCGACCTTCTCTTCCTATTCATTTCTATGGGTATGCCTTAGAGACAGTCACCCATATTGTGAATCTTGTTCCAACAAATAAGGTTTCCAAAACACCTCATTAGATGTGGAAAAGGAAATCTCCCTTGATCGCACATATCAAGGTCTGGGGTTCTGAAGCACTCGTAAGCCAATATTCGCATGAAAAACTTGAACCCAAAGACAATAAGTGTTATTTCATTGGCTACCCACATATTTCCTTTGGATACTTGTTCTACAGACCTAGTGATAATATTGTCTTTGTAGCTCAAAGGGGAGTCTTCTGCGAGAGAGAGCTCAGACAACACTAGCACTCAACATGTGGAAGAGATTCCAGTTGAGCCAGTTTACAACTCATTACCCCTTCGTCGTTCCAATAGGGTTAGCCTACCACATGAGTTCTATAGTTTCCATATTACTTTATATGATGACACCTATTTTAGTGATCGTACATTGGTAAATATGGATGAGCCTACTAACTACAAGGAAGCAATGGCAGGCCCTGAGGCTGCTAAATGGAAGGAGGCGATGGAGAGTGAGATTCAGACCATGTATGATAACCAACTTGGTTGATCATGCACGTGGTCGAAATACATTTGGGTACAAATGGATCTTCAAAAAGAAGACCAACATGGATGGGAAAGTACATACCTATAAAGTTAGGTTGGATGCAAAAGGATTTACTCAAACCCAAAGGATTGACTATGATGAGACCTTTTCACCAGTAGCTAAGATAAAGCCTATCAGGATCAAAAGCATCTTGTAACTGGATGTTCTAAAGGGTAATTCCATGTGTAATTTGATGTGTGAATTGTCTGACTATATAGTCAATGTAATTCGTTCATTTTTCCCTAACAGGAAAAGTGATATCATTGGGCCCTTCGATGATTTGATGTTGACTAAATAGTGTTGGGCCCAGCCAAGACTAATTTATGTGTTCAATTTGAAGTCCAATCAAGTCTTTACAAATTGGGAAATCGGGAAACATAATTTTGGACAATGAGATTGATTATGATCCATGTCTCATGTTTATACGATATCTTTAAGAACGAAGGAATATTTGATCACTTATGTCACGACCCAAAAATCATGGGTAAAAATTTCATTATTAATATAGCTAAAACATTAATACCATTTAGCTTAACATTCCAAATCATAGTTAAGTAAATCATTTATCAGAGTTTATCCCAAAATCAATCATTGTGGAAACCATAGGTGTGTGCATTGCGATCAATCCGAGCCCTTCCTTTCTAAAAGGATGATATCTGAAACCATAAACAAACCTGTAAGCACAAATCTTAGTGAGTTTTCCCAGAGCATACCACACACATAATCCGCATAACACATATCCTGATAGCTATAGAAGCTACCTATAACACATAAGCCATGCATACATAAACCTAGGAATGTCATGGGCTACCCCACATGGTCTTACATCCAACGTGTCATGGGCTACCCCACATGGTCTTCACCTAGGAATGTCATGGGCTACCCCACATGGTCTTACATCCAATTGCCACGGGCTCCCCCCGGGGTCTTCCATGCAATAACATACATAACCACATAACATATCGTATATCACAGAAATATCTACACATAATACAAACATAAACCTGTAAGGATGTCGTGGGCTCCCCCAAGGGTCTTATACCATCGTGCCATGGGCTACCCCACATGGTCTTTAACTAGGAATGCCATGGGCTACCCCACATGGTCTTACATCCAATTGCTACAGGCTCCCCCCGGGGGGTCTTCCATGCAAGTATCACAAAGACAACCAGCATATCACATAGCATATAATTACTAGCATACCATTTAGCATAAGCTATCTATCATACCACATATCCCTACTACAACTAGTGTACCACATAACATAACATGGGCCAGCCTTGGTACCTTAGACCCATTGGTATGGTGAGAAGACTCACCTCTCAAAGGCCGAACGGGCAAACTGAAGTCAGATATATCCCACGCTGCTCCTCCCACACTGTCTATAATCAATGAGTAAATAACTCAGCATAATCCCATTACCCCCAGGGTCAACCCTGGTCAAAGTCTAGGTCTATAGTTAAGGTCAATAGTTCATATTGACCTTGACTCTATGAGTACGGTCAGTCACTCGTCGGGTCCCCTGCTTAACTCATCGACTCGTCGAGTCATCCGAGGGACTCGTCGAGTTCCTTGATGTTCACAGCCGTAAACCACCAACCGAACACCCTTGACCGTGAACCGTTGGCCATGAACCCTTGGCCGTGGACCCTTGGCCGCGAATGAGAAAACCCGCAAATGAGAAAACCCTCGACGAGTACAATCAGTCACTCGTTGGGTCCCCTGCTTAACTCATCGACTCGCCGAGTCATCCGAGGGACTCGTCGAGTTCGTTGATGTTCACTGTCGTAAACCACCAACTGAACACCCTTGACCGTGAACCCTTGTCCGTGAACCCTTGGCTGTGAACCCTTGGCCGCGAATGAGAAAAACCTCCCGACTCACCGAGTCACAAGAGCGACTCGACGAGTTCCCACGTATTCGGTCCTTTCCAGTGGGATTTAAGGTCCCAAACTTCAGATCCATATTCTCCTAGTGATAATACCACGTAAAGTTTCCAACTTTACGTTCATATGAATTCTCATAATGCCAAAACCACCTCAACAAGCTTCTTACAAATCCCAATGCATGAATAAGAATTAGGCTGCACCAAGGAGACAACTTAATGACATTTGGGACCTAAGAAGTTCCAGATCTGGAACCATATCCTTGTGATAGGTCTAGATCCAAACTTGGTTCCATTCCTCAAGGATGGCCATAATCTTCCAAATGAAATCTAAGAGCTTTAAGCTTTAAGGTAACAGATTAATACCTCAATTAGGTGCCCAACACAAAATAGATACTCGATCTACTGTTTTCCCCTTGATACTTCTTTTTCAAGCTTGGAATTCCTTCCACAATCCCAAGTGTTTGTGGCCGTAAACGATCTCTTATGATGCTAAGGGGGGATACAAAGGCGTGTAATGTCGTTTATATAGGGGGCAAACCCTAAAATTTAGGGTTTTCTTTAAACAGCTCAGACTCGCCGAGTCGACCCCTCGACTTGCCGAGTTGGTCTCGTCCCGCGTTCCATGTTATCACGACTCTACTCGACGAGTTGGGCTCCCAACTCGCAGAGTTCATGCACCAACACCCTACAAACTCAAAACCGGGTGTTACGACTCTCCCCCACTTAAATTAGATTTTTTCCTCGAAATTATGCCATACCATCCTCATGCCAACTAACTAAGGCCTCATGGCCACAGCCCCGAGCATACCCTAGCCTTTCCAAGGCAACCGAAACCAACCCTCGTACGGTTCTAGAACCCGAAGTTGAACGAATTCCTTGCAACCTGATCACACCTGCTTCATCCGAGATCTGAGGTTTCGAGATGGTCTGTCTCCCTAACAGAGTGCCCACATCGAATCATCAACGAACTGATTCCACAAGAAACTAGTCTAGATAGAATACTTCCCACTCGTAATACCTTGAAGCTTCCTAAAGAAAAAAAATCACCGATCAACTGCGACTACCGAATATCAAGCAATTCCACACACCGACCCCAAATTACTGAAGTCGCTCCTACTCCTCTTGCTGCCACATGGTTGCTTTCCTAAAGAATAACCGGGGACCTCCCTGGTCCCAACCTGTCTGCCAACTATCCGGAACACCATACACTACCCGATTGCTGAGCCAAAAACACACTCAGCAGTCCCTGTGACCTCCGAAGAATACCTTGTCTAACCAAAACTGCCCTATCTCCTTCATTCCATTTGATCTATCCGATCGACATAGGCTGACAACCTGTCGCCACTGAATCCGACTCAAAAAGGGTGAATACTACTAGAATCGTTGTAGTCTTGCATCATACCAGGTCTCCTTCGACCTGACGTTTCCTGATTCCGACATGTCGTGGCTCTATTACGGATAGAGCCACCCGAGACACATCACAATGGCTTAAACTACCATCAAACCAACCCGTTCACCACCCTGGAATTCTGCCCTCGATGCCCTTGGCATATAGATGCCCCACATCCCATCTCACTAAAACAAAATCCTGCACGAATTCCGATTCGGGTTCCTATCTAGATCTGAATTGTTACTCCGCTCCTATCCAAAGATCCTTGAATCGGCATTTGGGTAATCCTCAATAACTTCCCATCATCCTTTACTCGATCGATTAATAAGTACCTTTAGCCAATTCTCTGAGACTTCCAGTCTCACACCCGGTCCAACCACCAGGTTCTTATGAGATCCAATAACAGGGCTACCTAGCCGTAGCCCTATAAAAACATGCACTACTTGACCACAAGATCCTGTATCACGAGGTCCAACCCATAGCTCAGCAGTCTCCACCGGTTCCATCCTAATTTCCCATAACCATCCGGGCTCGCCCCCAGATAACTGATTGGTCAAACACCTCTGGTCCTGATCCTAACTAAGCTGTGGCTCCCCCACAACCCAGTGAACTAGCGTGCCCTAGTCCAAATCACCTGAAAGAATCCGTGAACGCTACGACACCCCCGCAGTATTACAACACTCTCTACTGCTAGTGAATGCTACGTCTCCCCTGCAGTCTTACAACATTATACCCTAACTGGCCATTAGTGAATGCTACGGCTCCCCCGTAGTCTTACATCGCTTTAACCCTTGCTTCTGACCTGGACACCTAGACGGTTCTCCCCCACTTACATCCAACTAAGTCCGCTCAGCAATTGACAACTGAAGGATTCCCAATCCTCATTACGTTCCAGTGTTCACCTTGCTGACGACCGGTGCTCACCAAAGCTTAAACACCAAGATTAACCCTTCCAAATCAACACGATTCCCGAAATCCAACTAACACATCTTGTGTCCTGAAAATGTCAATGACTCTAGCTGTTCACACTGATATCACATTCAGATCTTGGAGTCCAAAGGTCGGATGCTTCCACAATACTTCAGCGACAGCTTCTCACTCTCCCTCGTCAACTCCGAGGGGCTTTCCTAACATAATTCATAAGGTTACTGAAACCTAGTCAAAATCCCCTCATACGAACCTTTGAACCAACCCCGACCATTCTCAAAATGACACTCAAATGCTGGAAAATCCTTGATATATCAGGAGATGACCCCGTACTACTCCACCCAAATTCACAGTTTCCAGATGGCATATAAGTTTTGTTGAAGATGCGTTTAGCTCAACCACCACCTGATATAACAACCAACGATACACCTTCCCATGCTGAAGAAAAATATTTGCTACTAAATACAGGCATCGCTGGTGGGGAGGAAAAAGGGTACATACCTTGCACCCTTGCCTGCAGGAGTTCCGATCTCCCCAGTCTGACCTTACAAAGTGGGGTCCCTTCCTGCTTGGACCCGACTCTACCCTCTCGTCCAATGGTGATCCTCAAAATAGTCGGAGCGGATGCACTCACCGCTCCTCTATGATTGTCAAACGGTCGACCTCCTTGTCACCCTTCTGATCGCAACAAATATAACGGGCTTGCCCCCAGTGGGCAATCATTGAAAATGTGACCAAACCTGCTACACCCGTAGCAACCCAGATCACTGAACGGGTTCCGACAACGACTCGGAGCAATCACGATATATGCGGATTCTGCTCCGCGAGGTATATCCGTCTGAAGATCTCTCAAAGATTCCTCGACGTGCTGAATGGCATCTGACACCCTTGCTAACCCAAACAATAGCAGAAAACCGACCCGAGAACCAACTTATCACAATTCCCAAATGATACAAATACCTGATATCCACCGGAAATGGCCGAAGATAGCATATCCACAACATTCGAGGGAATCCTGACCACCTCCTCCTGTGATACCTTGGCCACCCTGAGAACATGATGAAACACCTCCTTCCGATCCCAATGACAATCTAAACCCTCGGACCAAAACTTAATCGCGCAGTTTCTGCAAACGTTGCACTGGTTCCGACCCTGCTGGCCTCTCAAAAGCTGATCCAACTCTTGGGTCTCCGCCCGAGACCCTCCAATAAATTCACCTGAACTGAACCTATCTCATAATCAATCTTCCTTCCTTGGTTTTAAAATCCATATCATTCAGGGTCTCACACCCCGACACACTCATCGGCTCAATCGCCAACGACTGAACTACAGTAGCTGGAGCAACCTCTGCTCTAAACCGGCTATAAACTATTCCCAAGACATAGTTTCAAATCCCAAAGTGCAATAAATCGCACAATCAGCCCTTGCCGACCGATACAAGAGATCCAAGGCGAACTTGAAATCTTGGTAGTCCTTCCACTATCTGGCTCACCACCGGAGCTGGGACCAAACCCTGGTCCTACCCATGCATGCTCATCCTCATTCTTCAAAGCAGCTAATCCCATGATCAAGGCATCACCAAGAATTCTCCTTCCCGTAAGCTTCTCAGATTCTCCAAGACTCTCACTGATTCGAGTATGGATCCTGTGCTTTCAGTAGTACGGGCCCAATACTACCTTCCACACCTATCCATACTTTCCTCCAGATTCATCCTGAATCCTCTAAGTCACCTACTCCCATGATGTACCAAATGTCTGCTAAACAACAACACAATATCCACCGAAGCACCTCCTAGGCTCCTCCTAGGTTCCTAACCCCCCCAGTCCTCAACTGCTGAAAGATTCCCAGTAATGTCAACTAGCTACCTTATGAATATAACCACATGTAGTAGAGATCAAATAATCCTTCAAGTAAAAGACTTAATCCTAGAACGGTTAGACTCAAACAAGAGCTGCACAATAGGGCCAAATCCATCACTCTGAGATTATCCAGCCTGTGCCACATGTGACCTAGCATATTCACTTAGTAGCTAGCTCACATTACTAGAAATCCTACAAATCACAAAGCAAGCAGCATTCAGACAACGGAAAACTAACCGACATAATCTAGTCAAACAATTCTATCCATACTTCCAATTGACAATCAGGTGAATCATGTCACTAGTCTCATCCTGGGCTTACCCTAGGGTAATCTCCGACCCACAAACTATCATAGAACATTCGCCCATATACCACAACCCATGTTGTCTACATCCACCCTCGCTGTCGGCTGCCTTATGCATGCAAATTATACACAGAACAAGATCTAACAGACTGTCGAATAATAGATTCTACCCTAAGACCACAGGAAATAAGGTCAAATCAGTTATTCTAAGGCTATAAGATCCTAACCGTATACAATTTTCAAAACATACACATTGTAGTTACGAACACCAATTATCATTCTCATTCTAGCATGACATCCAATATCCTCATAGCTACAAGCACCACATATCAGGCCAACCTATTGCTGACTACTCAGCACCAGCATGCGATTCTACCAGCTCATACAACATATAAAGGCATATCTCCTAGCCCTAACTAGAATGTGTTACACAGATTCATAATCACATCATAACAGATAACAAATGTGGGTATTCTGGGGAAACTTACTTGAGCTCAGTTGATTGCATGCACCACATGTAACATCCGGATTACCAGATATATTATTTTAATTATGTATTTTTTAGGTTCATTGATCTACTCGACGAGTTGGTGCTATAACTCGCCGAGTAGAAGCGGATGTGGCCACGTGAGTTTAATGATCTACTCAACGAGTCCGAGAGTAGACTCGTTGAGTAGGTGCTGTGAGTGGAAACCCTAGATCCCCCGGTTTGGGGCCTATTTAAAGGCACTTATAGCCTCATTTGCGGCCACACCTCACAGAGAAGAAACCCTAATCGCCCCCCCCCCCCTTGAGCTTTTGAGAGAGTTTTGAGCCTTACTTGAGATTTGTGGGTGCATTTGGTAGAGGAAAGGAGGATTCCAAGCAAGGATTGTGAAGATGCTATTAGATCAGCTGCTTATACGTCCAAGAGCTTCTGTTAGAGGTATCAAGTTTGAACCTTTCTCTTTTGATTGAGTGGATCTCTCTTTTTGAAGATTAGGGATTCTTTTCTTTATATTTTGGGACTTTGAGGATTTGGGGTTCCTGAGGAGGCTTGAACTCCAGATCTGGACCTTAGGACGTCCCTAGCATCTAAAGGTTCCTGCTTTATTCAGCCTTGATGGAATTTATGAGTGAAAAACCCATTTAGATCATGTTCTTGGCATTTCATACCCAAAATGCCATGCATGGATGTAGAGTCTATGACTTTACGTGATAAATGAGCCCTAGGAGTATGGATCTGGGGTTTGGGAAAAGTATCATGCCTTAAAGTCGTCTGAATGCAAGTTGAGTCTGAATGGACTCACCAAGTTGATGAGCCGACTCGGCGAGTAGATTAGGGTTGTCCCGATTAGCTGGATCAGGCGAAAGCTCGGCGAGTTAGGGGTTAACTCGACGGGCTGGACCTTCATGAGATTGTCGAGAATAGATGGGACTCGACGAGTCGCACGAGTGCACTCGGCGAGTCTGGTCAATTTAGACTATTGACTAGAGTTTTACTTCTGTTGACTTTAAGGACTGGTCAAAATGAGTAATGGAGGATAGGGAGGGGTAAAATGGTCCTTTACCCATTTCTAGGGCTAAGAGTGTAAAAGAGATCATTGAATGGTGTATTTGAGTGTAAGGAGAATATTAATTAGAGATATTATCCTTGTGATAGGCGGAGGCTAGATCGAGGATTTCGAGCATGCGATTTTACTAGCTAGCTTACGAGGTGAGTCTTCTCACTATACTTTGCCTAGAGTGGTATCTATGTGTGACCAGAGGGTCTTATGTGTTTATTTGAGTACTGTGATATTACTGCATTATGTCTGTGTGATTTATGCTATGTGTTATTCATTGTTTACAGAGTTAGGACCAGAGGGTCCACAGAGTTAGGACTGGAGGGTCCATCAGAGTTGTGGGACTGGAGGGTCCCACTGAGACACATTGACCGGAGGGTCTTACAGAGTTATAGCCTCGACTGGCTAATTTGTTGTATGTGGTATTTTGGGGAACTCACTAAGCTTCGTGCTTACCGTGTTATGTGTTATGTGTTTCAGGTACTTTCGATGATCTCGGGAAGGCCCCGGCTTGATTGTACACACACTCGCTTTGGAGATATATTTTGGAGGATCCAGGTTTATGTGATAAACAACTTTTGATAAATAAATTGTATTAACGTTGATACTTGAGATTTTTGGGAAATATGACATGTGATTTTTATGTTTGAAATGAAAATTTTGGTTTGAAAATTTTACGTCGTTACAAGTTGGTATCAGAGCCTTAGTTTGAGGGATTCGGATGCCCCTTCGGGTGTGTTTGGACTCAAACTGAGGATTTGAGAAAATTTTTCAAAAGAAATGAATTTTTCTAAAAAGAGAAAGAGTTTTAAGAGAAACCGAGATGGAGCAGTGTGTACAATCAGCCAGAGCCCGAACGGTGATTTCCCAAAATACCCTTACTTAGTGTGTTATGAGATAATTATGAAATGATAGTGATGCATGCTAGAAAATGAGCTAGGTATTTCATATCTTACGGCTAGGGTTTCCTGATTTGTGATGCCTTAGCTTAGGAGTCGTTGTTGCCTGTTATGTGCTTTGAGTATATATTAATGAGAATAGTGAGCAAGAGCACCTAGAGAGAGAATTCTGAGACGAGAGTAGTCTAATATTGAGAGAGATAGAGTACTTGGGAATTAGAATCCTAGGAGGAGGACTTAGGGTGACTACAGGCCGGGTGTGGAAGGTAGTATTGGGCCCGTACTACTGAAAACACCAGATCTATATGCAACCCAAGTAAGAATCCTTAGGAAGCTAAGGAACAAGTAGGGATGGGTAATCGAGTGCGAATATGCTTGAGAGAGTCTCTGATGATTTTGTGTTATGTTTCAGAGGAATCATGGGGGGTACACGCTACAGCTCAGGAGGCAGTGGGACTACTGATGATGAGATTCGGAGGATGAATCAAGAGGAGGTGGCCGCAGCCCTCCGAGCAGAGATTCCCGAGATGTTTGGGTCTATCAAGACCACCCTGATTGAGACATTTGATGAGCGATACATTGTTGTCACTGAGTCCGCTGCTGCTGCCGCCACTGCAGATGTCGCTGCTGCTAGGCCACAGGGAGGTGACTCGTTGTTGTTCCGGGAGTTCAGCAACACGAAGCCACCAGAGTTTGATGGGACACAAGATCTGATTGTTGTGATGAGATGGATTTCTGATATCGAGGGGTGTTTCTACACTTTTTCATGTCCAGAGCACTTGAGGGTACGGTTCGCGCTGAACCAGCTTCGCTTGGGAGCGAAGGATTGGTGGAAGTTTGTGACAGCTCATTTTACTCCTGCAGAGCACACTACCGTGACTTAGGAGAGGTTTACTGTGATGTTTCGAGATGAGTTTGTTACCCCGGTGGAGAGGGAACGGTTGGCCCAGGAGTTCCTGTCCCTCAAGCAGAGGACAGAGTCTTCGACAGTGATTACGAGGATGTTTCATGAGAGGGCGTTGTTCTGCCCTGAGCACGTGTCTACCGAGCAGGCACATATGAGTTGGTATTTGAGAATTCTGAGGAGGGATATTCATGTGTTCGTGGCGAACTCGTCTTATCGGTCATTTGCTGAGCTTCTGGCAAATGCCCGAAAGAGGGAAATTGAGCTGGAGACTCAGGCCAGGGAGGAGGCAGAGTCTCAAGGGAGAGACCGGCGGCCTGCACAGTCTCAACCGGCAGCCAAGTGGGCTAAGCCCGCAGATTCGAGATCAGGAGGCCAGAAGGGTTGCACATGTGGGAAGTGCAGCAAGGGTCATGAGGGGATATGTCGAGCGGGGTCTTGCTACAAGTGTAGCAAGGAGGGGCACATTGCGAAGAATTGCCCCAAGGGGTTTGCATTCTGCTTTCACTGCAACCAGACCGACCATCGAAAGGCCGAGTGCCCCCAGCTGCTTCAGGGATCTGCACCCGCTACTGTACGAGCTACCGAGAGTCGGCCCGTTCGAGGTGCCGAAGGTTCGTGGGAGAGCCTTCCAGCTGACCGCAGAGGAGGTCCGCGCAGCACCTGATGTGGTGGCCGATATGTATTCCTTTATTCTGAGTTATTTGTGCTTATATTGTGATATGCGTAGGTACTTTTCTTGTGATTTTTGTACCTGCCTTAGTGCTATTTGACTCGGGTGCGAGTCGATCTTTCGTATCATTAATGTTTAGTCGCCACATCAGTATTCGATGTGAATCATTGAGTCGACCTCTGAGAGTTTCTATAGCCGATGAGCATGCGGTGTTTCCCACTGATGTGATCCGGGGATGTGTGCTTGAGATTTTTGGTGTTGAGTTTCCGATAGATCTGGTACCGATCGCCATGGGTGATGTCTGTGTCATTGTGGGCTTGGACTGGTTGAGCCGGTACGGAGCTGTAATCGACTGCGAGCGTCAGTTGGTGACCATACGAGACCCTAGTGGGGGAGTGCTTACAGTATATGGCGAGGGTACCCGATCTGGATCAGCTTTCTGCTCTGCTGCCAGAGCAAGATAGAGTCTACTGCAGGGTTGCATGGGTTTTCTGGCGTACGTGATGGATACGCAGGTTGCTGCTGGGAGACCGAGTTCTATCTCTGAGGTTCCGATAGTGTGTGAGTTTGCGGATGTTTTCCCCGAGGAGTTGCCAGGAGTGCCTCCCGAGAGGCAGGTGGAGTTCCTGATTGATTTGATTCCGGGTGTGGCACCTATTGCAAAGGCACCCTATCGCATTGCACCACCAGAGATGCAGGAGTTATCCTCTCAGCTCCAGGAGCTGCTGGGGAAAGGGTTCATTAGACCGAGTAGTTCACCGTGGGGAGCTCCGATCCTTTTTGTCAAGAAAAAGGATGGTTCGCACCGGATGTGCATTGATTACCGGGAGTTGAACAAGTTAACGGCCAAACACCGTTATCCACTTCCGAGGATCGACGATTTGTTCGATCAGTTGCAAGGGGCATCTTGGTTTTCCAAGATTGATTTGAGATCAGGGTATCACTAGATGAGAGTACGCAAGGAGGATATTCAGAAGACGGCCTTTAGGACTCGTTATGGGCATTACGAGTTTGTGGTGATGCCTTTCGGGCTCACCAACGCACCAGCAGCGTTCATGGACCTCATGAACCGGGTGTGCAGGCCCATGTTGGATCGATCGGTGATCGTGTTCATCGACGATATCCTTGTGTACTCGAGGTCCAGGGAACAACATGAGGAGCATCTTAGAGAGGTTTTGGGAGTTTTGAGATCGGAGAGGCTATATTGCAAATTCTCCAAGTGTGATTTCTGGTTACGAGAGGTCCAATTCCTAGGGCATCTCATTAATCTGAATGGGATATTGGTCGACCCAGCCAAGATTGAGGCAGTCATGCGGTGGGAGGTGCCGAGATCCCCATCCGAGATCAGGAGTTTTTTGGGATTGGCCGGCTACTATCAGAGATTTATCAGAGAGATCTCCAAGATTGTCGTCCCCCTCACCAGGTTGACCCGGAAGGGTGTTACTTTTATTTGGGGTCCCGAGCAGCAGACCTCATTTGAGACCCTTCGCCAGAGATTGTGTGAAGCCCCAGTGTTAGCCCTTCCCGAGGGAGTGGAGGACTTTGTGGTTTTCTGTGATGCATCCATATCCGCGTTGGGTGCAGTGTTGATGCAGAGAGGGTATGTGATAGCATACGCATCGAAGTAGTTGAAGCCTCATGAGACAGGTATCCCACCCATGATCTGGAGTTAGGGGCGGTGGTGTTCGCCCTCAAGATCTGGAGCCACTATTTGTACGGGGTTCGGTCTATCATATACACGAACCACAAGAGCCTGAAGTATCTCATGGATCAGCCCAACCTAAATATGAGACATAGGAGATGGTTGGATGTGGTGAAAGACTATGACTGCGACATTCTGTATCATCCAGGCAAGGCTAATGTGGTAGCCGATACCCTAAGCCGCAAAGTAGAGAGTGCTCCGATCCGAGGTGTGTATGAGGATGACGGTGATGACTCTAGTCTTAGATACCATCCGAGAGGCCCAAACGGAGGCCGTGAGACCGGAGAACTGCAAGAGGGAGTGGGTGATTGGGCATGTGTCCGAGTTTGTGACGGATAGCCGAGGGCTTATGACTTTCCAAGGGCGGATTTGTGTGCCCTATACGGGCGGAGCTCGGCATATACTGATGGAGGAGGCACATAGATCAAGATTCTCTATCCATCCCGGGGCCACTAAGATGTATTTTGGCCTGAAGAGAGATTACTGGTGGCCCTGTATGAAGATGGATGTATCATGGGTAGTTGAGATGTGCTTGACTTGCCGTCGGGTCAAGGCAAAGCACCAACGACCACATGGTCTATTGCAACCTTTAGAGATTCCCCGGTGGAAGTGGGAGCAGATCTCGATGGACTTTATCACCAAGTTACCGAGGACTGCACGTGGAGTTGACGCGATTTGGGATATTGTGGATCGACTGACGAAGAGTGCTCACTTCCTTGCTATTAGTGAGAGCTCTTCTGCGGAGAGATTGACCGAGATTTATGTGAGGGAGGTGGTAGCTTGGCATGGAGTGCCGACGTCGATAGTGTCAGATCGAGACGTGCGTTTTACTTCCAGATTCTGGAAGAAGTTTCATGAGGAGTTGGGTACCCGGTTACACTTCAGTACCGCGTACCATCCGCAGACAGACGGGCAGAGCGAGCGAACGATTCAGACGCTGGAGGACATGATGCGTACCTGTGTTATGGATTTCGGAGGAAGTTGGGAAACTTACTTACCCTTGGCTGAGTTTTCTTACAACAACAGTCACCATTCCAGCATTAGTATGCCTCCTTTTGAGCTCCTTTATGGGAGAAGGTGTCGGACTCCTATCTGTTGGGGAGAGGTGCGGCAGCGAGTGATGGGTAGCACTGAGATAGTGCTCAATACGACCGAGCAGATTCAGCTGGTCAGGCAGGGGTTACTGACGGCCCAGAGTCGCCAGAAGAGTTACGCAGACAGGCGACGATCCGAGCTTGAGTTTCAGGTTGGAGATTTTGTCCTTCTGAAGGTATCCCCTTGGAAAGGGGTGATCCGATTCAGTAAACAAGGCAAGCTTGGGCCCCAATACATCGGTCCTTTCAGGGTGACTGCCAGAGTGGGTAGGGTAGCGTACCGTTTGGAGCTACCTGTGGAGTTGAGTCAGATCTATAACACCTTCCACGTGTCCCAGTTGAGGAAGTGTGTAGCCGACGAGACGACAGTGGTACCACTGGAGGACATTCAGGTAGATGCGAGCCTGAATTATATTGAGAGGCCGATCGCGATCTTGGATCGAAAGGTGAAGGTTATGAGGAACAAGGAAGTGCCCCTGGTCCAGGTCCAGTGGCAGCATCGGAGAGGGTCCGATTTGACTTGGGAGCCGGAGTCAGAGATGCGGGAGCAGCATCCAGAGGTATTTGCGGAGCATGACTTCGAGGGCGAAGTCTGATTCTAGTGGGGGAGAATTTTAACATTCGGATTCCCAGGTATATTATTTTAATTATGTATTTTTGAGGTTCATTGATCTACTCGACGATTTGGTTCTATAACTCGTCGAGTAGGCGCTATGAGTGGAAAACCTAGATCCCCGGGTTTGGGGCCTATTTAAAGGCACTTATAGCCTTATTTGCGGCCACACCTCATAGAGAAGAAACCCTAATCACCCCCTTGAGCTTTTGAGAGAGTTTTGAGCCTTACTTAAGATTTATAGGTGCATTTTGTAGAGGAAAGGAGGATTCCAAGCAAAGATTGTGAAGAGGCTGTTAGATCTGCTGCTTATATGTCTAAGAGCTTCTGTTAGAGGTATCAATTTTGAACCTTTCTCTTTTGTTTGAGTGGATCTCTCTTTTTGAAGATTAGGGCTTCTTTTCTTTATATTTTGGGACTTTGAGGATTTAGGGTTCCTTAGGAGGCTTAAACTCCAGATCTGGACCTTAGGAGGTCCCTAACATCTAAAGGTTCCTGCTTTATTCAGCCTTGATGGAATTTATGAGTGAAAAACCCATTTACATCGTGTTCTTGGCATTTCATGCCCAAAATGCCATGCATAGACGTAAAGTCTATGGCTTTACGTGATAAATGAGCCCTGAGAGTATGGATCTGGGGTTTGGGAAAAGTATCCTGCCTTAAAGTCGTCTGAATGCAAGTTGAGTCTGAATGGACTCGCCAAGTTGATGAGCCGACTCGGCGAGTAGATTAGGTTTGTCCCGATTAGCTGGATCAGGCGAAAGCTCGGCGACTTAGGGGTTAACTCGACGGGCTGAACCTTCATGAGATTTTCGAGAATCGATCGGACTCGACGAGTCGGACGTGTGCACTCAGCGAGTCTGGTCAATTTGGACTATTGACTAGAGTTTGACTTATGTTGACTTTAAGGACTAGTCAAAATGAGTAATGGAGGACAGGGAGGGGTAAAATGGTCCTTTACCCATTTCGAGGGCTAAGAGTGTAAGAGAGATCATTGAATGGTGTATTTGAGTGTAAGGAGAATATTAATTAGAGATATTATCCTTATAATAGGCGGAGGCTAGATCGAGGATTTCGAGCACGTGATTTTACTATCTAGCTTATGAGGTGAGTCTTCTCACTATACTTTGCCTAGAGTGGTATCTATGTGTGACCAGAGGGTCTTATGTGTTTATTTGAGTACTGTGATATTACTGCATTATGTCTGTGTGATTTATGCTATGTGTTATTCAGAGTTTATAGAGTTAGGACCGGAGGGTCCACAGAGTTAGGACCGGAGGGTCCACAGAGTTAGGACCGGAGGGTCCATTAGAGTTGTGGGACTGGAGGGTCCCACTGAGACACATTGACTGGAGGGTCTTACAGAGTTATAGCCTCGAGTGTCTAATGTGTTATATGTGGTATTTTGGGGAACTCACTAAGCTTCGTGCTTACCGTGTTATGTGTTATGTGTTTCAGGTACTTCCGATGATCGCAGGAAGGCCCCAACTTGATTGTACACACACTCGCTTTGGAGATATATTTTGGAGGATCCTGGTTTATTTGATAAACAACTTTTGATAAATAAATTGTATTAACGTTGATACTTGAGATATTTGGGAAATATGATATGTGATTTTTATGTTTGAAATGAAAATTCTGGTTTGAAAAATTTACGTCGTTACACCACACCCTTTCTTGTCTTAGAAAGCCTTTTCCTTGAAAACATTTTCCTTTGAAAAATTTTGAAAACTTTGCAGATCCTCAGTTTGAGTTCAGAAACACCCGAAGGTATCCCCGAATCCCTCAAACCAAGGCTCTGATACCAACTTGTAACGACCCAAAAATCATGGGTAAAAATTTCATTATTAATATAGCTAAAACATTAATACCATTTAGCTTAATATTCCTAATCATAGTTAAGTAAATCATTTATCAGAGTTTATCCCAAAATCAATCATTGCGGAAACCATATGTGTGTGCACTGCGATCAATCCGAGCCCTTCCTTTCCAAAATGATGATACCTGAAACCATATACAAACCTGTAAACACAAAGCTTAGTGAGTTTTCCCAGAGCATACAACACGCACGATCCACATAACACATATCCTGATAGCTATAGAAGCTACCTATAACACATAAGCCATGCATACAAAAACCTAGGATTGCCATGGGCTACCCCACATGGTCTTACATCCAACGTGCCATGGGCGACCCCACATGGTCTTCGCCTAGGAATGCCATGGGCTAACCCACATGGTATTACATCCAATTGCCATGGGCTCCCCCCGGGGTCTTCCATGCAATAACATACATAACCACATAACATATCATATATCACAAAAGTATCTACACATAACCACATGGTATTACATCCAATTGCCATGGGCTCCCCCTGGGTCTTATACCATAGTGGCATGGGCTACCCCACATGGTCTTTACCTAGGAATGCCATGAGCTACCCCACATGGTCTTACATCTAATTGCCACGCCCCCCCAGGGGTCTTCCATGCAAGTATCACAAAGACAACCAACATATCACATAACATATAATCACTAGCATACCATTTAGCATAAGCTATCTTTCATACCACATATCCCTACTACAACTAGTGTACCACATAACATAACATGGGCCGGACTTGGTGCCTTAGACCCATTGGTATAGTGAGAAGACTCACCTCTCAGAGGCTGAACTGGCAAACTGAAGTCAGATATATCCCACGCTGCTCCTCCCACACTGTCTATAATCAATGAGGAAATAACTCAGCATAATCCCATAATTACCCCCAGGGTCAACCCTGGTCAAATTCTAGGTCTATAGTTAAGGTCAACAATCCGTATTGACCTTGACTCGACGAGTACAATCAGTCACTCGTTGGGTCCCCTGCTTAACTCATCGACTCGTCGAGTCATCCGAGGGACTCGTCGAGTTCGTTGATGTTCACTGCCGTAAACCACCAACTGAACACCCTTGACCGTGAACCCTTGTCCGTGAACCCTTGGTCGTGAACCCTTGGCTGTGAACCCTTGGCCGCGAATGAGAAAACCCTCCCGACTCGCTGAGTCACAAGAGCGACTCGACGAGTTCCCACGTATTCGGTCCTTTCCAGTGGGATTTAAGGTCCCAAACTTCAGATCCATATTCTCCTAGTGATAATACCACAGAAAGTTGCCAACTTTACGTTCATATTAAGTCTCATAATGCCAAAACCACCTCAACAAGCTTCTTACAAGTCCCAATGCATGAATAAGAATTAGGCTGCACCAAGGAGACAACTTTATGACATTTGGGACCTAAGAAGTTCCAGATCTGGAACTATATCCTTGTGATAGGTCCAGATCCAAACTTGGTTCCATTCCTCAAGGATGGCCATAATCTTCCAAAAGAAATCTAAGAGCTTTAAGCTTTAAGGTAACAGATTAATACCTCAATAAGGTGCCCAACATGAAATAGATACTCGATCTAGTGTTTTCCCCTTGATACTTCTTCTTCAAGGTTGGAATTCCTTCCACAATCCCAAGGTTTAAGCTCCCAAAGCTCTTACTTCACACACCCAAGTGTTTGCGGCCGTAAACGATCTCTTATGATGCTAAGGGAGGCTACAAAGGCGTGTAATGTCGTTTAGATAGGGGCAAACCCCAGAATTTAGGGTTTTCTTTAAACAGCTCGGACTCACCGAGTCGACCCCTCGACTCGCCGAGTCGGTCCCGTCCCACGTTCCATGTTATCACGACTCTACTCGACGAGTTGGGCTCGCAACTCACCGAGTTCATGCACCAACACCCTACAAACTCAAAACCGGGTGTTACAACTTATCTTAGGGCCAATAGCTAATTTGAATCAGAGTTTGGCAGTGGATTTGGAAAGCACTCTTTGTTGTTTATTTCAAGGTCTATACTCGCAATTGTAGTTACAGACTTATCCAAGTGGGAGACTGTTGGATTAAGGTGTCTAAGCCAATAACTAAGTTGGTATATTCTTGAATTAGAAGCAAAGTCCTTTTTGGGTTGCCCTCAAAACTAGTATTTGGATAGAATGACTTGGAATAAATAGTTTATTAATATATTAATAAGAAATAATAATAATTAATTTGGAATTAATCAGAAATTAATTGGAATTAATTTTGGGATTAACTGAATTAATTAAAAGTACAAGGACTGTTTGGTTATTTATTGAAAGTTGAAGCGTGAAGACTCTAGAACCATGGGATGGGGTGAATGAAAGTCGGCTAGGAATAACCTAGAAATTTCATTCATAAGGCTTAGGATAAGGAGATAAGGTAACTTGATTATTAGATTAATTAATTTGGGCCTTATTCCAAAAACCCTAGCTTTGGCCTCAAGTTTCCTTCAGCTATATAAACCCGTCCCTGACTCTCATTATTTCGTCAACTTATTCTTTCTTTCATTTAGCCGATATTTTGCTCTAGACTGCTCCATCCTTGATTCTTCTTGCTACTAAGGTGTTGGGTACAAGCCATTAAACGTATCCATTCCTTTGGTGCTACCTTCCAAGATCTAGAAAAAAAGGATTCTACTTTGATTATTTACAATAATAATCAAACAGTATGTAACCCTAATTTTGTATGAATTTCTATTTCATAGCCTCTCTCTTAGGGTTTCTTGATATTCATAGTTAGTTGTTATCAATAGAAAAAAATAGATCCTTTCTAGGTTGCATTTGAACTTAAGGGTTTAAGTGTTTTCCGCCACATGTAAAATTTTTATAACCTAGAAAACCCATAAGTGGTATCAGAGCCTTAGGTTTTCTATTTGATTTTTCACTAAATTGAATTGATTAAAATTAGGGTTTATGGAAATTAAACCCTAAAGGCTTAAATTTCGACTTGGCTAGGGATTTTTGAAACCCTAGCCACCAACCTCTTATTTTCGAAAATTGTATGCTTATCCATAGGGCTTCAAATTTACTTAATTATTATTTTAATATGATTTAAAATTTGAATAATTAAAACCTGATAAACCCTACCCTTTTTTCGAACATTAGAAGGATAAGGGATTATGATGAAATTTGAATTATTTAAATTAATGGTTTATTGGTGAATAATTATTTAAACCATGAAATTAAATTATTTAATAAATTTTTTAATTGGTAAATAACATGATTTAAATTTATTTAATTAATTGTTTAATTAAAATAAAAAATTAAATCATTATTTAGTTTCAAATTAAGTATATTAATTGTTTAATTCGAAAGATTATTTTTAAACCCTAGTATTTTTAAAAGTTTAAAATACACCGTATACGATATATATGATTAAAAGTTTAACATATTATATGTATAAGACAAGTCGGTCAAATCGCTAGTACGCCTCATTCACGAAGCGATTCTATAAGAAGGGGGGGGGATAAGGAGGCGGCCTATAAAATGGTCGTTGAATGGGTGTCCAATCTCACCCACCGCTCCCTTGTATGGTGGAGGGTCGTTAACCGAACTGATTTGATAGTACATAACCTCTTAAAAGTATGATGTTATTAAAGTACTAGAATCTTTTGAATAAATTCCAACTCTAGTTACTTTAGGACAAAAATGTGAAGTGTATGCTAGTCCATCAAAACACGCATCACTCTTTATATGTCATTAGTGGAGTGTGCATGGTTAACCGACACACTAATTTGGGACTATAAAGTTAAGTCATGGAAAATCGAAAATTATCATTGTTAATGGAGCGTATGTGGTTTACCGGCACATTAATTTGAGAAGATAAGTAACATCGAGGCTGTCAAGCAGGTTTACATGGTTATTCGAATCTTATTTGTGATCCTCACCATCCCAGTCACTAATTTGAAAACCATAATCTGAGATTAAACATGCCATTGATAAGAGTCAGTGAATCTCAAACGATGTAACGCCCAGTTTCTGGTATGTAATTTAAATAAGAATTATTCATATTTGCAAAGGGACTCGACGAGTTGGAGGCCCCAAACTCGTCGAGTAGGAATTGGATAGTTTGGACGCGAGACTTGAAGTCTACTCGACGAGTCGAGGAGCCTCGATTCGACGAGTAGGTCTGCCAGAGTGAAACCCTAATTTTCAGGGTTTGTACCCTATTTAAAAGCCTTAACACCCTCATTGTGGCCTCCCTCATCGCCTCCCTTAGTCCAGAAAACCCTAATTCAAAACCCCAGCCCATTTTGATGTTCTTGAGCAATTGTTGTGTGTTTTTAGTGGTTTTAAATCTTGAGAAGGAAGAGGAAGCTTGGGAATTCAAGAGGAAGCAAGTAGATCCAGAGGTTGTGTTCCATTTCCAGCTCATTTGAGGTATAAAGTTTATGTTGTCACACCCCAAACTGGAACGGCGGAAATGGAGGACGTCAAGTGTAGTATCACAACAATTGTATCATAGTAATCAAAGTAAACACAACCATTACATTGATTATATAATAGGTATATACATCTGTTTGATTCATATTTATATACATCAAAAGTAGCAAAATATAAAGACGTGACTCTATGCGCTCCGTCTTTTCAAAAGTCCGTGGGGGGGGGGTACCTGTCTACTGATTTCCTGAGAATACAAGAGGTTTTGAAAGAGAATCAACATTAAGCTGGTGAGTTCATAAGCATGTTTTTATAATGAAAACCTGTTAATAAATCAATGAAAATGTTTGTATGTTTCCAAGAAAATCCAATATTTTCTAACATGTGTGTTTTTGTTACGGTATCGCATGATGTATTTATTCATATGCCTGATTACCACTAGATGTGTTGTATATTGTTGTTTTAAATGAAAAACCCTTTTACATGAAAACCCTGGCTATCACCAGTATATATATAGTAAGTTAGGAAAAAATCTGGAATCCTCCAGTATGTATAGTAGTTCTATTACTTTAAAATAAAACTAATTGAAGTTATTACCATTCATACATTAATCGTATTATTTGGTACCAAATTTATGACTTTTTATAACCATACTTGACCATTGAATTTCCTGAACGACATTCTTCAAGTGTCGGAATCGAAATGACTTTGTCACCCGGGCCTGCCGGCCTAACTGTAACTAACAGTTATGGTGCGGGATTGTCAATCCCGTATAGATCTATACACAAACTCACGTTCTCCTCAAGGAGACTCTGGTTATAATCTCAGGACTTTTGTTAGTACTTAAGTAAGTATGCGAAGTATGCTCACTCATAACATGATATACTAACGATTAAGTGTAGAATAAAATGAATCCATTGAATTTAAATGATTGTTTTTATGACTCATAAACTATAACCTATATAGCTTATATGATTGTTCGCATTGAATCTATGTTTCATGCATTAATAAGGTAATGGTTCCATAAACATTAAAAGTGTAGGGGTATGAACACGTTGTTAGTTGTGTGAAAGTGTCGGACAACGAAACTGGAAATGAAGACCCTCGGGTTGATGTACGCGGCACTTAACGGAATCCTAATAACAGCTAAATACATATGTATTTTGTTATCAAAACCAATAATTATAGTGTTGGAAAAGCACTTGATTTTGGTTTAGGAACGTTACCGGGACTCGATTGAATCGGAAAAGCGGGTTTTCAGCCAAGTACACGACTTGAGAAGGTTTGCGGCCGTGAACTGTTCTCGGCCATGAACAGTTTACTGCCCTTGAAGGGTTTATGGCCTTTGAAGGTTTGAAGGGTTCACGGCCTGTTCTTGGTGAATATGAAGATTTGAAGGGTTCACGAACGTGAACTCAAGAACAACAAAGTTCGATTTGATGAAAAATGGATGTTTTGATGCTCCAAAACTAGTTCCAAGGCGGATAGAGTGCTAGATGAAGAGGAATCTAGTGCTTTCGGGTGACGATTTTTAGAGAGAGAGAGAGAGAGGGTGTTCGTGGCCAGAAAAGTGTAAATGAGGGGTAGGAGCACATATTTATAGGGGGGGTTGCATGGTCGGTGAGGGTCCACCAGCCGTGAACGGGTTTACGGCCGTGATCGGGTTCACGTTCGTGAACACCACTCAGGCCGGAATCCGCTGATTTTCGAAGAAAACTCGGGTTTTTGCGGGATTTTGTTTCCGACTCTTATAAAGACGATCTTCTAAACCATAAGAGTTTAACAAAATAAATATAATTCATAATTTATTTAATAGAAAACGGCTAACTTTAACGGAAAAAGGTTCGAGTTGTCACATCATCCCCCCGATAGAGGGAATTTCGTCCCGAAATTCAAACGTAGAGTACAATCATGGACTCAGAAAAAGATGCGGGTATTTCTGTTTCATCTGATCTGCGTGCTCCCAAGTGAATTCAGGTCCCCGCTTGGCATTCCAATGGACTTTCACTATCGGTATGCGACTTTGTTTTGTTCGTTTGATTTCCCGAACCATGATTTCGACTGGTTCTTCCACAAAATTAAGGTTCTCGTTGATCTCGATCTCATCAATAGGGATCACAACGGTTTCGTCGTATAGACACTTTTTAAGGTTCGACACGTGGAAGACGGGATGAATATTGCTAAGTTCTTGGGGTAAACGAAGTTTGTATGCTACGGGACCGATCCTAGCGAGGATCTCGAATGGTCCTATGTATCTCGGATTTAGCTTTCCACGGTTTCCAAAGCGTATCATGCTCTTCTAGGGTGAGACCTTCAATAGAACGCGGCCACCAACCTGGAACTCCAAATGTTTTCATCTCTTATAAGCGTAGCTCTTTTGTCTATCTCTTGAATCTTTTATTCGTTCTCTGATTTGCACAATCTTTTCTGTGGTTTCACGGATGATTTCTGGGCCAGTAAGAGTCCTATCGGGGACTTGACCTTTGGCTAGCTGCGTGTCACCGAACTCAGCCCAGCACAGAGGGGATCTGCACTTACGACTATAGAGGGCTGCAAACGACGCAACCTTGATGCTAGTATGATAGCTGTTGTTGTAGGAGAACTTGACCAAGGGAAAATGACTATCCCACGACTTACCAATGTCGATAATGCATGCTCTCAGCATGTCTTCTAAGGTTTGGATGGTCCTCTCACTTTTCCCATCGGTCTGTGGATGGTAAGCTGTGCTCATATCCAACTTAGTTCCAAGAGCCTTCTGCAGTGATTGCCAAAATCTCGAGGTGAATCTGCTATCCCGATCGGAGATAATGCACACAGGCACACCATGTAGACGAACTATCTCTTGGATGTAGATTCGGGTTAGTCTCTCCGTCTTGAATGTTTCTTTGATTGGCAGGAAGTGGGCGGATTTAGTCAATCTGTCGACGATTATCCAGATACTGTCATGGCCACTCTGGGTCTTTGGCAACCTGGTAATGAAGTCCATTGTGATTTGTTCATACTTCCACTCAGGTATTTCTGACTGTTGAAGTAGACCTGGGGGCTTTTGATATTCCACCTTTACCTTGGCGCAAGTCAGACACTTGCCCACGTAGGTAGCAATTTTTGCTTTCATGTTTGGCCACCAATATAGTTTTTTGAGATCCAAATACATTTTATCCGAACCTGGGTGAACGGAGTATTGATTACTGTGAGCTTCGCTCATAACAACCTCTCTGTAACCACCAAACTTCGGGGTCGAGATCCGATTTATGAAATAATAAACTCCGTCTCCCTTGATCTCTAAGTTCTTTTCCATTCCCTTTAAGGCTTCATCCACCACGTTTTTTGGTTTTAAGGCTTCTAACTGAGCCTCTCTAATTTGTATGGAGAGATGGGAATGGATAATCATCGTAAGTGCCTTCACTCTGCGACCTGAATACTCTTTCCGGCTGAGGGCATCTGCTACCACATTGTCCTTACCGGGATGATAGCGTATATCGCACTCATAATCGCTGAGTAGCTTAACCCATCTCCGTTGCCTCATGTTCAACTCTTTCTAATCGAAAATGTGTTGTAAGCTCTTATGGTCGGTGAAGACAGTGCACTTGGTTCCGTAGAGATAATGTCTCCAAATCTTTAGTGTGAAGACCACTGCTCCTAACTCCAGGTCGTGAGTTGTATAATTGACTTCGTGTGCTTTCAGCTGTCTCGAGGCATAGGCGATAACCTTTCCTCGTTGCATGAGCACACAACCTAGGCCTTGATTGGATGCATCACAGTAGACAACGAATTCCTCCGTCCCTTCTGGCAGGGATAAGATAGGTGCGATGCATAAGGCCTGCTTCAATGTTTAGAACTGTTGGGTCTAAAATATTGGTTTATACTTTGCTTTTCTAGGCAATTGGTTTTTCTGTAATGTAATATACATTTGCGGCTGTGTTCACGGCCAGGTGAATGTTTACGGCCATAAACCAGTTCACGACCGTGAACCCATTTACGGTCCATGTTCCCCATATACATATAAATAGATGTTAGGTGGGTGAGGAGTGGTTGATGAACAAAATGAGTGTACAGCTAAGAGAGAGAGCATATTGTAGAGAGAGAAACTAGAGAGAAGAATAGTGTGTGTGTGAATTTCTTGTAAGGATCTTCATTCATATCATCAATACATTAGATTCATCTTATTCTTATTCTTATTCTTCTCTTCTATTTTGATCTGGCATCATCCGTTTGATTGGGATTCCGCACCATCAAACGGATCTGATTGATACTCAAGCAGATTGGGGACTTACAAGTGGCATCAGAGCTTGGTTGTATCAATCATTTTTGTCAGATCTGGAGCGTATTTGATCTTATTTTTGAAGGATTTCTGCGTTTTTGGATAGATCTTGGCAAAATAAGGGGGGTTTGTTCTTCGCTTTTTTCATAAAAACGAGTTTTTGATCGAGTTTTGGAGCAAAAAGAGGTGAAAAACCCTGTTTTTCACGTAATCTGCGAAGTGTTTACGGCCTTTGAAGATCAACAATTTACGGCCATTGAAGGGTTTATGGCCGTAAACTTGTTTACGGCCGAAATTGCGTTTACGGCTAGGGTTTCTCGATGGCAGCCGTAATCTCGGATTAGGGTTCCTCGGTGTTTTGGGCTTCCAAAGTCGGCCCAACTCGTTTACGGTCCTTGGATCCTCAGCCCAGCAGGAGTTCACGGCCCACTTGCTCGTTCAGCAGCCTCGGTCTCGGTCAGCAGCGTGTGCGAGACTTCGATCAGATAGTTCGAAGTTCGCAGTCAACATTCACATAAAAAAAGGAGGAAACGATTTTGGGGTTGCCAGGGATCGAACCCTGGTCCCTTGCTTCTTCATTCCAACGCCTTACCAGTTGGACTATCAAGTGCCTTGTTTCAAACCTTCCGAATTAAATTCAAAAGGACTCCCAATCGAACCCAATTTACCATTTTTAACACTTTTAGCCCAAAAATCAATTTCTTTTTATTTTTAAATTTCATTTTCAACCCAAAATTTTAATTTTTGTAAATTTTGACTTTTATTTTTGACTTTTGACTTAAAATTTTGACTTTGACTTTCAAGTTTGACCTTTGACATTAAACTTTGACTTTTTCGTTTAACTTTCAAATTTTCAAATTTAAATTTTTTGGTTTGACATTTAAGTTTGACTTTTCAAGTGTGACTTTTAAGTTTGACTTTTTAAATTTGACTTTTAAGGTTGACTTTTGAGGTTTTAAGTCAAAGGGCATTTTTGGTAAACAATGAGTTCTTCGAACACCAAATTCAATGAAATTTCTTGTTCTCAAACATGCATTGATAATGTTAAAAATTTACTTGAGCATATCGAATTATTACTTAGAGAGAACGAGGACCTAAACTACGAAGGATATCAACTCAGGAAAGGACAGAAACCTCTAAAAGCACAACTAGAAGCCAAAACAAAGATTTTAGGAAACTTCAGGAAGAGTATAGCAATAAATGTGCAAACTATAGATTTGTGACAGAACAACTTGCTGAGTTAACTGCTGAACTTGACACATTGAAAAATAAGTTTGAAAATGCAGATTTTAATTTCAGAAAATTTGATGTGTTGAGTGAAGTAGTTGCGTCAATTATGGAAAATAGTTTGAGATTTAAAAATAACCAGCAAAAGGGTTTAGGGTATGATAAAGTGCCTCCTCCTTTTAATCACGCCTATCAGTATAACCCTTTGACTAAAGACGAAATGGACAGAGAGGCACATCTCATATATGGCAAACCTGTTGTATTTGTGCCGGCAAGTGGTGCTCAGATTGAAAATACTAATGCTTCTACTTCCTATGCATATCCACCACTAAGTCATTGCAAGCAAACAACTGAAGAGAGTGTGTCTGATAATAAAATTGTTTCAGAGTCTAATGTTTTTGTTTCAAACGATGCTACTTTTGTTTCTGAATCTGAAACTAATGTTTTGTCTTGTGCTGATTCTGTGTCAAAGTCTGATGACTCAATTTTTTTGATATATTTGATGATATCTTTGATAATTCTACCGTGGTTGTGCCAGAAAGTGTTGAGCTGAACGATTTTAATGCTTCTACTTCTTGTGAAGGTAAAGTAGTGGAAGATGAGAACAAGGAGAACACTATTGAACAATCCAATGACTCCTTGAACTCTGAATCTGTTGCTTCGAACTCAGTTACTTCTGACAAACCTGTTGATGGTAAGTACAGGCCACTAAATCTGGTGAAACAAACGGTATGCTGCAAGTGTGCTTGTGGGAACAATCAAAGACAAGGCAAGGGCACACCACCAGGGGCAGGAAGTAACAACTTCCCAGTGAAGAAAAAGACATGTTTTCACTGTGGAACACCTTGACACTTTGCCCGAAACTGTCCAAATCGTGCATATGTTCCCTACTATGCACAAGGGTGGCAGAACGCGCCAAGAGAGAGATTTTCCAAAAGAAATCCCTCAAGGTCACGTTCAGACAATGGCGACTGGAATGCCATGAAGGGCAAGAGTTCAACTCGAAAGGCCAAGGATTCATCTTCCAACAACAAGAAGGGTATGCCGGCCAAGAAGTCCAATCCAAGAGATGCTCCAACGAAATCAAGATCAGTCAGATCAAAGTCATCTCAACAATCGGCTTCCAGTTCAAAAGCAAGTACTGAGGCACCCATCGGATCGAACAAGAAATGGGTTAAACCCAACTACAGATGGGTACCAAAGGTTCAATCTCCTAAATCTTCTAATGATTCTAATATTTCTACATCTTCTGTTTGTGATAAACAGGACATGTCATGGGAGAAAGTACCTTGCAAGGATGACAAAGGTCGACCCAGTTTCAAAATGGATTGGGTTCCAAAGACCAACTGATCCCGCTTTGTGTCAGAGCAGCTATGGAGGCATATCATCAGACTTCGGTTTGTTGATAGTGGTTGTTCGAGGCACATGATAGGAGGCATCTCTCAACTGTACAACACTCAGAACTTTGTTTGAGAGTATGTGTCCTTTGCGGGAAAGGAAGAAAGGAAGGGATCACTCATGGGGTTAGTGCTTAACGATGTGAAGAATTTTCGAATCTGTTCTGAGATTATGCGTGCTGTTCTCAGACCTTCTGGATGCAAATTCAATCGGTGACTTACGATTTGAGTTTTCTTCTCTATACTCCTGATTTTATCTTAAACTGATTCGTTTTGAAGACAATTTTTTAGACAATTTTTATTTTCTTGTATGTTTATAGGGAAGTGATATCAAGATAAAGTGATAACGGGCAGTCTAAAACATGTGTAAGGGACTGAATCTGAATTTTCTAGACTCTGTGTTCCATGTGCTGGTAGGCTCGAAGGATTTGACAGTATGGATTTAGATAGGATCGTTTGGACTGACCATACGACGCTCGGGTAGATTGAGCAGTGAGATAAACACGGGAACCGACGGGATACACTAAATTAATACGCATTTAGAACCGTGGCTTAAATTTTCCTTGATGTACGGACTTATGTCCTTAATTCTGGTTCTGATAGGGCGACTGGGGGATTCTGATAAAGTAGGCCTGTAGGAAATTATTTTATTGCTTTCTATCTGTCAGTCATATGTTGCTTCCTCTGCGTGATTGGAAGATATCCGACCTGGAATGCAACATATGCAACTCTATTTCTATGCATCTTCTTTATCTGTTCAATTCTTTCTATCTGTGAGCCATATGTTGTCTCCTCTGCGTGATTGAAATGATCCGATCTGGAACACAACATATGCAACATTCTACCTCTCAATCCCTCTATCCTAGTTAGCCATATGTTGTCCCCTCTGCATGATTGAAACAGATCCGACCTGGGACACAACATATGCACCTATTTCTAAATCTGACTTCCTCCTTAATAATTGTTTACTCACCTAAAGTAAGGAGTTCTTTGGAAGTTCTTGATAACCAGGGTATATCGGGAAGTGGGGAACACGTTCTAGTGCAACTAAAATTGAACCATTTAGAGGTTGTTTGTAGATCCGACTCGTGGTCGTCGTCAGCTAAATGGTATATTTGAAAAAATTGGTCGATATCCTTCGTGTTTAAGTGGACCACAATACCAGCAATTGACTAGATCTATTCATGAAGGTGAAGGTACTGATAAACAAGTTAAGACTGTCTCACAACTTTGATCCCAAATATTTTTTTTGTTTTTGTTAAATTTGTTCATAGTTTTCCTCTATGCACAAATTTAGGGGGAGAATTAAAAAAATTAAAAAATCAAACAAAAATCAGAAAATTCAAAAATCAAACAAAAATCAGAAAATTTAAAAATCAAACAAAAATCAGAAAATGAAAAATCCAAAAATATTGTGTGCTAAGTTTTATTTTAGTTTTGTTTGTCTTGAAAAGTGAATTCAGATGTAGATGAGACTCATGGAGACTGTGTAGAAAGTTTCTGAGCCAAGGCTTCATCCGTGATCATCGAAGAATTCTCATTCAAAGGAGCAAGAAATGAAGACTATTCTTTCAACATTCAATCCATCAACCCCAGAAGCAAGGTGAAGCTGTACTTGAAGATTATGTGACAGATTGCATTGAAACCTCCTCAATCAATTTGCTGCTATCTATGAACCGGCTGAAGTGATCCAAAAGATTGTTCTCTCTGATATTCTCTCTGAAGATTCCCAAGCTGAAAGCACCAATTTTCAAGAATCTCTACAAGAAGCCTCCTCACCCAATGTGCGTTCAATGTCAAATTCTGAAGAAAAGCCCAACTGTTCAAGATGAAGTCATTTATTGAAGATTCATCAAGTTCATCTTGAAGCTATGAAGAAATTGAATATTAAAGCTGAAGCCAAGCTCCCAGTGAAGGTTGACAAGAAGGGCCAGCTACATTTTAGGGGGAGCTTGTTGGGTCATTAGAAAAGAAAGATATAAACCAAAGGGGAGATTGTTGGGTCTAAAATATTGGTTTATACTTTGATTTTCTAGGTAATTGGTTTTTCTGTAATGTAATATACATTTGCGGCTGTGTTCACGGCCAGGTGAATGTTTACGGCCGTAAACCAGTTCACGTCTGTAAACCTGTTCATGGCCGTGAACCCATTTACGGCCCATGTTCCCCATATACATATAAATAGATGTTAGGTGGGTGAGGAGTGGTTGATGAACAAAATGAGTGTACGGCTAAAAGAGAGAGCATATTGTAGAGAGAGAAACTAGAGAGAAGAATAGTGTGTGTGTGAATCTCTTGTAAGGATCTTCATTCATATCATCAATACATTAGATTCATCTTATTCTTCTTCTTCTCTTCTATTTTGATATGGCATCATCCGTTTGAATGGGATTCCCCACCATCAAACGGATGTGATTGATACTCAAGCAGATTGGGGACTTACAGGAACGCAGTGTCTTGACTTTCTCCCCAACTAAAGGTTACACCTTTCTGAGTCAGGGTGGTTAGAGGCTTAGCTATCCTGGAGAAATTTTGGATAAATATGCGATAGTAGCCAGCAAGACCCAAGAATTGACGGATTTCTGTGGGTGTCTTCGGTGCTGACCAACTTTCTATCGCCTTAACTTTGGAAGGGTCCACGTGTATGCCTTCTTCGCTAACCACGTGACCGAGGAAAGTTACTTTTCTGATCCAGAATTCGCACTTTGTGAATTTTGCATATACTTTCTCTGCCCTCAAAGTTTCTAGCACTAGCCTCAAATGTTGTCTATGATTTGCCTCACTCCAAGAATAGACAAGTATATCATCAATGAATACTATTATGAACTTGTCTAGGAAGAGGCGGCACACCCGATTCATCAGATCCGAGAATACCGCGGGTGCGTTGGTTAGATCAAAGGGCATCACTACAAACTCATAGTGACCATATCGAGTCCGAAATGCTGTCTTAGGAACATCACCCTCATGGACACATAACTGATGGTACCTTGACCTTAGGTCTATCTTGGAGAAGTTGCTGGCTCCTTGAATTTGATCGAAGAGGTCGTCGATTATGGGTAAGGGGTAACGATTTTTGATGGTAAGCTTGTTCAGTTCACGATAATCTATGCACATCCGAAAGGATCCATCCTTGTTTTTCACGAATAGGATTGGGGCTCCCCAAGGTGAGAACCTTGGTCTGATGAATCCCTTGTTGAGTAGTTCATTGAGCTGGCTGGATAACTCTTTCATTTCTGCCGGCGCTAGACGATAATGGGATTTGGCTACGGGGGTAGCTCCGGGGATTAAGTCGATTCGGAACTCGACTTGGCGCTCGGGAGGAATTCCGGGAAGATCTTCGGGAAAGACATCAGGAAAGTTATAGACTTCGGGGATGCTCTCGAGGTCTTTAACTTCCTGCTTTTTGTTAATGACATGGGCTAGGAATGCATAGCACTCCTTTCGCAGATATTTTTGGGCTTTGATGCATGAAATGATGCGAAGACTTGAGCTGAGTTTATCACCATAGATAATGAGGGTTTCGCCTGATGGCATATTGAGGTGAATGGATTTTTCATAACAAAGGATATCAGCACGATTGGGGCTCAACCAATCCATGCCAATGATGACATCGAAGCTTTTTATGGAAACTGGCATGAGGTCGATTGGAAAAGAATGGTCGTTTAGGGTAAGGGTATAACCTATGAATACGTCGTTAGTGCTCTCTTTCTTTCTGTTAGCCATCTCGACGGTGAATGTTTCGGTTAAAGGTTGAGATTTATGCTTGAGTAGATGTTTAAATTCATGACTAACAAAACTTCTCTCCGCACCACTATTGAAAAGAATGCATGCATAAGATTTATCGAGGAGGAACGTACCCGTAACTACGGTGGGATCAGCGACAGCTTCCTCCTGGCCCATTGCTAGCACCTTCCCGGTGTTTCCAACACTTGTTGCTTTGGGACAATTCCACTTGAAGTGCCTGGTTTCTCCACAACCATACCAGGCTTGGCTTACTCCAGCTCTAGAGGCCTGATTGGTTGGTTGGACTGGTGTCCTGCAGAAAAGATTTGTGTGCCCCTTTCTGCCACACTTGTCACATTGCATCTCTCTGCAAAGTCCCAAATGATGGAAGTTTCATTTGTTGCATAAGGGTAGCTTTCCAGCATAACAGCTGGGAGTTGTTGGAGTAGTGGGAACAACAGCAGGAACGGTAGCAGCGTGGACTGCCACTGTTTGTTGCTTTTTGTAAGGCTCCTGCGAAGATTTGCGCTTGCGTTTGTTCTATAACATTTTCTTCTCACCACTCTCCTTTGGGGGTTCGGGAACGGTTGCTACTGTTTCATGATCAACTTCGTGATCAATCAGGGTATGAGCTAGGCACTTGGCGCTTTTAAAAGTGGAAGGTTTAGCAGCCAATACATTCCCTTGAGTTGGGGGTGTTAATCCCCAAATGTATCTCTCGATTTTCTTGCTTTCTGGGGTGACCATCCCGGGACAGAGAAGAGCCAGGTCACTGAACCTAGCGGTGTATGAAACAATGTCAGAACCTTTCATCTTTAGGTTCCAGAGCTCGTGCTCTAGCTTCTGCATCTCGCCCCTTGGGCAGTACTCGGCGAGCATTAGTTCCTTTAGACTTTCCCAACTCATGGCATTGGCCACTGGCAGAGTTAGGGATTTGACTCGGCTATTCCACCAACTCAGTGCTCTATCGGTGAAGGTGCAGGTGGCAAACTTCACCTTACTCGCCTCGGAGCACGCACAGATTTCGAAATTTGATTCAATCTTCTCGAACCAACGCGTCAGGGCAATGACACCTCCATTGCCGTCAAATGACTTGGGTTTCGCGTTCATGAAATATCTATAGGAAAACTCCTTCGGATTTCCCTGGCCAACGTCAAGATTACGAGGGTTGGGTCCACTCCCTGACCCGCCAGCGCCGCCCAGATTCATTTGCGACACTGTGGCAGCCACAGCGGCTGTAACTGCTGCCTGGAACATGACAGGATCGAACTGGGGAGGTGGTGGCGGCGGAGGATCGTTTTTCTTCTTGTTGGGTCTCTTTCTGGGAGGCATCTTTTCTCTAAAAAGATACAAGGGGAAAATGACGATAAGCCTCCTATACGATCATGAATCGAATATTTTCAAGCAAGATATATCTTATCCTACAACGATAATAGAGACCTACAATAAAAGTTTACTAACATAAACAAGGAATTGCAAGTCTTTCATTTGTGAAGGTTAGTACTACTTATAACAATTCTGTGCAGTGTTATAGAACCATAAAATACTCCTATAGTATTTTAACTATGTGCTTCATTAGTATAAGATTTGGTGAGTTTTAGACTTGTCGCACACCACAGTCACTCCCAAACACATGATACTCATATCTCGGACAAATATAGTTGATCAGGTTATATTGGCCACACATATGACTACATAACTATTCAGGTTAAACCGTAGTGGCCAACTCGTCCTAAATACTTTTATGTAGTTCTTACTGTGTTGTAGCTTCTTGTACATATGTATACTTGTATACTTCTTGTTAAATACTTATATTTTAAAGTATACTTTTAGTTTCAGATCACTTCGAACCCTTTAGTTTTTATAGTTGTATACCATGTAAGGTTCGGTATACTTAGTTCACTATAAATAATAGCTCTGATACCAATCTGTCACACCCCCAAACCGGAACGGCGGAAACGTTCGGGGGTGGAGGACGTTAAGTGTAGTATCACAACAATTGTATCATAGGATTCAAAGTAAACACAACCATTACATTGATTATATAATAGGTATATACATCTGTTTGATTCATATTTATATACATAAAAAGTAGCATAATATAAAGACGTGACTCTATGCGCTCCGTCTTCTCAAAAGTCCGCGGGGGGGGGGGGGGGGGGTACCTGTCTACTGATTTCCTGAGAATACAAGCGGTTTTGAAAGAGTATCAGCATTAAGCTGGTGAGTTCATAAGCATGTTTTTATAATGAAAACCTGTTAATAAATCAATGAAAATTTTTGTATGTTTCCAAGAAAATCCAGTATTTTCTAACATGGGTGTTTTTGTTACGGTATCCCATGATGTATTTATTCATATGCCTGATTACCACTAGATGTGTTGTACATTGTTGTTTTGAATGAAAAACCCTTTTACACGAAAACCCTGGCTATCACTAGTATATATAGTAAGTTAGGAAAAACTCTGCAATCCACCAGTATGTATAGTTGTTCTATTGCTTTAAAATAAAACTAATTGAAGTTATTACCATTCATACATTAATCGTATTATTTAGTACCAAATTTATGAGTTGTTATAACCATACTTGACCATTGAATTGCCTGAACGACGTTCTCCAAGTGTCGGAATCGAAATGACTTTGTCACCCAGGCCTGCCGGCCTAACTGTAGCTAACAGTTATGGTGCGGGATTGTCAATCCCGTATAGATCTATACACAAACTCACATTCTCCCTCAAGGAGACTCTGGTTATAATCTCAAGATTTTTTTAGTACTTAAGTAAGTACGCGAATAATGCTCACTCATAAAATGCTATACTAACGATTAAGTGTAGAATAAAATGAATCCATTGAATTTAAATGATTGTTTTTATGACTCATAAACTATACCCTATATAGCTTATATGATTGTTCGCATTGAATCTATGTTTCATGCATTTATAAGGTAATTGTTCCATAAACTATACCTATTATAGTTTTTATGTTCGTTAATGTATTCAATTCATGTTTTACACTGAAAACTCTATGATTATGTTGAAAACTTCCCTTATGCTCAGCATTTTACAAAAGGGATGAATATCTAAATGTTTTATAAAATGTAAAAATCTTTTGTTTGAATCAATCACATGAGTTTAATCTTGTTTACACAAGTCACAATATTTATTTATGTCTTGCTTGTATCCTCCCCCTAAAAACATTGAAAACATTAAAAGTGTAGGGTTATGAACTGGCTGTTAGTTGCTTGAAAGTGTCGGACAACGAAACTGGAAATGAAAACCCTCGGGTTGATGTACGCGGCACTTAATGGAATCCTAATAACAGTTAAATACATATGTATTTTATTAGCAAAACCATTAATTATAGTGTTGGAAAAGCACTTGCTTTTGGTTTAGGAATGTTACCAGGACTCGATTGAATCGGAAAAGCGGGTTTTCAGCCAAGTACACGACTTGAGAAGGTTTGCGGCCGTGAACTGTTCTCGGCCATGAACAGTTTACTGGCCTTGAAGGGTTTACGGCCTTTGAAGGTTTGAAGGGTTCACGGCCTGTTCTTGGTGAATATGAAGATTTGAAGGGTTCACGACCATGAACTCAAGAACAACAAAGTTCGATTTGATGAAAAACGGATGTTTTGATGCTCCAAAACTAGTTCCAAGGCGGATAGAGTGCTAGATGAAGAGGAATCTAGTGCTTTCGGGTGACGATTTTTAGAGAGAGAGAGAGGGTGTTCGTGGCCAGAAAAGTGTAAATGAGGGGTAGGAGCACATATTTATACGGGGGGTTTCATGGTCGGTGAGGGTCCACCAGCCGTGAACGGGTTTACGGCCGTGATCGGGTTCACGGCCGTGATCACCACTCAGGCCAGAATCCACTGATTTTCGAAGAAAACTCGGGTTTTCGTGGGATTTTGTTTCCGACTCTTATAAAGACGATCTTCTAAACCATAAGAATTTAACGGAATAAATATAATTTGTAATTTATTTAACGGAAAACGGCTAAATTTAACGGAAAAAGGTTCGGGTTGTCACATATACCTTGTCCATTCATCTATTAGATCTCTTTTTGGAGTAGTTTATGGTTTTAAGGAGCCATTTTTGGAAACATTCATGGATGCAAGCTTTATTTGGGGTAATAACTTCAGATCCAGAGTCTTTAAGGGACTCCGTGGCATAAAGGTGCCAACTTTATGGCCATAGGAGTCCCATGCATCCTATGAACCACGTTTTAGGGCTTTTTGAGTTAAATAGCCCATTCATGAACGTAAAGTTTGTAACTTTACGTGTTTTATCGACCCTTGGAGGTCAGATCTATGTTTTGGATGCTTTAATCCCGACTGAAATCGACTGGATAGAATTGGATCATGGGGTACTCGACGAGTCGCTCTTGGGACTCGGCGAGTTGGGTCGTGGTTCCCCCAACCTTCTCTGTTACTTAGCAAACTTGTTGAGTCTAGAAGATGACTCATCCAGCTAGGCGTATTTATGGACTTAAAGGTCAAGAAATCGACGATTCCAAGGATGAACTCGGCGAGTCAATGAGCAAATTTCCCGATCTGTATGAAGGAGAACTCAACGAGTTCGAGGAAGGACTCGACGAGTTCAAATGGAAAGTCCCGATTCTGTCCTAAAGAGAAACTCGGCGAGTTGGAGGGTAATCGACGAGTTAGATCGCGAATTTGAGATTCTCTGAATTATGGAACTCGATGAGTTGATGGACCAACTCGGCGAGTTGAGTCAACCGGGATGTTGACTTTGACCAGGGTGTTGAATTTGACTTTGACTTTGACCATTACCCTAAATTGAACCTTAAAGGGGTTATGAATATGATAGAGTAATTGAAGGAGACTGTTATGTGTAGGAGTTTGAGGAGAGTTGATCCCAGCATCGAGGACAGTTCAGTTACTACACGACATTGAGGTGAGTTACCTTCCAGTAGAAGTGGGTCTAAGGCACCAAGGTCGGCCCACTAGTAAGAGTTTTAGTAGAGATGATTGCCTTTGTGATAATTATCTGGTATGTTGCTATCTGTTATGATTATGTGCTAGTATGCTATGATGTTATGTGATAGGTGATATGAGGGGTAGGATAGACCCAGTACCGGTCGATAGGGCCGATGGGGTAAGCCAACACCCAGATAAGATAGGCAGTATATGACTTATATGTTTATTCACTAGGTTGCTATGTGGTAGAGTAGGGGGTAAAATAGTCTCCGAGGGCCGAAGGGGTAAAATAGTCTCCCAGGACCCTGATATGCTATGCAAGTTACTAGTTGAAAGAGACCGAAGGGGTAGCTAGTACACGGTTATGTATTTGATATGTATGGTATGTGGTATGATGAGGGAACTCACTAAGCTTTGTGCTTATGGTTTTCAGTTTTTGTTTCAGGTCCTTCTTCTTCGAAAGGAAAGGAGCTTGCTCGGTAGCAGCGCATCACACCACTATTTTCCGCACTATGATGTTCTTGGGATTGTACTCTGACATTGTTACTATCTTATGACATGCTTCTCAGATATATGATCTATGGCTTTGATGAAATGAAATAACTCAATGATGTTTTCTTTAAATTGTTTTATGAGTCGTTACATCAAAAATGAAATTTTTGGTCATGATTTTTGGGATGTTATAAGTTGGTATCAGAGCCTTGGTTTAAGGGATTCGGACACACCTTCGGGGGTGTCTGGACTCAAATCGAGGGTTTGAAAGATTTTTACAAGAAAATAGTTTTTGTAAAATTCAAAATAAAGAGTTTTGAGAAAGAACAAGGTGTGTGATGCGTGCAACCGGCCGAGCTCAAGTAAGTTTTCCCCAAGATACCCATACATGTTATGTTATGATATGATATGATTATGAGAATTGCATGCTAGATTAGGGCTAAGGATCTAGGAAGGATGCCTTATATGCCTACTTTATATATATGAGAACTGCATGATAGATTAGGGATGAGGATCTAGGAAGATGCCTTATGTGCCTGCTATATGTGCTTATTGAGTTACATACTAGAACTGATTAGTCAGTAATATGATGGCCTGAATAAGATATGCTTGGTATGGTTACTCAATGCTCGAATGCTGCTTGCTTTGTGCTTTTAGGAGTTCTAGTTATCTTTAACTAACTAGTAAACGAATACGTTAAGTTACATATTGCAAAGACTAAATAATTTCAGAAGGTTAGGTCTAGCCCTATTGCACAGCTCTTGTTTCAGTCCAACCGTTGTAGGGTAGGATCTCTCATTCGAATCATTATCTGGTCTTAGTGATACATAATGGTATTCACAAGCTAGTTAGGTAAAGGTAGCAGGGATTCCTCATGCAGCTGATAGCGGAGAGTAGGTCAGAGAGTTACCCTAGGGTAAGCCCAGGATGAGAATAGCATGAAGGGTGATAGTAGTAGAAGGGACTTGGTGAAGTCAAGGCAATCCTTGAGGAAAGTACGGATAGATGTGGAAGGTAGTATGGCCCGTACTACTGAGAGCAGAGGATCCGTACTCGAGTCAAGGAGGGATAAGATAGAACCAGGGAACTTTAGGAGTGTGTGAGACATCTCGAGATTATCTATGACCCTGAAAATTGTATGTTTTGTTTCAGAATGGTGGTGACACGTCACGAAACGGGAGGTTGAGAGTCAGGATCAGGTTCAAAATCAGGTTTGGAATCAGGTTCCGAGCCAGTCGATGCGGGACTACGTGAGTTCATTGCTTCTGAGATCATGAGAGGCATCCTTGATTCGACCCCAATGATTTTCGGGTCGATCAAGGAAGGGATTATCAAGCTGATGGAGGATCGCCTAAGGGCATTTCAGAGTGACATGACGTCCACTCAGCCAGGGACACGTACACTCTTCTTCAAGGACTTTAGGGGATGTGGTGCGCCAGAATTCCACGGGATGAAGGACCCCATTGTTGCCAGGAGGTGCGTTGCAGACATCGAGTCTGCACAGTTGACGAGGTTCTTCCTTGAAGGGTCGAAGGTTCGGTATGCTGCAGGGTGCTTGAGATACCGAGCTCGAGATTGGTGGGAGGCGATCAGTGGTTCATTGGGAGCCCCAGCCATTGAGGCTATGATTTGGTCAGATTTTGTGGCTAGGTTTAGGGCGGAGTTTGCACCAGCTGTGGAGATTCAGCAGCTGGCCAGAGAGTTTCTTGACATGAGACAGACGACTGAGTTAGTGGCGGAGATTACTGCCATGTTCAGGGAGAGGGCCTTACTAGTGCCTCAGTACGCGGGGGATGAAGAGATGAGGAAGACTCGGTACTATGATATGTTGACTATGACATTAGGAAACTTGTCAGCTACTTAGCATGTCCGACTTTGGAGGACATGATAGCCAGGGAGAGAGAGGGAGATTGATATCGAGCACATCCGTAAGAGGAAGGCGGAGACTGGGCTGGTTGTTGGGGTTTCGGGGAAGAAACCCAAGGGATCCGACACTAGGTCGAAGGGCCAACAGGGCCGGAGCCGCTGTAGGAAATACGGCAAGTCTCATGAGGGGGTTTGTAGACTGGGATCATCGGGCTGCTATAAGTGGACAAGCTTGGGCACTTTGGTAGGGATTGTACTACCCCTACCCCTACCTTTTAGACATTAGACCTGATTCGCTTTCATTACAATCAGAAGGCCCATAAAAAGGCCAACTGCTCGAGGCTGACAGCAGCAGCGCCTATGGCAGTGCCAAGTCCAGCGACCCTGCGCATTACGGATGGCCGACAGGGCAAGGTAGATGCTCCATTGGTGAGGAGCCGAGCCTTCCATTTGACCACCAAGGAGGCACGTTCCGCACCAGATGTGGTGACGGGTATGTTTTCTTCTCCCTAACTCTTATTTTCATATCAGTTACGACCGATCTGTCCGGGCATCAGAGGTTTTCAGAGATTGCGTTTTTAGGTTATATGACGAGCGATACCTTGTAGATTTGGTTCCCATTCCATTGCGTGGGAACAAGGTTATCATCGGCATGGATTGGCTGAGCCCTAATGGGGCTGTGATCGACTGTGCACAGCAGCTGGTGCGTATTAGGACCCTAGTGGGGGAGAGTTGGTGGTTCAGGGTGAGAGGCCACAGCGAGGGCCAACTTTGTGTTCTGCAGCGAGGGCCCGACACTACCTTTAGTAGGGTTGCGCGGGGTACGTTGCCTACGTTATGGATACATGGAAGGCGGGAAAGGGGACTGTGAGTGATGTATTAGTGGTGCGAGAGTACCCGGACGTATTTCCAGAGGAGTTGCCTGGGATACCTCTGGAAAGACAGGTGGAGTTCACGATCGACCTAGTTCCTGGTGCGGCTCCGATAGCCCAGGCACCATATCGGTTGGGTCCTCCCGAGATGCAGGAGTTGTCTACACAGCTGTAGGAGCTGTTAGATAAGGGATTTATCAGGTCGAGCAGTTCGCCTTTGGGAGCCCCGATCCTGTTTGTGAAGAAGAGGGACGGGTCACATCGGATGTGTATAGACTACCGGGAGAACAAGGTAACGGTGAATTACCGTTACCCACTCCCGGGATTGATGATCTTCTCGACCAGCTTCAGGGGGCATCTTGGTTTTCCAAGATAGATTTGCGTTCAGGCTACCACCAGATGCGAGTTAGAGAGGAGGATGTGCAGAAGACTCCTTTTCGGACTCTCTATGGCCACTACGAGTTCGTGGTGATTCCCTTTTGGCTTACCAATGATCCTGCCGCATTCATGGACCTCATGAACTGTGTATGCAGACAGATGCTGGATCGGTCTGTGATAGTTTTTATATATAATATCTTGGTTTACTTCAGGATGCAGGAGCAGCATGAGGTGCACTTGCGAGAGGTATTGGATTCCCTGAGGAGGAAGAGCATGTACGCCATGTTCTCCAAGTGTGAGTTTTTGTTACGCGAGGTGCAGTTCGTGGGGCACCTTGTCAACCAGAACGAGATTTTGGTTGATCCGACCAAAGTGGAGGTTGTGATGAGATGGGAGGTTCCAAAGTCTCCATCTGAGATTTGGAGTTTCCTAGGGTTAGCAGGCTATTATCGGAGATTCATTTAGGACTTCTCCAAGATAGCAGTACCCTTGAACCGAATAACGAAGAAGGCCGTTGTGTTTCGCTAGGGGCCTGAGCAGCAGTCGACGTTCGAGACGCTGAGGCAGACGTTATGCGAGTCGCCGATCTTAGCCCTGCCAGAGGGAGTGAAGGATTTTGTAGTGTACTGTGATGCGTGTATTTTGGGTTTAGGCGCAGTATTGATGCAGAGAGGGCACGTCAACGCTTACGCCTCGAGGCAGCTGAAGCCTCACAAGGCGAGTTACCCGACGCACGATCTGGAGTTAGGGGTGGTTGTTTTCGCCCTCAAGATTTGGCGACATTACCTCTATGGGATCCGTTGTACCATTTACACGGATCAAAAGAGTTTGAGGTACCTCATGGATTAGCCAAATCTGAACATGAGGCAGCGTCGGTGGCTAGATGTGTGAAGGATTACGACTGTGAGATACTCTACCACCCGGGAAGGCCAATGTTGTGGCCGATGCGCTTAGCCGCAAGGCATCCCCAATCAGAGATATCCGCTTGAGGATGTCGGTAGTGACTCCACTCTTGAAGCATATCGGAGAGGCCCAACAGGAGGCTATGAAGGAGGAACATCGGAAGAGTGAGCGTATTGTAGGTCAGGTTTCCTCCTTCTACTATGATAGTCGTGGGTTGTTGACACTACACCGTAGAGTGTGTGTTTCATATCATGGAGGTGTGCGCCAGGTTTTGATGGAGTAGGCGCACAAATCCAAGTTTTCTATTCATCCCGGGGCGACGAAGATGTACAAAGATCTTCGTCCTGATTACTGGTGGCCCTGCATGAAGCGGGATGTAGCCTGGTACGTCGAGAGATGCTTGACCTGCAGGAAAGTCAAGGCCGTGCACCAGAGGCCTCACGGAAAGACGCAGTCATTGGATATCCCTATGTGGAAGTGGGAAGATATTACTATGGATTTCATCCCAAAGCTTCCCAGGACCGCATGAGGGGTGGATTCAATTTGGGTCATCGTGGATCGGTTGACCAAGAGTGCTCATTTCATACCTATCCAGGAGAGCATCTCGGCCGAGAAGCTGGCCGGTATATACATCCGAGAGGTAGTAGCTCGACACGGAGTGCCAATTTCCATGATTTCTGATCGAGACGTGCGATTCACTTCCAGATCCTGGAAGATATTCCATGACGAGTTGGGGTAGTTTAGGTCTTCAAGGAGCCATTTTTGGAACCATTCATGGATGTAAGCTTTATTTGGGGTAATAACTTCAGATCCAGAGTCTTTGAGGGACTCCATGGCATAAAGGTGCCAACTTTATGGCCATGGGAGTCCCATGCATCCTATGAACCACTTTTTAGGGCTTTTTAAGTTAAATAGCCCATTCATGAACGTAAATTTTGTAACTTTACGTGTTTTACCGACCCTAGGAGGCCAGATCTATGTTTTGGATGCTTTAAGCCTGACTGAAATCGACTGGATAGATTTGGATCATGGGGGACTCGACGAGTCGCTCTTGGGACTCGGCGAGTTGGGTCGTGGTTCCCCTAACCTCTCTTTTACTTAGAAAACTTGTTGAGTCTAGAAGCTGACTCAACCAGTTAGGCCTATTTATGGACTTAAAGGTCAAGAACTCGACGAGTTCAAGGATGAACTTGGCGAGTCAATGAGCAAATGTCCCGATCTGTATGGAGGAGAACTCGACGAGTTCAAGGAAGGACTCGGCGAGTTTAAATGGAAAGTCCCGATTCTATCCTAAGGAGAAACTCGACGAGTTGGAGGGTAACTCGACGAGTTAGATCGCGAATTTGAGATTCCCTGAATTATGGAACTCGATGAGTTGATGGACCAACTCGGCGAGTCGACTCAACCAAGATGTTGACTTTGACTTTGACTTTGACCATTACCCCGAATTGACCCTTAAAGGGGTTATGAATATGATAGAGTAATTGAAGGACTGTTGTGTGTAGGAGTTTGAGGAGAGTTGATCCCAGCTGTAACACCCCGACTCTCACGTACAAACCTTCAGTCTCATATTTCCATTGAAGTGCTCAAGCTTGGAACAAGAGGAAGGCTGTAGATCCGGGTTCTTCTTCATCTTAGCACCGTTTTTGAGGTAACAACTTGTTACCTTGACCTTCTTCTACCTAGATCTAGGCATGTATGAGATTAGGGCCATTTTGGCAATGTTGATATGTTATTTTGGGTATTATGCATGATCTGAAGTTGCAACTTCAGATCTAGGCTTATCTTGGTCTGTAAGATCATAAAGTTCCAGCCTTTAGTGAGTTAATACCTTCTTCATCCCATAGAACCTTTCTTTAGCTTGATCTGGGCCATTATCACCTTGCATGTACGTAAAGTTTGCAACTTTACGTAAGAAGTATGCCTTAAGAGCTTAGATATGCATTTTGGAGCTGCAAAGTTGTGACAACCCGAAACTTTTTCCGTTATCCTTACCTAGTTTCCGTTAATAAAATTTGGATTCTTATTTAATCCCGTCAAATTTCTTAGTTTGAGAAAGGCTATACATTTTAAATAAATAATATGTATTTTATACGAGTCGGGATAAACCGGGAATCACGCGAAAAACTCGAAACTATCTCGAAAATCTCCGAGTTCACGGTCGGACCGTAAACCCGTTTACGGTCGGCGCCAGGTGGACCCCACCACCGACCAAACCCCCAGCCGATCAATACTGGACCCCACCCTCATTTGAACGTTCTTGACCGGAAACACCCCTATTCTCTCTCTAAACCTCTTGACCGTAAACCCCAAAAAGCCCTCTTTTCACCCGAAAAACGTCGGAAATCATCATTTGGGGCTATTTGGGAGCCTCTGGAACACTTTTTAGTCGAAAACAAGCACCTTTGTTCTTGAGTTTACGGTAAATCTTCATAGACCGTAAACCCGTTGTGACCGTAAGCTCGCCAATCTTCATAGACCGTAAACGCAGCAATCTTCATAGACCGTAAACTTTGTTCACGGTCTGTCGACCGTACACCTTGTTCACGGTCTGTCGACCGTAAACTCCAATTCACAACCGTAAATAGCTCTTTCGTTGGGAAAAGCCTGTTTTCTCATTTCAACAAAGTTCCGATAACATTCCTTAACCAAACGCAAGTGTTTATCTAACACTTTATCTAACAAAATCGCTAATTTAGATACATATATGTATTTATTTGATATTAGGATTCTGTTAAGTGCAACATACACCAACTCAAGGATCGTCCAGTTCAATCCTTCACATCCGACCAACTGTGAGTTCATACCCCTATGCTTTTATAGTTTTTAAAACATTTTCAGGGGGGGTGGGGATTACAAGCTAAACATAAAGCTTTTCATAACTTAAAAACTGATGCAATTACAACGGTTTTACCAAAAATCTAGATACTATATCCCTTTTGTAATATGTAGAGCATAAGAGACGTTTTCTAAACATAATTGCATAGTTTTCAGAATAGTACGTAAACACAACTTACCAGTCAAACTATAATAGGTATAGTTTGGAGAATTCTTTATCGGTTTTACAGATTCAAACACATAAACTATGACAGGTTTAGTTTATCCATACAGATAACTAGAGTATTTTGCCAAATAATTATTTTCTGTATAATTATTTATACTCTACACCGTTTACAACGATTTCGAACTCGAGAACAACCGAACTACACGTAAACTCGTCAATACAGGATTGTGAGACCTATCTTCGTTATGCCCTTCGGGGTACCAATAAATCCTCACCGTTAAGTATAACCAGAGTCTCCTGGAGGGAGAGCGTGAAATTTGTGAATAGATCTATTCGGGACCGACAGTCCCATACCTGAACTGCTAGCTACAGTTAGGCGGGCACGCCTGGGGTGACAAATTTTATAATCGTACAACGCCTGAAGAACGTCAAGGAGGTCACCAGTCATATTAGTATGGTTATACGACTCACAATAAGTATAAACTAACCATTGTTTACGAGATTTCTTTCTTCAATAGTTTTATTTTAATTAATGAAACTACCTATCTGTTTACTGGAGGGTATTCCAGGGACACAATCTTTAGTTTTATTTTAAGTAATAAAACTACCTTACTTACTGGTGATAGCCAGGGTTTCCAAACAGAACATACTTTACTTCTTGGTGGTAGCCAGGGTTTTCAAACGGAACATACTTTTCATACGGCAAACAACAAACATATTAGAAAATATTGGATTTTCTTGGAAAGCATGCATACACAATCCAGAACTTGATATCAAAGGTTTTCGATGCAAACAATATTTTACTTATAATGAAAAGAAATCATTTGTACAAATTCAGTGACTAGTTTTCAATACAAAGACATGCTTATGAACTCACCAGCTTTATGCTGATACTCTTTCAAAACCGCTTGTATTCTCAGGACAACAATAGACAGGTACCTTTGCCAGCTTTTGGAGAAGACGGAGCATCTTGGCGTCGCGTCTTTATCTTTCGCGTTTTTCATATGCTGACATGTACAAACTATGCTTTCAAACAGATGTAAATATTCATATTATAATGTAATGGTTGTGTTTACTTCGATTGCTATGATACGATTGTTGTGATACTACGCATGACGTCACCCACCCCCGGACGTTTCTGCCGTTCGTTCTGACGGTTCGGGGGTGTGACAAAAGTGGATTAAAGTCATCTGGAAGGAGAAAGGACTGAAGGGACTCGACGAGTTGCATAGCCAACTCGGCGAGTCCGATGAATATTGGCCTTGAAGGTTCCTACATGGACTCGGCGAGTCAGTAGGGTGACTCGACGAGTCAGTTAGGGTTTCCTCGACTTCAGATTACGCATAGACTCGACGAGTTGGTGGTAAACTCGGTGAGTCAGTGAGGGTTTTATGACCTTCTGAACCCTTAAGCAACTCGACGAGTTGCTAGCTGCACTCGAAGAGTTGGGTCAACATGGACTGTTGACTTTGACTATTGACTTTGACTTTGACCAAGGGTTGACCAGTTTGACCTCTGGGGGTATTTTGGTAATTTTGAAATTTATGGAAATGGTCTTATGGTAACTATAGGTGGTGGAGTTAGTGGCGGTGGTTCGAGAGTTTGATCTTATCATTTCAGTTCGACAGTTGTGAGGTGAGTTTTCCTCACTATGCTCAAGGGTCTAAGGCACCAAGGCCGGCCCTTTTTTATTGTGACTCTGATATGTTATGCTAGTATGAGCTATTAGATTAGCATCCTGATAGAGAGGATGGTAATATGTTGCTATGATCTGTAGATCAGTATCATGGTAGATAGGATGATGTTATGCTAGTATGATCAGTTAGATCGGTTTGTATGTCTATAGACTGTTATGTGATTATCTGATATATGTGCACATGTCGATTGGTGGTTGAGGCTCCTCTGCTTTGTGCGAGAGCCAACAGACCTGGGCATTCCAACCTGATGGTTATGGGCCTTGAGTATTCCATCCCGAGGATGATTGGACTCGTAGTATGAGGGCATTCCAACCTGATGGTTGTGGGTCTGGGGTATTCCATCCCGAGGATGACTGGACCTATAGTATGAGTGGCATTCCAACCCGATGGTTGAGGGCCTGGGATATTCCAACCCGGTGGTTGATTGGACCCATAGTATGTTGTTTGTGATTATATGTGTATTGTTGTATGTATGGGTATTTTGGGGGAACTCACTAAGCTTCGGGCTTACAGTTTCGGCTTTGGTTTTAGGTACCTCATATGATCGCAGAAAGGCAAAGGCGTGATCGTACAACTCCTCACATTTTATGACTATGTTTCTGGGATACTCTGATATGGAACTATTTTTAAAACACATTTGTAATAACTATTGGTTTCTAAATGTTTTAAAAAAGTTTAAATTTGGCTCGATTTTTATGGATGTTACACCAGCACCGAGGACAGTTCAGTTACTACACGACATTGAGGTGTGTTACCTTCCATTAGAAGTGGGTCTAAGGCACCAAGGCCGACCCATATGTAAGAGTTTTAGTAGAGATGATTGTCTTTGTGATAATTATCTGGTATGTTGCTATCTGTTATAATTATTCGCTAGTATGCTATGATGTTATGTGATAGGTGATAGGAGGGGTAGGATACACCCCAGTACCGGTCGATAGGGCCGAAGGGGTAAGCCAGCACCTAGATAAGCTAGGCAGTATATGACTTATATGTTTATGCACTAGGTTGCTATGTGGTAGAGTAGGGGGTGAAATAGTCCCCGGTACCGGTCAATAGGGCCGAAGGGGTAGGCCAGCACCCTGATATGCTAGGCAAGTTACCGGTCGACCGGGCCGAAGGGGTAGGCCAACACCCTGATATGCTAAGCAAGTTACCGTTTGAAAGAGACCGAAGGGGTAGCTAGTACCCGGTTATGTATGTGCTATGTATGGTATGTGGTATGATGGGGGAACTCACTAAGCTTTGTGCATACGGTTTTCAGTTTTTGTTTTAGATCCTTCTTCTTCGAAGGGAAAGGAGCCGGCTCGGTAGCAGCGCATCACACCACTATTTTCCGCACTATGATGTTCTTGGGATTGTACTCTGACATTGTTGCTATATTATGACATGCTTTTGAGATATATGATCTATGGCTTTGATGAAATGAAATAACTCAATGATGTTTTCTTTAAATTGTTTTATGAGTCGTTACATCAAACGATCTAGGAGTTTCATGCTAGATTGAAATAGGTAGATTTGTATTACCTGCCTTGATAAATTCGCAATTAGATTACGGCATCCTTCTTCTTTGTTGTGAACTGTATTTTGGATCCTAGCCTTGAATATTTATTTTGGGTTAAAAATATTAAGGATTTATATCACTAACTAAAAACTAAGTCTCTTTATATAGATGTATGGAGACGGTAAACTTGCTACTACTCAAGTCGGTTCCTCCAACTCAAACTTCTCTATACTCTCGATTACGTCGAAAGAGAAGCTCACCGGTCCAAACTACATGGATTGGATGAGGAACTTGAACATGACTCTCTGTTATGAGGGAAAAGAATATGTCCTCGAAAAGCCTTTTGTCGAAATTGATGAATCCACCGATATTCCTGAGGAGATTGCCTCCTTCAACAAACATTCTCATGATGCCACAAAGGTCGCTTGCATCATGGTGGCCATTATGGCACCTTAGTTGGCCAAGTTCTATGAGGACTACTGGCCATACGATATGGCTCTCGACCACCTTGCTAGAAAGTTCCACAAGAAGTCGAGACAATAGCTATTCGAAATGGTCAAAGCTTTTATGGTGCTCAAACTCAAGGAAGGAGAACTTATTTTCCTCCACATAAAAAAGATGCAAATGTACATGGAGCAAATCCATAAACTTAATGTGTCGTTTGATAATGAGTTGGCCATTGATATGCTCCTTAACACATTACCTCCTAGTTATGATCAGTTCGTTCTGACCTATCATTTGAACAATACGGAGACGACATTGACTGAGTTTCAGAATTTGTTGCAAACTGCTGAATCGGGGATGAAGAAAAATCATGCCTCTAATGCAATAAATTCTCCTGTCCTTGCCATTGGATCTGGAAATGGGAAGAAGGGGAAGGCTCCATCCCAATCCAGAAGGAAAAGGAAGGCCCATGCTGGAGGGTCTAACAGTGGGTCAAAGTCGAAGCCCAACTTTGATGTCCCCACGGTCATAGATCCAAAGGAGGCCATTTGCTTCCATTATGGTGAAAAGGGCCATTGGAGAAGAAATTGCACTAAGTACCTACAAGACTTGAAATATGGCAAGATCAAGGCGTCCTCTTCAAGTATTTACACTATTCAAGTTCATAACACACAACTTTCTCATTCTTGAGTCCTTGACACAGGATGTAGTTTCCACATTTGTTCTGATTTGAGGGGACTAAGCAAAAGTGAGGAGTTGGAGCATGGGAAGCTAAATCTAATCATGTGGAATAGGTGATCCTCACCTGTTACAAAGATTGGAACATATGGTCTTATTCTTGGTCGTGGTGTTAGGGTTAATTTGATTAATTGTTTTATTCGTCAGATATGACGTGAAACATTTTTTCATTGCATACACTATTCAGACAAGGTTTTAGATATTCATTTGATAATGAAGTTGGTTCTATTTCTGCTTATCATAATGGTGTTTTTATGTTTGAAGGTTTACCTTGTAATGGTGTGTATGAAATTGTGATTTGTGTTGATAACCTAGGTAATAGTGTGTTTCATATTGATTCGTCCAATGGTGTGGACAAAGCATGTTTGTGGCATTGTCCTCTTGGGAATATATACAAGAAGCGCATCGCCCAACTCGAAAAGGATGGCGTGTTGGAATCATTTGATCTTAGGAAAGATGATGAATGTGAATCTAGTTTCTTGGGCACATAGACAGTGAGATTCAGTCCATGTATGATAACTAGTTATGGACTTGGTTGATCATGTACCTCTTAGAAAGATAGTCGAGTACAAATGGATCTTCAAAAAGAAGACCAACATGGATGGGAAAGCACATACGTATAAATCTAGGCTGGTTGTAAATGGATTTACTTAAACCCAAGGGATTGACTATGATGAGACTTTTTCACCAGTAGCTAAGATAAAGTCTATCTGGATCATGCTTGCTATAATTCCATTTCATGATTATTAAATTCGGGAGATGGATGTTAAAACCGCTTTCCTTAACGGGAAGCTATATGAGGACGTCTACATGAGTCAGTCAGAGGGTTTTATACATGCCAAGTGTCACACCCCCAGACCGTAACGGTGGAAACGTTCGGGGGCGGAGGACGTCATGTACAGTATCACAACAAATGTATAATAGTAATCAAAGCAACAACAACCATTGTATTGACAATATATGATTTACATTGTGTTCAAAACATTGTCTGTTTAACATTAAAATTATAGCAAAAGATAAGATGTGAATACCACTATGCTCCGTCTTCGTAACACCTGAGAGGGTACCTGTCTACTAATTTTCCTGAGAATACAAGTGGTTTGAAAAAGTGTCAACATTAAAGTTGGTGAGTTCATAAGCATTTTTATTATAGAAAGTATATTCTTTGTTCTTTGTAAAAGTTCATGTGTTCCTCTAGAAAATACTATATTTTCTTTGTAAGAAATGTGACCATACTAGTTCTTTCTATGATTACTTAGTTTATACTTGTTATATATAAACTGATATCGGATGGACAGTTGAATGTGTGGATCTGCCCTAAGCCCACAATCAAACAAGGAACAGGAAGTAAGGTGGAAATCACACATTCCACTGCCTATCAGATATTATTTATATATAACTCTTTTGTATAAACTATGGAACTATAGAACTAACAATTAAAGGTCCTTTATGTTATACTAGTTTGTAAATAAGTGTTGAACCTTTTGTAAATATGTTCCTAATTCCACTCGCTCTATTATAAAGCATTGTTTTCGGTAAATAGTCGTATTTTTTTCAGAAAGTTGAATTGTAAACTGTTTACTTTTAAAATAATTATGTTTATCCTAGAAAATCCTATATTTTCCATAAAACCGAATTGTAGTCTTAAACATTCCATGACCGAAAAGTACAAGTGTAATTACCATACTTAGTTTGATGATACCTAATTTTATTTATAAGTAAAACTAGATAAATATGTGTTTGCCCTGTAAACCAGAGGCGATGTTAATACCCTCCTATGATCACTTAGTACATACGAGTTGTATATAATCGAGATCAAACAGACAGTCGAATGGGTGAATCTGCCCTAAGCCCACAACCAAACAAGGAACAGTAAGTAAGGTGGAAATCACACATTCCACTGTCTACCAGACATTAATTTTATATAACCCTGATGTATATGCTAAGTAATCACAAAGTTAATACCCCTTAAGACTGTTTAAAAGTATATTACTACGTAAATATGTCGTTGTTTTCTCCATGTGAGTTCTTTTAACCATACTGTAACCTAAGATGGCCTGATCGCGACGTTCTTCAGGCGTCGGAATGTTAAAGACATTTGTCACCCCAGGCCAGCCGGCCTGACTGTAGCTAACAGTCGAGGTGTGGGGATGTCAGTCCCAAATAGATCTATACACAAATATCTCGCTCTCCCTACAAGAGACTATGGTTATAAGTCAGGACTTTAACGGGTACTTAGATAAGTACATGAAGACGTCTCACAAATTGCTTCAACGAGTTTACGAGTAATAAGTGAAAAACATTTTAGTAAATAACATGTAACTTTGTAAAAATAATTAGTTTGTTCCATAAACTATACCTATTATAGTTTATAAGTTTGTTTCCGTTTTATAACCTGGACTTTGTAAAATAGTTCATATATTCCATAAACTATACCTATTATAGTTTATAAGTTTGTAAATTTAACAGTAACGATGTTTGACGTATTTAATAAATTTCATGTTTAAATGCATATTAACAGTAAGAAAACGTAATAAGAAATTTATATTTTTAAACACAAGATTTCTTGTATTTTACTTGTATTCCCCCCAAAAAACATTGAAAAGCTTGGAAAAATATGGGGGTATGAACTCACCTTATGTGTGGTCGCGGTTTAGATAACGATCTAAAATGGTGACTTCGAGCTGGTATACGGGAAGCTAATCGTGTCCTAATTATTTTAGACACATAATAATGTGTGAATAATATGAACTAATCATAAACATGTTTGCATAACACTAGATTATAAGGACTTACTATGATTTACAATGAAAATGGCTTGAAGAAAAACTCCAGGAGATGTTGATCTTTAAGGATGAAAGGAATATGTTTGATATTTGAGAGAGAATGGTGAGTGTTCGAGAGTTTACTAACTGTGAATGAATTGTGAATATGATTCCATTTTGTATCTTAAACATGAAGGAAAGTTAGGAGGTTGAGGTGATGTGGTAATTGTATCATATCACTTTGGGAAGCTAAATAAGATAAGATATCTAGATATATTAAGGAGTTTACTGTCAAATTGCAAGTGTTTGCAGCAAAGGAATAAGTTTACTGTCAACCATGACCAAAATCAACTCAAATCACTTACAAAAGTGTGATTTCGGTCATAATGGACCTTAAAGAATAGGATTTCGGTCCAATAAGCATGGGTTTTTGGCCATGATGGGCTTTAGGGATTGTGTTTTCGGTCCTATGTGAGTCCATGAAGTAGTTTTCGGTTCATTAGTGTTCCAACATTCTCTAACTCGAAATCCTTATGTAATATACAATAATATGCATATAGACTTATTACTTGGACTTGTGTTGACTCCTTTGAGTCCTTGATGGCTTGTTGACTTCATTTTCCTTTCAAAAGTTCATTACAACTTGGCTATCACAAGTGTATATACTTATGAACTTATATAAGCATGTTCTCTTGGTTTTCAAAGTTCCATTGCATCAAGTTTTGTTGTGAATTCACTTATGCTTGGTTAGGGTTCAGACCTTGTTGGTTCCAAAAATTTTCCGGTTGTGACACCAAGTTTCCTGATAGGGTGTGTAAGCTTGAGAAATCCACTTATGGATTAAAACAAACATCCCGCAGTTTGAATATTTGCTTCCATGAGAAAGTCAAAGAGTTTTGGTTCTCTAAAAGTGATGATGAGTCATGTATATATGTCAAATCTAGTGGGAGTATAGTGACTTTCCTAGTATTGTATATTGATGATATACTTCTTATAGGAAACGACATTCCAACCTTGCAAGAAGTTAAGTATTGGCTTGGGAAGATTTTTGCTATGAAGGATCTAGGGGAAGCATCCTATATTCTAGGAATAAGGATTCATCGGGATAGAAAGAATTGTCTTATTGGTATTAGCCAGAGTACATATTTGGATAAAATACTGAAAAGTTTCAATATGGAGAATTCAAAGAAATGGGAATTGCCTATTCATAGTACTATCAAATTGAGTAAGTCTCAAATTCCAAGTACTGATGAAGTGATATTTGACATGAGTCGGGTACCATAGTCTTTAGATGTAGGATCGATCATGTATGTAATGACATGTACTCTCCCTGATCTGTCTTACACTTTGAGCGTGGTTAGTCAATTTTAGGGAAATCCTGGAAAAGCCCATTGGATTTTGGTGAAGAATATTCTTAAGTATCTGAGCAGAACGAAAGACATGTTCCTAGTTCTTGGCAGCAATGATACATTAAGAGTAAGTGGTGATAGTGACGCTAGCTTTCAAACAGACCGGGACAATTTTTTTCGCAGTCTGGCTGGGTATTCTTACTGAATGGAGGAGCGGTTACTCGAAAAAGTTCTAAGCAACATACAATGGTTGATTCCACATGTGAGTCTGAGTACATTGCAACGAGTGAAGCATCGAAGGAAGCGACTTGGTTGAAGATCTTTATCGGAGAGCTCAGAGTCATTCCAACTATTCAGGAACCCATGGACTTGTTATGTGATAATGAAGGCGTCGTTGCTTTGGCAAAAGAACCAAAGGATCATGGTAGATCCAAGAATATCAAAATAAAGTACCATTACATTCGACATCGGGTAGAACAAGGACACCTTCTGGTGAAGAGAGTATCGTCAGAAGATAATGTTGCAGATCCTTTCACAAAGGCTCTGAGCAGAGTCAAACACTACCAGCATGCTAGGAGAATAGGCCTAAGAGATGATATTTGTTTTAGTAGTTAGGTGATATGTTTGAAACTTGTAACAAAAATAAATGCAATTGATTTGGTGAATGAATAATAGAGAATTATTTATGAGTATCGTACTGCCTTATTCAATTATTTATTCTTGTGTTTCTTTTAGCATGTTTACACTTCCTGAGTAATTCGAATTATTCAAATTTCCACAGACGTTCATACTTCTAGAAGTAAGTAGTGAATTAAGACTGTCATGAATTGATTGTAGATTGTCGATTGAGGTTAATACATTTCAATTTGAATTGCTACAATATTTATGAGTACTTTGAAAATAGGGATTATAAGTATTAGATAAACCCATTCTTAGAGATTACTTCATGGATCTGGTCACGAGTAGTTCTAAGACGATAATATCTTTCATTATTAAAACAAAGATATATAGTTCATTGTTTACAGATTAGTTATGCATTGGTTTACTCAAACGCATCTCGTAAATGGATGTTATAAAGGGTAATTTCATGTGTGATTTGATGTGTGAATTGTATGACTATGTAGTAAACCCATCAGATCTGAGGTTAAGCTGTTGGCGGCCCTGTATGAAAAGGGAGATAACATGGTTTGTTAAGCGGTGCCTGACCTGTCGGAGAGTCAATGCCGAACATGAGAGACCCCACGACAAGATGCAATCGTTACCTATTCCCATGTGGAAATGGGAAGAGATCATTATGGATTTCACCACAAAGTTTCCAAGGATACCGCATACACTTGATTCTATCTGAATCATTGTTGATAGATTGACCAAGAGTGCACACTTCATACCGATTATCGAGAGTATATCTGCTGAGAAGCTGGCTGACATTTACATTCGGGGGGTGGTGGTTCGGCATGGGGTGCCAATTTTGGTGTTTTCTGACCGAGATGTTCGTTTCACCTCAAGGTTTTGGAGAAAGTTTCACATGGATTTGGGTAGTCAACTGCATTTCAATATAGCATACCACCCTCAGGCCGATGCACAGAGGGAGCGGACGATTCAGACGCTCAAAGATATGCTCCGGGCATGCGTGTTATATTTTGAAGGAAGTTAGGATACTTACCTTCCACTGGCCGAGTTCTCCTACAACAAAATTTACCATACCAGTATTGATCGACCACCTTTCGAGATGTTGTATGGGAGGAGGTGCAGGACCCCAGTTTGTTGGGGCGAGGTTGGGCATCAGGTCATGAGGAGTACTGAATTAGTGCTCAATACCTCTGAGTTGATACATCAAGTGCGTGACAGGTTGTGGGTCATGCAAATCCGGCAGAAAAGTTATACAGACTTTCGTCGTTCAGACCTCGAGTTTCAGGTGGGGGACTTTGTGCTTCTGAAGATGTCACCTTTGAAGGGTGTCATCCGTTTTCGGAAGGGGGGAAAGTTGGTTCCTCGGTTTATAGTTCCCTTCAAGATTACCGCCTAGGTGGGCAAGGTTTCACACTGGTTGGATTTGCATGATGAGCCCAGTCAGATACACAACACCTTTCATGTTTCTCAGTTGCGGAAGTGTGTAGCCGATGATTTTGTAGTGATTCCTTTGGATGACATTCAGGTTGATGAGCACCTGAAGTATATAGAGAGGTCGATTGTGATTCTCATTACGAAGACCAAGGCTCTACGCAACAAAGCGGTGAACCTAGTCAAGGTGCAATTGCAACATCAGAAAGGCTCGAAGTGGATGTGAGAGCCTGAGGTTGAGATGGGGAGCACTACCCAAACTTTTTTACAGCAATGGAATACGAGGACGAAGTCTGATACAAGTGGAAGAGAGTTGCAACAACCGTGTTCCAGGTATTTTTCTTTTTTGGATTTAAGTATAAAAAATTTGCAAAAACAGTCCTTACGTGGGGCGTACCTTATGGGTACATCGTGCGTAGCATGTTAAATGAAGTCGCAGATTCCCCTACGTATGTTGGGCGTACGTATGAGTACGTTGGGCGTACTCATGCATGTCCCAAACTATAATTTTTAGGGTTTGGATCCTATTTAAAGAACATTATGTAACACTCGGTTTCAAATTGCTTCATTATCCGGGGTCGTGGACCGATAATCAATTATCATAAGGCTTAGGGCCTTTGGGAAGAAAGGTTGAGACCCATTTGGATGTGGGTAATGTTGGTTACATGATCCTGAGAAGTACCTGAAATACATAACACATAACACGGTAAGCACGAAGCTTAGTGAATTCCGCAAAATACCACACATAACTCATTAGCCTCTCATGGCTATGCTCGGATAAGACCCTCCGGTCAATGTATCTCAGTGGGACCCTCCGGTCCCACAAATCGGGTGGACCCTTCGGTCCTAACTCAGTAAGCTCAGAATAATACACAATATAAATCACAAAGACATAATACAGGATATCACAATACTCAATATAAGCACATAAGACCCTCTGGTCACACATAGATTACCACTCTACGTAAGTAGAGTGAGAAGACTCACCTCGTAAGCAAGCAAGGAACTGAAAATCCCTCGAACAGTCTAATCCCCGCCTACATGTAATAAGCATCTCTAATTAACACTTAAGGATCACAACTCTAAATAAACTCATGTTAGTCCCTCTTTAACTCTTGGGATGCGTAAAAGACCATTTTACCCATCCATGACCTCCATCCCTCAAGTTGACCAAACCTTAAAGTCAACAGAAGTCAACACTCGAGTCAACAGTCCATGTTGACCCAACTCGTCGAGTTTATCTATGCGACTCGTCGAGTCCCTTCGGTTCCTCAGAACCCTCATGAAAGTCCAACTCAACTCGTCCAGTTTATCCGTCAACTCGCCGAGTTACAGCGTGTTCAGAATCATCGGGACAAACTCCAACCAACTCGTCGAGTCAGTTCATCGACTCGTCGAGTCCCTTAAGTCGAATTCTCATTCACAAGTTTTAAGGCAGAACTGATACCCCATACTCCGGATCTATCTTCCTAAGGCTCGAATATCACGTAAAGTTGTCAGCTTTACATGCATGCATGGCATATTAGGCTTATAATACCAATAAAATCTCCAACAAGTGTTAAATACATAAGAGCTTGCCTCTTGCTCAATAAATCTCAGGTCTTTGGACTCACAAGGCCTCCTACAGTCCAGATCTAAGGTGTCAACCTCAAGCCATGCTCAAATGACTTAATGACACAAGATAGATGGGAGAAAACCCTAAAAACTCCCTAAACCAAGATCTCATTAGGAAATGATCAAGTTAGCATACAACCCTAAATGCCTTGGATCTATGTTTTCTCTAATTATACATGTAATAGTGTTTCCAAAGCATTAAGCCTATAACTAGCATGCAAATAACATATGTACAATAAAACGAGTTTTAGACATACGTCTTGATGTTGTTGATGTTTCTAGAAAGACTTTGGACTTTAAGAACTTAGTGCCCCAAGTGTTGCACCTCAAATGGAATCACAACTCATCTAGGATAAAGGATGACATTTTGACAGAGAATTCCATGCACCAAAATCCTCCATCTTTCTCTAAGAATAGAAGCACACGTTTTTAGGTTATGAAGCATATATTTATATGTAGGATTCCAAGGGTCATGGGTATAACCCAAATCCATACCCATGGGTTTTATGATCCATGGTTCATGTGGCCCAACTCATTATGTATTCATACATAATCTTAGTCCAACATGGACCATAAGCCCAACACATATAAATATAACTAATTTACATAATCAGTTCCCATTGATTTAATTAGTCTCTTTTGATCACTAAATTAATTCGAAACAAATTCTTGATTAATACTAATTAAATCATATGATTTCATATTAATATATTAGAATTTATAATATATTAATAAATCATATATAACCTCTTCTCAAAAGTCCATCCTAACAAATTGTCCTGATGTTATGCAACCCAAATGGACCATGCTACTCTCGGATCGAGTACATACCAATAATAGTTATGGGCTTAGACATCTAATCCAACACTCTCCCACTTGGATGCCTCTAAACTATTATTGCAAATATGAGTCCAAAATCCCGACTAACAATCGTAGCTCTTAAAAGCCATTGTCGAACTCTGACCTAGTAAATGACGTGTCCATTAGATAAGGGATCATATATTCCTCCATTCTAGATATCATATGGACTGAGACATGGATTATAATCATTCTCTCTGTCCATCTGTTGTTTCCCGATTTCTGATTTATGACGACAGACTAATTGAACAAATCAAATCAGTCCAGGCCCGGCCGAGCACTTAAGGTTGTCATCACTAAATCATCGAGCGGCCCACAAATATCGCTTTTATCCACATGGGGTAAGAGGAACGGATAAACTTCGACTCAAATGCTTGCTTATACTCACTCATCAAATTACACACAACGATATGTTTTATAACATCCAAGTTACTGGTGCGTTTACATAAGTTAATGTGAAACCGACTCCCAACTATAACTCACACGTATCCGTTTGAAGAATATAAGATATTATCGTCTCATGATCACTCTTGATAAAATCCATGAAGTGATTCAAATGGGCGTGGGTTTAATCCAATGCTCGAATCTTATTCCAGGAGTACTCATGAATACTGCAGCTATGTCTATAACATCTAGACATACTACAGACCCATTCATGATAGTCATACCTTAATACCTACTTCCAAAGTATATCGACTGTGGATGGTTTGAATAACCTAGTTATTCGGGAAGTCAAAACATGCAAAGTGAAACACAAGAATAATACTAATCCTATATGGCCCCAAAACTTTGAGTCATATTGATTACTCATTATTAATTGTATAATGTTTCAAATAATCTACTTAATACTTGAACTAAAGCAATAGTTGTCCCATGCTACAAGCATGCACACTATGTTTACCTATGGTCCTTTCTTTGTGGAATAGATCAATTGAAAACATTTCAATGTTGCTCATTTCACAATTCCAAATCCTTATGACAAATATAAGAATCCAAAATTCTTTGCCATTTACTGAAATCTGTTAGATTCTAAACTTATATGCAATGATCCTCTTGTAATGACTATGCACAAAAGTCACAAAGACTTGGCTACATACATTACAAAGTAATCCAATGGGGAGCAATTTCATGGAAACGAAGTCTCACATTCAAAGTACATTCCTTTGAATATCCTTCTTGCATTAAGTTTTCTAATCTTACACAGATTTAAAGAATAACTTCCACTTATGGAAACATTTCCATATTCCCATTTTGACTATTACTTCTGAACAAGAGTTGCCTCTTTTCAGAATATGTCAATATGATCCTTCCAAAATTAACACTATACTTCCAACTGTCCATGAGCAACCAATCTTTGGTAAGCCTCAGATTATCCTCGACAATTGCTTAATCATTTTAGTCATATACAGTTCTGGTCTTTTTTCCCTCTTAATGCCCTAGGCATTTGAAAATTCAGAACACATAGAAATATTATAGCATATGCAATCGATACTATACCCGAAGCATATGGGATACGATTCATAATGTCTCACATAAAGGCATGATCCTAGACCAGTCTTTTGCTATAATGTTTTTATTTGCCATGTTCTCAAAATTCGGACTATGAAGAGGGATGATGTAATCATAATCAAATTTTGAGAATGCAATTAATATTTCCATATATAGAATTTCCTTATGTTGTATATACTTGACTAAATTTGATTAAAATCTCAATCTAAGCTTTTAGAATTGGAATGATGTATAAGTTCTTCTCCCTTAATTATAGCAAAACAACTTTTCAAACCCTGCAACTTTGCAAATTGAAACTTTTGTTTTCTATAATTAACATTGCTAACTTGCAACACTTAACATAATAATCATGCTCCTACGAACATGATAATTATATCCTTATCAGCATAACATTGCTGCTCCCACTAGCTTTGACATGTATCCAGAAATCAGCTGGACTTCTAGAAATCAATACTTTATTGACTTTCATTACCAATGTTCATGTTTCTGATAAGTAGATGCTTCGATAAGACTTTATCTAAGCTTCCCAAAATCACACACCTTTCCTTAGATAGCTCACATGTGTGTTTAAACATTTTTATAACTATGAAAATGGATGTCGTAATCATAGTCTCAAATGTTTAGACCTTTGCCATTGCTCACAATTCGAATTATGAAAAGGGATGTCGTAATCATAATTGAATTTGAGAATGCAAATATCACAATTTCTATCTGCTTAAAATCTACTTAGTGAAAGCGTTTCCTCACCATCATTTTCATGAATCGAAGAGAAACCTTATGACACTTAGATTTTATGGTGTATGTGTTCCTATCCATGTGAATTTGTCAAAAACATAACCACAAAAGGAGGTTAGTGACAAATCCAAACTCATATGGACTGAACTTATTCAATCTTAACTTCTTGCCACCTGGCAGCATAAGGGCCTACCATTGCTTCCAAGTAGTTATACAAACAACTGAGGACTCATAGAACTCACATGCATAGTCAACTTTAACTGGAATGGGCACAAAAACAAGAATATGTCAACACGATAGGTTATAAACCTCAAGCCGTGTGCTACTGATAAACAATAGGTTTTATTCTTGATTAGTTCTTAAGACCCTTTTCAAGATCATTAAGACTCCCACTGACTCCATGACATATGAGATTCTCTTGTCAAGAACCATTCCTTGACAAACAAATAATCAAGACTTAGTGCGGATTCTTATCAAGAAAACACTTCACACTATTGGTCTTAGTTGGTCTTGTTTTATCAAAAACATCACAACTCACCAATTTCAATTGTACAAGAGTAGAAAATATTTTACTCTACATTTGACAAGTGTTATAAAACTTTCTCAAGATATGTCACTCGAGTTACAATCTTGAGATGACTCTAAGACTTGTTTTGGAACAAAATATGACTCATCTTTTGATTTAACCATTTCAACAATTCACGATTCCTCTTCTTAGTCAAACAAATGCACTAAGATGTCCATAGAGGATCAATTGTGATATGGTTTTTCATAATCATTAAGATGATCATAAAACATGATACTGAAGTACTCTCCCATCTTTTCAGATTGGAGAAACTTTTATCTTTCTGCGTAATTTGATTCTTCTCATTTGTCCTACCATACATTGAAACTTTTCCAATGTTTCAGAATTATACTTAAACTTGTAAGCACAACCATATTTACTAAACTTTAGTAAATCAAGATGAATAGCCTTATCGTTCTTTGTGGTGGACTTGATCAGCATACAACCAAGTGTATCCGATCTCCTAGTCCTTCACTTGACTCATATATACATGTGAACAAGGAATTAGTCTTAATTTCCCAAAGATGAAAATTCTCATCCATCATACAATACAGGTTGCATGATTCCAATTTTCTATCCAACTGAAACTTGGGTGATGAGAATCTTTCCTTATTTGGTAAATTATGACACTACCACAAACGAAAGAGTCAAAACCATTTTCCAATATTGCTATCAATGGAATCATATAAACAACAATTTTTTTCACAAATGCCATTGTAAGGATACTTAAAACAAATAAAATTAAATTTTTCCTTTTATTTTAAAATTGCGGAAAAATTAATCCTTACAACGCAAATTCATATGAAAACAATGTTGTTATCAATTCCTAAGCAATCTATCATGACTCTTAGCAGCAGCTCAAAATTTTGATCTTCGAATCATGCGATCGAAATCCATTTTTGAGATCATATTCAGCATACTGTTCTTCTAAGCTTCCTCTCCTTTTTCGATTCTACAAAACATCAAAATGTGACCTAGTCACATCATGTAATAAGAATCTCCAAATAGGAACTTAATAGAGTTAGTGGACTTTACCTGAAGCATAGTCAAATTTTTGACTTTTACAATCCTAGTGAACTTTCAGGGAAATAAAGCAGCTTCGCAACCAATGCCCTTTCTTTTGGCAATAGAAACATATGGACTCTTTAGTAATGGTACATGGGACTATCTCAGACTTAGCCTTTCTCTTTACCATTTGGTCAACCGGGTTGACTATGGCAGATCCATTTCCATTGGGAAGAGAAGACTTTTCTGGACTTCCAATGTTTCCATTGTCAATGTCCATGAAAGTTAGGGAAGTAGATCTTCCAATCAAATTTGATTTACTGGTGCTCCAAATCATTGTTGATTCAGCAACAACAAGCAAATAGGTAAGATCATTAAGGGTCATGTCGTGGTCTGTCACATAGTAGTGATGGGTTTGATCCAAAAGAACATCCTATGTGCTCATGCAAACCCTAATGCTTGGATCTAGGTTTCTCTTGTACATGGAATTCATCCAAGACTTTCTAACCCTAGATCTAGTGTATATAATTGAAATTGACATCACAAATCAGATCTAGATGTTTACCTTGTTGTTGATTGAAGATCTTGAAGCCTTGAGAACTTTAGCACCTCAAGTGTTGTGCCTCTATTGAATCACAAACACCAATAGAAATTAGAGGAAACAAGAGAGAGAGGGGAGAGGAGAATTTCGGCTCTAGGACTTCTAGGGTTCAAGTGACCGAAATTCCCATGCCTAGGGGTCCTTTATATAGGTGTAGGAATTAGGGTTTCAATGGTTATCCTTATCTGATTACTTAGCCACCAAGCAGCCCAAGGATAATTCTATATTCCCTATCATGGACGAATTCCTAAGGCTTTATCCCTAGAATTCGTCCACCCTATCTATTAGGATTTCCTTGCCCAGCTTTGTAACTATCACATAATTACAGTTCAGCCCCTTAAGTTCAATTAACTTCTTTTGATCACAAAACTAATTCTTAATTAATTATTGACCAATGTTAATTTAACAAATATGATTTCTCTTTTAATATATTAGTCTTATAATATATTAATAAACCATAATCACATCTTTCTATATTATTCCTCCAGTCAAGTTGCTTTGGTGAAGGCAACCCAAAAGGACCATGCACAATCGGGTCAAGTACATACCAAACATAGTTATGGACTTAGACATTAATCCAACAAGTAGTCCTCTAAAGAACCCGCTATATGACTTAGGAAGTGATTGAAGAACCTAGTCAACAACCAACTTCCTTGAGACTTCGACACCCAACTCTCCCAACTTGTCAATATGTGACTTCATCTCCAAGATGTGAGCACATATAGACATTGCTTGCCAATAGGGATTGAGTGACCTTGCACTTTTCAAGAACTTGTGGGTTAGGGAGAATAATTGGAGGAGGTGGAGGAAGTGAAGTATGATTTTTAGTCCCATTAATGCACAACAAAGGGATTAATCTTTCACCTTGATCGCCATTTGCGATATCATCTGCATTAGGAAAGATTTATCCAAAAGGATAAGGAAGACCATAGTTGTCATAACTAGACATCTATGAGGGAGAAATTCAAGTTTAGTTGATTTAAGTCCTTAATATAACACCAAATATGAAATATTAAGGCTAGGACCCAACACAATATTTTATAACTTGGAAGAGGATGCCGTAATCCAAGCTACAAAATATTTGAAGGTAGGTAAATGACGATTTACCAATTTCCACCATGAAAAACGAAATTTAATATTAGGTTTTAAATGAATTGAAACTCCTAGATCTTTTGAGATTCATTGAACTATTCAATGGCATGTTTAAATCTCGATTGTGCCCTTCAAGTTTGTGACTGGGATGTCGACGATCACAAACAAGGAGTGAATAACCATGCAAATTAACTTGGTACACTTAATGTTACAACCACCTAATCAATGTGCCGGTTAACCACACACGCTCCATTGATCTATGATTAACATCAAGCTACCCTTTTGACACACATTTTCAGTCCCAAATTAGTGTGTCGCTTAACCACACACGCTCCACTAACGACTTAACACGGTGCAAAGTGCAATTTCATGGGTTAGCACCAAATTCACATTTTCCTAAAGTAACTAAGATTGGGAATTTAATAAAGTTTAGTTACTTTATATTTATCATTATACTTGTAATAAAGGGAGAATTAATGTCCTTTCCTACCCGTTCGGCTAACGACCCTCCACCAGTCAAGGAAGCGGTGGGTGAGAGTGGACACCCATTAAACTGTCATTTTAGAGGCAGTAACCTTATACCCCCCCTCCCCCCCCCCCTTATAGACCGACTTCGTGAATTAGGCTTACTAACGGTAAGACTGACTTACTCTTTTATATATATATATATATATATATATATATATATATATATATATATATATATTAAACCTATAATATTATAATAGTATAAGGGTTGAATTTTAAACTTTTAAAATTCTAGGGGATGGAATTAAAGTATACATGGGGGTAACTTTACAAATTCCAAAACTTGAGGGAAACTTTTGAACAATTCAAAAACTTTTGGGTTCCATATCTTATGAGTTTAATATGGTTTTATGGAAGACTTTTCAAGTTCCATAACTTGAGGATAAGTTATGGAAGACATAAAACTATTTTATGATGACATTTAAAAACAAGACTTTTCATTTTTCATAACCTATGAACTTTAATGAATCTTTTAAAAGAAAAACTCTTCATTTTCCATAACTTGAGGACAAGTTATGGAGTTCATAAAAACCATTAAGATCAATTATTCCAATTAACAATAATCAAATAATTTTTCCTATGATCTAGATCAAACTCATAAGTAAAGATAACTCACATCAACAATTCTCCAGAAATTAGCTAATCACATAAACTAATACAAATCTTGAAACATTGACAATTATCCTTTATTTGGATGAGGATAATCATTACCATAGCATCAAAATCAAATTTTATGAAAAAAAACATTTTGTGGTAATGATCCTAATCCAAAACAGGCCAAAAAACTTGAAAATCTGCACTCAGGACAACCAACTCGTCGAGTCCCTTGATGCACTCGACGAGTCCAAGAGTATCTTCAAGCAACTCGTCGAGTCACCCAGTGGACTCGGCAAGTCCTGCTGACAGAGTGCATAAAATATGATTTTTTGCTTCGAAAACCAATAATAACATCAAATATAATAGAAAACAACCCTTGCCTCTGATACCACTGTTGGGTTTTGTATACTACAACATCCTATGGTGTACATACAACCCTAAATGCCTTGGATCTATGTTTTCTCTAATTATACATGTAATAGTGTTTCTAAAGCATTAAGCCTATAACTAGCATGCAAATAACATATGTATAATAAAACGAGTTTTAGACATACCTCTTGATGTTGTTGATGTTGCTAGAAAGACTTTGGCCTTTAAGAACTTAGTGCCCCAAGTGTTGCACCTCAAATGGAATCACAACTCATCTAGGACAAAGGATGACATTTTGAGAGAGAACTCCATGCACCAAAATCGTCCATCTTTCTCTAAGAATAGAAGCACACGTTTTTAGGTTATGAAGCATATATTTATATGTAGGATTCCAAGGGTCATGGGTATAACCCAAATCAATACCCATGGGTTTTATGATCCATGGTACATGTGGCCCAACTCATTATGTATTCATATATAATCTTAGTCCAACATGGACCATAAACCCAACACATATAAATATTACTAATTTACACAATTAGTCCCGATTGACTTAATTAGTCTCTTTTGAGCACTAAATTAATTCCAAACTAATTCTTGATCAATACTAATAAAATCATATGATTTCATAATAATATATTAGAACTTATAATATATTAATAAATTATAAAGAACCTCTTCTCAAAAGTCCATCCTAACAAATTGTCCTGATGTTATGCAACCCAAATGGACCATGCTACTCTCGGGTCGAGTACATACCAATAATAGTTATGGGCTTAGACATCTAATCCAACAAATACATCTTAGTGGCTCCTGGGTGGATCGAGAATCTCGATCTATGTGCCTCCTCCATCAGTATGCGCTGAGCTCCACCCGTATAGGGCACCCAAATCCGCCTCCGGAAAGTCATAAGCCCCCGACTATCCGTCTCAAACTCGGAAACCTGTCTGATCACTCGCTCCCTCTTGAGCTTCTCAGGCCTCATAGCCTCTACCTAAGCCTCTCGGATGGTATCTAGGACTAGAGTTATCACCGTCATCCTCATACACACGTCTCGGATCGGAGCACTCTCTGCTCTACGACTCAAGGCATCAGCTACCACATTAGCCTTGCATGGGTGATATAAGATCTCACAGTCGTAGTCTATCACTACATCCAACCATCTCCTCTGTCTCATATTCAGGTTGGGCTGATCCATAAGGTATTTCAAACTCTTATGGCCTGTGTATATGGTCCACCGGACTCCATAAAGATAGTGGCGCCAGATCTTGAGGGCGAACACCACCGCCCCCAGCTCCAAACCGTGGGTGGGATACCTCGTCTCATGAGGCTTCAACTGCCTCGATGCATGTGCTACACATGCCCCCTCTGCATCAACACCACACCCAATCCTGTTATAGATGCATCACAGTAGACTACAAAGTCCTCCACTCCCTCGGGAAGGTCTAACACCGGGGCTTTGCACAATCTCAAGCGAAGAGTCTCAAATGACGCCTGCTGCTCGGGCCCCAAGGAAAAAGTAACACCCTTCCGGGTCAATCTGGTAAGAGGAACATCAATCTTGGAGAAATCTCTGATAAACCTCCGATAGTAGCCGGCCAAACCCAGAAAACTCCTGATCTCGGACGGGGATCTCGGCACCTCCCATCTCATAAGCGCCTCAATTTTGGCCGGGTCAACCAATATCCCATTTTGATTAACAAGATTTCCCTGGAACTGGACCTCTCATAACCAGAAATCGCACTTGGAGAATTTGGCATAAAGCCTCTCCGACCTCAATACTCCAAGAATCTCTCTAAGATGCTCCTTGTGCTGCTCTCTGGTTCTCGAATACACCAAAATATCATCAATGAACACGATGACCGATCAATCCAACATAGGCCTGCAAACCTAGTTCATGAGGTGCATGAACACTACCGGTACGTTGGTGAGCCCGAAAGGCATCACCACAAACTCGTAGTGCCCATAACGAGTCCTAAAGCTGTCTTCTGGATATCCTCCTCGCAAACTGTTATCTGATGATATCCATATCTCAAATCAATCTTGGAGAACCAAGACGCCCCCTGCAACTGATCCAACAAATCGTCGATCCTCGAAAGTGGATAACAGTTCCTTACCATCAGCTTGTTCAACTCTCGGTAATCAATACACATCCGGTGTGAACCATCCTTTTTCTTGACAAAAAGGATCGGTGCTCCCCACGGTGAGCTACTCGGTCTGATGAAACCTTTCCCCAGCAGCTCCTGGAGCTGTGAGGATAACTCCTGCATCTCTGGTGGCGCTAGGCGATAAGGTGCCTTGGTAATAGGCGCCGCACCCGGAACTAAATCAATCCGGAACTCCACATGCCTCTCGGGAGGCACACCCGGCAACTCCTCGGGAAAAACATCTGGAAACTCGCTCTGTCTCATGTTCAGGTTGTGCTGATCCATGAGATACTTCAGGCTCTTGTGGTCCGTATATATGGTATACCGCACCCTATACAGATAGTGACGCAGACATCACCCATCGCGATCGGTACCAGGTCTATCGGGAACTCAACACCAAAAATCTCTAGTACACATCCTCGGAATACATCAGTAGCGAAAACCGCATGCTCGTCGGCTATAGAAACCCTCAGAGGTCGACTCAACGCCTCACGTCGGATACCGATGTGACAACTAAAAGCTAAAGTCATGGAAGATCGACTCGCACCCGAGTGAAATAACACCAAAGCAGGTACAGAACTCACAAGAAAAGTACCTATATATATATATATATATATATATATATATATATATATATATATATATATATATATATATATATATATATATATATATATATATATATATATATATATATATATATATATATATATATATATATATATATATATATATATATAACGCAGAATAAGCACAAAAAATCTCAAAATAGTATAAATAAGGGAATACGTACCAGCCACGACATCAGGTGCTGCGCGGACCTCCTCCGTTGTCAGCTGAATAACTCTCCCATGAGCTCTCGGAACCTCGGCCTTCACCGGCCGACTATCAGTAGCACGCAAAGCAGCAGGTGCGGAACCCTGAGCTGATCCCTGAATGAGTTGAGGGCACTCGGCCTTCCGATGGCTGGTCCGGTTGCAATGAAAGCAGACTGCAAACCTCTTGGGTAAATCCTTCGCCATGTGCCTCTCCTTGTCAGATTTGCAGCAAATCCCTGCCCGACATGATCCCTCGTGACTCTTGCCGCACTTACCACGAGTGCGGCCCTTCTGGCCCCCAGATCTAGTATCAGCGGGCTTAGCCCGCTTCGTCGCCGGCTGCGACTGCACTGGTCTCCGGTCCCTCCCCTGGGACTCTCCCTCATCCCTAGCCTGCAACTTAAGCTCGATCTCTCTCCGCCTGGAATTGGTCTGAAGCTCAGCCAATGTCCTGTATGACGAGTTCGCCACGAACGCCCGTATATCCCTCTTCACTATGCTCAGATATCGGCTCACACGTGCCGGCTCGGTAGACACGTGCTCAGGGAAAAACAACGCCCTCTCATGGAACATCCTCGAAATCTCAGTCACAGTTTCCGTTTTCTTCTTGAGAGACAGAAACTCCTGGGCTAACCATTTCCTCTCCTCCTGGTGAACATACTCGTCTCAGAATAACTGTGCAAACCTCTCCCATGTCACTGCAGCATGATCTGTAGGGGTAAAGCTGGCTGTCACAAACTTCCACCAGTCCTTCGCTCCCAAGCGAAGCTGGTTCAGCGCACACCGAACTCTCAAATTCTCTGGGCATGAACACGTCTAAAAACATCCCTCGATGTTGGAGATCCATCTCATAGAAACAATCGGATCCTGTGTCCCATCAAACTCTGGTGGCTTCGTGTTGCTGAATTCCCAGAACAACAACGAGTCACCTCCTTGTGGTCTAGCAGCGACAACAACTACGGTAGCTGCAGCAGCAGTAGCCTCAGTAACTGCGGCACACCCCTCATCAAATGTCTCGATCAGGGTGGTCGTAATAGACCCAAACATCTCTGGTATCGCCTCTCGAATGGTTGCGGCCACCTCCTCATGGATGATCCTGCGGATCTCCTCGTCACCAGCACTACCGCTCTCGGGGTTGTGTCGTGTACCCACCATGATGTCTCTGAAACACAACACAAAATCATCAGAGACTCGCTCAAGCATACTCACACGCGATTCCCGCCCCTACATGCTCCTTAGTACCCTAAGGATTCTTACTTGGGCTGCATACATATCCGACGTTTTCAGTAGTATGGGGCCAATACTACCTTCCACACCAACCTGCAGTCACCCCAAGTCCTCCTCCTAGGATCGTAATTCACACGTACTCTATTTCACAAATAACAGACTACTCTCTCGGCATACCCCTCATATGCTAATATAGGTACCTCTCCTAGATTATTACTCAACTCAGAACTCTTTCTAAGTGATTCCTGCTAGATACTCCTACTCAGCACATACTCAAGGCAACAACAGATAGCAACAACTCCTAGGCTAAGGCATCACAAATCAGACAACACTAGCCCTAAATATGAAATACCTAGCCTATCATCTAGCACGCATCCCTAACATCTCATAAATATCTCATATCACAAATAAGTAAGGATATTTTGGGAAATCACCCTTTAGGCTGTGGCTGATTGTACACACTGCTCCAACTCGTTTTCTCTTAAAACTGTTGCTCGTTTTTAGAAAAATCATTTCTTTTGAAAATTTTCCTCAAATCCTCACTTTGAGTCCAGACACACCCAAAGGTACATCCGAATCCCTCAAACCAAGGCTCTGATACCAATTTGTAACACCGTAAATTTTGAAACACAATTTTCATTTTAAAAAATCACGTAATTCTCATAACATAGTTCACAAAACCCCAAATGACAATGTTTTCAAAAACACATATTCAGAAAATGTTTTAAACACAATCCATGATCCTCAAAATGTAACTCCACCACATGTGTACAATCAAGCCGGTGCCTTCCCATGATCCTGAGAAGTACCTGAACACATAACACATAACACGGTAAGCACGAACCTTAGTGAGTTCCCCAACATACCACACATAAATCATTAACCTCTCATGGCTATCCTCGGATAAGACCCTCCGGTCAATGTGTCTCATTGGGACCTTCCGGTCCCACAACTCGGGTTGACCCTCCGGTCCTAACTCAGTAAGCTCAGAAGAATACACAACATAAATCACAAATACATAATGCAGGATATCACAATACTTAATATAAGCACATAAGACCGTCTGGTCACACATAGATTACCACTCTAGGTAAGTAAAGTGAGAAGACTCACCTCGTAAGCAAGCAAGGAACTGAATATCCCTTGAACAGTCTAATCCCCGCCTACATGTAATAAGCATCTCTAATTAACACTTATCTCTAATTAACACTTAAGGATCACAACTCTAAATAAACTCATGTTAGTCTCCCTTTAACTCTTGGGATGGGTAAAAGACCATTTTACCCATCCATGATCTCCATCCCTCAAGTTGACCAAACCCTAAAGTCAACAGAAGTCAACACTCGAGTCAACAGTCCATGTTGACCCAACTCGTCGAGGGCATCTATGCGACTCGTCGAGTCCCTTCGGTTCCTCAGAACCCTCATGAAAGTCCAACTCAACTCACTGAGTTGACCCGTCAACTCGCCGAGTTACAGAGTGTTCAGACTCATCGGGACAAACTCCAACCGACTCGTTGAGTCAGCACATAGACTCGTCGAGTCCCTTAAGTTGAATTCTTATTCATAAGTTTTAAGGTAGAACTGATACCCCATACTCCAGATCTATCTTCCTAAGGCTCGAATATCACGTAAAGTTGTAAGCTTTACGTGCATGCATGGCATATTAGGCTCATAATTCCAATAAAATCTCCAACAAGGGTTAAATGCACAAGATCTTGCCTCCTGCTCAATAAAGCTCGGGTCTTTGGTCTCACAAGGCCTCCTACAGTCCAAATCTGAGGTTTCAACCTCATGCCATGCTCAAATGACTTAATGACACAAGATAGATGGGAGAAAACCCTAAAAACTCCCTAAACCAATATCTCATAAGAAAATGATAAAGTTAGCATCTTTTTACCTCCAATTGAAGCAAATCTCTGAGGAATCTCTGGATCCAAAAGCCTCCTCTTGATCCAAGATTTGATGCTCTCCACTTCTCCTCCAAAAGATCACAAAAATTCCCAAGATTAACTCTCTTATCTCTCTTAGCTCACTCTAGGCGATTAGGGTTTCACACAGGGGAGTTGGGTGGCTGGTGAGGCGGAAATGAGGGCTCAAGGCCCCTTTAAATAGGACACAAACACGGAGATTTAGGGTTTCCTCACACAACGCCAACTCGGCGAGTCGGCTCTCTGACTCGTCGAGTTTGTCATTAAACCCACGTGACCAAATCCGACTCTACTTGACGATTCGGGCATATAACTCGTCGAGTTACTCATTAAATCCCAAAATTTAAATATATAAATATTATACCTGAGAGTCGGGATGTTACACCAACCCTCATTTCCTCCAGCCTCCATCCTCTCTAACCCTAATAACGAAACCTTAGCCTCCATTTGAGTGATTCTTGAGCTTCAAAGTGATTTATGTGTATTTTGGTGCTTGAGGAGGAACAAGGAACTTCTTGAATAGTCATTGCTTGACTTGGAGCATTTGAATCTAGGCTTTGTGCACCTAGATCTATCTTCTGGAGGTATAAAGTCTCAACCTTGACACTTCTTTCATGTAGATCTAGCTAAATGGTATTTTGTTATGGTTTTGGTCCCTTTGAGGTGGTTCTTGTGAGTAGAAGTTACTCTAGAACCTTTGAGCTTCATATTTGATCATTGTTGAGGTTATGGAGTCATAAATTTTGGATCTTGATGGGTATAAACCTTCCATGCATGGTTTGGTAGTCATTCGATGAAGTTTGGGACTTAGGGTTTTGATTTGGGTCCCATTAAGTTATGCTAAGTCGTAAAGTTGGAAACTTTATGACTGAAGAAGTCCCTTGAAATTAGATCTGGAAGTTTGGATTGAGGTCTTAAGGTATTAAGAAGTTTTTAATACATTTTGGGGTGATTTTGACCTTTGGAGTTCATCTTTTGTGTTGGCCTTCATTAAGCCATGCAAAGGCTTAAAGCCTTCAAATTTATGGATAAAGTCACTTATATTTAGCTATTATGAGGTTTTGGACGTTTGGCTTAAAGGATTAAGTCATTGGAATGACCTTTGGGTAGCCGGAGGGAACGTCGTACGTACCACTCGGGAACGCCGCACGTTCCGGCTATGATGCCCGTTTTTGGACCAGCGACATACGCCGTGCGTACGTCTGATCAAATGGGATTTGGGCTTTTTGGATCATTGGACTTTGGGGCTTTGATTTTGGGATTTGGTTGAGTTTTGGGCTTAATTGGTTGGGTTGAGGACTTTCATTAAAGTTGTATTTATTTATTGGACTTGCCTTGTTGGGCCTTCATGGGCCCAATAGGCTTGGGCTATTAATGTGCCTGATTAGTTGGACCGTTTATGGATTAATCGATTTGGTTTGAAACTCAATTGTTAATTGGGTGTTGTTTGTTTGATATCGCGGGGTCACTAGCGGACCTGCAGTCAGAGTATATTTGTGGATTCAGCTGTTGAGGTGAGTCTTCCTCATTGTACTTTCGGGTCGAAGGCACCAAGGCCGGCACTTTGGTTTGATAACCTGATATTGCTGATATGTTGAGTATGGAATAGATATGCATGAGTATGCTAGTTATTGATATGCTAGTCTGGTAGATCAGTAAGACTATATGTGTTTCTGTCTGCACGATTATCTGTATATGTTTGTTATCTGTCGGCATATTATGTTGGGTTAAGGTTGTACTGCTTTGTGTTGTAGCCAACAAACTCTGGAGCATTCCAGATATGAGCTGAGGGTCGGGTAGGGCATGCCAGAATCATACTGAGGGCTCAATAGCATTCCAGATACGAGCTAAGGACCCGGTTGGTATGCCAGGCTCGTACTGAGGGCTTGAGGGTATTGGAGCAATCCAGGTATGAGATGAGGGTCGGGTAGGGCATGCCAGACTCATACTGAGGGCTCAGTACCATTCCAGATACGAGCTGAGGACCCGGTTGGTATGCTAGACTCGTACTGAGGGCTGAACATTAGAATTCCAGTTGAAGGACTGACTAGGTTGGAGCAAGCCAGACACTTATATTTAGATATCCTGAGGTTTTGGACGTTTGGCTTAAAGGAATAAGTTATTGGAATGACCTTTGGGTGTCCGCCAGGAATGTCGTGCGTACCACTCGGGAACGTCGTGCATTCCGACTATGATTCCCATTTTTGGACCAACGACAAACATCGTGTGTACGTCTAATCAAATGGGATATGGGCTTTTTGGATCATTGGACTTTGGGGCTTTGATTTTGGGCTTAATTGGTTAGGTTGAGGACTTTCATTAAAGTTGTATTTATTTAATAGGCTTGCATTATTGGGCCTTAGTGGGCTCAATGGGCTTGGGCTATTAGTGGGCCTGATTAGTTGGACCGTTTATGGATTAATGGATTTAGTTTGAAACTCAATTGTTAATTGGGTGTTCTTTGTATGATAGCGCGGGGTTTCTAGCGGATCTGCAGTCAAATAATATTCATGGGTCTAGCTGTCAAGGTGAGTTTTCCTCACTGTACTTTCGGGTCGAAGGCACCAAGGCCGGTCCGTTGGTTTGATAACCTGATATTGCTGATATGCTGAGTATGGAATAGATATGCATGAGTATGCTAGTTATTGATATGATAGTCTGGTAGATCAGTAGGACTACCTATGTTTCTGTCTGCACGATTATATTTATATGTTTGTTATCTGTCGGCATATTATGTTGGGTTGAGGTTGTACTGCTTCGTGCTGTAGCCAACAAACCCTAGAGCAATCCAAATATGAGCTAAGGGCCGGGTAGGGCATGCCAGACTCATATTGAGGGCTCAATAGCATTCCAGATACGAGCTAAGGACCCGGTTGGTATGCCAGACTCGTACTGAGGGCTTGAGGGTATTGGAGCAATCCAAATATGAGCTGAGGGTCGGGTAGGTCAAGCCAGACTCATACTGAGGGCTCAGTAGCATTCCAGATACGAGCTGAGGACCCGGTTGGTATGCCAGACTCGTACTGAGGGTTGAACATTGGAATTCCAATCCAAGGACTGACTAGGTTGGAGCAAGCCAGACATAAGCTGTGGGCCCCAGGGGAAAGCCAGACTTATACTGTGGGCTCAAGAGCAGGCCAGATACGAGTTGTGTGCCCGTTAGGCAAGACAAACTCATATTATGGGCTCAGGGGTATTCTAGTCTATTAGTTGTGGACCAAGTACATGTTGTTATTTGTATATGTGATTTGTCTATGTGTTGGTACTTTGGGGGAACTCACTAAGCTTTGTGCTTACAGTTTTGTTTATGGTTTCAGGTTCTTCAGATGATTCGTGGCAAGGCGAAGGCCTGAACGTACACATCCTTGGTTTTACAACAGATTGTATCTTGGGAGACTCTGGTTTTAGATCATGTTTTGGGAATCAATGTTTTTGTAAACACTTTGTTAATAAATGGGTTGTTTTGAAAAGTTTTAAATTTGTCGAAATTTTTGGAATGTTACAAGTTGGTGTCACCTTGGTTTGAGTGAATTGGAGGAACACTCGTGTGAATCCAGTCTCAAACTAATGAAAAAGGGTTTTAAAAATGATTTTCAATGTAAGAGTTTTAAAAATAAATTTCAACGTTGCTTTCAAAATAATCAAAAAGGATGTGATGTGTACGATCAGCCGGAGCCAGTAACTTGACCCCAAAATACCACACTGTTCGTTGACATTGTGATATGTTAGAACAGGATGCTAGTGATACGCTAGGGAACTTCATTAATTGCATGATAGAATTGCCTGATTATATGATGCCTGATAGCCTAGGGTTCTTCTTTATATGAAATTGACATCATTACCGTAGTTGCTTAGTGTATGCATCATAGCTATACATAACTAAGATTCTATAGCCTGAGAATGTTTGGTTTGGCCTTATTTCCTGTTCTTGTTTGATGAAGGGATTAGGGTAGGATCAGGTATACGACTGTCTATAGGATCCAGTGTTATGTATGGCTAGCATACACGAGTGTTGCAGGGTTGGTGGAACTTTCATAAGTGGGTGCAGTATAGCGGGTCAGTGCGAGGAATGATTAGCCACTCTGGGGAGAGTAAGAGCAGGGTGAAGGTGCACCCGTGGTGCGGGGAGTTGAAGATCGATGATTTTGTATGAGGATCTGTCTGATTTATTGCCTTTTAGTGCCAGTCGGCTTCTCTGCTTGAATTTTTCTTTCTTTGTGCTGTGTGGACCCATGTTGATGAGAGTTAACCATCAAACGAATACAATAAATTACATGCTATGAAGGTTAAATAATCTTAGAATGAAGGACTCGGACCTATTGCGCAGCTCTCGTTTAAGTCCAACCGTTGTAGGGTTAAGTCCTTTAGTCGAAGGATTATTTAAGCTTGATTGCATGTAATTGTATTCGTGAAGTGGTTAGCTGGCGTTGGTAGGGGTTCTTCAGCAGCTGATGGCAGAGGGGGTATGTGTGAGTCCAAGGATAGCCTAGGGAGTATTTAGTGTGGTTGCTTCACCAAGGAGTAGGTTTCAGGAATATTTTGTGACTAGGACTTTGAAGACTCGAAATAATTTTTGAGGAAAGTATGGTATGTGTGGAAGGTAGTATTGGGACCGTACTACTGGAAGCAAAGGATCCATACTTGAATCAAGGAAAGTTTCAGGGATTCTAAGGGTTGGTCGGGGGAGTTAGCATGGTTGTATACCATGATTCGCGGCAGTGTTTCTGTTCCTGCCAATCTTTTGGTTGTGGCTGCTCAGACATGAGGATGATTCTGGTATTTGGTTTGAGGCCAATGGTGTTATCGACTTGGGTTGTTTGGTGCAAACCTAGTGAGCTTATTTGTTCGAGGCCTCGAAGGTTTTTCTCGAGGTCGGGTCCCGAGTCACGAGACTCATGAAGGGGGAAATGATTAGGATCGGATTGGGTTTTGCATCTGGAAGTGGGATAGTTGATTGATGGGTTGAAATGTCATTATTTGTGGCAAGGGTTATGCCCTTGCAGTTTTCCGAGTTCGAAAAAGGAGTGAGTTGGCTCGTAATTTCCAGAGTTAGGAAGGGTAGTACCTGCTTAATCTGGTTTAAGTTATTATTTGGTTCCAGCGCCAGTGGATGGTAGTTCAAGCCCTAAGTGGGGGAGAACTGGGATTCTCGGGTCGAGTATTTTAGTCGTTGAGGGATCTGCCAGTTCGTGATTTTGGTTCATTGTCTTCAGATTAGTTAGGCGGATGTTGATCTGTAACATCCAGACTCCGAAGTATATTATTGTGTGTTTAATTTTGAGATTTATTGAGTGACTCAACCAGTTGTGAGTCCAACTCGTCGAGTAGAGTCGAGTTGACCGCGTGGGATTAATGAAAGGACTCGACGAGTCAACGAGCCCCCATTTCTGCCTCACCAGCTGCCTAACCTTCCTGTGTAAAACCCTAAACGTGTGTAGTGAGCTAAGAGGTCTTAGAAGCTAAACTTGGAGTAACCTAGTGCATCTTTTGAGAAGAAGAGGAGATTATCCAACAAGGAAGCAAGAGAATCGGTTGGATCTAATGTATCTTCATGCAAGGGCTTCAGTGGGAGGTAAAAGCTTGCACCTTTCTCATTTATTTTCCTAGATCTCATTATTGTGGAAGATTAGGGTTTCTTCCTCCTTTTGTTGGGACTTCGAGCATATAGAGTTATCATGGGGTTTAAACCTCAGATCTGGACCTTGTGAGGTCCCTAGATTCCAAAGGTCCCAACTTTATTCATCCAGATGAGGGTTATTGTGCTTAACACCTTGTGAGAGCATGTTTTGGTATGTTGGAGAAAAATTACCATACATGAACGTAAATATCGAAGCTTTACGTGACAACTGAGTCTTGAGATGCTAGATCTAGTGTTTGGAGTGGTAGATCTGCTTTGAATCGTCTGAATAAGGAATGAGTTTGAATGGACTCGCCGAGTCGATGAGCAGACTCGACGAGTCGGTGAGGGTTTGTCCCAACGATCTTGATCATGTGATAATTTGGCGAGTTGGGGGGGGGTCAACTCGACGAGCTGAGCTGGACCTTCACGAGAATTCTGAGGAAACAAGGGGACTCGACGAGTCACATGGGTGGACTCGGCGAGTCGGGTCAAACATGGACTGTTAACTCGAGTTTGACTTATGTTGACTTTAGGGCTGGGTCAAACATGAGTAATGGAGACCATGGAGGGGTAAAATGGTCTTTTATCCACTTCAAGAGTTAGAGAGAGAAAGAACAGCCTTCGGTTATTAGAGTCGTGAAAAGATTATTAATTAGAGATATTCATGCTTTCTGTTAGGCGGAGGCTAGTTCGAGATTCGAGTACGAGGTTATTTGCTTGCTTGCTTGCGAGCTAAGTCTTCTCACTATACTTACCATGAGTGGTATCTTTGTGTGATTGAGATGTTTTATGTGCTTACAGTGTGTATTGTGATATCCTGCATTATTTCTTTGTGATTTTTGGTGTGTATATTATTTAGAGCTTACAGAGTTAGGACCGGAGGGTCCATCAGAGTTATGGGACCGGAGGGTCCCACTGAGACACATTGACCGAAGGGTCTTACTGTGTTATAGCCTCGAGTGGCTAATGAGATGTGTGTGTGGTATTTTGGGGAACTCACTAAGCTTCGTGCTTACCGTGTTATGTGATATGCTTTTCAGGTACTGCTCAGGATCATGGGAAGGCGCCGTCTTGATTGTACACACGAGGCGGAGTTATGCTTTGAGGATCCTAGATTGGGTTTAAACAATTTTATGAAAATGTGTCTTTGATAAATTGTGATTTTGGAGATTTGTGAACTATGTTTATGAGAATTATGTGATTTTTAAAAAGAAAATTTTGTTTGAAAATTTACGGTGTTACAAGTTGGTATCAGATCCTTGGTTTGAGGGATTCGGATGCACCTTCGGGTATGTCTGGACTCAAACTGAGGATTTGAGAAAAAATTTCAAAAGAAATGATTTTTTTTAAAACGAGCAAGAGTTTCTAAGAGAAAAACGAGAAGGAGCAGTGTGTACAATCAGCCAGAGCCCGAACGGTGATTTCCCAAAATACCCTTACTTTTGTGTTATGGGATATTTATGAGACATTTTATGAGATATTATGCATGCTAGAGGGTAGGCTAGGTAATTCTTATTTTAGGACTAGAGTGGCCATATTTGTGATGCCTTAGCCTAGGATTTGTTGCTATCTGTGATGTGCTTTTGGGTATGAGTTGAGTAAGAGTATTTAGTAGTAATCACCTAGAGAGAGTTCAGAGTTGAGTGATAACCTAGTAGAGATACCTAGATGTGCATTTGGGGAGTTTACTGAGGGAGTAGAGAGATACCCACGAGAGGTAGGGTTGCTTGAGTTCGGTGATACCTTTTGAGTGTGAGTAGAGCAAGTGGAGTTGTAGCCTGGAGTGGTTTTAAGTGTTGGTGGAGATTATTTGATGCCCGAATGCTGCTTGCTTTGTTCTTTGTGGAACTCTTGATGATGGGAGTCAGCTACCGAGTGAATATGACGATATTCAGGAGGTAGATGGTTGGCATCATGAGGAGTTCTTCAGCACCTGATGGCGGAGAAGTGTGAGAACCTAGGAAGAGCCTGGGGAGTGACTTTAGTCAAAAGAGTACGCTGATAGAGGAGAGTATTCGATGGATAGCGACCAGGTATATCAGGATTGGTGATCGAGGAGGTTGAGCAGCTACTTAGGAAATCTGGGACGATCCGTATGGAAAGTTTGGGTAGATGTGGCAGGTAGTATGGGCCCATACTACTGAAAGCAGAGGACCCGTACTCGAAACAGGGAGAATCCCAGAGGTTCTAAGTAGCAGATTGAGAAGAGAGATAGCATGGTTCGAGTACCGTGATTCATAGCAGATTGAGAAGAGAGATAACATGGTTCGGGTACCATGATTCGTAGCAGATTGAGAAGAGAGATAGCATGGTTCGAGTACCGTGATTCGTAGCAGATTAAGAAGAGAGATACCATGGTTCGGGTACCATGATTCGTAGCTGATTGAGAAGAGATAACATGGTTCGGGTGCCATTATTCGTAGCAGATTGAGAAGAGATAACATGGTTCGAGTACCCTAATTCGTGGCGGTTAGTGCTTTTGGTTTTACCAGTTATCCCGTGTGATTGATTAGACCGAGATCAGATGTAATAGAGTGTGGGGCCTGAGGGCCATGTTAAACGAGTCTCAATGGAGCATACCTTGAAGGGGGAAATCGAGTTAGTTTCTGAGAGACATTTGGTGAGATGCAAGTTGGAGTCGCAAGACTCAGGGATGAGTAGAGATGATGCCTATTGAAGGATCGCGGTCTGAGTTGAGCAATCGACTGAAAGATATGGTGTCATCTTCTGTGTTAAGAGTTGCGCTGTCCCCGTTTCCTGGGAGAAGCAAAAGAGATGGCGAGTGTAACATCCGGATTTCCAGGTATCATAAATTAAGTGTTATTTTTGAGTCAAGGAGAGGGACTCGACGAGTTGGCGCCTAGACTCGTCGAGTAGGATCGCGTCTGCTGACTAGGATTAATGAATGGACTCGACGAGTCGGGGGGTCGACTCGACGAGTCCGCGCTGTGGACAGAAACCATAAATCCTTGGGCATGTGCCCTATTTAAGGGTCCTTATAGCCTTCATTTGCGGCCACCCTTTCAGAGAAAAGAACCCTAGCATATTTGAGCGTGTGTAGTGACAGAGAGAGAGCCATCTTGAACCATTGTTGTGATTTTGTTAAGGAGGAGAAGTGATCCAGCAAGAAGGACCAAAGGAGGTTGTTGTTATGAGACTTTCAAGCAAGGAGGCTTCACTTTGAGGTAGCAATTCGGCCCTTTTCTTCTTTATTGTGTAGGCTTCTTGAATCAAGGTTTTCTTTACCCTTTATTGAGTTGGAATAAGAGCATGAGAGGTCCCAATGTGTAATAGACCTTAGATCTGAACCTTGAGAGGTCCAGAGAGCCCCAAGCATCCAGCTTTATGCAGTCCCTTTTTGGGTTTTGGATCATGGTTGTCATTTTAGGGCTAATTCATCAAATAGAGACTTATGAGTGTTGCATGAGCATAAAGTTTGGACCTTTACATAACTTTTGAGTGTTAGATGGACAGATCTATAGGTTAGAGAACAGATCTGACCTCAGAAGGTCGTTTGAGCATTCTCATGGAAGAAACTCGCCGAGTCCATGAGCGGACTCGACGAGTAGGATCGCGTTGCACCACGATTCGTGATCAGTGGTAACCCGTCGAGAAAAAGGTTAACTCGACGAGTCAAATGAGGCCTTAGGAGGATTCAGAGGACACACATGGACTCGCCGAGCACCCGAGTGCACTCGACGAGTCTGGTCAAAGTTGGACCATTGACTGGGGTTGACTTTTAGGGTTTGGTCAACATTTGGACATTGGACCATTGGAGGGGTAAAATGGTCGTTTCCCCTTCTGAGAGAATATAGGGAGGGACTAGTCTAGCTTTTGAGAGCCGTATTAATTAGAGATAATTACTTTATGTGATTAGGCGGAGGCTAGATCAGTTATTCGAGTTCAAAACTTTCCGAGATTTCCCGAGGTGAGTCTTCTCACTATACATTATCTAGAGTGGTAACTAGGTGCAGACCGGAGGGTCTTATGTGTTATGTGTATGTTTGAGTTTATGTGCATTGTGATATATGTATGCTATGTGTTATATAGACCGGACCGGAGGGTCCTACGATTTAGACTGGACCAGAGGGTCCAACGATTTAGACCGGACCAGAGGGTCCAACGAGCTAGACCAGATTGGAGGGTACAACGAGCTACGGGACTGGAGGGTCCCGCTGAGACACATTGACCGGAGGGTCATACCGAGTTATAGCCTCGAGTGGCTTATGTGTTGTATGTGGTATTTTGGGGAACTCACTAAGCATTTATGCTTGCCGTGTTATGTGATATGTGTTTCAGGTACCAGCGAGGATCGCGGGAAGGCGCCGGCATGATTTGTACACACTGGCAGGAGATTATGTATTGAGATTATGGGATATGTTTTATTATGATGACATTTGATACATGAGATTTGAGAATATTATATGAGTTTTATTATGTTGAAAAATGAAAAAAAATTGTTTTAGAATTTACATTGTTACAGCGAGCTTCCGGTTTTTAGAGTATGGAGGTAAACCTCGTGCGGTAGCATAGGGTTGCAACCTTTTCACCAGAGTATTTTGGGCAGTATGTTTGCTGCAAGGTAATTCTTATACCATGAGAGAGTCATTTGTGGGTCTATGATGGAAGAGAACAGGGAGGTGCCTTTTTAGGGAGGCATACTTTTTAACGGCGGTTTCAGGTAATTAAGAGAAGTATATCGGGGCGGTGGCCCTCGTTGTGTATCGACTTTGAGAGTGGGGTCTCTTGCCTTATGATGATTTCCGCGATAATGGGCTGGTCGAGGAGTCAGAAACGAAGTGTGTGATAGTGCATTATTTCCGGACCGAGAGTCAGGACTAATTCAGAACAGTTGGGGTATTCGGCGGTATATCGGTGTGAGCATTCGAGATGACTAGAGGCAGTCATGTTGGGAGGATTCTGAGATTCTTGTTTGAGCTACAGGATATTTGGAGTTGCTTGGTTCAATCAGGAAGATCATTGAAGTGATTATATTGTTCGTTCTAAGATTCAAGTGTGATATACCTGGTGAAACAGTCTATGGAATAGGATTTTGGTATGCCAATTGGTGATGGTTCGAACCCCGAGTGAGGGAGAACTGAGTATTCTATTGAGAGGATCAGCGATCCGTTCAAAGTGCGGTTAGAGAACTGGTTATGGAGATCCATGGTGCGGACACGTGAGACCTGGGTTATTGGTGGATGAGGCGAGGTGCAAGGCGGGATGATGTATGCGTATGTTCTTAAGGAAGGATGAGCGAATTCACGGCAGGTGGCCGTTGGTCAGAGAATCTATTATGGCTAAGGATTTTTCAGGTACCAGCGAGGATCGCGGGAAGGCGCCGGCATGATTTGTACACACTGGCAGGAGATTTTGTATTGAGATTCTGGGATATGTTTTATTATGATGGCATTTGATACATGAGATTTGAGAATATTATATGAGTTTTATTATGTTGAAAAATGAAAAAAAATTTAAAATTTACATTATTACAAGTTGGTATCAGAGCCTTGGTTTGAGGGATTCAGATGCACCTTCGGGCGTATCTGAACTCAAACTGAGGATTTGAGGAAATTTTTCATAAAAGAAACAATTTTTCTAAAAGAGTAAAGGATTTTTGAGAAAAGCATAACGGAGCAGTGTGTACAATCAGCCAGCGCCCGAACGGTGATTTCCCAAAATTCCCTTACATTATGTGTTATGAGATATTATGTGATATGCTATGCATGCTAGAGTAGGCTAGGTATTCATAGTTAGGACTAGAGTGGGCCTGATTTGTGATGCCTTAGCCTAGGAGTCACTGCTACTATCAGATACTTCGAGAGCGAGTAGGTAGCAGCGAGGAGTTTATGAGTGGCCTACTGGAGGGTAGCCTGAGTTTAGTGAGATATAGAGTACTTGTGATCCGGGATCCTGGGAGGAGGACTTGGGGTGAACACCGATACGTTGTGGAAGGTAGTATAGGGCTCGTACTACTGGAAAAACCGGATCGGTGAGCAGTCCAAGTAAGAATCTTTAGGGTGCTAAAGAACAAGTAAGGTTGAGTATCGAGTGTGAGTATGCTCGAGCGAGTCTCTGACTTCTGTTGTGCTGTATTTCAGAGACATCATGGTTGGGACGCGCCACCACCCAGGAGGCAGTGGTACCATTGGTACCAGTGATGAGGAGATCCGTAGGTTGATTCACGAGGAGGTGGCCGCAGCCATATGAGCAGAGATTCCTGAGATGTTTTGGTCTATCAAGACCACTTTGATTGAGACGTTTGACGAGCGGTACGCTTCTCTTACCGAGGCTGTTGTTGCTGCAGCCACCGCAGCCGTCGCCGCTGCCAAGCCACAGAGGGTGACTCGTTGCTGTACCGAGAGTTCAGCAACACGAAGCCACCAGTGTTTGATGGGACTCAGGATCCGATAGCCGCGATGAGGTGGATCTCTGACATTGAGGGATGCTTCTACACCTGTTCTTGTCCGGAGCATCTGAGAGTACGGTTCGCGCTGAACCAGCTTCTCTTGGGAGCGAAGGACTGGTGGAAGTTTGTTACCGCAGACTTTACTACTGCAGAGATTACAGCGGTGACTTGAGAGAGGTTCACCACCATGTTCCGAGATGAGAATGTTCCCCCGGTGGAGAGGGAACGATTGGCGCAGGAGTTGTTGTCCTTCAAGCAGGGGACGGAGTACGTGACTGTGATTACACGGATGTTTCATGAGAGGGCGTTGTTTTGCCCTAAGCATGTGTCTACCGAGCAGGCACGTATGATTCGATATCTGAGCATACTGAGGAGGGACATTCGTGACTTCGTGGCGAACTCGACATACCAGACATTTTCCGAGCTCCAGGCAAATGCCTGGAAGAGGGAGATTGAGCTAGAGACTCAGGCCAGGGAGGAGCCCGAGTCTCAGAGGAGGGATAGGCGGCCGGTGTAGTCTCAGCCGGCAGCCAAGCGGACAAAGCCCGCTGATTCGAGATCTGGAGGTCCGAAGGGCCGCACTTGCGGGAAGTGCGGCAAGAGCCATGATGGGGTGTGCAGAGCTGGTGTGTGCTACAAGTGTGGGAAGGAGGGGCATATCGTGAGGGATTGCCGCAAGGGATTTTCAGTTTGCTTTCACTGCAACCAGACTGACCATCGGAAGGCCGAGTGCCCACAGCTACTTCAAGGATCATCATAGGGATCTGCACCTACTGCTAGAGCTACTGAGGTTCGGCCAGCGAAGGCCGAGGCGCCAAAGGCTCGCGGGAGAGCTTTCCAGTTGACAGCGGAGGAGGTCCGCTCAGCGCCCAATGTCGTGGCCGGTATGTATTCTTTTACTTACTTATTTTGAGTTTGAGATTTTGTGCTTATATTGTGGTATGCATAGGTACTTTTCTTGTGAGTTCTGTACCTGCTTTGGTGTTATTTGACTCGGGTGCGAGTCAATCTTTCGTTTCATTTGCATTTAGTCAGCACATCAGTATCCAACGAGAGGCCTTGAGTCGACCTCTACGAGTTTCTATAGCCGACGAGCGAGCGGTGTATGCTACTGATGTGATTCGAGGATGTGTACTCGAGATCTTCGGTGTTGAATTCCCGATAGACCTAGTACCAATTGCGATGGGTGATGTCTGTGTCATCGTGGGCATGGACTGGTTGAGCCAATTTGGAGCTGTTATCGACTGCGAGCGTCAGATGGTGACGATACGAGACCCTAGTGGGGGAGTGCTGACGGTGTATGGCGAGGGTACCCGATTTGGGTCAGCATTTTGTTCGGCTGCCAGAGCGAGACAGAGTCTACAGCAGGGTTGTAGAGGGTTTGTAGCCTATGTGATGGATACATGAGTTGCCACAGAGAGACCGAGTTCTGTCAGCGAGGTACCGATAGTGCGAGCGTTTCCGGATGTTTTCCCTGAGGAGTTGCCGGGTGTGCCTCCCGAGAGGCAGGTGGAGTTTCGCATCGATTTGATTCCAGGGGCAGCACCTCTTGCCAAGGCACCCTATCGCCTTGCGCCACCGGAGATGCAGGAGTTATCCTCGCAGATTCAGGAGCTGCTGGGGAAGGGATTCATCTGACCGAGTAGCTCGCCGTGGGGAGCGCCGATCCTTTTTGTCAAGAAAAAGGATGGTTCACACCGGATGTGCATTGATTACCGCGAATTGAACAAATTAACGGTCAAGAACCGTTATCCATTACCGAGGATCGACGATCTGTTCGATCGGTTGCAGGGTGCGTCTTGGTTTTCCAAGATATACTTGAGGTCTGGATATCACCAGATGAGGGTGCGTGATGAGGATATCCAGAAGACAGCGTTTAGGACTCGTTATGGGCATTACGAGTTCGTGGTGATGCCTTTCGGGCTCACCAATGCACCAACGGCGTTCATGGACCTCATGAACCGGGTATGCAGGCCGATGTTGGATCAATCGGTGATTGTGTTCATCGACGACATTCTAGTGTATTCGAGGACCAGAGAGCAGCATGAGGAGAACCAGAGGGAAATCCTCGAAGTATTGAGATTTGAGAGGCTTTATGCCAAATTCTCCAAGTGAGATTTCTGGTTACGAGAGGTCCAGTTTTTGGGACATGTCGTTAATCAGAATGGTATATTGGTCGATCCGGCCAAGATTGAGGCTATCATGAGTTGGGAGGTGCCGAGATTCCCCACCGAGATCAGGAGTTTTCTGGGGTTGGCCGGCTACTATCGGAGATTTATTCGGGATTTCTCCAAGATTGTCGTTGCCCTCACCAGATTGACCCGGAAGGGCGCTGCTTTTGCTTTGGGTCCCGAGCAGCAGACCTCGTTTGAGACTCTTCGCCAGAGATTATGCGAAGCCCCGGTGTTAGCCCTTCCGGAGGGAATGGAGTATTTTGTGGTGTATTGTGATGCGTCTATATCGGGGTTGGGTGCGGTGGTTATGCTGTAACATCCCAAATTCAGGAACATAAGTTCGGGGTGCTAAGTGTAAATAAAGGAGTAGACTCGACGTGTAGGTATCTTAACTCGTCGAGTCGGAGTGGGTTTTGGCCACGTGTTAAGTGACCAAATCGCCGAGTCGGCGGCGGGACTCGACAAGTCAGTGTTGGGATGAGAAAACCCTAAATTTTAGGGTTTGCACCCTATTTAAAGGATCTTATGTTCTCACCTCAGCCTCTTTGTTACCCCTTGAGAGTCAGTAAACCCTAAAACGTGTAAACCTCCATTGTTGAGTGATTGGAAGCTTTGGAAGAGGATTATAGTGAAGGAAACTTGTAGATCAAGAGGCTAGCATCAAGGAGTTCGTGTAGATCCAGAATCTACTTCATCTTGGGCACATTTCTGAGGTAACAAGTCGTTACTTTGAGCTTTTCCCTTCTAGATCTATTCTTGGATGATGATTTTGGGCTATTTAGCATGTTTGGGATCCATTTCAGGTTTTGGGACTAGATCTGGGGTTGCAACTTCAGATCTAGACTTATCTTGGTCCAGGAAGGCATAAAGTATCAGCCCTTTAGCTTGTTTGTGAGCATTATTGTCTTGAACCTTCTCTCTAGCTTGTATTGAGCCAAAATCACCTTACATACACGTAAAGTTGGAAACTTTAAGTGTAAAACTAGCCCTAGGAGTCCAGATCTATGAGTTGGAAGCAAGGGATTGGATTGAAATCGTCTGAATGAGGAGGACTTAAGTGAACTCGGCGAGTCTGTTCTTGCACTCGGCGAGTCGGGTCGCAAACCCTAAACCATCTGGTTATGATGCAGATAAGTGAGTTGAGTAAACTCAGTGAGTTGGACAGGCTAGGACTCGAATTGAAGGGCTCGACGAGTCTTGGGGTGACTAGGCGAGTTGAGTCGCGAATTGTGGGTTTCTGAGTTCATGAACTCGGCGAGTCACTAGGTTGACTCGGCGAGTAGGGTCAACCGGGAAAGTTGACTTTGACCAGGACCTTGACTTTGACCAAGAGTTGATCAGTTTGACTTCCAAGGGTATTCTGGTAAATTGGGCACTTATAGATATGGTTTCATCAAGTGTTAGGTCATGGAGTTCGTGGCCGTGAGCAGAGGACTTGATCTAACCTCTTCAGTTCAGCATTTCAAGGTGAGTTATCCTCACTATATCGACAGGGTCTACGGCACCAAGGCCGACCCTTTATCGGATTTGTATCCGGGTATATTGCATGATATGTTTATTGAACTGTTAGACCTGCGTCCTGGTAGTTAGGACGGTATTGTGATTACTGACCTGGTAGGTCGGTATCCTGGTATATAGGATGATGTTATGTTAGTGACCGGTTAGGTCGGTATCCTGGTTATAGGATGTTGCTATGCTATGTGATCTGTTAGATCGGTTTGTTCGTCTATAGACCGTTATGTGATTATCTGTTATATGTGCACATGGTTGTTTTGATTGGGCAGGGTTGGGTTGAGTCGGGTCCTGGTTCGTGCTGTACGCCAACATACCCAGGGCGGACCGGTTAGACTGCAGACCCTGGAGGGCACTTAGTCAGGCCGAAGGCCCGGCGAGCGGTCCGGATAGGCTGAAGGCCCCGAGAGGGCGGACCAGACGTGCCGAGGCTCGGAGAGTGGACCAGATAGACTGAATGCCCAGTGCGGGCGGTCCGGTCAGACTGTAGACTCAGGAAGTGGACCAGGCGTACTGAAGGCCCAGTGCGGGCGGACCAGCCACACTGTAGACTCGAGATGCATGGCTATTCTGTATATGTTGATATTATATGATTATGGTTATGTGAGGTTGGTATTTTGGGGGTAACTCACTAAGCCTTCGAGCTTACATTTATCGATTATTGTTTCGGGTACTTCTGATGATCGCGGGAAGGCGAAGGCGTGACCGTACACATCCTCATATTTTGATTTGGATTTCTGGGATACTCTGATATGAAACTATTTTAAAAACAGATTTGTAATAACTAATGGTTTTGAATGATTTAAAAAGTTTTAAATTGGCTCGATTTTTATGGGTGTTACAAGTTGGTATCAGAGCCTTGGTTTGAGTGAATTAGAGGAACATTTGTGTGAATCCAGTCTCAAATCAAGGAAAGGTTTTCAAAATAATTTCTAAAATGGTTTTCAAAATAAGTAAAGGAGGATGCAGGATGTACGATCAGCTGGAGCCAGTAAGTAGACCCCAAAATACCATACAGATATTTGATATTATGTGATATGTTAGAACGAAATGTTAGTACTAGGCTAGGGATCTTCAGGAATTGCATGATAGAATTGCCTGATTACATGATGCCTGTTATCCTAGGGTTTTCCTTATATGAAATTGACATCATTACTGTAGTTATTTAGTGTAGGCATCACGGTTCTACATAACTGAGATCTTATAGCCTGAGAATGTTTGATTTTGCCTTATGTTCTGTTCTTGTCTGATTGGGAGCTTAGGGTAGGATTGGATATTCGAAAGTCTATAGGGTCCAGCGTTATGTATGACTAGCATACACTATTGCTGCAGGGTTGGTGAAAGTTTCATGGATAGGTGGGTAGTGAGAGGCCGGGAGGCCAGTTATGAGATATTTAGCATTCCTATAGGAGTGAGGGTTTATCGCTCGCTATGTATATGTATATGTAGGGTGTTGTGGTGATACTTGAGACAAATATGGGTAGGTGTGGAAGGTAGTATGGGCTCGTACTACTGGAAGCACAGGACCCATACGTGTATCAAGGAAGTCACAACCCCTAGGGTTGGGTTGGGAGTTGGTTCCCAGTTATGGTATGGAATATTCGAGACGTCTTGAGACCGGATCTAGGTTAGGATCGGGAGCGAGCAGCCAAGATAGGCTAGCATTTCCAGGGGATCGTGTTAGTGAGATCATCCGGAAGTAGGTGACCAAGATTGTCCGGGGGTAGTTTCCGGAGATGTCAGGTCTATTAAGACCGCCATGGTTGAGTATTTCAACAAGCGCTATGCAGCCATTGCCGAGACGGTTCCCGCGGCAACTTAAACAGCTGTGACGACGACAAGGGGAGGAGTTGGTCGAGCATCCCAGTTCTGAGACATATTCTGATGGGCAGAGGGCTGAAGTTATTTGAGATCGGGAAGATAATATGTACTCGTTATACTTCCGCGGGTGGAGCGGGAGAGGCTAGCATGTGAAGTTTCTAGATTTGAGGCTCGGGGGCTTGCTCGAGGCTGGAACGTGAGTCGCGGGAGCTCCGGAAGGGAGTGGTGATTATGTACAGCTGGGGTTTTGCAGCTGGAAGGGGAATGATATATAGAGGGATTGGATTGTCGTTTTGTAGAGCAAGGATTGTGCCCTCTCAGTTTTTCGAGCTCGAAGGAGTGAGCAGACTTGTGACCCCAGGAACAGGTTGTATTCCAGCTCCGGGTCAGTGGGTCGCAGGAATAGGCAACATTACTTCAACACCGGTGAGTACAGAACGGTCAACGTGGCATAAGTATTTGTGAGGTCTGGTTTGCCTTGGATCTCTTGTATCGGATGGAAAGGATTGATTGCGCGATCTATTGCACTTTCAGGATTTTAGACTATGTCTTGGGAGTAGTTTGTAGCCCGGTTAAGGGCAAAGGTTGTTTCAGCTGCTGCAGTTCAGCTGTGGGCGTTTGAGCTGGTATGTGAGTCAGGGTGCGAACCCTGAAGAGAATGATTTCTAGAGCCCGAGAGCGGGAAACTTGTTTGGAGCACCTTTAGGAAAAGGGGTATTAGGTGTGAAGTCTACGGATAGGGTCCCATAGAAGGGTTATCCATCATCGTCAGGATTCAGTGGTTTCAGCAACCGTTAGTGATTTACGAATGAAAGCGCCAAGGGAAGTGGTTCGTTGCTGAGGTATTATTTGCAGCATTTAGCTTTTGGTCTCCAGGACATGAGGGTGGGGCCATTCAAGCATTAGTGACTGTCGGTTTCACTGGGATGCAGAAAGTGTTCATCTGGCTATTAGAAGTGTGTGATCAATTGGGAAAGAGTTGGTTGTCATCGGATCGATTGTGGGAAAGTGAAAAGGGTTGGGAATTCCCCAATGTCCATGTGTTGTGAGGACTTAGTCGAATCTAAGTGGGGGAGAATCATCCCAGGATACAGAAGCAGGAGCAGCGTTGAAAAGGGGATACGTGACATCCCCTAATTTCTCGGCCAGAAAAGACCGATTTCGTTTATGCTTTTTAAAATAAAATCAGAGTAATCCTTTTAAAAGATGTTGCGGAATTTGCTCCCATAAAAACATGATAATTATATTATCAAATCATTTCTAAAGAAATGTATTTTATTCACTTAAACCATTGGGATGTCATCGTCAATACAAAAACATAAGCTTAAACAGAACTTAGACACACTTACACTAGTGATCTACATCTCTTTTAATCTCTGAGTGTAAAGTAACTTCGTATCGATACCTGTGATACAAACAAACTGAGTGGGTCAGGCTTGGGAGCCTGGTGAACATATAGGGTTTTCAACCCACAATAAATAATTTATTATGCTTAAACATCAAACAATCAACCCAATTACCCAATCCCCATTATCTTATTTATTTCTTAAGGATTTATCCTAAGAACCAAATCTCACTCATTCCTAAGGATTCATCCTAAGGAATAGGCACGAAGTCCATCGCTGCCCAAGGTTCATACAACAGGCACTACATCACATAGTCGCCGGGGTTTATATAATAGGCACTACGTCTCATAGTCGCTAAGGTTTATACAATAGGCACTACGTCTCATAGTCGCCAGGGTTTATACAATAGGCACTACGTCTCATAGTCGCCAGGGTTTATCTAATAGGCACGAAGTCACATCGTCGCCAGGGTTTATCTAATAGGCACGAAGTCACATCGTCACCAGGGTTTATCTAATAGGCACGAAGTCACATCGTCGCCAAGATTTATACAACAGGCACTAAGTCCATAGATGCCAACATACTAAATCCGTAGCTACCAACGTACATCTATACTGTACAAAATTCATAGCGACCAACGTACATCTATACTGTACTTCTATCCCTCATACTTTATCTACCCATGTTTTACCCAACATATTCGAAGATAAAATATATATACATTTTCAATCATTTTAAACATGTATAAAACATTCATTCAACACCCATCTCGAATAAACAAACAACATATATACACATAGCACGTATTTTATATAAAATACTTCATATCTGTGTGTAAGATGAAAGTGACTACACACTCACATGATTTGATGATAATCGGACATCAATTCGTTTCCTAAAACGTTCGTTTCTAATAAAACTGGGAGTTTTATTGAGAAACCGGGCTCTGCGAAAGGTCGGGCTTCAAAACCAAAAAGATAAATTTTCCGGGTCTTCGGGAACTTCGGAACGTATTTAGTGCTTTAGAAATGATACCGGGGCTTCGGGGGAAGTCAAAATGCTAAAAATATTGATTTTGGGGTCAAAAATCGCAAAAGTCTAAAATTCCTCGGCAAGGCTCGCAGGCCTTGTATTTATAGGGCGAGGATACGAGGTCGGCCGATCAGAAGGGCGAGTCAGCGAGGCAGGTGGCATCAGGAGGTGAGGGCACATGGCTCGGACCGGAGGAAGACACGCGTCGGACACGTATCGCATGCGAGGGCTCGCCACAGAGGCACACACGTCGGATGACTCAGCAAGCAGCTCCTGCGAAGGCCACATGCGAAGCTCGGACAGGTGGAGGCTTCTAAGTGGACCAGACTTCGGTCCAATGGGGAAGAAGGGTGATGACTTCCGACCAATCAGCGGTTGCCACGCGAGGCTGCGGTCCAATCAGAAGATGCCACGTGGAGGCTGCATGCGAAGGGTGACGTGGCCGAAGCCACCTATGCGAAATTTCTCGGTTTTCGCGCCAAAACTTCTAAAATCCATAACTTTTGCATACGAGTTCCGTTTTTGACGTTCTTTTTATACCTACTCTCGGTTTAACGAACACTACGAGTTTCTTTTAGATGACTAAGGCTAAAAAGTAGTTTATCAAAAACTCACTTTTTACGACATTCGGCACCGTGCCGGTTTATCGTGAAACTTCGACAGGTCATAACTTCTTCGTTATAACTCGGATTTCGGCATTCTTTATATATCCGTAATCCTTGTCACGCCCACTACAAGTTTCTTAATAGATATCGGCTTTATATAATATTTAATTTTGACGCTCATTTTTATTCTTAATTAATTAAACCCTAATAATTAAGCATAAAACACATAATTCACATAAAATTCACATAATTCCTTTTCATTTCTTCTAAATAAGTTACAAAGGTTAACCTAGACCATTATGTCAATATTAATGCCTAGCCTAGAAACACGGGCGTTACAACTCTCTCCCCCTTAGAATGATTCCGTCCCCGGAATCACACATCAGCAAACAAATACGGGTAGCGACTCATCATGTCACTCTCCGTTTCCCAGTTGAGATTTGGCCCATTCGTATGTTTCCAATGAACAAGCACTAAATCGACCACTTTGTGTCACAACTTCTTATTCTTACGGTCAACGATTGCCTCAGGTTCTTCAATCAACCTCTTGTTTTCATCCAACCTCTTGTTTTCATCCAACCTTAGTTAAGAAATGGGAATTATGTCGGGCACATCTCCCGTAAATTTTCTCAAATAACACACATAAAAGGTATTATGAATACCCTCCAGTTCTTCCGGTAATTCTAGATCGTAAGCTTGATTCCCGATCCTCTGAAGAACTTTAAATGGTCCAATAAACCTTTGACTCAACTTTCCCCTTCTACCAAATCCTATAAGTCCCTTCCACGGCGAGACTTTAAGTAAAACCGAATCTCCAACTTCGAATGATATCGGTTGTCTTTACTTGTCAGCATAGCTCTTTTGAGCAGCTAACCTCCTTTCCCTAATCACTTTCAACTTTTCAGTAGTCTGATGGACTATTTCAGGTCCCACAAACTGCTTTTCCTCAGCTTCTAGCCAACATGACGGCATTCGACACTTTTCCCCATACAAAGCGTGATAAGGTGCCATCTAGATGTTCGAGTGGAAACTGTCAATATAGGAAAATTCTACTAGAGGTAAGTGTTTACCTCAGTTACCTTGGAAATTCCAGGGTACATGCCCTCAACATAGCCTCCAACGTTTGAGTTGTTTGTTCGCTCTGACCACCGGTTTGTGGATGGTAAGCTGTATTAAAACACAACTTGGTACCCAATTCCTCTTATAGACTCCTCCAAAACCTTGAGGTAAAACGGCTGTCACGATCGGATACAATCGTTAACGAAACACCGTGAAGCCTCACACTTTCCTTCACATAAGAATTCGCAAGTTTATCCATAGACTAATTCTCGTTGGCTACTATGAAATGCGCACTCTTAGTGAAGCGATCAACGACCACCCAAATCATGTCGTGACCGTTCCTTGTTCTGGGCAGTTTAGTCACAAAATCCATAGTGATACCTTCCCATTTACCCATGGGTATAAGCAAAGGTTCTAAACTCCCATACGGTTTCTGATGTTGTGCCTTAACCCTAGCATAAGTTATACTCTCAGCCACATACTTAGTAACATCGAGCTTCACCATCGGCCACTAGTAATAGGGTTTTAGATCCCTATACATTTTCGCACTGCCAGGATGAATCGAGTACATGGTTTTGTGAGCTTCTTCCATCAGAAGACCTCTTACTCCTCCCATCCTAGGTATCCAAATCCTACCTTTGAATACCTTTAGTCCTTGACCCTTTGTATCAAACACCAACGTTTTTCCCAAACGTTCATCCTTTCGGTTATTTTTTTTCTCTAAAGCTTCCTCTTGAGCTTTCTTTATACTTTCCACAATTGTAGAGACAACTTCAATTCTCAACGCTCTTGGCCTATTCCTTTCAAGATTTACCTTCCGACTAAGAACATTAGCAACAACACTTGCTTTACCAGGGTGGTAAAGTATCTCATAGTCGTAGTCCTTGAGTAATTCTAGCCAGCGCCGTTGCCTCATGTTCAATTCCTTATGATTAAAGAGATATTGAAGACTCTTATAATCCGTGAAAAGTTTGCATTTAGTACCATAAAGATAGTGCCTCCCTATCTTTAAGGCGAATACTACCACTGCCAACTCCCGATCATGAGTTGGGTAGTTCTTTTCATGCTCCTTCAATTGCCTCAATGCATACGCTATCACTTTATCCCTTTGGGTCAGAACACAACCTAACCCAACTTCTTTAACAACGAACGCGATACTTCTATTGATCGCTTTGATCGGCCTTTACTTCAATTCGGCTTAAGTCAACTGCTACATCGAACTTGGTTCTCTGAACCACATCACAAACTCATCGTAGTCGGACTCAATTCGATATGACCACTAGGGTCGGAATAACAATCATCTTCTTAGTCATTACCGAAACGATGGTAACAACAGACTAGAATAAGACGGAATCAATTACGAGTTCCTTGGTACCCTTGTGACTTTCCCTGATCCAAGTGTGAGTCCTGTGCTTCCAGTAGTATAGATCTCTACTACTATTCACACCTACTCATACTCGTCCCAAGTACTGTCTCGCAGTCCCCAAGTCCTAAAATCACAAAACAATTTAACACATACGAATGTGTCTAATTAATCATAAAAATTTCCTAGACTATACTAGGACTTCTTCCATGCGTATCTGCAGTCATCAATTCTGCTTCAACTTGGTTGGTGATGGAAATTCCAGAGGATGGAACAACTTCAGGAATTACACCAATCGTTCCATCATCCTGCCAATCGAAGGTGTACTTCAGACGTACCATACTCCTCTAAACGTTTCATTATTTTATCAAACATATTCTAAGACAAGATACCACTCTTACGATATCTTCTGATAGGTATCATTCACTATCATAAGCTTTTCATTTCCTCCATCTACTCAATTCTCTACGAGTCTTCAACATAACGTTTTGTACACCCAAGCAGACGTTCGGTGTACCAAGCGAGAATTTAAGATAGGAAAGCTTTATTTACGATAAACGTATAAATCTCCTTATCACTTCGAAACGTTTACATGTTAGTTCTAATCTCGTAATCATACGCTTAGAATCCTACACACATAAGGTTTCCAGATCCGGTCGGCAACAGACCATAGATCCGAACAAATAATGGCATATATGGCAAACATATAGCATTTAGTACATAAAAACATTTTAGGCATCTTTCCTAAAATAAACTAGTGCTCGTGTCTAAAATACGGTAGACACTCATCTCACAATCATCACTTAGCATTCTAAGTTTAAGTCTAGAAATCCTACAATTTCTTAGTTCGCTTAAACTAATGCTCCGATACCAACTGTGACATCCCCTAATTTCTCGGCCAGAAAAGACCGATTTCGTTTATGCTTTTTAAAATAAAATCAGAGTAATCCTTTTAAAAGGTGTTGCGGAATTTGCTCCCATAAAAACATGATAATTATATTATCAAATCATTTCTGAAGAAATGTATTTTATTCACTTAAACCATAGGGATGTCATCGTCAATACAGAAACATAAGCATAAACAGAACTTACACACACTTACACCAGTGATCTACATCTCTTTTAATCTCTCAGTTTAAAGTAACTTCGTATCGATACCTGTGATACAAACAAACTGAGTGGGTCAGGCTTGGGAGCCTAGTGAACATATAGGGTTTTCAACCCACAATAAATAATTTATTATGCTTAAACATCAAACAATCAACCTAATTACCCAATCCCCATTATGTTATTTATTTCTTAAGGATTTACCCTAAGAATCAAATCTCACTCATTCCTAAGGATTCATCCTAAGGAATAGGCACGAAGTCCATCGCTGCCCAAGGTTCATACCACAGGCACTACGTCACATAGTCGCCGGGGTTTATACAATAGGCACTACGTCTCATAGTCGCTAAGGTTTATACAATAGGCACTACGTCTCATAGTCGCCAGGGTTTATACAATAGGCACTACGTCTCATAGTCGCCAGGGTTTATCTAATAGGCACGAAGTCACATCGTCGCCAGGGTTTGTCTAATAGGCACGAAGTCACATCGTCACCAGGGTTTATCTAATAGGCACGAAGTCACATCGTCGCCAAGATTTATACAACAGGCACTAAGTCCATAGCTACCAACATACTAAATCCGTAGCTACCAACATACATCTATACTGTACAAAATTCATAGCTACCAACGTACATCTATATTGTACTTCTATCCCTCATACTTTATCTACCCATGTTTTACCCAACATATTCGAAGATAAATATATATACATTTTCAATCATTTTAAACATGTATAAAACATTCATTCAACACCCATCTCGAATAAACAAACAACATATATACACGTAGCACGTATTTTATATAAAATACTTCATATCTATGTGTAAGATGAAAGTGACTACACACTCACATGATTTGATGATAATCGGACAGTAATTCGTTTCCTAAAACGTTCGTTTCTAATAAAACCAGGAGTTTTATTGAGAAACCGGGCTTTGTGAAAGGTCGGGCTTCAAAACCGAAAAGATAAATTTTCTGGGTCTTCGGGAACTTCGGAACGTATTTCGTTCTTTAGAAATGTTACCGGGGCTTCGGGGGAAGTCAAAAATGGCAAAAGTCTAAAATTCCTCGGCAAGGCTCGCAGGCCTTGTATTTATAGGGCGAGGATACGAGGTCGGCCGATCAGAAGGGTGAGTCAGCGAAGCAGGTGGCATCAGGAGGCGAGGGCACGTGGCTCGGACCGGAGGAGGACACGCGTCAGACACGTCTCGCATGAGAGGGCTCGCCACCGAGGCATACGCGTCGGATGACTCACCAAGGTCGGACATGGGGCAGCTCCTGCGAAGGGCACATGCGAAGCTTGGACAGGTGGAGGCTTCTAAGTGGACCGGACTTCGGTCCAATGGGGAAGAAGGGTGAAGACTTCGGACCAATCAGCAGTTGCCACGCGAGGCTGCGGTCCAATCAGAAGATGCCACGTGGAGGCTGCATGCGAAGGGTGACGTGGCCGAAGCCACCTATGCGAAATTTCTCGGTTTTCGCGCCAAAACTTCTAAAATCCATAACTTTCGCATACGAGCTCCGTTTTGGACGTTATTTATATGCACGCGTAGGTAAAGTTACGCTGTACAATTTATATGCACGCGTAGGTAAAGTTACGCTGCACGCGTAGGAAATCCGTTAAAAATTCATAACTTCTTCATCCGACGTCCGTTTTCGTCAGACTTTTTACCGTTGTACTAAAAATGACGAGTCCTTAGATTCTTGTTTAGGTCGCGTCGGCTAAAAATCGCTCGATCTAAAATTCGAGTTTTTAGCTGTGTACTGCTAAGCTGAAACTTCGAAAAATCATAACTTCCTCATACGAAGTCAGATTTGGGCGTTCTTTTTATACCTACTCTCGGTTAAATGAACACTACGAGTTTCATTTATATGACTAAGGCTAAAAAGTAGTTTATCAAAAACTCACTTTTTACGACATTCGGCACCGTGCCGGTTTATCGTGAAACTTCGACAGGTCATAACTTCTTCGTTATAACTCGGATTTTAGCATTCTTTATATATCCGTAATCCTTGTCACGCCTACTACAAGTTTCTTAATAGATATCGGCTTTATCTAATATTTAATTTTGACGCTCATTTTTATTCTTAAGTAATTAAACCCTAATAATTAAGCATAAAACACATAATTCACATAAAATTCACATAATTCCTTTTCATTTCTTCTAAATGAGTTACAAAGGTTAACCTATACCATTATGTCAATATTAATGCCTAGCCTAGAAACATGGGCGTTACAGGATAAGTCTCGCATCGTTGGCAGGAAGGAAGACAAACCAAGTGGCTGTTTGGTTGGAGGATTATGTGAGTTGGGAGTTTGGTAAAACTCCCCAGCATGTGTATCACGTCTTCTCGGTGATTGATAACAGAATTCAGGGAATCAGGTTGGAGTTCTGATCATGGTTTGAGTTCAGTTCGAGTATTCGGTTGAGGGTGTGCTCGACTATGAGGGTTTTTGGATTGATAGATTGAGGGTTTTGTTAGCTGCCAGGGCCCAACAATACATTCAGCACGGGAGTGCAGGTTATTTAGCGTATGTAGTAGACACGCGGGTCAAGGAACAGACCACGGATTCCGAGAGGGTGGAAAATCGACATGAGGCCTAGGGTTAGGCTGGGGATATAGTCCACAGAGTAGATCAGAAGTTTGAAGCCCCAAGTGGGTGAGAACAGGATGCATGGGAGAGAGCATCAAGAGGGGTGGTCCAGGGAGATGCTCGACAGTTTAGAGCGGTCCGGATACACTGAAGGTCGGTGGGGCGTACCAGTCAGACCGAAGGCTCGAAGAACGGTCCAAACAGGCTGAAGGCCCAGAGAGGCGGTCCAGACATGCTGAAGGTTCTAAGAGTGGTCCAGATAGACTGAAGGCCTGGTAGGGCGGTCCATTCAGGCTGAAGACTCCAGTGTATTCTAGTTTGATCGGAAGTTGTTGTTACAGATCATATGGAGTGCAAAGGATCTTGGTGATCCTATCAGTTCGGAGTGCCTCCGAGGTTTCATCTTCTTGGATCGTGTAATACTCCAGTTAGGGACTGAGAGTGGATCTGAATGCGTATTAGTCAGTTTTGGGAAGGTTTGGGATGAGAATATCCGTCATTCAGGTTTTGGGAACCGGATTACATCTTTCTCATGATCGTCTATGGCATTTGGTTGGGGTTGAGGCGGTCCTGCTCTATACAGTAGGCCAAGATACCCGATGTGGGCCGACTGTAAGTCTTAGGCATGGAGGCTCGAAGGGAGCGGTAGGGTTGAGGCGGTAGGCCAACAAACCCTGAGAATTTCAACTCCATAGTTGAATTGATTAGAGATGTTGGTATTCTAACCCGAAGGGGTGATATGGGTTAGATATGAGTGTCGTACTGGTTAGCCGGTAGTGGTAGGTATGTTGATGATGGTTTAAGTTATTGTGATGTGTCTTGGGTTTCATGCGTGGTAGTAGTTTTTTTTGTATCATATGTTGTTCGCTGATGAGAGGAGCGTCGATTAGTCCCTTCGAGTGGTGGAGGGAAGTGAATACCTGCAGCGTCGGAGTGTTGGGCAACTGAAGTGACGACAGTAGTGTCGATCGGTCATTGGGAGCATTCCAGTCATGAGCTGAGGGTCGGGGAGGGCATACCAGACTCGTGATGTGGGCTCAGAGGCAATCCATACCCATGTTGAGGACCGTAAGGGTATTCCAGTAATAAGTTGTGGGCATAGAGATTGTGTGATTATGTCTGTTGTAGGAGCACGTTCGGATTGGATGTATTCATGAGATTTGGGTAAGTTGTTCTCGGTTGTGTCGAATCGGAGGACTTTGAAGGAGATGCAAGGATAGATCCTTGGATTCCAAGTATGGTTGTAGTCATGGGATATGTATGTAGTAGTATTCCAATATAGGGTATTCCATCATGAGGATGACGGGACCCTATGATTGATTAGACCTAGTGTGTTTGGTATTCCAACCCGAGGGTTGATTGGGCCAAACATGCATGAGGATACGAGGGTATACCATCCTAGGGATGACTGGACCCGTCATAGGCATTCCTGGTATTCCAGCCCGAGGCTGATTGGGCCAGGTATAAGTGTTTATGCGATATAGCTGGTTGTTCATGAGAGTTACTCGGAAGCTGAAGGATGCGTCATCCTATCAGCGCGAAAAGGGACTAGATTCAGGAAGGATTTGTCCTTAGAAGGGACACGGAAGTAGCGCCTGAAGAGATTTGGGCTGGTTTGGGAGACCGTAGGCTGCAATGTAGGAGTGTTATCCGGAATTGTGTGTTGCAGTAGGCTTCGAGGACGAAGCCTAATTTAAGTGAGGGAGAATTGTAACATCCCAAATTCAAGAATATAAGTTCGGGGTGCTAAGTGTAAATAAAGGAGTAGACTCGACGAGTAGGTATCTTAACTCGTCGAGTCGGAGCGGGTTTTGGCCACGTGTTAAGTGACCAACTCGCCGAGTCGGCGGCGGGACTCGACGAGTCAGTGATGGGAAGAGAAAACCCTAAATTTTAGGGTTTGCACCCTATTTAAAGGATCTTATGTTCTCACCTCAGCCTCTTTGTTACCCATTGAGAGTCAGTAAACCATAAAACGTGTAAACCTCCATTGTTGAGTGATTGGAAGCTTTACAAGAGGATTATAGTGAAGGAAACTTATAGATCAAGAGGCTAGCATCAAGGAGTTCGTGTAGATCCAGAATCTACTTCATCTTGGGCACATTTATCAGGTAACAAGTCGTTACTTTGAGCTTTTCCCTACTAGATCTATTCTTGGATGATGATTTGGGGCTATTTAGCATGTTTGGGATCCATTTCGGGTTTTGGGACTAGATCTGGGGTTGCAACTTCAGATCTAGACTTATCTTGGTCCAGGAAGGCATAAAGTATCAGCCCTTTAGCTTGTTTGGGAGCATTCTTGTCTTGAACCTTCTCTCTAGCTTGTATTGAGCCAAAATCACCTTGCATGCACGTAAAGTTGGAAACTTTACGTGTAAAACTAGCCCTATGAGTCCAGATCTATGAGTTGGAAGCAGTGGATTGGACTGAAATCGTCTGAATGAGGAGGACTTAAGTGAACTCGACTAGTCTGTTCTTGCACTTGACGAGTCGGGTCGCAAACCCTAAACCATCTGGTTATGATGCGGATCAGTGAGTTGAGTAAACTAAGTGAGTTGGACAGGCTAGGACTCGAATTGAAGGGCTCAATGAGTCTTGGGGTGACTCGGCGAGTCGAGTCACGAATTATGGGTTTCTGAGTTCATGAACTCGGCGAGTCACTAGGTTGACTCGGCGAGTAGGGTCAACCAGGAAAGTTGACGTTGACCAGGACCTTGACTTTGACCAAGAGTTGACCAGTTTGACTTCCAAGGGTATTCTAGTAAATTGGGCACTTATAGATATGGTTTCATCAAGTGTCAGGTGGTGGAGTTCGTGGCCGTGAGCAGAGGACTTGATCTTACCTCTTCAGTTCAGCATTTCAAGGTGAGTTATCCTCACTATATCGACAGGGTCTACGGCACCAAGGCCGACCCGTTATCGGATTTGTATTCGGGTATATTGCATGATATGTTTATTGAACTGTTAGACCCGCGTCCTGGTAGTTAGGACGGTATTGTGATTAGTGACCTAGTAGGTCGGTATCCAGGTATATAGGATGATGCTATGTTAGTGACCGGTTAGGTCGGTATCCTGGTTATAGGATGTTGCTACGCTATGTGATCTGTTAGATCGGTTTATTCGTCTATAGACCGTTATGTGATTATCTGTTATATGTGCACATGGTTGTTTTGATTGGGCTGGGTTGGGTTGAGGCGGGTCTTGCTTAGTGCTGTAGGCCAACATACCCAGGGCGGACCGGATAGACTGCAGACCCTGGAGGGCACTTAGTCAGGCCGAAGGCCCGACGAGCGGTCCGGATAGGCTGAAGGCCCCGAGAGGGCGGACCAGACGTGCCGAGGCTCGAAGAGTGGACCAGATCGACTGAAGGCCCGGTGCGGGCGGTCCGGTCAGACTGTAGACTCAGGAAGTGGACCAGGCGTACTGAAGGCCCGGTGCGGGCGGACCAGTCACACTATAGACTCGAGATGCATGGCTGTTCTGTATATGTTGATATTATATGATTATGGTTATGTGAGGTTGGTATTTTGGGGGTAACTCACTAAGCCTTCGAGCTTACATTTATCGATTATTGTTTCGGGTACTTCTGATGATCGCGGGAAGGCGAAGGCGTGACCGTACATATCCTCATATTTTGATTTGGATTTCTGGGATACTCTGATATGAAACTATTTTGAAAACAGATTTGTAATAACTAATGGTTTTGAATGATTTAAAAAGTTTTAAATTGGCTCGATTTTTATGGGTGTTACATATGCAGAGAGGGCACGTGATAGCATACGCATCGAGGCAGCTGAAGCCTCATGAGACGAGGTATCCCACCCACGATTTGGATTTGGGGGCGGTGGTGTTCGCCCTTAAGATATGGTGTCATTATTTGTATGGGCTTCGGTGTACCATATAGAAGGACCACAAGAGTTTGAAGTATCTGATGGATCAACCCAACCTAAATATGCGCCAGAGGAGATGGTTGGATGTGGTAAAGGATTATGACTGTGAGATCCTGTACCACCCGGGCAAGGCTAACGTGGTAGCCGATGCTCTGAGCCGCAAGGCGGAGAGCGCCCCGATTCGAGACATATGTATGAGGATGACGGTGATGACTCCGGTATTGGATACTATTCGAGAGGCCTAGGTAGAGGCCGTGAGACCGGAGAACCGCAAAAGGGAGCGGGTGATTGGACAGGTGTCCGAGTTTGTGACGGATAGCCGAGGGCTCATGACCTTTCGTGGTCGGATTTGGGTGCCGTATACGGGCGGGGCACGTAGCACTCTGATGGAGGAGGCGCATAGATCAAGATTCTCGAGCAATACCGGGGCCACTAAGATGTATTTGGACCTGAAGAGAGACTACTGTTGTCCCTGTATGAAAAGGGATGTTGCATGGGTAGTAGAGAGGTGCTTGACCTGTCGCAGGGTTAAGGCCGAGCATCAGCGTCCGCATGGAAAATTGCAGCCATTAGAGGTTCCCCAGTGGAAGTGGGAATATATTTCTATGGATTTTATCACCAAATTACCGAGGACCGCGAGAGGTGTTGATGCAATTTGGGTGATTGTAGATCGGTTGACGAAGAGCGCTCACTTCCTTGCTATCAGTGAGAGCTCTTCTACAGAGAGACTGGCAGAGATATATGTGAGGGAGGTGGTGTCGCGGCATGGAGTGCCGATCTCGATTGTGTCCGACCGAGATGTACGTTTCACTTCCAGGTTTTGGAAGAAGTTCCATGAGGAGTTGGGTACGAGATTGCACTTCAGCACTGCTTACCACCCCCAGACGAATGGACAGAGTGAGCGGACGATTTAGAAGCTTGAGGACATGCTTCGAGCATGTGTTATGGACTTCGGTGGAAGTTGGGGCACATACCTACCTTTGGCTGAGTTTTCTTACAACAACAGCCACCATTCGAGTATTGGTATGCCTCCCTTTGAGCTTCTTTATGGGAGGAGGTGTCGAACTCCCATCTGTTGGGGAGAGGTAGGGCAGCGAGTGATGGGTAGCACTGAGATAGTGCTTAAGACGACTGAGCAGATACAGCAAGTCAGACAGAGCTTAGTGACAGCCGAGAGCCGTCAGAAGAGTTATGCGGATAGGCGGCGATCTGAGCTCGAGTTCCAGGTTGGAGATTTCATACTCTTGAAGGTATCTCCTTGGAAAGGAGTGATCCGATTCAGGAAGAGGGGCAAGCTGGGGCCCCGATACATTGGCCCGTTCAGGGTGACCGCGAGGGTGGGTAAGGTAGCATACCGTCTGGAGCTACCCGAGGAGTTGAGTCAGGTCCATGATACCTTCCATGTATCCCTGTTGAGGAAGTGTATAGCCGATGAGACGGCGGTGGTGCCGCTAGAGGACATTCAGGTGGACGCAAGTTTGAATTACATTGAGAGGCCGATCGCGATCTTGGATCGGAAGGTAAAGGTTCTGAGGAACAAGGAGGTGCCCCTGGTTAAGGTCCAGTGGCAACATCAGAGAGGGTCCGAGCTAACCTGGGAGCCGGAGACGGAGATGCGGGAGCCGCATCCAGAGTTGTTTGCAGAGCGAGACTTCGAGGGCGAAGTCTGATTCTAGTGGGGGATAATTGTAGCATCCGAATTTCCAGGTATCATAAATTGAGTGTTATTTTTGAGTCAAGGAGAGGGACTCGACGAGTTGGCGCATAGACTCGCCGAGTAGGATCGCGTCTGCTGACTAGGATTAATGAATGGACTCGACGAGTCGGGGGGTCGACTCGACGAGTCCGCGCTGTGGACAGAAACCCTAAATCCTTGGGTTGTGCCCTATTTAAGGGTCCTTATAGCCTTCATTTGCGGCCACCCTTTCAGAGAAAAGAACCCTAGCATATTTGAGCGTGTGTAGTCACAGAGAGAGCCATCTTGAACCATTGTTGTGATTTTGTTAAGGAGGAGAAGTGATCCAGCAAGAAGGACCAAAGGAGGTTGTTTTTCTGAGACTTTCAAGCAAGGAGGCTGCACTTTGAGGTAGCAATTCGGCCCTTTTCTTCTTTATTGTGTAGGCTTCTTGAATCAAGGTTTTCTTTACCCTTTATTGAGTTGGAATAAGAGCATGAGAGGTCCCAATGTGTAATAGACCTTAGATCTGGACCTTGAGAGGTCCAGAGAGCCCCAAGCATCCAGCTTTACGCAGTCCCTTTTTGGGTTTTGGATCATGGTTGTCATTTTAGGGCTAATTCATCAAATAGAGACTTATGAGTGTTGCATGAGCATAAAGTTTGGACCTTTACGTAACTTTTGAGTGTTAGATGGCCAGATCTATAGGTTAGAGAAACAGATCTGACCTCAGAAGGTCGTTTGAGCATTCTCATGGAAGAAACTCGCCGAGTCCATGAGCGGACTCGACGAGTAGGATCGCGTTGCACCACGATTCGTGATCAGTGGTAACCCGTAGAGAAAAAGGTTAACTCGACGAGTCGAATGAGGCCTTAGGAGGATTCAGAGGACACACATGGACTCGCCGAGCACCCAAGTGCACTCGACGAGTCTGGTCAAAGTTGGACCATTGACTGGGGTTGACTTTTAGGGTTTGGTCAACATTTGGACATTGGACCATTGGAGGGGTAAAATGGACTTTTCCCCTTCTGAGAGAATATAGGGAGGGGCTAGTCTAGCTTTTGAGAGCCGTATTAATTAGAGATAATTACTTTATGTGATTAGGCGGAGGCTAGATCAGTTATTCGAGTTCGAAACTTTCCGAGATTTCCCGAGGTGAGTCTTCTCACTATACATTATCTAGAGTGGTAACTAGGTGCAGACCGGAGGGTCTTATGTGTTATGTGTATGTTTGAGTTTATGTGCATTGTGATATATGTATGCTATGTGTTATATAGACCGGACCGGAGGGTCCTACGATTTAGACCGGACCAGAGGGTCCAACGATTTAGACCGGACCAGAGGGTCCAACGAGCTAGACCGGATTGGAGGGTCCAACGAGCTACGGGACTGGAGGGTCGCGCTGAGACACATTGACCGGAGGGTCATACCGAGTTATAGCCTCGAGTGGCTTATGTGTTGTATGTGGTATTTTGGGGAACTCACTAAGCATTTATGCTTACCGTGTTATGTGATATGTGTTTCAGGTACCAACGAGGATCGCGGGAAGGCGCCGGCATGATTTGTACACACTGGCAGGAGATTATGTATTGAGATTCTGGGATATGTTTTATTATTATGACATTTGATACATGAGATTTCAGAATATTATATGAGTTTTATTATGTTGAAAAATGAAAAAAAAATTGTTTTAAAATTTACATTGTTACAGTGAGCTTCCGGTTTTCAGAGTATGGAGGTAAACCCCGTGTGGTAGCATAGGGTTGCAACCTTTTCACCAGAGTATTTTGGGCAGTATGTTTGTTGCAAGGTAATTCTTATACCATGAGAGAGTCATTTGTGGGTCTATGAGGGAAGAGAACAGGGAGGTACCTTTTTAGGGAGGCATACTTTTTAACGGCGGTTTCAGGTGATTAAGAGAAGTATATCGGGGCGATGGCCCTCGTTGTTTATCGACTTTGAGAGTGGGGTCTCTTTCTTTATGATGATTTCCGCGATAGTGGGCTGGTCGAGGAGTCAGAAACGAAGTGTGTGATAGTGCATTATTTCCGGACCGAGAGTCAGGACTAATTCAGAACAGTTGGGGTATTCGGCGGTATATCGGTGTGAGGCTTCGAGATGACTAGAGGCAGTCATGTTGGGAGGATTCTAAGATTCTTGTTTGAGTTACAGGATATTTAGAGTTGCTTGGTTCCATCAGGAAGATCATTGAAGTGATTATATGGTACGTTCCAAGATTCAAGTGTGATATACCTGGTGAAACAGTTTATGGAATAGATTTTTGGTATGCCAATTGGTGATGGTTCGAACCCCGAGTGAGGGAGAACTGAGTATTCTATTGAGAGGATCAACGATTCGTTCAAAGTGCGGTTAGAGAACTGGTTATGGAGATCCGTGGTGCGGACACATGAGACTTGGGTTATTGGTGGATGAGGCGAGGTGCAAGGCGGGATGATGTATGCGTATGTTCTTAAGGAAGGATGAGCGAATTCACGGCAGGTGGCCGTTGGTCAGAGAATCTATTTTGGCTAAGGATTTTTCAGGTTTGCAATTATTGAGTTCGAGGCGGTTGGATCGCCGAGTTCAGGGTGCAATAGCTGAGATTTGCGTGTATAGGTATAGATTGTGATCTATACTCCAGGAGGGGCATCAGTTAATTTGTCAACCAATTTCAGAGTCGGTGTGAGTACTTCGTATGGGCAGTGATCCGTAGAGGGTGGAGCTTCGGATTTTCATCAACGTGTTTTCAGTCATTGACGATTCCTTTGTGTTTCAATTTGCGAGATGGGAATGTTCCAACGTTAGAAGTTGTGCGAGAGGAAGATCGTTTGTGAGATTCTGAGAGGGTACATTGCGGTATTTGAGTATGATGCCGTGAATATAAGATCAATGGTTGAGGCAAGACATCGTGAGGTCCTGTGATGGTGTACCGAGGTATTTAGGTATGATGTCCTAAATTTCGGATTATTTTGAGTCTTGAGTTATGAGATGGTAAGTGGTGTATCAAGTATCTATGGTTCCAGTGGGAGCCCTTCGGCTAATTGACATCAAGTAGGATTATCTAAGAATGTGAATTGCGGCGAGAAAAGGACTGTTGTCATGGCGGTTGCCGTCAGGAGTAGTGATGCCTATTTTGGATGGGTTTGTGCACCTATCTTTGGTTGGCCGCGGAGCATGAGTTAGTGAACACAGTGTGGTGTCGACTCGAGGAGGAGATCATGGGGTGATAAGAGAAAGTGATGGAAGACTGCGGGGAGCTGTAGCATCCATGAGTTAGTGCGAGAGAGTGTGGTGATACTGCGGGGAGCCGTAGTATTCACCAGTCAGCGAAGGGGTGTGGCGATACTGCGGGGAGCCGTAGTACCCTCCAAACAACGAAAGAGCGTTGTGAAACTGTAGGGAGCCGTAGTTTTCACTAGTCAGCGGAAGAGTATTGTGGAACTGCGGGGAACCGTAACTTTCACTAGCCATCGAAAAAGAGAGAAGCGTTGTGAATCTACGGGGAGGTGTAGTATTCACTAGTCAGAGTATGACGCAGAGGAGTTCTTAGGCTTGGGTAGCCTTACCACTTGAGTCTTCTGGAACCTGGTTGCCGGACCTGGGGCGAGACTGGGGTCTCTGTGTCGGTCGAGGATTGTTGTATCCCGGGTTGAGGAGGAATTATCATAATCGAAAGGAATTGGAGAGATGGTGTGTGCATAAATTCACGAATCACAGGTTCGGGTTGAGTATCAGATTGGAAATGAGTGGTTCCAATTTTGCTGTGAAATCAGACTCTCGAGTTGAATTTGGGACAATTCGTGTATTGAGTAGACGACATGAGGTTCCGGATTCGCAGATGGGTTCCATTTTGAGGGGTATTGTGTGTCATCTGATGTCTTAGACCTGAGTGGGTCAGTTTGTTTGTGTGGGAAGGACCGCGAGACATATGGAACTAAAGAGTATTAGACGACAGACGTCGAGGGTGAGACGGTTTCAGTTGGGGTTGTAGTATTTACTTGGGGTAAAGCGAACTTCATGACTTGTGTGTCACACTGGGCCGAGATAGTTATTGTGAGAAGGAAGTCAGTGAGACGTTTTGGGGTATGCAATGGGTAACCTTTGGAGGTTCAACTGTTGGGTCGGGAGTTGACCTGGTGTTCAGTGTTGAAAGGGATAATTGAGAAGGGAGCTGGGGATTATGATTGTTAGATGTCAGATGCTACTTCTGAGTAAGCCTGATCATTTTCTTGTGTCTGAGGACAGGGTGTTGAGAGTTCATTGTTCAGATGGCTTTTGGTTGCAGTACAGTGGATGGGCCCCTGGTGTGATGTGACCTTTTCGTTCCTTGGAGTATGATTTGGATCGTTTAATATGTCTGGTATGAGTGATCGGTAGCCAATTTTTGGGCATTGACTCGTTTCTATCAGACACCGCAAGAGAATCAGAGGGGCAGTAAGTTATCGAGGTCTGTTATTCGAGGAACAAATAACATGGTGATATCTTGAGAGGGCGGTCTGGCAGTGAGACAGACCACTAGAGTCTCCAGGTTCTGGGGAGTCAGAACGGGTATCGTAGTGGCAGAGGGGTCTGTCCTTTTCCGGGTTCGGGAGTTCCTGTTAGGATTCAGGTGTCCCTGGAGGAAGATAGTTGTGTGGTATGAGACCCTTTCGGTGGTGCTTTTCGAGTTATTGGGTTCGATGTATGTGTTGTTGAGGAGCGATTTCGAGGGCGAAATCTAATTCAAGTGGGGAAGAATTGTAACATCCGGACTCCCAGGTATATTATTATGTGTTTAATTTTGAGATTTTATGAGTGACTCGATGAGTTGTGAGTCCAACTTGTCGAGTAGAGTCGAATTGACCGCGTGGGATTAATGAATGAACTCGACGAGTCAGAGAGCCGACTCGCCGAGTTGGTGCTGTGTTGTGAAACCCTAATTTCCCGAGGTTGGGGCCTGTATAAGGGAACCTATGCCCCCATTTCTGCCTCACCAGCTGCCTAACCTTCCTGTGTAAAACCCTAAACGTGTGTAGTGAGCTAAGAGGGTTTTAGAAGCTAAACTTGGAGTAACCTAGTGCATCTTTTGAGAAGAAGAGGATATTATCCAATAAGGAAGCAAGAGAAACGGTTGGATCAAGTGTATCTTCATGCAAGGGCTTCAGTGGGAGGTAAAAGCTTGCACCTTTCTCATTTATTTGCCTAGATCTCATTATTGTGGAAGATTAGGGTTTCTTCCACCTTTTGTTGGGACTTCAAGCATATAGAGTTATCTTGGGGTTTAAACCTCAGATCTGGACCTTGTGAGGTCCCTAGAGTCCAAACGTCCCAACTTTATTCATCCACATGAGGGTTATTATGCTTAACACCTTGTGAGTGCATGTTTTGGTATGTTGGAGAAAAATTACCATACATGAACGTAAAGATCGAAGCTTTACGTGACAACTAAGTTTTGAGATGCTAGATCTAGTGTTTGGAGTGGTAGATCTGCTTTGAAACGTCTGAATGAGGAATGAGTTTGAATGGACTCGCCGAGTCGATGAGCAGACTCAACAAGTCGGTGAGGGTTTGTCCTAACGAGCTTGATCATGTGATAATTCGGCAAGGTGGGGGGGTCAACTCGACGAGCTAAGATAGACCTTCACGAGACTTCTGAGGAAATGAGGGGACTCGACGAGTCACATGGGTGTACTCGGCGAGTCGGGTCAAACATAGACCGTTGACTCGAGGTTGACTTCTGTTGACTTTAGGGTTGGGTCAAACATGAGTAATGGAGACCATGGAGAGGTAAAATGGTCTTTTATCCACTTCAAGAGTTAGAGAGAGAAAGAATAGCCTTCGGTTATTAGAGTCGTGAAAAGAGTATTAATTAGAAATATTCATCATTTGTGTTAGGCGGAGGCTAGTTCGAGAGTCGAGTACGAGGTTATTTGCTTGCTTGCTTGCGAGGTGAGTCTTCTCACTATACTTACCATGAGTGGTATCTTTGTGTGATTGAGATGTTTATGTGCTTACAGTGTGTATTGTGATATCCTGCATTATTTCTTTGTGATTTATGTTGTGTATATTATTCAGAGCTTACAGAGTTAGGACCTGAGGGTCCATCAGAGTTATGGGACCGGAGAGTCCCACTGAGACACATTAACCGAAGGGTCTTACTATGTTATAGCCTCGAGTGGCTAATGAGATGTGTCTGTGGTATTTTGGGGAACTCACTAAGCTTCGTGCTTACCGTGTTATGTGTTATGTGTTTCAGGTACTTCTCAGGATCACGAGAAGGCGTCGGCTTGATTGTACACACGAGGCGGAGTTATGTTTTGAGGATCCTGGATTGGGTTTAAACAATTTTATGAACATGTGTTTTTGATAAGTTGTCATTTTGGAGATTTGTAAACTATGTTTATGAGAATTATGTGATTTTTAAAATGAAAATTTTGTTTGAAAATTTACGGTGTTACAAGTTGGTATCTGAGCCTTGGTTTGAGGGATTCGGATGCACCTTCGGGTATGTCTGGACTAAAACTGAGGATTTGAGAAAAAATTTCAAAAGAAATGATTTTTATAAAACGAGCAAGAGTTTCTAAGAGAAAAACGAGAAGGAGCAGTGTGTACAATCAGCCAGAGCCCGAACGGTGATTTCCCAAAATACCCTTACTTTTGTGTTATGAGATATTTATGAGACAGTTTATGAGATATTATGCATGGTAGAGGGTAGGCTAGGTAATTCTTATTTTAGGACTAGAGTGGCCAGATTTGTGATGCCTTAGCCTAGGATTTGTTGCTATCTGTGATGTTCTTTTGAGTATGAGCTGAGTAAGAGTATTTAGCAGGAATCACCTAGAGAGAGTTCTGAGTTGAGTGATAATCTAGTAGAGATACCTAGATGTGCATTTGAGGAGTTTACTGAGGGGGTAGAGAGAAACCCGCGAGAGGTAGGGTTGCTTGAGTTCGGTGATACCTTTTGAGTGTGAGTAGAGCAAGTGGAGTTGTAGCCTAGAGTGGTTTTACGTGTTGGTGGAGATTATTCGATGCCCGAATGTTGCTTGCTTTATGATTTGTGGAACTCTTGATGATGGGAGTCAGCTACCGAGTGAATATGATGATATTCAGGAGGTAGATGGCTGGCATCACGAGGAGTTCTTCAACATCTGATCGCAGAGAAGTGTGATAACCTAGGAAGAGCCTGGGGAGCGACTTTAGTCAGAAGAGTACGCTGATAGAGGAGAGTATTCGCTGGATAGCGACCAGGTATATCGGGATTGGTGATCAAGGAGGTTGAGAAGCTACTTAGGAAATCTGGGACGATCCGTGTGGAAAGTATGGGTAGATGTGGCAGGTAGTATGGGCCCGTACTACTAAAAGCAGAGGACCCGTACTCGAAACAGGGAGAATCCTAGAGGTTCTAAGTAGCAGATTGAGAAGAGAGATAGCATGGTTCGAGTACCGTGATTCGTACCAGATTGAGAAGAGAGATAACATGGTTCGGGTACCATGATTTGTAGCAGATTGAGAAGAGAGATATCATGGTTCGAGTACCGTGATTCGTAGCAGATTGAGAAGAGAGATAACATGGTTCGGGTACCATGATTTGTAGCAGATTGAGAAGAGATAACATGGTTCGGGTACCATGATTCGTAGCAGATTGAGAAGAGATAACATGGTTCGAGTACCCTGATTCGTGGCGGTTAGTGCTTCTGGTTTTACCAGTTATCCTGTGTGATTGATTAGACCGAGATCAGATGTGATTGAGTGTGGGGCCTGAGGGCCATGTTAAACGAGTCTCAATGGAGCATACCTTGAAGGGGGAAATCGAGTTAGTTTCTGAGAGATGTTTGGTGAGATTCTAGTTGAAGTCGCAAGACGCAGGGATGAGTAAAGATGATGCTTATTCAAGGATCACGGTCTGAGTTGAGCAATCGACTGAAAGATAAGGTGTCATCTTCTGTGGCAAGAGTTGCGCTGTCCCCGTTTCCTGGGAGAATGTAACATCCGGAGTCCCAGGTACATCATTTTGATTATTTATTTTTGAAGTTTATAGAATGACTCGACGAGTTGGTGCTACAACTTGCCGAGTAGTATCTCGAATGGCCACGTGGGTTTAATGACCTACTCGACGAGTCTGAGAGCCGACTCGCCGAGTAGGCGCTGGGATGAGAAACCCTAAATTCTCAGGTTTGGGGCCTATTTAAGGGCACTTATAGCCTCATTTGCGGCTACCCTTCCTTGAGAACAAACCCTAAACAACCTTTGAGCCTAGAGAGAGATTGCTTTGCTAATTGTGAGTGTTGGTGCATTTAAAGAATAGAATAGAAGATTCCGAAGCCAAGGGAGAAGAGGGTGCTGCTAGATCTGAGGTTGTTTCACTTCAAAGATTCTGGGAAAGGTATAAAGCTTTCACCTTTCTCATTCTATTGCATAGATCTTATGATTTTGTGAATCTAGGGTTTTTCCACCCAAATATGAGGGCCTTGAGTGTTCCATACTCATTGAGAGGGTTGAACTTCAGATTTGGACCATGTGAGGTCCCTAAAGTCCAAAAGTCCCTGCTTTATCCAACCATAATAGTGGTCTTGAGTGAAAAACCCTTTTTGGGTGTGTGTTTTGGCATTTTAAGCTCAAAATGCCATGCATGAACGTAAAGCATGTGACTTTACGTGATAGATGAGCCTTAGGAGTGTAGATCCAGAGTTTGGGGAAGTTCTCTGCCTTGAAAACAACTGAATGAGAGATGAGTCTGAATGGACTCGCCGAGTCAAGAAGCCGGCTCGACGAGTCGGATAGGGTTGTCCCGATGGTTTTGATCGTACAGCAACTCGGCGAGTTGAGCCAGACTTTTGAGTGATTATGTGGATGGCGAGCAGACTCGTCGAGTCCCGTGACTGCACTCGACGAGTAGGGTCAACATGAACTGTTGACTCGAATTTGACTTCTGTTGACTTAGGGTTTGGTCAACCCTGTCTTTGGGAAAACATGGAGGGGTAAAATGGTCTTTTCCCACTTCAAGAGAGAGAGCAAGAGAGATAACTTAGTAAAATGTGCAATCTAAAGAGTTAATTAGATATAATTATCTTATTGATTAGGAGGAGGCTAGACTTGGTGATTCGTGTGCGAGAGTATTCATTCACTTAGCTTACTTACGAGGTGAGTCTTCTCACTATACTTGCCTTGAGTGGCACATTGTGTGATTGAGCTATTTATTGTTTTTATCTGTGTATTTGATATTTTGCACTATGTCTTTGTGATTTATGCTGAATATTGTTATTATGAGTTTACTAAGTTGGGACCGTAGGGTCCTACTAAGACACACTGACCGGAGGGTCTTATCGAGTTATAGCCTAGAGTGGATAATGAGCTGTATGTGGTATTTTGGGGAACTCACTAAGCTTCGTGCTTACCGTGTTATGTGCAATGTGTTTCAAGTACTTCCGATGATTGCGGGAAGGCCCCGGCTTGATTATACACACACTCGCTTTGGGGATATGTTTTGGAGGATCCTGGTTTATGTGATAAACAACTTTGATAAATAAATTGTATTAATGTTGATACTTGAGATATTTCGGGAAATATGATATGTGATTTTTATGTTAAAAATGAAAATTTTGGTTTGAAAATTTCGGTGTTACAAGTTGGTATCAGAGCCTTGGTTTGAGGGATTCGGATGCACCTCCGGGTGTGTTTGGACTCAAACTGAGGATTTGAGAAAATTTCAAAAGAAATGATTTTTCTAAAACGAGAAAGAGCTTTAAGAGAAGACGAGTTGGAGTGGTGTGTACAATCAGCCAGAGCCCGAACGGTGATTTCCCAAGATAACCATACTTTGTGTTATGAGATATTTATAAAATATTATGTTAGAATTGCATGATATAAAAATTAGGCTAGGTATTTCATATTCTAGGGCTAGAGTTGCCTGATTTGTGATGCTTTAGCCTAGGAGGTGTTTTAATCAGTGTTACCTACTATTTGCTCTAAGTAGGTACTGAGTTTTGAGTCGAGAGATAATCTAGAAGGAGGTACCTAGATGAGCTTGAGAGGAGTCTTCTAAGAGAGTAGTCTGAAAAACGTGAGGTATAGAGTATTTGTGAATTGGAATCCTAGGAGGAGGACTTCGGGTGACTACAGACTTGGTGTGGAAGGTAGTATTGGGCTCGTACTACTGAAAGCACCAGATCTGCAGGTAGCCTAGGTACAAATCCATAGGATGCTAAGGAGCGAGCGATCGAGTGTGAGTATAATTGAGCGAGTCTCTGATGATTTTGTGTTGTGTTTCAGAGACATCATGATGGGTACACGCCACAACCCCGAAAGCAGTGGGACTAGTGATGATGAGCTTCGTAGGATGATTCACGAGGAGGTGGCCGCAGCTATTCGAGTGGAGATTCCAGAGTTGTTTGGGTCTATTAAGACCCCTTTGATTGAGACTTTTGATGAGCGGTATGCCGCTGTTACTGAGATCGCAGCTGCTGCAGCCACCGCAGCTCTCGCTGCTGCCAGACCACAGGGAGGTGACTCGTTGTTGTACCGGGAATTAAGTAACACGAAGCCACCAAAGTTTGATGGGGCTCAGGATCCGATTGCTGCGATGAGGTGGATCTCTGATATCGAGGGATGTTTCTATAAGTGTTCATGCCCAGAGCATTTGAGGGTGCGGTTCGCGTTGAATCAGCTTCGCTTGGGGGCGAAGGACTGGTGGAAATTTGAGACAACCAGCTTTACTCCTGCAGAGCATACTGCAGTGACTTGGGAGAGATTCGTGATGATGTTCCGTGAGGAGTAAGTTCCCCTGGTGGAGAGGGAACGCTTGGACCAGGAGTTTCTGTCCCTCAGGCAGAAGATGAAGTCGGTGACTGAGATTACTCGGATGTTTCACGAGAGGGCGTTGTTCTGCCCTGAGCATGTGTCGACTGAGCAGGCACGCATGAGCCGTTATTTGAGCATTTTGAGGAGGGATATTCAGGAGTTCGAGGCGAACTCATCTTATCGGACATTTGCGGAGCTTCAGGCAAATGCCAGGAGGAGGGAGATCGAGTTGGAGACCCATGCTAGGGAGGATGCGGAGTCTCAGGGGAGAGACCGGCAGCCAAGCGGGCTAAGCCTGCCGATTCGAGATCAGGAGGCTAGAAGGGCCGCACTTGTGGCAAGTATGGCAAGAGTCATGAGGGATGTTGCCGGGCAGGGATTTGCTACAAATGTGGCAAGGAGGGGCATATGGCGAAGGACTACCCCAAGGGTTTTGCAGTCTGTTTCCATTGCAATCAGACTGGCCATCGGAAGGCCGAGTGCCCTCAGCTTGTTCAGGGATCAACCTAGGGTTCCACTCCTGCTGCATTGCGTGTTACGGATGTTAGGTTGGTGAAGGCTGAGGCTCCGAAGGCTCGTGGAAGAGCTTTCCAGTTGACAGCGGAGGACGTCCGCGCAGCACCGGATGTTGTGGCTGGTATGTATTCCTCTATATATTCATTTATTTACTCTGCGCTTCTTTTATGATTATCCTATGTTATATTTAGGTACATTTCTTGTGAGTTTTATACCTGCTTTAGTGTTATTTGATTCGGGTGCGAGTCGATCCTTCGTATCCATAGCCTTTAGTCGTCACATTGGCAACCAGCGCAAGGCGTTGAGTCGACCTCTGAGGGTTTCTATAGCAGATGAGCATGCGGTTCTTGCTACCAAGGTGTTCCGAGGATGCGTGCTGGAGATTTTTGGCGTCAAGTTTCCGATCGACCTGGTACCGATCGCGATCGGTGATGTCTGTGTCATCGTGGGCATGGATTAGTTGAGCCGTTTTGGAGTAGTGATCGACTACGAGTGCCAGTTGGTGACTATATGAGACCCTAGTGGGGGAGTGCTTACAGTGTTTGGCGAAGGTACCAGATCTGGGTCAGCTTTCTGCTCTGCCGCGAGGGCAAGGCAGAGTTTACAGCAGGGTTGTATAGGATTCCTGGCGTATGTGATGGATTCGCGGACCGTGACAGAGAGGCCGATTTCTGTATCCGGGGCTCTGATAGTATGCAAGTTCCCTGATGTTTTCCCCGAGGAGTTACCGGGTGTGCCTCCCGAGAGACAGGTGGAGTTCCGGATTGATTTGACTCCGGGTGCGGAACCTATTGTCTAGGGCACCCTATCGCCTTGCGCCACCAGAGATGCAGGAGTTATCCTCTTAGCTCCAGGAGCTGCTGGGGAAAGGTTTCATTAGCCGAGTAGCTCACCGTGGGGAGCTCCGATAATTTTTGTCAAGAAAAAGGATGGTTCACACAGGATTTGCATTGATTACCGGGAGTTGAACAAGTTGACGGTCAAAAACCGTTATCCACTTCCGAGGATCGACGATTTGTTCGATCAGTTGCAGCGAGCATCTTGGTTCTCCAAGACTGATCTGAGGTCCGGATATCATCAGATGAGTGTTTGCGAGGAGGATATTCTGAAGACGGCCTTTAGGACTCGTTATGGGCACTATGAGTTTGTGGTGATGCCCTTCGGGCTCACCAACGCACCGGCAGCGTTCATGGACCTCATGAACCGGGTGTGTAGGCCCATGTTGGATCGATCGGTGATCGTGTTCATCGACGATGTTCTTGTGTACTCGAGTTCCAGAGAGGAGCATGAGGAACACCTTAGAGAGGTTTTGGGAGTTTTGAGATCGAAGAGGCTATATGCCAAATTCTCCAAGTGTGATTTCTGGTTACGAGAGGTCCAGTTCCTAGGGCATCTCGTTAATCAGAATGGGATATTGGTCGACCCGGCCAAGATTGAGGCAGTCATGCGATTGGAGGTGTCGAGATCCCCATCCGAGATCAGGAGTTTTCTGGGATTGGCCGGTTACTATCGGAGATTTATCAGGGATTTCTCCAAGATTGCATTTCCTCTCACCAAATTGACCCGGAAGGGTGTTACTTTTGCTTGGGGGCCTGAGCAGCAGGCATCATTCGAGACTCTTCGCCATCGATTGTGAAAAGCTCCAGTGTTATCCCTTCAAGAGGGAGTAGAGGACTTTGTGGTCTATTGCGATGCGTCTATCTCAGGGATGGGTGCAATGTTGATGCAGAGGGGTCACCTGATAGCATATGGGTCGAGGCAAATAAAGCCTCATGAGACGAGGTATCCCACTCATGATTTGGAGTTAGGGCAGTGGTGTTCGCCCTCAAGATTTAGCGCCACTATCTTTATGGCGTGTGGTGCACTATATACACCGACAAGAGCTTGAAGTATCTCATGGATCAGCCCAACATGAACATTAGACAGAGGAGGTGGTTGGATGTGGTGAAAGACTATGACTGTGAGATCCTGTATCATCCAAGCAAGGCTAATCTGGTAGCCGATGCCCTGAGCCGTAGAGCCGAGAGCACTCCGATCCGAGATGTGTGTATGAGGATGACGGTGATGACTCCAGTTTTAGATACCATTCGAGAGGCCCAGGTGGAGGCCGTGAGACCAGAGAGCCGCAAGAGGGAGCGGGTGATTGGGCAGGTATCTGAGTTTGTGACAGACAGTCGTGGGCTTATGACTTTCCGAGGGCAGATTTGGGTGCCTTATACTGGCGGAGCTCGCCGCGTGCTGATGGAGGAGGCGCATAGATCGAGATTCTCGATCCATCCAGGAGCCACTAAGATGTACTTGGACCTAAAGAGAGACTATTGGTGGCCCTGTATGAAGAGGGACGCGGCTTGGGTAGTCGAGAGGTGCTTGACCTGTCGTCGGATTAAGGCCGAGCACCAGCATCCTCATGGCAAGTTGCAGCCACTAGAGGTTCCCCAGTGGAAGTGGGAACAGATTTCCATGGATTTTATCACCAAATTGCCGAGGACCGCGCGGGGTGTCGACGCAATTTGGGTGATTGTGGACCGGTTGACGAAGAGCGCTCACTTCCTCGCTATTAGTGAGGGTTCTTCTGCAGAGAAATTGGCCGAGGTATATGTAAGGGAGGTGGTAGCTCGGCATGGAGTGTCGACGTCAATAGTTTCATATCGGGATGTGCGCTTTACTTCCCGGTTCTGGAAGAAGTTTCATGAGGAATTGGGTACGAGATTGCACTTCAGTACAGCCTACCACCCACAGACAGACGGGCAGAGTGAGCGTACGATCAGAAGCTTAAGGACATGCTTGGAGCATGTGTTATGGACTTCGGTGGAAGTTGGGACACATATCTGCCCTTGGATGAGTTTTTTTACAACAACAGCCACCATTCCAGTATTGGTATGCCTCCTTTCGAACTCCTTTATGGGAGAAGGTGTGGGACTCCTATCTGTTGAGGAGAGGTGGGGCAGCGAGTGATGGGTAGCACTGAGATAGTGCTCAAGATGACAGAGCAGATTCAGCAGGTCAGGCAGAGGTTACTGAAGGCCGAGAGTCGCCAGAAGAGTTACGCTGACAGACGACGATCCGAGCTTGAGTTTCAAGTTGGAGATTTTGCCCTGCTGAAGGTATCCCCTTGGAAAGGGGTGATCCGATTCAGGAAATGGGGCAAGCTGGGGCCCCGATACATCGGTCCTTTCAGGGTGACCGCCAGGGTGGGTAAGGTAGCGTACCGTTTGGAGCTACCTATGGCGTTGAGTTATATTTGTTGAGAGAAAAACTTTGAGACACACTTGAACAAACGTTAGAACAAGTATATTGCGGAATAGTTAATCTCGAAGGATCTAAAAGCTCAACAATAATATTAATAAGTTAGAGTTAGATAGTTAGAGAGTTAGTTGCGGAAATGTAAAGAAATGGAAATGACAACAATTGTTATATCAAGAATACACATAAGTTGATTCATAACGAGGAATGCATTCAAGCCAAGTTAATAAGTGAGATCAAACTTAGTGATTAAGTCACAAGAGACTTGCTCCGAAGAGAGATTGTAATCAGTTATATTCTAGTAAGATTTGAGAGTAAGAAGTGATGCGTATAGAGAGAAATAGAGAAGATAACTTCAGAGATGTGTATTCAGATTCATAGATAGATATATTTAGATAAGTGAGAATGAGCTCTATTTATAGAGACTCAAGAAGTTACATTTGAATCACTTCTCTAAGAGTAGCCATGCAAGGCATACTGGACAATAGAGAGTATTACAGAAAGACAAAATAGACTAAGTAAGGTAAGAATGACTGCGGTTGACTAGATAACTTCGGATGCGGTTGCTAAAGAGGGAGCTTGACTGCGGTAGCTTGTTGGCTGCGGTAGCTGAAGTTCAAGAGGGTCACTTTTTATGATTCAACAATTTCCCACTAAGTGACCTCTTTAAATTTTGTTCAGCTATCAAGTTTAAGAAACTTGATCAGGATCCACCAAAACTTCCTGACGTTTTCCAACCAAATGATCCTCCTTAAAATCTCAAACTTGACTTCGACAGTTGCGTGCTTTGATCTCTCAACTGCGGTTCGACAGATTTCAAGTTGCTTCCTGGTGAGGCGATTCATGGCAGTCATAGGAATAAAGTATTTGACTTTATCGGTCTTCCTTTTGAAAATGACTCCGAGCTCAGGAAAGTTGGTTGCACCTAAGGATCTTTCTTCATAGCCTTCGGTAGGCATTGGTGCAGGATCGAGAAGTGGTAGATTGATCTTCTTGGCAATGGTGGGGTAGATGTCTGCATCGATTTTAGCAAAATCACAGACAGTCTCCTTCAAAAACGTACTAGCCCTTTCAAGAGCTATCTTCATCTTCGGATGCTTCTCGGACTTGTTCTGGAACACCTTAGCTATGAGAAAGACTTCTTCAGGATTCATGCAGGGGAAGTCAACTTGGGTGCGGACATAGTCGTGTTCCCTTCTAGTGAGAGTGTATTGGATGAAGTCAGCCTTCATGAATTTCCGGAGCTTGTAGTTTTTGACTGCGAATGGTCTATCGTTAGACTATATTTTTTCAATGGGAGAGGCATGCTTTGCATAAAAATGGTTAAGTCTCTCGAACTCCATTGGCAGTCTTTTGTGATCAGGAAGGCTGCGGTCGAACTGCTCAAAAACTGTGAAGTATTTAGCGTTTGGGGAGATTGGAACATCCCAGTAGCCATCTGAAGGGGGTTAAGCATATGTGAGATATGGCTTGCAGTCATCATCCAGCAGTCTGCGGTGGGGATTGATCCAAGAGTTTATCAAGGATTCATCCATGATAGTGTCGAAACCACATTCTCTCCATATAAGCTCAGCAAGTTTAGCTGCTTTCCAGTCTTTTTTCTTTTGGGTGGTGGCAGGAGAGTCATTTGAGCTTGGAGAGGACATGTGATCAACCAGATTTTTGAAGTGAGGGGGAGTCTCTGGTTTCTCAGGAGTGATCTCCTTTTGTGGTGGAGTATGATAAGGTGGAGTATGATGAGATGGTTGCGGTGTAGAAATTCTTTCTGTAATGATGGGGGGAGTCTGATGAGATGGTTGCGGTGTAGGAATTTTTCTTGTAATGATGGGGGGACATTGATGTTGTGAGATGGAGTGATTGGAGTGATGGACTTCTTCTTCACTTCCCCCTCTTGAGGAATGCAACCCAGGAGCTTCCTTAAGCCATTGTTTAAGGCCATCAACTTTGGCATAGACTTCTTGAAATTGAACTATGAGGGCATCTGCCAGTTGTTGATTGTTGGGGATGGTAGAGTTGAAGAGCAGCCTGTGAATTTCCTTGGTGAGTTGAAGGATTTCAGGACCATGGAAGTTGGTTGACAAGGAGCGTTGCAATCGGTTGATAGTAGCTTGAAGGACTGAGATAGTGGACTTATATGCAGTGAGAGTCTCAGCTATCAGAGATGAGGCGTTCCACAGTGTCCATGAATGCCTTGTGATCTGCTTGACGATTGTTGTCCAGGGACCGGATTCCCATTTCAACTTTGAGAGAAATTCGTTCGGCAGCCAATCTCTCACGAGTTTCCAATCTCTCGATCCTTTCGATCAATGACTGCGGTCCGGGCATGTCTTCTGGTTGCGGTTGAGTTGGCTTGACCGCAGAAAGAATTTGATCTACCTTGGCTTGAAGACTTAGAAATTCTTTCCTTGATACCGCATTCTTCTTCTTTTTCTTCTTCTCTTTGGGCTTAAAAGTTGAATGATGACAGCCATTGGATTCTTCTTCTTCATCAAACATCATAAGATCATCATCAGAGGGAGAGGGTTTGTTTTCCTCTTGTAGATAAACATCATCAAAACCGAAGGTGGGAGCAGAACTGACTTCGATTGCGGTTCCTTCGTCTTGTGATTCTTGAACAGTAGGAGTTGGAATTGGATTTGGAGTTGGAGTTGGAGTTGGAGTTGGAGTTGGAGTGACATTGGAGGGGCCTGCACCTTCAGCAGTGGATTGAGCTTTAAGGATCGTCTCAGCCATCTCTGTTATCCAGTCTTGAACTTTCAGTATGGTGGCTACGGTATTGGCATTGTTAATTGCATCTGCCCAATACTTAGCCACAGCTTGGATTTCTTGTTCCTTTTGCTGTTGTTGCTTGATTTGTTGATCTTTTCGTGCTTGGAATTCCCTACGGAAAGCGGCGTACTTCTGAATGTCGGCTTCAGATACCGGAGTGTAGTTCAGCCATGAGTCATTAGATTGGTCACCGTCAAATCCTTGGTATCGCACCGAAGTGTCCTTCGGGTCCACGGATCCTTGCACATTTGTGCTCACCGTGCCTAAACCACCTGTTACTGATGTAAGCAGAGTAGGATTTCCTGAGCTTCCTCGGACTCCTTGACCCGTGGTCAAGTTTGGCATCGGCTCAGTTCCGACAAGGGCGGAAGAAGTGCCCTGCGGTTGGGAAGGTGTTTGAAGTGTATGGGTAACATTCAAGAGGATGGAGTTCAACTCTTCAGGAGAAAAAAATGCAGTCACGAAGCCCTGGAGACCTTAGGGCGAGAACCAGTGTTATCCTCTTGGGATTGAACTGGTGGGGAGTCTCCACATTGTGATGAAACAGACTCACTTTCTGAGCCTGAGTGGTATTCGATTGTGGTGTTGAATGGGTCTGCGGCCACCCCAAGGACTACCGGAGCCTTTTGAGAGGCTGAGGTATCAGTCCGGTCGCGCATTTGGCCAGTGGGATTGGTTTTTATTTTCTTAAGGATGGCAACTGGTTGCACATCCTCATCAGAGTCAATGTCATTTGTGGGTGCGGTTGGTTTGGTTTTGCGTTTCTTTGAGGGTGCGGTTGGTTTGGGAGCATCTTTCTGTGGGGTTCTTTGTTTCTTTGAGATGTTGCGGGGGCCTTGATGAGTTGAGGCCAATTTCTTTCTTCTTTGAGAAAGATTTGAGAGAGTAGTGGAAGATGGGACTGCGGTACTTCCAGGGGTAATGATTGCGGATGGGGTTGGAAGAGGCGGGGTATTCCGTAGCCTCAATATGATCTGAGACATCAGCAGTCTCAAGACCAAGAGTGGTGAGAATGTGGGTTGGAAGTCTTCTAATTGGTCCAAAAACAGATTGATCAGATGAGGGATTGTACCTTTTGCGATCCTTGGTGACAAAGTAGTTGATGTCGTTGCCCATGCTGATTCCTACGTCCGTATGGAGATCTGAAATGCAGAGGGACCAGAACCTTGCAAAAGTAAGTTCGGTAGGGTTCTCCCTTGGGCTCTCCTTGGGAATGTATTGTAGAAAATCATCCCATAGAATCTGACCGTAGTTTACGTCATGGCTTGTGAAGATACTCCATACTAACTCTAGGAGTTTGAGTCCCATATTATCCGTGCCTCCGGTTCTACCGGATAGACTGCGGATGACAAAATGGAAAACGAATTGCCAGACCGCAGGTAGTTGGTTTTTCTTGAATTCTCCAATGCCTTTGATTTTCTTCTGATATCCCATTTGGTAAAGTGCAGAAGTGATGACCGCCATGGATGGAGTAAAGACCTTGATGGAAGGATGAACAAGAAGGTTAATGGAAGAAAGAAACTTTTCTTTAGACAGAATTACTAAAGAATCGTTAACTAGGTTTAGATGCACTTCTTGTGGGTTCTCGAGTGGTCGATAGGCTGAAAAGGCACATTTGAATAGGGTAGAAAGGGGAACAACGTCTGTAAAAGAATCGAAAGGGCCAAACAGGGGGTGCTTGTGCAAGAACTTGATCATCAGCTTGATCGGGGCATTGTAAGATGAATGGTCTTTGAACACGGCTCTGAAATTGCTTGAAGCTATCGTGGGAGCGGGATGTCTTGAAGCAGAGTCTGAACCAGTAGGGTTCACTGATCTAGAAGCTTTGGATTGTTTCTTGGATACACTGGATTTCACCATTGTAACAGTTTGAGAGAAAGTGAAGAAACAGAGTGCGAAAATGGAGAAAGGATTCAAAGTTCAGAGAGCGTAAACTGTTCTTGGGGAAGAAGAAAGGTTTTTATAGGGGCTTATGGAAGCGGGAAACGTTTTTTACCCTAGGTGAAAAAGGATAAGGTAAAAAAAATTGGGGGTTCTTTTGATTTTGGGAGGTGAAATCTCAGCCACAAAATATGAAACGGTTTTAAATTTTTGAGATTTTACCAAAAAAGGGTTTTCATTTAATGAAATGTCAGACGTACAACATCACGTCATGTGATCGTGTGGATGGGGTTGATTTAATCCGTTATGCAAATAGAAGTTGTAACGGATTGGACGTGTTGGGTAAGAGGAAAAGACAGATTAAGGATTTGTTTATGGAAAAACGTTCTTTTTGTCATCATACCTAAAATAGGTCTGACACAAGGTTTATTCAAAAGGTGAGGGGACAGTTTCTCCGAGGAATGTTTTTTTATTTAATGTATTCTTATTTAATGAAGGATCATTAAATAGCACACCATGATTCAAGGATTAATAGAACAGTTGAGAAAATATCAAAGTGGTTACGGATGGAGGTTTCATTACGGATGACTGGATGTCATTGCGGATGACCAGATGAATGTCTGTAGAAGAGTAACTGAGGAGAACACTTGTACAAGAAATTAGAAATAACAAACAATAAGAACCAGTGAAAGATAAATACGATATATGGTTGCGGTACATAGACTGCGGTACACAGGATATACCAAAATCATCTATCATAAGTAACTTCAGTTAGGACCGCAACAGAAACCAAGGATGGTCTGCGGTACCTATCAATTCAAGAAGAATTGCGGGTCCGGATTCATCATTCCTAACCTTTGCAGGAAAGTGTTGAGCTTTGTAGAGTCAAGTGCCTTTGTGAACACATCAGCAATCTCTTCATGAGTATGGACAAAGATGAGTTCAATGTTACCTTTCAGGATGTGGTCTTTGATGAAGTGATACCGTAGTTCAATATGCTTGGTCTTGGAGTGCTAAATAGGATTGTGAGAAATCGCTATAGCACTTTCAGAGTCACAGTAAATTGGTATCCGCAGCATTCTGTACCCGTAGTCCATAAGTTGTGTTTTCATCCATAGAACTTGTGAACAACAGCTGGCTGCGGCCACATATTCAGCTTCTGCGGTAGACAGAGATACATAATTTTGTTTCCTTGATGACCAGCTGACGAGTCTTCCACCCAGAAATTGACATCCACCAGAGGTGCTTTTTCGATCTAGTCTGCATCCGGCATGATCCGCATCTGTGAATGCTTGAAGGCTGAAGTCATTGCCTGCGGGGTACCATAATCCAAGAGACTTGCCTCCTTTCAGGTACCGTAGTATTTGTTTGGCTGCGGTCATATGTGACACTTTTGGATCAGCCTGATACCTTGCGCATACACTTGTAGCAAAGACAATGTCTGGCCTGCTTGCGGTGAGGTACATCAAAGAGCTTATGATACCTCTATAAGTCTTCTGATCCACAGATTTGCCTGAGGGATCAGCAGAGATCTTATATCCGAAGGCCATGGGGACCTTAGCCGACGAGCAGTTGTCCATAGAATATTTCTTTAACAGTTCAGTGGTGTATTTCTCCTAATGTATGAATATCCCTTGTGGAATTTGTTTCACTTGAAGTCCTAGAAAGAAGTTAATCTCTCTATTCATGCTCATTTGGAATTTGTTGGTCATGAGCTTAGCAAATTCATCCACCATTCCTTGATCAGTTGATCCGAAGATGATATCATCCACATACATTTTTACAAGCATGAGGTGATCACCATTTGCTTTTCTAAATAAAGTGGGATCAATCACTCCTCTTTTGTATCCGGATGAGACAAGAAATTCAGAGAGAGTCTCATACCACGCTCTTGGGGCTTGCTTCAGACCATAGACTGCTTTTTCAAGTTTGTAGTAGTAGTCTGGGAATTCAATACTTTCAAAACCTGGAGGTTACTGAAGATAAACCTCTTCTTTTAATTCCCCATTGAGAAATGCACTTTTTACATCCATTTGATGAACCTTGATATTCTTGTGGGCTGCGTATGCTAGGAAGATTCGGATAGCTTCCATGCGTGCTACCGGAGCATAAGTTTCATCGTAGTCAATGCCTTCAAGTTGACTATATCCCTTTGCAACTAACCTTGCCTTGTTTCTGACTACCGCACCAGATTCATCCAGCTTGTTTTTGAATACCCATCTAGTACCAACAATGGTGTGACCATGTGGTTTCGGGATGAGCTGCCACACTTTGTTTCTTTTGAATTCTTCTAGCTCTTCTTGCATTGCGGATATCCAATCAGGTTCTAGTAATGCTTCTTTGATCGTTCGGGGCTCGACCGAGGAAATAAATGTTGCGTAGTGACAATGATCAGATAAGTCCTTGGAAGATCGAGTCTGGATACATGCGGATGGGTTGCCAATGATTTGACCTGGTAGGTGGTCCTTCGTCCATACGTGTAGACGGGGTTGCAGATGATCAGCAGCTGCGGTAGAGGGAATGTCTTCGATATCAGAAGACTCTGCGGTTGGAGATGGCAGTTCCCCCTGGACTTGAGAATATCCTGCAGAATCATCTTGGATTGTTGGAGCGAGAATGGAATTTTCTTGAGCAGTTGGAAGAGGTTCCCCCTAGATTGCTGATGGGAGTTCCTCTGGAACCTGAGAAGGTTCCCCCTAGACTGCGGATGGAAGAGTGATAATTCTAGAGTCTATTCTTGTGTCAATGTTCTCTATGTTTTCATCATCCGAGTCCGAAGAGACGTTTGAAGATAACGATTCTCTGCGGATGGGAACTTGAGCTATATCAAGTACTGGAACCTCGATGGTTGTTGCTTGATCCGGAGTAGAGCTTTCCCCCTCAACCGGCGAGGTGGAAGTATTGAGAGATGCTACTTCGGATAGAGATGGACCAGATACATCAGCGTGCTGCTGTTGAGCTTCTTGAGACACAAGAACTTCAGATAATTTTGCTGTTTCTACAGGGTCGAAGAGATCGTCATAGTTGACTTCAACTAAGTTTAATGGACCCGAAGAGACAGGAATATCACTTTCCAGGATTGCTGTGGTTTCAGTGGATGGAGGGGTGTTGCGGATGTGATAGTCATCAAATTTCACATCGAAGCTTTCAATGATAAACCTTGTGCGTCTAATGAGAACTCGATAAGCAACCTTGTTAGTGGAGTAACCAAGGAAGATGCCTTCATCAGACTTCGGTGCAAACTTGTTAAGATGATCTTTGTTGTTGATCACAAAACATCTACACCCAAAGATATGAAAGAAGCGAACATTTGGCTTGCGGTTGTTAAGGCCCTCATACGGTGTTTTATTGAGGCGTTTGCACACAATGATTCGGTTTTGTACAAAGCATGCGGTTGCTACTGCTTCAGCCCAGAAGTAGAGAGGAAGGTGTGCGAAGTTGAGCATGGATCTGGCTGCTTCTACTAGAGTGTGGTTCCTTCTCTCTACTACCCCATTTTGTTGCGGTGTGTAAGGAGCTGAGAAGTTGTGAGTGATGCCTTTGGACACCAAGAAACTGTTGAGAAGATGATTAGTAAACTCGATTCCATTATCACTGCGGATACGTCTTACTGGCAACTTGATCTGAAGTTCTATCTCCTTGATGAAATTGATGAGAATCTGCGGTGTTTCTGACTTGAGTCTAAAGAAGAAGACCCATGTGAAGCGTGTAAAGTCATCTACAATAACCAGTATGTATTTCTTGTGATGGAGACTGGCTACGGTTGATGTACCGCAGAGATCAATGTGAAGGAGCTCTAGTGGTTCAGAAATTGAAGAATCAATCACCATGGGGTGACTTGCTTTGGATTGCTTTCCTCATTCACATGCAGGACAGAGAGTATCATTGCTGAACTTGAGAATAAGGAGTCCTCTGACTAGTTCTCCAGTGACCAAATTGTTGATGTATCTGAAGTTGAGATGAGCTAGCTTGCGGTGCCATAGCCAGCTGACTTCGGATACTGCTTTGGATAGAAAACATAACTGCGGTTTGCCTATGATCAGAGAGACATCCAGAGGATACATAGTACCTTTGGATCAATATTTGATCAAACATGTGTTCCTATCACTTGTCATTACATAGCAAAATTGATCATCAAATTCAACTCGATGGCCTGCCTTACATAGTTGGCCAACACTTATGAGATTGTGTTTAAGGCTTTCTACGTAAGCAACCTTCTGAATAGAGAAGTTCCCCGTAGTGAGAACACCATAACCTCGGATGACCCCATTCACATTGTTGCCGAATGTGACATTTCCACCGTTGCAAATTGGCCTGAAATCCCGAAGGTATTCTAACCTTTCGGTCATGTGCAAGTAGCAGGCACTGTCGATTAACCATTCTTCTTCTTGTTCCTCCTTGCACAAATCCTGAGAATTACATGGTTAGTTTCGGCATCCAAACTAGTTTGGAGCCTGGGACAACAGATGAGTTTCTGACTGATGCATGGATCGAGATTGCAGGGACTGGTTTCTTGTCAACTTTTAATCCTATTCCTAGGTGTTTATGCAGTTTTGGAGTGTTGTGTGTTTTTGAAAAAGTACGATGTTTCTGACTCCAAATAGATTTGACATAGGATGAATCTTTTTGGCAGCTACATTGACATTGACAGGTTGAGATTTTGTCTTTTGTTCTGACACCTGATTTGGTCAGCGGTCTAAAGGATGAGTTGGGCTTGTGACCGGTCCGAGGTTGGTAAAATCTGACATGAGTGTTGTTGGGTTTTGAAAAAGTTTGTTTTTAAAAAGATTTAGCACGTGTAGATCTTTGAGTCCTTTTTGGTGGATTTGGTAGAATACCCTTCCACTTGTTGAAACTTTGACGTGACTTTAAAAGTGTTGGAGTGGGTAAGATACCCTTCCATTTTGGATCATTTGAGGAATAGACCTAAAAACCATTGTTTCGAAAAGACTTTACACTCCTTTGGGTTGTGTCAGATGAAATAGGAATGACTTTTGAAGCTAGAAATTCCTTTTTGTATGTTTTCTTGACGGGAGAGTTTTTCGAAAAGTAGTGTGAGAAAACCAATTTTTCTGGACTCTTGGACTTTGGAAATCTGACATGCTTCCTATTTTTCGAAAAAATTTGTCTATTTGTGCCTCGGGATCTAATTTCCTCTTTAAAAGCCTTTTTGGCTAAGGATTTTGGTGAACCGCAGTCTTTGTTGTTCAACTACGGTTTCCTGGAATTCTTAGAAGGATTTTGAAAACGTGGGCTTGAGTCATCCGAACTTGAAGATTCAGGGGTCTGAGAGCATTGACCCACTTCAAAGTTCTCTATGGGTAATTCATGATGACTTGGCTGAAGAGTCACAGTTCCTTTTACTGATGACTGCGGTAGTGATCATCTGACTATAGTAGAGTAAGTCGGAGTTGGGACTTCAGTGGGACTTTTGACTCCAGTGTGAGACACTGCGGTCTGAGGGCAAAGATGGGAAGTCTTTCGAGACTTCGGGGCCCTCAATGACAATTTCTTCATCAACTACATATGAGGTTTGAGAATTTGGGTAAATGGTGCCACATATAGGAATTTGATCACTTGTGTGACCCGAAACCTCAGGCACAATTTCCTCAATGACACAATTATTGCTTAGATTATGCAGTCTACCGAAGTGAGTTTTGACGTCTTCGGGAAAGGTCTTGTCATTGATTGGGAAATGAAATTCTCAGTCTGGAGGGAGGTACAGTCTGTCTTTGTTGAACCGGGGTGAGGAATCCATTGCGGTAGGATATCCATTTGACCAACCCCAATTGTATGTATTGTCCACGGTTCCATTATTTACCAAATTTTCAATAACTTCACTTTCATTGAACAATTTTTCGATTAAAAGATTTAAGCATACAATTTCCCTCTGAGCTAAATCTCTTTGGTTGAAAGCTATCTCTAATTGTGTTTCACTCAACATTCTTGCATCTTTCTCTAACTCTAGGTCCTTTTCTAACATAGCCATTTCGAGTCTTTTGTTATCCAGTCGTCCTCTCACATGGAACATCTCTTGGGACGCAATGTTCTTCTCATCTAAGGCTTTGTTATAGTCTGTAAGGACGACAGCACAAGTGTCATTAAGATCATCTATGTAGGGTTGCCAGTCATGCATGCTATATTTAGAGTTTGGATCATGAGTTTTACCTGTTCGACGATGCTTAGAGTTCCATCCTTTGCCATGTAGCAGTAGTTCTTTTCCAGCTTTGTAGATCCATCATCATCCGTAGTTGCCAGCATGCAGATTTTTCCTTTTCCTTTGACACTGCTGATGGCTTCATCTTCATCTTCGGATGACCAAACTTGATGGTCTCTTTTGACATGGGCTACGTATGCCCTCGCCTTTTCCTTATCTTCCAACTCTTGAGCCATTCTAAGGTAGAATGCTCTGTCTTTTACTACGTTGGCCTTACAATCTCTTGCAAAATGATTCTCTTTGTTGCATTTGTGGAAAATTATAACATCAGTCTTGTCATCTGAGGGAGTACCGGAGTCAGTGGTTTGAGTAGACTGCGGTACCTCCTTTGGTTGAGTATTTTGAGATTGCGGTGGTGGATGAGAACTTTTGGGATAACGAGAATGATTATTCTGTGTGTTGAATTTACGGTTGAATGGAGGTTTGTTGAATTGCTGGTTTTTGCGAAAGGAAGAAGGTGGTAGTCGATTGAACTGTTGGCTAACTAGAGCAATAGCCTTCTGAAATTCTTCTTCGTCATCATACTTTGAGTCAGCTTCGTATGACTGCTGTGGAGTGTCATATGAGGGAGAGTAAGATTGATTATGTGGAGCTTGTACTATGAGAGCAAGTGGTCCTCCGAAGTCAGCACAGTCTTTGAGTACGGTGGATTTTTATGCTTGCAGTTCTCCATAGAGCTTGTAGAGTGACAAAGAATGAATCTTTCTATCACCTTGGACTATCATCTTAGTCGTAGTCCAATGTCTTCCCAAGCCATTAAGAAACTGAAGATTTGTTTCATGGTTACTGCGGACGGTGCCCGCATTGGATAACTTGGTGACTATCAGGTTGAACCTTTTGAAGGAGTCTTCTAAACTTTCGCCAGTATGAGCTTTGAAGTTGTTGAACTCATTGAGTGCGGTTGTAAGCCTCTTGTCTTGTGCTTGTTCTGAGCCTTCGTACAGATTCTTGAGAACTTCCCAGATCTCTTTTGCTGATTTGCAGTTTATGATAATATCGAAGTTGTCAGGAGCAACTCCACAAGAAATTTCATAAAAAGCAACAACATCATTTTCCATTTTATCGAGATCATCCTTGGTGGGACGGTTCATGATTGGTTGACCTCCTCCTAGTCTGGTTGTAGCGCCGTCAGTTTGGACTGGTGTAAGAACTGGGACATGTGGTCCTTCTTCTACGGATCGCCATACATCTCTACCAAGTCTCCTTAAGTATCTTTCCATTCTTTGGGACCAGTGATGATATTCATTTGCTACTAGTATTGGGGCTCGATTAGAACCACCAACACTGTTGGAAACATTCATAGATAACGATTGTGCCATATTTTTTTTAAAGTTTTTTTTTAAGAAGTGAGCTTCAGTGGTATAGAAGGCCCTTTGAAAATCAGAGTTCCGTTTTTCAAAAAGCAACCACTATGGCTCTGATACCAATTGTTGAGAGAAAGACTTTGAGACACACTTGAACAAACGTTACAACAAGTATATTGCGGAATAGTTAATCTCGAAGGATCTAAAAGCTCAACAATAATATTAATAAGTTAGAGTTAGATAGTTAGAGAGTTAGTTGCGGAAATGTAAAGAAATGGAAATGACAACAATTGCTATATCAAGAATACACATAAGTTGATTCATAACGAGGAATGCATTCAAGCCAAGTTAATAAGTGAGATCAAACTTAGTGATTAAGTCACAAGAGACTTTCTCCAAAGAGAGATTGTAATCAGTTATATTCTAGTAGGATTTGAGAGTAAGAAGTGATGCGTATAGAGAGAAATAGAGAAGATAACTTCAGAGATGTGTATTCAGATTCACAGATAGATATATTTGGATAAGTGAAAATGAGCTCTATTTATAGAGACTCAAGAAGTTACATTTGAATCACTTCTCTAAGAGTAGCCATGCAAGGCATACTGAAAAATAGAGAGTATTACAGAAAGACAAAATAGACTAAGTAAGGTAAGAATGACTGCGGTCGACTAGATGACTTCGGATGCGGTTGCTGAAGAGGGAGCTTGACTGCGATAGCTTGTTGGCTGCGGTAGCTGAAGTTCAAGAGGGTCACTTTTTATGATTCAACAATATTCATAACACCTTCCATGTGTCTCAGCTAAGGAAGTGTGTAGCCAACGAGACGGCGATAGTACCATTAGAAGACATTCAGGTGGATGCAAGCCTGAATTACATTGAGAGACCAATTGTGATCATGAATCGAAAGGTGACGGTTCTGAGGATCAAGGAGGTACCCCTGGTTCAGGTCCAGTGGAAACATCGGAGAGGGTCCGAGTTGACATGGGAGCCGGAGTCCGAGATGCGATAGCAATATCCGGAGTTATTTTTAGATCATACCTTCGAAGGCGAAGTCTGATTCTAGTGAGGGAGAATTATAACATCTGGAGTCCCAGGTACATCATTTTGATTATTCATTTTTGAAGTTTATAGAATGACTCGACGAGTTGGTGCTACAACTCGCCGAGTAGTATCGTGAATGGCCACGTGGGTTTAATGACCTACTCGACGAGTCCGAGAGCCGACTCGCCGAGTAGGCACTGGGATGAGAAACCCTAAATTCCCAGGTTTGGGGCCTATTTAAGGGCACTTATAGCCTCATTTGGGGCTACCCTTCCTTGAGAGTAAACCCTAAACGACCTTTGAGCCCAGAGAGAGAGTGCTTTGCTAATTGTGAGTGTTGGTGCATTTAATGAAGTGAAGAGAAGATTCCCAAGCCAAGGGACAAGAGGGTACTGCTACATCTGAGGTTGTTTCACTTCAAAGCTTCTGGGAAAGGTATAAAGCTTTCACCTTTCTCATTCTATTGCATAGATCTTATGATTTTGTATATCTAGGGTTTTTCCACCCAAATATGAGGGCCTTGAGTGTTCCATACTCATTGAGAGGGTTGAACTTCAGATCTGGACCATGTGAGGTCCCAAGAGTCCAAAAGTCCCTGCATTATCCAACCATAATAGTGGTCTTGAGTGAAAAACCCTTTTTGGGTGTGTGTTTTGGCATTTTAAGCTCAAAATGTCATGCATGAACGTAAAGCATGTGACTTTACGTGATAAATGAGCCTTAGGAGTGTAGATCCAGAGTTTGGGGAAGTTCTCTGTCTTGAAAACGACTGAATGAGAGATGAGTCTGAATGGACTCGCCGAGTCAAGAAGCCGACTCGACGAGTCGGATGGGGTTGTCCCGATGGTTTTGATCGTACAACAACTCGACAAGTTGACGGGTCAACTCGCCCAGTTGAGCCAGACTTTTGAGTGACTCTGTGGATGGCGAGCAGACTCGTCGAGTCCCATGAGTGCACTCGACGAGAAGGGTCAACATGAACAGTTGACTCGAGTTTGACTTCTGTTGACTTAGGTTTTGGTCAACCCTGTCTTTGGGAAAACATAGAGGGGTAAAATGGTCTTTTCCCACTTCAAGAGAGAGAGCAAGAGAGATAACTTAGTAAAATATGCAATCTAAATAGTTAATTAAATATAATTATCTTATGTGATTAGGAGGAGGCTAGACTTGGTGATTCGTGTGTGAGAGTATTCATTCACTTAGCTTACTTACGAGGTGAGTCTTCTCACTATACTTGCCTTGAGTGGCACATTGTGTGATTGAGCTGTTTATTGTGTTTATCTGTGTATTTGATATTCTGCACTATATCTTTATGATTTATGCTGAATATTGTTATTATGAGTTTACTGAGTTGGGACCGGAGGGTCCCACTGAGACACACTGACCGGAGGGTCTTATCGAGTTATAGCCTAGAGTGGCTAATGAGCTGTATGTGGTATTTAGGGGAACTCGCTAAGCTTCGTGCTTACCGTGTTATGTGCTATGTGTTTCAGGTACTTCCGATGATCACGGGAAGGCCCGGCTTGATTGTACACACACTCGCTTTGGGGATATGTTTTGGAGGATCTTGGTTTATGTGATAAACAACTTTGATAAATAAATTGTATTAATGTTGATACTTGAGATATTTCGGGAAATATGATATGTGATTTTTATGTTAAAAATGAAAATTTTGGTTTAAAAATTTCGGTGTTACAGAGAAGCAAAAGAGATGGCGAGCTTCCGGTTTTCAGAGTATGGGGGTAAACCCCGTGGGGTAGCATAGGGTTGCAACCTTTTCACCAGAGAATTTTGGGCAGTATGTTTGCTGCAAGGAAATTCTTATACCATGAGAGAGTCATTTGTGGGTCTATGATGGAAGAGAACAGGGAGGTGCCTTTTTAGGAAGGTATAGTTTTTAACGGCGGTTTCAGGTGATTAAGAGATGTATATCGGGGCGGTGGCCCTCGTTTTCTTCGTTGTGTATCGACTGTGAAAGTGGGGTCTCTTGTTTTATGATGATTTCCATGATGGTGAGCTGGTCGAGGAGTCGAAAACGAAGTGTGTGATAGTGTATTATTTCCGGACCGAGAGTCAGGACTAATTCAGAACAGTTGGGGTATCCGGTGGTATATCGGTGTGAGGCTTCGAGATGACTAGATGCAGTCATGTTGGGAGGATTCTGAGATTCTTGTTTGAGTTACAGGATATTTGGAGTTGCTTGGTTCCATCAGGAAGATCATTGAAGTGATTATATGGTACGTTCCAAGATTCAAGTGTGATATACCTGGTGAAAAAGTCTATGGAGTAGATTTGGTTCGAACCCCGAGTGGGGGAGAACTGACTATTCTATTGAGAGGATCAGCGATCCGTTCAAAGTGCGGTTAGAGAACTAGTTATGGAGATCCGCGGTGCGGACACATGAGACCTGGGTTATTGGTGGATGAGGCGAGGTGCAAGGCGAGATGATGAATGGGTATGTGCTTAAGGAAGGATGAGCGAATTCACGACAGATGGCTGGTGGTCAGAGAATCTATTATGGCTAAGGATTTTTTGGGTTTGCAATTGTTGAGTTCGAGGCGGTTGGATCGCCGAGTTCAGGGTGCAATAGCTGAGATTTGCGGGTATAGGTATAGATTTTGATCTATACTCCAAGAGGGGCATCAGTTGATTTGTCAACTAATTTTAGAGTCGGTGTGAGTAGTTCGTATGGGCGGTGATCAGTAGAGGGTGGAGCTTCGGATTTTTGTCAACGTGTTTTCAGTCATTGACGATTCTTCTGTGTTTCAATTTGCGAGATGGGAATGTTCCTAAGTTACAAGTTGTGCGAGAGGAAGATCTGGTTTGATATTCTGAGAGGGTACACTGCGGTATCTGAGTATGATGCTGTGAATATGATATGAATGGTTGAGGCAAGACATCGTGAGGTCCTGTGATGGTGTACCGAGGTATTCGGGTATGATGTCCTAAATTTCGGATTATTTTGAGTCTTGAGTTATGAGATGGTAAGTGGTGTATCAAGTATCTATGGTTTCAGTGGGAGCCCTTCGGCTAATTGACATCAAGTGGGATTATCTAAGAATGTGAATTGCGGTGAGAAAAGGACTGTTGTCATGGCGGTTGCCGTCACGAGTAGTGATGCTTATTGTGTATGGGTGTGTGCACCTATCTATGTTGGGTCGCGGAGCATGATTTAGTGAACACAGTGTGGTGTCGACTCAAGGAGGAGATCGTGGGGTGATAAGAAAAAGTGTTGGAAGACTACGGGGAGCTGTTGCATCCATGAGTTAGTGCGAGAGAGTGTGGTGATACTGCGGGGAGCCGTAGTATTCACCAGTCAGCGAGGGGGTGTGGCGATACTGTGGGGAGCCATAGTACCCACCAAACTGTTGTATTATATGTCTAAGCCCATAACTATTATTGGTATGTATTTGACCCGAGAGTAGCATGGTCCATTTGGGTTGCATATCATCACGACAATTTGTTAGGATGAATTCGTGAGAGAAGGTTATATATGATTTGCTAATATATTATAAGTTATAATATATTAAAATGAAATCATATCTTTTAATTAGTATTGATCAAGAATTAATTTGGAATTAATTTTGTGATGAAAGGAGACTAATTAAATCTATGGGGTCTAATTATGGTAATTAGTTATATTTATATGTGTTGGGCTTATGATCCATGTTGGACCAAGTTTATGTATGGATACATACAGAGTTGGGCCACATGAACCATGGATCATAACACCCATGGGTATGGATTTGGGTTATACCCATGACCCTTGGAATCCTACATATAAATATGTCCATTCATAGCCAAAAACGCCTAGACATGTACTTGGAATTCATGGAGGTGTTTTGGTGCATGGAGATTCTCTCTCAAGAGCCACATTTGTCCATGATGTGTTGTGAGTTCATTTGAGGCTTCAACACTATTGGGGCTAAGCTCTTAAGGCAAAATACATCAAGACTTCAAGCTACACATAAGGTATGTTACCCTAACTAATATCTTGTATGGTATATAACAATTGCACGCTAGTTATAGGCTTAATACCTTGGAAACATCATTGCATGTATAATTAGTGAAAACATAGATCCAAGGTAGTTAGGTTGTATGTGCACCATAGGATGTTGTAGTATACAAAACCCAACAGTGGTATCAGAGTCATGGGTTGTTTTCAAATTATACTTGATGCTACTTGTTGAAAAAGCTGAAAAAATCGAATTTTTTGTTGTCTGGACAGGGGACTCAACGAGTCCATTGAGGGAATCGACGAGTCCATGTGTAAACTCATCCAAATCGTCGAGTTGGTTCTTGCAGTCGGCGAGTTGGAGCCCTTGGTAGCATATATTCGAGTTTTTTGGCCTGTTTTGGATTAGAATCATAACCACAAATTTTGTTGTTATAGTAATGATGATTCTCATCCAATTAAAAGATAATTGTCAGAATTTCAAGATTTGTATTAGTTTATATGTTTATGGTAATTTCTTGAAGATTGATGATATGAATTATCTAGTTCTTATGAGTTAGTTTAGATTAATAGAAAAATTATGTGATAATCGGTTTTTGATTCAAATTGATCTAAAAGTTGTTCATAATGAGTTTTTGTAACTTTTCCTCAAGTTATATGAAAAGTCTCATTTATGAATTTTAAAACTCATAAAATTTCCATAAGTTATGAAAAATGAAGAGTCTCATTTTTAAATGTTTTAAAGTCTTCCATAACTTGTCCTCAAGTTATGGAACTTGAAGAGTTTTTTCATTAAACTACTTTAAACTCATAAGTTATGGAAACCAAAAGTTTTTGAATTGTTCAAAACTTGCCCTCAAGTTTTGGAAATTTTAAAGTTACCCCCCATGTATACTTTAATTCCAACCCTTAGAATTTTAATAGTTTAAAATTCAACCCTTATACTATTATAATATTATAGGTTTAATATTTATATATATATATATATATATATATATATATATGTATAAGAGTAAGTCAGTATTACCGTTAGTAGGGCTCATTCACGAAGTCGGTCTATAAGGGGGGTATAAGGTTACTGCCTATAAAATGGCAGTTTAATGGGTGTCCACTCTCACCCACCGCTTCCTTGACTGGTGGAGGGTCGTTAGCCGAACGGGTAGGACAAGACATTAATTCTCCCTTCATTAAAATTATAATGATAAATATAAGGTAACTAAACTTTATTAAATTCCCAATCTTAGTTACTTTAGGAAAATGTGAATTTGGTGCTAACCCATGAAATTGCACTTTGCACCTTGTTAAGTCGTTAGTGGAGCGTGTGTGGTTAACCGGCACACTAATCTGGGACTGACAATGTGTGGCAAAGGGTAGCTTGATGTTAATCATAGATCAATGGAGCGTGTGTGGTTAACCGGCACATTGATTAGGTGGTTGTAAAATTAAGTGTACCAAGTTAATTTGCATGGTTATTCACTCCTTGTTTGTGATCCTCGGCATCCCACTCACAAACTTGAAGGGCACAATCGAGATTTAAACATGCCATTGAATAGTTCAATGAATCTCAAAAGATTTAGGAGTTTCAATTCGTTTAAAACCTAATGTTAAATTTCGCTTTTCATGGTGGAAATTGGTAAATCGTCATTTACCTACCTTCAAATATTGTGTAGCTTGGATTACGGCATCCCTCTTCCAAGTTATAAAATATTGTGTTGGGCCCTAGCCTTAATATTTCATATTGGGTGTTATATTAAGGACTTAAATCAACTAAACTTGAATTTCTCCCTCATAGATGTCTAGTTATGACAACTATGGTCTTCCTTATCCTTTTGGACAAAGCTTTATAAAGAAGATGATATCCTAAATGGAGATCAAGGTGAAAGATTAATCCCTTTGTTGTGCGTTAATGGGACTAGAAATCATACTTCACTTCCTCCACCTCCTCCAATTATTCTCCCTAACCCACAAGTTCTTGAAAAGTACAAGGTCACTCAATCCCTATTGGCTAGCAGTGTCTATATGTACTCACATCTTGGAGATGAAATCTCATATTGACAAGCTGGGAGAGTTGGGTGTCGAAGTCTCAAGGAAGTTGACTGTTGACTGGGTTCTTCAATCGCTTTCGAAGTCATATAGTCGGTTCTTTAAAGGACTACTATGTGACAGACAACGACATGACCTTTATCGATCTTACCTATTTGCTTGTTGCTGCTGAATCAGAAATGATTTGGAGCACTGGTAAATCAAATTTGATTAGAATATCTACTTCCCAAACTTCCATGGACATTTACAATGGTAACATTAAAAATCCAGAAAAGTCTTCTCTTCCCAATGGAAAGGGATCAGCCATAGTCAACCCGGTTGACCAAATGGTAAAGAGAAATGCTAAGTCTGAGCTAGTCCTATGTACCATTACTATAGAGTCCATACGTTTCTATTGCCAAAGGAAGGGGAATTGGTTGCGAAGCTTTAGGTAAAGTCAATAAATTTGACTATGCTTTAGGTAAAGTCCACTATCTAACTCTATTAAGTTCCTATTTGGAGATTCTTATTACATGATGTGACTAGGTCGCATTTTGATGTTTTGTAGAATCGAAAAAGGAGAGGAAGCTTAGAAGAAGAGTATGATGAATCTGATCGCGAAGATAGATTTCGATTGCATGATTCAAAGATCAGAATTTTGAGCTGCTGCTTAAGAGTTATGATAGATTGCTTAGGAATAGATAACAACATAGTTTTCATATGTCTTTGCATTGTACGGATAAGTTTTTCCGCAATTTTAAAAGAAAAGGAAAATTTTTGATTTTATTTGTTTTAAGTATCCTTACAATGAGATTTGTGAAAATTGTTGTTTATATGATTCCATTGATAGCAATATTGGAAATTGGATTTGATTCTCTCGTTTTTGGTAGTGTCATAATTTACGAAATAAGGAAAGATTTTCATCACCCAAGTTTCAGTTGGATAGAAACTTGGAATCATGCAACTTGTATTGTATGATGAATGAGAATTTTATCTTTGGGAAATTAAGACTAAGTCCTTGTTCACATGTATATGTGAGTCAAGTGAAGGACTAGGAGATCAGGTACACTTGGTTGTGCTCTGATCAGGTCCACCACAAAGAACGATAAGGCTATTCGTCATGATTTACTAAAGCTTAGTAAATATGGTTGTGATTACAAGTTTAAGTATAATTCTGAAACATTGGAAAAGTTTCAATGTATGGCAGGACGAATGAGAAGAATCAAATTAGGCAGAAAGATAAAACTTTCTCCAATTTGAAAAGATGGGAGAGTACTTAAGTATCATGTTATATGATCATCTTAATGATTATGAAAAACCATATCACAACTGATCCTCTAAGGACATCATAGTGCAATTGTTTAACTAAGAAGAGGAATCGTGAATTGCTGAAATGGTTAAATCAAAAGTTGAATCATACTCCGTTCCAAAATTGAGCCTTAGAGTAATACTCCAAGATTGCAACTCGAGTGACATAATCTTAAGAAAGGTTTAAAACACTTGTCAAATGTAGAGTAAAATGTTTTATACTCTTGTACATTTGAAATTGGTAAGTTGTGATGTCTTGGATAAGACAGACCAACTAAGACCAATTGTGTGAAGTGTTTTTTCTTAATAAGAATCAGCACTAACTCTTGAATATTTGTTTTGTCAAGGAATGGTTCTTGACATGAGAAACATATATGTCAAGAGGTCAGTGGGAGTTTTAAAGATCTTGAAAAATATCAAGAACTAATCAAGAATAAAACATGTTGTTTATCACTAGCACGCGACTTGAGGTTTGTAACCTATTGTGTTGACATATTCTTGTTTCTGTACCCATTCCAAATAAAGTTGACTATGCATATGGGTTCTATGAGTTCTCAATTGTTTGCATAACAACCTGGAAGCAATGGTAGGCCCTTGTGCTGCCAGGTGGCAAGAAGTTAAGATTGAATGAGTTCAGTCCATATGAGTTTGGATTTCTCACTAACCTCCTCTTGTGGTTATGTTTTTGAGAAATTCATATGGATAGAAACACATACACCATAAAAATCTAGGTGTCATAAGGTTTCTCTCTGATTCAGGAAAATGATGGTGAGGAAACAGTTTCACTAAGTAGATTTTAAGTAGAAAGCAATTGTGATATTTGCATTCTCAAAATCGTTAATGGAGCGTGTGTGGTTAACTGACACACTAACATGGACTAGTGAGAATGGCAAAAGGTCTAAGCATTATGATTACGACATCCCTCTTCATAAGTATTTAAACACACATGTGAGCTATCTAACGAAAGGTGTATGATTTTTATAAAGTCTTATCAAAGCATCTCGTATCAGAAATCTGAACTTTTGTAAGAATGTCAATAAGTATTGATTTCTAGAAGTCCAACTGATTTCTGGATACATGTCAAAGCTAGTGGGAGCATAAGTGTTATGCTAATAATTATCATGTTAGTGGGAGCATGATTATTATGTTAGGTGTTGCAAGTTAGCAATGTTAATTATAGAAAACAAAAGTGTCAATTTGCAAAGTTGCAGGGTTTGGAAAGTTGTTTTGCCATAATTAAGGGAGAGGAAATTATACTTCATTCCAATTCTAAAAGCTTAGATTGTGAGTCTTTAATCAAATTTAGTCATGATTACATTATTTGCATTCTAAAATTCGATTATGATTACGACATCCCTTTTCATAATTCGAATTATAAGAACATGGCAAATAGAAATAGAAATATTATAGCAAAAGACTGGTCTAGTATCATGTCTTTATGTGGGACATCATGAATCGTGTCCCATATGCTTTGGATATAGGATCGATTACATGTGCTATAATATTCATCCGTTCAAAATTTTCCAAATGCCTAGGGCATTAAGAGGGAAAAAGGAATAGAACTAGATATGACTAAAATGATTAAGCAATTGTCGAGGACAATCTGAGGTTTACCAAAGATTGGTTGCTCATGGACAATTAGAAGTATGGTGTAAATTTTGGAAGGACCATATTGACATATTCTAAAAGGAGGCAACTATTGTTCAGAAGTGATAGTCAAAATGGGAATATGGAAATGTTTCCGTAGGTGGAAGTTATTCATCAAATCTGTGTAAGATTAGAAAACTTAATGCAAGAAGGATGTTCAAAGGAATGTACTATGAATGTGACACTTCGTTTCCATGGAATTGCTCTCCATTGGAATACTTTGTAATGTCTGTTGCCGAGTCTTTGTGGCTTTTGTGCATAGTCATTACAAAAGGATCAATGCATATAAGTTTAGAATCTAACAGATTTCAGTAAATGGCAAAGAATTTTGTATTCTTACATTTGCGATAAGGATTTGGAATTGTGAAATGAGTATCATTTGAAATGTTGTCAATTGATCTAGTCCACAAACAAAGGACCATAGGTAAACATAGTGTGCATGCTTGGAGCATGGGACAACTATTGTTTTGATTCAAGTATAAAGTTGATTATTTGAAACATTACACAATGAATAATGAGTAATCAATATGGTGATTAAATAAAAGGTGTTTTATTTACTCTCACAAGTATTGAGGCCATATAGGATTAGTATTATTCTTGTGTTTCACTTTGCATGTTTTGACTTCCCGAATAACTAGGTTATTCAAACCGTCCACAGTCGATCATACTTTGGAAGTAGGTATCGAGGCAAGACTGTCATGAATGGGTCTGTAGTTTGTCTAGGTGGCCTAGACATAGTTGTAGTATTCATGAGTGCTCCTGGAATAAGATTCGAGTATTGGATTAAGCCCACGCTCATTTGAATCACTTCATGGATTTTATCACGAGTGATCATGAGATGATAATATCTTATATTCTTCAAACTGGGAGATATGAGTTGCAGTCTACAAGTTCGTTACACATTGATAATGTGAAAACGCACCAGTAACTTGGTGTTATAAAACGCATTGTTGTGTGTGATTTGATGAGTAAATAGAGCAAGCATATGAGTCGAAGTTTATCCATTCCTTTTACCCTTGGAGGGATAAAAGCGATATTTGTGGGCCCCTCGATGATTTAGTGATGACAAACGTAAGTGCTCAGTCGGGCCTGGACTGATTTGATTTGTTCAATTAGTCGGTCGTCATAAATCGGAAATCGGGAAACAACAAATGGACAGAGAGAATGATTATAATCCATGTCTCAGTCCATATGATATCTAGAATGGAGGAATATATGATCCCTTATCTAATGGACATGTCATTGACAAGGTTAAAGTTTGACAGCGGCTTTTAAGAGCTACGATTGCTAGTTGGGTTTTGGAGTCGTACTTGCAATAATAGTTTTAGACTTATCCAAGTGGGAGACTATTGTATTAGATGTATAAGCCCATAACTATTATTGGAATGTACTTGACCCGAAAGTAGCATGGTCAATTTGGGTTCCATATCATCAATACAATTTGTTAGGATGGATCCGTGAGAGAAGATTATATACGATTTGTTAATATATTAAAAGTTATAATATATTAATATGAAATCATATGTTTTAATTAGTATTGATCAAGAATTAATTTGGAATTAATTTTGTGATCAAAGGAGACTAATTAAATCTATGGGGACTAATTATGGTAATTAGTTATATTTATCTGTGTTAGGCTTATGATCCGTGTTGGACCAAGTTTTTGTATGGATACATAAAGAGTTGGGCCACATGAACCATGGATCATAACACCCATGGGTATGGATTTGGGTTATACCCATGACCCTTGGAATCCTACATATAAATATGTCCATTCATAGCCAAAAACTCCTAGACTTGTACTTGGAGTTCATGGAGGTGTTTTGGTGCATGGAGATTCTCTCTCAAGAGCAACCTTTGTCCATGATGTGTTATGACTTCATTTGAGGCTTCCACACTATTGGGGCTAAGCTCTCAAGGCCAAATGCATCAAGACTTCAAGCTACACAAAAGGTATGTTACCCTAACTAGTATCTTGTATGGTATATAACAATTGCATGCTAGTTATAGGCTTAATACCTTGGAAACATCATTGCATTTATAATTAGTGAAAACATAGATGCAAGGTATTTAGGGTTGTATGTGCACAATAGGATGTTGTAGTATACAAAACCCAACACAAACAACGAAAGAGCGTTGTAAAACTGCAGGGAGCCGTAGTTTACACTGGTCATCCGAAGAGTATTGTGGAACTACGGGGAACCGTAGCTTTCACTAGCCATAGAACAAGAGAGAAGCGTTGTGAATCTACGGGGAGCTGTAGTATTCACTAGTCAGAGTATGAAGTAGAGGAGTTCTTAGGCTTGGGTAGCCTTACCACTTGAGTCTTCTGGAACCTGGTTGCCGGACCTGGGGCGAGACTGGGGTCTCCGTGTCGGTCGAGGATTGTTGTATCCCGGGTTAACGAGGAATTATCTTAATCGGAAGGAATTGGAGAGATGGTGTGTGCATAAATTCGCGAACCGCAGGTTCGGGTTGAGTATCAGATTGGAAATGAGTGGTTCCAATTCTGCTGTGAAATCAGACTCTCGAGTTGAATTAGGGACAATTCGTGTATTGTGTAGGCGAGATGAGGTTCCGGATTCGTAGATGGGTTCCATTTTGAGGGGTATTGTGTGTCATCTGATGTCTTAGACCTGAGTGGGTCAGTTTGTTTGTATGGGAAGGACTGCGAGACATATGGAACTAAAGAGTAGTAGACGAGAGGGGTCGAGGGTGAGACGATTTCAATTGGGGTTGTAGTATTCGCTTGGGGTAAAGCAAAATTTGTGACTTGTGTGTCACACTAGGTCGAGATAGTTATTGTGAGAAGGAAGTCAGTGAGACGTTTTGGGGTATGCAATGGGTAACCTTTGAAGGTTCAACTGTTGGGTCGGGAGTTGACCTGGTGTTCAGTGTTGAAAGTGATAATTGAGAAGGGAGCTGGGGCTTATGATTGTTAGATGCCAGAGGATACTTCTGAGCAATCCTGATCATTTTCTTGTGTCTGAGGATAGGGTGTTGAGAGTTCATTGTTCAGATGGGTTTTGGTGACCGTACAGTGGATAGGCCCCTGGTGTGACATGACCTTTTCGTTCCTTGGAGTATGATCTGGATCGTTTAATATGTCTGGTATGAGTGATCGGTAGCCAATTTTTGGGCATTGACTCGTTTCTATCAGACACCACATGAGAATCAGAGGGGCAGTAAGTTATCGAGGTCTGTTATTCGAGGGACGAATAACATGGTGATATCTTGAGAGGGCGGTCTGGCAGTGAGACAGACCACTAGAGGGCGAAATCTAATTCAAGTGGGGGAGAATTGTAACATCCGGACTCCCGGGTATATTATTATGTGTTTAATTTTGAGATTTATTGAGTGACTCGACGAGTTGTGAGTCCAACTCGTCGAGTAGAGTCGAGTTGACCGCGTGGGATTAATGAATGAACTCGACGAGTCAGAGAGCCGACTCGCCGAGTTGGTGTTGTGTTGTGAAACCCTAATTCCCTGAGGTTGCGGCTTATATAAGGAAACTTATGCCCCCCTTTCTGCCTCACCGGCTGCCTAACCTTCCTGTGTAAAACCCTAAATGTGTGTAGTGAGCTAAGAGAGTCTTAGAAGCTAAACTTGGAGTAACCTAGAGCATCTTTTGAGAAGAAGAGGAGATTATCCAACAAGGAAGCAAGAGAATCGGTTGGATCTAGTGTATCTTCATGCAAGGGCTTCAGTGGGAGGTAAAAGCTTGCAACTTTCTCATTTATTTGCCCAAATCTCATTATTGTGGAAGATTAGGGTTTCTTCCACCTTTTGTTTGGACTTCGAGCATATAGAGTTATCATGGGGTTTAAACCTCAGATCTGGACCTTGTGAGGTCCCTAGAGTCCAAAGGTCCCAACTTTATTCATCCACATGAGGGTTATTGTGCTTAACACCTTGTGAGAGCATGTTTTGGTATGTTGGAGCAAAATTACCATACATGAACGTAAAGATCGAAGCTTTACGGGACGACTGAGTCTTTAGATGCTAGATCTAGTGTTTCGAGTAGTAGATCTGCTTTGAATCGTCTGAATGAGGAATGAGTTTGAATGGACTCACCGAGTCCATGAGCCGACTCGCCGAGTCCATGAGCCGACTCGACAAGTCGGTGAGGGTTTGTCCCAACGAGCTTGATGATGCGATAATTCGGCGAGTTGGGGGTGGAGGGGGGGTCAACTCGACGAGTTGAGCTGGACCTTCACGAGACTTCTAAGGAAACGAGGGGACTCGACGAGTCACATGGGTCCACTTGGCGAGTCGGGTCAAACATGGACTGTTGACTCGATTTTGACTTCTGTTGACTTTAGCGTTGGGTCAAACATGAGTAATGGGGACCATGGAGGGGTAAAATGGTCTTTTATCCACTTCAAGAGTTAGAAAGAGAAATAATAGCCTTCGGTTATTAGAGTCGTGAAAAGAGTATTAATTAGAGATATTCATCCTTTGTGTTAGGTGGAGGCTAGTTCGAGATTCGAGTACGAGGTTATTTTCTTGCTTTCTTACGAGGTGGGTCTTCTCACTATACTTACCATGAGTGGTATCTTTGTGTGATTGAGATGTTTTTTGTGCTTACAGTGTGTATTGTGATATCCTACATTATTTCTTTGTGATTTATGTTGTGTATATTATTCAGATCTTACAGAGTTAGGACCGGATGGTCCATCAGAGTTATAGGACCGGAGGGTCCCACTGAGACACATTGACCGAAGGGTCTTACTGTGTTATAGCCTCGAGTGGCTAATGAGATGTGTGTGTGGTATTTTGAGGAACTCACTAAGCTTCATGCTTACCGTGTTATGTGTTATGTGTTTCGGGTACTTCTCAGGATCACGGGAAGGAACCGGCTTGATTTTACACACGAGGCGGAGTTATGTTTTGAGGATCCTGGATTGGGTTTAAACAATTTTATGAACATGTGTTTCTGATAAATTGTCATTTTGGAGATTTGTGAACTATGTTTATGAGAATTATGTGATTTTTAAAATGAAAAATTTGTTTGAAAATTTACGGTGTTACATGATCGATGGATCTTTTCCAGAACCGGGTATGTTCAGTTCCATGTGGGACTTGATTCTCTGGTTTGAGTGTCAGTGTGTCCTTGACCACTGGTCTTGGGGTTCATCATTCAGCGGAGGTTCCCTCGAAAGTTTAGTTGTGTCAGTCGGGATTCAGTGGTCGGGCCAACCTGTCATCAAGTTGAGTATACTCTATGTTCCTTCGGTCTTCAGGTGTGTTTACCCTCAATGATGGAGTGGGAACTTGGTTCATAGATGACTCAGGTTTTTGTAACCTACAGTATCATCTTGGAGTTCTTCTCGAGCTAGTAGTGTAGTGATGGAATCCGTTCAGTCTCAATCAAGTATGGGGTCTTGTTTTGACCGATCATGGGGACGTTTTTTGTATTGATTAAGGTGGGATTTCAATTATCTCTGGTGTTTCTTTTCTCTTCAGATGATATTATGGGTTTCTTAAGTAGGTGTATGGGGGTGTTCTGTGTGAGCTGGGCAAGATGGCATTGGGGCTCTTGGTTCGAATTATGTGTATGGTTCTTTTGGGTTTTAGCTTCCGATTTGGACCAAGAGTGCAACCGTTATCCTATCTGCGGGTCGTGTGTGACTTTATTTTCGTAAGGTTTTGCTTTGGTGGCAGCTATGTTGTGCTCAGTTGGTGTTGTGAGAGTGTCGACAAGGTCGGTGTGTTATCGAGAGCATTCCAGACATGGGCTGAGGGCCAGGGAGGGCATTCCAGACTCATGTTGTGGGCTCTGAGGCAATCAAGACCTATGCTGAGGACCTTGTAGGGGTATTCCAGTCATAGGCTGTTGGCCTAGTGATCATGGTGGTTCACTTCTTCTGCTTGTAGCACTTTCGGTGCTGACGCGCTTATGGGAGTCGAATGTGTCACGAATATGTTGGTTAGATAAAGGGAGCAGTAAGGGTTGTTAAGATTTTGGTGCATCATATGGTTTGGTTTGGGTTAAAGTTTACATTCGGTGTGTTTTGAGGATCATTCTGCGTGTTTTTGGTATTGTCCCACTTAGGGACCGGGGGTATATTCAAATGGATAATCTTCAGTTTTAGGGAAGGTTCTATGCGAAGGTATTATGAGTGGTCTTTTTCAAGTAGGCTTTTGGTGGAAACTCACGTTGGGAATCGCGAGTCTATCCGTGCAAGGTTTGTATCCATTTCGATGTGGGTTAAGAATTTTGTATGTCAGAGGCATCAGCTGGAGGGTTCAGGATTTAGCTTATGTGTCTGTTCTCCAGGATGGTTCTACCTTTGTAAAGGATGGGCAAGTGATGAGGTTTCAGGCTCATAGCAGTAGTGTATCAGTCCAACAGTTGAGGAAGTCAGTATTTTGTATCTCATTGTGTTCATGGAATCGTTATCATAAGGAGTTGAATAGATATTTTGATGGATGAGTGTCATGCCTTTTGACTCAGCATGGGCAGGAATCAGGTAGTTCAGATAGTTGGTAGACAAGTTGGGACCAGGGAGGTCTCGGCTGCTTTTGGAAACCAGCTAGGAGGCAGCACGATGTTTTGGGCAATATTAGTGATTTGGGATTCGTGTGGGTGGAGTAGTTTGTTGTTCGGGAAAGGTTAAGTCATTTTCAGTTTGATTTAAATAATCTTAGAGTAATTGATTTGACCATGTTGCGCAGCTCTTGTTTGAGTATAATCGTCGCAGGGATGAATCTTCTACTCGAAGGATTATCTGAGCCTTCTCCCAAGTATAAGTGTTATGCAGTTGTTTATGGTCAGTAATTTTGCTCCTATAGAAGCATCAATATAATCAAGGTTGGGAGTGTTCTGTTTAGTCTTGTATTCAAGGTAGAAGTGGTTTTATGCATGGGTTTATGGACTCGTCTTCGTTGGGTCAAAGAGTTATGCTTGGGTTGGGGTCGATTGCTTTAGGGAGGCCGTTGTATGCTCAAGGTTGTGATTATGTCCCTCAGACTGTCGGGCATGACGGGGATGTCAAGGAATGATTTTGAGGACAAAATCAAATTAAGTAGGGGAGAGTTGTAACACTCGGTTTCGAATTACTTCATTACTCGGGGTCGTGGCCCGATCATCAGTTATCATAAGGCTTAAGGCATTTGGGAAGAAAGGCTTAGACCCATTTGGATGTGGGTAATGTTGGTTATGTGATGAAAGGGTTAGGTTTGTGCTTTAGAGCCCAAGGGTATCAGTAAAGGCATTGGTTCGGGCCTGTTATGAATTTTGGATTTAATTTAGGTTGGTTTTCAGACTAAATAAAGTTTATAGATGTGTAGGGCTTCTTGTTACCTTTTCGTGGATATAAAAAACGTTGAAAATAGATAAGGGATGCAAAAGTTATGACCATTTAAGGTTAGAATGGTGCTGGGCCAAAACGGGTATGCATGGCGTACAAGGAAGGTACGCATGGCGTACATGTGAAATTGGACGTGGGTCCATTTTGGAACGCGCTGCGTTCGTCAGGCCAGATTAAAACCCTAATTTAGGCTCTTGGACCCTATTTAAAGACCTTAAATCACCTCCAACCCTCATTTCCTCCAGCCTCCATCCTCTTTAACCCTAAGAACAAAACTCTAGCCTCCATTTGAGTGATTCTTGAGCTTCAAAGTGATTTATGTGTATTTTGGTGCTTGAGGAGGAAGAAGGAACTTCTTAAAGAGTCATTGGTTGACTTGAAGCTTTTGGATCCAGGCTTTGTGCACCTTGATCTATCTTCTAGAGGTATAAAGTCTCAACCTTGACAATTCTTTCATGTAGATCTAGCTAAGTGGTATTTTGTTATCGTTTTTGTCCCTTTGAGGTGGTTCTTGTGAGTAGAAGTTACTCCAGAACCTTTGAGCTTCATATTTGGCCATTGTTTAGGTTATGGAGTCATAAAGTTTGGATCTTGATGGGTATAAACCTTCCATGCATGATTTGGTAGTCATTTGATGAAGTTTGGGTCTTAGGGTTTTGATTTGGGTCCCATTGAGTTATGTTAAGTCATAAAGTTGGAAACTAAGTCATAAAGTTGTAAATTTTATGACTTAAGAAGTCCCTTGAAATCAGATCTGGAAGTTTGGATTGAGGTCTTAAGGTATTAAGAAGTTTTTAAGACATTTTGGGGTGATTTTGACCTTTGGAGTTCATCTTTTGTGCTGGGCTTCATTAACGCATGTAAAGGCTTAAAGCCTTCGACTTTATGGATAAAGTCACTTATATTTAGCTATTATGAGGTTTTGAACGTTTGGCTTACAGGATTAAGTCATTGGAATGACCTTTGGGTGGCCGCCGGGAACGTCGTGCGTACCACTCGGGAATGTTGCACGTTCCGGCTATGATGCCCGTTTTTGGACTAGCGACGTACGCCGTGCATATGTCTGATTATATGTGATTTGGGCTTTTTGGATCATTGGAATTTGGGGCTTTGATTTTGGGCTTTGGTTGAGTTTTAGGCTTAATTGGTTGGGCTGAGGACTTTCATTAAAGTTGTATTTATTTATTAGGCTTGCCTTGTTGGGTCTTAGTGGGCCCAATGGGCTTGGGCTATTAGTGGTCCTGATTAGTTGGACCGTTTATGGATTAATGGATTTGGTTTGAAACTCAACTGTTAATTGGGTGTTGTTTGTTTGATAGTGCGGGGTGTCTAGTGCATCTGCAGTCAGAGAATATTTGTGGGTTTAGCTATCGAGGTGAGTTTTCCTCACTGTACTTTCGGGTCGAAGGCACCAAGGTCGGCCCTTTGGTTTGTTAATCTGATATTGCTGATATGCTGAGTATGGAATAGATATCCATGAGTATGCTAGTTATTGATATGCTAGTATGGTAGATCAGTAGGACTACCTATGTTTCTGTCTGCACGATTATCTGTATATGTTTTTTATCTGTCGGCATATTATATTGGGTTGAGGTTGTACTGCTTCGTGTTGTAGCCAACAAACCATGGAGCATTCCAGATATGAGCTAAGGGCCGGGTAGGGCATGCCAGACTCATATTGAGGGCTCAATAGCATTCCAGATACGAGCTAAGGACCCGGTTGGTATGCCAGACTCGTACTGAGGGCTTGAGGGTATTGGAGCAATCCAGATATGAGCTGAGGGTAGGGTAGGGCATGCCAGACTCATACTGAGGGCTCAGTAGCATTCTAGATACGAGCTGAGGACCCGATGGGTATGTCAGACTCATATTGAGGGCTGAACATTGGAATTCCAGTCCAAGGACTGACTAGGTTGGAGCAAGCCAGACATACGTTGTGGGCCCCAGAGGCAAGCCAGACTTATGTTGTGGGCTCAAGAGCAGGCCAGATATGAGCTGTGGGCCCATTAGGCAAGCCAGACTCATACTGTGGGCTCAGGGGTAATCCAGTCTATTAGTTGTGGACCCAGTACATGTTATTTGTATATGTGATTTGTCTGTGTGTTGGTACTTTGTGGGGACTCACTAAACTTTTAGCTTACATTTTTGTTTATGGTTTCAGGTTCTTCAGATGATTTGTGGCAAGGCGAAGGTGTCACCGTACACATCCTTGGTTTTACAACAAATTGTATCTTGGGAGACTCTGATTTTAGATCATGTTTTGGGAATCAATGATTTTATAAACACTTTGTTAATAAATTGGTTGTTTTGAAAAGTTTTAAATTTGAACCCTCTTTTACCTACAGCTTCCATCCCTCTTAGCCCCCATCTTGAAACCCTAATTCATGTGTGTGAGTTTCGAATCTCTTGAGTGTTATTTTGGTGTTCTGGTGGTGAAGAAAGATCTTTGGAGAAGTGGTGTTGCACTCAAGCTGTTGAATCTATATTCTTCACATCTTTGTGTATCTCTAGGAGGTATAAAGTTCAAATCTTGATGCTTGCTTTGCTAGATCATGTTAGGTTGCAATTTATAACCTTTTTGTCCCAAAAAACTTGGTCTTATGAGTATGGTCTACTCCAGACCATTTGAGCTATCCTTTCAAGCATTTTTGAGTGTTTGGTGACATGAAAATGCAAGCTTGGTCCTTTGTCTTCATCTATGCAAGAGTTATGGAGTTTTAGATGGTAAAATAAGTTAGGGTTTCGGTTTTGAGCTCCCTTTTTCTATGGAAAGGCATAAAGGTTGCAACTTTATGACTTTAGACGTTCATTAGGCTTACATCTAAAGTTTAGATGTAACTTCTTAAAGTATTAAGACCTTAATAGAGAGTTTAGACTTACGAAGGGTATGCTATTGGGTTAAATTCCTGGTTATAAATTAGGGTTGTCTTTGGGTTGTGATTAGTGTGAGGAGTCATGGTAGTAGTTGCTCGAGTGTGCGATTCAGTTATCTTTAGTTAGAGGTAAGTCTTCTCACTGTGCTTGTGGGTCAAAAGCACCAATGCCGACCTGCTAAATTGTGTATGTATGATGCTAGCTGCTTTGTGACTCTTACATGTTTGCATGTTGGGTTGAAATAGACCCCAGTGCTGGGCCCATTACTGAATGATTAGGTTAAAATAAACCCCATGGCTGGTCCATGAGTATATGGTGGGTTGGAAGAAACCCCAGGGCTACGCCCATGATTGTATTTTGGGTTGGAATATACCCCAAGGCTAGGCCCAGTTGTATGTTTGGTATATGGTACTTTGGGGAACTCACTAAGCTTTGTGCTTATAGTTTATGTTTATGGTTTCACGTACTTCTGGTACAAAAGGGAAGGGCCTGACGTGACGTCACAACATCCTCCCCTCATGATTTCAGCACCACTTAGATAATTATACTATGATCTTTTTCATATTAAATTTTGTGATTGACTTAGAGATATTTGATGAATGAAACTAATGGTTTTTAAAAGATAATTTATCACAAATTGTGGGTCGTTACAATTCCATAAGATGCTAACAATTCATTGATAAACTTTGTTTGATGAACCACCATTCATGTGTCAATTTTGTCGAATTCTATACCCAAAAAATAATGAATAAGGCCCAAATCATTAATCTTGAACTGCTTATCAAGAAGGGTTTTCAAACTGGTAATTTCCTCAAGATTATTTGCTGTAACTAATGTGTCATCAACATAAATGGCAACAATGACAATAGAAGATGTAATTTTCTTCAGAAAAAAGAGAATGGTCATTGTGGGAATTAGAATATCCCTGAATGTGTAAAGCAGATGATAACTTGGAATATCATTGCCTTTTGGCCTGTTTCAATCCATAAAGTGACTTCTTCAATCGTCATACAAGAGAAGGAGATGAAGCTTCATAACCTGGTGGAAGCTTCATGTAAACTTCTTCATGTAACTCTCCATGCAAAAATGCGTTGTTAACATCAAATTTATGTATGTCCCAGTCGTTTTTGACAGCTAAAGCAACAAGACTTCTAACTGTAGTGAATTTGACCACGGGTGAAAATGTTTCATGATAGTTTATACCCTCTTTCTATGTGAAGCCTTTGTCAACTAAACAAGCGTTGTGCCTTTTTATTGATCCATCAGCACGATACTTCACCTTATAAACCCATCTACATGCAATTGGTCGTTTCCCTTTTGGAAATTTGACAATGTCCCATGTTCCATTAGCTTGCAAAGCATCTAACTCTAGTTTCATTGCATCTTCCCATTGAGGAATACCTTTAGCTTGATGGTAAAAGGTTGGTTCGGGATCAATAGTGGAAGTATGAAAAGCATGTGAAGATTTAGTGGAATTAGGACAAAAGGGTATTTTTAGAATTTATGGATTGACACATTAATTTGTAACAGTATGAGCATAGAAAGCAGTATCAGCAGTAGAAGTGACATTGTTACAAATATAGTCTTGAAAATAAGATGGTGGACACGAGTTCTTGTAGTTCTCCTCGGGGCTTGATCATTAGTACAGTTAGAATGATTAGTTGGTGAAGCGGGAGTATGTAGTGTTTTGGGGTTGTAAAACTTGACAAAAAGAATGAATAAAGTGGTGAAATGGAAGGCTAAAATCGAGTGGTTGGCAACATCATTTTTTGTTCTCATTTGTAACATCCGGACTTCCAGGTATATTGTTTATTTATTTAATTATTTTGAGGACTATTGAGCTACTCGACGAGTCAGTGCTACAACTCGTCGAGTAGAGTCGCGATGTGCCACATGGGATTAATGACCTACTCGATGAGTCCAAGAGCCGACTCGCCGAGTAGACGTTGTGAAGAGAAACCCTAAATCCCCGGGTTTGGAGCCTATTTAAAGGCACTTATAGCCTCATTTGCGGCTATACTTCCCTGAGAGTAAACCAAATGAGGCACTTATAGCCTCATTTGGTGTCTTGCATATACATTCATAACACACTTGTATTAACTATATTATTAATGGAATGGATGATGTTGTCACACCCCCAAACCGGAACGGCGGAAACGTTCGGGGGTGGATGACGTCATGTGTAGTATCACAACCATTGTATCATAGCAATCATAGTAAACACAACCATTACATTGAATACATATATGAAAAAGGTTTACATCTATTTAAGTCTTGTTTAAATACATCAAAAGTGAATGTAAAATTTAAGGACATGACTTTAGTTGCTCCAGATAGTATAAAGTTAGTTCATTTGATTTATTATTACGTAAATACATCGTTGTTATCTACATTGCGAGCTTTATGACCATACATTAACTTGATATGGCGCGAATCGGGCACCAGTATCCTTTATGACTTTGTCACCCGTAGACCTGCCGGTCCTACTGTAGCTAGCAGCAAGGTGCGGGATAGTCAGTCCCGTATAGATCTATACACAAAAATCACGCTCTCCCTCCAGGAGATTCTGGTTCATAATGGGGTAGTCCTCCACTTGGTTAAGTTTGTAAGCTCCCAAGGACGTGTCTCCAATTAGATTAACGACTTTACAAACAATAATACAGGAAAACCCTTTTTGTTATTAACATGAATCCTTATAAAATAATATCTTTTGTTTCATGATTCATAAGTTCATTTCCTTAGTTTTGAAAACTGCTTTTGCAAGGTTCATATCTTAACACGTTTTGTAAAACTGATTTCTATATTCGCTGTATATTGATAACGAAAATATATTAAACAAAATAATATATTTGAACACAATACTACTTATCATTTTACTTGTATTCCCCCCTGAAAACATTAAAAACTCGTAAAAATATAGGGGTATGAACTCACCTCGAGTGAGTGGTTTGAATGAAAGATCTATATGAGATGCTGAGTGTCCAGTGAAACCTCGAACACAATTGAATCCTATTTAACATGTAATAACACATATAGGAGTCAAATTGGGGTATTTCACTACTAGACATGATGGGAAACCACTCTAGGGACATGGAAACACTTGAACTAAGTGTCAAAACCACATGTGATTGAGTGAAGGAGGTGTACGGCCACCTTAAGGGTGTGTACGGCCATGGGTGTGCGGCCTATGAGTGTACGGCCATACACTCATGAAGAGGTATGCTTTTGAGGTGTTTCCAAGGATCTAACTAGCATCCAAGAAGTGTTCTAGGTCCCATGCTTAGTTGCAATGCGAGTTTGAGGCCCAAAATGTTCATCAAATTGGGTGTACGGCCCTAAGGTGTGTGTGCGGCCGTACAGAGGGGTGTGCGGCCATACAAAGGGGTGTGCGGCTGTACAAAAGGGGTATGCGGCCGTACACTCTTCATGTTCATGCCCAAGTTGTCGACTTTAAGGTTCATCAAGGCTAAGATCATGTCCAACTAGAAGATAGGGGCCAAACTCTCACTTTTGGAGAGCCTTTAAGGGGGTGTACGGCCAGCCTTATGAAGGTGTGTGGCCGTACTCCTTCAAAGGGTGAAGAACATGATGGAAATTCATGAACCAAGGCTTGAATCAAAAAGTCTATCAAGTATAGCAAGCTAAAGGATGGAATACTCACGTTTTTGAAGCCTTGAAGAGTTCACGGTTGAAGAAACTTGAGAGATAAGGGAGTAGTGTGCAGCCAAGAGGAGAAAGGAATGAAGGAAGGGAATCTACTCATATATATAGGGGTGGGTGACCCACCACCTTGAGTGTGCGGCCATGAGGGGGGGTGTATGGCCGCACAACCATGTGTACGGCCGTACACTCCTCCTAAGAGAGTGTATAGCCCGATTTTGCTGTTTTACGACTTGATAGCTCATCCCTAATATCAACCTTGGTTGTAATCAAGCTTAGAACACTTAAACGAACCCTAAACAGTGCTAAAAGGTAACAGAATCGAGTTTAACATTGATAGAATTGACCAATTGAACAAGATAGAAGTTCCATGTTGTCACATCATCCCCCCGTTCGAGGGAATTTTGTCCCGAAATTCAAGAATAGAGATACAAATCATGGACTTGGAAAAAGATGAGGGTACTTCTGTTTCATTGAATCCTCACGCTCCCAAGTGAATTCAGGTCCCCGCTTTGCATTCCAGCGAACCTTCACTATCAGGATGTGACTTTGTTTCGTTTGTTTGACTTCCCGGTCCATGTTTTCAACTGGTTCCTCCACGAAGTGCAAGCTCTTGTCTAGTTCGATCTCATCGAGGGGAATCACAAGTGTCTCATCGGACAGACACTTCTTTAGGTTCGACACGTGGAAGACGGGATGTACGTTGCTAAGTTCTCGAGGTAACTGGAGTTTGTATGCTATAGGACCGATCCTAGCGAGGATCTCAAATGGTCCAATGTATCTTGGATTTAGCCTTCCACGCTTTTCGAAGCGTATCATGCCTTTCTAGGGTGAGACCTTCAAAAGGACACGGTCACAAACCCGGAATTCCAAGGGTTTCGTCTCTTATCGGCGTAGCTCTTTTGTCTATCTCGTGATGCTTTTAGTCGTTCTCAGATTTGTACGATCTTTTCAGTCGTCTCTCGGATGATTTCAGGACCCGTGAGAGTGCTGTCGGGAACTTGAACCTTGACTAACTTCGTGTTACCCACTTCAACCCAGCACAGAGGGGATCTGCACTTACGGCCATAGAGGGCTTCAAACGGCGCAGCTTTAAGGCTGGTATGGTAGCTGTTGTTGTAGGAAAATTCGACCAAGGGTAGACGATTGTCCCACGACGTGCCGAAGTCGATGACGCAGGATCTCAACATGTCTTCCAATGTCTGAATTGTTCTCTCACTCTGCCCATCTGTCTGTGGGTGATAAGTTGTGCTCATATCCAGCTTAGTTCGAAGAGCCTTCTGTAGTGATTGCCAGAATCTTGAGGTAAACCTACTATCTCGATCGGAGATAATGGATACACGTACCCCATGAAGGCGAACTATTTCTCGAAGGTATATCCGTGTGAGTCTCTCCATCTTGAAGTTTTCTTTGATCGGAAGGAAGTGGGCGGATTTAGTCAGTCGATCGACAATTACCCAGATGGCGTCGTGCCCACTCGGAGATCTGGGCAACTTAGTGATAAAATCCATTATGATCCGTTCCCACTTTCACTCAGGTATTTCTGGCTGCTGAAGTAGACCTGAGGGCTTTTGATATTCTACCTTCACCTTGGCGCAAGTCAGGCACTTGCCCACGAAGGTAGCGATTTCTGCGTTCATGTTCGGCCACCAGTAGAGTTGTTTGAGATCCAGATACATTTTATCTGAACCTGGGTGAATGGAGTATCTAGTCTTGTGAGCTTCATTCATGACAACCTCCCTGTACCCGCTGTACTTTGGGGTCCAGATCCGGTTCATGAAATAGTAAACTCCGTCTCCCTTGACCTCTAAGTTCTTTTCCATTCCCCGTAGGGCTTCATCCAACATGTTCTCTGGTTTTAAGTCTTCCAGCTGAGCCTCTCGGATTTGTGTGGATAATCGGGAATGGATGGTCATAGTCAATGCCTTCACCCTACGACCTGAATACTCCTTTCGGCTGAGGGCATCTGCTACCACATTCGCCTTGCCGGTATGGTAGCATATTTCGCACTCGTAATCACTGAGTAGCTCTACCCATAGCCGCTGTCTCATGTTTAACTCTTTCTGATCAAAGATATGCCGTAGGCTTTTATGGTCGGTGAATACAGTGCACTTGGTTCCATAGAGATAATGTCTCCAGATCTTTAACGTGAAGACCACTGCTCCCAACTCTAGATCGTGAGTTGTGTAATTGACTTCGTGTGTTTTCAACTGCCTCGAGGTATAGGCGATAACCTTTCCTCGCTGCATGAGTATACAGCCTAGGCCCTGATTGGATGCATCACAATAGACAACGAAATCTTCTGTTCCTTCTGGCAGGGACAAGATAGGTGCGCTGCATAGGGCCTGTTTCAATGTTTGAAACGCAGTGTCTTGCTTTTCTCCCCAACTAAAGGTTACACCCTTCTACGTCAGGGTGGTTAAAGGCTTAGCGATTTTTGAGAAGTTTTGGATAAACATGCGATAATAGCCAGCGAGACCCAAGAATTGGCGGATTTCTGTGGGTGTCTTCGGTGCCGACCAATTCTCAATCACTTTGATCTTGGAAGTGTCCATGTGTATGCCTTCCTCGCTAACCACGTGACCAAGGAAAGTTACCTTCCTGATCCAGAATTCACACTTTAAGAATTTTGCATATAATTTCTCCGCCCTTAATGTTTCTAGCACTAGTCTCAAGTGATGTTTATGATCATCTTCGCTCCGCGAATAGACAAGTATATCGTCAATGAACACGATCACGAACTTGTCTAAGAAAGGGCGGCACACCCGATTCATCAGGTCCATGAATACTGTCGGTGCATTGGTTAGACCGAAGGGCATTACTACAAACTCATAGTGTCCATAACGAGTTCGGAATGCTGTCTTGGGCACATCATTCTCGTGAACTCGCAACTGATGGTACCCTGATCTAAGGTCTATCTTCGAGAAATAACTGGCTCCCTGAAGTTGGTCAAAAAGTTCCTCAATTCTGGGTAAGGGATAACGGTTCTTGATGGTAAGATTGTTCAGCTCTCGGTAGTCAATGCACATCCGAAAGGATCCATCTTTCTTCTTCACAAATAAGATCGGGGCTCCCCAGGGTGAGGAACTCGGTCTTATGAATCCTTTGCTGATCAGTTCATTGAGTTGGATGGATAACTCTTGCATTTCTGTCGGCGCTAGACGGTAAGGATATTTAGCTACAGGAGTAGCTCCGGGGATTAAGTCGATACGAAACTCAACTTGGAGCTCGGGAGGAATTCCTGGGAGATCTTCGGGGAAGACATCAGGAAAGTTGCAGACTTCGGGGATGCTCTCGAGGTCTTTAAATTTTTGCTTTTCGTCAACAACATGAGCTAGGAATGCATGGCACTCCCTCCGCAGATACTTCTGAGCTTTGATGCATGAAATGATACGAAGGTTCGAACTGAGTTTATCACTGAAAATAGTGAGGGCTTCGCCAGAGGGAAGTTTGAGGCGGATGGCTTTCTCGTAGCAGAGGATATCAGCACGATTGGGGCTCAACCAATCCATGACGATTATGACATCGAAGCTTTTTATGGAAACTGGCATAAGATCGATGGGAAAGGAATGATCGTCTAGGGTAAGAGTACATCCTATGAATATGTCGTTAGTGCTCTCTTTATTTCCGTTAGCCATCTCGACGGTAAATGTTTCAGTTAAAGGTTGGGATTTACATTTGAGTAGATGTTTGAATGCATGACTAATAAAACTCCTCTCCGCACTAGAATCGAAAAGAATGCATGCATAAGACTTGTCAAGGAGGAACGTACCCGTAACAACGGTAGGGTCAGCGACTGCTTCTTCCTGGCCCATAGCTAGCACCCTCCCTGTGTTGCCAGCTATTGTTGCCTTGGGGCAATTTCTTTTGAAGTGCCCAACCTCTCCACAGCCATAACAGGCTTGACCTGCTCCTGCTACAGGAGCCTGATTGGTGGGTTGGACTGGTGCTTTGCAGAGTCGATCTGTGTGCCCGTTTTTACCACAGATGGTGCACACCATCTCCCTGCACTGCCCATGATGACGGTAGTTGCACTTGCTGCACAGAGGTAGGTTTCCAGCATAACGGCTGGGGGTTGTTGGGGTAATGGGAACTGCAGCAGGAGTAGTAGTAGCGTGGACTGTCGCTGTTTGTTGTTTCTTGGAGGGCTCCTCCGAAGACTGCCCCTTTCGCTTGTTCCAAAATTTCTTCTTCTTCTCTCCACTCTCCTGTTGTGGTTTGGGAGCGGCTGTCACCTCATCAAGATCGACCCTATGATCTATCTGAGTCTGCGCCAGGCACTTGGCGCTATCAAATGTAGTGGGCCTAGCAGCCAAAACATTTCCTTTGGTTGGGGCCGTAAGTCCCCAGATGTACCTCTCAATCTTCTTGCTTTCCAGGGTGACCATTCCTGGACAGAGGAGAGCCAGATCACAGAATCTAGGGGTGTAGGCAGCGATGTCGGAACCCTTCATGTTCAGGGTCCAAAGCTCATGTTCCAACTTCTGCATCTCGCCCCTTGGGCAGTACTCAGCCAGCATGAGTTCTTTCAAGCTCTCCCAACCCATGGCATTAGCCACTGGCAGGGTTAGGGATTTGACTTGACCATTCCATCAGGTCAGTGCTCTGTCGGTGAAGGTGCAAGCGATAAATTTCACCTTGTTTGCTTCGGAACAGGCACATATTTCGAAGATGGATTCGATCTTCTCGAACCATCTCATCAGAGCAATAACACCTCCATTGTCGTCGAAGGATTTGGGTTTTGCGTTCATGAAGTCCTTATAGGAACACTCGTTCTAGTGTCCCTGGCCTCCACCAAGATTTTGGGGGTCTGGTCCACCTCCTGATCCACCAGAGCTGCCCTGATTGATTTGCGCCATTGCTGCAGTCATGGCGGCGGTAACTGCTGCCTGGAACATGGCAGGATCGAATTGTGGAGGTGGCAGTGGCGGAGTGTCGTTGTTCCTTCTGGTGGGTCTTCTTCGGGGAGGCATCTTGTTCTAGAACAATCAGGAAGAAGAGGATGATAAGTCCCCTAAAATTGAATCAATATATATGAAACGAGATATATCTCATTATGAAAGTTAAAGTGTTCTATGAAGCGATATCTAGAAAAGGAGGTTACTAATGCAAGTAACTATCGCTAAGAAGAAATATGTAGCAACACTTGGAATGAATCCCTATACTGAATTCGGCTCTAGCTAAAATACTCCTATAGTATTTTAAGTGATATGTTTTTTTTCTATCGATATCTGATGTATATATACTTGGTAAGTTTTAGGCTTGCTGCAACACCACAGTCACTCCCAAGCACATATTGGTCATGTCTCGAGTAAATATAGTTGATCAGGCTATATTGACCCTAGACATGATTACATAACTGCCCAGGTTTAACCACAGTGTCCAACATCCAAAGACTTTTGCTTGGTTCTACATATGACTCTTGTTCTGTTAAGTATGTATATTTGTATACTTCTTATAAAATACTCATATTTTGAAAATATACTTTTAGTTCCAGAGCGCTTCATCCCCTTAGTGTTTATAGTTGTATACCATGTAAGGTTCGGTATACTCAGTTCACTATAAACAAGAGCTCTGATACCAATCGGTCACACCCCCAAACCGGAACGGCGGAAACGTTCGGGGGTGGATGACGTCATGTGTAGTATCACAACCATTGTATCATAGCAATCATAGTAAACACAACCATTACATTGAATACATATATGAAAAAGGTTACATCTGTTTAATTCTCGTTTAAATACATCAAAAGTGAAAGTAAAATTTAAAGACATGACTTTAGTTGCTCCAACTTCTCTAAACTCTAGAAGGTACCTGTCTACTGATTTCCTAAGAATACAAGTAGTTTTGAAAGAGTATCAGCATAAAGCTGGTGAGTTCATAAGCATTTTCTTTTAGAAAGACGGTTCTCGGTTCTTTTGAAAAGTGTGATATCTTTCCCAGAAAACCTTATACTATCTGGTGTAATAAATGTATAAACCTTAAGTAGAATGATTCTTTGATGTCTGTTGAAAGTGTTCCTCAAGAAAATCCCATATTTTCTTATGAAAACCATGATTAAACCCATTTCTTCTATGACTTCTTGGTTCATACTAGTCACGCATAAACCAAGGAATTATGGAGGAAATATGAATATTCGTTAGTTGATTAATAAACCATCCGTTTATAAAATACTGATGTTTACCCTGGGAAATCCTGCATTTCCCTTAAGTGAAGGTTATTGAATTACCCATTCTAAATCGGAAATTACAAGTATCTACCATACTTATATCGTATAAGCATTATTCCTTTTGAACACCCTGGTTACCCCCAGTGATATATATTAGTCTTATTACATAAATAAAACTAACTGAAAACGTGGTGATCTGAATCCTGAAAGTATTACTAATACCCTTCTGTGATCACTTAGTTATTAACTCTTAAAGTTAGTTCGTTCGATTTATTATTACGTAAATACATCATTGTTATCTACATTGCGAGCTTTATGACCATACATTAACTTGATATGGCGCGAATCGGGCACCAATATCCTTTATGACTTTGTCACCCGTAGACCTGCTGGTCCTACTGTAGCTAGCAGCAATGTGCGAGATAGTCAGTCCCGTATAGATCTATACACGAAAATCACGCTCTCCCTCCAGGAGATTCTGCTTCATAATGGGGTAGTCCTCCACTTAGTTAAGTTTATAAGCGCCCAAGGACATGTCTCCAATTAGATTAACGACTTTACGAATAATAATACAGGACAACCCTTTTTGTTATTAACATGAATCCTTATAAAATAATATCTTTTGTTTCATGATTCATAAGTTCATTTCCTTAGTTTTGAAAACTGCTTTTGCAAGGTTCATATCTTAACACGTTTTGTAAACTGATTTCTATATTCGCTGTATTTTGATAACGGAAATATATTAAACAAAATAATATATTTGAACACAAGATTACTTATGCTTTTACTTGTATTCCCCCTGAAAACATTAAAAACTCGGAAAAATATAGGGGTATGAACTCACCTCGAGTGAGTGGTTTGAATGAAAGATCGATATGAGATGCTGAGTGTCCAGTGAAACCTCGAACACAATTGAATCCTATTTAACATGTAATAACACATATAGGAGTGAAATTAGGGTATTTCACTACTATACATGATGGGAAACCACTCTAGGGACTTGGAAACACTTGAACTAAGTGTCAAAACCACATGTGATTGAGTGAGGGAGGTGTACGGCCACCTTAAGGGTGTGTACGGCCATGGGTGTGCGGCCCATGAGTGTACGGCCGTACACTCATGAAGAGGTGTGCTTTTGAGGTGTTTCCAAGGTTCTAACTAGCATCCAAGAAGTGTATTAGGTCCCGTGCTTAGTTGCAATGCGAGTTTGAGGCCTAAAATGTTCATCAAAGTGGGTGTACAGCCCTAAGGTGTGTGTGCGGCCGTACAGAGGGGTGTGCGGCCGTACACTCTTCATGTTCATGCCCAAGTTGTCGACTTTAAGGTTCATCAAGGCTAAGATCATGTCCAACTAGAAGATAGGGGCTAAACTCTCACTTTTGGAGAGCCTTTAAGGGGGTGTACGGCCAGCCTTATGAAGGTGTGCGGCCGTACTTCTTCAAAGGGTGAAGAACATGATGGAAATTGATGAACCAAGGCTTGAATCAAGAAGTCTTTCAAGTATAGCAAGCTAAAGGATGGAATAATCACGTTTTTGAAGCCTTGAAGAGTTCACGGTTGAAGAAACTTGAGAGAGAAGGGAGTAGTGTGCAGCCAAGAGGAGAAAGGAATGAAGGAAGGGGATCTCCTCCTAAGAGAGTGTATGGCCCGATTTTGCTGCTTTACGACTTGATATCTCATCCCTAATCTCAACCTTGGTTGTACTCAAGCTTACAACACTTAAACGAACCCTTAAACAGTGCTAAAAGGTAACAGAATCGAGTTTAACATTGATAGAATTGACCAATTGAACAAGATAGAAGTTCCGGGTTGTCACTGATGTTTTTGCTTGTTTTACTATTATGCATTGTTATGATACTGAAGACGTCCTCCGCCCCTGAACATTTCCGCCGTTCTGGTTTGGGGGTGTGACAAATTGGTATCAAATCATTGTTTATAGTGAATTGAGTATATCAACCCATAAAATATATACAACTATAAACACATTGGGATTAAAAATACTCTGACCAAGAGTTAATACTTTTAAAATAATAAAATATTTTAGTAAAGTATACATACAAGCATTCATACTAGGATCAGTGTCATACTAGAATAGAACAAAAGTATTGCGGTTGTTGGACAGCAGAAGTAGGCTTGGGGACATATAATCAGTTCTGGGAGTGATATAGCCTGATAAACTATATCTTTCCGAGAAGTGATTAGCATGTGCCTAGGAATGGTTGTGGTGTTGCAGCAAGTCTAAAAACTTACCAACACTACCACAATAAGAACTTTAGAACAGAACATAAACTTAAAATACGATAGTAGTATTTTGTGTTACTATAATTACTTATTTGAGAACTAAAAGGTCTTTATTAGTAGGTCAATGGTTGTGAGTGGATACAGTAAGGTTATATGTGACTAGGGTGGCATAGACTTAGAATCTGTTGTCTTTGCTCTACTTCCTGTTCCTTGTTTCGTTGTGGACATAGAGTTAGGGTCACTTATTCGAAGGTCTATTCTATTTTGGTTACATATGATTGGTATAAACTACGCAAGTATTGAAGTAACTGATAAGGATCATCCTATAATTATCATAAGTAGTACATCTATTAACTATTTCTTTCACCCCAAATCTTGCGTAGATAACATGGCTGAATTCCATCTCCCCGGCGACTCGTACTTCCCCAACCAGGGAAATGGTGGATGGCTCGATACAGATCCAGAAGAGAATCATGCAATCCCTTTAGATGATGACTTCGTAGAAAACCTCCCAGAGGATTCTGACTCTGATCCAGAAGTCAATGATCTACCCCTAGTGACTCCAATCCCAAATCCTAACCCTCGTCCAGCTTTTCAAGGCCCGAAACCTCTGTGGGCAGTGAACTTGAACAGATAGAGTCAAGAGCAGGGTCAACCCTTACCATACAACGGAGACCGAAGCTTCTACAATCTGAGCGAGGGAGGCTCAGCAGACAGAATTCTTCCCATCTTGGTTCGCCGAGTGTCTCGAAATGTTGAGCTTGGGACCACAACCATTCAACAAACCGTGGAGCTTGATGCGGACACAAACGCCAATACGGATCGTATTCGCAACCTTGAAGTTGCTCATGGGAGAACTAGGAGAGACAATGAGGCTCTGCAGCAAGAGCTAGCTGCAACTCGAACTGAAGTCATAGAGCTCCGAGCACGCCAGACAGTGTACGAGAGACACCTGCTTAATGTGGAGCGTCAGCTGGCCGAGTTAAGGGTTCATCCGAGGGGTGCCCATCGCCAGTAGGAGATGCTCTGCTTATACCTTCTTTTGTTTTAAAGAATAGCCTTCTTATCTATGCTCTAAGTAGCATTTTTCCCTGTAAATTTCCTGGTTATGTTAGGACCTCGAATTTCCAGTCTGATAGGTTTTAGTGCTGTCAAAATTTTCTAAATTCTGGTGTGATGTAAGACCTACTCCAAGGTCATTTTTCACGAACTTGTTACATCTTTAATGCCATTGTTATTGACAGACATCTAACCTCAAGGGAAAACCACGCGTGTCTATACGATGTATTAGAATACCTTTTTCTTCGTCATAGTAATAACTAATAAACTAATGCAACCTAGTGAATTAGTGATTACATTACTCTAATTAGGTTTTAACCTTATCGTCTTTTCTGTCATGACTAACAACAATAAATCGGATCACGAAATCTCAATTGAGAGTGATTATTTCTCAAATTTCAAAGTCTATTTCATGTAGACTCCATTATGAGCTACTTTCAAATCTTTTCGAAAGTGGGAACATAATATCCTCCAACCAAAGATAATTTAGTTAATGATGACACCCGCCTTATGACCATTCCAGAAACTTACTTCTACTCCTTATCGGGACTACATCATAGGGATGTAGGCCGAATCATCGAGAACAGTATAACAAAACGAAAAGTTACATTCACATAAATGATTAGGATACACCTAGAGCCAACCATAAACGCTTACGGACTTATTTTCTTATCATCTAACAGAATCATGCCTCCGAAGAAACGAAACCAACCCACTGGCAAAACACCAATCCTTCAGATAGATACGGCTACCTTTCAAGCTGCGGTCTCAGCTGTCGTAACTGTTGGCATGACTCACCTTAACGCTAACAACGCAAATAGCAATGGAATTATTATCGGCAATCCAAATCAAGGTGATAACCAAGTACAACAACGAGTGCCTACTCGCAACAACACTCAGAACCTCAAATTTAAGAACAAGAAACGGATGTTCTGGGATAAAAAGAAGGGCAAATCACCTCAAAAGTTAGCCAAGAGACAACAACCTGTGGCAGCCTCTGTGGCCACGACATCTGTTGGTCCTACTGTCGTTTCTACTAGAATCCCTGTTACCCCTATCCCAGCGAGGCAGTATGCGGGAAATCTACTGAAGTGCAAAGAGTGCAACTTCCATCACCTGGGATCCTGCCGAGCGATGCATTGCAGGAACTGCAACAGGAACGGGCACACTACCCGTTTCTGCAGAGTCCCAATCCGGCACATTACTTCGACCACCAATGTTGGAATCATTCCAATATGCCACCTTTATGGTGAAATAGGTCATTTCAAAAGGGACTGTCCAACAGAGAAGAATAGCGGGGGAGCAGGAGGAGTTTGACCCCAGAATATGGGGAAGCATCAAAGAACCCTGCTATATTTTTTGGTACGCTTCCAAGCCCCATTAATTAATTATAAATATAATAACTCTTTCGTTCGAACCAAATCACAGCACTCATATAAAACTCGGAAACCTAACATGTAAAGCTATGATGGCTTACTGTATGCATTAGGTTCATCTATAATTAATATTTGTAGACTTCGAGTGAGTGATTTAGCCTCATTTCCTGTTCCTTGTTTGGTTGTGGATTTAGGGTAGGGTCACTCAGTCAACTGTCTTTCCAATCTTAATTATACATGACTGGTGTACACCAAACGGTTATAGAGAGACCTGGTAGGGGTCATTTCATTAGAGTTCATTGTTTCAAATTATCAGAACCCTCGTTTGGTTGTATTTGTTAATTCTGCTAAAATAGGGTTCGTAGTAATCATACCAAGGTTAGTTCATCGTCCTAGTAATCATTCCTTCTTCTAGATCAACATAATATCTAAGTCATCAGGAAGTTCCGACATCATCATCCGAAATGGTTTGGCTTGGTCCTTACCATGCAAAAAAATTTGTGTTGTATAAAAGAACTCTTTCTTTAATCAACTGTCAGATGAAATTCTTCCGATCCATAACGCAAATCCTTATATCACCTCTCACTTCAAAACTTTAGAAGTACCCATGCGAGGGCACCGCGCCCTTCTAGCCTACCCAGGAGTTAATAGCCTTGAAGCGAAAAACACCAAAGAAGTCTTAGAAGTCAGTAACCACCCGAAGTATACCCAGTAGATCTTCGAGAAAGACCAACCGTACCGCAAGCTAAGTTCAAAAATAGAGACTAAGAACTCATTACGTTAATCAATCTCTGCTAAGTGTATACGCAAGAGTGGTATATAATTTAGACTTAACAAGATTTAGGATGTGTGATTCCGCCCTATCTCCTGTTCCTTGTCTGGTTGTGGACTTGGGGTAAAGCCACCCATCCGAACGTTTTGTCAATCTAAATTATATATGACTTGTATACATGAGGTGATGGTGGATGACCTAAGTATAAGTCTTATCATGAACTTCAGAGCAAAAGCTCGCAAGCTCAATACAAACCACCGGAGATACCTGAGAGGAAGTTGTGGCAGATTAAAAGGAGCTTCATAATCAAGTTAACCAAAGCAACAGGTGGACTTGATTGCCATTTTGGGTGATCATCGTCAGATCATCCAAATCCGCACCCTTCCTACATTCTTAAGGAATCAGGAAAAATAGAGAAGTTAACTAGGACGTGAGTCCGAGAAATTAGTTAGACTGTACGAGGTTCCAATATCTGTTATCTCAGTTTTGAGATAGTAGAATCATCTCCCAGTTCAGGCAGTCACATTAGAAATTTTTGGAAACTAGGCCAGTCATGATACATAGCCTACCCTCTTTAAAACCAACACACAGAATCAGAGAACGATTCAATCATTAGAAGTTGGGCGGAGAACATATGTGATAGACTTTGGAAGAACAAGAATACCCCATTATCAACTAGTCGAGTCCTTGACCACGCTAGCACATAAAGTTGCTCCATTCAAAACCCACTTTGGTCGCAAGTACAGATCCTCTATGTACTGGATTAAAGTAGGCGATACGCAACTAGCTAGAGGTCCAATTTCCAGACAGCGCCTTCGCTGGTCTGATATTCACCCGAGAAACTACCGAGAAGAGAGTACGGATCCAGGAGTGATGTGAATCTCCCAGAGTCAAGCAGAAAAGCTAACGCCTTCGATAAGAGAAAACCCTTGGAATTCCAGTTTGGTGACCTTTTCAGGTGAAGGTTTCACCCGGAGGGGCAGAATACGCTTCGGAAAGCGTGGAATGCTAAGTCCAAGGTACGTAAGATCATTTGAGATTCTTACTAGAGTTGATACAGTAACTTATAGACCCCGACTACCTCAAAAATCCAATAACATACACCCTACTTTCCATGTCTCCAACTTGAAAACTGGTCGTCCGACGAAACTTTTGTTATTCCACTTGCTTTGATCGAGGCAAGCGAGAACCCCAACGTTGTGGAAGAATCCGTAGAAACCCTAGACAGCATAGCCGTTAGGACTAATCAGATCCCTATCCTCACCTTTTCCCTTGGTTTATCTATAATTGCTTAAACTCTAATTTCGGGACGAAATTCCCGTTAATGGGGGGATGATGTAACAACCCGGAATTTCTATCTTGTAAACTCATTCAATCCAATCAAATGTCAGACTTGTTTCTGCTATCTTTTAGCATTGTTAAGGGTCTTTTTGAGTGTTCTATGCCTAGTACATTCAAGGATTCGGTGTTAGGAAGTATCTACTAGAGTTCATTGTGTAGCATTCAAGCCGGAAAACTCCATCATACGGAGTTTACGGCCGCAAACTAGAGTTTACGGCCGTAACCTCTTGTTTAGCCGTGAACTTTCCTCCTTAAGTATGATTTTCCTTCATTTTTCTTCACTTCTCACATATTCAAGTCAAGAACACTCATTTCTCTCTTAAGTATCATCAAGAACACTTCTGTTTCTGTTCACATTTGTAAGTGATTCTTTTATTTATTAGTTGATATCCTTCTTGATCTAGTAAAACCATATGATTTCATCCGTGAATTCATCTCTTTTGGGGGTTAATTCTTTAAATCATGAAGAACACCAAGAACACACACTAGTTCTTTGGGCCGTAAACACCCCTTCAAGCTTCCAAAACGTAAGTATCCTTTCCATATACTAGTTATCCATTAGAAGCTCTTGCATTACAACCAAGAATCAACCATTTTAGCATGAACATCAAGAGTTTACGGCCGTAAACTCTCCTTTTGGCCGTAAACCCTTCTTAAGATCATGATGTTGGTCGTGAACCTTCTTAAGACCAAGATTAGGACCGCAAACACTTCATAGATGCAATTTAGGGCTGCAAACCTTTCTTAAGATTAAGTACTTTGGCCGTAAACTCTACTTTGGCCGTAAGCACACTTGGTGTGGCCGTAAACTCCCTTTCACACAATCATATGTGATTGTAACACTTCATTACAAGTGTTCCTAGTACCCAAGGTTGTTTCCCTTGCATGTTAGTTGTTATAAACACTAATTACAAGCCTATATATGCCATTATATGTCATTTAGGACTTGTTTGTGTCTCGGAAATTCATTCGTGGAACTTCTCATCCTTACGCGGATCTTCAATTGAATCACCCACATAAGGTGAGTTCATACCCCTAACTTATCTTTTAATGATTTTAAATGCTTTTATGGGGGGGAATACAAGTAGAAAACAATATAGTTATAACATCAATCACATGTGATTTATAACTATGAAATAAGAGGATTTCTTATACTTCAAAACTGTATTATCAAAACAAACTATTTCAAATCATTTTATAGACTGACATCAAGTCATCAATAACCATTCAAATGGTTAAAACTCTTTTATATCATACTCTTTATCGTTTTACAAAACTATTTTAAACTTATATATTGTCAAAATCATGTCTATATAGATATAGTTATATAAATAAGGTTGAAAGGGCTTAGGACTGATAACTCACTTTATTTCATGTTCCTTGTTTGGTTGTGGACTTAGGGTATCGGTTGTTTGTCCGAAGGTCGTTTGAATCTTAGTTATATATTATGTATATGTATATAGATACAGAAGTACTTACAGTCAGTTCAACACCTTTGGGTAGAAAAGGTGTACAAACATGAACAATTATTCAAATTACAGAACTTACTAGTAAACTATAATAGGTATAGTCTAGGAGAATAATACTTACTATTTCTAGAACAATGAAGCTTACAAGAGTCAGTACATACATGAGTCAGTTCAAACATACAATAACCAGAACAGAAAGGAACATACAATAACAAGAACAGAAAGGAACATACGATAACAAGAACAGAAAGGAACATACAATAACAAGAAACAGAAAGGAACATAGATCTTTTTACAAGAACAATATAACATTAATGTGAAACTACTTCATGGCTTAGAAATATACTTGTTAGGTCGCGTTTTGTAACCAGAGTCTCCTGGAGGGAGAGCGGGCATTATGTGTATAGATCTATACGGGACTGAAAAGCCCGCATTCCGACTGTTCGCTACAATTTGGCCGGCAGGCCAAGGGGTGACAAATGTCACATCAGTTTCGACGCCAGTAGGTCATCGCGTTAAACACTTTTCAATCAGTATGGTTATAACCATATCACATGTTAATCTTAATTAACAAAATTGGTTTTAAGTTAGTTAGTGTTTCAGTAGTTACTTATTACAAACATTACTGTACACTGTCATTTTCCCATTACATTCATATAGTGATCTTCTCACATAAAAGCTAATGTAAACTATTTTATGGTAATAATAGTCATATATTTGGGAAAACACTCACTTTTACAAAAGAACAAACATATAGAACAATCGGGTCTTGGTAGAAGACTACTCTCCATTTTAGTAGAAAATATAGGATTTTCTAGGAAGTATACAAACTTTACATCAAACATTTACAAACCTTACATCAAACATTTACAAATTTTACATCAAACACTTACAAACTTATACAAACATTTGACACTAAAATATTTATGAACTCACCAGCTTAAATGCTGATCTACGCTTTCAAAATAACTTGTATTCTCAGGTCACCAGTAGACAGGTACACTGGACCAGGTTTTGAGAAGACGGAGCATGTTCAAGACTCGTCTTTTATTTTGATATACTTATATTTTTGGTGTCTTACAGATACATTCAGAACATACTTGTATTAACTATATTATTAATGCAATGGATGATGTAGTTTCTTGTTTTACTATTATGCATTGTTATGATACTGAACATGACGTCCTCCGTCCCCGAAAGTTTCTGCCGTTCTGGTTTGGGGGTGTGACAGAGAGTTTTGGGCTAACTTTGAGCAATTGGTGCATCTTTTGAAATGAAGAGAGGGACTCCAAGCCAAGACACGAGAAGGAGCTGCTAGATCTGTGGCTATTTCATCTCAGAGCTTCTAGGAAAGGTATAAAGCTTGCACCTTTCTCATTTGTTAAAGTAGATCTCATGATTTTCGGAGTTTAGGGCTTTTTCTATCTAATATGTGGATCTAGAGTGTTGTGAATTCATTTTGGGGTTTGAACTTCAGATTTGGACCATGTGAGGTCCCTAGAGTCCAAAAGCTTCTGCTTTATTCAGCCATAATGATGATCTTGAGTGAAAAACCCTTTTCAAGGTGTGTTTTGGCATTTCTATCCCTAAGTGCCATGCATGGACGTAAAGTATGTGACTTTACGTGATAAATGAGCCTTAAGAGTGTAGATCTAGAGTTTGGGAAGGTTTTCTGCTTTGAAATCGTCTGAATGAGAAAATAGTCTGAATGGACTCGCCGAGTCGAGGAACCGACTCGAGGAGTCGGTTAGGGTTTGTCCCGATGAGCTGGCTATGCTATTACTCGACGAGTTAGGGGTTAACTCGATGAGTTGGACCCACACAAAGACTTATGAGGAACGACTGGACTCGACGAGTCACATGAGTGCACTCGGCGAGTCAGGTCAAACTGGGACTGTTGACTCGAGTTGAGTTCTGTTGACTTTAGGGTTTGGTCAACGTAAGTAATGAAGACCATGGAGGGGTAAAATGGTCTTTTACCCATTCCAAGAGTTAGAGAGAATGAGAGAACAACCTTTGGTGTAACTGAGTATGAGTGGAGTATTGATTAGAGATACGTATCTAATGTGTTAGGCGGAGGCTAGTTCGAGATTCCGGAGTACGAGACTTTTACTTGCTAGCTTACGAGGTGAGTCTTCTCACTATACTTACCTTGAGTGGTAACCTATGTGTGACCAGAGGGTCTTATGTGCAAATACTGTGTATTGAGATATCCTACTATTTGTCTTGTGATATGTATGATGTGTATTATATTGAGTTGCTGAGTTGAGGGACCGGAGGGTCCATCTGAGTTGTGGGGCCAGAGGGTCCCACTGAGACACATTTGACCAGAGGGTGTTATCTGAGTATAGCCATGAGAGGCTGATGAGATATGAGTGGTATTTTGGGGAACTCACTAAGCTTTATGCTTACCGTGTTATGTGTTATGTGTTATGTGTTTCAGGTACTTCTCAGGATCACGGGAAGGCGTCGGCGTGATTGTACACACTTGTTCATGATTATGTGGAGGATTCTGGGATTTGACTTTTGTTGGGAATTTATGTTGACATTTGAGACACTTATGGTTTTATGAAATATAATATATGTGTTTTATGTGTTTTATAATGAAAATTTTGGTTTGAAAATTTACGATGTTACAAGTTGGTATCAGAGCCTTGGTTTGAGGGATTCGGATACACCTTCGGGTATGTCTGGACTCAAACTGAGGATTTGAGAAAAAATTTCAAAAGAAATGAATTTTTCTAACAAGAGAAAGAGTTTAGAGAGAAATCGAGATGGAGCAGTGTGTACAATCAGCCAGAGCCCGAACGGTGATTTCCCAAAATACCCTTACTTAGTGTGTTATGAGATATTTATGAAATAATAGTGATGCATGCTAGAGAATGAGCTAGGTATTTCATATCTTACGGCTAGGGTTTCCTGATCTGTGATGCCTTAGCTTAGGAGTCGTTGCTACCTGTTATGTGCTTTGAGTATGTGCTAATGAGAGTAGTGAGATGGAACACTTAGAGAGAGAATTCTGAGACGAGAGTAGTCTGATATTCGTGAGAGATAGAGTACTTGGGAATTAGAATCCTAGGAGGAGGACTTTGGGTGACTACAGCCCGGGTGTGGAAGGTAGTATTGGGCATGTACTACTGAAAACACCAGATATGTATGCGACCCAAGTAAGAATCCCTAGGAAACTAAGGAACAAGTAGGGATGAGTGACTGAGTGTGAGTATGCTCGAGCGAGTCTCTAATGATTTTGTGTTGTGTTTCAGAGGCATCATGGAGGGTACACGCCACAAACCTGTAGGCAGTGGGACTAGTGATAATGAGATTCGGATGATGATTCACGAGGAGGTGGCCGCAAGTATCCGAGCAGAGATTCCCGAGATGTTTGGGTCTATTAAGACCACCCTGATTGAGACGTTCAATGAGCGATACGCTACTGTCACTGAGGCTGATGTTGCTGCCGCCACTGCATCTGTCGCTGCTGCTAGGCCACATGGAGGTGACTCGTTGCTGTTCCGGGAGTTCAGCAACACGAAGCCACCTGAGTTTGATGGGACACAGGATCCGATTGCTGCGATGAGATGGATCTCTGATATCGAGGGGTGTTTTTACACATGTTCATTCCCATATCACTTGAGAGTTCAGTTTGCGTTGAACCAGCTTCGCTTGGGAGCAAAGGACTGGTAGAAGTTTGTGACAGCCAGCTTTACCTCTACAGATCATGCTGCAGTGATATGGTAGAGGTTTATTCAGATGTTCCGAGACTTGTATGTTCCCCCGGTGGAAAGGGAACGTTTGGCACAGGAGTTTCTGTCTCTCAAGCAGAAGACAAAGTCAGTGACTGAGATTTCGAGGATGTTCCACGAGAGGGCGATGTTTTGCCCTGACTACGTGTCCACTGAGCAGGCACGTGTGAGCCGATATTTGAGCATACTGAGGAGGGATATACGAGAGTTCATGGCGAACTCGTCATACAGGACAATGGTCGAGCTTCAGGCCAATTCCAGGAGGAGGGAGATTGAGCTTGAGCTACAGACCAGGGAGGAGGAGGAGTCCCGGGGTAGGGACCGGAGGCCAGTGCAGTCGTAGCCGGCGACAAAGCGGGCTAAGCCCGCTGATACCAGAGCTGGGGGCCAGAAGGGCCGCACTTGTGGCAAGTGCGGCAATAGCCACTAGGGGTCATGTCGTGCGGGGATTTGCTACAAATATGGCAAGGAGGGGCACATGGAGAAGGATTGCCCCAAGGGGTTCTCGATTTGCTTCCATTGCAACAAGACCAGTCACCTGAAGGCCGAGTGCCCTCAGCTCGTGCAGGGATCAGCCCAGGAATCTGCACCTGCTTCTTTTCGTACTACTGAGAGTCGGCCAGCGAAGGTTGAGACACCGAGGGTTCGTGGGAGAGCCTTTCAGCTGACAGTGAAGGAGGTTCGCGCCGCACCTGACGTCGTAGCCGGTATGTATTCTTATTATTATTCTTTTGATATATTTTGTGCTTATACTGTGTTGTGTATAAGTACTTTTCTTGTGAGCTCTGTACCTGCTTTGGTGTTATTTGACTCGGGTACGAGTCGATCTTTTGTGTCCATAGCTTTTAGTCGTCACATCAGTACCCGATGTGAGGCGTTGAGTCGACCTCTGAGGGTTTCTATAGCCGACGAGCACGCATTTTTTGCTACTGACATGATCTGTGAGTGTATTCTAGAGATTTTTGGTGTTAAGTTTCTGATAGACCTGGTACCGATCGCTATGGGTGATGTTTGTGTCATAGTGGGCATGGATTGGTTGAGTCGTTTTGGAGCTGTGATAGACTGCAAGTGACAGTTAGTGACTACACGAGACCCTAGTGGGGGAGTACTGATATGTGCATACTTAGCTATGTATTTAGTATAGATTTTCATTATTTTTTAGCTAATTATTTACATATTATGGACAAAAGGTACTTAATATTGTTCAAATTGTATTTTCAGTCTAAAAGATATGCTCGGAAGAAAAAGGAAGCACAAGAAGCAGTTGGAAGTTCAGGAGTTGAAACAAAGAAGAAAAATGCCAAAAACAAGAAGAACTCGGCGAGTCAAAGCTTGACTCGACGAGTTGGATCGAGGATTCGAGAAGCTCTAGAAGTCCTTGCCGTACACGGATTTTTAATGAGGGACTCGACGAGTTGGGACCTTGACTCGACGAGTCACCTCTGTTTCCAGAAAAATATAAATAGGGACTTTGAGATCGAGATGGGGACTTCTCTGGAACCCTAGGAGGCTCAGATTGCGATTGAAGATACTGCTAGACCGAGAGAAGCTGAGGAATCAATCCTAAGTTCGTTTTTGAAGAGGATTAAGGCAAATTCTAATTCATTCTTATTTACGCTTTCGATTGAATCATGTTTGAACTAATTGAATTCGTTTTTGAGTTTGTTTTTACTGCAATTATGAACTAAAACCTTTATCTTCTGTTTAGGGTAGATGATTTTGTGAATATGGATTGATTTTACGGTTAGAATTAATTTTAATTGGTGATATTGTTTTGCTAAGCTTGTTAAAGAACCTCATAGATTAATAACAACTATTTTCTGTTAATAAATCAGTAATTAAATTGTATGAACATCTCTTAGTTATTAATTTCATATAATTTATGTGACCACATAGTTATATGTCTAGTAATAACGAATGTAAAACTAGAATTAACTAGAAGATAGGTAAATTAATACGTGAGCTTGTGTGATACACCATCAACAAGAGGTTAATTGAATCACCAATTCAATTAACCATTACAAGTCTTACTTAACCCGAATTAATCAACTAGGGAACTTATTAATTTAGACAACTGGCCACTGCTTGAATTAATCTGTTTTCTAAGGATTAGCAATAAGGAACGTGAACCTAATCATCTAAATCGGTAGCCAATGAAAAATTAATCTGATATATTTACCATAAAATCAACCATAGGATCAAATGACTCGAACCTAGACAGAAGCCCTTTTTATCATTGAATTTAGTTGCAATTTAATTGTTTAGCTGTTTAATTAATTGCTAGGTAAGTTTTAGTTAAGTTTCTAGTCTTGTAAAACTAGAGAAACCCCTCCTATTTTATTATTTGTTTTAGATAATATTAGTAATTAGTTTAATTTCCGTTCCCTGAGTTCGATACCCTACTTATTTAACTATACCACAATTTATAGGTCCACTGCCTTTGTGTGTCTAATTCGTAAGTGAAGAATAGGATAAAACTTAGTTCGTTTCACACACATCAAGTTTTTGGCGCCGTTGCCGGGGAACGGTTCAAAAATTACATCAAATTTCTAGTTTTATCGATCCTTTGTGTGGGAATTATCTTGCACAAAGTTATTTTTTTTAGTAAATTAGTCAGTAGTTCAAGTTTTAGTAGTTTTCTGTTTTTAGGATTATTATTAAAAAAAATTCTGTTTTTTAGCCTTGAACTCGCTGAGTGCAATCGAAGCTACTCGACGAGTCCATCGCTGAAACTCAGCTTCGTTTTTATTTTATTTTTGTTCTTTTTACGCGTGTTTTCTGTTTTAATTGCAGATCGTTTATGACCAGAGGAGGAGGTACACCTTTGGTTACACCACTTGAAGACCCGGAAGCAACTTTGAAGAAAAACAAGGGCAAGACCGTAGGAGAAACCGCAACATCAAAGAATTCGCCATTGAAGAATCTCAAATCTGTTTTTAGTAAGAAAAAGGACAAGAAAGTGGGAGAATCCAGCAATATTTCTGAGGCGAACGAAGACCCAAACAAGGACGATATCGTGTACGTCGATGAAGTTCCCATGGGCGAATGGAAGAAGATAATATGTGACGATACCGGACCGGGACTAGTGCAACCCATCATTCCCGCAACTGCCACCTTTGAACTTGAAGGCCACATACTTGCTCAACTTAAGGAAATTCCATTCTACGGGAAGGATCATGAGGACGCATACAAGCATCTTGACGAAGTCAATGACATAGCCGACTACTTCAATGTCCCTAATGTGGCTCGCAACACTGTCTTGCTTCGTATGCTACCTGTCACATTCAAGGGAGCTGCAAAGGATTGGCTGAAATGACTTCCCCCAGGATCCATCACTACATGGGCTAAACTGAAAGAAGATTTCATAGACCAGTTTTTCCCTCCTTCAAAAATAGCCAAGTTGAAGAAAGCCATAGCTAATTTTGAACAACAAGATGGAGAGTCACTATATGAGGCATGGGAAAGGTACAAAAGCTTACTGAGGAATTGCCCACATCACGATCTAAACAGCCAACAAGAAGTCTCCATTTTCTATGATGGAGTAAATGTGACAACTAGGCAACTCCTTGATTCCCAAGGACCACTCACGAAGAAAGCACCCCCGGTGATAAAGGCCCAAGGAATGAACTGATTCGGGGGGCGGTGAACTCAGTTAATGATAGCATGGCAGCAATGATGGCTAAACTAGAGAATTTGGATCGAAGAATGACTAAGATGGACCAATCCATCCATGCCATTAGGGTCGGTTGTGAGAATTGTAGAGGCCCCCATCTCACTAAAGATTGTGATCTGGACGAAAACAGGAATCGGAGGGTGCAAGTGTGCTATTCAAGTGGTGATAGGTATGATGACAATTGGCAAAAACCCAAAAAGGATTGGCTTCCTTATGATGAGTACAAAAAGGCAAAGGAGGAGAAATTTAAGCAAAAAGAAAGGGGCTATTATCAAAAAGAGGAACCGGTGCTGGAGAAGAAAGCTGACTGGGAAGATATGTTTATAAGATTTGTAGCTGCGTCTGAGAATAGGCATAATGATTCAGACGCTAAAATAAGAGAGCAACGAAATATGCTTAGAGAACATCAAGCTATGATGAAGGATCAGCAAAATATGCTTAGGAATCAGCAAGCATCTATTCATAACATCGAAAAACAGCTAGGTGAGCTTGCACAACAAATCAACCAAAGAGCACCCGGTGAACTTCCTAGCAATACCGAGCAAAATCCAATAATAGCGCATGTGAATGCAATAACAACAGATTCTGAGCCAATTTACACTCCTCTGACCGCTATCCAGAAGAATCCCAACAAAGTGCAAACAGAAGAAGAAAGCAGCTGGGATTTGAGTAAACCCGACTCGACTCGCCGAGTTGCCATCATGGACTCGACGAGTCGACAACCTGATACCAAAAACTGCTCTCTTTTGAAGCCTTACCGACCCTCGTTGCCATTTCCGAGCCGAGCCATACCTGATGAGCATATTCAAGAATATAGGAGGTTTATGGAGCATATAAAGGCACTCCAAGTAAATATTATGTTTGTTGAAACGATATTACAAACACCGAAATATGGTAGTTTACTTAAAAACCTCTTTACCACTAGAAGAAATATAGAAGATGTTGCTGAAATAGTGCTAAGTGAACTGCCAGAAAAGAGGGGCGATTCGGGAAGCATCACCGTACCTTGTCAATTTGGGAACATAATGACCACACGAGCATTGATAGATTCGGGTGCAAGCATTAATATTATGCCATATTCCTTCTTCCAAAAGTTAAACCTTCCAGTCTCAAAGCCTAGTCAAATGAAGATTCATCTAGCCGACAAAATGATAATACATCCAATGGGAGTATGTGAAGATCTCCTTATCAAAATTGATAAATTATTATTTCTGGTTCACTTTATAATATTAGACATGGAGGAGGACTCTAGAGTACCAATCATTCTTGGGCGGCCATTCTTGAATACCACTTGTGCCTTTGTAGACATGCGTGAATCTACGCTAACATTAAGGGTGGGAGATGATTCGGTAATTTTTGAAGCAGAGGAAAAGGAGAAGCCCAAAGAGTCAAAAGAAGATAAGGTTTCCTCAATAATTTTAGGTGATGAAGTATTGGAGAGAGAACTTGCTTACTTACAAGAGGTCAATCCAAACCAATTCTTATTATCCTTGGAAAAGAATTCTGATGTCGAGGGAGATCTGGAGGAGATAGAAAGGCTGATCAAGGAAGCTGACTGCAAAGAAAACCTCAAAAGTGTTGAAAACTCTCTGACTCGCCGAATCGTATCTGCTGACTCGACGAGTACCTGCGAAAATTCCCAATCTGCTGGACATGATAGTCTGCAAGCCATTAGTACCCTTTGTGAACCAGATGTGCAAGTTTTGCATGATTACTTGAAGAATCCTCTTAAGAGAAACAAGGTTGTTAAAGATCGTATCGACTTTGAGGATGCACATTTGTCTTTTCTTGAAGCAATGGTAGAGAATGATGTGGCTGTTCAAGAAAAGGATGGAGGGAGTTTGGAAGATAAAGGGGATCTTAAAAATGTGAATGGTGATAATCATACCTCTTCTATTAAATCACATATGCTAGATCGAGAAGAGATGACAATCAAAAGCAAAAGAACCAAGCCTCGTGCCATTGTCTCTACTACGTGTGAAGTTCTCACTTTCGAAGCACCGTATTCTGTAACAACCAAAAAGGCAATCAAGAAAGATAAGAAAGGAAGGGAAACGATGGAGCGTGAAAAGGAAAGAGTGGAGAAAAATAAGCACGATAAAAGGGAAAAAGCGTAAAGTTGAAGAAATCACTGCAAGCACGAGAATGGAGGAATTGAAGAGGGCATACAAGAGAAAAATCTACTTGTACAAGACAAAATACAAAGTACAAAAATTAAAGAAGGAGATCCCAATGGAGGAAGAAGAAGAAACGTAAAGCGGGAAGGAGTCCAGCTAATGACTCCTTAAAAAGAAGCGCTTAACGGGAGGCAACCTGTCAAAAGACTTTGCTTTTTTTTTCTTTTTTTTCGTTTTTGTTTTCGTAAGGATTACTTGGTTTTTTTATTTCAATCTTCATTTTCATCCATAATTAATTGTTTGAGGGTAATTAAGGCCTAAGTGTGGGGTGCGGCGTTATTTTTTAATAAAGAAATTTTATTTTTCAGAAAAGGAAAAATGTTTTCAACAGAATAATAAACTCGTCGAGTCTACACATTAACTCGACGAGTCCTTACGCAGATATGACAATAATTTCGCTACCTGACTCGCCGAGTCGGAACGATGACTCGACGAGTCGATTAAAAATTACTGAAAAAAAATAATTTTTACATTTCTGTAAAATTAGGGTTTTAACCTAATTGTTAAACATTTTCACTTCATACGGACGACATTCCAATACTCGACGTGCCAAGATTCTCTCAAGAAACCCATCCCATTTTTTTGATTTCTTCCACTTTCTTCTAACAAGGTAAAATCTTTTGTTTTTAATCTTCTTAAAGCTTTAATTTTTGCAGAATATTGATCCCAATTTGTTGCAACCGGTTTCCTTTGACTTGATTTGGATTCTAGGGTTTTTAATTCTTGTCTAAATAGGATGTTATAGATGCAATTGATTATCAATTTATACTTATTATGCATCCCAAGACAAACCCATGGGACCAATTTTGAGTTTTGTTGGATGAATTGATAAATCTCAGACATTCGACTCGAACAGTTCATGTGACATGCCGAGTCTGTTCGTGGACTCGACGAGTCGGTCCCTGAAGACAGTCGAAATTTTTAGTTTTTAATGTTTCTGTGTTTTCTGGGTTGTATGGTTTTCTTATGTTGTAGAAAATGTTTTCAAGAGGTGGACAAAGCTCCAGAGGTAGCCAAGGAGACCATCCTTGGTTAAATTTTCCAAGAATTGATTCGGAATCCACAATGAAAAAATGGAAGAAGAAGCTAGTTGAAGTTAAGAAGAAAGAAATTTGTGTACCCAATGCAATTGATTGGGAATGGTTGGGAAGAGTTCGTTATGAAGAGGAGTTGGCCCCGTATCTTGTCAAAGTCTTTATGAATGATGGGGTATCCATCACTTGTGATGGATGGAACCGGCTATTCCGCATTCAAGAACCGGTGTTCAAGGATCTGTGTTGGGAGTTTTTCTCAACCATCAATTTCCGTGAAGGGAACGATTATTACAACCCGGGAATTATCACTTTTTTCCTTGGTGGTGAATTCCGCCGATGTAGTATGGTGGAACTAGCTTATAGGTTGGGTATTTATGACCAACAATTGGTGTCTACTGAGGGTTTTGGCACATTTCTTGAGCATTGTCATAAGGAGTTCCCGGAGGGTGTTGTGGGTTCCACTTGGTGGAACACCATTGCTAACAAAGTTTATATCCCCAAGTCTGCTCAAGAGGGGAGTATTCGATCACCCACTCATAGATTGATTCACCGCCTCATCGCGAATACAATCAACATGCGGAAGTATGATGACAAGGTTCCTAACCTTGATGTTTTCTACTCATGGAGTATTATTACTCCAAATACTTTTTGCAATCTTCCGTACTGCATGACATCTTATTTAGTTGGGGGGCGGTCAAGGATCACAAAACTTCAAAGATCAATGGCGGGATGTTTGTGACCCGCCTAGCCAAATCCTATGGGTTAATGGAAAGAGGAGCATGGAACTTGATGACGATGGTCCCGACCCCTCCTTTTAATCCCATTCTTTTTAGAAGAACCTGAATTATTGACGATTATGGAGAGGGCCATTATGCTATCCACCGGTGATCCCGGTCGAAGATGATATACCCCCGGAGTGGTTAAATGAGGAGGGGAGAAGATATCAAGATGATTTAGGGAGGGGCGTGAATTTTGCCAACCGATCCTTTATCCAATTGTTTACTCACTTCAACATTCAACATGTAGACGGGGGTCAATTTCCTTATGTGCCTACTTGGGAGGAGAGGATAAACACAAGACGAAGCGGAGCGAGTGGGAGTGGAGCACGGAATGATGATGGAGAGGATGAGGAGGAAGAAGATGAAGATTGAAGTTTTATCCTTTTTATTTTGGTTTTGTTAAAAAAATTTTTTTTCCTTATTTATTTTTTTTTGTTTGTTTGGTTTGGACGAGTAATTTAGGATTTGTGTATGGTTTGTTTTTCCTTTTTATTACGTGTTTGTTTTAGTCTTTTCAAAATTTGGATAAAGGGTTTGCAAACGAAGAGTCTAGAGAGTCGTTTCATAGAAGCATCGAGTCTAGGCGAGGGAGAATGGAGTTTAAGTATCGAGTCCGGTTTTAGAGAGGGTTGAAGAGTGCATAGATACTGAAGAAGAGAAGGGCATAAGTGTCTTTTTGATGATTACTTCAGCACACCAGAAGCCGGATTTAAAGCAGAATATATTTTCATTACACAGCGATGGACTCGCCGAGTGCACATACTAACTCGACGAGTCCCACTGTGATTTCACGATTTCTACATTTTCCCGCTCCTACTCGACGAGTCGCCATTCCACTCGACGAGTTGTTTATCATTGCACCTCTAAAGTTACTGATTTGATGTTATTTTATATGCCACTTGACTGCATTATCTTTAAGATTGATTCCTGGAACTTTCCAAGGGATTTTCTTGCATATTTGGAGCTAACCACACGAGATTTAATACCCAAGACATGGATGAGCTGTTCCCATGTTTAAAGTCAGCTGAAGATGGAGCTTTAAATGAAGAAGATCAACCTCTCAACTACTATCCCAGGGGAGTTTGTTCCAATTCCCTCTTTATTTTATTGTTCTTTATCATGCATAGTATGCAATGGGGACATTGCATAAATTAAGTGTAGGGTAGGGGGTTGGTTACATTAGTTAAAATTTTAGTTAAATTTTGAAAAATTTGAAATTTTTGCATAAAACTGCTAGGCTAAATTAGAAAATTTGGTAAAAAGCAATTAGGATTCCATGCTATTGTTATGTTTGATGATTGCATAAAGACCCAAATGTTTAGTTGAGCCTATATACGTTCTAGTGCATTTGTGGACCCCTTTATTCTAGTGAAATCATGGGACAAAAACACAACCTCGCTTAGTTTGAGGGACGCAATATGTTTAGCATCGTGTACTTGAAATGTATCCAGGAAGACTAATACTTAAACCAATAAAGGTTGAAGTTGAGCGCCCCTGCTTAAGCATGTAGGTATTGAGTGAAAAAAAAAGAGTGAGTTATATGTTAAAAAAGAGAGAGAGAATTACAAGAAAAGTTGTAAGAATTTTAGAGCAGTTAAAGTGAAGATTAAAAGATCAAAATTCCGAAGATTCAAAAAGTTGAAGATACCAAAAATCAAACAAAGAAGGTGGTGAATTCAAAGAAATCAAAGATCAAATTATCAAAGAAGTGAAGAATTCCAAAGAGCTCCATAGTGGTATCGAAAAAAGTTGGAATTTTTTCTAGATTATGTATGCTTGGGTTGCTCAACCAAAAATACCTTGAGGCTAGGAGGTTTTCTGCGGATGGATTCGGAGGGATGCATAAAATGAGCATTGTTCAAAAGAAGTGGGCGAGTGTTTATGAGGATTGTGAGTATTTAGAATTGAGGGGGGTTCTTAGGAAAAACTTTAGACACAAATGCATGCGTTGCGGTCTTGATATGTGCTAAAATTCAGTTTTGCTTGGGGGCAAGCAAAAGTCAAGTGTGGGGTATTTTGATATGTGCATATTTAGCTATGTATTTAGTATCGATTTTCATTATTTGTTAGCTAATTATTTACATATTATGGACAAAAGGTACTTAATAGTGTTCAAATTGTATTTTCAGTCCAAAAGATATGCTCGGAAGCAAAAGGAAGCATGAGAAGCAGTTGGAAGTTCAAGAGTTGAAACAAAGAAGAAAAATGCCAAAAACAAGAAGAACTCGGCGAGTCAAAGCTTGACTCGCCGAGTTGGATCGAAGATTCGAGTTGGGACTCGACGAGTTGGGACCTTGACTCGACGAGTCACCTCTGTTTCTAGAAAAATATAAATAGGGACTTTTAGATCGAGATGGGGACTTCTCTGGAACCCTAGGAGGCTCAGATTGCGATTGAAGATACTGCTAGACCGAGAGAAGCTGAGGAATCAACCCTAAGTTCGTTTTTGAAGAGGATTAAGGCAAATTCTAATTCATTCTTATTTACGCTTTCGATTGAATCATGTTTGAACTAATTAAATTCGTTTTTGAGTTTGTTTTTACTTAAATTATGAACTAAAACCTTTATCTTCTGTTTAGGGTAGATGATTTTGTGAATATGGATTGATTTTATTGTTAGAATTAATTTTAATTGGTGATATTGTTTTGTTAAGCTTGTTAAAGAACCTCATAGATTAATAACAACTATTTTCTGTTAATAAATCAATAATTAAGTTGTATGAACATCTCTTAGTTATTAATTTCATATAATTTATGTGACCACATAGTTATATGTCTAGGAATAACGAATGTGAAACTAGAACTAACTAGAAGATAGGTAAATTAATACGTGAGCTTGTGTGATACACCATCAACAAGAGGTTAATTGAATCACCAATTCAATTAACCATTACAAGTCTTACTTAACCCGAATTAATTAACTAGGGAACTTATTAATTTAGACAACTGGCCACTGCTTGAATTAATCTGTTTTCTAAGGATTAGCAATAACGAACGTGAACCTAATCATCTAAATCGGTAGCCAATGAAAAATTAATCCGATATATTTACCATAAAATCAACCATAGGATCAAATCACTCGAACCTAGACAGAAGTCCTTTTTATCATTGAATTTAGTTGCAATTTAATTGTTTAGTTGTTTAATTAATTGCTAGGTAAGTTTTAGTTAAGTTTCTAGTATTGTAAAACTAGAGAAACCCCTCCTATTTTATTATTTGTTTTAGATAATATTAGTAATTAGTTTAATTTTCGTTCCCTGAGTTCGATACCCTAGTTATTTAACTATACCACAATTGATAGGTCCACTGCCTTTGTGTGTCTAATTCGAAAGTGAAGAGTAGGATAAAACTTAGTTCGTTTCACACACATCAAGTACTTACGGTGTACGGCGAGGGTACTAGATCTAGATCAGCTTTCTACTCTGCTGCCAGAGCGAGACAGAGTTTACAGCAGGGTTGTATGGGTTTTCTGGCGTACGTGATGGATACGCGGGCTGTGTCAGAGAGGCCGAGTTCTATCTCCGAGGTTCCGATAGTGTGCGAGTTTCCTAATGTTTTTCCGGAGGAGTTGCTGGGTATGCCTCCCGAGAGGCAAGTGGAGTTTCGGATTGATTTGGTTCCGGGAGCGGCGCCTATCGCCAAGGCACCTTATCCCCTAGCACTACCAGAGATGCAGGATTTATCCTCACATCTTCAGGAGTTGTTGGGGAAGGGATTTATTCGACAAAGTAGCTCGCCGTGAGGAGCACCGATCCTTTTTGTCAAGAAAAAGGATGGCTCACACCGAATGTGCATTGATTACTGGGAGTTGAACAAGTTGACGGTTAAGAACCGTTATCCACTTCCGAGGATTAATGATTTATTCGATCAGCTGCAGGGGCATATTGGTTTTCCATGATTGATTTGAGATCCGGATATCACCAGATGAGAGTATGCGAGGAGGATATTCAGAAGACGGCCTTTAGAACTCGTTATGGGCATTACGAGTTCGTGGTGATGCCTTTCGGGCTCACCAACGCACCGGCGGCATTCATGGATCTTATGAACCAGGTGTGCAGGCCTATGTTAGACCAGTCGGTGATCGTGTTCATCGACGATATCTTAGTATATTCGAGATCCAGAGAGCAGCATGAGGAGCACCTACGAGAGGTTCTTGGGGTTTTGAGGTCGGAGAGGCTGTATGCAAAATTCTCCAAGTGTGATTTCTGGTTACGAGAGGTCCAGTTCCTGGGACATCTCGTCAATCAGAATGGGATATTTGTCGATCCGGCCAAGATTTAGGCGATTATCCGATGGGAGGTGCCGAGATCCCCAGCCAAGATCAGGAGTTTTCTGGGATTGGCCGGCTACTATCAAAGATTCATCAGAGATTTCTCCAAGATTGTCGTTCCTCTCACCAAGTTGACCCGGAAGGGCGTTACTTTTGTTTGGGGGCCTGAGCAGCAGACATCATTCGAGACTCTTCGCCAGAGATTGTGCGAAGTTCCGGTGTTAGCCCTTCTGGATGGAGTGGAGGACTTTGTGTTCTATTTCTATGCGTCTATCTCAGGGATGGGTACAGTGTTGATGTAGAGGGGTCACGTGATAGCATATGCGTCGAGGTAGCTGAAGCCTCACGAGACGAGGTATCCCACCCATGATTTGGAGTTAGGGGCGGTGGTGTTCGCCCTCAAGATTTGGCGTCACTATATTTATGGCGTTCGGTGTACTATATACACGGACCATAAGAGCCTGAAGTATCTCATGGATCAGCCCAACCTGAATATGAGACAGAGGAGGTGGTTGGATGTGGTGAAAGACTATGACTGTAAGATCATGTATCATCCGGGCAAGGCTAATGTGGTAGCCGACGCCCTGAGCCGTAGAGCCAAGAGCGCTCCGATCCGAGATGTGTGTATGGGGATGACGGTGATTACTCCAGTCTTAGATACCATTCGAGAGGCCCAGGTGGAGGCCGTGAGACCGGAGAACCGCAAGAAGGAGCGGGTGATTGGGCAGGTGTCTGAGTTTGTGACAGACAATCGTGGGATTATGACTTTCCGAGGGCGGATTTGGGTGCCCTATACTGGCGGAGCTCGCCGTATTCTGATGGAGGTTGCGCATAGATCGAGATTCTCGATCCATCCAGGAGCCACTAAGATGTACCTGGACCTGAAGAGAGATTATTGGTGGCCCTGTATGAAGAGGGACGTGGCTTGGGTAGTCGAGAGGTGCTTGACCTGTCGCTGGGTTAAGACCAAGCACCAGCTTCCTCATGGAAAGTTGCAGCCACTAGAGGTTCCCCAATGGAAGTGGGAACAGATTTCCATGGATTTTATCACCAAATTGCCAAGGACCGCGCGAGGTGTCGACGCGATTTGGGTGATTGTGGACCGGTTGACGAAGAGCCCTCACTTCCTTGCTATTAGTGAGAGTTCTTCTGTAGAGAGACTGGCCGAGATATATGTAAGAGAGGTGGTAGCTCGGCATGGAGTGCCGACATCGATAGTGTCAGACCGGGATGTACGTTTTACGTCCAGGTTCTGGAAGAAGTTTCATGAGGAGTTGGGTACGCGATTGCACTTCAGTACATCCTACCACCCCCAGACACACAGGCAGAGTGAGCGGACGATTCAGACGCTCGAGGACATGCTTCGAGCGTATTGGACTTCGGTGGAAGTTGGGACACATATCTGCCCTTGGCTGAATTTTCTTGCAACAATAGCCACCATTCCAGTATTGGTATGCCTCCTTTTGAGCTTCTTTCTGGGAGGAGGTGCCGAACTCTTATCTGTTGGGGAGAGGTGGGGCAGCGAGTGATGGGTAACACTGAGATAGTGCTCAAGACGACTGAGCAGATTCAGCAGGTCAGACAGAGGTTACTGACGGCCCAGAGTCACCAGAAGAGTTACGCAGATAGGCGACGATCCGAGCTTCAGTTTCAGGTTGGAGAATTTGTCCTCCTGAGGGTATCCCCGTGGAAAGGGGTGATCTGATTCAGGAAGAAGAGCAAACTAGGGCCCCGATACATCGGCCCTTTCAGGGTGACCGCCAGAGTGGGTAAGGTAGCGTACCGTTTGGAGCTACCTTCGGAGTTGAGCCAGATTCATAACACCTTCCACATGTCTCAGTTGAGGAAGTGTGTAGCCGATGAGACAGCAGTGGTGCCATTAGAGGACATTCAGGTGGATGCGAGCCTAAATTACATTGAGAGGCCGAATGCGATCATGGATCGAAAGGTGAAGGTTCTGTGGAACAAAGAGGTACCCCTGGTTCAGGTCCAGTGGCAACATCGGAGAAGGTCCGAGTTGACTTGGAAGCCGGAGTCTGAGATGCGAGAGCAGTATCCAGATTTATTTCCAGATCATGACTTCGAGGGCGAAGTCTGATTCTAGTGGGGGAGAATTGTAACATCCGAACTTCCAGGTATATTGTTTATTTATTTAATTATTTTGAGGAATATTGAGCTACTCGACGAGTCGGTGCTACAACTCGTCGAGTAGAGTCGCGATGTGCCACGTGGGATTAATGCCTACTCGACAAGTCCAAGAGCCGACTCACCGAGTAGACGCTGTGAAGAGAAACCCTAAATCCCCGGGTTTGGAGCCTATTTAAAGGTACTTATAACCTCATTTGCGGCTATACTTCCCTGAGAATAAACTCTAATTGGCATGTGTGCTTAAAGAGAGAGTTTTGTGCAAACTTTGAGCAATTGGTGCATCTTTTGAAGTGAAGAGAGGGACTCCAAGCCAAGACACGAGAAGGAGCTGCTAGATTTGTGGCTATTTCATCTCAGAGCTTCTAGGAAAGGTATAAAGCTTGCACCTTTCTCATTTGTTAAAGTAGATCTCATGATTTTGGGATTTTAGGGCTTTTTCTATCTAATATGTGGATCTAGAGTCTTGTGAGTTCATTTTCGGGTTTGAACTTCAGATTTGGACCATGTGAGGTCCCTAGCGTCCAAAAGCTTCTGCTTTATTCAGCCATAATGGTGATCTTGAGTGAAAAACCCTTTTCAAGGTCTGTTTTGGCATTTCTAGCCCTAAGTGCCATGCATGGACGTAAAGTATGTGACTTTACGTGATAAATGAGCCTTGAGAGTGCAGATCTAGAGTTTGGGAAGGTTTTCTACGTTGAAATCGTCTGAATGAGAAAAGAGTCTGAATGGACTCACCGAGTCGAGGAACCGATTCGACGACTCGGTTAGGGTTTGTCCCGATGAGCTGGTCATGCTGTTACTCGGCGAGTTAGGGGTTAACTCGACGAGATGGACCCTCACAAAGACTTCTGAGGAACGACTGGACTCGACGAGTCACATGAGTGCACTCGGCGAGTCAGGTCAAACTGGTACTGTTGACTCGAGTTGACTTCTGTTGACTTTAGGGTTTGGTCAACGTAAGTAATGAAGACCATGGTGGGGTAAAATGGTATTTTTGTTGGGTTTTGAGCTTTCTAACACTCCTAAGTGTACATGCAACCCTAAATACCTTTGATCTATGTTTTCTCTATTATACATGCAAACATGATTATTCCAAGGTATTACCCTATCTAGCATACAATCTTTGATACTTGGGTAATAAAAACAAGTTAGAAGACATACCTTTTTATGTAGCTTGATTCCTTGATGCTTAAGAGCCGAGTGCCCCAAGTGTGACACCTCAAATGGTTCACACAACATCATCAACACTTGGAATAACCATGAGAAGAAGACACTCATGCTCAAATCGGCTAGCCCTCATATACATATCACTAGTGCCAATTTCTTGAGCTAAAGGGGTCGTTATATAGTGTGCACATTAGGGTTACACCATGTAACCCATGACTTTACCCATTCCTTATGCTCCATGGGTTTTAACCTCCATGGAGTATCCATGGGTCACCACATGGGTTAAACCCAACATAAGGAATCATGGATCATAAGCCCACATATATAAGAATGAATGATTTACACAATCAATCCCCATATATTTAATTAGTCTCTTTTTTATCGCTAAATTAAGTCCAAATTAATTCTTGATCAATACTAATTAAATAACATGATTTCATATTAATATATTAGAACTTATAATATATTAATATGTCACAAATGTTTTCTCCTCACAAACGGTCTATCCAAATGTCCCGATGCCATGCAACCCAAATGGACCATGCCGAGTCGGGTCAAGTACATACCAATTATAGTTATGGACTTAGACACTAATCCAACAATGAATCTAGTATGGTATCAAAACCTATGAATATAAATAGAACACTTTTTATTTATCACCATACTGATTACTCATTATTCATTGTTTCGGTTTTATCAACTTTATACTTGAATTAAAAACACTAGTTGTCCCATGCTCCAAGCATGTACACTATGTTCTTCTAAACAATAGCTTTGCCATACACCAAGTATGCACTCTATGTTTGTCTATGATCCTTACTTTGTGAACTAGATCGATTGAACATAATTTCAATGATTCTCTTTTCACACTTCCAAATCCTTATCGAAAATGTAAGAATTCCAAATTCCTCTCATTTACCGAAATCTGTTAGATTTTAAACTTATATGCATTGATCCTCTTGTAATGATTATGCACAAAGTCACAAAGGCTTGTCAATAGACATTACAGAGTATTCCAATGGAGATCAGCTCCATGGAAACACCCTTCTTGCATTAAGTTTTTCTAATCTTACACAGATTGAATAACTTCCAACTATGAAACATTTCCATATTCCCATTTTGACTGTCACTTCTGAACAAGAGTTGCCTCCTTTCAGAGTATGTCAATATGGTCCTTCCAAAATTTAACACTATACTTCCAACTGTCCCTGAGCACCCAATCTTTGGTAAACCATAGATTGTCCTCAACAATTGCTTAATAAAATTAGTCATATCCACTTCTAGACCTTTTCCCCTTCTTAATGCCTTAGGCATTTGGAAAATTTAGAAAGGATAAATATTATAGCACATGTAATCGATCATGTACCCAAAGCAAATGGGAGACGATTCATGATGTCTCACATAAAGACATGATTCTAGGCCAGTCTTTTTGCTATAATATCTCTATTTCTATTTGTCAAGTTCTCATAATTCAGATTATGAAAAGGGGATGTCGTAATCATAATCGAATTTTAGAACACAAATAATGGACCTATATATAGAATTTCCTTATGTTGAGCCATTCCAACACAAAATTCATATATACCCTTGACTAAAGATGATTAAAAACTCAATCTAAGCTTTTAGAATTGAAATGAAGTATAATTTCCTCTCCTTTAATTATAGCAAAACAACTTTTTCCCAATTGAAACTTTTTGTTTTCTATAATTAACATTGCTAACTTGCAACACTTATTATAATTATCATGCTCCCACTAACATGAAAAATTATTAGCATAACACTTATGCTCCCACTAGCTTTGACATGTACTCAGAAATCAGCTGGACTTCTAGAAATCAATACTTTATTGACTTTCTTACCAAAGTTCTGAGTTCTGATACGAAATGCTTTGATAAAACTTTATCAAGGTTATACACCTTTCCTTAGATAGCACACATGTGTGTCTAAACAATTTCAGAACTATGAAAAGGGATGTCGTAATCATAGTCTCAATTGTTCATACCTTTGCCATTCCTCACAAGTCCATGTTAGTGTGTTGGTTAACCACACACACTCCACTAACGACTTTGAGAATTCAAATACCACAACTGTTATCTACTTAAAAATCTACTTAGTGAAAGTGTTTCCTCACCATCATTTTCATGAATCGGAGAGAAACCTTATGACACTTAGATTGTTTATGGTGTAAGTATTCGTATCCAAACTCATATGGACTGAACTCAATCTTACTTTCTTGCCACCTGGCAGCACAAGGGCCTGTCATTGCTTCCAAGTTGTTATGCAACCAATTGAGAATTCTCAGAACTCATATGCAAAGCCAACTTTCACTGGAATGGGCACAGAAGTAGGAATATGTCAACACGATAGGTTATAAACCTCACGTCGTGTGCTAGTGTCAAACTACATGTTTTTATTCTTTATTAGATCTTGAAATTATTTCAGGATCTTTAAGACTCCCACTATCCTCTTGACATATTAAACTATCTTGCCAAATATTCAAGAGATAGTGCGGATTCTTTACCAAGAAAAACACTTCACACAATTGGCCTTAGTTGGTCTTTGTTTTATCCAAAACATCACAACTTACCAATTTCAAATGTACAAGAGTAGAAAACATTTTACTCTTACATTTGACAAGTGTTATAAACCTTCTTTAAGATGTGTCACTCAAGTTACAATCTTGGAGTATGACTCTAAGACTTGTTTTGGAACGAAGTATGACTCATCTTCTTGATTTTACCATTTCAACAATTCATGACTCCTCTTCTTAGCCATAAGAATGCACTAAGATGTCCTTAGAAGACCAATTGTGATATGGTTCTTTAATCATTAAGATGATCACAAAGCATGATACTAAAGTACTCTCCCATCTTTTCAGATTTGAGAAACTTTTATCTTTCTGCCTAATTTGATTCTTCTCATTCGTTCTGCCATACATCGAAACTTTTCCAATGTTTCAGAATTATACTTAAACTTGTAAGTATAATCTTATTTACTAAACTTATAGTAAATCATGACGAATAGTCTTATCGATCTTTTGTGGTGGACTTGATCAGTGCACTAGAATATGTACTCGATCCCTTAGTCCTTCACTTGACTCACATATATGCATGTGAACAAGGAATTAATCTTAATTTTCCAAAGATGAAAATTCTCATCCATCATCCTATACAACTTGCATGATTTCCAAGTTTCTATCCAACTGAAACCTTGGGTGATGAGACTCTTTCCTTATTTGGTAAATTATGACACTACCACAACCGAAAGAATCAAGTCCATTTTTCCAATATTGCTATCAATGGAATCATATAAACAATCATTTTTCACAAATGCCACTGTAAGGATATTTAAAATAAATATAAAATTAAAACCTTTTTATTTTATTTCAAAACTTTGCGGAAAAAACTTATCCTTACAGTGCAAATGCATATGAAAAACTTGTTGTTATCTATTCCTAAGCAATATATCATAACTCCTAAGAAACAGCTCAAAAATTCTGATCACCGAACCATGCGATCGAAATCCATCTTCACGATCAGAATTAGCATATACTTCCTTTAAGTTTCTTCACTTTTATTTGATTCTTAAAACAAGAACATGTGACCCAGTCACATCATGTAAGGAGAATCTCAGAATTGAAACTTAATAGAGTTACATAGTGGACTTCACCTGAAGTAGAATCAAACATCTTGACTTGATCAACCCTATGATCCTTCAGGTAAATAGGCAGTTTTGTAACCAATGCCCCTTCCTTTGGCAATATAAACATATGGACTCTATGGAAATGGTACACGGGACTATCACAGACTTAAACTTTCTCTTTACCATTTGGTTAACCGAGTTGACTATGGTCGATCCCTTTCCATTGGGAAGAGAAAGCTTTTTCTGGATATCCAATGTTACCATTGTCAGTGTCCATTTAAGGTTTGGGAAGTTGATCTTTTTAATCAAATTTGCTTTACTAGTCCTCCAAATCATTGCTGATTCACCAGCACCAAGCAAATAGATAAGATCATTTAAGGGTCATGTCATAGTCTTTTTCATAGTAGTCCCAAAGGAACTCACTATGTGACTTAGAAAGTGATTGAAAATCCAACTTTCTTAAGAATTTGACACCCAACTCTCCCGACTTGTCAATATGTGACTTCATCTCCAAGATGTGAGCACACATAGACTTTGCTTGCCAATAGGGCTTAAGTGACCTTGAACTTGTGGGTTAGGGAGAATAATTGGAGGAGGTGGAGGAAGTGAAGTTCCAAGAGATTTGGGAAGATCATAGATGTATGAACTAGACATCTTTTGGGAGATATTCAAGATAGTTGATCTAAAGTCCTTAATATAACACCCAATATGAAATATTAAGGCTAGGACCTAACACAATACTTTTATAACTTGGAAGAGGGATGTCGTAATCCAAGCTATAAAATATTTGAAGGTAGGCGAATGACGATTCACCAATTTCCACCATGACAACGAAATAATTTAATTAGGTTTTACTTGGATTTGAAACTCCTAGATCTTTTGAGATTCATTGAACTGTTCAATGGCATGTTTCAATCTCGAGTGTGCCCTTCAGGTTTTGTGACTGGGATGCCGATGATCACAAAACAAGGTATGAAGTAACCATGCAGATTACTTGGTACCCTTAATATTTACCCCTTAATCGATGTGTCGGTTAACCACACGCGCTCCACCGATACTATGATAAATATTAAGTTACCCTTTGCCTACCTTGTTAAGTCCAGCTAGTGTGCCGGTTAACCACACGCGCTCCACTAACCAACTTAAGCAAAGTGCAAAGTGTAATTTCATGGATTAGCACCTTATTCACATTTTCCTAAGTAATAAGATTGGGTATTAATAAGAGTTTAGTTACTTAGTATTTATCATTAATACTTTTAATGAAGGGAGAATTATAGTCCTTGTCCTACCCGTTCGGCTAACGACCCTCCATCAGTCAAGGAAGCGGTGGGTGAGAGTAGACACCCATTAAAATGCCATTTTATAGGTAGTAACCTTATACCCCCCTTATAGACCGGCTTCGTGAATGAGGCCTACTAACGCTAAGATTGACTTTGTTCTTATACATATATATAACTATTAACTATTAATATTATAATAGTATAAGGGTTGAATTTTAACTTTTAAAACTCTAAGGGCTTAACTTGGAATTAAAGTATTCATGAGGGGAAACTTTACAAATTCCAAAACTTGAGGGCAAGTTTTGAAACTATTCAATTCCATAACTTATGTGTTTAAAGTAGTTTTAATTCAAAACACTCTTCAAGTTCCATAACTTGAGGACAAGTTATGGAAGACTTTAAACCATTAAAAGAATATGACTTTTCTTTATTCATAACCTATGGAAAATTTTATGAGTTTTATGAATCTTAAATGTGACTTTTCGTATAACTTTAGGACAAGTTACAAAAATACATTTTAGAACCAACTCTTAGACTAATTTAGATTGAAAACATCAATTTCACATAACTTTTCTATTAATCTAAGCAACTCATAAGAACAAGATAATTCAAGTCAAACAATTTTCATGTAATTAGCCTAACCACGAAACTAATACAAAACATGAATCTATTGACAATTATATTTTGAATTAGATTATCATGAACATTACCACATAAAAACAGGTTTATAAGATCAAAAACAGCTTAGGGTAATATTTCTAGTCCAATTCCAGCCTTAAAAGTCAAAAATATGCTATCAGGGGGTCCAACTCGTCGAGTGCATGAACCAACTCGACGAGTTGGATGAATTTCTTCATGGACTCGGCGATTCCATCAGTGGACTCGGCGAGTCCAGTGCCCAGACAGCCAAAATTTTCGATTTTTCAGCCATTTCAACAAGTATAACATGAAAACAAGCCTAGGCTTTGATACCACTTTTGGGTTTTGAGCATTCTAACACTCCTAAGTGTACATGCAACCCCAAATACCTTGGATCTATGTTTTCTCTATTATACATGCAAATATGATTATTCCAAGGTATTACCCTATCTAGCATACAATATTTGATACTTGGGTAATAAAAACAAGTTAGAAGACATACCTTTTTATGTAGCTTGATTCCTTGATGCTTAAGAGTCGAGTACCCCAAGTGTGACACCTCAAATGGTTCACACATCATCAACACTTGGAATAACCATGAGAAGAAGACACTCATGCTCAAATCGGCTAGCCCTCATATATATATCACTAGTGCCAATTTCTTGAGCTAAAGGGGTCCTTACATAGTGTGCACATTAGGGTTACACCATGTAACCCATGAATTTACCCATTCCTTATGCTCCATGGGTTTTAACTTCCATGGAGTATCCATGGGTCACCACATGGGTTAAACCCAACATAAGGAATCATGGATCATAAGCCCACATATATAAGAATGAATGATTTACACAGTCAATCCCCATATATTTAATTAGTCTCTTTTTGATCACTAAATTAAGTCCAAATTAATTCTTGATCAATACTAATTAAATAACATGATTTCATGTTAATATATTAGAACTTATAATATATTAATATGTCACAAATGTCTTCTCCTCACAAACGGTCTATCCAAATGTTTCGATGCCATGCAACCCAAATGGACCATGCCGAGTCGGGTCAAGTACATACCAATTATAGTTATGGACTTAGAAACTAATCCAACAATTTTACCCATTCCAAGAGTTACAGAGAATGAGAGAACAACCTTTGGTGTAATTGAGTATGAGTGGAGTATTCATTAGAGATATGTATCTAATGTGTTAGGCGGAGGCTAGTTCGAGATTCCCGATATGACATCCCCAATTTCACGGCCAGAAAAGACCGATTTGTTTATGCTTTGTTTTATAAAATCAGAGTAATCATTTGATTAAAAGAGTTGCGGAATTTGTTCCCAAACAATATATGATAAGAATTTATCAAAACATTTCTTTAAAGAAAAAGGTATTTTCATTAAATAACAAAATCTCGGGATGTCATGTTCCGATACAGACCAAAAGCATAAACAGTACAATACAGACCTTACTACAGTTATTTACAACTACTGGTCTATAATCAAATATCTTGTTAAGTCATCCAACTTATGCTCTCGCGCCACTACCTGTAATACAAATAAAATTGAGTGGGTCAGGCTTGGGGGCCTGGTGAGTATATAGGGTTTTCAACCCACAATAATATAATTATTATATTCAATCATCAAACAATCAACCCAATTACCCATCCCCATTATCTTCTTTATTTCCTAAGGATTTACCGTAAGAATCAACTATCCTTTATTCATTCGGTCCTAAGGATTGACCTAAGGAATTGGCACAAACTCCATTGTTGCTCGAGGTTCCTATAACAAACACTAAATCCATAGCTTCCAAGGTTCATCTACACAGTACTAAATCCATAGCTACCAAGGTTCATCTACACAATACTAAATCCATAGCTACCAAGGTTCATCTACACTGTACTAAATCCATAGCTACCATCGTATTATTATAAAGCACTAAGTCTATAGCTGCCAGGGTTTTTATAGTACACCGGTGAACATCAAGTCCACAACACCTACAAGTTGCAAGCTTGTTAGTGTTCCACTGGACTGTCTAGAATAGTCCGTGGTTGTCATCCCTACTCTGCTGAATGACGGGGGCCATCGTTTGGGTAACGGTTTCACTCATTTTTCACCTGTCACCCTCATCTCATGATCTATATCATCTTTCGTCTCATCCTCAAACTCATCTTTCATCACACACCAACTATTTCGTCTACCCATGTTCTACCCAACATATTTGTAAATATAAATTACATATACAGTTTAAATCATTTAAAAACCTATATAAAACATTCATTCAGCGTCCATCTCAAGTAAACAAACAATATATAAACACATAGCACGTATCTTATAGCAAATACTTCATATTTATGTGTTAGAAGAAAGTAACTACACACTCACTTGTTAAGACGATTGTCGGACAGCACTACGGCTCTTCAAGTAGTATTCTTTGATGAAATCGGGATATCTTCACAAACCGGGCTTCTCGCGGGCAGAGCTTCGGCTTAAAACTCTTTTCTTCTCGGGATCTTCGGGGCTTCGGGACTCGCTTCGGGTGTCGGGATGATATCGGGGCTTCTGGGGTACTTCAAGAGGGCTAGAGAGGGTATCGGGAGTGAGAGAGTGAAGGAATTAGTAGCTATGGCCGGTTGCCTTTCGGTTTCTATTAATAGGGCCATTTTGTTGGATTCACGTCGTGAATCTCAAAATTCACGTCGTGAGTTCAGTAGTCATCAGGTGCGTCATCGCAACTTGTGTCTGTCAGGCTCCAGTAGTCATTAATACAGAGTTCACGTCGTGAACACTGTATTCACGTCGTGAACTCTGACACAGTGTCGGGGTTCGCGCCCCAAACTTCAGAAATTTATATCCTTCGCATACGAGCTCCGTTTTCGACGTTCTTTATATCCACGCGTAGGTGAGATTATGCTCTACAACTCTCGTTTAGACTCCGACAGCTAATTTTGACTTTAACTTTTATTATATTATTTTTAGTAGGCCAGGACAGGAAAACTCCGTTAGGAATTCACAACTCCTTCATCTGACGTCCGTTTTCGTCTGTCTTTTTACCATTGGACTACTATCGACGAGATCTTCGATTCTCGTTTAGATTGTTTCGGCTAGAAACCACTCGATCTCATATTCGAACTTTGGGCTGCATACCGCTAAGTCGAAACTTCGAAAAATCATAACTTCCTTATACGAAGTCGGATTTAGACGTTCTTTTTATGCACGCTCTCGGTTTAACGTATTCTACGACTTTCGTTTAGATCACTAAGGCTAAATATCGCTCTATCGTAAATTCACTATTTACGTCACGCAGTGTCGTATCGGTTCTGTCACAAAACTTCGACAGGTCATAACTTCTTCGTTATAACTCGGATTTCGGCATTCTTTATATGTTCGGAAACTTTGCCACGACCACTACAACTTAGATAAGATTATTCATTCTAAATAATCTTCTATCAAAAAGTCATTTTTGACGCTTATCGTCTCTAAATTGACTAGCCCTGATCTGTGGGCGTTACACCCGAGTACGAGACTTTTACTTGCTAGCTTAAGAGGTGAGTCTTCTCACTATACTTACCTTGAGTTGTAACCTATGTGTGACCAGAGGGTCTTATGTGCATATACTGTATATTGAGATATCCTGCTATTTGTCTTTGTGATATGTATGATGTGTATTATATTGAGTTGCTGAGTTGAGGGACCGGAGCCTGAGACACATTTGACCAGAGGGTCTTATCTGAGTATAGCCATGAGAGGCTGATGAGATATGAGTGGTATTTTGGGGAACTCACTAAGCTTTATGCTTACTGTGTTATGTGTTATGTGTTTCAGGTACTTCTCAGGATCACGGGAAGGCGCCGGCGTGATTGTACACACTTGTTCATGATTATGTGGAGGATTCTGGGATTTGAATTTTGTTGGGAATTTATGTTGATATTTGAGACACTTATGTTTTTATGAAATATAATATATGCGTTTTATGTGTTTTATAATGAAAATTTACGATGTTACATCATTTTTTATGATCTTCGATAAGAAAAGAGGGGCTGAAGTGGGGGATGATCTTGAGTAAGATTTAAAGAGTAAGTGTGTGAGAGTTAAGAGAAAATAGAAGGAAAGGGGAGGAAGATGCTTGTGATATCTTTCAAGCTATTATGAGATCATTTAAGATTTAATCATATCTTCATCTTGTTGATGATTAATGATCTGGTTAGGACTTAGTTTCAAAAATTTATGTGAGTTATAGGAAGGAGAAAGGAAGGTGTTAGTAGTATCTTGGAAGATTTAATGTGATCTTTAAGATATATCTCAAATATTCTTCTAGTTGAAGTTCTTAAGTATCTAGTTAGGATTTGATTTTGTCTAGCCATCTCGTTACGAGGGATAGAGGTAAACGAATTCTATAGAAATAACTAGAATTAGATTAAGCTAGTTAATCCCATGTGCTTCTTAATATTGCCATATCCTTATTATATTAAATACATAAATAGCATGTTCATATAATGAGTGATTGTTGAGAAATATTTGAAAGATACGTGAGCAAAGGAAAGAATAGCTAGGGAATATTTTAAAATGAATTTTTAGTTTATCCTTGGATGAGTTTGCCATATATATATATATATATATATATATATATATATATATATATATATATATATATATATATATATATGATCGATAGCCTAATGTATAAATATGTACATGTAAACGTTTCATAAAAGTGTTATTTATTTTCCGTCATCTTAGTTCATAAATAACTCAAGTTGATTTCTTACAATTTTGTATTTAAGCCCGTTGATGGTATAAAACGTGAAAATTCCAAATAGGTCCATGGAAATCAAATATTTATGTTAACCGAAACCGTGTCAAAACAGAAATTAGAGTTACGTGTTCGGTTGGTTTTTATTTGACTGTTTTCACAAAATCGGTTTTAATTCGGTATAACATATTTTAAAAAAGGACTCTAATGTTTAGACGCAAGTCTTTGGTCAAAATACGTTTTTAAGTTATCAAATAACACGTAATCGATTCTTTAAGCAATTTTAGGTAACATAACTTCTATTGCTTATAATTAATATAGATCACTGCACGATAGTTTATATTTTACCAATGGTTACATAAAGAAAAAAATGTTATTTATCCATCAATTTGGTCTTTAATATAATCAATGTTTGATTAAGTAAGTTCGTCTCAAATATAAACAAACGTGAACTTAATGATTAGGAAAAAAAACTTCAGGTTGCTTAATGCGGAGGAGTTGAGCACATGTAAATGGTTCAAAAGATTTAGGATGTAACAAAAACCTTAAACCTGGTTTTGGATCAAGAGAGATATATATGAACTTCGTAAGAGGCTTCTTCCCGATATGTAAAAAAGTTGTTCTTTTGGATAGTGAAGTTTTGGTGATTTTGCATCTCTAAATTGTGATGAACGATTGTTCTTTTTATGAGATAAATTTTGTGTTTTATCATAAAAACCTTGAATCTCAATAATCTCACTATGTTATTGTGATAATTGTAGTTATTTAAAGATTCAATATACATTGTTGAGAGAAAAACTTAGAGACACACTTGAACAAACGTTAGAACAAGTAGATTGCGGAATAGTTAATCACGAATGATCTAAAAGCTCAACAATAATATTAATAAGTTAGAGTTAGATAGGTAGAGAGTTAGTTGCGGAAAAGTAAAGAAATAGAAATGACAACAATTGTTATATCAAGTATACACATAAGTTGATTCATAACAAGGAATGCATTCAAACCAAGTTAATAAGGAAGATCAAACTTAGTGATTAAGTCACGAAAGACTTGCTCAGAAGAGAGGTTATAATTACTAGTATTCTAGTAAGATTTGAGAGTAAGAAGTGATGCGTAGTAAGATAGAGAGATAGAAAAGATAACTTCAGAGAAGTGTATTCAGAATAGATAGATGCATGTGTTGAGATCCTTGAATACAAAGAGAATGAGCTCTATTTATAGAGACTCACGAAGTACAATAGATTACATCTCTAACAGTAGCCATGTAAGGCATACTGGACAGTAGATAGTATTACAATAAAGACAAGTAAAGTAATCTAGTAAAGTGACTGTGGTAGATTGACACTCCGGATGCGGTTGTTGATGAAGGAGCTTGACTGCGGGTGCTTGATGGCTGCGGTAGCTGAAGTTCAAGAGGGTCACTTTTATGATTCAACAATTTCCCCCTAAGTGACCTCTTTAACTTTTGTTCAGCTGTCAAGTTTAAGGAACTTAATCAGGATCCACCAAAACTTCCTGATGTTTTCCAACCAGATGATTCTCCTTAAAATCTCGAACTTGACCTCTGCAGTAGTGTGTTTCGATCTTTCAACTGCGGTTCGGCAGATATCAAGTTGCTTTCTGGTGAGACGATGCATGGCAGTCATAGGAATGAAGTATTTGACATTATCGGTCTTCCATTTGAAAATGACTCCAAGTTCAGGAAAATTGGTTGCACCTAAGGATCTTTCTTGATAGCCTTCGGTAGGCATCGGTGCAGGATCAAGTGGTGGCAGATCAAATTTATGGGCAATGGTGGGATAGATGTATGCATCGATTTTAGCAAAATCACAGACCGTTTCTTTCAAAAAAGTATTAGCCCTTTCAAGCGCAATCTTCATCTTCAGATGCTTTTCCGAATTGTTCTGAAACACCTTAGCTATAAGCAAGACTTCTTATGGATTCATGCAAGGGAAGTCAGCTTGGGTGCGAACATAGTCGTGTCCTCTTCTAGTGAGGGTGTACTGGATGAAGTCAGCCTTCATGAACTTCCGGACCTTGTAGTTCTTGACTGCGGATGGTCTATCGTTAGACCATATTTTCTCAATGGGAGAGGCATGCTTAGCATAGAAATGACTAAGTCTCTCAAATTCCATTGGCAGTCTTTTGTGGTCAGGAAGGCTGCGGTCAAATTGCTCAAACACTGTGAAGTATTTGGCATTTGGAAAGATTGGGACATCCCAGTAACCATCCAAAGGAGGTTCAGCATAGGTGAGGTGAGGTCTGTAGTCTTCATCAAGCAGTCTGCGGTGTGGATTGATCCAAGAATTTATCAATGATTCGTCCATGATGGTATCAAAACCGCATTCTCTCCATATGAGCTCTGCCAGTTTAGCTGCCTTCCAATCTTTTTTCCTTTGGGAGGTGGCAGGAGAATTGTTTGAGCTTGGAGAGGACATGTGCTCAACCAGGTTTTTGAAGTGAGGGGGAGTCTCTGGTTTGTCAGGGTTGATCTCCTTTTGTGGTGGAGTGTTATGAGGAGGTGGAGTATGATGAGATGGTTGCGGTGAGGGTTGCGATGTAGGAATTTTTTCCGTGATGATGGGGGGACTCTGATGCTGTGAGGTGGAGTGATGTGAATGATGGACTTCTTCTTCACTTCCCCCTCTTGAGGAATGCAACCCAGGGGCTTCCTCAAGCCATTGACGAAGGCCATCAACTTTGGCAAACACGTTTTGCAATTGAGCTTTGAGGTCATCTGCCAGTTGTTGATTATTAGGGATAGTGGAGTTGAAGAGCAGTTTATGAATTTCTTTTGTGAGCTGAAGAATCTTGGGACCGTGGAAGTTGGAGGACAGGGATCGTTGCAGTCTATTGATTGTGGCTTGAAGAACTGAGATAGTGGACTCATACGCAGTGTGAGTCTCAGCTATCAGTTTTTGAGACTGTGTGGCTTGATCCGCAATGGCTGCTTGGAGATCCTTTTTGATTGCGGTCACCTCAGAGATGAGGCGTTCCGCAGCAGCCATGAAGTCCTTGTGATCTGCTTTACGGTTGTTGTCAAGGGACCGGATTCCCATTTCAATTTTGAGAGAAATTCTCTCAGCAGCCAATCGCTCATGCGTTTCCAAACGCTCTATCCGTTCGATGAGAGACTGCGGTCCTGGGGTGTCTTTTGGTTGCGGTTGAGTTGGATTGACCGCAACTAGAATTTGATCAACTTTAGCTTGTAAGCTCAGAAATTCTTTTCTCGTGACCGTATTCTTCTTCTTTTTCTTCTTCTCTTTGGGTTTGGAAGTTGAATGATGAGAGCCACTGGATTCCTCTTCTTCATCGAACATCATCAGGTCATCATCAGAGGGACTGGGCTTATTTACCTCCTGAATATCCTCATCATCAAGACCAAAGGTGGGAGCAGAACTGACTTCTATTGCGGTTCCTTCGTCTTGTGATTCATGGACTGTTGGAGTTGGAATTGGGTTTGGAGTTGCTCTGGAGGGGCCTGCACCTTCGCCTGTTGCTTGGGCTTTAAGGATTGTTTCAGCCATCTCGGTCATCCAGTCTTGAACCTTTTGAATGGTGGCTACGGTATTGGCATTATTGATTGCATCTGCCCAATACTTAGCCACTGACTAGATATCTTGTTCCTTTTGTTGTTGTTGCTTGAGCTGTTGTTCCTTGCGGGCTTGGAATGCCCTCTTGAAAGCGGCATATTTCTTGATTTCTGACTCAGTTACTGGAGTGTAGCGTAACCATGAGTCATTTGATTCATCTCCGTCAAATCCTTGAAAGAGCACCGAAGTGTCCTTCGGGTCCACGGATCCCTGCACATTTGTGCTCACCGTGCCTAAACCACCTGCTGCGGATGTAAGCAGAGTAGGATTTCCTGAGCTTCCTTGGTCGCCTTGACCCATAGTCAAGTTTGGCCTCGGCTCAGTTCTGGCATGGGCGGAAGAAATGCCCTGCGGTTGGGGAGGTGTTTGAAGTGTTTGGGTTACGTTCAAAAGGATGGAGTGCAACTCCTCAGAAGAAAAGAAATGCAGTCGGGAAGCCTTGGAGACCTTAGGTCGTGCACCAGTGTCATCCTCTTGGGAGTGAACTGGGGGGGAGTCTCCACGAAGTGATGAAACAAACTCACTTTCTGAGCTTGAGTGGTATTCGATGGTGGTGGTGAATGGGTATGTGGCCACCCTAAGGACTACCGGAGCCTTTTGAGAGGCTTCAGTATCGTTCCGGTCACGCATTTGGCCAGAGGTATCAGTTTTCCTTTTCTTAAGGATGGCAATTGGTTGCGCATCCTCATCAGAGTCACTATCAGGTGTGGGTGCGGTTGGTTTGGTTTTACGTTTCTTGGTGGGTGCGGTTGTTTTGGGAGCAACCTTCTTGGGGGTTCTTTGTTTCTTCTTGGAGGCCAATTGCTTTCTTCTTTGAGAAAGATTGGATAGAGTAGTGGAAGAAGGGACTGCGGTACCTTCAAGGTTAGGGATTACGGATGGGTTTTGAAGAGGCGGGGTAGGAAGGTATAGGGCAATACCTTCCGTAGCCTCAATATGATCGGAGACATCAGCAGTCTCAAGACCAAGAGTAGACAGAATGTGGGTAGGAAGGCTTCGAATTGGTCCAAAAATAGATTGATTAGATGAAGGATTATACCTTTTGAGATCCTTGGGGACAAAGAAATTGATGTCACTGCCCATGTCGATCCCTGCATCCGCATGGAGGTCTGAAATGCACAGGGACCAGAACCTTGCAAAAGTGAGTTTAGTTGGGTTCTCCCTTGGGCTCTCCTTGGGAATGTATTGAAGAAAGTCGTCCCATAGGATCTGCCCGTAGTTTACGTCATGACTTGTGAAGATACTCCACACCAGCTCCAGAAGTTTGAGTCCCATATTGTCCGTGCCTCCGGTTCTGCCCGACAGACTGCGGATGACGAAGTGGCAAACAAATTGCCAGACCGCAGGCAGTCGGTTTTTCTTGAATTCACCAATTCCTCTAATCTTCTTCTGATATCCCATCTGGTAAAGTGCCGAGGTGACGTCTGTCATAGATGGGGTGAAAATTTTGATCAAGGGATGAACAAGGAGGTTAATGGCAGAAAGAAACTTTTCTTTGGAAAGAATGACCAAAGAATCGTTAACTAGGTTAAGATGAACTTCTTGTAGGTTTTCGAGTGGGCGATAGGCTGAAAAGGCACATTTGAATAAGGTTGAGATTGGGACAACGTCTGTGAAAGCATCGAAGGGGCCAAACAGGGGATGATTCTTCAAAAACTTGATCATCAGCTTGATCGGAGCATTATAGGATGAATGATCTTCGAATATAGCTCTGAAGTTGCTTGAAGCAATCGTAGGAGAGTCTGAACCAGTAGGGTTCACTGATCCAGATGTCTTGGATTGTTTCTTGGAGGCACCGGATTTCACCATTGTTGAAGCTTGAGAGAAAGAGTAGAAAACAGAGTGCTTGTGGGTTTTGAGAGGGAGGATTCAATGTTCAGAAAGCGTAAAGTGTTTTCGGGAAGAAGAAGGGTTTATATAGGGGTGAATTGGATTAGTAACTATTTTTACCCTAGGTAAAAGAGAGGATAGGGTAAAAGGTCGTTTGGAGGGAATCTTTGAATTGGGGATTAAATCTCAGCCACATAAGACGAAACGGTTTAAAAAAAGGTTTTGAGATTTTACCAAAAGGGGATTTGCATTTAATGAAAAGTCAGACGTACATCATTACGTCAGGTGATCGTGTGGTGAGGGGACAAGAAGTTGTAACGGATGGGACGTGTTGGGTAAGAGGAAAAGACAGATTAAGGATGCGTTTATGGAAAAGCGTTCTTTTTGTCATCATACCTAAAATAGGTCTGACACAAGGTTTATTCAAAAAGGAGAATGAGACAGTTTCTCAAGGAATGTTTTTTTTATTAATGTTTTATTTAATGAAGGATCATTAAATAGCACACTATGATACAAGGGTTGATGAAACAGTTGAAAATTATCAAGGTGATTGCGGATGGAAACTTCATTGGGATGACCAGATGTCATTGTGGATGATCAGATGTCATTGCGGATGATCAGATGTCATTGCGGATGGATAGATATATGACTACAGTAGAAGAAACTGAGAAGAGCGCTTGTTCAAAAGGTTAGTAATAACAAACAATAAGGACCAATGAGAGATACATATGATATATGGTTGCGGTACATAGACTGCGGTACCAAAACCATCTGTCATAAGTAACTTTCAGTTAGAACCGCAACGGAGACCAAGTATGGTCTGCGGTATCTAACAATTCAAAAAGAATTGTGCGTCTGGATTCATCATTCCTAACATTTGTAGGAAGGTGTTAAGTTTTGTGGAGTCGAGCGCTTTTGTGAACACATCAGCAATCTCTTCATGAGAATGAACAAAGATGAGTTCAATGTTACCTTTCAAGATGTGGTCTTTGATGAATGATACCGTAGTTTGATATGCTTAGTCTTGGAGTGCTGAATTGGATTGTGAGAAATAGCAATAGCACTTTCAGAGTCACAATAGATCGGTATCCTCAGCATTCTATATCTGTAGTCCAATAGTTGAGTTTTCATCCAAAGGACTTGAGAACAACAGTTGGCTGCGGCCACATACTCAGCTTCTGCGGTAGACAGAGATACACAACTTTGTTTCCTTGATGACCAGCTGACGAGTCTTCCACCCAGAAATTGACATCCACCTGAAGTGCTTTTTCGATCTAGTTTGCATCCGGCGTGATCTGCATCTGTGAATGCTTGAAGGCTGAAATCATTGCCTGCGGGGTACCATAATCCAAGAGACTTGCTTCCTTTCAGGTACCGTAGTATCTGTTTGGCTGCGGTCATATGTGACACTTTTGGGTCAGCCTGATACCTTGCGCATACGCCTGTTGCAAAGACAATGTTTGGCCTGCTTGCGGTGAGGTACATCAAAGCGCCTATGATACCTCTATAAGTCTTGTGATCCACATGCTCAAGATACATGATTCGTCAACCAAAAATCAAGAGCGCCAAGTCATAATATCCCATAAAGTGAAGAATGCGAAACAACTTTGTTGATCAATCGCCGTTGCGATGCAAGCATCACAAAAAATAATATGAAGTCTGACTGCGGTAGGAGTATTCTTCCAATAATAACCGGCATGAAATGAACCAATGTGACAATCCAAAGTTCGGTTGTGGCAAAAATTGGTGTTAAAAAAATAATTGGTGTAATAAAAAAATAATTGGTTTTAATAAAAAAAAATGGCTAAATAAAAATAATTGGCTAAAATAAAAAAATTGGTGTTAAAAAAAATAATGGGCTAAATAAAAAAAATTGGTGTTAAAAAAAATAATTGGCTAAATAAAAAAAAATTGGCTGAAAAAAAATAATGCAGAAAAAAAAATCTGAATAAAAAAAATAAAGTCTTGAAAAAAGGAGGGGAAAAAGGAGGGGAGTGGAGGAAAAAGGAGGAGGAAAGGAGGGGGGGAGGAGGAGGAGGGAGGGGCTGAAGGAAGAAGAAGGAGGAAGGGGGGCTGAAGAGAGAGATTCGAAGTTGAGGAGGGGCTGAAGAGGAGAAGATCCGAAGTTGGAGGCTGGTTGCGGGTCTAGGGTGGTTGCGGATGAGAGAGGGTGGCTTGGGTGGGAGGTCGTTGCGGTGGGAAGGGTTGGGTGCGGATGGTGGGCTGCGGATGGATGGTCTTGAGTGCGGTGGACGAAGTGGCTAGGCTGACTGCGGTAGGGGAGGAGGCAAGAGGAAGCGAGCTGCGGTCCGAGATGGAGAAAGACGCCTGCGGTCCGAACCGAACTGGAGTGGAGCGCCTGCGGTGCGAGGACCTCGGTCCGAAAAGAAGGACTTCGGTCAGCAGGCAGGTACCGCAACTGCGGTCAGCAGGTAAGGAATAGGGTTCGGTGTCTCGGTTGCGGACCAAGAGGCTGCGGGTAGGGACTTCGGATCAGGGGCTGAGAAGGGTTGCGAGTAGGCTTCTAAGGGGACTCCGGTAGGCAGTTTTTGGCTGCGGTTCGGGGGTCCGGAAAGGGATGAACAGGTGACGAAAAATGCTATTTTTTCATGAAAAATGGTACCGCAAAGGCCATTTATTCATATTTTAATAAGGGAATTTTTTTATAAAGCATTTTAAGTCAACATGTGGTCTTGGGAAGGCAAAAGGAAGAGTGTGCAGGGGGTTTTTAGGGGACAAAAGGTGATGGGAAAGGACAATGTCACATGGTTTTTGTCTTTTTAAGGGAGCAAATAGTGGAATACTCTTTACCTAAAAGAGTAACAAGGACAATTGACTTTTTGCAAACAAATAATACGTCCAAATTTCTTCAAATCAAAGATCCACAACAACAATTTTATAATTGAGAGATATGAAGATAATACCTCTTATGATGAGAAAAAGTGCTGGGAAATAGTCTTCAAAAGAAATTCTCCACTTTCTTCATGAATAATAAGTCCATTAATCTTTGTGTCTTCACATCCAAGAAAAAGAACCTCCTGGAGAACATCTTCAACATTTTAGAGACCACAAAAATAATAACTTTTTAAGAACATCTTCTTCCAGCAATAAATAAAACGAGCAGCAGCAGCAACAATTTATTTTACTAAGATAGAATCACCCAGAAAATAGAACTAAGAACGAACTTCATAAAAAAAATTTCGGTAAGAAACCCGAAAATTTTTCTTGCAGAAACACGGAAAAATCACAAGATAATCACCGAACGGGAGTCGTTCCCTTGAACTAATCGTGAGATCTTCAAGGCACGGCTCTGATACCAATTGTAGAGACCCATTTTTATAACGAACGGTGAGTGCGGAAGAAGGATATCTCGAGATTAATCGTGTTTTTGTAAGTATGAACACCAAGAACATATTATGAGTTCATAAGAAAAAGACTAAGAACAAGAGAGAATAATCATAATATTGCATGAAGAACATGGTGGGAGAGAAACTCTCCCTGGGTGGGAGAACCCACCAACTTTCTCTCTCTAGGATTACATTGTAAGAAAAGTAATCACTAACTTAGAAAAAGTGAGCTAGCTAGAGTAATAAATGATCAACTCTCCCATTATATAGGAGGGAGAGTATTTACACCATAAATACAATAAAGGGAAAATACAACCTAACAAACACTCATTATTTGTGGAGCATTTCCATGCACCAACATTCTCTCCCTAAATGCTTACAAATGATGAGAGATCCAATAAGTGATACAAGGCTATAATACAGTAATCCGACTAGCAAGTGTGGTAATAAAATGAAATCAAGTGCTGAAATGTCTCTGAAACTCTGAAGTGTCTGTGAATTCTGAAACTGGTCATGAATCTCTGAAATGAAGGTCTTCGGCTTCAAAGCACAACCAATGAAGTAGAAAAAATAAGATCCAAATCTTCAAACCAGTAATAATCACCCGAAGAAGGAGGTCACCATGAGCAAGTAGAAGATCCAATAAAAGAAACACTTCGGCTTCAAAAGTCTGAAAAACATCTTGAGTTCTCGAATCATAATACACCAAAATTCTTCAAAGAATAACCTGCTAAAAATGTGAAGCATCCATAAAATGAAGTCCGGATAAAAATAATGTGAGTCCAAAAACATGGTCCAGCAATGCCGAAAATTTGATCCAAGGACCAAAAATAAGTTCCACGTCACATTGCCAAAATAATCTTCGTCTTCAACATATCACAAATCCAAACTCGTGAAACCATCAGATCTGAACCGGATGCGAACACAAAATCATCCTGTGGTAGAGTCCGAATAATAAATAATCTGAATCGGAAAACATCGAGTAATGCTAAAAATTTGATCCGTAAAGACCAAAAAGAAGTGCCACATCGCATCACTAAATAAATAATCGTCTTCAGAAGTCTTCAAAATCCAAACTCAAACAATCATAATAACCAAATCCGGATGATATTCTCTCCCTATTTTTGATAACCAATGACCGGATATCAAAAATCAACAAATCATCGGATGGAGAGTGTCGGATACCAAGAGCTAATAGAGAAGCTCTCCCTAGATGTATGAAGGGTCTCGATAAGAAACGAGACAGAGTAAAAGAGATACTCTTGCGGTCATGAGGAGGCGGGTGACATAGTTGCTGAAGTTGTGCTGAGAATAATCTGTTGTGCCAAAAGTATATCCAAATATCCAAACTGCGGTGCCGGAACATTTGAAGTGGTCGTCAATAGAGAATAAAGTCCACATGCTCAAGATACATGATTCGTCAACCAAAAATCAAGAGCGCCAAGTCATAATATCTCATAAAGTGAAGAATGCGAAACAACTTTGTTAATCAATCGCTGTTGCGGTGCAAGCATCACAAAAAATAATATGAAGTCCGACTGCGGTAGGAGTATTCTTCCAATAATAACCGGCATGAAATGAACCAATGTGACAATCCAAAGTTCGGTTGTGGCAAAAATTGGTGTTAAAAAAATAATTGGTGTAATAAAAAAATAATTGGTTTTAATAAAAAAAAATGGCTAAATAAAAATAATTGGCTAAAATAAAAAAAATTGGTGTTAAAAAAAATAATGGGCTAAATAAAAAAAATTGGTGTTAAAAAAAATAATTGGCTAAATAAAAAAATTGGCTGAAAAAAAAAATAATGCAGAAAAAAAATCTGAATAAAAAAAATAAAGTCTTGAAAAAAGGAGGGTTTTAAAAAAAGGAGGAGAAAAATGAGGGGAGGGGAGGAAAAAGGACGAGGAAAGGAGGGGGGGAGGAGGAGGAGGGAGGGGCTGAAGGAAGAAGAAGGAGGAAGGGGGGAAGAGAGGGATTCGAAGTTGAGGAGGGGCTGAAGAGGAGAAGATCCGAAGTTGGAGGCCGGTTGCGGGTCTAGGGTGGTTGCGGATGAGAGAGGGTGGCTTGGGTGGGAGGTGGCTGCAGTGGGAAGGGTTGGGTGCGGATGGTGGGCTGCGGATGGATGGTCTTGAGTACGGTGGACGAAGTGGCTAGGCTGACTGCGGTAGGGGAGGAGGCAAGAGGAAGCGAGCTGCGGTCCGAGATGGAGAAAGACGCCTGCGGTCCGAACCGAACTGTAGTGGAGCGCCTGCGGTGCGAGGACCTCGGTCCGAGAAGAAGGACTTCGGTCAGCAGGCAGGTACCGCAACTGCGGTCAGCAGGTAAGGAATAGGGTTCAGTCTCTCGGTTGCGGACCAAGATGCTGCGGGTAGGGACTTCGGATCAGGGGCTGAGAAGGGTTGTGAGTAGGCTTCTAAGGGGACTCCGGTAGGCAGTTTTTGGCTGCGGTTCGGGGGTCCGGAAAGGGCTGAACAGGTGACGAAAAATGCTATTTTTTCACGAAAAATGGTACCGCAAAGGCCATTTATTCATATTTTAATAAGGGAATCTTTTTATAAAGCATTTTAAGTCAACATGTGGTCTTGGGAAGGCAATAGGAAGAGTGTGCAGGGGGTTTTTAGGGGACAAAAGGTGATGGGAAAGGACAATGTCACATGGTTTTTGTCTTTTTGAGGGAGCAAATAGTGGAATACTCTTTACCCAAAAGAGTAACAAGGACAATTGACTTTTTGCAAACAAATAATACGTCCAAATTTCTTCAAATCAAAGATCCACAGCAACAATTTTATAATTGAGAGATATGAAGATAATACCTCTTATGATGAGAAAAAGTGCTGGGAAAAAGATTTCAAAAGAAATTCTCCACTTTCTTCATGAATAATAAGCCCATTAATCTTTGTGTCTTCACATCCAAGAAAAAGAACCTCCTGGAGAACATCTTCAACATTTTAGAGACCACAAAAATAATTTCTTCTCCCATTTTTCTTCATTTCTTCAACAGCAAAAATAATAACTTTTTAAGAACATCTTCTTCCAGCAATAAATAGAACGAGCAGCAGCAGCAACAATTTATTTTACTAAGATAGAATCACCCAGAAAATAGAACTAAGAACGAACTTCATAAAAAAACTTCCGGTAAGAAACCCGAAAATTTTTCTTGCAGAAACACGGAAAAATCACAAGATAATCACCGAACGGGAGTTGTTCCCTTGAACTAATCGTGAGATCTTCAAGGTACGGCTCTAATACCAATTGTAGAGACCCATTTTTATAACGAACGGTGAGTGCGGAAGAAGGATATCTCGAGATTAATCGTGTTTTTGTAAGTATGAACACCAAGAACATATTATGAGTTCATAAGAAAAAGACTAAGAACAAGAGAGAATAATCATAATATTGCATGAAGAACATGGTGGGAGAGAAACTCTCCCTGGGTGGGAGAACCCACAAACTTTCTCTCTCTAGGATTACATTGTAAGAAAAGTAATCACTAACTTAGAAAAAGTGAGCTAGCTAGAGTAATAAATGACCAACTCTCACTTTATATAGGAGGGAGAGTATTTACACCATAAATACAATAAAGGGAAAATACAACCTAATAAACACTCATTATTTGTGGAGCATTTCCATGCACCAACATACATTTATTATAAGAAAGATAGATATTTTCCGGATAATGTTGTATAATTGTAAATTATATTCATTTTGTTTGTAGGAGTATTTTTGTCATTTTTCATTAATTGCATTTCATTCATTCGTCTTTTTCTACTTACTAAACAAAATGAATTTTCTATTCAATAGTTAACTGTAATATATACCTAGAAATCATGCATATGCGGAACGTAATATAACATGTGTATGCAACACAAAAATAATATAAAAATAAACTGATCAATTTCAACATTCAGCATAGTCAATCTAATATGTAATCAAACAACATGGTTTTTGTCATAATAAAATGAGTCAGACTTCTGACTCAGTCAGACTTCTAACTCAATCAAATTTGAGTTAGTCAGCAACTATAAAACAACCCCTGAGACTGACTTATCATGTCATAAACAACTCGACTTTTAGGTTGTAACTAATTGTATGGAGTTTATGGGGTCAGTTTGAACAAGATGTAACCATCAATAATCAAATACTTGTAAGTTCGCCATCCTTGTCGATTTTGTAAGTATTACTAGTGTATATGTCAAATATATATATTGACGTAGGATCAAATGAGAACTAAAAAATGGTTGGAACTGCGAGGACAATTTTTGGCTTTAAGATTGAAAAAATAAATGGCCAAGATTTAATTTTATTTATCGTCAAAATCTCGCGAGTTGATATGCCATTTTCGTAATTAATTGCGAGATTTTGATAATTTCTGGAGAATGTTAATTGTTTGGAGGGTACAAATGACAAAAGCAAAAAGATTAAAAGAAACAAAAAATGAAAATTCGGCCATGTAGCGTCTCCAGGAGCTGACACGTGCCCTCACCCCAACATGACAAGTGTCTAGCCCTTGTTGGCTTGTGGGTTTTTTTCCACCCGCTTATTTTTTTGACCATTACTTTTTTTTCTTTGAAATTTAAAAAAAAAAAAACAAAGTTCTTAAAATTTAATTTTCTACAAAATGAACACAATCATGAAAATTTGAATATATATATATATATATATATATATATATATATATATATATATATATATATATATATATATATATATATATATATATATATATATATAGGAGTAGGATCAAATGAGAACACCTAAAAGGTTGAGAACGCGAGAACAAATCTGGACCATCTAAATACTAAGATCTATGGTTAATATTAAACGGGCGATTTATGAAAAACTCTAAAACTACTGGCATTTAAGTGTAACTTTTAAATGGTCAGAAGGGTATTATAGGAATTGCAACTTACCTATTTCCTATAATTTCTCACCCTCTCACCTCTCTCTCACCTCTTACCTTTCTAATTCTCGTATCTATATCCTCTCTATATCTCTCTCTAGGGTTTCATAAGACGCATCGACTGAACAATTGACATTCACTCCCCATTTCCCCTTTATACGCATCATCGCTTCCATCGCCGAAGATCCCATCGGCTGGACGACTTCTACTCACCGGCGGACGGCATCATCTACTCACCAACACAAGGCAGCGAACAATGGCATACCCCAGCGATGACTTTCGTTCTTCATCGTCATCGTTGCATACAGAGTGAGACTTACAGCCGACGACTCTTTTTCTTAACCTTGTCGGCAATCTGGTGAACTCGACCGCTACTCATCGACGGTAGCAAGCAGCGGTACACTACCAGACTTCGATCCTCTACTCCGAAGCAGCAGGGTAGCGACGAAGTACTCTGAATCAGGTAACATTATGTTTTTTTTTCTTGCAAATGTTGTTCGAAATCCACCTCCTCTCTTGATTTGAGACTTACAATGCTATATACTGTTCGAATCTATACATGGTGATGAGAATAAATCTCAGATCGATTAGATCTTTTACAGGAAAAATATGAAGATCAAACAAAACAAACACAATAATAATATGAACACAGTATGGAATCAACGTTACGCTTATGATTCAAATATAGTCACGCCTCAGCAGAGCTCGATGAAGAACTTCCACTGTAGAGGCGAGCTAGGGTTTACAAAAACTCAATGAGAAAAATAATGAAAGCGTTAAACACAAAGACTGCATGCATGCAGCTTAAATACTAAACCCTAGAATAAAACATGCACGGTTAGACAGGCCCAAACCGGCAACCAAAACTGGGCTAAGGACCGAGCCCATGACGCAACACTATATGACCCAACAATCTCCCCCTTTGTGTCAAATGAGGCGAGAGATCATTTCCTTTGAGTAGGCTTCACAGTCTTGACAACCTTAAACAGCCGAGGGATGATTGCAAGAAGTGTCTTCCGAAATTGAATGTACCATCTCAGCATATCAGTAAACATCTTCTTGCCGGCTGCTGTATTCTGACTACACCTCTGAATAATCTCCAAAATGTGCTCCAAGCAAGCAGTTGAGAAGAGGTGTTTGTCAACAAGAGCGAATAGGCATTTCTGACCTTCGCCCCTGATAAACATCACTGTGTGATACTTTGAGTCAATTTTGCCCTTGACCATTGTATTGACATCGCCTGCTCTGCCCATCGTTTTGATCGTGGTTCGCTTGTGAATGGCAGAGGCGATCTCTTGGTCCATTTTCGCTACTTCGTGAATGTAGCATACAAGCATTCGCTTGACATGGTCAATGATCGGCTGATACTCCTGTGGATTTGCCAGCAAGATATTGTTGAGGAGTATCCAGTCGTGGGGATTGAGGTTCGGTAGATCAGGAAGAGTGAAGTTGTGAACCGAGCCTTCAGATCCTCGAGTCACTTTGAATTTGACGTTAACAAATTTCCCAGCTGAATAAGGCTTCAGCACCTTGACAGTAGTGATTTTCTTTAAGCTCCATGTCAGGTACTGTGGCTGAGCAAATTCCAAATAAAATTCCAACAGATCCTGATCTACCTTCGGGTCCGGAGAAGAAATTGGAACAGTGGAGTTGAAGCAATGGAAGACAAATGCCTTTCGAGTGATTGGCATATCAAACTGAGCGTCCTTCGAGTTTTCAAGGTCGAACGACATTACAGGTTCGAGCCAATGAGTACTCGGTTCATCAATTGCTTCTCTCTGGAGCGAAGTGATGGTCCATTCAGGAAAGAGTGACTTCTTTTTCTCCAAGAGCTCCTTTTCCTTCTGCTTCTTTTCAAGCTCTACCGATTCCCTCATAAGCTTTTCTTCAAGCTCCTTATCGGTCAGTTTTGTTTTCTGAAAAATGTTAGTGGGATCAGCTCCGTAAATATCTCCAATATCATCATCATCACTTTCATCATTTTCTCCAATTTTCTTCTTCTTTTTATCCCTTTTGCTGACCGAAGCTACATTAACCTTCGGTGCAGCAGTTGATGTGGGTTCAGGAGGAGGTTGAGTTTTTGCTACCTTCTCTCCCCCTTGTTTCGGCTGGACACCAGTCACCGAAACACCCTCAATACGACTAAGGATGTCCAATGCAGGCCTGAGTTTGTCAGCCAAATGCCTTCGGATGGTAATGGTTATGATGGGATCATGGGCTTCAAGGAGGTGAAGTAAAATGGAGTGAACATCGCCAGCAGAGCTTCGTATAACCTCCCTCTCGGATTTCAAATCATTGAGTTCAGCTGTGGCAGTGCTAAGCTTGAGGTTCTGCATCTTCAGCTGAGAGGTTCTTTTGTCGAGCTCATCCATGATACGATTTTCGACAGCCAGTTCGGCTTCCAGCTGAGTCAGACGGTCCTTGACTTTACCATGAAGTGTTACATTAGCAGCTTCAATGGCCTGTCGAGCGGCTTCAAGATTAGACCGTTCGGTTTCAAGAGAGCGCTGGAGATTATCGACAGACGCATTCACTGTTTGAGCATTCTTTTGAGCAGCAGCTTGTAAAGAGTCGAGGAATAACTGAGCCTCAGAAATTAGTTTTTCGACTTTTGCGGTCGCATCTTTGCATTCTTTCGTTGAGGCCTCAATAGCAAGCGAGGCCTTCTGACATTGGGAACTGGAGGCATCAATGGCCTTTGCTGCGGCAGAGAGAGATGCATCGTGCTCTTTGACAATAGAAGAGAATAACGACTTCAGAGCAGCATCGGAGTAAGCACCAGTGGATGAAGAGGAAAGAAGCTGATCAAGTTTGTCAGTAACAGCCTTTAAATGGCGCTTGGTAACAGGTGCATCGTCGTCTTCATCACTTTGTACACGGTAAGGACTGAAATAAGTGGAATCAAATTCCAAGTCCTCACCGCCTAGAACCGGGGTGGTGTCAGTAGAGGGGGTAGGTGATAAGGGTTTGGTAGTGGTAGGAGGTTCGGTTGTTACTGGTGGTTCGGTTGTAACAGGTGGTTCGGTTGTAACAGGTGGGGTGGGAGCTGTAGAATGAGCCCCTGTAGTAGTGGTGGTTGTGGTAGTGTCTGTGAAGATTGGAGCAGGGATGGGAATAGTGGTTGATGGTTGAGAGGTAGGGATAGGAAATATTGGAGGGATGGATATTGGGATGGTAACGGGTGGAGGAGAAGGAGGTTGGGAGCGAACGAGAATTTCTGGGGTAGGCGAACGAGGCGGGGTATCACCACGACCCGAAGCCTCATCATCAGAGCTTTCGCTTTCAGAATCTGAAGGAGCAGTGGATTTGTTTTGGGGAGGAACATACTCTGAGTCTGAATCGCTTGAAGATTGGAGTATGAGTCTCCGAACGGGCTTCTTCTCTTGCTTCTTCTTAGGCTGTGAAGGAGCAGCCTTGTCTGATTTTCGCTTCTTGGGGGTTTGACCCTTGGTTGGTTTAGCGACATTCCCTTCTATCTGGGTTGCAGTTCGCTTTCCCCTCTTTGCTGGTTTATCAGCCTCTTCAATGGAGAGAACCATGGCTGGTGTGAGCTCCCTTGGACCCGAAGAAGGAATCTCCCTGTATTGTTGTAGAACATTGCTTGCTGCAGACACACAGGCAAGCATGGTGTCAGGGATTGATCCAATGAAGGAGTACTTGGTGGGATCAGTGACGATTATCTTGGTGGTGTGAAAGGTGGCGATGGAGGAGAGAAGAGAGTCTGCCATGATTGGAACGTGGAGACGATCCATAGCCCATTTGGTGATGATGGACCAGAACCTCCCACAGGAGATCTCTGAGTGTCTTGATGAAGAATACAAGCTCTGAACCAGTTGTTACCAGATGATGGATCCATAATCCAAATCTATCCCGTGATATAGACCATAAAGCACAGTCATAAATGACTTGCTTGCTCCATCTGAGCCGGCGCTTCGCTCAGAGAGTCCTTTGAACGGGAGAGTAAAAAGGCCATTCCATTGAGGAGGAAGGCAGGACTTCTTGAAATTGGTAATGGTAGCTAAGGTTTTAGTGTACCCCATTTGATAGAACATGGAGAACAATTGACATGTAGAGATCGATTCAGGGTTTACCAAAGTTGGTTCTGGAGAGAGACCAATTAGGGCACAGAAGCGGTTCTTGGAGATGGAAGTCTTCTCATTGTGGATTTCAAAGTGAATCCGCTCAGCAACCTTGTCGTAGTAGGCAGTTGAATAGATGAATGAGAGGCATGACATGGGAACAACTTCGACTTTTGACAGAGCGTCGACAAGAGGCGAGTATTTGAGACACTCGACGACATATAGCATGTAGGGTTCATAGATGTAAGGAGTAAGATCGATGATCAGGTTTTGTTGAGGTTTGATGGTGAGGAGGGTTTGGTGAACAGATGTGTCGTGAATTGAAGGGGAATCTGCCATTATTGAAGCTTTGAGAGGAAGAAGGTGAGCAGTGAGAGAAATCGCTCTTTGCGTTTGAGAGAGTATGTAAGTGATAAAAGGGTAAAGTGGAGCGTGCCTGATCCTTTTATACGTACTAGTAGGAGAGAGAAAAATCTGGCTTATATCTTGGATTTATTTGAAACCGTGCCTGATGTGACGGAGTGAACAGTTGTTATACCCGATGATGACGCAGGAATGAGAAAGGACGTTTCCTTTTTACACGCCATTCCATAAAAAGTGCTTTTTCAAATCCTCAAAACGATTGGATAACTGCTGAGTCAGCCTTAACTTTATCCCAAACGTCACCCCATTTTTCACATGAACCGTCATCTCCTTTAACGTTATCGAGCATTGAAATACTTTTAGAGACGAAGCTGTAACAATTAGGTTATCATGAATAGAACCAGATTTTGGAAAATCAAAGATTTTCGTGCACAGAGTGTGAAAGATAAGGAAATAAAGCAAACTTTCTGTAGGTATTTGTGATGTCTTGTTGAGACATAAAGCGACTGATTCTGGGCACGAATCTCTTCCTTCAAAGTCAAGAGAGACTTCACGGTGCTTGTGTGGTTTCCCATTAAATAACGATCAAGTACTTGTTAAGAAGTATTGAAAGGCATCTTTTGAATCATAGCTATAAACGTTGGCTTTCGCTTCAATTCATGATTTCGATACTTGATATAAGACCGAAACTGAACGAAGTACTTGTGAGATCAATGTGATCTGTTGAACAAGTAGGTAGGGAAGATATGTTTTGACTGTTGGATAGGTGAGAAATCTCAAAAAAAAAATTAACTAGATCCTTGGGGAAGAAAAGTTCTTGGTAATAGAAATTTTCAGAAGAATCACTCAAAATAAAAAGAGATTTCATTTAAAATTTGTAACATAGTGATCATGTACCGTCAATTCATTAATGGTGTTGAATGGTGGGTTTCACTTAGTACATAGTGACACGAAACTAAGATCATTAACACAGATTTTTGTATAACCATAAACCTCAGTGGTAAATTCTGAGAGTCTCAAGGGTTATATTGGTGAGATGAAGTGTGATGAAGAAAAATGATAGAGGTGGTATGAGAAACAAATGTACCTCTGCTATAAAAGAAGGACTAAGCAGAAAACTCTAAGCTCAATATGAGTAGAGTAAGGTAGCTCATGATTAGAGTGAATATTGCAGCCTAGCTTGGGAAAATATGATTTGTATGTAGCATGTTATTAAGGCTTCACTCAAAATCTATCGAGGCTTTAGTCAACATGCAGCAGCATGCTTCTAGGGACACGTAGAATGTGTATAGAAAAGAAATTATACCTTCTGGATCTTCATCATCGAGAGTAACACTTATGCAAAAGAAATCATTAGATTAAAACGAAAAATATTTTTGTATTTTGTGAAAATTGTTCAATTGAACGAAAAAAAATATTTTTGGATTTTATGAATATAAAAAGAAGTATTTAAAAGAATGTACAAAGGAATACAATCAAAATGCCTTGATAAGAAAAAGAAGCGAACAAGTTCAGAAGGACCGAACCCGAAATAGACCGAACGCTCGGTTCATTTCGGTTCTTGGTCAAGCTTCACCCGAAATAGACCGAACGTTCGGTTCATTTCGGTTCGCTCTATTTCGCTTCTTACCTTTATTGGAGCGAAGGCGATTTTGGTACTGATTCTGTTTCCATCATTCCTAGGCCTTGCAAAATCTTGTTGAAGCTTGCTTCAGGTAAAGCCTTAGTGAATATATCTGCCAGTTGATCAGTTGTCCTTACGAAATGAATTTCCACGTTGCCATCTTCCACGTGATCTTTGATAAATTGATACCTCAGTGCTATATGTTTAGTCTTCGAGTGTTGCACTGGTTGTGGCAAATCCTAATTGCACTTTCAGAGTCACAATATAGTGGGATTTTCTTCATGTTCAGCCCGTAATCTCTAAGCTGACTTTGTATCCATACAACTGGAGATGTACATGATGCTGCAGCGATGTATTCAGCTTCTGCCGTGGAGAGAGAAACACAGGTTTGTTTCTTTGATTGCCAGCTAACCAATTTACCATCGAGAAATTGGCATCCTCCAGTAGTACTTTTTCGATCCAATCCACAGCCACCTAAGTCAGCATCTGAGAACGCTTGGACAAAGAATCCTGAGTTGGCTGGATACCATAGACCTAGAGAGGAGGTTCGCTTTAGATAGCGAAAGATGTTTTTCACAGCTTGCATATGAGGTTCGCGTGGGTTAGCTTGGAATCGGGCACAATAACAAACTGAGAACATGATGTCGGGTCTGCTGGCTGTGAGATACATTAGTGACCCAATCATTTGACGATAAAGCGTCATGTCAGCGGTTGGCTTCTCCAACGAAGGTGTAAGCTTTGTCCCAAAAGCCATTGGCACTTTAACTTTGGAGTCTCCCATCAAGCCAAACTTAGCAAGCAATGTCTTTGTATATGCCTCCTGATTGATAAAAATGCCTTCGGGTCCCTGTCTAATATTTAAGCCAAGGAAAAAGTTAAGTGGACCCATTGAGCTCATCTCAAACTTAGTTTCCATCAACTTCCTGAATTCAGCTGTTAAGCTGGGGTTCGTGGAGCCGAAGATGATGTCATCAACATAAATTTGGACTATCATAAGGTGGTTACCCTCTCTCTTACGAAAGAAGGTTGGGTCAACCGAACCTTGTTTGAATTTTGACATTTTTAAGAATCAAGTGAGAGTTTCATACCATGCTCTGGGAGCCTGCTTTAGGCCATATACCGCTTTGTCAAGTATGTAACAGTGATCTGGATACTTCTCGTTCACGAAGCCTGGCGGTTGCTCAACATACACAGTTTCTTCAAGTTCTCCGTTGAGAAAGGCACACTTGACGTCCATCTGATAGACTTCAAAGTTTTTGTGTGCAGCATAGGCAAGAAAGATACGAACAGACTCTAATCTTGCAACAGGAGTGAAGGTCTCTTCATAATCAATACCTTCTTCCTGACAGTAGCCTTTCACAACCAACCGAGCTTTGTTACGAATCACGTTCCCCTCCTTATCCATCTTGTTTCTGAATACCCATTTGAGACCGACAACCGAAGCATCCTTTGGAGTTGGAATAAGGCGCCATACTTTGTTTCTTTCAAACTCATTCAACTCATCTTGCATGGCTTGAACCCAGTCAGAATGATCAAGTGCTGAATTAACAGTCTTTGGTTCAACTTTGGAAACAAAGGAGTTGAACATGCAAAACTCTACTTGAGAGAAGAGAGCATCTTGTTTCGCTTTGATCTGTGATCGAGTTAACACCTTTTCTGAAGATTCCCCAATGATTTGACTTTGTGGATGATCTTTGGTCCATTTAATAAGAGGTGGGTAATTTGGATCACAAGAGGGATCTAGTTCTGCATTGATTTCTTCTTCCAATTCTGATAGTATATCATCATCATTGACATTTGTGTTCTCCCCCTCGAATGATGACACCTGTTTAGTATCGGGATTAGAATGTTCTCCTTCGTTTGGACTTTCACAAAAGCTTGATGATTGTGACGTTGAATTCTCCCCCTGGAATGAAGAACCTTGATCGTGTTGTAGAGACGGACCCTCCCCCTGGATAGAAGGACGGTCATTCGAAGGTTCGCTTATGTCTGGCCTCTCGTTTACTTTAGGTTGATCAGCAGCCATCTTTTGAGCAGCATCGTCGATGATTTGCTTTAGACTATCAACCTTGTTGTCTTTCGCCTTTGATTCAGAATCAATTACCGTTTGAGGCTCATCAAAAAGAAGCATATATTGCTCGAAAAGATTTGAAATAGAAGATGTAACTTGACTGGTCTTTGGAAAGATTTCCTGCATGGAACCTTCGATTGTCTTCATCTTCTTAACATAGCTATCGTCAAAAGTGACATAGTATGTTTCTTCAATCTTCTTAGAGCGCTTGTTTAGAACTCTTTATGCGTTAGAATTCAGGTAGTACCCTAAGAATATTCCTTCATCAGCCTTAGCATCAAACTTGTTTCGATTCTCTTTAGAGTTGAAGACGAAGCATCTTGAACCGAACACATGGAAGAATTTCACATTCGGTTTGCGATTGTTCAAGATCTCGTAAGGAGTAATAGAGAATCGCTTGTTTAGATATGATCTGTTCTGAGTATAACAAGCAGCAGCAATTGCATCAGCCCAGAAATATAAAGGCAAGGATGCGAAGCATAACATCGTTCGAGCTGCTTCACACAGAGATCGGTTTCGCCTTTCCACGATACCATTCTGCTGTGGAGTATATGGGGCTGAGAAATTATGAGTCGTTCCCTTCTCAGCAAGAAAATCTTCAAAATCTTTGTTTTTGAATTCCATGCCTTTGTCGCTTCTTACGTTACGAACAACTTTCCTTAGTTGAATTTCTACCTGTTTTATGAAGAGCTTGAGCTTTGGAGTGGCCTCAGATTTTTGCTTCAAGAAGAACACCCATGTGAATCGAGAGAAATCGTCCACTATGACCAGAATATACTTGTTTCCACCAATGCTTTCAATGGAAGAGGGACCACACAGATCGATATGTAACAGCTCCAACGGTTCTATCACCTTTGTGTTGATAATGGAAGGATGACTTTGTTTACTCTGCTTTCCCATTTCACAGGCTGTGTATAGATGTTCTTTATCGAATTTGAGAACTGGAAGACCTCGAACATGATCTCCTAAAACCAGCTTGTTGATATCCTTGAAATTAATATGAGAGAGTCTTCGATGTCATAACCAGCTTTCATCTGAGTGAGCCTTCGTAAGTAAGCAAACTGCTGGTTTACCTCGAATTGGGTTGAGGTTTAAAGGGTACATTTCCCCATTTTGCTTCGATTTCAGCAGAATGTTATTGGACTTCTTCTCGACTATTTCTGAGCCTTCATCATCAAACGATACCTTCAATCCAGTTCCGACTACCAGCTGTGATACGCTGATAAGGTTGTGTTGGAGCCCTTCAACATATGCGACCTTTCTTATCGAGAAATCACCATTCGTAATCATTCCATAGCCTTTGATAGTTCCATATGAGTTGTTGCCGTACTTCACAATTCCACCATCCTTGAGAGACCGAAACTCCCTCAGTTCTTCCTTCCTTCCTGTCATGTGACGCGAGCAGCCACTATGCTCGTCACGTATAACCTGCAAAATATTAAGCAGATTTAGGAACCCAAAGTTTCTTGGGTCCTTGTGAGCCTTTTACAGGACAGGGAATAGTAAGAGAGATATCAACAAAATAAGTACGTTTAATCAAAGTTGTTTCATCTTTTCTTTTTATAGTGAAAACTTTAATTTTGTTTGACTTTGATTCAGTAGGCGTAGGATTTGAGGTGTTGACGTCTGCATTCTTTTGGATCTCTTTTGGACGTCTGTCATCTTCTGGAAATAGCTTTCCTTTCCCTTTTAAATCTTTTGAAGGATAAGAATTAGAATGAGAGGAGTTGGGTTTACAAGTGACATTGGATTTTCTGTTCGTCTGATTGAACTTGTAGGGTTAAGGACCGAAACCGCTCTTTCGGTTGCTATCGGGTTGAGGACCGAAACCGCTCTTTCGGTTGATGTTGTTCTGAGGACCGAAACTCTCCTTTCGGTTCCTTTCAGTCGAGGGACCGAAACTACCCTTTCGGTTCCTTTCAGTCGAGAGACCAAAACTACCCTTTCGGTTCCTTTCAGTCGAGGGACCGAAGCTACCCTTTCGGTTCCTTTCATTTGAGGGACCGAAACTATCCTTTCGGTTCCTTGATTCCTCTTGTGACTTATGCTTCCTTTCGTTCCTGACATAGTGAGGATTTTGTGATCTCCAAAACTGTTTTCTTTCTGAGAGATTCTTCTTGTATCTCAGATTTCGTTGGTGTTTCGATCTGCCACCTGTTTTGGATTTTTGTGGATGTTAGCCTTTTTCTTTGAAGTACGAGCATAATTGTCGCTCTTTGTTGAAGATGTTTCACTGGTAGTTTGCACCGATTCGCCCAATGATGTTTTGGTTCCACTTGTGCTTGGCACATCATATATTGTAGGCTCATTTAGTGGTTCTGGCACGTATCTACCTTTCACTCTCCATGAGGTCTTATGAGATAGACCTTTTGTCTCATCAGCGTTGTCTATTGGTGCTGACCAGAAGAACTCATCACATCCAGCTGCATTATCTTCTTCCACCATAGCTGTCAGTTCTTCGGTTTGTTGTGGAGTGACTCCTGGAACTGTGTAGACTTTATTTGGAGTGGTTTGTACCTTTTGATACACAACAACTTTTCCTTTGAGAATTTTGGTCTTGTCTGTTGATGAGCGAGCGAACTCAACAGAATTTTCAGAAATCAGATTTTTGCGTGTTTCAGGTTCGCTCTTGACAAGTTCTGAACAGTCCACCAAATCCTCTACAGAGATTTCACTCAGATCATCATCCTCATTAAGTTCAGATGCATTTTCAACATCAATTTTATTTTCTGAACTTAATTTGGCATTCAATGAGTCAAATTTCTATACGGTTTCGGTTCTTAACTTCAATCTATCATTCTCATCTAACAGATTTTTGAGCATGTCCATATGGTCTTTGGACTTTATGTAGGACTCAATTTTGTCAAGACCAATTTTGTATGCAGGTGAGACCTCATCAGAAGATACAACGTTTTCACAGTTGTAAGCTTCGGCATCGACTTCATCCTCCTTTAACTCAAGGAAGGGTTATATCATGCGATGTATCTTCTTTCCTATTTCACAATCGAGATGCAACTGAGTGATATTAAAACAAAGTCTTTTAGCAATCAAACAAAAAACATTTTGTTGTTTTAAAAGTTTAAGATTGTCTCGTTGTAAATAAATTGATTCATCCTTAGACCTAATCAACTCTTTCTCCTTCTGCTCAATCCACATCCTCCTTTCCTCACTCTTCGACGATATCCTGCTAATTTGATCAGTCAGGTTAGAGTTTGTGACACGGGTTTGGGTAAGACTGCTACTTATACTTGAAAATTTAGATTTTAAGCTATTCAATTCCTTTTCATAGTTAGTAACAGGTATATTTAGAGAAGCAAGAATATTTTGTACCTTCTTGATCAACTCATCACATTCGTTGATCTGTGCACTAACAGGTTTCGCAGCAAAACACCTGTCCTCTCGTTCCTTCTCGCCTTCTATCCCACCATCAGTTGTATATCCTCTCATCTGAGATACACCTTCGGTCACCATTAAACACCTTCCTGCAGCAGGTTCTTCTTTCACCAGCATCGCCTTGCCATGAGTGGGTTTTCTTACTTCTTCATCCTCTGAATCCGTGGACCATATTTCCACGCCACCGAATTCATCACGGTTGCCTGTATCCTGTACAATCAAAGCATTCATAGTTTTATTGTTAGCAGCTGACTTTCTTTTCTTGATTTCCTCCAGTCGTCTCAGGAGGCTCGCTTCCTCATCATCCTCATCTGTCTTTTCTGCCTTCTTTTTCAGCATACAGTCTTTGGCGAAGTGATTCTTGCCTCCACAGTAATGGCAATCAAATCCTGAGTCTCCACCAATTTTCACTTTTTTCTTGGACTCTTCTGACTTTGACCCTATCTTCGGTTCTTCCTTAACCTTTTCAGCGATGTAACTTCCCTGCCAGTTTCGGTTCTTGTTGGCTGGGAACTTTCTTTTAATGAACTTTCTAGGATTGGACACCATCAGGGCATACTCTTCACCGGTTAGATCGTAGTTGGCAAGATCCAATTCCTCTTCTTCTTCAATAGAACTTTTTCCTTTAGAAACAAGGGCTAACGAACCCAAACTAGAAACCACATTCGTTTCCTTAGACAGTGCACTTTCATGGGATTTCAAAATTCCCACCAGTTTCGCCAGAGAATACGATTTAAACTGTTCATGTGCTTTAACAGTGGATACGACAGCCATCCATTCAGGTCTTAGACCGTTCATGAATGTAACCTTCTGTTCAATAACCTTCCTTTCGATCCCATGCTTTATCATCTTACTTAAGAGATTATTAAGCGATCAAAAGCCTGAACCAGTTTCTCTTCGGGCTTCTGTTTGAAATCACCAAATTCAGAAAGCAAAAGAGTTTGAATCGAATGTTCCAGATCTTGATCAGTGGAATAAAATTATTTTAGCCTGTCCCATATCTCTTTAGCAGTAGCGCAAGAACTCACCAAACGGAACGTATCTGACTGCAAAGCAAACCTAATCATCCTCAAGGCCTTGATGTTGCATTGAAACTTTTCCTTCTCGTCTTGAGGAATATCTTTTACATCATTCACAAGCTGATTGTACTCCTTCTGAGTTTTGACAATCTCTGAGGTGCTTGAGTGAGCGAAAGGGCCAACAGTGATAGCTTCCCAGATCAAGTACCCATTATCTTCCGATCCAATCACATAATCTTCAAAGTGATGCGTCCAAACTTCATAATCTTGAGTATACAAGATTGGAATCCTTGTTGTTGAACCAATACTGTTAGAGATGTTGATTGGATTGGTTTGAGAATGATCCATGGACATTGTGACGGCGTTTGATCGATTACCTGTTTTAAGATCAGACTTGTAATTTTATCAATTGGAGTAAGATTGACGATTAATGAGATACGTCAATATGGAATGACGGCTCAATTAATATCAATCAATGCGGAATAAAACCCTAATAACTTCTTCGACAGAAGAGATGTGTATGAATTACACAGTCTCCTGCTCTCATACCAATTGATGAGAATAAATCTCAGATCGATTAGATCTTTTACAGGAAAAATATGAAGATCAAACAAAACAAACACAATAATAATATGAACACAGTATGGAATCAACGTTATGCTTATGATTCAAATATAGTCACGCCTCAGCAGATCTCGATGAAGAACTTCCACTGTAGAGGCGAGCTAGGGTTTACAAAAACTCAATGAGAAAAATAATGAAAGCGTTAAACACAAAGACTGCATGCATGCAGCTTAAATACTAAACCCTAGAATAAAACATGCACGGTTGGACAGGCCCAAACCGGCAACCAAAATTGGGCTAAGGACCGAGCCCATGACGCAACACTATATGACCCAACACATGGAATCTGTTTGTGCAGGCTATGTGAATCTATCAATAAATATTCAGTTGTAATCTTATATGAATAAAATGTCAGATATCTCATTTGCAGTTAATCATCAATGAATACTCCATGAGGCTGGTCCGAGAGGAGCAAGGCAAGTAGCCACAACAATGCAGGTTAGGGGAAAAAGCCAAGGGGTTGCTGCCTCTTTTGATTTCATCAGAAACACAACCCCATCCTGGTGGTTATTCTTGGCATGTAACGAAGAAGAAGAAAGGGAAAAAAGGAGCAGAATTCAGTTCATCAATTTCAACAGCAAAAAGTAGGTTCAATGGAGGTTTCTTGGGTCTTGATTTACTCGAAATTCAACAACTAACGATGACTAGAAAGGTAATTTCTTGTAGTTGTTCTTGGTCTTTGATTTCACCAGCAAATTAAGCATTAAAAGGGTACTTTTGGTGTGGTAATACTTGATAAAAAGGAATGAGAAAAGAGATGAATTAAGGGCTGAAACGAAATGGCAACAACTATTTTCTTATATTCATTTGTGAATATCAGTATATTTATGTGTGAATTTATGTTTGAATGACTGTATTTATTTATGAATAGCAGGGTATTCATGTGTGATCAATAAGTGTATTTATTTATGATTAGGGGTATTCTTTTTACACTATTTTTATTTTGTATTTATTTATAAATAGCAGTGTATTCATTTGTGAATATCAGTGTATTTATGTGTGAATGACTATATAATTATACATAATTGTTTCTTTAACATTTTTGCAGATAGAATGAATAAACATGCATATAGTGGGAGGTGGGAGATTTACCAAATGAAACACCGATACCAACACCTCTTTCGGAAGGAGCGCAAATGTGTTTTATTCATTTATGATTGTAATTGTATTACTAGTTTCTGTGTCAAAAATATATATATATTGTAACTTATTCATTTACTATTATAATTATATTCTTATATGAATAGAAATGCGTTTTATTTATTTATATATTAGTACCATTTTAGTTGATTTTATAATCTTTTTTTCGGGTTTTATTTATTTATGATTTTACAAGTGTATTCATAAATACAGTTGAGTTAATTCATTTATAATTTACAATTTTATTCATTTGAAAATGAAATGTATAAATCATTATTTATGAAGATATTTGTTTAAAAAAAATAAATAAGGCAAACCGATAAATTATTCATTCTCTTGATATTTGATTGCTAAAAATGAAACATAAAAATAAAAAATGAACTGAAAAAAAAAACGTTTTCTTAGATAGACATTAAATCATGATTTTATTAATTATTGGTTCATTAAAAGAATAGAATCTAAAAAATGAGATATTTTGGGTAATTGTCATCATAATCACTAAAATTTAGGAAATCATAATTTAATTAGATGGTAAAATTCCATTCATGCCCTCATAAAATGATTGGTCTACAACTGTTCTCGCGTTCTCAACCTTTTAGGTGTTCTCATTTGATCCTCTCCCTATATATATATATATATATATATATATATATATATATATATATATATATATATATATATATATATATATATATATATATATATATATATATATATATATATATATATATAACCTACAAAAAAATCTTCAAAAATTATAAAAGTTTAAGGAATACTTCTATTCACTACTCTATAGACTTTGTAAAAATAAATTTTTAAAAATAAGGTGTTTTAGATACCAAACTTGATTTTAAAAAAATTAATTTTAAAATAATATTAAACATAATATGATGCAAATAGAGATGATTCAAAATATTTATGATTCAATATGTTTATGATCATTAACTTGTTATGATCTAAAAATATTTTGATTCAAATATTTAATGATCCTTAATATTATATTTTTTTATGATTCAAAAAGTATAATGATCCAAATGTTGTATTGAACAAAAGTTTTATTTAATTTAACATATTATTATCTAAATTAAAATGATCCAAATTAATATAATCCAAAAATATATTATGCATAATATCGTTATGATTCAAAATGCTATGATTCAAAATTTTATGATCCAAAAATAATATGATTCAAAAAAAAAAATATGAACAGAAAATATTATAATTCTTAATATTATTCTTCTTTAAAATTTTATAATTGTTAAACATTCAAAAACTCAAACCGGTATTTAGTTTAAAAAATAAAAAAAGACAAAAGAAATCAAAAAATAATTAAAAAAATCCCTACGATCTTCAAGTGTGTAGTAAAGATATTAAAAAAAAACAAAAAAAATAATTTTTTTTTGTAAAACGAAAAAAAATTAAAAACATTAAAACCGAGCATATATTTATTTAAAAGAAATGATTTTTTTTAACGAAAAAAATAATAATAATAATAAACGAAAAAAAACTAAAATAAATGAAAAAGAAAAAGAAAAACTCATTTAAATGACATTGCATAGACGTTCGTCGCACATGCTTATTCGCTCGAGTCCATATTACGTTCCATGCATGTGTGTCGCGTGCGAACGCGTGCGAACGCGTCACGACCAAGTAAATGGATTTGACGTTTGATCTGGACCCTATATATTTTTTGGCTATCTTGTCCGTACATAGTACATATTTTGTGTAGGTCTTCATGTTTTGTGACTAAAACTTGAAGTGTCATACTTTAGATTCTCATGCGACTAAAACTTGAAATGTCATACTTTAGATTCTCATGCAACTTGAAATGTCATACTTTAGATTCTCATGCAATTGATTACATGACGCCGTTCATATATTGTAAATATGTAATTAAAAAAAATGAAATTATATTATCCAAAAGATAATTTGGTCATTGATTATTCTATAAAAACCCTATTAGGTTTCTCCTGGGTTTCCAACATGTATATGCATTTTGTTTTTAACTTTGGGGTATTGCACTTTTAATTAGGGATGCGTATAATTGGGTACCCGCCTATTTCAGCTAGAACCGGCACCGCTCCCGGAACCGGCGGTTCTTATGTTTTTGGTATTGGAACCGAAACCGCCTACACCGATTCCTAGAAAATTGGAACTGCTCCCGGAACCGCCGAAACCGGTTCCGGTTCCGGGTACCCGGCTTCTTGAGTATTAAAACTTGTTATTTTATACAAGCGATGTAAATTATGTAAATTAACCTATACAAACAATATAAGTACAAGATATAAAACCAAAACATTTACAAAAGATTTATCTTTTAAATAACAAGCTATTAAAAACATTTCCTATTTTTAAGTAACACAATAGCAAGAGCCAACAACAAACTACAAACTATAAAATAGCAACATGAGATTGAAATTGTAATTCATAAAAGCAAAAACAGCAATAATAGTATAACACAAGTCAAGAAAGATTTACCCTATTAGGCATTTTTATTTACCCTGTTAGCAAAAACAGAATATGACTTGAACCATATTCTTGAAGGGTAAATGGTAACTATAAATAAAAACCAGTAAAAGAAAAACAAAAGTCAAGAAAGATTTACCCTATTAGGCATTTTGTAAAAACATATTTTTTACAATCAATACATGTTTTAACATCACAAACAAACCAACATACTAAATTATGGTAAACCTAACACAAGTGAATACTATTGTCTAGTTAAAATTATAAAGTTGCATTTTGTAATAGCTACAAAAACAATTTACCATTTTGATCAACTTCTTGTGGCTTCTGAAGAATCTCAGGGTATGCACATTTAACAAATCAGAATATTGGAATGATAAATTGATAAGAAGTTAAAGTCCCGACATAATCATGTCAGCCTAACAAAGTTCCGAGTTCAAACTTGAAGTAAAAGTATGGGCTTCAACTGATTTCTGAAGTATTTCATCGAACAGATGGAGGTTGAACATTTGTTTTGTTAGGATTTCGAGTATTTGGACCAGAATCTTGGATTCGTAGGCATAAATAACCTCTGGTATTACTGTTTCTTTGGCTTGTTGATGATCTTACAAGGGCACATCCCAAATTAAGGGCAACAGAACACCATACCAAGAGAACTATCAACTAAATGAATTCAATGAGAAGACAGTGTAAACTAGAAATCAGAGATGTTCATCAAGTATCAAGAAAATAATTGAAGATAAAAGATAGGAATACAAACCTGCCAAGGCGACGACGCTCCAACTCTACATCAATTTTTCTGTAATCAATACCTTTATCTTGAAGCCAAACTTCTCTGTTTTAGCATCGCCAAAAGGGTTCACTTTCACCGATGGATCAACTGGAGCACTTTCACCCTTTGATGGATCTAACACCAAACGTCGGCGTTTAGTTGGTCGTTCCTAATCACCATCACGAGGCGTCATAAGAAGGCGTCATAGGTTTCTTCGTCATTGCCCAATTATCGACCTCGTCTGCCCTAGATGGCTAATCGTATTCGGAAATCCGAGGAGATGAAACCCTTTGATTGTCACAACTAGCATTTCTTGGCTAGGAAATTATGTTCTCATGTAATCAACTCTTGTATAACTTGTAAAGCTAAGTAGATGTCTTGTACTATACTCATTCAAAATCAACCATTGGAATCAAAACTCCTGAGTGAAGTTCAAAACCAAATTCAATGCATCTCATATTCTCAACTGTGGGTTTGAAACCCTAATATCCCTGTTCAAACATTTTAATGGTCGATGAATCATTTATTGGGCCTAATGGACCAATAAAATGTCAACTTGATTCTTTTAAGCTAAGAGTATTCAATTGGACCCATATTCATTAAATAATAGCATTTTGGACCATAAGACTTCTCATGGGCCTTATTGGGCCTAAAATGTCTCACTTTGTCATCATGGGCCTTAATGGGTCGTAAATGGTTTCATAAGCCCTATTGAGTCGTAAACTAACTTCTTGGGCTTCATTGGGCCGTAAACCTCATTCCTTCATCATTTTGGGCCGTAAACCCATAAGAAGGGCCCAATGGGCCGAAAACTTCCTTATGGGACCTTATACTTTCGGTTATGATCAATTTTAGCCCAACAATCAAAATTTCTTTAATCATCTCTCAATTCTCGGCCCACACATATAAAAAAAAGATAAAATGTGATTAACTTGGAAACATGACACCTCAATAATACCTAGAGGTTACCTATGCTAATTGTATTGCATGTATCTAGGCTAGATCCTAAATCCTTCATGTAATAACCCAATTCAACCTCTCTCTTCTCTCTTCTTCTTAACTCTCGGCCTAAGAGCCCCCACCACCATCCTCACTTCACTCACAAATCAAACACCAAATTCTCTAAAAAACTCTTAAGAACTCCATCACTTCCTTGCTTTAAAAATCATGTGCGTGCTTGTTCTCCAAGGAGTTTTCTTTCAATGCTTCATAAACTAGGTAAGTCTTGGTGAAACCCCATTGTTTTGTTTCAAGTCTATAGCAAAATCTTTGTTCTTACAACCTTATTTTCGTATATAAGGCTCTAGAACCACCCACATCTTCAAGATCTCCACTCAAGAAGCTTATTAGGGCTGAGATCCTTCTCATTCTTCATTAAAAACTGAAATCATCAAACCAATGTGAGTTCATACCCCCTATTTTCGGTTTTTACTATGTTTTGGGGGAGAATACAAGTTTTTTTGTGTAGATCTATGTGTATATGCATGATTATGTGTGTTTTTCATGTTATATGTTGTGATTATGTGTTATAGGCTACATAAACTCAAAAATCATCTCTTAACATAAACGTTTTGGTCTAATTACGGACTGTTTTGACCACCTTGATGGTAACATTTTTCAAAACTGTTTTACATGCAAAAATTTCAGGTTCATACCTTTAAATTTAATACTCTCATGTGTGCATACGAATTTTCTACAATTTTTGATGATTTTTACAAAACTTCCTATCATTTTAGAAATAATCTCAGACCAGTCGGTGAAGGTGAACAATTTCACACTGGTTTGAGGCCATTAAAAATTATGAGAAAAATTTGTAACAAAGTAGACACAATTTCCAAACTCCCAGAGTTTGTGGATCCAAATTTCGACTTACGATGAATTTTCTATAATTTTTCTAAAAATAGGGACAGAAAAGCCAAAAACCAAAAATTTGCTTTAACTTACTAAAAGTGCTTACACTGGTGTTAGATGCAAGTTTATATGACTTATACATACTTTTAAAACATCTAGACATGTTAAATTATATGTATATATATATATATATATATATATATATATATGACTATAAATTGTCTTGACAAACAAACGTAATAAACTATATTCAGTATAGTTGAAGGTCGCAAACCACACTTCCAAAGGACACATAGTTGTTTAAAGGCATAATTATCTTATTTGCAAGTAAAACGGGTTAAACATGGCATTCACATCTTTATTGGGCCTGAAAATAATATACATGTTTAATGGCCCTTAGTTGTCCTTTTACGTGTATGTTGGGCCCGGGATATACATTCACATTCCTATTGAGCCTAGAAATAATATACATGATTAGTGGGCCTTAGTTGTTCACTTACACGTTTATTGGCTCTGGAATATACCTTATATGTTTATTCGCGTAAATTCGATTAAGGATCTAGTGAGACGTTTCGTTTGGCACCAAATGAGTGTACAAACGTAGCCTGTAGTTATAACTAGAGTCTCCCGGAGAGAGAGCGTGAGTTTGTGTATAGATCTATACGGGGGTGACGCCCCACACCTGAGCTGTTCACTACAGTTAGACTAGGCAAGTCTAGGGTGACAAACTGTACCTTAAACAAGTCGGCGTCTATCAGACGTCATGACAGGTGAAATTGTCATTATCAAGTATGGTTATAACGGCTCACTTTGAGGAATTAACATTATAAAATTTACGGGAAACCATCTTTTGTGGATAACACGGTAACCTACATGCGCTGGTACTCGACCTCGGGTGTTGAGATTCCAACATTCTCTTACGCAGACAACATCGGGTTGTTTGGGGTCATTCTCGCAAATATTAACACACATGCATTAATACAAGATCGGACACAAATATTTTAAACTGTTTTTTTTTTCAGAAAATATCAGATTTTCTAGTGTTTACAAAGCAATACAAAACATTTTACTCAAACATGCTTATGAACTCACCAACATTTTTATGTTGACCTTTTTAAATTAACTTGTATTCTCAGGAAATCGTTAAGCAGGTTGGTCAGCAAGATTACATGGATATTTTGTTATGTTTTGTTTTCATCATACTTTGGAAATTTTGGCATGTAATATTGCAATACGACACTCGATGTAAACAAATGACAGTTGTAATATTACATGTGTGATGATGATGATGTTATGTTTCAATTAGATACTCTGTGGTGATACTACAAGAATGAAGTCACCCAAGCCCCCGGACGTTTCCGCCGTCTGGTTCGGGGGTGTGACAGATTGGTATCAGAGCATTGTATATAGTGAACTGGCATATCTAATCATACAAGATATGTAACTATAAATACAATGGGACTAAACTACTCATAACAAAATAATTAAAATACATACCTAGGTGTGCATTAATACAATAACACTAAAAGTCTCTGGAGGAAATTCAACACCGTGATTAAACCCGGATAGTTATGTAATCGTATTGGGGATAAATAGACCCTGATCAACTATATTTATTCAAAATATCGACAACATGTGTTTGGGAGTGATCATGGTGGGCAATGAATTTAGAAACTTACCTGGTATCCAAAAAGCTTTAAGGAACTCAAAAATAAACAGTTAAAATACTATAAGAGTATTTGGAATGCTGTCTACATACACTCTCCTCACACACTTCTCACCCCTCCGTTTCTCGCGCAATCATCATGGAAGAATTCTATGACATCCCCATTTTCACGGCCAGAAAAGACTGATTTGTTTATGCTTTATTTTTGAAAATCAGAGTAACTTTTTAAAGAAAAGTGTTGCGGAATTTGTTCCCAGAAAAACATGATAAATACGTTATCAAAACATTTCCGAAGAAATGTATATTATTCATTTTAAAACATTGGGATGTCATCGTCAATACAGAAACATAAGCATAAACAGAACTTACTTTCATTATCACTAGTGATTTATATCTCCTTAATCTCTCAGTGTAATGTAACTTCATATCGACACCCGTGATACAAATAAACTGATTGGGTCAAGTTGGGAAACCTGGTGAGTACATAGGGTTTTCAACCCACAATAATATAATTATTAAGTTTAAACATCAAACAATCAACCCAATTACCCATCACCATTATCTTCTTTACTCTTAAGGATCTACCCTAAGAATTCGCTATATCTCGTTCATTCAATCCTAAGGATCATCCTAAGGAATCGGCACGAAATCCATCGTTGCCAGGGTTTACTCAATAGGCACTAAGTCGCATAGTCGCCAGGATTTAGGCACTAAGACTCATAGTCACCAGGGTTTATACAACAGGCACTACGCCGCATAGTCGCCAAGGTTTAGGCACTAAGTCTCATAGTCGCTAGGGTTATCTTGTTTATCGACATTATCGTTTCCGAGAATCCAATTGCAATACCTGTCAATGGGTTTTTAGAGTACAGCTGGTGAATACACAGTTCAAATAACCTACAGGTTGCGAGCCTGCTAGTGTTCCACTGGACTGTCTAGAATAGTCCGTGGTTGTCATCCATACTTTGCTAGATGACGGGGCCAACACTTGGGTAAAAGGCTTCTCTCATGGTTCACCTCTCACCCTTATCTCATAGTCTATATCACCTCTCATCATTTTGTTTTTGTCACACAACACCTATCTCATCTACCCATGTTTTACCCAACACATTTTGTAGATATAAAATACATATACAGTTTACATCATTTAAATCATGTATAAAAATCTTTCACCCAGCATAGGCGGCAAGTATACAGACAATATGCACACATAGCATGTAATTTATATTAAATACTTCATATCTATGTGTAAGATGAAATTAACTATGCACTCACTTGGAAAGGTGGTGACTCGGTACTCGGACAACACTTCGTTACTCTTAAAACAATTTCCTTCGACAAAACCTAGTATCATTACCACTAGGGTTTAGTCTAATATTCACTGACACTAATTAATAGTCTAGCTATTATTACTATTATATAAGCGTTAAACAATACTTTTCACCCACTATGTACAGACAGGGGCCAGACATAAAAAACCGGAGGGCAGAATCATTTTGGCATATAGCACTTCTGAAATCCAGCAACCCTATACAGCCCTTTAAACCAGATTCCCCGTACCGCGAGTGGTTAAAAAGATATTATAACGACACTTATATAACCCATAATAATAGCCTAAATAATTATTATAAATTCCTAATAACGTTACTATAATTAAATAAAAGCTATATTAAAAATAGTGTAGGCGTAGCTCACTTACAGCGGGTTTCCTCGAAAATCGGGCTTCGCTTGGAGCAGCGTTTCCGAGCCGAAAGCTCTTCTTCTCGGAGCTTTCCGATGCTCCGGGACTTACTTCTAACACCTTGGAGGTTCTAGGGAAAAACCTTGAAGGTTTGGGGGTATTTGGGAGGAAAGAAGTGGAGAGTTGTGAAGAAAATGGGAGATTTGCGCCTGTATTTATAGGCTGCCAGCGCTGAGTACGCTGAGAGTACTCAAAACTTACGCTGAGCGTAATGGGTTTTTAAGGGTTACGCTGAGCGTACTCAAAATTACGCTGGGCATAATGTGCCACGTTTCACCATCTCGTGGCTAGCCTTCGGGAGGAAGCAACGGCTGTGATCGCGTCGCGTCACCAAAACTCGCACATCACCCTCCCGACTTAGAAAAATCATAACTCTCGCATACGAGCTCCGTTTTTTTACGTTCTTTATATCCACGCGTAGGTAAAAATAAGTTCTACAACTTTCACTTAGACTCCTTCGGCTAATTCTCGACCGATCTTAAATTTAACAATACAAGAAGATTATACTGTTAAATGTCCGCGTAAAATTCATAACTTCTACATACAGACTCCGTTTTCGTCTGTCTTTTTAACGTTGAGTTCCTATTAATGAGATCTTCAATTCTAATTTAGGTCGCATAGGCTAAAAACCGCTCGATCTAAAATTCGAGTTTCGGGTCGTGCACTATTATGCCAAATCTTAGAAAATTCTTAACTTCCTTATACGAAGTCAGATTTGGGCGTTCTTTTTCTGTTTGTTCTTGTTTTAACGTATACTACAAATTTTGTTTATATAATTAAGGCTAAAAAGTCATCTATCATAAATTCACTATTTACGTCTTCCCGGTGCCGAGCCGGTTCCGTCGCGAAACTTCGACGGGTCATAACTTCTTCGTTATAACTCGGATTTCGGTGTTCTTTATATCCCCGGAATCCTTGTTTCGACCACTACAACTTTATGTAAAGATATCGGGGTTATATCACACTTTAATTTTGACGCTTATTTTATTATTTTTTTATCCTTTATTAATTATACCTTTATAATTAAGTATAAAACACATAAATTCACATAATTCACATAATACTCAAATATTTAATCTTTAGTAGTTCAAAAAGAGTTACAATAGTTGACCTAGACTATTACATCACCTACCAATGTTTAGTCCCGAAACATGAGCGTTACAATTCTCTCCCCCTTAGGATGATTATGTCCCAGAATCATCAACGAAACAGGGCTCACATGATGACTCCATATGTTATCTCTTCATCCTAAGTGATAACCATAACTTTGATGTTTCTTCGAACGAGTATCTAACTCTTAGACTCCTTGACTACAGGCGGCGCTCGATCTTGCACCTGTTCCCTATCTCGCATTAGACTCCAAATTATGACCTTCAAGTCACAATCTCGATCCTTACTGGAGACTCCTTCTTCTTCTTAACAAACTTAAGAATAAATTCTTTGATTTCTGTAATAGATTGATGTGCCTCGTTCTAATGACCTCACGTCGTATGTTGCAACACTTAGACTCAGGTCTTTTAGAGTCAAATTCCAGAACAGGCTATACCTTCCTTCATGTTCTAATGTGATATAATCACATTCTAGTACGTAGAACTTCTAACTACAAGTTTCTTACTTTAACAACGATCACAATCGCTTTGACTATATTTTACTTCAATCTTCTGGCTTAAGTCGGATGCCACATCAAACTTGGTTCTCTGAACCACGTAACATACTCATCTTAGTCGGACTCGATATGATATGACCTCTAGGGTCGGAATAATAATCATCTTCTCAATCATTACCGAAACAATGGTAACGACATACTCGAATAAAACGAAGTCAATTACTAGTTTCTTGGAAACCTTGTGACTTTCCCTGATCCAAGTGTGAGTCCTGTGCTTCCGGTAGTATAGGCCTCTACTGCCTTTCACACCTACTCATACTCATCCCAAGTATTGTCTCGCATTTCACCCAAGTCACTATACAAGAAAATCACATAATCACTTAGCACATCAGATAACAAAACTAAAGTTTAATATTATTCCTTGAAACGATTACATAGGTGTTCAAGTTCACCCTAGACTATGCCTCTACTAGGCCACATCATATGAAACTACGGCTACTGCATAACCCGATTTCGGATGAGAAATCCTCATCCTTGATATCTCGCGTTGTTGTCTGCTTCATCGAGGATCATGTGGAATGCCCTTGGTTTCGGCGGTGCCTCTGGCCTTGCTGCTTCATTTTTCTTTGGGCAATCTCTAGAAATATGCCCCTCTTTGTTACATCCGTAGCACAGCTTCTTGTTGGACGTGCAGTTGCTAGCGTAATGCCCTTTCTTTCCACATTTGTAGCAAGTCATCTCCTCGCTACACTTCCCGGAGTGTTTCTTCTTACACTTCTCGCACCACTTAGCTTCACCTTCTCCTCCAAATTTTGAGATTTTGCTTTGTTTGTTGGTCTTTGAAGATCCCTCATGCTTCCTTTTCTCGCCAACTTCGACCTTGTTGGCGGCTCTACTCTTGATCATCTCTTCTACAGACTTAGCAGCCCAGATAGCTGCCTCCAGAGTATGTGCCTGACGTACCGGCACCGCATACTCCTATGGGAGTCCCTTGGCATACTTGTCGATTTTCGTTAATTCATCTGGCACAAGACGCAAGGCAAACTCCATCTTTTCTGTGAAGTTGTTGGTCTACTCATCAATCGACATGCTTCCCCTCTTCAGGGTCAGGAACTGGTTCTCTAGCTCGATCAGGTTTTGGGTTAAGCAGTACTTGCGCTTGAATTGCACCAAAAACTCTGTCCATGTCAGCTGTAGCGGCTCATTGGGGCTTAAAGTCTTCCCCAGGGTGTTCCACCAACGAACAGCGCCTCCTCGGAACTGACGCACCACGAAGGTGGTCTGTAGTTTGCCTCTGCAACCACACGTCATGAAAGCTAACTCCATCTCCGAGATCCGACCCATAACTCCGATCGGATCTTCCTTTCCCGTGAAAGTCGATGGCTTGCAAGTTAGAAAATCCTTGTACTTGCATCCATTCCTCTCGACTCCGTCATCCTGGTTGTTCCTCCTAATCACCGGCGGATCATTGTGACCAACGGTCCTGCTGTAGTTTCCATCCTCAGACTGCCCGTCATTTAATTCGGGCTGTTCAACAGGCACCGTAAGTTTTTCTTGGTTCCGTTGAAGTAAACGCCTTGTCTCCTCCATTTGACGATCCAACATCATTTATCATCGCTTGTACTCCGACCATTGTGATTGGCTCAGGAGCGGCTACCACAACGGGTATTTGTTCAATCATTGGTGGTTGATTCCTGTTTCCATTTGCATTCCCGGCTCCACTGCGGGTTCTTGCCATTTTGATCTATACACCGAATAAGGTCAATTTCGATCTTCATTTAGGATAGTCGTTTAAACCGTCCTTATCACTCCGAAACGTTTACATGTTAGTTCTAATATCGTAGCCGTACGTTTAGAATCCTAAACACATAAGGTTTCCAGATCCGGTCGGCAACAGACCATAGATCCGAACAAATAACAACATATCAGACACAAAGCATTTAGCACATAAAAACATTTTAGGCATAATTCCTAAAATAAGCTAGTGCTCACACCTCACAATCATCGCTTAGCATTCTAAGTTTAAGTCTAGAAATCCTACATATTCCTAGTTCGCTTAAACTAATGCTCTGATACCAACTGTGACATCCCCATTTTCACGGCCAGAAAAGACTGATTTGTTTATGCTTTATTTTTTAAAATCAGAGTAACTTTTTAAAGAAAAGTGTTGCGGAATTTGTTCCCAGAAAAACATGATAAATACGTTATCAAATCATTTCCGAAGAAATGTATTTTATTCATTTTAAAACATTGGGATGTCATCGTCAATACATAAACATAAGCATAAACAGAACTTACTTTCATTATCACTAGTGATTTATATCTCCTTAATCTCTCAGTGTAATGTAACTTCATATCGACACCTGTGATACAAATAAACTGAGTGGGTCAGGTTGGGAAACCTGGTGAGTACATAGGGTTTTCAACCCACAATAATATAATTATTAAGTTTAAACATCAAACAATCAACCCAATTACCCATCCTAGTTATCTTCTTTACTCTTAAGGATCTACCCTAAGAATTCGCTATTCCTCGTTCATTCATTCCTAAGGATCATCCTAAGGAATCGGCACGAAATCCATCGTTGCCAGGGTTTACTCAACAGGCACTAAGTCGCATAGTCGCCAGGGTTTATACAACAGGCACTACGTCGCATAGTCGCCAGGGTTTAGGCACTAAGTCTCATAGTCGCCAGGGTTATCTCGTTTATCGACAATATCGTTTCCGAGAATCCACTTGCAATACCTGTCAATGGGTTTTTAGAGTAAAGCTGGTGAATACACAGTTCAAATACACCTACAAGTTGCGAGCCTGCTAGTGTTCCACTGGACTGTCTAGAATAGTTCGTGGTTGTCATCCATACTCTGCTAGATGACGGGGCCAACACTTGGGTAAAAGGCTTCTCTCATGGTTCACCTCTCACCCTTATCTCATAGTCTATATCACCTCTCATCATTTTGTTTTTTTCACACAGCAACTATCTCATCTACCCATGTTTTACCCAACACATTTTGTAGATATAAAATACATATACAGCTTACATCATTTAAAACATGTATAAAAATCTTTCACCCAGCATAGGCGGCAAGTATACAGACAATATGCACACATAGCATGTAATATATATTAAATACTTCATATCTATGTGTAAGATGAAAGTAACTATGCACTCACTTGGAAAGGTGGTGACTCGGTACTCGGACAGCATTTCGTTACTCTTAAAACAATTTCCTTCGACAAAACTTAGTATCATTACCACTAGGGTTTAGTCTAATATTCACTGACACTAATTAATAGTCTAGCTATTATTACTATTATATAAGCGTTAAACAATACTCTTCACCCACTATGTACAGACAGGGGCCAGACATAAAACACCGGAGGGCAGGATCATTTTGGCATATAGCACTTCTGAAATCCAGCAACCCTATGCGGCCCTTTAAACCAGATACCCCGTACCGCGAGTGGTTAAAAAGATATTATAACGACACTTATATAACCCATAATAATAGCCTAAATAATTATTATAAAGTCCTAATAACGTTACTATAATTAAATAAAAGCTATATTAAAAATAGTGTAGGCGTAGCTCACTTACAGCGGGTTTTCTCGAAAACCGGGCTTCGCTTGGAGCAGCGTTTCCGAGCCGAAAGCTATTCTTCTCGGAGCTTCCCGATGATCCGGGACTTGCTTCTAACACCTTGGAGGTGCTAGGGAAAAACCTTGAAGGTTTGGGGGTATTTGGGAGGAAAGAAGTGGAGAGTTGTGAAGAAAATGGGAGATTTGCGCCTCTATTTATAGGCTGCCAGCGCCGAGTACGCTGAGCGTACTCAAAACTTACGCTGAGTGTAATGGATTTCTAAGGGTTACGCTGAGCGTACTCAAAATTACGCTGGGCGTAATATGCCACGTGTCACCATCTGGTGGCTAGCCTTGGGGAGGAAGCAACGACTGTGATCTCGCCGCGTCACCAAAGCTCGCACAGCACCCTCCCGACTTAGAAAAATCATAACTCTCGCATACGAGCTCCGTTTTTTACGTTCTTTATATCCACACGTAGGTAAAAACAAGTTCTACAACTTTCATTTAGACTCCTTCGGCTAATTCTCGACCGATCTTAAATTTAACAGTACAAGAAGATTATACTGTTAAATGTCCGCGTAAAATTCATAACTTCTACATACGGACTCCGTTTTCGTCTGTCTTCTTAAATTTGAGTTCCTATTAATGAGATCTTCAATTCTCACTTAGGTCGCATAGGCCAAAAACCGCTCGATCTAAAATTCGAGTTTCGGGTCGTGCACTGCTATGCCAAATCTTAGAAAATTCTTAACTTCCTCATACGAAGTCAGATTTGGGCGTTCTTTTTTTGTATGTTCTCGGTTTAACGTATACTACAACTTTTGTTTATATCAATTAGGCTAAAAAGTCCTCTATCGTAAATTCACTATTTACGTCTTCCCGGTGCCGAGCCGGTTCCGTCGCGAAACTTCGACGGGTCATAACTTCTTCGTTATAACTCGGATTTCGGCATTCTTTATATCCCCGGAATCCTTGTTTCGACGACTAGAAATTTATGTAAAGATATCGGGCTTATCTCATACTTTAATTTTGATGCTTATTTTATTATTTTTTATCCTTTATTAATTATACCTTTATAATTAAGTATAAAACACATAAATTCACATAATTCACATAATACTCAAATATTTCATCTTTATTACTTCAAAAAGAGTTACAATAGTTGACCTAGACTATTACATCACCTACCAATGCTTAGTCCCGAAACACGAGTGTTACAATTCTCTCCCCCTTAGGATGATTCCGTCCCGGAATCATCGACGAAACAGGGCTCACATGATGACTCCATACATTATCTCTTCGTCCTAAGTGATAACCGTAACTTTGATGTTTCTTCGAACGAGTATCTAACTCTTAGATTCCTTTACTACAGGCGGCGCTCGATCTTGCACCTGTTCCCTATCTTGCATTAGACTCCAAATTATGACCTTCAAGTCACAATCTCGATCCTTACTGGAGACTCCTTCTTCTTCTTAACAAACTTAAGAATAAATTCTTTGATTTCTGTAATAGATTGATGTGCCTCGTTCTAATGACCTCAAGTCGTATGTTGCAACACTTAGACTCAGGTCTCTTAGAGTCAAATTCAAGAACAGACTATACCTTCCTTCATGTTCTAATGTGATATAATCACATTCTAGTACGTAGCACTTCTAACTACAAGTTTCTTACTTTAACAACGATCACAATCGCTTTGACTATATTTTACTTCAATCTTCTGGCTTAAGTCGGATGCCACATCAAACTTGGTTCTCTGAACCACGTAACATACTCATCTTAGTCGGACTCGATATGATATGACCTCTAGGGTCGGAATAATAATCATCTTCTCAATCATTACCGAAACAATGGTAACGACATACTCGAATAAAACGAAGTCAATTACTAGTTTCTTGGCAACCTTGTGACTTTCCCTGATCCAAGTGTGAGTCTTGTGCTTCCGGTAGTATAGGCCTCTACTACCTTTCACACCTACTCATACTCATCCCAAGTATTGTCTCGCAGTTCACCCAAGTCACTATACAAGAAAATCAGATAATCACTTAACACATCAGATAACAAAATGAAAGTTTTATATTATTCCTTGAAACGATTACATAGGTGTTCAAGTTCACCCTAGACTATGCCTCTACTAGGCTACATCATATGAAACTACGGCTACTGCATAACCCGATCTTCAGATGAGAAATCCTCATCCTCGATTTCTCGCGTTGTTGTCTGCTTCATCGAGGATCATGTGGAATGCCCTTGGTTTCGGCAGTGCCTCTGGCCTTGCTGCTTCATTTTTCTTTGGGCAATCTCTGGAAATATGCCCTTCTTTGTTACATCCGTAGCACACGTTCTTGTTGGACGTGCAGTTGTTGGCGTAATGCCCTGCCTTTCCACATTTGTAGCAAGTCATCTCCTCGCTACACTTCCCGAAGTGTTTCTTCTTACACTTCTCGCACCACTTAGCTTCACCTTCTCCTCCAAATTTTGAGATTTTGTTTTGTTTGTTGGTCTTTGAAGATCCCTCATGCTTCCTTTTCTCGCCAACTTCGACCTTGTTGGCGACTCTACTCTTGATCATCTCTTCTACAGACTTAGCAGCCCAGATAGCTGCCTCCAGAGTATGTGCTTGACGTACCGGCACCGCATACTTCCATGGGAGTCCCTTGGCATACTTGTCGATTTTCGTTAATTCATCTGGCACAAGACGCAAGGCAAACTCCATATTTTCTGTGAAGTTGTTGGTGTACTCATCAATCGACATGCTTTCCTTCTTCAGGGTCAGGAACTGGTTCTCTAGCTCGAGCAGGTTTTGGGCTAAGCAGTACTTGCGCTTGAATTGCACCAAAAACTCTGCCCATGTCAGCTATAGGGGCGCATTGGGGCTTAAAGTCTTCCCCAGGGTGTTCCACCAATGAACAGCGCCTCCTCGGAACTGATGCACCGCGAAGGTGGTCTGTAGTTTGCCTCTGTAACCACACGTCATGAAAGCTAACTCCATCTCCGAGATCCAATCCATAACTCCGATGGGATCTTCCTTTCCCGTGAAAGTCGATGGCTTGCAAGTTAGAAAATCTTTGTACTTGCATCCATTCCTCTCGACTCCGTCATCCTGGTTGTTCCTCCTAATCATGGTTTATATCACCTCTCATCATTTTCTTTTTGTCACACAACAACTATCTCATCTACCCATGTTTTACCCAACACATTTTGTAGATATAAAATACATATACAGCTTACATCATTTAAAACATGTATAAAAATCTTTCACCCAGCATAGGCGGGAAGTATACAGATAATATGCACACATAGCATGTAATTTATATTAAATACTTCATATCTATGTGTAAGATGAAAGTAACTATGCACTCACTTGGAAAGGTGGTGACTCGGTACTCGGACAGCACTTTGTTACTCTTAAAACAATTTCCTTCGACAAAGCCTAGTATCATTACCACTAGGGTTTAGTCTAATATTCACTGAGACTAATTAATAGTCTAGCTATTATTACTATTATATAAGCGTTAAACAATACTCTTCACCCACTATGTACAGACAGGGGCCAGACATAAAACACTGGAGGGCAGGATCATTTTGGCATATAGCACTTCTGAAATCCAACAACCCTATGCGGCCCTTTAAACCAGATTCCCCGTACCGTGAGTGGTTAAAAAGATATTATAATGACACTTATATAACCCATAATAATATCCTAAATAATTATTATAAAGTCCTAATAACGTTACTATAATTAAATAAAAGCTATATTAAAAATAGTGTAGACGTAGCTCACTTATAGCGGGTTTTCTCGAAAACCGGGCTTCGCTTGGAGCAGCGTTTCCGAGCCGAAAGCTCTTCTTCTCGGAGCTTCCCGATACTCCGGGACTTGCTTATAACACCTTGGAGGTGCTAGGGAAAAACCTTGGAGGTTTAGGGGTATTTGGGAGGAAAGAAGTGGAGAGTTGTGAAGAAAATTGGAGATTTGCGCCTCTATTTATAGGCTGCCAGCGCCGAGTACACTGAGCGTACTCAAAACTTACGCTGAGCGTACTCAAAATTACGCTGGGCGTAATGTGCCACGTGTCACCATCTGGTGGCTAGCCTTGGGGAGGAAGCAACGACTGTGATCTCGCCGCGTCACCAAAGCTCGCACAGCACCCTCCCGACTTAGAAAAATCATAACTCTCGCATACGAGCTCCGTTTTTTACGTTCTTTATATCCACACGTAGGTAAAAACAAGTTCTACAACTTTCATTTAGACTCCTTCGGCTAATTCTCGACCGATCTTAAATTTAACAGTACAAGAAGATTATACTGTTAAATGTCCGCGTAAAATTCATAACTTCTACATACGGACTCCGTTTTCGTCTGTCTTCTTAAAGTTGAGTTCCTATTAATGAGATCTTCAATTCTCACTTAGGTCGCATAGGCCAAAAACCGCTCGATCTAAAATTCGAGTTTCGGGTCGTGCACTGCTATGCCAAATCTTAGAAAATTCTTAACTTCCTCATACGAAGTCAGATTTGGGCGTTCTTTTTTTGTATGTTCTCGGTTTAACGTATACTACAACTTTTGTTTATATCATTAAGGCTAAAAAGTCCTCTATCGTAAATTCACTATTTACGTCTTCCCGGTGCCGAGCCGGTTCCGTCGCGAAACTTCGACGGGTCATAACTTCCTCGTTATAACTCGGATTTCGGCGTTCTTTATATCCCCGGAATCCTTGTTTCGACCACTAAAACTTTATGTAAAGATATCGGGCTTATCTCACACTTTAATTTTGACGCTTATTTTATTATTATTTTTTATCCTTTATTAATTATACCTTTATAATTAATTATAAAACACATAAATTCACATAATTCACAGAATACTCAAATATTTCATCTTTATTACTTCAAAAAGAGTTACAATAGTTGACCTAGATTATTACATCACCTACCAATGCTTAGTCCCGAAACACGAGCGTTACAAATTCCAACAAGCTGTCCTTTACTATCAAGCCCTGGTGGCCAATTGGGCTGATCGAAGGAGAACCTGGTTTGATTCAAGGGGCAGATCTAGGTTTAGGACCTGAGGAGTATGTGGAGACAGACTATGAGTACGAGAAATCCGAAGAGGAGATGGAAGAAGAAGGGAACATTGAGGAAGTACCTAGCGAGCCTCGCTCTTCAAAGATGATACAGGACCATCCCGCAACACCCCAGGATTCCACCGACCGACTACACCTCTTGGAAAAGAAGGTAGACACTCTTTACGGAGCAGTGCGAGCAGAGAAGAGGAATAAAGAGATCACTTGAGAGATGAGTGAATTGGCTGACCTAGTGGCGTGATATTTTGGGCATATGAGCACCACTACCAGATGCATCCACCCACGATTGGGATCAGCTCCACCCCTTCCCCCCACTACTATTCGTTATGATTCTCTTTCATGTGCTAAGATGCGGAAAATGTCATCCCACAGAGATAACAAGCATACCCGTGAGACACCAATCCTGCAGAGGGACTCTGCTACATTCCAAGCTACTGTAACAGCTGCCGTAACCGCTGCTATGGCACAACTCAACACAAACAACACCAACAGCGGTGGAACTAGTGTCGACAACTCCAGTCGAAGTAACAACCACGGAAACCAACGAGTGACAGCTTATCAAGGCACTCCAAACCCTAAACTTAAGAGCAAGAAGCGAGATTCTGGGAGTAAGAGAAAGGGACAGCCAACTCGAGGGTCCTAGAAAAAACAACATGTTGTTGCTGTCCATGTGGCCATGACCCCTACTACATCAACACCAGCGAGACCATATGTTGGAAGCCTTCCAAAAAGCAACAAGTGCAGTTTCCATCATAAGGGAACCTGCCGAAAGCTGTATTGCAATGGATACAACAAGAAAGGACACACCGCCCGTTACTGCAAGACTCCGACCCAGCACACCACTCCAACCTTTGTATCTAGAATGAAGCTGGTATGCCACAAGTAAGGTGAGTTTGGATATTTCAGGAGGAATTGTCCAACAAAGAGTAATGACGGTGCAACAGGAGGAATCTAACAGTTGGACGTGAAGAAACAAAAAGGAATTCTACCTAAATTTTCGTTACGTTCTCGAACAACAATAGTTAAGCATCAAACTTTTACCAAATCAATTAAGAATCACCAAATTGTTATCTCAACTGAATAAAAACTCTTTCAACCATAACAATAAATCCTTGAACACTCTCTAACAACTAGGTACGCTAACATTTAGGCGAAAGACACTACACTCCTGCCTACCCCCACGGTAATGATGGAAAAGCCGAAACCACAAAAGATGTATATGCATAGGGTGCACTCTCACGTTAAATAATCATTCATCCTCAATCAATTTGATGCCAGTAGATATTAGGAGCTTTTATGTGATTATAGGCATGGATTGGTTAAGCCCCACCATGCCGACATTATGTGCCACGAGGAGGTCGTTCGCCTTCACCTCCCTAACCAATAAACCCTAATCATCTACGGCGACAAGCCTAACGCAAATACTTGCCTCGTGCATTAAGGCACAAAAGTGCCCTACACAAAAAGGATTATACATTACTCGCCCATGTGGTGAATAAGCAAAAGGAGAGACGAACATCAATGATATCCCGGAGGTGCGAGACTTCCCTGGAGTATTCCCTGAAGATCTCCCAGGAATACCTTCCTAGAGACAGGTTAAATTTCCGAATTGATCTTGAACCTGGAGCAATGTCAAATTGCCAAATCACCCTACAGGTTAGCGCCGCCGAAATGCCCGAATTATCGAGCCAGCTAAGTGAACCTCTGGATAAAGGATTCATCAGGCCGAATTTCTCACCATGAGGAGCTCCAGTCTTGTTTGTCTAGAAGAAAGATGGATCCTTCAAAATATGCATCGACTATATGGAATTGAATAAACTTACCATCAGGAACCGGTATCCACTTCCGCGAATTGACGATCAACTCGATCAACTTCAAGGAGTTAGTTATTTCTCTAAAATAGATCTGAGACTCGGTTATCATCAACTTCGAGTCCGTGAAAAAGATATTTAAAAAAAAACACCGAAGCCATCCGGTCAAGGGAATGACTCCGTGAGTATGAGAGTTACCAAACCAAGACTTGAACCTCAGAGAACTCCTATCCAACTCATAAAGAGGAAAGGCTAGGTATCCATAGAACCACTGACTACTAAGAATCAAACGAACCCCTCCTTAAGGATCAATATCCCCAATCCCGAAACGAAGACTTGCTCGACCCGCCCCCATAAACAAACAAAGATCAACATCCTACCAGTTCAGAATCCCATAGTAAGAAGCTCCAATGGCAACCTAAAAAGTATGAGGCCAATTACATCACACGGCCTTAACCCTAGCGATAATAGTGTTCGTTTTAGGGTTTAGAGGTACTACTTTTGGGACGTCCAGTACACGATCCTCATTAACGATGACCATCACTCCACCTCACCATAGAGGACGTGAAGACAGAATACCTCTGTGTTGGATGAGATGATCAACACCCAACTAGCAAGATGAGAAGCATCGAACAACACTCTTACAGACTACGAGATCATTCGGGAAACGACGGAGAAAATAGTTTAAATCAAGGCACGACCCCAAGCATCGCGAGACCGACAAAAGAGCGATGTTGATAAACGGTAAAAGCCTCTGGAAATTTCAAGTAGTAGAGCGAGTGATATGGAAGGACTCTCCCTAGAAAAGGAAGATCCAAGTTGGAAAGCGGGGCAAGCTAAACCCACGATACGTCGGGCCGTTCGAGGTTTCTTTCCGGAATCGGTCCGGTGGCCTACTGTCACACCCCCGAACCAGACGGCGGAAACCTCCGAGGCTCGCGTGACTTAAATTGAATATTATCACAATGAATATACATGAAGCATAACATAAACATCACCATGCATTAATACATTACAACTGACCTTGTTCACATCAAGTACATTGACTAAATATTACATATCCATAGCATAAATTGTTTGAGAGTTTTCAAAACATAACATCCTAACACACTTGGTATTTTTTTTCGGCTTATCTGTTACCTGATAATACAAGTTATTTTGAAAACGTCAACATATGTAATGTTGGTGAGTTCATAAGCAGGGTTGATATGAAAATGTTTTGTGCAGTTTATAAAACCCAGAAAATCCGATATTTTCTGAAAAGAAATAGTTTGAAATATTTGTGTGAAGATCCATAGGTTCATGCATGAATGATTTCAAAGTGTGTATATATGAGAAGTTTTGCATTATAGTTATTGAAAATACAAGTGAATGGTGTTGATTTCCTCGAAAAACCCGATGTTTTCCGATAATATAATATGATTGTTTCGAATTATTATACCGTCACAACGAATGATTTTGAATTCCTTTGATTACTCAGATAGTATTGGATTTATTATGTGAGTCGTTATAACCATGCATGATAATGACTAGTTCGTCTGTCTTGGCATTCTAGTGAACGCCGGAATTGATCTTAAGATTTTGTCACCCTAGACTGGCCGAGTCTAACTGTAGCGAATAGCTGAGGTGTGGGGGGTCACCCCCGTATAGATCTATACACAAAACTCTCGCTCTCCCTCCAGGAGACTTTGATTATAACTACAGACTACGACCGACACTTAAAGGTGTCGCCCGTTATTACTCACTTAATCCAAACGAATTTGATTGCCCTTGATTAACGACCTGGTTTTGTTTACTTGAATTGAAGGTAAGCCTAACAGACGAGGAGAATAGGATTACGAGGTCCTACTAATTACGTATGTTATTTAAGGCTGTTGAGTATACGAAGGACGTAGTGGCCCATTTCACATTTGATTTATTTGGACCTTACTAGCAATGCTAATGGGCCACTGAGGCCCAATAGCACATAAAAGCCATTGAGGGTCCCTTAAGCATGTAAATGGGTCGCAGGAGGCCCAACAGACATGTATTATTATTGTTAGGCCCAAAAGTCATGTTAATTGGTCACGAAGGCCCAATAGACATGATTAGAATCTTTCAAGTCCAACAATTTAAATATTTACTTGTTTTAGGTATACTATAGTTGTCGGAAGTTTGATTGAACAATTGTTAAATCGCAAAGGCACGAAGCTTGTCGATTGTTTATAACGATATTTGAAAATATATGTATATTCTTCATTCTATTTTCATAAGTTATAATTTGGTATTTTTGACCCAAATATCTTTAATAATAAAATAATTGACTCAAAAATATTGATTTGACCTATTCAACCCTTCTTTAATAAAAATGACAATCTTAATCCCTTTTAAAAAAAATGACATTTTAGGCCCTTAAACTATTTTCTTGACATTTTTGGCCCATAGACTTATTTAAATAATGTTTTTAACTCAAAATTTACTCTTTGGCAGTTTCAGCCCCCTTAGTAACAGATTTTCATTTAAAGTCCAAACTTTGCGCAACTTTTACAATTTTTACCCAAAATCCAAAAACTTTGCATTTTTTATCCTTTTTGGCAAAAAGGGTCATTTTAACCCCTGAAATAGATTTATTTACCTTTTTACCCACTGTTTTGAGAAATTTACCATTTCAATCCCTTAAAACCATTTTTTTCGCAATTTTGGGCCTATGGGCCGAAAAGCCCAAAAATTTGGCCCATTAGGCTACAATTTTACATTTCTAGTCCTTTGAAGAGCATAATGTTCGTAAAAACATTTATTTTAACTGTTTTGACTCTTTTGGTCCTTAAGAAAACCGTGAATGACAACCTTTAACCCAACTTTTGTTTATTTGACAAATATAGCCCAAAAATGAGTTTTATGTTGTAATATGTTTATTATAACTTTAGAGGGTAATTTTTCTTGACTTGTTTAATGTATTACATCTTAGATCACGTATATTTTCTTCCTTAAGCTATAGATCTCAGGATTTCTTTCCTTTTTGGCACATATTTACCACATAATACATGAAATCACACATAACATACACATACAAATAGATCTACACATTTTACTTGTATTCACCCCATAAAACTTGTGAAAACCGAAAATAGAGGGGTATGAACTCACCTTGCATTGTTGCTCACAGTTTTGAAGAAAGAAATGAAGAAAATTTGGTCCTAGCAAGCCTTCTTGGGTGGATCTCGATCTTAGGGGTTTCTAGGATGATGATCATGAGTTTATATGAGTTAAGAAGAGAATTTTGATAAAACAAAGAATCTAGATCATGGATTCAAGCATCAACTTACCTAGTATGATGATTTTTGTGGACAATCCTACTTGTAATGCCCAAGATCTTCGAAATTTTAATGAAGAAGAGGAGAAGTTGTTGTGAGTTCTTGAGAGAAAACTTAAGTGAATTGTGTGTGTGTGTGTTTCTTCCTTTGGCCGAGAGTAGGAGATAAAGAGAGAGGAGATGAGAGATGAGGTGACATGCATCGGAGTATGAGATTGGTGCATGGGTTTCCAATGGATAATTATGAGGTGTCTTGCCCTCATAATTCTACATTTCTCCTTTTCTTTGTTTACATGGGCCGATATTTGGGTTATAGAAGAGAGAAAGGAGTCATTTTGGGCCCATGCTCGAATTTATGAGGCTCAAATAACATTTTTCAGCCCATTGGGCCTTTAGGGTGTCTTACAGCCCAATTGCATGAAGTAATGGGTTTTATGGCCCATTAAAGCTAATTAGGTTAGTTATGGCCCAATAAGGCTTATTAGAAAATTTTATTTTATTTTAGGCCCATTATGGCCCAAAATGTTAAATTTTATGAAAGTGGGTCCAATTAGAGCCCATTTAAGGGTTCTAAGCCCAAAATAGTCAAATTGGAAGCTTATTGGTCCATTAGGCCCAATAAGGAAGTCCGAGTCCAAAATGGACTTAATCCGGGATTTTTAGAGTTTCCAACCTTTTGTTGACTATTTGAATGTTTGTATAGAGTATTTGATGGAATTTTGTTGTCATTGAATAAGCACCATACATGTTTTCAAGTTTTAGCTACAATGTTATCTTGGTTAAGGGTTTTACAAAGCATCAGAATTCCTAGTTGTGACATCATCCCCCCGTGATAGGGAATTTCGTCCCGAAATTCTTTTTAAAGCTAGATTTGAGAATACGAGAATAGGTGAGGGTACTTCTGCTTCATCTGGTCTTCGCGTTCCCATGTGAATTCTGGTCCACGCTTCGCGTTCCACTGAACTTTCACAATCGGAATGCAACTTAACTTAGTACGCTTCACCTCCCTGTCCATGATTTCGACTGGTTCCTCGACGAACAGGAGATTCTCGTTGATTTCGATTTCTTCTAATGGAATGACGAGGGTTTCGTCGGATAAGCACTTCTTCAAATTGGAAACATGGAACACGGGGTGTACACTGCTGAGCTCAGCGGGTAGCTGCAGTCTATAAGCCACTGGACCGATTCGAGAAAGAATCTCGAAGGGTCCAATGTATCGTGGGTTTAGTTTTCCCCGTTTCCCAAAACGAATCACCCCTTTCCAGGGAGAGACTTTTAACAACACCCGATCCCCGACTCGAAATTCCAAGGGCTTTCGCCGTTTATCAGCGTAACTCTTATGTCGGTCTCGTGATGCTTGAAGTCGAGCTCTGATCTGGATTATCTTCTCGGTCGTTTCGCGTATGATTTCTGGTCCCGTTAATGCATTGCTTGGGGTCTGTCCTCTTGCTAGCTGAGTGTCACTTACCTCAGCCCAACACAACGGTGATCTACATTTACGCCCATACAATGCCTCGAATGGAGCAACTTTGATGCTTGAGTGATAATTGTTGTTGTACGAGAACTCGATTAAAGGCAAGTGGGTATCCCACGACCTTCCAAAGTCTATCACACATGCACGAAGCATATCTTCAAGCGTTTGAATGGTTCGCTCGCTTTGACCATCCGTTTGTGGGTGGTAGGCAGTGCTCATGTCAAGTTGTGTTCCCATAGCTTTCTGAAGCGATTGCCAAAAGCGTGAAGTAAACCTACTATCTCTATCTGAGATGATAGATATTGGCACTCCATGGAGTCTCACGATTTCCTTGATATAGGTTCTTGTCAATCTTTCCATCTTATATGACTCTTTTATTGGCAGGAAATGAGCGGATTTTGTCACCCTGTCAACTATTACCCAAATGGTATCCAAACCATCAGTTGTCTTGGGTATTTTGGTCACGAAGTCCATCGTATTCTTTTCCCATTTCCACTCGGGTATTACTGGTTGTTGTCATAATCCCGAGGGCTTCTGATATTCTACCTTTACTTTAGCACAAGTGAGGCACTTGCTAACGTAAGTGGCAATTTCTGCCTTCATGTTAGGCAACCAATAATGCTGCTTGATATCCAAGTACGTTTTATCTGAACCCGGATGGATGGAGTATCGTGTCTTGTGGGCTTCATTCATGACTACTTCTCTGAATCCCCCAAGTTTAGGGATCCAAATTCGGTTCATGAAATAATATGCTCCGTCCTCCTTCACTTCGAAATTCTTTTCCGTAACGCTTCGCTTGTTCTGTTTTCTATCTTCATAGCATCGAACTGGGCTGCTTTGATTTGCGCGGACAGATGGGATTGAATGGTTATTGAAAGAGTTTTTACCCGACGATTTGAGTATTCTTTCCGACTCAAGGCATCGGCTACCACGTTAGCCTTACCTGGGTGGTACTTGATTTCGCACTCATAATCATTTAGCAGTTCAACCTATCTTCGCTGCCTCATGTTTAACTCCTTTTGATTTAAAATGTGTTGGAGACTCTTGTGGTCTGTGAAAATGGTGCACTTTGTACCATAAAGGTAGTGCCTCCAAATCTTCAAGGCAAAGACCACAGCTCCCAATTCGAGATCATGGGTGGTATAATTCACCTCATGTGTTTTTAGTTGTCGGGATGCATAAGCTATCACCTTTCCACGCTGCATGAGTACACAGCCTAAACCCTGATTCGAAGCATCGCAGTAAACTACGAAGTCCTCTGTTCCCTCTGGTAGTGATAATACTGGTGCACTATAGAGAGCTCGCTTCAGAGTTCGGGACGCAACTTCTTGCTTATCCGTCTATTCAAAGGGTACACCCTTTTGCGTAAGCATGGTAAGTGGCTTGACTGTTTTGGAGAAGTTCTGAATGAACCTCCTGTAATAGCCTGCGAGACCTAAAAATTGACGAATTTCTGTGGGTGTCGTTGGGATCGCCCATCCTTCAATGGCTTTGACCTTAGAAGGATCCACATGTATCCCTTCTTAACTAACAACATGACCCAAAAAGTTCACACTACGGAGCCAGAACTCACACTTAGAGAGTTTTGCGTATAACTTTTCGGTTCGTAGGGTTTCCAATATTTGCCGGAGATGTCGGCCATGCTCCTCTTTGCTTCGAGAATAGACTAGGATATCGTCGATGAAAACGATGACAAAGTTGTCGAGGAATGGTCGACAGATTCGATTCATCAGGTCCATGAATGCGGTAGGGGCATTCGTTAGAACGAAGGGCATTACAACAAATTCGTAATGTCCGTAACGAGTTCGGAAAGCGGTTTTGGAGATATCCTCTTCCCGGACCTTGAGTTGGTGGTATCCGGACCGTAGGTCTATCTTAGAGAAGTAACTTGCTCCTTGGAGCTGGTCAAATAGATCGTCGATTCGCGGAAGTGGATAGCGATTTTTAATAGTGAGCTTATTTAGTTCCCTGTAGTCAATACACATCCTAAAGGAACCGTCCTTTTTCTTAACAAAGAGAACCAGAGCTCCCCAAGGTGAGAAACTGGGTCGGATGAATCCTTTGCCCAAAAGTTCGCTGAGTTGGCTGGACAGCTCTTGCATCTCTGCAGGAGCCAACCTATAGGGCAATTTGGCGATGGGTGTAGCTCCTAGCACAAGGTCAATTCGGAACTCGACTTGTCTTTCTGGGGGTATCCCCGGAAGATCTTCAGGAAAGACATCCGGGAAATCGCAAGCCACTGGGATGTTTCGAATATTGACCTCTTCCTTGGACTTATCCACTATATGAGCCAGAAACGTCAAGTCTTTCTTTCGTAGATACTTCTGTGCCTTAATGCACGAGATAAGACGAAGGTTCGTGTTGGGTTTGTCTCCGTATATAATTAGGGTTTCGTGATTTGGGAGGTGAAGGCGAACGGCCTTCTCGTGACACATAATTTCAGCATGGTGGGGGCTTAACCAGTCCATGCCGATAATCACATCAAAACTCCTAATAGTTACAGGCATCAAGTTTATTTGAAAGAAGTGATGATTTAAGGTCAGGGTACATCCTATGTAGATTTCCCCAGTGGATTCTGTTTTCCCATTAGCCATTTCCACCGTAAAGGTTTCATTAAGCTTCTGGGGTTGTTGTTTTAACAAGTGTTTGAATCTATTACTCACAAAGCTTCGTTCTGCCCCGGTATCAAATAGGATGCATGCATAAGTGTGGTTTAGGAGAAACGTACCGGTGACGACAACGGGATCCTGAACCGCTTCTCCCTGACCCATGGTCAGCACTCTCCCTGCTCCTCCATTCCCAGGGTTATTGATGTTGGGGCAGTTTCGACGGAAATGCCCAGTCTTTCCACATCCATAACAGGTGTGGCTTGGCCCCGCGTTGTTGCCACTGTTGTTGGTGTTGTTGTTGTTGCTGTTGCGGTTGTTGTTGTTGTTGTTGTTGTTTCCCTGCTGCTGGTTCTGGGGAGGATAGGTCCTGCAGTATCTCGCCGTGTGGCCCTTTCGATTGCAGCTGGTACAATGCATCTCCCTGCATTCGCCATTATGATGGAGACTGCACCTGTTGCACTTTGGGAGATTCCCGGAATACTGCCTAGGGGCACTTGGAGTAGCTGAGACTGGAGTATGTGGTGTAGAGGGAACTTGGGTGGTTGCAGCATTGACTGTCACTGTTTGTTATTTCTTCGACGACTCTGAGCCTTGTCGCCCTTTTCTCTTGTTATTCTTTCCTTTCTTGTTGTCACTCTCCTTCTTGCCTTCATTTTCCCCTGGCTTCTCGCCCTTCTTGTTGTTGTGGTCGTACAGTTTCTTGGCCAACCTCTTGGCACTGTTGAAGGTTTCGGGATTTGCAGCTATCACATTTCCTTGAATTGGGGAGGTTAATCCCCAGATGAATCGTTCGATTTTCTTGCCCTCTGAAGTAATCATGCCAGGGCACAATAGTGACAGTTCGCTAAACCTCGATATGTATGCATCAATGTCGGAGTTTCGGACGGTGAGATTCCATAACTCTTGCTCCATTTTCTGAATTTCGCCACGCGGGCAGTATTTGGCCATCAGCATTTCTTTCAACTCCGCCCACGGCATGGCGTTGGCTACGGGGAGAGTCATGGCCGCTACATGTCCATTCCACCAGGTGAGAGCTTGGTCAACGAATGTGCACGCGGCAAACTTCACTTTCATCTCCTCGGGGCATTCACATATCTCGAATATCGATTCCACCTTTTCAATCCATCTCTTTAGGGTTATCATCCCCCCTGTGCCATTAAAGGTTCGTGGCTTGGCATTGGTGAAATCTTTGTAAGAGCATGTCTTGGTAGGCCCTTGATTTATTCCGTTGTTCGAACTTCCAGCCCCTTGCCCATTGCCTCCACCATTGTTCCCTTGGTGGATTTGCGCCATAGCTGCTGTGACTGCAGCAGATACAGCTGCTTGAAATGCAGCTGAGTTGATTTCTGGTGGGGTTGGCTCAGGGTTTCCACGGGTGGGTCGCTGAGGCATCTTTCTGTCATGGAACGGAAAGATGTTGAGTGCCTAAAATTTCTGTGAGTTCGTGGTCCTATAAACTAGGTGTATTGCATGTACTTAAGTAGTTTCACATATTAACATACAATCATGAAAACATAACACATAACAGATAACAACATCACAATAGAACACATATATTTCCCACTAATAATATCCGTACTTTGATACATGAAAATTTTGCTCGAAGGAGCATACATAAAGGGTACAAGTTCGGCAGCATAACGACTCTATGAGTAGTGTAATCACTTAAACATAGAGTCGATGGTACATAGCATAGATCATATAAGCATAACACTAAAGACGGATATGACTAGTCTTAGTCATGGTGGGATGTGCCAGGGGGTGGTGCTGAGGAAGTGGACGCTCCCTGAAGGCGAGCCACCTGTCGTTCTGCGTCTCGGAGTCGAGCCTCCCACCTCACCTGCCTCATGTGGAACTCTCGGATAACCTCTCGCGTCTCCTGTTCTGCACGCTCAACTCTAGTCCGCATCTGGTGCATCTGATCGGCGGTGCTCTGAGCTAGGTCGCCAGTGTTCCGTAATCGCCTCACCATGACCGGAAGCGCGCGATCAGCCGGTCCTCCCTCCCTCAAGTCGTAGAACTCGCGTGCCATGCCAAACGGGGGTCGCTGTCCCTGTTGCCTCCTCCACCTCCAAATATCGATACCCCAGGGGGGTGTAGGGCCAGTTGGGCCCATCCGATGAGCGGGCACCCTAATCGGGTAAGGGGGGTTGATGACTTCGGACTCCGCGTCCGAATCACCGTTATCGTCATCGCTCGGCTCCTCCTCGAGGTCTCCTTCGACTTCTTCTTCTTCCAGTTCTACCACTGGTTCAGCAGGTCCGCCCTCGACTTCCGCCTCAGGTTCCTCTTCAGACTCCTCCTCGGGGTCTTCTTCAGGTTCCTCCTCCAACCATCCGTTATTCCCCTGGTTAGGGAAATACGGATCTCCAGGGTGATGGAAGCCGACCATACTGTCTGCGAGAGTGTATAAATATACTAATATTATTCCTAAGATGTTTCTAATTATTATGTAAATTGAGTTGATGTTCTCTTCTTGGTAACAAAAGGGTATGTTTTTTTTTATTTTTTATTTTTTATTTTTATTTTTTTTTATTTTTTAGTTTAGTTTACCGACCATCGCGATTTCCCCAGGGCATGTGATAGCTGTACCCCGGAGGAAATGTAGTTGATCAGGCTACATTCACCCCTTAATACAACTATGAATAGTCCCGGCTTAACCGAGATGCCAATATCATCTTATTTGATTTGGTATTATGTTCTTTTTCCTATCTCGTACAAGTAAAGGTGTTTTATTGTTGTATTTTATTTGTTTTGTTCAGAATTGTTTAGTCCCTCTTTGGTTTATAGTTGCATATCAATGTGTGGTTAGATATGCCAGTTCACTATAAACAGAGCTCTGATACCAACCTGTCACACCCCCGAACCAGACGGCGGAAACGTCAGAGGGCTCGCGTGACTTAAATTGAATATCATCACAATGAATATACATGAAGCATAACATAAACATCACCATGCATTAATACATTACAACTGACCTTGTTCACATCAAGTACATTGTCTAAATATTACATATCCATAGCATAAATTGTTTGAGAGTTTTCAAAACATAACATCCTAACACACTTGGTATTGTTCTTCGGCTTATCTGTTACCTGAGAATACAAGTTATTTTGAAAACGTCAACATATGGAATGTTGGTGAGTTCATAAGCAGGGTTGATATGAAATGTTTTGTGCAGTTTATAAAACACAGAAAATCCGATATTTTCTGAAAAGAAATAGTTTGAAATATTTGGATGAAGATCCATAGGTTCATGCATGAATGATTTCAAAGTGTGTATATATGAGAAGTTTTGCATTATAGTTATTGAAAATACAAGTGAATGGTGTTGATTTCCTCGAAAAACCTGATGTTTTTCGATAATATAATATGATTGTTTCGAATTATTATACTGTCACAACGAATGATTTTGAATTTCTTTGATTACTCAGATAGTATTGGATTTATTATGTGAGTCGTTATAACCATGCATGATCATGACTAGTTCGTCTGTCTTGGCATTCTAGTGAATGCCGTAATTGATCTTAAGATTTTGTCACCCTAGACTGGCCGAGTCTAACTGTAGCGAACAACTGAGGTGTGGGGGAGTCACCCCCGTATAGATCTATACACAAAACTCTCGCTCTCCCTCCAGGAGACTTTGATTTTAACTACAGAGTACGACCGACACTTAAAGGTGTCGCCCGTTATTACTCACTTAATCCAAACGAATTTGATTACCCTTGATTAACGACCTGATTTTGTTTACTTGAATTGAAGGTAAGCCTAACAGACGAGGAGAAGAGGATTACGTGGTCCTACTAATTACGTATGTTACTTAAGGCTGTTGAGTATACGAAGGACGCAGTGGCCCATTTCGCATTTGATTTATTTGGACCTTACTAGCAATGTTATCGGGCCACTGAGGCCCAATAGCACATAAAAGCCATTGAGGGTCCCTTAAGCATGTAATTGGGTCGCAGGAGGCCCAACAGACATGTATTATTATTGTTAGGCCCAAAAGTCATGTTAATGGTTCACGAAGGCCCAATAGACATGATTAGAATCTTTCAAGCCCAACAATTTAAATATTTACTTGTTTTAGGTATAGTATAATTGTCGGAAGTTTGATTGAACAATTGTTAAATCGCAAAGGCACGAAGCTTGTCGATTGTTTATAACGATATTTGAAAATATATGTATATTCTTCATTCTATTTTCATAAGTTATAATTTGGTATTTTTGACCCAAATATCTTTAATAATAAAATAAATGACTCAAAAATATTGATTTGACCTATTCAGCCCTTCTTTAATAAAAATGACAATCTTAGTCCCTTTTAAAAAAATGACATTTTAGGCCCTTAAACTATTTTCTTGACATTTTTGGCCCATAGACTTATTTAAATAATGTTTTTAACTCAAAATTTACTCTTTGGCAGTTTCAGCCCCCTTAGTAACAGATTTTCATTTAAAGTCCAAACTTTGCGCAACTTTTACAATTTTTACCCAAAATCCAAAAACTTTGCATTTTTTATCCTTTTTGGCAAAAAGGGTCATTTTAACCCCTGAAATAGATTTATTTACCTTTTTACCCACTGTTTTGAGAAATTTACCATTTCAATCCCTTAAAACCATTTTTTTCGCAATTTTGGGCCTATGGGCCGAAAAGCCCAAAAATTTGGCCCATTAGGCTACAATTTTACATTTCTAGTCCTTTGAAGAGCATAATGTTCGTAAAAACATTTATTTTAACTGTTTTGACTCTTTTGGTCCTTAAGAAAACCGTGAATGACAACCTTTAACCCAACTTTTGTTTATTTGACAAATATAGCCCAAAAATGAGTTTTATGTTGTAATATGTTTATTATAACTTTAGAGGGTAATTTTTCTTGACTTGTTTAATGTATTACATCTTAGATCACGTATATTTTCTTCCTTAAGCTATAGATCTCAGGATTTCTTTCCTTTTTGGCACATATTTACCACATAATACATGAAATCACACATAACATACACATACAAATAGATCTACACATTTTACTTGTATTCACCCCATAAAACTTGTGAAAACCGAAAATAGAGGGGTATGAACTCACCTTGCATTGTTGCTCACAGTTTTGAAGAAAGAAATGAAGAAAATTTGGTCCTAGCAAGCCTTCTTGGGTGGATCTCGATCTTAGGGGTTTCTAGGATGATGATCATGAGTTTATATGAGTTAAGAAGAGAATTTTGATAAAACAAAGAATCTAGATCATGGATTCAAGCATCAACTTACCTAGTATGATGATTTTTGTGGACAATCCTACTTGTAATGCCCAAGATCTTCGAAATTTTAATGAAGAAGAGGAGAAGTTGTTGTGAGTTCTTGAGAGAAAACTTAAGTGAATTGTGTGTGTGTGTGTTTCTTCCTTTGGCCGAGAGTAGGAGATAAAGAGAGAGGAGATGAGAGATGAGGTGACATGCATCGGAGTATGAGATTGGTGCATGGGTTTCCAATGGATAATTATGAGGTGTCTTGCCCTCATAATTCTACATTTCTCCTTTTCTTTGTTTACATGGGCCGATATTTGGGTTATAGAAGAGAGAAAGGAGTCATTTTGGGCCCATGCTCGAATTTATGAGGCTCAAATAACATTTTTCAGCCCATTGGGCCTCTAGGGTGTCTTACAGCCCAATTGCATGAAGTAATGGGTTTTATGGCCCATTAAAGCTAATTAGGTTAGTTATGGCCCAATAAGGCTTATTAGAAAATTTTATTTTATTTTAGGCCCATTATGGCCCAAAATGTTAAATTTTATGAAAGTGGGTCCAATTAGAGCCCATTTAAGGGTTCTAAGCCCAAAATAGTCAAATTGGAAGCTTATTGGTCCATTAGGCCCAATAAGGAAGTCCGAGTCCAAAATGGACTTAATCCGGGATTTTTAGAGTTTCCAACCTTTTGTTGACTATTTGAATGTTTGTATAGAGTATTTGATGGAATTTTGTTGTCATTGAATAAGCACCATACATGTTTTCAAGTTTTAGCTACAATGTTATCTTGGTTAAGGGTTTTACAAAACATCAGAATTCCTAGTTGTGACATCATCCCCCCGTGATAGGGAATTTCGTCCCGAAATTCTTTTTAAAGCTAGATTTGAGAATACGAGAATAGGTGAGGGTACTTCTGCTTCATCTGGTCTTCGCGTTCCCATGTGAATTCTGGTCCACGCTTCGCGTTCCACTGAACTTTCACAATCGGAATGCAACTTAACTTAGTACGCTTCACCTCCCTGTCCATGATTTCGACTGGTTCCTCGACGAACAGGAGATTCTCGTTGATTTCGATTTCTTCTAATGGAATGACGAGGGTTTCGTCGGATAAGCACTTCTTCAAATTGGAAACATGGAACACGGGGTGTACACTGCTGAGCTCAGCGGGTAGCTGCAGTCTATAAGCCACTGGACCGATTCGAGAAAGAATCTCGAAGGGTCCAATGTATCGTGGGTTTAGTTTTCCCCGTTTCCCAAAACGAATCACCCCTTTCCAGGGAGAGACTTTTAACAACACCCGATCCCCGACTCGAAATTCCAAGGGCTTTCGCCGTTTATCAGCGTAACTCTTATGTCGGTCTCGTGATGCTTGAAGTCGAGCTCTGATCTGGATTATCTTCTCGGTCGTTTCGCGTATGATTTCTGGTCCCGTTAATGCATTGCTTGGGGTCTGTCCTCTTGCTAGCTGAGTGTCACTTACCTCAGCCCAACACAACGGTGATCTACATTTACGCCCAAACTTTGCGCAACTTTTACAATTTTTACCCAAAATCCAAAAACTTTGCATTTTTGATCCTTTTTGGTAAAAAGGGTCATTTTAACCCATGAAATAGATTTATTTACCTTTTTACCCACTGTTTTGAGAAATGTACCATTTCAATCCCTTAAAACCATTTTTTTCGCAATTTTGGGCCTATGGGCCGAAAAGCCCAAAAATTTGGCCCATTAGGCTACAATTTACATTTCTAGTCCTTTGAAGAGCATAATGTTCGTAAAAACATTTATTTTAACTGTTTTGACTCTTTTGGTCCTTAAGAAAACCGTGAATGACAACCTTTAACCCAACTTTTGTTTATTTGACAAATATAGCCCAAAAATGAGTTTTATGTTGTAATATGTTTATTATAACTTTAGAGGGTAATTTTTCTTGACTTGTTTAATGTATTACATCTTAGATCACGTATATTTTCTTCCTTAAGCTATAGATCTCGAGATTTCTTTCCTTTTTGGCACATATTTACCACATAATACATGAAATCACACATAACATACACATACACATAGATCTACACATTTTACTTGTATTCTCCCCCATAAAACTTGTGAAAACCGAAAATAGAGGGGTATGAACTCACCTTGCTTTGTTGCTCACGGTTTTAAAGAAAGAAATGAAGAAAATTTGGTCCTAGCAAGCCTTCTTGGGTGGATCTCGATCTTAGGGGTTTCTAGGATGATGATCATGAGTTTATATGAGTTAAGAAGAGAATTTTTATAAAACAAAGAATCTAGATCATGGATCCAAGCACCAACTTACCTAGTATGATGATTTTTGTGGACAATCCTACTTGTAATGCCCAAGATCTTCGAAATTTTGATGAAGAAGAGGAGAAGTTATTGTGAGTTCTTGAGAGAAAACTTAAGTGAATTATGTGTGTGTGTGTGTGTTTCTTCCTTTGGCCGAGAGTAGTAGATAAAGAGAGAGGATGTGAGAGATGAGGTGACATGCATGGGAGTATGAGATTGGTGCATGGGTTTCCAATGGATAATTATGAGGTGTCTTGCCCTCATAATTCTACATTTCTCCTTTTTTTTGTTTACATGGGCCGATATTTGGGTTATAGAAGAGAGAAAGGAGTCATTTTGGGCCCATGCTCGAATTTATGAGGCTCAAATAACATTTTTCGGCCCATTGGGCCTCTAGGGTGTCTCACGGCCCAATTGCATGAAGGAATGGGTTTTATGGCCCACTAAAGCTAATTAGGTTAGTTATGGCCCAATAAGGCTTATTAGAAAATTTTATTTTATTTTAGGCCCATTATGGCCCAAAATGTTAAATTTTATGAAAGTGGGTCCAATTAGAGCCCATTTAATGGTTCTAAGCCCAAAATAGTCAAATTGGAAGCTTATTGGTCCATTAGGCCCAATAAGGAAGTCCCAGTCCAAAATGGACTTAATCCGGGATTTTTAGGGTTTCCAACCTTTTGTTGACTATTTGAATGTTTGTATAGAGTATTTGATGGAATTTTGTTGTCATTGAATAAGCACCATACATGTTTTCAAGTTTTAGCTACAATGTTATCTTGGTTAAGGGTTTTACAAAGCATCAGAATTCCTAGTTGTGACACCTACAGACTACTACTACCCTCAGAACTTAACAACGTACACCCATCATTCCACGTATCAAAATTGAAAAAGGGTGCCTATCAGATAAAACCCTCACCATTTCCTTGGATGAGATCGAGATAAACGAGAATCCCCTGTTCGTCGAAGAGCCGGTAGAGATAATGGATAGGGAAGTGAAACGTACAAAACAGAGTCGCATACCGATTGTGAAGGTTCGATGGAACGCTAAGCGTAGACTGGAATTCACATGGGAACGCGAAGACCAGATGAAGCTAAAGTACCCTCACCTATTCTCTCGTTCATAACCCTATCTTTCAAAAGAATTTCGAGACGAAATTCCCTCTAACGGGGGGATGATGTCACAACTAGCATTTCTTGGCTAGGAAATTATGTTCTCATGTAATCAACTCTTGTATAACTTGTAAAGCTAAGTAGATGTCATGTACTATACTCATTCAAAATCAACCATTGGAATCAAAACTCCTTAGTGAAGTTCAAAACCAAATTTAATGCATCTCATATACTCAACTGTGGGTTTGAAACCTTAATATCCCGGTTCAAACATTTTAATGGTCCAGGAATCATTTACTGGGCCTAATGGACCAATAAAACATCAACTTGATTCTTTTAAGCTAAGAGTCCTCAATTGGACCCATATTCATTAAATAATAGCATTTTGGGCCATAAGACTTCTCATGGGCCTTATTGGGTCTAAAATGTCTCACTTTGTCATCATGGGCCTTAATGGGCCGTAAATGGTTTCATAAGCCCTATTGAGCCGTAAACTACCTTTTTGGGCTTCATTGGGCCGGAAACCCCATTCCTTCATCATTTTGGGTCGTAAACCCATAAGAAGGGCCCAATGGGCCGAAAACTTCCTTATGGGACCTTATACTTTCGGTTATGATCAATTTTAGCCCAACAATCAAAATTTCTTTCATCATCTCTCAATTCTAGGCCCACACATATAAAAAAATGTGATTAACTTGGAATCTTGACACCTCAATAATACCTAGAGGTTACCTATGCTAATTGTATTGCATGTATCTAGGCTAGATCCTAAATCCTTCATGTAATAACCCAATTCAACCTCTCTCTTCTCTCCTCTTCTTAACTCTCGGCCTAAGAGCCCCCACCACCATCCTCACTTTACTCACAAATCAAACACCAAGTTCTCTAAAAAAACTCTTAAGAACTCCATCACTTCCTTGCTCTAAAAATCGTGTGGGTGCTTGTTCTCCAAGGAGTTTTCTTTCAAAGCTTCATAAACTAGGTAAGTCTTGGTGAAACCCCATTGTTTTGTTTCAAGTCTATAGCAAAATCTTTGTTCTTACAACCTTATTTTCATATATAAGGCTCTAGAACCACCCACATCTTCAAGATCTCCACTCAAGAAGCTTATTAGGGCTGAGATCCTTCTCATTCATCATTAAAAACTGAAATCATCAAACCAATGTGAGTTCATACCCCCTATTTTCGGTTTTTACTATGTTTTGGGGGATAATACAAGTTGTTTTGTGTAGATCTATGTGTATATACATGATTATGTGTGTTTTTCATGTTATATGTTGTGATTATGTGTTATAGGCTACATAAACTCAAAAATCAGCTCTTAATAGAAACGTTTTGGTCTAATTATGGACTGTTTTGACCACCTTGATGGTAATATTCTTCAAAACTGTTTTACATGCAAAAAGTTCAGGTTAATACATTTAAAATGACTACTCTCACGCGTTCATACGAGTTTTCTACAATTTTTCACGATTTTTACAAAACTGCCTATCATTTTAGAAATAATCTTGGACCACTCGATGAAGGTGAACAATTTCACACTGGTTTGAGGCCATTAAAAATTATGAGAAAAATATTGAACAAAGTAGACACAATTTCCAAACTCCCAGAGTTTGCGGATCCAAATTTCGACTTACGATGAATTTTCTATAATTTTTCTAAAAATAGGGACAGAAAAGCCAAAAACCAAAAATATGTTTTAACTTACTAAAAGTGCTTACACTGGTGTTAGATGCAAGTTTATATGACTTATACATACTTTTAAAACATCTAGACATGTTAACTTATATGTGTATATATATATATATATATATATATATATATATATATATATATATATATATGACTATATAAATTGTCTTGACAAACAAACGTAATAAACTATATTTAGTATAGTTGAAGGTCGCAAACCACACTTCCAAAGGGAACACAATTATTTAAAGGCATAATTATCTTATTTGCAAGTAAAACGGGTTAAACACGGCATTCACATTTTTATTGGGCCTGAAAATAATATACATGTTTAATGGGCCTTAGTTGTCCTTTTACGTGTATATTGGGCCCGAGATATACATTCACATTCCTATTGAGCCTAGAAATAATATACATGATTAGTGGGCCTTAGTTGTCCACTTACATGTTTATTGGGTCTGGAATATACCTTATATGTTTATTCGCATAAATTCGATTAAGGATCTAGTGAAACGTTTCGTTTTGGCACCAAATAAGTGTACAAACGTAGCCTATAGTTATAACCAGAGTCTCCCGGAGAGAGAGCGTGAGTTTTTGTATAGATCTATACGGGGGTGACGCCCCACACCTGAGTTGTTCGCTACAGTTAGACTAGGACAGTCTAGGGTGACAAACCGTACCTTAAACAAGTCGGCGTCTATCAGACGTCATGACAGGCGAAATTTTCATTATCAAATATGGTTATAACGGCTCACTTAGAGGAATTAACATTATAAAATTTACGGGAAACCATCTTTTGTGGATAACACGGTAACCTACACGCGGTGGTACTCAACCTCGGGTGTTGAGATTCCAACATTCTCTTACGCAGACAACATCGGGTTGTCTGGGGTCATTCTCGCAAACATTAACACACATGCATTAATACAAGATTGGACACAAACATTTCAAACTGTTTTTTTTTAGAAAATATCGGATTTTCTGGTGTTTACAAAGCAATACAAAACATTTTACTCAGACATGCTTATGAACTCACCAACATTTTTATGTTGACATTTTTAAATTAAATTGTATTCTCAGGAAATCGTTGAGCAGGTTGGTCAGCAAGATTACATGGATATTTTGTTATGTTTTGTTTTCATCATACTTTGGATATTTTGGCATGTAATCTTGTAATACGACACTCAATGTAAACAAATGACAGTTGTAATATTACATATGTGATGATGATGATGTTATGTTTCAATTATATACTCTGTGATGATACTACAAGAATGAAGTCACCCATGCCCCCGGACGTTTCCGTCGTCTGGTTCGGGGGTTTGACATTGATTGAGCCGAATGAACAGAGACGAGGGGCGAATGACGTTTGATATTGGGCGGACCGGCAATATTTCTAGTTAACCGATAATGTGAGCGGCGACGATTGGTTTGTGAGGAGAGAGAGACGAGAAGAAGAGAGTGTAGGGTGTCGACGTTTTATATTTAAATGAATCACACAAACCCTAAAAACGAAATAAGGTCAGGTAAAAGTTCTTTTCTCTATTTCTTTAAAACAAAGTCATCAAAATATAAAAATTAAATACATATATATTATTTTAGAAAAAGGCGGGTACCCGTCGGTACCGGTTCCGGTTAACCGCCGGTACCGGGTACCCGGTATTGGAACCGGAACCAGCGGGTATCCAGCGGATATCGGTTTTGTAAAAATGAGAATTGGAACCGGAACTGCTTAAGGCGGTTCCTAGACTTTAGGAACCGGAACCGCCTAAGACAGTTTCAGTTCCAGAACCAGCAGTTTCGAGGCGGTTCCGATTCTGAAAGCAGATACCCGCTTCCGATGTTCATCCCTACTTTTAATAGAGTACTCAATTATTTAAATAAAAATTTGTTTTATATTTGAATGACCATACTGTAATATTATTTTAAAAATTATAAAGTAGAAGAATTAATACAACATACTAGAATATATAATTTAATAATAATATATTTTATATCAAATCTTTGATATTATACATATTTTATTTTGTATCCCTGTTTCTATAGTCGATTACTTTAGTAGCGTGACGTTTGCTTTGAGTCAATTTGGTAGGGGCCGTTTAGTCTATGTAGAAATAAATGCATTATTAACTTCCTCTAAAGCCCAAATAATGAAGTTAATGGACCCAAATGGTTTTAACTTTAAATGCTTCTTAATATTCACAAGATTAAAATTTAAAAGCATGGTAGACCAAACCATCAAATATCTTATTCTAAGACCAAATTTTATTAAACTCTCAAGGAGTTGGCTAAAAAAGAACGATACACAGACGAAAAAACAAGGTAAAATTGTGCAATGATTAAACTAGCTGTTATGAACAAGGTAATTAATAAAAGTAATCTTTTTTTTTCATGATTTTGAGAAATAGTCAATTTATCAGAAACAAAAGATTTCCGAATATTTATGTTTGTTCCGGACTCACCGAAAGTTATGTGAAATTTGAAAGTAAATCTGAAATCCTACGTCAACGATAAATACATTTCAGATTGGCATCGTACATTTCAAACACACATTGTAGAATGTTTCACAAATACACAAATACAACCTTTATTTGCATCATTTCTGTCCATCCATTTCTTTCAAAAATAATCTTTTCTTGGTTTCTACAAACCGAACAACATCTCCTTTCAAAGTTTCCATGTCATCCAAATCGAAGTAAGTATCATCCTATCGTAGCAAACATAATATTTGTTTCTTATAACACATTTAGGAGGATAAACACATTCAAGAGGATAGAACATTGAACATGATATTTAATTACAAACATTATATACATAATTTTAATCACAAACATGCCATGATAAAGGAATATTAGACAAAACTGCAAGATTGGTCTCTGTGGTATTCAAATTTTTTTGGATAGGGTCCAAAAAGTTTTCCACTTGCATAGACGGTCCAAAATCAAGGTTTTTCTGTGTTTTTTGTACAAAAAAACTTGAAAAGACGGTTATACCATTTTTATTTCGTTTTTCTATTTTCTTTATTTATTTTGGTATTTAAATAATAAAAAAAGATCTCACCCAACCCCCTCTCTCTCTCTCACACACACACACACACACACTCAAAGTGGGGAGGGGACATGCTTCTTAGTTCTTCATTCATCCTCCATCTTCACTCGTTCAATCAAGCCCCCACGTCACAACGCTTGTGGCAGAGAGGAAGTCGAAACCTCAGAGAGTCGGAGGTGAGGTTGAATGGGCGACGAATTGATGTGAGAAAAAATCGATGCTGCCCTAATTTGGTGTTTCCTCTTACACAGTTTAGTCATGACTCATCTCTGATCTGTAATGTGCTTTTACTAGCCTCTGTCATTGTCCGCCACCATCACTAGAAAGAACCCAAATCGAGTTGGGTAGTGACTACCGGTTCTGCTCCAACATTAGCTCTGATTCGGCATGACCGTCACAATCAGGGCCAAATTGGAAGGGGTAATGGCAAACGACATCAGTTCCTAATCCCAAAATTAATATCAAATTAATTTCTGATTAATTACTAATTAATAATATGATTTCTAATTAATATATTAAACTTGTAATATATTAATAAAATCATTTTGAGTACCAATTTATTATTTCAAATATTAAATTCTACTCTCTCTCCACTACTCATCCTGTCAATTTGCATGAGTGAAGGCAACCCAAAAGGACCATGCTTCTATCAAATCAAGTAAATATCAATTATAGTTATGGGCTTAGACACCTAATCCACCATAACCGTCTTTTCAAGTTTTTTTGGACCACAAACACAGAAAAACCTTGATTTTGGACCTTCTGTGCAAGTGGAAAACTTTTTGGACCCTATCCAAAGTTTTTTGAATACCACAGGGACCAATCTAGCACTTTTTTTGGAATATTAATATAACATATTTTTGTCCCTGTGGTATGTATTTTTTTCGGATTTTGGTCCAAACCTCGATTTTTTTTGGATTGGTGGTCCTTTTGAGTTAGTTTCATTGCGTTTTTTGTCCTTCCGAATATTGAAATGACTTTAATACCCTTGAGGTATTTGTTTTCTATTTTTCTTTTATTTTTTTTAAATCTAGTATTTATCTATTTATTTTAATAATTAAAAATAAGAGGGAGCCCACCACCTCTCTCCCTCTCTCTCTCTCTCTCTCGTATGAACATAAGCACCAGAATCTGCAAAACACCATAAATCTCCCTACTTACGATCCATGGTTCTTAAATGAGTATTTGCTCCCTAATTCCAGTCTTTTACTGTACCAAAAATGGAGTATTGCTAATTTACACATGAAAACAAAGACATTCAAGAAATTGATTCATGACACGAAAAAAGAAAAAACAGTTGATCTTTTATTACACAAGAAAATACAGGCATTCTGCAAGGAGATCTCTCTGTATTCATTTTCAACCTTTCCATTTCAGCTAGATGAAACCAATTACCTAGGGTTCTTGAAACATATTGAAAATCCCAAAAAAGAAACTTGATGATAATCCCAAAAATGAAACCATAAAAATCCCAGAAATCAAACCTAATGAACATGAAATGAAACCTGCTATTTGGGTTTGATGAATCAGAGAAAAAAATAGAGGCATCAATTTCACCTATTTACTTTGCCTCTCTCTGAAACTGAAATCGAAGCCAACACCCACCTCTCATCCCTCATATCCACTTCCCCCTTACTCTGGAACCGACAAAGACCGAATCAATATTTCCATTGAATCACTTCAAGTGGGAGCTTTTGAGAAGATTTTGTTTCTATTGCAGGTTGGGTCTTGAGAGATCGACGGTGATTGAATCTTGACAGATTCGAAATCGATTTCTTCCCCTAGATGTAACATCCCAAAAATCATGATAAAACTTTCATTTTTTAAAACCAACCAAAAACCATAAATGTTTACAAAACATAGTTTCCAAAGTGTCAAAATCACAATACAAAGTATCCCAAGATCAAATCTCATAAAATCTGAAGGATGTGCATGATCAAGCCTTCGCCTTGCCCCGATCATCAGAAATACCTAAAACATAACCATGGATTTATCATGAAGCTTCCCAGGATTGCGCGCATATTGGATTCAATATGGGTCATCGTGGATTGTTTGACAAATAGCGCGTATTTCATTCCGGTTCGGGAGAGTATCTCTGCAGAGAAGTTGGTCGAAGTTTATATCAGGGAGGTGGTGGCACGTCATGGGGTTCCGGTATCAGTGGTTTCTGACAGGGATTTCCAATTTATTTCCAGGTTTTGGAAGAGGTTTCATGACGAGTTGGGCACTCGTCTCCATTTTAGTACAACATTTCATCCACAGACCGATGGTTAGAGTGAGCGGACTATTCAGACTCTTGAGGATATGTTGTGAGTGTGCGTTTTGGACTTTAGAGGGAGTTGGAATATGTATCTTTCGTTAGCGGAATTTTCGTATAACAACAGTTATTGTCACACCCCCAAACCGGAACGGAGGAAACGTTCGGGGGCGGAGGACGTCATGTACAGTATCACAACAATTGAATAATAGTAATCAAAGCAACAACAACCATTGTATTAATAGCATAATGTTTACATTGTATTCGAATCATATAAAACTGACTCCAAAAGTAAATAACAAGTAAAGACTCGAGGCTACTATGCTCCATCTTCTTGAACCTGGTGCGTGTACCTGTCTACTAGTGTCCTGAGAATACAAGTAGGTTTTGAAAGAGTATCAACATTTAAGCTGGTGAGTTCATAAGCGTTTTGTTTTAGAAAACAGGTTGTATGTTCTTTGAAAAGTACGTTATGTTTCTCCAGAAAACCTTATATTTTCTGATTTTAATGAATGTTAAGAAAATGATTCGTACTAGTTCCTTCTGCGAGTACTTAGTGTATACAAATCATATACAATCCAGATCGAACAAACAATCGATTGTGTGATTCTGCCCCAAGCCCACAACCAAATAAGGAACAGGAAATGAGGCGGAGACCACACATTCCACTGGTTTTCGGATCCTCCTGTATATAACCCTGAAGTATTCACTAGGTACTTAAAAAGTTGAATGTATTGGTCCTTTGAAATCTGTTGAAAGTGTTCCTCAAGAAAATCCAATATTTTCTTAGTAAAAGTATGATAATACCAGTTCCTTCTATGACCACTTAGTTCATACTAGCTATGTATAAACCAATATCGAACAGTCAGTTGATTGTGTGGATCTGCCCTAGCCCACAACCAAACAAGGAACAGGAAATGAGGCGGAAACCACACATTCCACGGTCTATCGGATATTCTTCATACATAACCCGGATGCATAAAATAAGGAATTATAGAATTAACAATGAATATTCGTTAGTTGAATGATAAACCAATTGTTTGTAAAGTACTGATGTTTGTTCTGGAAAATCCTATATTTTCCCTAAGTGTGAGTTGTTGTCTTAACTGATCCAAAACTGAAAAGTACAAGTAATTTCCATACTTATGTTGTTTAAGCATTGTTCTGTTTGAAAACCCTGGCTACCACCAGTAATGTATAGTAAGTTTATTACTTAAAATAAAACTAGTCGAAAACGTATTGTTTTGTATACTGAAAGTGTTGTTAATACTCTTCTGTGATCACTTAGTACATACGAGTTATAGAAATCTAAATCGAACAGACAGTCGATTGGGTGGTTCTGCCCTAAGCCCACAATCAAACAAGGAACAGGAAATAAGGCGGAAGTCACACATCCCACTACATGTCAGATATTAATTTCATATCACCCTGATGTATATACTAAGTAATCACATAGTTATTAACCCTGATGACTGTTTGTTAAGTATATTATTACGTGAAAGAGTTGTTGCTTCCCGTGTGAGTTCTTATAACCATGCTGATGGACGATAAACGCTACGACGTACTTCGGACGTCGTAAACTGAAATGACGTTTGTCACCCTAGGATGACTGTAGCTAATAGTCAGGGTGCGGGATTGTCAGTCCCGTATAGATCTATACACAAACTCACACTCTCCTTCCAGGAGACTCTGGTTCCTAAGGAGTAGACTTCCCAGAAGTCGTGTCTCACAATGTAGTTCTCTCAACGAATTCACGAATAATACTATGAAAACCCCTTTTTGTTATTAACATGTATCCTTGTGAAAATAGTACCATTGTTCCTAGTTCATGAGTTTGTTTTCCTTGTTAGAAACCCGTGATGTGCTTGTAAAGTTTGTATCTTACTTGTTTGTAAAATTGTTCGTGAGTCTAGTAGTAACAACGCTTTTCATGTTTAATAAGTTCTACGTTCAAATGTGTGTTAATGATAAGAAATATAATAAACCAAATTATATTTTTAAACAGAAGCTTTCTTGTGTTTTACTTGCATCCCCCCCCCCCCCCTTTAAAACATTCAAAAGCTTGGAAAAACATTGGGGTATGAACTCACAGTGGTTTATGTGCACGTGCTGGATAACGAGACTGAAAAGGTGATCCTCGAACTGTTGTACGCGGAATTAACGGAATCCTAATAATGATTAAACACATATTTGCATTTAAATTAGCGAGGCCATTAATTAAAGTGTTAGAAAACACTTGCTTTTGGTTTAGGAATGTTACCGAGACGCGATCGAAGTGGTAAAAGTGGGTTTTCAGCCAAGATTCTGATTGGGGCTGATTGCGGCCGTGAAAGCATTACGGCCGTAAACTGTCCTCAGCCGTGAACTGAATTCGGCCCTTGAATGGTTTGCGGCCTTTGAATGGTTTATGACCTGTTCTTGGTGTTCTTGGTGAAATATGAAGATTTGAAGGGTTTACGGTCGTGAACTCAAGAACAAAGAATGCTTGATTTGATGAAAGGATGAATGTTTGATGCTCCAAAACTAGTTCCAAGGTGGATTTGGGTGATTTTCGGAGGATAGATTGAGTTTTCGGTTGGTGGTTTTAGAGAGAGAAAGTGGTGTTTTCGGCCAGAAAAGTAAAAATGAGGGTAAGAACACGTATATATAGGCTGGGTTCATGGTCGGTGGTGGGGTCCACCCAGCCGTGAACGGTTTACGGCCGTGAACAGTTTGCGGCCGTAAACACTGAGATGACGAGACTCGGCTGATTTTCGATGAAAAACTTGATTTTCCGCACTATTTTAGTCCCGACACTTATATAAATTCAATTTATATAATCTAAGTTGTTTTCAACCCTTACGAGCTTGACCAAATTTACAAAATAAATAAAATTCGAAATTTTTATTTAACGGGATTTGACTTTCGTTGACTGAAAAAGGTTCGGGTTGTCACAGTTATCATGCCAACATTGATTGACCTCATTTTGAGATGCTCTACGGGAGGAAATGCAGGACCCCGATTTGTTGGGACGAGGTCAGTCAGTGGATTATGGGGAGTACCGAGGTGGTACTCAAGACCACTGAGCTGATTCAGCAGGTTTGGAGAAGGCTCCAGACAGCTCAGAGTCGGCAGAAGAGTTATGTCGACAGGCACCGGTCAGAAATAGAATTCCAGGTGGGAGATATGGTTCTCCTGAAGGTGTCACCATGGAAAGGTATCATCCAGTTCAGGAAGCGGGGCAAGTTGGGCCCCATGTATATTGTTCCTTTCAGGGTTTTGGTTCGGGTGGGTCGAGTTTCTTATCGCTTGGATCTTCCAGATGAACTCAGTCATATTCATAGAACATTCCACATCTCTCAGCTTGGGAAGTGCTTAGAGGATGATTTCGCAGTGGTGCCATTGGAGGATATTCAGGTGGATGACCGCCTGAATTATATTGAGAGACTGGTGGCGATTCTGGATCGGAAGACAAAAACCTTGAGGAACAAGGTTGTCGAGCTGGTAAAGGTGCAATGACAGTACCGTAATGGTTCGGAGTGGACTTGGGAGCCCAAGGATATGATGAGGGAGCACTATCCAGATTTGTTCGGGGCAGCGGACTTCGAGGACGAAGTTTAATTCAAGTGGGGGAGAATTGTAACACTTGAATCCTAGTATGTTTCATTATTGCCCCTTGTGTTGTTTAAAAGTTTCACTTTGGTCATTGGCCAGTACGTGGGGCGTACAAAGTGGTACGCTTAGCGTACAAGCAGAAAAGTCAGTACGTGGGGCGTACCAAGGGGTACGCTTAGTGTACTGATGCGAGGCTTGGTCGTGACTCCATACACGTACATGGGGCATACATGCATGTATGCGGGGCGTACGTGAGAGTTAATGAAACCCTAATTTAGGGTGATGCACCTTATATAACACCTTAAGTCATTAGGGTTGGCCTCTTTACCAGTCCCTAAGCCTCTAAAACCCTAGAAATCATTCATTGGCCTCCATTGTTGTGTTTTGAGCTCATTGTGTGCATCTTGGTGTGTTTTGGTTCATATTCAAGAAGAAGGAGTTTGGTGCAAGGTTGTGGATCAAGGAAGAGCTTGTGGATCCTGATTATCTACTTCATTTCCAGCTTATTTGAGGTAAAAAGCTTGGATCTTGTTCAATAAAAGCTTAGATCTGGTCTATATGAGTTTTGGACCCTTTTTGGTCCCACGAGTGACATCTAGTGGTTTGTCACCACTCCAGGAGCTATGAGTTGCCACTCTTGGTGTTTATGAGGTTCAAAGTCCATAAAGTTGGCATGTTTAGGGTTTAGAATCACCTAGGCATGCGTTTATGTCCATTTTGTGAAAGTAAAGTGCTATATCTTGAAATTGGGTCCTTTTGGGGCGTGCAAAGTCACCAAGTCAGTGACTTTATGGTTCTAGTCGCTTATTAGGGATTAGATATATGATTTGGACTTCTGATCTTAAGCATTAAGTGCTTAATGTGGATTTTGGCTTAACGGATGAGTATGTTGGGCGTACAAGTCTGTATGCACGGCGTACAAGCCATTTAGCGTGTACGCTTAGCGTACAGCTGAGTACACCCCATGTACTCAGTCTAATGGGTTTTGCATTTTGGGCTTCAAGGTTGGGCCGTTCTTTTAGGCTTAGGTGCTTAGGTTCTTGTTGGGCCATCTGAGAGTAAGTGTTTTGGATTAGGAGATTGGGTGGGCTTTAGGGTAAGGCCCATGTAAGGGTTTGGGTCAAATTTGGAAAATTGGGCCAAGTATGGGCCTTGAGCGGTTAAGTTGGATTTGGACCTTTTGGACTTTAGGTTTGAGCCTAAGTCTTGGTCCAAACTAGGTGATATTTCCTTATTTATACATATTTTTAGGCAATATTTATTTACATTTTTTATTAATAATTTGGTTATTTGCATAGAATAATGGTACTTATAAGCTTAAATTATATTTTGCAGCCAAATAGAAGCATTTTCGAAGAAAGGGACTAAAATTGATAAAACATGGAACTTTGGAGGCATGGAGAATGAAAGAAGAAGAAACCCACGAAATCTGCCATATTCACGTCGTGAGGTGTCTAGATTTACGACGTGAGTTGGAGTATTCTAGAAGATTGACATCGCGAAGAAGAGTCCTTAGCCAACACGGAACTCAACTATTCACGTCGTGAAACATATCCATTCACGACGTGAACTTGGAAAAATCAGAAAATATATATATCCTTGTCCATTACGACTTGGGGGAGACTTTTGGCTACTTGGAGGATTCCTGGAGACGATTTTGAGAAGAAGAAAATTCCTGGAATTGGCTATTAGCATCCAAGGAGAAGAGAGTTCATAAATAGTTCAATCGTTTGGTACTTTAATCATATCTATTACTTTGATTCGTTTTAGTTTGATTTTGAGTATGAGTAGCTGAAGTTTGTAACTCCTGTTTAGCTAGATGAAACTTCGACTTATGGTTTAGCTAATTTATTATGGATTTGATTAGTTGGTATTGTGCTTGTGTTTGATTGTTAATACCTAGCATGCTAATATTTGATTCTTTAGTTACTTGAATTAATGTTCTGTGTAGCTTAGTGATAATTAAATTACATGAACTTGACACCTAGTGATTTAGTGAACATTAAATTGCTAGAGCTAGGATCGACCAAATCTTAGGTAAGTAATTGAAGTAATTATATTTAGCTGTGTTAGAGAGAATATGTTATGACCATAATTATGTTTGCCTAATAAATCTTTCATAGCTTATTCATAATCATAACTAGTTCTGTGTTAGATTGTGTGTGACCATGCATAGTTTTACATGAATAAGTTAAATATTGGTAAATTTAGACTTAAATTACTAATATAATATAAAATTAGATAACCAACTTTGATAATCCATAATTGTTAGCTAACCAGAAAGAAGAAGTGGATTCGAACTAAATAGGAGTATTTTTAGTAATTGATCGAATTTCGTGTTAAGAAAATTAAGTTCATCTAAACTTGAAAAATTAGATAAAACCCCCATCCTTGCTAGAAAATTAGGTTAATTTACTAGTAGATAGGTTAATCAGTCAAAACCGTTCCCTGTGATCGACACCCAACTTACCCAACTATTCTATAATTTGACTAGGTACACTGCCTTGGTGAAATTTAGTTTGTTAAGTTAGTTATGTTATAAATATAAAATTAGGTGTAGCTATTTGCACACATCAAGTTTTTGGCGCCGTTGCCGGGGAATGGCTTATTTGATTATTGATTTATTTGCTTTAGGTTGATCGATCCTTTTTGTGGGGTTAAACGTGCAAAAAGTTACTTTTTCAGCTTAGATTTTATTTTCAGTACTAGATTCACGATGTGAGCCTTTAGCTCACGACGTGAATTCAGTGTTTTTCACGTTTTTTTTGTTTTTCTTCTCTGTCAGTTTTTATGCGACAACACGAGGTGGTAACCTTTGCTACGTCGTGGTGGCCAGTCAGTAGGAAATTTTTATTTAGTTTTTGTTCAATTTTACGTTTTTATTTTGTTTATTTTGCAGGAGTTCATGACCAGAGGTTCCAACACACCTTTGGTGCCACCACTTGAAGATCCAGAGTCAGCCCTTCACAAAATGAAGGATAAAAACGTTAAAGAAGATCAAACACCAAAGAAGACACCCTTACAAGAATTCAAGTCTATGTTCTCAAAGAAGTCGGGGAAGAAAACGGGAGAATCGAGTTCATCTTCAAAGGACAAGAGCAAGATAGAAAATTTGGATCCAATTCCTAACCCAAACGAATCTGAATACGAGTCCGAGAACGAGTTTGGACTATATACGAGCGAACCCGAAGACGAGCCAAGAAACGAAATGGCGAACATTGAAGAAATGTCGATGGGAGCCTACAAGAAGCGTATTCGAGAAGATGTTGGTCCGGTATTAGTACAACCCGCGATTCTTGCCACTGCCACATTCGAGTTGAAGGGACGCATCCTTACTACACTAAAGGATATTCCATTTTATGGAAAAGATCATGAGGATGCTTTCAAACATCTATATGAGGTCAATGACATTGCAGACTATTTCAATGTCCCAAATGTTAATAGAGATACTGTCTTGCTAAGGATGCTACCAATTACTTTCAAGGGAGCTGCAAAAGACTGGTTGAAGGCACTTCCACCAGGTACAATCACTACTTGGGATCAAATGCGCGAGCAATTTCTAGACCAATTTTTCCCACCATCCAAGATAGCTAAACTCAAGAAGGCAATAGCCAACTTTGAGCAACAACCGGGGGAGTCACTATACGAGGCATGGGAGCGTTACAAAGGATTGTTAAGGAATTGTCATCAACATGACCTTAATATTCAACAAGAGATGTCTATTTTCTATGATGGGGTCAATGTCATGACGAGGCAACTCCTTGATTCGCAAGGCCCTCTCACGAAGAAGAATCCTAATCAGATCAAGGTGTTGATTGAAGAGTTCGCGAAGCATTCTCGTGAGTACCACAACCTAAGACACGATGGAATAAAAGGCAGTGGAGGTGCACATTCTGAAGAGATGGCTGCTATGATGGCAATGCTCAATAATATGGACAGGAGGTTGGCCCAAATGGACCAATCAGTTCATGCGATTAGAGTTGGTTGTGAGAAATGCAATGGTCCACACTTGACTAGAGATTGCCATTTGGATGAGTATGGGAACAAGAAGACTCAAGTATGCTACTCGAGTGGGGACAAGTATAATGAAGATTGGAGAAAACCAAAGGAGTGGCTGCCATACGATGAGTACAAGAAGCAGAAGGAGGAGAAATACAGACAGACTGGTAGAGGTTTCTACCAAAAGGAGCAACCACCAGCTGAGAAGAAAGCTGATTTGGAGACCATGTTAGTTCGTTTCATCAAAGCTTCCGAGAAAAGACATGATGATATCGATACAGTAATAAAGGAGCATCAAACTATGATGAAAAATCATCACGCGATGATGATTGACCAGCAAACATCATTAAGGAATCAGCAAGCCTCCATCCATAACCTTGAGGCTCAACTTGCTCAACTTACTACTTTGGTGAATGAAAGGTTATCCCCACAATTTCCCGAAAAGAAGAGTCATTCCCATGTAATGATGATAGATACTGAAGAAGAGGCTATCTCTGAGTTCTTAGAAGCACTAGAGGTGGAGCCAAAGCCATCCGGACCAAAGCCAAAGAAGTCGAAGCTTGAAAGCAAAGATGATGCTGAAACACCAGACTCACGACGTGAGCCTGTTATGCTCACGTCGTGGGCTCAGTCTGAACAGAAAACTTTTGTAACTGTTCCGGCTTATAATCCGCCTTTACCATTACCGTCTCGAGCTAATCTCAGTCCACTGGAAAGGGAAAATCTGGAGTTTATCAAGCAAGTGAAGGGTATTCCTATTAATACCCCTTTTATTGAGTCACTATCTAAAATTCCAGACTATGCTATGTTCCTTCAATACCTTATAGACACTCGTCAGGAGTTGAAGAAGAATTCTAAGGTAATTCTTAGTGAGCAGAGCTCAAGAGTTGTATTAGGGGGAAATACCTAAGAAGATGGGAGATCCTGGACGCCTCACTCTTCCTAGTGAGTTTGGAAACAATTTGAAGACTTATGCTTTAGCTGATTCTGGGGCTAGCATAAATTTGATGCCATATTCATTCTATCAGAAGCTGAATATTCAGAAAATGAAGGCCACAAAGATGACCATCCACATGGCCAATCGTTCAGTGACGCACCCAAGGGGGATTGTAGAATACATCCTTGTTAAAATTAGGAAATATGTTTTCCCAGTTGACTTTGTGGTTATGGATATGAAGGAGGATGTTAATGTCCCAATCATTCTTGGTCGCCCTCTACTTAATACTGCTAGAGCTTTAGTAGATGTTCGTGAATCCAAGATTACATTGAGGGTTGGTGATGATGAGGAAGATTTTGGAGTACAAGATGGATTTCAAGGAGATGATGTTCAAGGAGAGGTGTTCAATATGGATAAAGATAATGATCTTGAAGAGTTAGAGAAGCTTATGGAGGAGGAAATCAAGACAATTCATCAAGTCAAACGCACCAAGCCAAGAGCATCTGTTCCACTTGTTTCCGAAGTGTTTGCTTATAAAACACCAACAACTTTGGTGAGTGATGAAAACAATGGATTGTCAAGTGATGAAGATGAGGCTACTTCGAAGGAAACAAGTCCAGTGGTGAAGGAAGAAAATATTCTATTGGAGATGAAGAGTGAAGAAAAATTAGAGACTAAAGGGATCAAACACAAGCTCAATGTAGACGAATTAAGAACTAAAAAGGAAAATTCAAAGAAGGCGTAGATTAGACGAGTTGAGCAGAAAATGCAGGTGGTGATGGACTCCTCTGACAGTTCAACGTAGGGAGGCACGGAGTCCAGCTCACGACTCCATAAAAAAGAAGCGCTTCTCGGGAGGCAACCCGAGTTTGGTTTGGATTTTCTTTTCTTTTTCTTTTTAGTTTTTGCATTTTTAGTTTTTAGTAAAATCGATCATATCATCTAAATCATTTTATACATAATAGAAAACTGAGTGTGTGGTCCTTGAAATTAAGAGGTAATAGATTAAGAAATATAGTTAATGAAATGAAGGATTTATTAAGAATTTATATGTACAGATAATATTCAGGACGTGAATCCTTTATGATTCACGACGTGAGTCCAGGAAGACTTATGGAATATATTTGTTAGCCTAATACATGCCCCAGCCCAATTTTTCATTAATGGAATGGCCCAAATTCACAGCCCACGAGAACTCACGACGTGAATCCTTACAATTCACGACGTGAATTTTGAAAAGTCACGGGACCACAAATAAAGAAACAGATTCCATTTGACCCAACCACTTTGTTTATTCTCCACGAAGTGAAGCTGTCTTTGGTCCCCTCTCTTCCCGATTTCGGCCGAATCCAACTCCTATTCTCTTTTTGCTTACGTAATCAGCAATCTGAGGTAATGGCTTCTTTAGTTTCATGGCTAATTTTGTTTTAATGGTTGCATTTAGGGGTAGGGTTTGTGTATAGTTAGATTGGGGAAATGTGCCCTAAAATTCATGTTATAGCATTTGAATGTTGTTGGATTGTGCTTGGATTTAACATACGAATAAACCCCAACGAAATTTTTGGTCCGATTCGTACACAGCCTTGACTGACTTTGACCTGAACGGACGAACTCACGACGTGAATTCCTAGGAATTCATGACGTGAATCCTGGGCATGAATACGCCAGTCTTTTGCTTACTCCTAATTTCTTGGATTTTTGTTGTGTGGTTGTTTGTTGTTTTGTTTTGCAGAAATGGCTCCAAGACGCGAGGTTCCAACCGGAGTTGCTAGTTTGCACCCGTTCTACGTTTTCCTGAAAACTGGGTCACAGGATATTTTGACGCGATGTAACAACCGGTTAGGATGGTTGTACAACCGGGAAATTGCTGTTGCCCCTACCATTAATTGGGCAAGATTGAGGGAGGTGAGATTAGTTGATCGACTGTCCCAGTTTCTCACAAAGTTATTTTTGGGGAACGGATTTTCCTTTACATGTAAGGGGTGGCATAATTTGTTTGCTATCCAGGAGAGGGTGTACAAGGAGCTTTGTGTGGAATTCTTTTCGACTGTGACATTCCATGAGAATGTCCAAGTACCTACTTTCCAGCAAGCCTTGGTTTTTCGTCTCGGGGGAGAATACCGTGAATGCAGCTTGGTTGAGTTTTCTTGGAGAATGGGGTTATATGAGACCCATGAAGCCATGACTCTAGAATTTATGATGTTCTTGAGGGAGGTTGCCCGTGGATACGAGAATGGGTCATCGGGGCTCGAGTTCTGGAGTAACATTGCATCCGGAGTATTCAATTCCGGAGTGTCACAGAAAAGCAGCATCAAATCCCCCATTCACTGCCTTATTCACCGGTTCATCACCTTTTCTATCAACCATAGGCGACATGGGGACAAGGTTACCAAGCAAAACTTGTTCTTTTTATGGTGCATCTTACAGCCATGAGTGTGTTGCAACATTCCTTATTTTCTAGCCCGCTACTTGGTGGATTATGCTGCGAGTTCCCGCCCCGGGAGCCCTATTTGTGGAGGCCACTTTATCACACTTTTGGCCCAGTCTTATGGTTTGATCGTTCCCGAAATCACCCGCTCTTTGACTTGTATGGAGGGGAACGAGTTTACTATGGGATATTTGGAGACAATGAGGGTAGTAAGGAATTATGGAACACATTGGGGGATTATGAATTCTGATGGTGAGGATGATGAGCAACAACATGAGCAACCCGAGCAACAACCTCAACCAAGACCCCGAAGAAGAAATGTGAGATCCTGGGGAGACATGGAGAGAGATCGTAGAGCGGAGCAACAATATGCTGGTGGAGTACCCACCGACCCGTTTCAAAGTAGGGTTGGTTCTTATTTAGATAATCTCCGCGGTGGGATGACTTACAACACTCAATTGCTTGAAACCATGTTCTCTCATATGAATGTGGTACGCCCACCCACCGTGCCACCTCAATACCTGTATATCTCGACGTGGGAAGAACTGTGGATGCCAAGGGGCGATGGAGCGGGGACGAGTGGAGCTCATGGCGATGAAGAAGATGATTGATCGTTTTTTATTTTGATTATTTAGTTTTTAGTTTAATTTGGTTTGTGTGGTTTTTTAACTTGATTGGTTTGTTAAACTCTTGTTACGCTATTATGTTACTTCTATTTTTCCTTTTGGTTGTTAAATTTCAGATTTGATAAGGGAGTCTCGGGAAGGAAATTCGAGATGAGAGCGTATACGTCTAGGCAAGCGTCGTTTAGAGTCTAGTGTTGAGAATCGAGACCCATAATTGGAAATAAGTGTGGGGTGAGTCAAGAGAGTGGATAAAGCTAGAGAGTCATCGAATACTGCTTTTAGAAGAGTCTTAATTCATTAAGACATTGGTTGGAGTGCATAATTTTAGAAGAAGAGCTGGACTATTTCAGTTTTTGTTCGCTCAGTATTCACATCGTGGGGCTTTATTCCTCACGTCGTGAGTATGGTTAGAAAGGGTTCAGAATCTACATTTTCGCGTTTTCATGACGTGATCCTTATTACTCATGTCGTGAGTATTCTATTTTCATAATATTGAAGCCTTTTCATTCCCATTCACTTCATGGATCACCACCATTCTATTTGGAGTTCTTATGAAGACTATTTTGGCTCGTTTTCTCTACCATATAATGTGGCGTATGTTTTCCCACATTATTCTTCACGCTTTAGAGTTTTGCACCACCTTTATTGAAGATTGAAGTTTCGATTCCATATTTGGTTGGCGTTTTACATATTTCGTGAGTTCAAGATCCAAGTTCCTATCTAGAAGAAGTCCATATTCGAGATGCATATTTATTCACATGCTCGGAATTCGATCACGCCACTACTATCCCAGGGGAGTCTGTTCCTTTTTCTCCCTTTTATTTATTTTTAATTTATTTTATGCATACAATGAGGGCATTGTATTTAATAAGTGTGGGGTAGGGGGTCGAAAAAGTAAAGTAAAAAGTAAATTGCTAGAAAATTTAGACAATTAAAAAATTTTAGTAATAAATTTTAATAGGTTTGAAATCATAATCTAATAATTAGTATAGTAATAATAATTTGAACTTAAACTGCTGCTATTATATGAGGTGATCCGATAAGAGCTCAAATGTTTGGTTGAGCCAATATACGTTATAGTGCATTTGTGGCCTCCTTTATTCTAGTGAAATCATGGGACAAAAACACAACCTCGCTTAGTTTGAGGGATGCAATATGTTTAGCAGTCTGTACTTGAAATGTATCCAGGAAGGCTTATGTAGTTATTGCACATAGACTAATGCCTTAACCAATAAGGGTTGAAGTTAAGCGCCCCTGCTTAAGCATGTAGGTTTTAGAGTGAAAAACGTGAGTACATGTAAAAAAAAGAGAGAGAAATTACAAGAAAATTTGAAGAATTTTTGGAGCAATCAATGTATAAAGATCGAAGATCAAAAATTCTGAAGAATAAAAATTGAAGATACCAAAAATCACACAAAAAGGTGGTGAATTCAAAGAAATCAAAGATGAAATAAAGTGAAGAATTCAAGAGCTCCATATTGTGGTATCTTAAAGTTGTAATTCTCTAGTTTATGTATGCTTGGGTAGCTTTACAAAAATACCTTAAGGTTAGAGAGTTTTCTGCGGATGGATTCGGAGGGATGCATAAAATGAGCATTGTTCAAAAGAAGTGGGCAAGTGTTTATGAGGATTGTGAGTATTTAGAATTAAGGGGGGTCCTTAGGAAAACTTTAGACACAAATGCATGCATTGAGGTCTTGGCATAATTGCTGAGTTTGAAATGGATTGCTTTATGTGATGTTGGTGACAAAGGTTTGACTTAAAAATAATTAGATTTGCTTGAGGGCAAGAAAAGTAAAAGTGTGGGGTATTTTGATATTGCCTTATTTATACATATTTTTAGGCAATATTTGTTTACATTTTTATTAATAATTTGGTTATTTGCATAGAATAATGGTACTTATAAGCTTAAATTATATTTTGCAGCCAAATAGAAGCATTTTCGAAGAAAGGGACTAAAATTGATAAAACATGGAACTTTGGAGGCTTGGAGAATGAAAGAACAAGAAACACACGAAATCTGCCATATTCACGTCGTGAGGTGTCTAGATTCACGACGTGAGTTGGAGTATTCTAGAAGATTGACATCGCGAAGAAGAGTCCTTAGCCAACATGGAAATACACTATTGACGTCGTGAAACATATCCATTCACGACGTGAACTTGGAAAAATTAGAAAATATATATCCTTGTCCATTAAGACTTGGGGAGACTTTTGGCTACTTGGAGGGTTCCTGGAGACGATTTTGAGAAGAAGAAAAGTATTGGAATTGGCTATTAGCATCCAAGGAGAAGAGACTTCATAAATAGTTCAATCGTTTGGTACTTTAATCATGTCTATTACTTTGATTCGTTTTAGTTTGATTTTGAGTATGAGTAGCTGAAGTTAGTAACTCCTGTTTAGCAAGATGAAACTTCGACTTATGGTTTAGCTAATTTATTATGGATTTGATTAGTTGGTATTGTGCTTGTGTTTGATTGTTAATACCTAGCATGCTAATATTTGATTCTTTAGTTACTTGAATTCATATTCTGTGTAGCTTAGTGATAATTAAATTACATGAACTTGACACCTAGTGATTTAGTGAACATTAAATTGCTAGAGCTAGGATCGACCAAATCTTAGGTAAGTAATTGAAGTAATTAAATTTAGCTGTGTTAGAGAGCATATGTTATGACCATAATTATGTTTGCCTAATAAATCTTACATAGCTTATTCATAATCATAAGTAGTTCTGTGTTAGATTGTGTGTGACCATGCATAGTTTTACATGAATAAGTTAAATATTGGTAAATTTAGACTTAAATTACTAATATAATATAAAATTAGATAACCAACTTTGATAATCCATAATTGTTAGCTAACCAGAAAGAAGAAGTTGATTCGAACTAAATAGGAGTATTTTTAGTAATTGATCGAATTTCGTGTTAAGAAAATTAAGTTCATCTAAACTTGAAAAATTAGATAAAACCCTCATCCTTGCTAGAAAATTAGGTTAATTTAATAGTAGATAGGTTAATCAGTCAAAACCGTTCCTTGTGATCGACACCCAACTTACCCAACTATTCTATAATTTGACTAGGTACACTGCCTAGGTGCAATTTAGTTAGTTAAGTTAGTTAGTTTATAAATATAAAATTAGGTGTAGCTATTTTCACACATCACTAGGTCAGGGTTAAAATGGTCATTTTACGCTAAGTATGGATTGATGGTTATAGATTGGAATCCAATTGTTAATTGGGTGTTATTTTGTATTGGTAGCTTGGGAATTCGTTGGACCAGCAGCCGGGGATTTTCAGTGAGATTTAGTAGTCAAAGTGAGTTTCCTCACTAGGTTTAGTGGGTCTAAGGCACCAATGCCGACCCTTATTGTTTATGTTAGGATGCTAGGATTTTGCATGACCTTTGCATGTGTTATGTGCTGCTATGTATACCGGGCGAGGCTCGATGTTGGGAGAGGCCCGATGAATGAATCATATGCTATTGTTTTATGATCATTGTATGTGTTATCATGATTATGTGATATATATTGTATGTGTATAGTGGGCGGGGCACGATGTCAGGCGGGGCCTAAGAATAACATATCTATATACTGAGCGGGGCTCAATGTCGGGCGGGGCCGGATGTAGGGCGGGGGCACAGGATGTGATTTATTATGTATGGTGTGGGGTTTTTTTGGGGAAATCACTAAGCTTTGTGCTTACGGTTTTGATTCTTTAGTTACTTGAATTCATGTTCTGTGTAGCTTAGTGATAATTAAATTACATGAACTTGACACCTAGTGATTTAGTGAACATTAAATTGCTAGAGCTAGGATCGACCAAATCTTAGGTAAGTAATTGAAGTAATTATATTTAGCTGTGTTAGAGAGCATATGTTATGACCATAATTATGTTTGCCTAATAAATCTTTCATAGCTTATTCATAATCATAACTAGTTCTGTGTTAGATTGTGTGTGACCATGCATAGTTTTACATGAATAAGTTAAATATTGGTAAATTTAGACTTAAATTACTAATATAATATAAAATTAGATAACCAACTTTGATAATCCATAATTGTTAGCTAACCAGAAAGAAGAAGTGGATTCGAACTAAATAGGAGTATTTTTAGTAATTGATCGAATTTCGTGTTAAGAAAATTAAGTTCATCTAAACTTGAAAAATTAGATAAAACCCCCATCCTTGCTAGAAAATTAGGTTAATTTAATAGTAGATAGGTTAATCAGTCAAAACCGTTCCCTGTGATCGACACCCAACTTACCCAACTATTCTATAATTTGACTAGTTACACTGCCTAGGTGCAATTTAGTTAGTTAAGTTAGTTAGGTTATAAATACAAAATTAGGTGTAGCTATTTGCACACATCACTAGGTCAGGGTTAAAATGGTCATTTTACCCTAAGTATGGATTGATGGTTATAGATTGGAATCCAATTGTTAATTGGGTGTTATTTTGTATTGGTGGCTTGGGAATTCGTCGGACCAGCAGCCGGGGATATTCAGTGAGATTCAGCAGTCGAGGTGAGTTTCCTCACTGGGTTTAGTGGGTCTAAGGCACCAATGCCGACCCTTATTGTTTATGTTAGGATGCTAGGATTTTGCGTGATTCTTGCATGTGTTATGTGCTGCTATGTATACCGGGCGAGGCTCGATGTTGGGAGAGGCCCGATGATTGAATCATATGCTATTGTTTTATGATCATTGTATGTGTTATCATGATTATGTGATATATATTGTATGTGTATAGTGGGTGGGGCCCGATGTCAGGCGGGGCCTAAGAATAACATATCTATATACTGAGCGGGGCTCACTGTCGGGCGGGGCCCGATGTAGGGCGGGTGCACAGTATGTGATTTATTATGTATGGTGTGGGGTTTTTTTGGGGAAATCACTAAGCTTTGTGCTTACGGTTTTGATTCTTTAGTTACTTGAATTCATGTTCTGTGTAGCTTAGTGATAATGAAATTACATGAACTTGACACCTAGTGATTTAGTGAACATTAAATTGCTAGAGCTAGGATCGACCAAATCTTAGGTAAGTAATTGAAGTAATTATATTTAGCTGTGTTAGAGAGCATATGTTATGACCATAATTATGTTTGCCTAATAAATCTTTCATAGCTTATTCATAATCATAACTAGTTCTGTGTTAGATTGTGTGTGACCATGCATAGTTTTACATGAATAAGTTAAATATTGGTAAATTTAGACTTAAATTACTAATATAATATAAAATTAGATAACCAACTTTGATAATCCATAATTGTTAGCTAACCAGAAAGAAGAAGTGGATTCGAACTAAATAGGAGTATTTTTAGTAATTGATCGAATTTCGTGTTAAGAAAATTAAGTTCATCTAAACTTGAACCTTGCTAGAAAATTAGGTTAATTTAATAGTAGATAGGTTAATCAGTCAAAACTGTTCCCTGTGATCGACACCCAACTTACCCAACTATTCTATAATTTGACTAGTTACACTGCCTAGGTGCAATTTAGTTAGTTAAGTTAGTTAGGTTATAAATACAAAATTAGGTGTAGCTATTTGCACACATCACTAGGTCAGGGTTAAAATGGTCATTTTACCCTAAGTATGGATTGATGGTTATAGATTGGAATCCAATTGTTAATTGGGTGTTATTTTGTATTGGTAGCTTGGGAATTTGTCGGACCAGCAGCTGGGGATATTCAGTGAGATTCAGCAGTCGAGGTGACTTTCCTCACTGGGTTTAGTGGGTCTAAGGCACCAATACCGACCCTTATTGTTTATGTTAGGATGCTAGGATTTTGCGTGACTCTTGCATGTGTTATGTGCTGCTATGTATACCGGGCGAGGCTCGATGTTGGGAGAGGCCCGATGATTGAATCATATGCTATTGTTTTATGATCATTGTATGTGTTATCATGATTATGTGATATATATTGTATGTGTATAGTGGGTGGGGCCCGATGTCAAGCGGGGCCTAAGAATAACATATCTATATACTGAGCGGGGCTCACTGTCGGGCGGGGCCCGATGTAGGGCAGAGGCACAGTATGTGATTTATTATGTATGGTGTGGGGTAGTTTGGGGAAATCACTAAGCTTTGTGCTTACGGTTTTCACTTTATGTTTCAGGTACTTCTGGTTCCAGAGGGAAGAGCTCGGGATGACTGCATCACACACACCGTGTAGTTACGCTTTTGTGATTTACTCTGATTGATATGATGTTTGATACACTTATTTTCACTTGGATTGTATTGATGATGTTTTTGGAATACTATTTCATTTAATTTAAAAATGAAATTTTTGGATCTTATTTTGGAACGTTACAAGTTGGTATCAGAGCCTTGGTTTGAGGGATTCAGGCACACTCACGGGTGTGTCTGAACTCAAACTGAGGATTTGGTAAAGTTTTTCAAAAAGAAATACATTTTTAAGAAAATGGTTTTTCTAAAATAAGAAAGGGTGTGGTGCATGCAATCAGCCGAGCTCAAGTAAGTTTCCCAAAATACACATACATGTTATCTGATACGTATTGATCTGTGAATCTGTGAACCGTATGCTATTTAGGGCTAAGGATATGCTTTTTTTTCCTGATAGAATGCTAGGAGAGATGCCTTTGTATGCCTATTATATGACCTTGTAGACTTGCATGCTAGTACTGATTAGTCAGTGATAGGATGGCCTGATTAGGTTATGCTTGGTTATGGTTACTTGATGCTCGAATGCTGCTAGCTTTGTGCTTTTAGGAGTTCTTACTAACTTCAGCTAACTAGTAAACGAATATGATAAGTTACATATTATGGGAACGGATTAATTTTAGAAGGTTAGGTTTTAACTATATTGCACAACTTTTGTTTAAGTCCAACCGTTGTAGCATGAATAAAATTAATATCAAATTAATTTCTGATTAATTACTAATTAATAATATGACTTAATTACTAATTAATAATATGACTTCTAATTAATATATTAAACTTGTAATATATTAATAAAATCATTTTGAGTACCAATTTATTATTTCAAATAATAAATTCTACTCTCTCTCCACTAGTCATCCTGTCAAGTTGCATGTGTGAAGGCAACCCAAAAGGACCATGCTTCTATCAAATCAAGTAGATACCAATTATAGTTATGGGCTTAGACACCTAATCCAACATAACAGACTTTTCAAGTTTTTTTGTCCAAAAACACAGAAAAAGCTTTATTGAAATGACTTTAATACCCTTGAGGTATTTGGTTTCTATTTTTCTTTTATTTTTTAAATCTAGTATTTATCTATTTATTTTAATAATTAAAAATAAGAGGGAGCCCACCACCTCTCTCTCTCTCTCTCGTATGAACATAAGCACCAGAATCTGCAAAACACCATAAATCTCCCTACTTACGATCCATGGTTCTTAAATGAGAATTTGCTCCCTAATTCCAGTCTTTTACTGTACCAAAAATGGAGTATTGCTAATTTACACATGAAAACAAAGACATTCAAGAAATTGATTCATGACACGAAAAAAGAAAAAACAGTTGATCTTTTATTACACAAGAAAATACAGGCATTCTGCAAGGAAACCTCTCTGTATTCATTTTCAACCTTTCCTTTTCAGCTAGATGAAACCAATTACCTAGGGTTCTTGAAACATATTGAAAATCCCAAAAACGAAAATTGATGATAATCTCAAAAATGAAACCATAAAAATCCCAGAAATCAAACCTAATGAACATGAAATGAAACCTGCTATTTGGGTTTGATGAATCAGAGAAAAAAATAGAGGAATCAATTTCACCTCTTTACTTTGCCTCTCTATGAAACTGTAATCAAAGGCAACACCCACCTCCCATCCCTCATATCCACTACTCCCCTTACTCTGCAACCGACAAATACCGAATCGATATTGCCATTGAATCACTTCAAGTGGGAGATTTTCAGAAGATTTTGTTGCTATTGTAGGTTGGGTCTTGAAAGATCGAAGGTGATTGAATCTTGACATATTCGAAATCGATTTCTTCCCCTAGATGTAACATCCCACAAATCATGATAAAACTTTCATTTTTTAAAACCAACCAAAAACCATAAATGTTTACAAAACATAGTTTCCAAAGTGTCAAAATCACAAATCAAAGTATCCCAAGATCAAATCTCATAAAATCTGAAGGATGTGCATGATAAAACCTTCGCCTTGCCCTGATCATCAGAAGTACCTAAAACATAACCATGGATTTATCATGAAGCTTCCCAGGACTGTGCGCATATTGGATTGGATATGGGTCATCGTGGATCGTTTGACAAATAGTGTGTATTTCATTCCGGTTCAGGAGAGTATCTCTGCAGAGAAGTTGGTCGAGGTTTATATCAGGGAGGTGGTGGCACGTCATGGGGTGCCGGTATCAGTGGTTTCTGACAGGGATGCCCAATTTACTTCCAGGTTTTGGAAGAGGTTTCATGACGAGTTGGGCACTCGTGTCCATTTTAGTACAACATTCCATCCGCAGACCGATGGTCAGAGTGAGCGGACTATTCAGACTCTTGAGGATATGTTGCGAGTGTGCGTTTTGGACTTTAGAGGCAGTTGGAATACGTATCTTCCGTTAGTGGAATTTTCGTATAACAACAGTTATCACGCCAACATTGATCAACCTCCTTTTGAGATGCTCTACGGGAGGAAATGTAGGACCCCGATTTATTGGGGCAAGGTCGGTCAGCTGGTTATGGGGAGTACCGAGGTGGTATTCAAGACCACTTAGCTGATTCAGCTGGTTTAGAGCAGGCTCCAGACAGCTCAGAGTCGGCAGAAGAGTTATGCCGACAGGCGTCGGTCAGACTTAGAGTTCCAAGTGGGAGATATGGTTCTCCTGAAGGTGTCACCATGGAAAGGTTTCATCCGGTTCAGGAAACGGGGCAAGTTGGGCCCCAGGTATATTGTTCCTTTCAGGTTTTTGGTTCGGGTGGGCCGAGTTTCTTATCGCTTGGATCTTCCAAATGAACTCAGTCATATTCATAGCACATTCCACATCTCTCAGCTTGGGAAGTGCTTAGAGGATGATTTCGCAGTGGTGCCATTGGAGAATATTCAGGTGGATGACCGCCTGAATTATATTGAGAGACTGGTGGTGATTCTGGATCGGAAGACGAAAACCTTGAGGAACAAGGTTGTCGAGTTGGTAAAGGTGCAATAACAGCACCGTAAGAGTTCGGAGTGGACTTGGTAGTATGAGGATGAGATGAGGGAGCACTATCTAGATTTGTTCTGGGCAGCAGACTTCGAGGACGAAGTTTGATTCAAGTGGGGGAGAATTGTAACACTTGAATCCTAGTATGTTTCATTATTTCCCATTGTGTTATTTAAAAGTTGCACTTTGGTCATTTTCCAGTACGTGGGGCGTACCAAGTGGTACGCTTAGCGTACAAGCAGAAAAGTCAGTACGTGGGGCGTACCAAGGCGTACGCTTAGTGTACTGATGCGAGGCTTGGTCGTGACTCTGTACACGTACGTGGGGAATACATGCATGTATGCGGGGCCGCATGTGAGAGTTAATGAAACCCTAATTTAGGGTGATTCACCCTATATATAACACCTTAAGTCATTAGGGTTGGCCTCTTTACCAGTCCCTAAGCCTTTAAAACCATAGAAATCGTTCCTTGGCCTCCATTATTGTGTTTTGAGCTCATTGTGTGCATCTTGGTATGTTTTGGTTCATATTCAAGAAGAAGGAGTTTGGTGCAAGGCTGTGGATCAAGGAAGAGCTTGTGGATCCTGATTCTCTACTTCATTTCCAGCTTATTTGAGGTAAAAAGCTTGGATCTTGTTCATTAAAAGCTTAGATCTAGTCTATATGAGTTTTGGACCCTTTTTGGTCCCACGGGTGAGATCTAGTGGTTTGTCACCACTCCAGGAGCTATGAGTTGCCACTCTTGGTGTTTATAAGGTTCAAAGTCCATAAAGTTGGCATATTTAGGGTTTAGAATCACCCATGCATGAGTTTATGTCCATTTAGTGAAAGTAAAGTGCTATGTCTTGAAGTTGGGTCCTTTTGGGGCATGTAAAGTCACCAAGTCAGTGACTTTATGGTTCTAGTCGCTTATTAGGGATTAAATATATGATTTGGACTTCTGATCTAACGCATTAAGTGATTAATGTGGATTTTGGCTTAATGGGTGAGTACGTTGGGCATACAAGTCTGTACGCACGGCGTACAAGCCATTTAGCGTGTACTCTTAGCGTACAGCTGAGTACACCCCATGTACTCAGTCTAATGGGTTTTGCATTTTGGGCTTCAAGGTTGGGCCGTTCTTTTGGGCTTAGGTGCTTAGGTTCTTATTGGGCCATCTGAGAGTAAGTGTTTTGGACTAGGAGATTGGGTGGGCTTTAGGGTAAGGCCCATGTAAGGGTTTGGGTCCAATTTGGAAAATTGGGCCAAATATGGGCCTTAAGCGGTTAAGTTGGATTTGGACCTTTTGGACTTTAGGTTTGGGCCTAAGTCTTGGTCCAAACTCGTTCAGGGTTAAAATGGTCATTTTACCCTAAGTATGGATTGATGGTTATAGATTGGAATCCAATTGTTAATTGGGTGTTATTTTGTATTGGTAGCTCGGGAATTCGTCGGACCAGCAGCGAGGGATTTTCAGTGAGATTCAGCAGTCGAGGTGAGTTTCCTCACTGGGTTTAGTGGGTCTAAGGTACCAATGCCGATCCTTATTGTTTATGTTAGGATGATAGGATTTTGCGTGACCCTTGCATGTGTTATGTGCTGCTATGTATACCGGGCGAGGCTCGATGTTGGGAGAGGCCCGATGATTGAATCATATGCTATTGTTTTATGACCATTGTATGTGTTATCATGAGTATATGATATATATTGTATGTGTATAGTGGGTGGGGCCCGATGTCAGGCGAGGCTTAAGAATAACATATCTATATACCGAGCGGGGCTCAATGCCGAGCGGGGCCCGATGTAGGGCGGGGGCACAGTATGTGATTTATTATGTATGGTGTGGGGTAGTTTGGGGAAATCACTAAGCTTTGTGCTTACGGTTTTCAGTTTATGTTTCAGGTACTTATGGTTCCAGAGGGAAGAGCTCGGGATGACTGCATCCCACACACCGTGTAGTTCCGCTTTTGTGATTTACTCTGATTGATATTATGTTTGATACACTTATTTTCACTTGGATTGTATTGATGATGTTTTTGGAATACTGTTTCATTTAACTTAAAAATGAAATTTTTGGATCTTATTTTGGGACGTTACAAGTTGGTATCAGAGCCTTGGTTTGAGGGATTCAGGCACACTCACGGGTGTGTATGAACTCAAACTGAGGATTTGGTAAAGTTTTTCAAAAAGAAATATATTTTTAAGAAAATAGTTTTTCTAAAATAAGAAAGGGTGTGGTGCATGCAATCAGTCGAGCTCAAGTAAGTTTCCCAAAATACACATACATGTTATCTGATACGTATTGATCTGTGAATCTGTGAACCGTATGCTATTTAGGGCTAAGGATATGCTTTGTTTTTTTCCTGATAGAATGCTAGGAGAGACGCCTTTGTATGCCTATTTTATGACCTTGTAGACTTGCATGCTAGTACTGATTAGTCAGTGATAGGATGGCTTGATTAGGTTATGCTTGGTTCTGGTTACTTGATGCTCGAATGATGCTAGCTTTATGCTTTTAGGAGTTCGTACTAACTTCAGCTAACTAGTTAGCGAATATGATAAGTTACATACTATGGGAACGGATTAATTTTAGAAGGTTAGGTTTTAACTCTATTGCACAATCTTGTTTAAGTCCAACCGTTGTAGCATGAAACCTTCCATTCGAAGAATTATCTGGTTTTAGTGGTATGTAATTGTATTCGTGAGCTAGTTATAGGGAGTTAGCGGGAGTTCCTTCTACAGCTGATGGCAAAGAGTGGTATGGAGTTTGCCCTAGGAAAACCTAGGATGAGATCTAGTGCTAGGAGCCTTATCTGTGAGGGAAAGTTGTATGGATATAAAGTAACTTGGTTGAGTCAAGGAAATTCTTAAGGAAAGTTTGGATAGATGTGGAAGGTAGTATGGGCCCGTACTACTGGAATCATAGGATCCGTACTCAATTCAAGGAGAGATGCGATGAAACCAGGGAGCTGGTGGAGTTTGTGTTTCCCCGATATATTTCGATGCGTATGCTAATGGTTTATGTGGTATATTTTTAGTATGGTGACATTGCGAGGTAGACCTACTGGCATTTCCGGTGTTGGAGAGGGATCGTGCTCAGGTTCTGGAGTCAGGAAGCTAGATAAGCAAACCAGGGAGTTCATCTCGTCTGAGATTACTCGTTGCATTCTTGATCAGACTCCTGTGATCTTCGGCACGATCAAGGAAGGTATTCTAGAGATTCTGGGTGAGCGGTTGAGCTCGTTTCGATCTAAGATGATGACACTAGTGAGAGCACGTTCTTTAACATTCAGGGAGTTTTAGGCATGAGGAGCTCTAGGCTATCATGGGGAGATGGACCTGATAGCGAGTCGGAGGTGGTTAGCGGACATTTCTAACGCCTTGCGCACCAGCCGTTGCCCCAATGGGGACAAGGTCAGACTAGATTCCTTCCTTTTGAAGGACAGGGCACGAGACTGATGGGAGGAGGTAGGACGTGCATTGGGTGATGATGTTGTTGATGTTATGTCATGGGATGATTTCTCAACCAGGTTCCGAGCTGAGTTTGCACCGGTGATTGAGGTGTGGGAGTTGGCGTGAGAGTTTCAGGATCTCCGCCAGATTACGGAGATGGTGGCTGAGATCACCACGATGTTCCGGGAGAGGGCGCTTCTGGTTCTGCAGTATGTGGCGGATGAGGAGATGAAGAAGGCCCTATATCATGAGATGTTGAGGAGTGATGTTTGGCAGTTTGTGAGCCGATCCAGTTGCAAGACGTTGGAGGATATGATAGGGCGAGCTAGGGAGAGGGAGATTGATCTGGAGATGAAGAGGAAGGGGAATCCAGATTCTGTGTCGAGTGTTGAGGTTTCGGGAAAGAGGCCCAAGTTATCTGTTTCTAGATCGAGAGGCCATCAGGGCCGGAGCCGCTGTGGCAAGTGCGATAAGGCACACGAGGGACCGTACAGGGTTGGTGGTTCTGGCTACTTCAAGTGTGACCGGATGTGTCGTTATAGCAAAGATTGTACTGCTACCACCACCCAGTGATCTAACCTGATTTTCTTTCATTGAAATCAAAAGGGCCACAAGAAGGCCCATTGTTCGAGTTTGGCTGCAGCAGGACCGGTGTGAGCACCTGCTCCTACGACTCTTTGGATTACTGACGACCGACAGGGCCGGGTAGACGCGCCTGTGGTGAAGAGCATGGCTTTCCAGTTGACGATCGAGGAGGCGCGTGAAGCTCCCGATGTAGTGATGGGTATGTATCTTCTCTTTATCTCTTTATTTATATTGAATGGCTTGCTTACGTTTATATATTTTATTTTAGGATCGTTCCTTGTGATTGGTATTAGTGCATTGGTATTGTTTGATTCGGGGGCCACCCGATCGTTTGTATCGCACTATCGCTTGCGCTTAGCAAGAGATTTGTTGGAGATCCGGGGGATCTGGATTTTCCATTAAATGTTGAAACTCTTCAAAACCCTTCATTTCCATAACTTATGAGTTTAATGTCATTTTAATGGATAAGACTTTTCATTTTCCATAACTTGAGGACAAGTTATGGAACTCATTAAAACCATTTAGATCAATTTTAACAAACAAAATTATCATATAATCTAGGATTGATCTAACTAAACTCATAAAGCAAGATAATATCAAATCAACAGTTTACAAGTAATTTTTTTTAACATATAAACCAACAATTATCTTAAACTTTTGACAATTATCTTTTGATTGGATGAGTATAATCACTACCATATCAGAAAAAACAGATTTTATGATGCAAAACAGTTTATGGTAGTGATCCCAATCCAATATAGGCCAAAAACCAAAAAAAAGTTCATTGCACAGTTACCACGTCGTGGTCATCAGTCAGATTCCAAAGAAAACGATTTTCTTGCTTTGAACAATTACCAATGCATCAATATTAGAGAAAACACCCTAGGCTCTGATACCACTAAAGGGTTTTGAGCACTATAACAACCTTAAGGTGCACATACAACCCTATATGCTTTGGATCTAAGTTTTCTCTAGTTATACATGCAAACAATTTTTTCCAAAGCATGAAGCCTAATCTAGCATACAACATTACATATGAATCATAAAACAAGTTATAGAATTACCTCTTGTTGTAGCTTGATGTGTTTGGCCTTTCAGAAATTAGCACTCCAAGTGTGATGCCTCAAATGGTTCACAAAACACCACCAACAATTTGGAGAACTTGAGAGAGATTACTAGGCACTCAAAATCAGCTCTATGAACTCTAAGAACACAAGGGTAACAAATTTTAGTCCATGGGGTCACATATATATAGTGTAGGAATCCAAGGGTAATGGGTAAACCCTAATCCATACACTTTGGGTTATGATCCATATCTCATGTGGGCTAACTCTTCATGGAAACTTACATAAACTTAGTCCATCATGGATCAATAGCCCAAACCATATATATATATATATATATATATATATATATATATATATATATATATATATATATATATATATATATCATTGATTTACATAATCAGTCCCCGTTAATTTAATTAGTCTCTTTTGATCACTAAATTAATTCCAAATTAATTATTGATCAATACTAATTAAATAACATGATTTCATATTAATATATTATACTTGTAATATATTAATAAATCATAAATAACCTCTTTCTCAATTGTTCATCCTATCAGATTGTTTTGGTGAATGCAACCCAAAATGGACCATGCTACTCTCGGGTCAAGTACATACCAATTATAGTTATTGACTTAGACACCTTATCCAACAATCTCCCACTTGGATAAGTCTAATAACTATAGCTTCAAGTACGACTTCAGGAACCGACTAGCAATCGTAGCTCTTAAAAGCCGCTGTCGAACTCTGACGCGCCATTTTAGATAAGGGATCATATAATCCTCTGTTCTGCAAGATATCAGCCGTACAAATACATGGAACAATGTCATACTTATTGTCCAGTAGTTTGTTTCACGATTTCCGATTTGTTTGACATAGAACTTAATCGAACACATTAATTGAGTTCTGATCGGGCCCGACACATAAGTCAAAACAAAATCATCCAGAGGCCCAAGATACCGCTTTTAATCCTCCAAGGATCAAAAGGAACAAATAAAATTTGACTCATATGCTTGTACTAACTACTCGTTAAATCATACACAATAGCACGTTTTATAGCATCAAGTTACTGATGCGGTTTCGAACTATCAATGTACAACCAACTCATAGTCAACAACTCATATTTCTTGGTTTGAAGACTATATGATATTATCGTATCACAACCACTCGTGATAAATTCCATGAAGTTATTCAAGTGAGCGTGGGTTTAATCCAATACTCAGACCTTATGAGCACTCATGAATGTTGTAGCAAACTTTACTATTCCTAAACACTTTAGACAATCTACAAGCCAAATTCATGATAGTCTTGCCTCAATACCTACTTCCAAAGTATGTGTCACAACTGGCATTTTAGCTAGGAAATTCTATTCCGCTGTAACCATTCAACTATTGTAAAACTTATATTCTAAGTAAATCTCACTCAATGCACATTTAGATTCACCATTCATGTTCATCAAAGAGTTAGAAGCCCTAATTGGATCCTAATTGGACCCAACTCATAAATCTAAAACATTTTGGACCACTTGTGTCTAGAATGATTCATTCTAACCCTAATGGGCCTTATTGGGCCATAACTAATCCAATTAACCTTAGTGAGCCTTAAGCCCATTCTTTTACTCTAATTGGACCGTGAATGTTTCCAAGAGCCCAATGGGCCGAAAATTTTATGTTTAGGATCCAAATATCCTAGCTAAAGTTAATGGGCCCAATCTACTCCAACTCTTCTTCTTGGCCCAAAAATATCGGCCCATGTATAAACAACAAAAAAAAGGAAAAAGAGAAGATTTAGGGGGGGGGGGTGACTTTGGAGTGCCACCTCCATAATATCCAACATATATCAAGGTGAAGACCTCCCATGCATCCATGCTTGTCACCTCACCTCTCTCTCTCCCCTCTCTTCTTCTTCTCGGCCGAATGCAACACACACACACACACACACACAGACACACACACTACACCAAATTCTCTCCATTCTCTCAAGGATCATCCATCTTCTTCCTCCAAAGTTCTCAAGATTTTGCTTAGGTTTCAAGAGGATTTTCACAAGATAATCATCATTCTTGGTAAGCCTTTATACATACAAGTTTTATAACTCCATCATTCTTAAGTTCGAGATCTACTCAAGGGAGTTGCTAGGGCCGAAAATCACTTCATCTTTCCACTTCTTCTTCCAAAAACCGAAACATCAAGCAAATGTGAGTTCATACCCCCTTGTTTTCGGTTTTCATATGATTTTTGGGGGAGAATGCAAGTAAAATGTGTAGATCTATGTGTTATATGCATGTTTGTGTGAATTCTTAGTTTATTTGGTAAAAATGTGTTAGATCTTAGTGAATCTTGAAATTTAAAGTATTATGCAACAAAGATCTAAGAACTACAACACTATATATATCATATTATCATGCCAAAGGTGAACACATGTCTAAGATGCAAAAGAATTCAACAAAAACCTTGTTAAAGGTCAAAATTGTCAAGAAAACAAAAGATAAGGGTAAAAAGTGAAAATTCTGTTTTTAAAAGGGCCAAACAGATCCTACATGTATGAAAAGGTATTTTTATGCAAAACATACTTTTAAAAGGGTCAAAAATACAAATTTAAGCTTATTGGGCCAAACTTTTGGGCCTCACGGCATTTGGGCCCAATTTGCAAAAAACAAATGAAGTTTTAAGGTTTAAAAATGTTATTTGGCCAAAGTTTGAGTCATAAATGTAAATAAACCAAATTTAGAGGTGAAAAATATCATTTATTTTCAAATTGGACCAAAAATGTAAAGTTTTCCAAAAATTGGGCCGAAAGTGTAAACTTTTACAAACAAGGGGCTGAAAATGTATTTTTTTGCGAAACAGGGTGCTATGTAAAAATATAACATTTCGGGTTAAAACCGTATGTTTCTAGACATTTGGGACAAAATTACAAATTTTTATAAATTATGGACTAAAGTGTCATTTTTACAAAACTTTGGGCCTTAATTAAAGATTGGAGTATTATTGGCCAAAAATGTCATTTTTACAAAATGAAAGCTTTTTATCATCAATCTATTAAGCCTCGAACTAAAACAAACAACCGAATCAAACGAACGAACAAAATACGTCAAAACTATTTATTGGGCCTCATATTCACATTACTTGGCCATTGGGCCCTAAGGGCCCAATTGAGTGTGTAATGAGCCCAATGTTTTCCATGACATGTTTATTGGGTCTTGTGGCCCACTTGCATGTTAATTTGGGCCTAAGTTATGGATTACATGTTTACTGGGCTTTTGTGGCCCATTTACATGCCTATTGGGCCTAAATTACCCTTTTACATGTGATTGGGCCTTTGTGGCCAAATTTCATACAGATAGGGCTTGGAATGGAAATTTCATGTGTTAGTAAGCCGTAACGATACCCTTATGTAATCATTAAACTTCGTAAACTTATTCATGTACCTTTCGATTACAAAACATCTCAAAAATACGTAAACATTAAACATAGTACAAAAGAGGTTCAGAATCTAGTGAGACTTGTCGGTTGGCACCACTGAGTGTACAATCGTAGCCTGTAGTTATAATCAGAGTTTCCTGGTAGGAAAGCGGGAGTTTGTGTATAGATCTATACGGGGTGACCCCCCACGCCTTAGTTGTTCGCTACAGTTGACTAGGCCAGTCTAGGGCGACAACATCCTTAGCATGATCGGCATTTGGAAAAATACCAAGACGGGCAACCTAGTCATTATCATGTATGGTTATAACGGCTCATATAGGGATTCAATACGAAAAGATAACCTTTTGAAGATAAACTCTTTAATTGTGTTAATGCAAAACGACTTATTTAACGATACAAGAATTTAAACGTTGTTATAAAACAGAAAATATCGAATTTTCTGAGGAGATTATTCACATACAATTATCATTTATTCAAAATGCAATGAATCTAAACTACACTCATAGAAGTTTTATCTATTAAATTCACACATGCATTTATACTCGATTTTCACATCATTTTCAAAACACTTTTCAGAAAATATCGGATTTTCTGGGTTTTATGAAAGATACAAAGATTTTTACTCAAATATACTTATGAACTCACCAACATTATATATGTTGACCGTTTTCAAAATAACTTGTATTCTCAGGTAATCGTTAAGCTGGAAGATATGCAAGTGTGTATGGTTTTGTTTATGTAATATCACTTATCGTACTTTGAACAATTAGAACTTATGTATTTTAACAATGTACTTGATGTGAACAATGTTGGTTGTATTATGTAATGTTGGTGATGAATGTGTTATGTTTCATGTATATTCATTGTAATGATTATTCAATTGTTAGTCACACGAGCCCCCGGACGTTTCCGCCGTCTGGTTCGGGGGTGTGACAGGTTGGTATCAGAGTAATGTTTATAGTGAACTAGCATATCTAACCATACATGATATGCAACTATAAACACAATGGGACTAAATAACTCTGAACAAAACAAAAATCTCACACTTATGTGCGCATACTAGGACAATAATCTAACATCATCTAATAAAAGCTTCTGGAGGAAATCGAACACTATGATTAAACCTGGGCAGTTATGTAGTCATATTAGGGATAAATATAACCTGATCAACTATATTTATTCAGAATATGACCAACATGTGTTCGGGAGTAATCATAGCAGGAAATGAATCCAAAAGCCTACCTTACTCTCCAAAACTCTAGGGGACCCAAAACTTAAATAACTAAAAATATACTATAGGAAATATTCAAAACGTGATTTATTTACGCACCCTCGTGCAGTCAGTATGGCTGGTTTCCACCACCCTGGAGATCCCTACTTTCCCAATCAGGGAAATAACGGATGGCTAAAGGACCCCCGTGGAAGAGGATCCTAAAGGGGGACAAGGGGGAGCCCATGACGTTGGACCCGACGAGTACTCCGACACCGACTATGAGTTTGAGGGAAACGACGAGGCCATGGAGGAAGATAGGGACGTGAATGAGGCCCCTGTCGAACCACCTGCCGATGAGGCACATCAGGGCCACCCTGCTCCACCAGCGGATCCCGTTGACGAAGATCGTTCTTTGGAGGCGGAGGTCGCCACACTTCGACAGCAGCTGTTCGCTATGGAGGCGCGAGCCGTACAGGCTGAGCAGGAAAGGGATGAGGTCATCGAAGAGATGAACGATATGGCTCAGTTGTTGGCACAACATTTTGGGATATGATTGCACTACTATCCGTAGACACTTCCCAGTATGACCAGGATTAGCAGCGAATCTTATTAGTATTAGGATTCTCTTAGGCGTACTACTATGTACTATCGAATCTATGTTTAAGTGATTACACTACTCATAGGGTCATCATGCTGCCGGATTTTATAGTTTTATGACTGTATGCCATCTGGCAAATTTTCATGTATCAAAATTTTAGTATTAATGAAAATGCTCTATGTTTTATCATGACTTATCGCCTACTATGTGCTTTATTTTCCTTGTTTTAATGTTAATGCATGAAAGTACTTAAATACACACACTATACCCCTAGTCTATAGGATCACAAACTCGCGAAACCATAGGCACTCAACATCTTTCCATTCCATGACAGAAAGATGCCTCAAAGACCCAACCGTGGAAACAACACAACACCGATCCCACCTGAGATAAACTCGGTTGCATTCCAGGCAGCCGTGTCCGCTACGGTCACTGCAGCACTTGCGCAGATTCGCAATGGAAACAACGGAGAAGGCAACGGGCAGGGAGCCGGGAGCACCAATCAAGGGACGAACCACGGAGCCGCTCGAACGTGCACCTACAAGGACTTCGCCAACACCAAACCTCGGACCTTTAATGGGACAGGAGGCGTCATAGCCCTGAAGAGATGGATCGAGAAGGTACAATCCGTCTTCGAAATCTGCGGATGTCCGGATGAGTGTAAGGTCAAGTTCGCAACCTGCACGTTCATTGACCAAGCCCTTTCCTGATGGAATGGCCATGTGGAGGCCATGACACTCCCGGTGGCAAACGCGATGCCCTGGGAAGAGCTTAAGGAGATGTTGTTAGCAGAATACTACCCTAGAGGTGAGATTCAGAAGATGGAGCAAGGGTTGTGGAACCTCACGGTCCAAAACTCCAATATCGACGCATACATATCCCGGTTTAGTGAGCTATCTCTTATGTTTCCTGGAATGATCACCTCAGAAGAGAAGAAGATTGAAAGGTTTATCTGGGGACTGACTGAACCAATCCAAGGGAATGTCATTGCGGCAAACCCTAAGACATTTGATAGTGCCAAGAGACTGGCCAAGAAACTGTACGATCACGACAATAAGAAAGGTGCCAAGACAGTGGTAGTGGAGGTTAAGAAGGAAGAAGAGAACAATAAGGGGAAAAACAACAAGCGAAAGGGAAAGCAAAACTCGGAATCGTCTAAGAAGCAACAAACGGTGTCTATCCATACTGCAACACAAGCTACTGCCACACCACATGCTCCAGCCTCATCCACGCCAAATGCTTCTAAGCAGTACTCGGGAAATCTCCCCAAGTGTGGAAAATGCAACTTCCACCATCACGGGGAGTGAAGAGAGATGAGTTGCACAAGGTGCAATCGGAAGGGCCATACAGCAAAGTATTGTAGGACTCAGCTTCCACAGAACCAGATGACAAACAACAACAACAACAACAACAACAACAACAATAACAACAACACCAATGCGGGAGCTAGCTATACCTGTTACGGATGTGGGAAGATCGGGCATTTCAGGCGAAACTTTCCCAACGCGAACAATCAAGGAGCAGGAGCAGTAGGGAGAGTGCTGACAATGGGTCAGGGTGAAGCAGTGCAGGACCCAACCGTTGTCACCGGTACGTTCCTACTTAACAACTCGTATGCATGTATCCTATTTGATAGTGGGGCGGAATGAAGTTTTGTTAGTAATAAATTCAAACACTTGCTAAACCAACAACCCCGAAAGCTCAACGAAGCCTTTACGGTGGAAATGGCTAATGGGAAATTAGAAACAACAGAAGATATCTATATAGGATGTACGTTAGCACTAAACAATTACACCTTCCAAATAAACTTAATGCCTGTAAATATTAGGAGTTTTGATGTGATCATCGGCATGGATTGGTTAAGCCCCCATCATGTCGATATTATGTGTCACGAGAAGGCCGTTCGCCTTCATCTTCCTAATCACGAAACCCTAATAATCTACGGAGATAAACCCGGCGCAAACCTTCGCCCTATTTCATGTATCAAGGCACAAAAGTGTCTACAAATGAAGAGCTACGCATTCCTTGCTCATGTGGTGGACAAAACCAAAGAGGAAGCGAGCATTCGCAACATCCCAGTGGCATGTGACTTCCCGGACGTGTTTCCAGAAGATCCTTCGGGAATACCCCCAGAGCGACAAATCAATTTCCGAATCGACCTAGTGCCTAGAGCCACTCCAATAGCCAAATCTCCCTATAGGTTGGCTCCGGCAGAAATGCAAGAATTATCAAGCCAACTGGGCGAACTCCTGGAAAAAGGATTCATCAGACCCAGCTTCTCGCCGGGGGGAGCTCCGGTTCTTTTCGTTAAAAAGAAAGACGGATCCTTCAGGATGTGTATCGATTATAGGGAATTAAACAAACTCACCATCAAAAACCGGTATCCACTTCCACAAATTGATGATCTATTTGACCAGCTTCAAGGAGCTAGTTACTTTTCAAAGATAGATCTGAGATCCGGTTATCATCAACTCAAAGTCCGAGATGAGGACATTCCTAAGACTGCTTTCCGAACTCGTTACGGTCATTACGAATTCGTCGTAATGCCCTTCGGTCTGACAAATGCCCCCGCTGCATTTATGGACCTCATGAATCGAGTCTGCCGCCCATTCCTTGATAAATTCGTGATCGTTTTCATCGACGATATTCTCGTGTACTCTCGAAGCGAAGAAGATCATAGCCAACACCTTCGACAGATTTTAGAAACCCTACGGGCTGAAAAGTTGTATGCGAAACTCTCCAAGTGCGAATTCTGGCTCCGCAGTGTGAACTTCCTGGGCCATGTAGTCAGTCAGGAAAGAATACATGTGGACCCCTCCAAGATCAAAGCAATCGAAAACTGGGAAATTCCGTCAACGCCAACAGAAATTCGCCAATTCTTGGGTCTCACAGGCTACTACCGAAGATTCATTCAGAACTTTTCCAAGATAGCCAAACCCCTCACCACGTTAACCCAAAAAGGCGTATCCTTCAAATGGACCAAAAAGCAAGAGTTTGCTTTCCAAACCTTGAAGCAAGCCCTCTGTAGTGCTCCAGTGCTATCCTTACCTTAGGGAACCGAAGATTTCATAGTTTACTGTGATGCTTCGAATCAGGGTTTAGGTTGTGTCCTCATGCAACGAGAGAAAGTAATTGCTTATGCATCCAAACAACTGAAAACGCATGAAGTAAATTACACCACGCATGATCTAGAACCGGGGGCAGTGGTCTTCGCCTTAAAAATTTGGAGGCACTACCTCTATAGTACCAAGTGCACCATCTTTACAGACCACAAGAGCCTCCAGCACATTCTAAATCAAAAGGAGCTAAACATGAGGCAGCGAAGATGGGTTGAGCTATTAAACGATTATGAATGTGAGATCAAATATCATCCCGGCAAGGCTAACGTGGAAGCCGATGCCCTGAGCAGAAAGGAATATTCAAATCATCGTGTGAAGACCCTGTAGATCACCATCCAATCTTATCTGGCTTCACAGATCAAGGAAGCTCAATTGGACGCATTGAAGCCATAGAATGTCGCTAGTGAATCGCTACGTGGAATGGAGAAGGAGCTAGAAGTTAAAAACAACGGAACCCACTACTTCATGAATAGAATCTGGGTTCCCAAAATTAGGGGATTCAGAGAGATAGTCATGCATGAAGCCCCCAAGACGCGATACTCTATTCATCCGGGGTCAGATAAAATGTATTTGGATATCAAGCAGCAATATTGGTGGCCTAATATAAAGGCAGAGATAGCTACTTTCGTGGGTAAGTGTCTTACTTGCGCCAAGGTGAAAGTGGAATACCAAAAGCCCTCGGGACTAGTACAACAACCAGTGATACCCGAGTGGAAATGGGAATGGATTACTATGGACTTCGTGACTAAATTGCCAAAGACAGCACACGGATTGGATGCTATCTGGGTAATTGTCGATAGATTGACAAAATCTGCTCATTTCCTGTCAATAAAAGAATCCTACAAGATGGAAAAGCTGACCCGAATCTACATCAAGGAGGTCGTGAAACTCCATGGAGTGCTAGTATCTATTATCTCGGATCGAGATAGCAGATTTACTTTAAGATTCTGGCGATCTCTTCAGAAGGCAAATAGGAACACAGCTAGATATGAGCACCACCTACCACCCGCAGACGGATGGTCAGAGTGAGCATACCATCCAGACACTCGAGGATATGCTCCGAGCTTGCGTGATTGACTTCGGAAAATCATGGGATGCCCACTTGCCTCTGATCGAATTCTCTTATAACAACACTTACCATACGAGCATCAAGGTTGCTCCCTTCGAGGCTCTCTATGGTCGTAAATGTAGATCGCCCCCATGATGGGCCGAGGTGGGTGACACTCAACTAGCAAAAGGGCAATCGCCAGCCAGTGCTCTTACAGGACCCGAAATCATTCGTGAGACAACCGAGAAGATAGTCCAAATCAAAGCTCGACTTCAAGCATTACGGGACCGACAAAAGAGCTATGCCGACAAGCGGCGAAAGCCACTAGAATTTCAATTCGGGGATCGCGTGCTATTAAAGGTCTCTCCATGGAAGGGAATGATTCGATTTGGGAAAAGAGGAAAATTGAACCCGCGGTACATTGGACCGTTCGAGATTCTTTCCCGGATTGGTCCAGTGGCTTACAAGCTGCAGCTACCCGTCGAGCTCAACAACGTACACCCAGTGTTCCACGTCTCAAATCTGAAAAAGTGTCTATCAGATGAAACCCTTGTCGTCCCTTTGGAAGAGTTTGAGCTAAACGAGAACCTTCTGTTCGTCGAAGAACCAGTCGAGATTATGGATAGGGAGGTGAAGCGTACAAAGCAAAGTCGCATACCGATCGTGAAGGTTCGTTGGAGCGCAAAACGCGGACCGGAATTCACGTGGGAACGTGAAGACCAGATGAAGCAAAAGTACCCTCACCTATTCTTTCCTTCACAATCCTAGTTCTCAAAAGAATTTCGGGACGAAATTCCCTCTAACGGGGGGGGGGGGGGTGATGTCACAACTGGCATTTTAGCTAGGAAATTCTATTCCTGTGTAACAATTCAACTATTGTAAAACTTATATTCTAAGTAAATCTCACTCAATGCACATTTAGATTCACCATTCATGTTCATCAAAGAGTTATAAGCCCTAATTGGATCCTAATTGGACCCAACTCATAAATCTAAAACATTTTGGACCACTTGGGTCTAGAATTATTCATTCTAACCCTAATGGGCCTTATTGGGCCATAACTAATCCAATTAACCTTAGTGAGCCTTAAGCCCATTCTTTTACTCTAATTGGGCCGTGAATGCTTCCAAGAGCCCAATGGGCCGAAAATTTTATGTTTAGGATCCAAATATCCTAGCTAAAGTTAATGGGCCCAATCTACTCCAACTCTTCTTCTTGGCCCAAAAATATCGGCCCATGTATAAACAACAAAAAAAAGGAAAAAGAGAAGATTTAGGGGGGGTTGACTTTGGAGTGCCACCTCCATAATATCCAACATATATCAAGGTGAAGACCTCCCATGCATCCATGCTTGTCACCTCACCTCTCTCTCTCCCCTATCTTCTTCTTCTCGGCCGAATGCAACACACACACACACACACACACTACACCAAATTCTCTCCATTCTCTCAAGGATCATCCATCTTCTTCCTCCAAAGTTCTCAAGATTTTGCTTAGGTTTCAAGAGGATTTTCACAAGATAATCATCATTCTTGGTAAGCCTTTATACATACAAGTTTTATAACTCCATCTTCATGATAGATCACTCTTTTAAACAAAGTTTTTGGTGATCATACTCCTAGAAATCTTCTTAAGTTCGAGATCTACTCAAGGCAGTTGCTAGGGCCGAAAATCACTTCATCTTTCCACTTCTTCTTCCAAAAATCGAAACATCAAGCAAAGGTGAGTTCATACCCCCTTGTTTTCGGTTTTCATATGATTTTTGGGGGAGAATGCAAGTAAAATGTGTAGATCTATGTGTTATATGCATGTTTGTGTGAATTCTTAGTTTATTTGGTAAAAATGTGTTAGATCTTAGTGAATCTCGAAATTTTAAGTATTATGTAACAAAGATCTAAGAACTACAACACCATAAATATCATATTATCATGCCAAAGGTGAACACATGTCTAAGATGCAAACGATTTCAACAAAAACCTTGTTAAAGGTCAAAATTGTCAAGAAAACAAAAGATAAGGGTAAAAAGTGAAAATTTTGTTTTTAAAAGGGCCAAACAGATCCTACATGTATGAAAAGGTATTTTTATGCAAAACATACTTTTAAAAGGTTCCAAAATACAAATTTAAGCTTATTGGGCCAAACTTTTGGGCCTCAAGGCATTTGGGCCCAATTTGCAAAAAACAAATGAAGTTTTAAGGTTTAAAAATGTTATTTGGCCAAAGTTTGAGTCATAAATGTAAATAAACCAAATTTAGAGGTGAAAAATATCATTTATTTAAAATTGGACCAAAAATGTAAAGTTTTCCAAAAATTGGGCCGGAAGTGTAAACTTTTACAAACATGGGGCTGAAAATGTATTTTTCTGCGAAATAGGGTGCTAAATGTAAAAATATAACATTTCGGGTTAAAACCGTAAGTTTCTAGACATTTGGGACAAAATTACAAATTTTTATAAATTATGGACTAAAGTGTCATTTTTATAAAACTTTAGGCCTTAATTAAAGATTGGAGTATTATTGGCCGAAAATGTCATTTTTACAAAATGAAATCTTTTTCTCATCAATCTATTAAGCCTCGAACTAAAACAAACAACCGAATCAAACGAACGAACAAAATACGTCAAACACTATTTATTGGGCCTCATATTCACATTACTTGGCCATTTGGCCCTAAGGGCCCAATTGAGTGTGTAATGAGCCCAATGTTTTCCATGACATGTTTATTGGGTCTTGTGGCCCACTTACATGTTAATTTGGGCCTAAGTTATGGATTACATGTTTATTGGGCTTTTGTGGCCCATTTACATGCCTATTGGGCCTAAATTACCCTTTTACATGTGATTGGGCCTTTGTGGCCAAATTTCATACTAATAGGGCTTGGAATGGAAATTTCATGTGTTAGTAAGCCGTAACGATACCCTTATGTAATCATTAAACTTCGTAAATTTATTCATGTACCTTTCGATTACAAAACATCTCACAAATACGTAAACATTAAACATAGTACAAAAGAGGTTGAGAATCTAGTGAGACTTATCGGTTGGCACCACTGAGTGTACAATCGTAGCCTGTAGTTATAATCAGAGTTTCCTGGTAGGAAAACGGGAGTTTGTGTATAGATCTATACAGGGTGACCCCCCACGCCTTAGCTGTTCGCTACAGCTAGACTAGGCCAGTCTAGGGCGACAACATCCTTAATAAGACCGGCATTTGGAAAAATACCAAGACGAGCGACCAAGTCATTATCATGTATGGTTATAACGGCTCATATAGGGATTCAATACCAAAAGATAACATTTTGAAGATAAACTATTTAATTGTGTTAATGCAAAACGACTTATTTAACGATACAAGAATTTAAACGTTGTTATAAAACAGAAAAAATCGGATTTTCTGAGGAGATTATTCACATACAATTATCATTTATTCAAAATACAATGAATCTAAACTACACTCATACAAGTTTTATCTATTAAATTCACACATGCATTTATACTCGATTTTCACATCATTTTCAAAACACTTTCAGAAAATATCGGATTTTCTGGGTTTTATGAAAGATACAAAAATTTTTACTCAAATATACTTATGAACTCACCAACATTATATATGTTGACCGTTTTCAAAATAACTTGTATTCTCAGGTAATCGTTAAGCTGGAAGATATGCAAGTGTGTATGGTTTTGTTTATGTAATATCACTTATCGTACTTTGAACAATTAGAACTTATGTATTTTAACAATGTACTTGATGTGAACAATGTTGGTTGTATTATGTAATGTTGGTGATGAATGTGTTATGTTTCATGTATATTCATTGTAATGATTATTCAATTGTTAGTCACACGAGCCCCCGGACGTTTCCGCCGTCTGGTTCGGGGGTGTGACAGTATGATCGACTGTGGATAATTTAAATAATTTAATTATTCCGGAAGTCAAAACAAGCAAAATGAAACAATAGTAAACAATTCACACAAGACAGTAACCTTACTCATAAATAAAATACCTTTTATTTAATCATCAAATGTCAATTACATTTTATCTATTACATGTTTCTAAACAGCTATCTAATCATTAAAACTAATATCGTCGTTCAGCCCAATGCTCCTTCCATGCTGCAAATGCTTAACCCTACTCAGTCCCTTCGTGAGGGGATCTGCTGGGTTCTCATCTGACGATACCCTCTTTACCACGAAGAGTCCTTCTTCTATTCGGTGTCATATGAAGTGATATTTTCTTTCGATGTGCCTGGATCTACCATGATCCCTTGGTTCCTTGGCTAAGGCGACCACACTCTCGCTGTCACAGAAAATCTCCATAGGCTCCTTTATAGCTGGTACAACTCCAAGGTCTCTGATGAAGTTCTTCAGCCATATCGCCTCCTTCGACGCTTCGTTTGCTTCTATGTACTCTGATTCGCACGTTGAATCAACTACATTCTCCTTTTTGGAACTTTTCCAAGTTATTGCTCCTCCATTCAGGGTAAATACCCAGCCCGACTGAGAGCGGAAATTATCTCTATCGGTCTGAAAGCTGGCGTCACTATACCCTGTCCCTCTCAAGTCATCACTCCCACCGAGGGTAAGGACCCAGTCCTTAGTCCTCCGAAGGTACTTAAGAATGTTCTTTACCGCAGTCCAGTGAGCCTTACCAGGTTTCCCTTGATATCTGCTGACCATTCTCAAAGCAAATGCCACATCAGGGCGAGTACAAATCATAGCATACATGATCGAGCCAACTGTGGAAGCATATGGTACTCGAATCATCTCTGCTATCTCAGCCTCTGTACTCGGACTCTGAGTCTTACTCAGTTTGGTATTGCTTTGGATAGGTAAGTCACCTTTCTTGGAATCCACCATGTTGAATCTTTTCAACAGCTTATCCAAGTAGGTACTTTGACTAAGTCCAATTAGTCTTTTAGTCCTGTTTCTCAATATCCTTATCCCTAGGATATAGGCAGCTTCCCCAAGATCCTGTAATGCCCTATTCCGAATTGACTCCTAGTCTGATGCTGTGGCCCGAAGGTCGGTCATTATAAAGATTATGGCTTTTGAGAAGGTAAGATCTAGGCCCATTTGGGTGCGGGTGATGTATTAGAAGTCATCCGGGTGTTCGATTCGTGTTTTGAGGCCTAGGGGTATTTCGGTAAAGTGGCAGTTTGGGATTTTGTGGAAAATGGACTTTCGTTCGGAAGGTCTTAAGAAAGGTATGAGTTGATATAAGTTTAGGGCTTCTCGTCACCTTTCCGTGGATATAAGGATCGTCGGAATCGGGTTTATAACGAAGAAGTTATGGCCTTCAGAAGTTTCGTGGTTTTCAGGCTTAGCTGAGTACGTGGGGCGTACACAAAGTGTACGCAAGGCGTACTAGTGAAGAAGGCAGTACGCGGGGCGTACCTTGGAGTACGTTGGGCGTATTGACCAGGATGGTCGCGAAGGTTCCCAGGAGTACGTTGGGCGTACCATATGTACGCTGGGCGTACTCCAATCAGATCAGGACCCTATTTTAGGGTATTGGACCCTATTTAGCTCCTTATCTCATAACCTAACCCTAATATCTTCAGCCTCCACCCTCTAAAACCCTAGAAATCGACACATACCCTTCATGGTGACATTTTGAGCTTACGGAGTCCATTTTTGGGATGTTTGGCCCATTTTCAAGAAGATGGAGCTTGTTGCAAAGATGGAAATCAAAGAGGAGCTTATGGATCTGGCCTTTGGGACTCATTCTTAGCTTGATGAAGGTATAAATCTTTGAAGTTGGTCATTCATCTCTTAGATCTACCATTTGTGAGTTTTTGTTCATTTTGGTCCCAAGTATGAGATCTAGTGGCCTTGATTTCATTCCAGGAGCTTTGAGTTGCCCCTCTTAGTGTTTCTAAGGTTCAATGTCCATAAATTTGGCACCTTTAGAGTTTAAGACCATTTATGTTGGAGTTTGAGCCATTTCCATGAAAGTAGAATGCTATTTCGTCTTGTTGGGGCATGAAAAGTCACCAAGTCAGTGACTTTATGGGTTTAAACATTAAATGGGACTCAGATCTGTGGTTTGGATATATGAATTAAATCATTAAGTGCTTAATGGCAGAAGTGAGACTAGAGGGTAGTTTGTTAGGCGTAAAAGCCAGTATGCGCAGCGTACAAGCCATTTAGCGAGTACGCGCAGCGTACTGCTGAGTATGCCCTGCGTACTCAGCCAGGTTGGATTTCGGACTTTGGGCTTCGGGTTGGGGCTATCTTTTTGGGCCTAGATTCTTGGGCCCTAATAGACCATCAGAGTGGTTGTGTTCTAGACTATTTGAAGGATTGAATCTTAGGTTAAGGCCCAATAAGGAGCGTGGGCCCAAGTTGGAAAATTGGGCCATTCATGGGCCTTTATGGATTTTATGGTTTTGGACTTTGTGTTTTGGGCCCTGTTGGGCCATCAGGTTTTGGGGTTGATATTTATTTGTGGAGGCCTATTATGGTTTTGAGCCCAATTTGGAAATTGGGCCATTAAAGGACTCATGGACACTATAATGACGGGCTTTTGTTTTGGGATTGGGCCTTAGTTTTGGATCATACTGGGCCAGGGGTAGAATGGTCATTTTACCCCATGCATGGATTAAGGATTATGGTATGGGACCCAATTGCTAATCGGGTATATTGATTGGTAGTGACAGCTCGGGAAGCTAGCGGGGCAGCAGCTAAGGAATTCATGCGGGAAGCTTTTGCAGTGCGAGGTGAGTCTTCTCACCATACCAATGGGTCTAAGGCACCAAGGCCGGCCTATTCTATGATATGTGGTATACATGTTGTGTAGAGATATGTGACTTGCTGTGTAGAGATATGTGTGATGATTGCTAGATATGCTTGGTATTATGCTAGTTATATGTGTGATGTTTGCATGGAAGACCCGAGGGGAGCCCGTGACACTTGGATGTAAGACCATGTGGGGGAGCCCATGGCATTCCTAGCTACAGACCATGGGGGGAGCCCATGTCAGTTAGGTGTAAGACCATGTAAGGGAGCCCATGGCATCCTGGAGTAAGACCTTGGGGGGAGCCCATGACATCCTTATATGTTTATGTATGTGTTAGGCAGCATGATATATACCACTGTGATATATGATATGCTAGTTGATTATGTATGTGATTTGCATGGAAGACCCCGGGGGGAGCCCGTGGCAGTTGGATATAAGACCATGTGGGGGAGCCCATGACATTCCTAGCTAAAGACCATGGGGGAGCCCATGGCACTTAGGTGTAAGACCATGTGGGGGAGCCCATGGCATCCTGGAGTAAGACCTTGGGGGAGCCCATGCCATCCTTATATGTTTCTGTATGCATGGATTATGTGGTAGAGATAGCTTGTATAGCTAATATGATATGTGGTATGTGGTAGAGATAGCTTGTATAGCTAGTATGATATGTACTATGTGGTAGAGATAGCTTTTATAGCTAATATGATATGTGTTATGTGGATTGTGTGTGGGGTATGCTATGGGGGACTCACTATGCTTTGTGCTTACAGTTTACAGTTTTGGTTTCAGATATCATCGATTTGCAAAAAGAGGGCTCGGATTGATCGCAGTGCACACACCTATGATTTCCGCAATGAATGATTTTGGGATAAACTCTGATAAATTTTTTACTTAATGATGATTTAAGAGTTTTTGAGCTTTGGAAGGTGATTCTAGTGAAGGATACTTGTAGATCAAGAGGCTAGCATCAAGGAATTCGTGTAGATCCAGAGTCTACTTCAGCTTGGGCACATTTTAGAGGTAACAAGTTGTTACCTTGATCTCTTCCCTTCTAGATCTATTCATGGATGATGATTTGGGGCTATTTAGCTTATTAGGTTTCATTTTGGGTTTTGGGTCTAAATCTGAGGTTGCAACTTCAGATCTAGACTTGTCTTGGTCCATGAAATCATAAAGTATCAGCCCTTTAGCTTGTTTGTGAGCATTCTTGTCTTGAACCTTCTCTCTAGCTTGTATTGAGCCAAAATCACCTTGTATGCACGTAAAGTTGGAAACTTTACGTGTAATGCTAGCCCTAGGAGTCCAGATCTACTATTGGGAAGCAATGGTATGGGCTACACTCGACAGAATAGGGATGGCACGAGTGGACTCGGCGAGTCTGTTTATGGACTCGGCGAGTCGGGTCGTAAAATCCTAATCCCTTCTGGTTATGAGTTACATCAGTGAGTTGAGTGGTAACTCAGTGAGTTGGACAGGACTAGGACTCGGAGATTAAAGGACTCGACGAGTCATGGGGTGACTCGGCGAGTCGAGTCGCGAATGGAAGGGTTTCTGAGTTTATGAACTCGGCGAGTCAGTGGGCTGACTCGGCGAGTAAGGTCAACTTGGAAGGTTGACTTTGGCCAGGACTTTGACTTTGACCAGAATTGACTTAGTTTGACTTCTGGAGGACAGTTTGGGGCTAAGTGTTATTTTGATAGTGGTAGCTCGGGGAGCTAGAGGAGCAGCAGTCGGAGAGTTGTTGGATAGCAATCAGGAGGGTATCAGCCAGAGCTTCAGCAGTACAAGGTGAGTCTCCTCACTGTGTGAATGGGTCTAAGGCCACAATGTCGGCCCATGTAGTTTATGAGTAGGAAGACCCAGGGGTTAGACCTAGGCACTGTATGCTAGTATTATGTTCCGGACCAAGGTCCGATGTCGGGCGGGTGCCCGAGACAGGTTTATGTGTATGATATTCCAGACCAAGGTCTGATACCGGGGTAAGCCCGATGTATGTTGCATGTTAGATTATACTTGTTGTCTGTGTGATACTTGTATGTTCCTGGTAGGGAGGTGAGTACGGGCGAGGTCCGAGATAGGAGAGGACTAAGTGTGGGCGGGGGCCCGTATCTCACCAGCAGCAGAGGCATGGACGGGGTTTCATGACTCATCAGTAGCAGGACAGGGGCGGGGCCCAAGATAGGCGAGGCCGCAGTACAGGACTATTGTAGAGTATGTTAGCTTATTTGTTATGTGCTATTTATATGCTTGTATATGCTTAGCGGGTGAGGCCCGAAGACATGCGGGGCCTAAGAGGGACAGATCTATATACCGAGCGGGGCTCGATGCCAGGCGAGGCCTGATGCTGGGCGGGGCCCGATGCCGGAGCGAGTCCGATGTCGGGCAAGTCCCGATGCAGCGGGCGGGGGCCCAGTACGTGGATATGTGTATGGTATGTGGTAGGTTGGGGAACTCACTAAGCTTCGTGCTTACGGTTTACAGTTTTGGTTTCAGGTACTTCCGGTAGCGGAGGGAAGAGCTCGGGGTGATCGCATGGCACACACCAATGTTTATTCAGCCTGGGATGTTACACTCTGATAATAATGTTTTGGAACAATGAGATTTATGTTTTGATAGAATGATTTGAGGACTTGTGGTTTTATTATTAAATTAAAACGAAATTTTTAGACTGTATTCTAGGGATGTTTCAAGTTGGTATCAGAGCCTTGGTTTGAGGGATTCGGATACACTCTTGGGTGTGTCTGAACTCAAACTGAGGAATTGATATGAAAATTTTTCAAAAGAAATCATATTTACAAAAGAATTTTGAGAAAAGGAAAAGAATTTGAAAAGACAAAAGAGTTCGAAAATGAGAAAAGGGTGTGGTGCATGCAATCAGCCGAGCTCAAATAAGTTCTCCCAAATTACCCATACAAGTTTATGTTATGCTATGTTTATTAGAACTGCATGCTAGATTAGGACTAAGGATCTAGGAAGGATGCCTTATGTACCTGTTATATGTGTTCAGCTTTATGAGAACTGCATGCTAGTACAGATTAGTCAGTATGATAGCCAGAGTAGTGGATGCTTGATTATGTGTACTTGATGCTCGAATGCTGCTTGCTTTGTGCTTTTAGGAGTCTTAGTTATCTTTACTAACTAGTAAACGAATATGTTACGTTGCATATTGCAAGGATTAAATAATTTCAGAAGGTTAGGTCTAGCTCTATTGCGCAGCTCTTGTTTGAGTCCAACTGAGTAATATGTAATAATATTCGCGAGCTAGTTAGGGGAAGAAAGCAGGGACTTCTTATGCAGCTGATGGCGGAGAGTGGGTTGGTGATTGCCCTAGGGCAAGCCTAGGATGAGAGTAGCAGAGAGCAGTAGCAGTAGAAGGGACTTGGTGGAGTCGAGGCAGTTCTTGAGGAAAGTACGGATAGATGTGGAAGGTAGTATGGGCCCGTACTATTGAAAGCAGAGGATCCGTACTCGATTCAAGAAGGGCCGAGATGAGAGCAGGAAACTTGTAGTGTGTATGTGAGCCCTCGTCAGTGAGGAATATTCTGATGGTTGCTATGATATGTTTTCAGCATGGTGACATTGTGTGAGAGACCAGTGGGCCGATCAGGCGCCGGAGAGGGATCAGGCTCGGGTTCAGGAGCCGAGCAACTTGAGGAGCGGATGAGGGAGCTGATATCAGCTGAGGTTACGCGCAACATTCTAGACCAGACTCCTGTGATCTTTGGTTCGGTCAAGGAGGGTATACTGGAGATTTTGAATGAGAGGCTGGGAGCCTTCCGTACTAAGATGATGGCTTTGGTAGGGGCGCGTACCCTGACATTTCGAGAGTTCAGAGCTTGCGGAGCACCAGATTATCATGGGGCTAGGGACCCTATTGCTAGCAGCAGGTGGTTGGCTGATGTTGCCAACGCTTTCCATACGAGCCGGTGTCCCGAGGGGGACAAGGTCAAACTCGCCTCCTGTCTTCTGAACGACAGAGCGCGGGATTGGTGGGAGGAGGTTGGTCATGCCATTGGGATGATGCCGCGTTGGACGCGATGACATGGGGTGATTTCTCGACCAGGTTCAGGGCTGAGTTTGCACCAGTGATTAAGGTACAATAGTTAGCACGGGAGTTCCAGCACCTTCAGCAGACTACTAAGACTGTGGCGGAGATCACCGCCAAGTTCAGAGAGAGGGTTCTTCTTGTTCTGCAGTATGTGGCGGACGAGGAGATGAAGAAAGCCCGATATCACAAGATGCTGAGGAGTGACATCAGGCAGTTTGTGAGCAGGTCCAGCTGCAAGACGCTGGAGGATATGATTGCTCGTGCCAGAGAGAGGGAGATTGATTTGGAGACAGAGAGGAAGAGGAAGCCGGATGAGATTCAGACAGCTACAGGTTCGGGCAAAAGGCCCAAGGGGCCAGATGCGAGATCGAGGGATTTTCGGGGTCGCAGTCGTTGTGACAAGTGTGGCAGGACGCATGAGGGAGCTTGCAAGAGTGGTAGTGGTGGTGATTCTGGTTGCTTCAGGTGCGGCCGGACTGGTCACTTTTGTTGGATTAATGTCTAAGTCCATAACTATATTTGCTATGTACTTGACCCGACCCGGCATGGTCCATTTGGGTTGCACTTCACCGGCACAATTTATATGGATAGTCTTTTGAGAATAGTATATTTATGATTTATATTAATATATTATAAATTCTAATATATTAATATGGAATCATATTATTTAATTAGTGTTGATCAAGAATTAATTTAGAATTAATTAAGTGATCAAAAGGAACTAATTAAATATGGACTCTTATATATATGGAATGGGCCAAGTTCATTTAGGTTGGGCTAAGATTTCATGGATGGTCCATGGAGCTTTTAACCCATGGATCCTATGTAAATGAAAGGTCATGGGTATTAGGGTTTACATGGATGTAACCCTAATCCTCCATAATATATAAAGGGGTCCTTGGCTCACAAAATTGGCACAAGTGTGTGAAAATAAGAGTGGGCCGATTTTAGTGTGCATACATATTCTCTCAAGTTCTTCCGAGGTGTTTTGGTGATTTGTGATTCCATTTGAGGCTTCCACACTATTGGGGCTAAGCTCTTAAAGCTTGAAGACATCAAGCTACATCAAAAGGTATGTCATCTAACTAGAACTTTGTAGTATAGGTGCTTCATAATATGCTACTTAGGATGAAACCTTGGAATAGTTAATATTTGCATGTATAATAGAGAAAACATAGATCCAAGGTTTATAGGGTTGCATGTACACCATAGGAGTGTTAGTATACTAAAACCCAACAGTGGTATCAGAGCCATGGGTTGTTTTCTGTTATATTGATGCAAATGTTTTATTTTCAAGTTGAAAAAAAAAGAAAAAAAAACATGACGTTTGTCAAATTTTAAGATAATTACTTGTTTTGTGAAAAACGAATTATTTGTAAAATTTGAATCATTTGTTATATGAGTTGAATTAGGTCAAATTTAGTAAAAGATAAAATGATATGATTATTTTATTAGTTTTAAAAGTTTGATCTAAATGTTTTAAGAAGTTACATATTTTGTCATAAAATTTTGGAGCTCAAAAGTTTTTTTAAAGTTGTGATCTTAAGGGTTTTTGAAACTTCCATAAGTTATGGATATGAAAGTTTTTTTTTTAAAAAAAATTTTGATTCAAAGTTTTTATGGAGTTACAAAATTTGGTGTTAATGTTTTAAAGAATTCCATAACTTGTTCTTAAGTTATGGAACATGGAAAGTTTCATCATAAAACACCATTAATTCCATAAGTTATGGAATCCAAAGGTTTTCAAGAATTACAAAACTTGCCCTCAAGTTTTGGAATTTGAGAAAAGTTTTTTATGAAAAAAAGAATTGAATTTTAAAACTCTTGGGTTTATAACTTAAACAATTAATTAAATTGTTTTAATTTTGAGTTTAATAATTGGAATTATGATGTTTTGTTGAATAGTTCAAATTAACTCTTATGGACTTTATTAATAGTTAATTAAAGCATTTAATTAAAAGAGTATTATTAAATCCATAAATATATGGTTTGAGTTTAATTAAATTAAAAGTCTAGTTTAATTAATAGATTAAACCATCAAGTATTTTAAATGTCTAAAATACACCCTTATACTATTATAATATTAAAAGTTTAATATATTATATGTATAAGAGCAAGTCGTCTTACCATTAGTAGGCCTCATTCACGAAGCCGGTCTATAAGGGGGGTATAAGGTTGTTGACTATAAAATGGCAGTTTAATGGGTGTCCACTCTCACCCACCGCTTCCTTGACTGGTGGAGGGTCGTTAGCCGAACAGGTAGGACAAGGACTATAATTCTCCCTTCATTATAAGTATAATGATAAATACTAAGTAACTAAACACTTATAAATTCCCAATCTTAGTTACTTAGGAAAATGTGAATAAGGTGCTAATCCATGAAATTACACTTTGCACTTTGTTTAAGCTGTTAGTGGAGCGTGTGTGGTTAACCGGCACACTAACCTGGACTTAACAAGGTAGGAAAATGGTAACTTAATGTTTATCATAGTATCGTTGGAGCGTGTGTGGTTAACCGGCACATCGATTGAGGGGTAAATATTAAGGGTACCAAGTATATTTACATGGTTACTTTACACCTTGTTTTGTGATCCTCGGCAAACCAGTCACAAAACCTGAAGGGCACACTCGAGATTGAAACATGCCATTGAAAAGTTCAATGAATCTCAAAAGAATCTAGGAGTATCAAAACCAATTAAAACCTAATAATACATTTCGTTTATCTTGGTGGAAATTGGTGAATCGTCATTCACCTACCTTCAAATATTTTATAGCTTGGATTACGGCATCCCTCTTCCAAGTTATAAAATAGTTTGTTGGGTCCTAGCCTTTATATATCATATTGGGTGTTATATTAAGGACTTAAATCAACTTTACGTGAATTTCTCCCATTGTTGATGTCTGGTTTAGACAATAATGATCTTCCCAAACCAAGCTTTCCTAATTAATATGACTTCCCGAGTTTGGCTCATGGAAGTCATACTTCTCTTCCTCCACCTCCTCCAATTATTCTCCCTAACCCACAAGTTCAAGGTCACTCAAGCCCTAATGGCAAGCAAGGTCTATGTGTGATCACATCTTAGATATGAAGTCACATATTGACAAGCCGGGAGAGTTGGGTGTCAAAGTCTTGAGAAAGTTGGATGTTCAATCACTTTCTAAGTCACATAGTGAGTTCCTTTGGGACTACTATGAAACAGACTATGACATGAACCTTAATGATCATATCTATTTGCTTGGTGCTGCTGAATCAGCAATGATTTGGAACGATAGTAAAGCAAATTTGATTAGAAGATCAACTTCCAAAAAACTTTATGGACAGTGACAATGGTGACACTGGAAATCCAGAAAAATCATTCTCTTCCCAATGGAAAGGGATTGGCCATAGTCAACCCGGTTGACCAAATGGTAAAGAGAAAGGCTAAGTCTGAGATAGTCCCATTACCAAAGGGTCCATATGTTTATTTTGCCAAAGGAAGGGGCGTTGATTGCAAAGCTGCCAAAGTTACCTAAGGATGTTAAAGTCAATAAGTTTGACTCTACATCAGGTAGAGCCCATTATCTAACTCTGTTAAGTTCTATTCTGAGATCCTCATTACATGATGTGACTGGGTCACATGTTGATGTTTTAAAAATCAAAGAATAGAGAGAAATCTTAAAGGAAGTATATGCTGATTCTGATCGCGAAGGTGGATTTCGATCGCATCAGAATTTTGAGCAGTTGCTTAAGAAGTTATGATATATTGCTAAGGAATAGATAACAACAATTTTCCATATGGATTGTAAGGATAAGTTTTTCCGTAAAGTTTTAAAATAAAAGAAAATTGTTTAATTTTATTTATTTGAAGTATCCTTACAATGACATTTGTGGAAAATTGTTGCTTATATGATTCCACTGACAGCAATATTGGAAAATGGATTTGATTCTTTCATTTGTGGTAGTGTCTAAATTTACCAAATCAGGAAAGTTCCTCATCACCCAAGTTTCAATTGGACCGAAACTTGGAATCATGCAAGTTGAATAGTATGATGAATGAGAACTTTCAAGCATTGGAAAATCAAGACTAATTACTTGTTCACATGGATGTGTGAGTCAAGTGAAGGACTAAAGGGATCGAGTACACATTCTTGTGCACTGGTCATGTCCACCACAAAGCTCGTTAAGACTATTTGATTTACTAAAGTTTGGTAAATATGGTTATAGTTACAAGTTTAAGTATAATTCTGAAACATTTGAAAAGTCTCAATGTATGGCAGAACGAATGGGAAGAATCAAATTAGGCAGAAAGATAAAAGTTTCTCAAATCTGAAAAGATGGGAGAGTACTTTAGTATCATGTTTGTGATCATCTTAATGATTTAGAAATCATATCACAATTAGTCCTCTAAAGGTCATCTTAGTGCATTCTTATGACTAAGAAGAGGAGTCATGAATTGTTGAAATGGTTAGATCAGGAAGATGAGTGATACTTCGTTCCAAAACAATTCTTAGAGTCATACTCCAAGATTGTAACTTGAGTGACATATCTTAAAGAAAGGTTTAAAACACTTGTCAAATGTAAGAGTAAAAGTGTCCTACTCTTGTACATTTGAAGTTGGTAAGTTGTGATGTTTTGGATTAAACAAAGACCAACTAAGGCCAATTGTGTGAAGTGTTTGTCTTGATAAAGAATCCGAACTATCCCTTGAATATTTGACAAGAGAGTCTTATATGTCAAGAGGACAGTGGGAGTCTTAAAGGTCTTGAAAGTCTCAAGAACTAATCAAGAGTAAAACCTGAGGTTCTTTACTAGCACACGACTTGAGGTTTATAACCTATCGTGTTGACATACTTCTATTTCTGTGCCCATTCCAGTTAAAGTTGGTTTTGCATATGAGTTCTTAGAGTTCTCAATTGGTTGCATAACAACTTGCAAGCAATGGCAGGCTCTAGTACTGCCAGGTGGCAAGAAATTAAAATTTAGTTCAGTCCATATGAGTTTGGATTTGTCACTAACCTTGTCTTGTGATTATGGTTTTGACAGATTCACATGGATAAGAACACACACACCATAAAATCTAAGGGTCATAAGGTTTCTCTCCGATTCATGAAAATGATGGTGAGGAAACACTTCCACCAAGTAGATTTGAAGCAGATGGCAAAAGGTCTAAACAATTGAGACTATGATTACGACATCCCTTTTCATAGTTCTGAAATTGTTTAGACACACATGCATGCTATCTAAGGAAAGGTGTATGATTCTGATAAAGTTTTATCAAAGCATCTCGTATCAGAAATCTGAACTTTGGTAAGAAAGTCAATAAAGTATTGATTTCTAGAAGTCCAGCTGATTTCTGAGTACATGTCAAAGCTAGTGGGAGCATAAGTGTTATGCTAATAATCATCATGTTAGTGGGAGCATGATAATTATTGTTAGTGTTGCAAGTTAGCAATGTTAATTATAGAAAACAAAAGTTTCAATTCGTGATGCTGCAGGGATTGAAAAAGTTGTTTTGCTATAATTAAGGGAGAGGATATACTTCATTTCAGTTCTAAAGGCTTAGATTGAGACCTTAATCATCTTTAGTCAAGAATATATATATGAATTTCATGTTGGATTGGTTCAACTGAAGGAAATTCTATATATTGCGTTCTCAAAATTCGATTATGATTACGGCATCCCTCTTCATAGTCAAATTTTGAAAACATGGCAAATAAAAATATTGTAGCAAAAGACTGGTCTAGAATAATGTCTTTATGTGAGACATCATGAATCGTGTACCATTTGCTTTGGGTACAGGATCTATTGCATGTGCTATAATATTTGTCATTTTTAAATTTTTCCAAATGCCCAGAGGCATTAAGAAGGGAAAAGGTCTAGAATTGGATATGACTAAAATGATTAAGCAATTATCGAGGACAATTTGAGGTTTACCAAAGATTGGTTGCTCAGGGACAGTTGGAAGTATAGTGCTAATTTTGGAAGGACCATATTGACATATTCTGAAAAGAGGCATCTCTTATTCAGAAGTGATAGTCAAAATGAGAATATGGAGTTGTCTCCATAGGTGGAAGTTATCTGTGTAAGATTAGAAAACTTAATGCAAGAAGCATGTCCAAAGCAATGTACTTTGAATATGAGACTTAGTTTCCATGGAGTTGATCTCCATTGGAATACCTTATAATGACTGTTGACAAGTCTTTGTGACTTTGTACATATTCATTACAGGAGGGTCAGTGCATATAAGTTTAAAATCTAAACTGATTTCGATAAATGATAGGAATTTGAAATTCTCACATTTTTCGATAAGGATTTGGGAGTGTGAAATTAGAATCATTGAAATTATGTTCAATTGGTTTATTTCACAAAGTAAGGATCATAGACAAACATAGAGTGCATACTTGGTGTATGGCAAAGCTATTGTTTAAGAAAAACATAGTGTACATGCTTGGAGCATGGGACAACTAGTGTTTTTAATTCAAGTATAAAGTTGATAAAACCGAAACAATGAATAATGAGTAATCAGTATGGTGATAAATAAAAGTGTTTATTTATATTCATAGGGTTTGATACCACATTTGATTCATTTATTCTTGTGTTTCACTTTGCATGTTTTGACTTCCAGAATAACTAAGTCGCTCTTCCTGAATGATTAAGTTATTCAAACCATCCACAGTCGGTCATATGTTGGAAGTAGATATGAATCAAGACTGTCATGGGTTGGTTTGTAGAGGTCTAAGTTGGTGGACAAAGTGGTGCTACAACACTCATGAGTGCTCATAAGTTCTGAGTATTGGATTCAACCCGCGCTCATTTGAATCACTTCATGGATTTTATCACGAGTGATCATGAGACGATAATATCTTATATTCTTCAAACCTAGAGATATGAGTTGTTACTATGAGTTGGTTATACATTGATTGCACGAAAACGCATTTGGTAACTCGATGTTATAAAACGTGCCTTTGTGTATGATTCAACAAGTAGTAGAACAAGCCATATGAGTCGAAGTTTATCCATTCCTTTTACCTTCGGGATAAAAGCGATATTTGTGGGCCCCTCGATGATTTAGCGATGACACATGTGAGTGCTTGGCCAAGCCAGGACTGATTTGATTTGTTCAATCAGTCAGTCATCATAAATCGAAAATCGGGAAACAACAAATGGACAGAGAGAATGATTATAATCCATGTCTCAGTCCATATGATATCTAGAATGGAGGAATATATGATCCCTTATCTAATGGACAAGTCATTGACAAGGTCAGAGTTCGACAACGGCTTTAAGAGCTACGATTGCCAGTTAGGTTTTGAAGTCATACTCAATAACAGTTTTAGACTTATCCAAGTGGGAGACTGTTGGATTAATGTCTAAGTCTATAACTATATTTGGTATGTACTTGACCCGACCTGGCATGGTCCATTTGGGTTGCACTTCACCGGCACAATTTATATGGATAGTCTTTTGAGAATAGTATATTTATGATTTATATTAATATATTATAAGTTCTAATATATTAATATGGAATCATATTATTTAATTAGTATTGATCAAGAATTAATTTAGAATTAATTAAGTGATCAAAAAGAACTAATTAAATATGGACTCTTATATATATGGAATGGGCCAAGTTCATTTAGGTTGGGCTAAGCTTTCATGGATGGTCCATGGAGCTTTTAACCCATGGATCCTATGTAAATGAAAGGTCATGGGTATTAGGGTTTACATGGATGTAACCCTAATCCTCCATAATATATAAAGGGGTCCTTGGCTCACAAAATTGGCACAAGTGTGTGAAAATAAGAGTGGGCCGATTTTAGTGTGCATACATATTCTCTCAAGTTCTTCCAAGGTGTTTTGGTGATTTGTGATTCCATTTGAGGCTTCCACACTATTGGGGCTAAGCTCTTAAAGCTTGAAGACATCAAGCTACATCAAAAGGTATGTCATCTAACTAGAACTTTGTAGTATAGGTGCTTCATAATATGCTAGTTAGGATGAAACCTTGGAATAGTTAATATTTGCATGTATAATAGAGAAAACATAGATCCAAGGTTTATAGGGTTGCATGTACACCATAGGAGTGGTAGTATACTAAAACCCAACAACTTTAGCAGGGATTGTACTGCTACCACCACCCAGGGATCAGATCTGATTTGTTTCCATTGCAGTCAGCGGGGCCACTAGAAGGCCCAGTGTCCGAGTATGCTTTCAGCAGGACCGGTGATAGCACCTTCCCCTGCGACTTTGAGGATTACCGATGGCCGTCAGGGCCGAGAAGAGGCGCCTACGGCGAGGAACAGGGCTTTTCAGTTAGCTACAGTGGAGCCACGAGCAGCACCGGATGTTGGAGGTGCGTATCTTTTAATTTCTTGTCAACTTTGATTCATGATTTTATTGTTATGGTACTGCATCGATGTTAGTAAGTATATATTTTGGAGTATTATATTGATTGCCTATGAATGAGTTATATGCCATCTGCATGCCATGGATGATAGAGTAGCAGTCCGAAGATGTTTCCCTTTAGGGCAGGTTCTCAGGATGCATTCACTGTAGCAAGTGTAACTGGGACTTGGAAGGTGCTCTGTTAGTTGGAAAGATTGGTTCGGATCTGGTAAAGGGTTAGATGGAGCGCCAGCAGAAGTAAGCGTGGTTGACAGGAGATCGACACTTCAGATGATATGAAAGATTTGGAATCCGTTTCAAGCAGGGAGCGGTAAGGGATTAGCCGGATCAAAGTGGGGGAGAACCCTCCGAGTATTCCGAGACAGTAGCATGCTAAACTTGGAAGAGTTAGTGATCTTCGAGAAAGGGAGGAAAGCGGTCCGAGGGGCTGCGTGGATAGAGGGGTGCAGGAGTTGGGAGTTTGGGAAACTTCCCAACATTGAGTTCATGTAATTATGATTAGTAGATGATTGGTTTGGGAAACCAAGCCGGAGATTTTCTCGGCAGGACGCGAGTATAGCAAGGATATAAGACTACGGGATAGTCGTAGCATTCACCAGTAGGTAGACAGTGCAGGAAGTATGGTAAGGCTGCGGGAGGGCCTTAGCATTTGTAGTTGAGGGCTGGTTTGGAAAAATCAGGTCAGAGGATCGCCAGCAGGACCCGAGTGAGTCGGGATGAAGATTATGTAAACGTCTGGCACGGGATGCCTTCGGATTAGTAGTCAGTGGCAGAGGCAGTATGGAGAGTGTGGTAGAACTGCGTGATAGCCACAACTTTCAATAGAGGCCAGTCAGAGGAGTGTGGGTGGGGGCCCGTATCTCCTAGTTAGCAGAGATTGGGCGAGGCCCGTGTATCCTAGTAGCATAATAGGAATCAGGAAAGGATAGTTCATTGAGATTAGTAGGGAGTTGGCATGCTTAGCCCTAAAGAGGTGAGACCTTGGGAGGGGCTGCTCCAAGATATAAATTGGTGAGACCCGTGGGCGAGGCCCGTATGTGAGTAGCAGTACAGGTGGGACCTAGTAGAGACCTTGCGGTCAAGATAGGGGATCGAGGATCCCAGGACTTATAGAGTCAGAGTGGCAGTGTAGATAGAGCAGTTTTAGATAGCCGAAGTTTCTTCGGAAGTCGCTGGGAGTGACTGATGTGTTTGAGCTAGGGTTTAGTAACCGATGGGAGTCCGGTGACCCAGTAATAGCAGATTAGTTGGGACCAGGGTGGTCTCGATTCATCCGGAAGTTGGATAAGAGACGACAGAACCTCCAGTCAGGGCAGTAATAAGAAGAAAAGTTGATGTGGGACAGCCAGTGACCAAAGCATTATGTGGTCCATTCGTTGGGAAGGGTGCAACACTGAGATATAGTAGAAGGAAGCAGTTAGCAACTAGCAGCGAAGCGGCCAGCACTGGGAGTGGCTGGGAATGTAGACAGCGGAAGGTGTATCCTTCACAGAGGAAGGAAAGGTTTTAGTGGTGTGGGAAGATGCCTTGGGAAGGCCAGTGAATGTGTAAGGAAAGAGGGGATGAAATCCCTAGGATGTTCAGCATGAGTACTCGGGGAGTACCAAGGGGATTGTCGGTTGGATTAGAACAGCGTTTTCAGGGTTGTTGGTGAGTAGAATGCTCTTGAGGTTCTTATTGCAAGGGCTAGTTGGAGTTGAATGACCGAACAAAAAGCTGATGGAAGCCATTCCGCGAGAATCGGACCCAGTGAGAAACGTATCCACAGAGTAAGGACGTGGTGAGCAGATTGCAGGATAGTTGGCAGTAGCAGACTTCGAGGACGAAGTCTTGGATAAGTGGGGGAGAATTGTAACACCCCTAATCCAGCAGCACCAAGAAAGGAAAGGAAAGCCCTAAGTCAAAGGGTCAACTCGTCGAGTCCAAGGAGGAACTCGACGAGTCGAAGCGGGCTCCTTGTCGCAATTTAAGTGGCCGACTCGGCGAGTCAGGTCTGGGTTGAGGAAACCCTAATTTTCGGACTTAGCACCCTATTTAAAGGACCTTAAGCCTTCACCCCAGCCTCCTTGTTACCCCTTGAGAGTCAGGAAATCCTAATCTCGTGTGTGAGCCATTGGTGAGAGTTTTTGAGCTTTGGAAGGTGATTCTAGTGAAGGATACTTGTAGATCAAGAGGCTAGCATCAAGGAATTCGTGTAGATCCAGAGTCTACTTCAGCTTGGGCACATTTTAGAGGTAACAAGTTGTTACCTTGATCTCTTCCCTTCTAGATCTATTCATGGATAATGATTTGGGGCTATTTAGCATGTTAGTTTTCATTTTGGGTTTTGGGTCTAAATCTGAGGTTGCAACTTCAGATCTAGACTTGTCTTGGTCCATGAAATCATAAAGTATCAGCCCTTTAGCTTGTTTGTGAGCATTCTTGTCTTGAACCTTCTCTCTAGCTTGTATTGAGCCAAAATCACCTTGTATCCACGTAAAGTTGGAAACTTTACGTGTAATGCTAGCCCTAGGAATCCAGATCTACTATTGGGAAGCAATGGTATGGGTTGCAATCGACAGAATAGGGATGGCACGAGTGGACTCGGCGAGTCTGGTCGTAAAACCCTAATCCCTTCTGGTTATGAGTTAGATCAGTGAGTTGAGTGGTAACTCAGTGAGTTGGACAGGACTAGGACTCGGAGATTGAAGGAATCAGCGAGTCATGGGGTGACTCGGCGAGTCGAGTCGTGAATGGAAGGGTTTCTGAGTTTATGAACTCGGCGAGTCAGTGGGCTGACTCGGCGAGTAAGGTCAACTTGGAAGGTTGACTTTGGCCAGGACATTGACTTTGACCAGAATTGACTTAGTTTGACTTCTGGAGGACAGTTTGGGGCTAAGTGTTATTTTGATAGTCGTAGCTCGGGGAGCTAGAGGAGCAGCAGTCGGAGAGTTGTTCGATAGCAATCAGTAGGGTATCAGCCAGAGCTTCAACAGTACAAGGTGAGTCTCCTCACTGTGTGGATGGGTCTAAGGCCACAATGCCGGCTCATGTAGTTTATGAGTAGGAAGACCCGGGGGTTAGCCCTAGGCACTGTATGCTAGTATTATGTTCCGGACCGAGGTCCGATGTTGGGCGGGTGCCCGAGACAAGTTTATGTGTATGATATTCTAGTCCAAGGTCTGATGCCGGGGTAAGTCCGATGTCGGGAAAGTCCCGATGCAGCGGGCGGGGGCCCAGTACGTGGATATGTGTATGGTATGTGGTAGGTTGTGGAACTCACTAAGCTTCGTGCTTACGGTTTACAGTTTTGGTTTCAGGTACTTCCGGTAGCGGAGGGAAGAGCTCGGGGTGATCGCATGACACACACCAATGTTTATTCAGCCTGGGATGTTACACTCTGATAATAATGTTTTGGAACAATGAGATTTATGTTTTAACAGAATGATTTGAGGACTTGTGGTTTTATTATTAAATTAAAACGAAAATTTTAGAGTGTATTCTAGGGATGTTTTAGTATAGGCCCGTACTACTGAAAGCACAGGATCCATACTCGAATCAGTGAGAGTTTTGGAAAATTTAAGAAACTTATGGGGAGGAGAATTATTGGTTATGCTCTGATAGTGTGGATAGCTGCTTTGCCAAGATGAGGATGAGCACGCATGGGTATGACCAGGGTTTGGTCCCGGCTCCGGTGGTGAGCTAGTTAACGGAAGGACTTCCAGGGTTTCGAGTTTGCCTTGGATCTCTTGTATCAAGCAGCAAGGATTGATTCTGCGATTTATTGTGCTTTGGGATTGGAGACTGTGTCTTGGGAGTGGTTTGTAGCCGGTTTAGAGCTGAGGTTGCACTAGCTATTGCAGTTTAGCCGTGACGATTGAGTTGGTGAGCGCGTCGGGGTGCGAGACCCTGAAATATATGGATCCCAGATTTAAGGGCGGAAAGTAATTGGGAGAACCTTGATGAGATTGGTTCAAGTCAGGTTAATCTAGTGGAGGATCTCGGGTGGAGACCAAAGAAATTCGGGTCAGCTTTTGTGAGGCCAGTAGGTCGGGTTCAGTGCAATGCTTTTGGAAACTGCACGATGGAGTTTCGTTCCAAGGGTTGGGATTGTCGTTGGGACTGGAGGGAAGTATTACACCATGACCTCAGGGTGGTCGAGGTAACACAGGAGGAGGAGGCCAGGATTCTTTCAGATGTTTGCGAAAATGCTATCTTCTGCCATTTCCAATGGATGTCGGGAATTTGCATCACTTTGGAATTGTGATAAGTGGGATCTCGGGTCGGTTCTCTGCTATAGTCTGAGTGAGCAAGGGTTTTCAGATACCAGTCAGCATGCCGAGGAATCTTTAAGGAATACTCAGACGGACGTATCTCGCAGATCGGGTTCCGCGTGTACCGTGATTGCTCCGAGTCATTTTCGGAATCTGTTCAGTGATTTGGGTTGCTACAGGTGTAGCAGGTTTGGCCACGTCATCAGGGATTGCCCATAGGGGGCAAGTCCGTTATATTTTCGTTGTGATCAGATGGGCAACAAGGTGGTCGGCTGTCTGACGATCAGGGAGGAGCAGTTAGTGCACCTGCTCCAGTCATTTTCGGGGTTGGTTCAAGGGCTTGAACGAGAGAGTTATGACTAGTTTTCAGTAGCCTTAGTATTTGTGTTTGGAAGAGTCATCGGGATTGCCGAGGGAAGAGAGAGTTGTTGCTAAGGTTTTGGTTAGACCATCCGTCCTTTGGACTTCGGGATTTGAGCGTGATATCATTTTTTTAGCATCTGGAGTCATTGATGTGGTTGGGATTCAAGAAGTGTTAGTTGGTTTTCAGGAGTTGTGTTGTTTTGGGAAGAGTTACTTTTGGTGCGCTAGCTTTGGTAAGCACCGGTCGTCAGCAGACTGATCATTGGAACGTAAGAAGGAATGGGAATCCTTCAATTTTCATATGCCAAGCAAACTAGTCGAATCTAAGTGGGGGAGAATCATGCAGGTATTCAGGACAGGAGCAGGTATGAGACCGGGATGAGTTTCTCACCCTCATCGGGGAAAATGGCGGCCCAAGGGGCTATTTGGTTTGGGGGTTGTGCGAGTATGGGGTTCGGTAAAACTCCCCAGCATGTGAATCGCGTCTTCTTGAGGCTTGATAGCAGAATTTGGGGAAATCAGGTTAGGGCTCCAGTTATGAATCGAGTTCAGTTCGGGTGTTCGGTCGAGTGCGTGCTCGACTCTGTATGCGTTTGAATTGATAGATTAGGGGTAAGGCATTGCGCTGCGGTTGTATTAGGATAGAAGTGTTGTAAGTCTGCGGGTGTAGCCGTAGCATTCACAAGGTTGTTGGATAGTGATGGAAGTGTTGTAAGTCTGCGGGTGTAGCTGTAGCATTCACGAGGTTGGTGGATAGTGTTGGGAGTGTTGTAAGTCTGTGGGTGTAGCTGTAGCATTCACGAGGTTGTTGGATAGTTTTGGAAGTGATGTAAGTCTACGGGTGTAGCTGTAGCATTCACAGATTCGTTCGGATGACTTAGGCTAGGGTGGGCCAGTTTGCAAGGTTGTGAGTAGGTCACAACATAATTGGAATCAGGAAACGGTAGGTCGAAGGAGACCGGGTATGATGCAAGAATATAGTTATTTTGGTAGCATTCACCTTTTTACGTCGGATTCAGTGGCGACGGGTTGTCATCCTATCATGATCGGATTGATCAAGGGATTAAAGGAGCCATGAGTAGCGGCATAGATAGGGAAGTTATTGTCAGACGAGGTATCCTTCGGAGGCCATGTAGAACTGTTGTACGTGTGTATTGGCTCATCAATCGGGTAGGTGTCCGGTGTTTCGGACAGTTGGCAGACAAGTTGAGACCAGGGAGGTCCCGGTTGTCCTTCAGGAAAGCAGCTATGTGGCAGCAAGAAGAGTTGGAGCAACTTCAGTGATTTGGGGTCTGTATGTGGGATTGCTTGTTATTCGGTAGCCACAGTTGACCGGTGATTTTGCTCTTTAGGAAGCCTCCAGGTATTACGGGTGGGAAGTATTCTATCTAGGTTGGTTCTTGTGGAATCAGTTCGATGATGATTTGATGTGGGCAGTCTGTAAGGGAGACAGACCATCTCGAGACTTCAGATTTCAGATGGAGTAGATGTAATCAGGTTGCAAGGAATTCGTTCATCTTCGGGTTCTAGAACCCTACAAGGGTTGGTCTTAGTTGCCTTGGGAAGGCTGAGGTATTCTCGGGTTTGTGGTTGTGGTTCTCAGGTTGTCTAGTATGTCGGGGATGGTGATGCATGATTTCGAGGACGAAAGCTAATTTAAGTGGGGGAGAGTTGTAACTCCTTGTTCCGAATTGACTCCTAGTCTGAGGCTATGGCCCGAAGGTCGGTCATTATAAGGATTATGGCTTTTGAGAAGGTAAGATCTAGGCCCATTTGGGTGCGGGTGATGTATTACAAGTGATCCGGATTTTCGGTTCGTGTTTTGAGGCCTATGGATATTTCGGTAAAGTGGCAGTTTGGGCTTTTATGGAAAATGGACTTTTTTTCGGAAGGTCTTAATGAAGGTATGAGTTGATAGAAGTGTAGGGATTCTCGTCACCTTTCCGTGGATATAAGGATCGTCAGAATCAGGTTTATAACGAAGAAGTTATGGCCTTTGGAAGTTTCGTGGTTTTTAGGTTAGCCGAGTACACTGAGCGTACACAAAGCGTACGCGGGGCGTACTAGTGAAGCGGGCAATACGCGGGGCGTACCTTGGAGTACGCTGGGCGTACCATATGTACGATGAGCGTACTCTAGTCAGATCAGAACCCTATTTTAGGGTCTTGGACCCTATTTAAGCTCCTTATCTCATAACCTAACCCTAATATCTTCAGCCTCCACCCTCTAAAACCCTAAAAATCGTCATATATCCTTCATGGTGACATTTTGAGCTTAAAGAGTCCATTTTTGGAATGTTTGGCCCATTTTCAAGAAGATGGCGCTTGTTGCAAAGATGGGAATCAAGGAGGAGCTTATGGATCTCGCCTTTGGGACACAATCTCAGCTTGATGAAGGTATAAAGCTTTGAAGTTGGTCATTCATCTCTTAGATCTACCATTTGTGAGCTTCTGTTCATTTTGGTCCCAAGTATGAGATCTAGTGGCCTTGATTTCATTCCAGGAGCTTTGAGTTGCCCCTCTTTGTGTTTCTGAGGTTCAAGGTCCATAAAGTTGGCACCTTTAGAGTTTAAGACCATCTATGTTGGAGTTTGAGCCATTTCCATGAAAGTAGAATGCTATTTGTTCTTGTTGGGGCATGAAAAGTCACCAAGTCAGTAACTTTATGGGTTTAGACGTTATATGGGACTCAGATCTGTGGTTTGGATTTATGACTTAAAGCATTAAGTGCTTAATGGAAGAAGTGCTACTAGTGGGTAGTACGTTGGGCGTACAAGCCAGTACGCATAGCTTACTGCTGATTACGCCCTGCGTACTCAGCCAGGTTGGATTTCAGACTTTGGGCTTCGGGTTGGGGCTATCTGTTTTGGCCTAGATTCTTGGGCCCTATTGGACCATAAGAGTGGTTGTGTTCTGGACTAATTGAAAGATTGTATCTTAGGTTAAGGCCCAATAAGGAGCGTGGGCCTAATTTGGAAAATTGGGCCATTCATGGGCCTTTATGGATTTTATGGTTTTGGACTTTGTGTTTTGGGCCCTGTTGGACCATCAGGTTTTGGGGTTGATATTTATTTATAGAGGCCCATTATGGTTTTGAGCCCAATTTGGAAATTTGGCCATTAAAGGACTCATGGACATTATAATGTCAGGCTTTTATTTTGGGATTGGGCCTTAGTTTTGGATCATACTGGGCCAGGGATAGAATGGTCATTTTAGCCCATTCATGGATTAAGGATTATGGTATGGGACCCAATTGCTAATTAGGTATATTGATTGGTAGTGACAACTCGGGAAGCTGGCGGGGCGGCAGCTATGGAATTCATGCGGGAAGCTTCTGCAATGCGAGGTGAGTCTTCTCACCATACCAATGGCTCTAAGGCACCAAGGCCGGCCCATTCTATGATATGTGGTATACATGTTGTGTAGAGATATGTGTGATGATTCCTAGATATGATTGGTATTATGCTAGTTATATGTGTAATGTTTGCATGGAAGACCCCGGGGGGAGCCCGTGGCACTTGGATGTAAGACCATGTGGGGGAGCCCATGACATTCCTAGCTAAAGACCATGGGGGGAGCCCATGACACTTATGTGTAAGACCATGTGGGGGATCCCATGGCATCGTGGAGTAAGACCTTGGGGGAGCCCACGACATCCTTATATGTTTATGTATGTGTTAGGTAGCATGATAGATACCACTGTGATATATGATATGCTAGTTGATTATGTATGTGATTTGCATGGAAGACCCCGGGGGGAGCCCCTGGCAAATGGATATAAGACCATGTGGGGGAGTCCATGACAATTCTAGCTAAAGACCATGGGGGAGCCCATGGCACTTAGGTGTAAGACCATGTGGGGGAGCCCAGTGCATCCTGGAGTAAGACCTTGGGGGGAGCCCACATCATCCTTATATGTTTATGTATGCATGGCTTATGTTGTAGAGATAACTTGTATAGATAATATGATATGTGTTATGTGGTAGAGATAACTTGTATAGCTAATGTGATATGTAGTATGTGGTAGAGATAGCTTTTATAGCTAATATGATATGTGTTATGTGGATTGTGTGTGGGGTATGATCTGGGAGACTCACTAAGCTTTGTGCTTACGGTTTACAGTTTTGGTTTCAGGTATCATCGATTTGGAAAAAGAGGGCTCGGATTGATCGCAGTGCACACACATATGATTTCCGCAATGAATGATTTTGGGATAAACTCTGATAAATGTTTTACTTAATGATGATTTAAGATGTTTGAAATAAATGGTATCAATGTTTTAGCTATATTAAAAATGAAATTTTTACCTTTGATTTTTGGGTCGTTACAGATCTTTCATAGCGAAACACTTCCCAAACCAGGACTTAACCTCCTGCAAGGTTGGGATGTCATTTCCTATGAGAAGTATATCATCCACATACAACACCAGAAAGGTAACTATACTCCCACTAGCTTTGACATATACACAAGACTCATCCTCGCTTCTCAAAAATCCAAACTCTTTGACTTTCTCATCGAAACAAAGATTCCATCTGCGAGATGCTTGTTTCAATCCATAAATGTATTTCTCAAGCTTACACACTTTATTAGGGTACTTTTCATTGACAAAACCCTATGGCTGACTCATGTAAACATCTTCAGCCAACTTTCCATTAAGGAAAGCAGTTTTGACATCCATTTGCCATATTTCATAGTCATGAAATGCAGCTATGGCTAGCATAACCATTATAGATTTAATCTTCGCTACTGGTGATGTGACAACCCGAAATTTCTATCTTGTACAGCCATTCAATTCAATCAAAGTCAGACTAGTTTCTACTGTCTTTTAGCACTGTTAAGGGTCTGTTTGAGAGTTTCTAAGCCTAGTGTAATGTATGAATGGATTCTAGGATGAGTTAGCATGAGATTGAGAGGATAAATTCGATCCGGAAAATCACTCACTAGGTGTTCACGGCCGCAAACTAGGTTCACGGCCGTGAACCACCTCCTATATATATTGGAGTGCCTTCATTTTCTACTCTTTTCTCCTCCTCCCAACCGTGAACACATCCATTCTCTCTCAAAAAGCTTCAACTGTGAACCATCCAAAGCCTCAAAAACGTAAGTGTTTCATCCTTAATCTTGTCATTCTTGAAAGCCTAATATATCCTAGCCATGATTTGCCATGTTTCATCATCATCTTCATGAGTTTGAAGGGATCACGACCATGAACCCTTCATAAGGGCCGTGAACCCTTCATAGACTCATACGGTCCGTAAACCACTCATGAGGCCGTGAACCTCATGAGGTCGTGAACCCTTTAAGGCCGCAAACCCATCCATGGGTGGCCGTAAACCCCTTTCAAGCTTCCATTTGTCAGCCTAACACTTCATTTAGGGTGTTTCCTACAATCTTAGGTTGTTTCCTATACTTGTTAGTAGTTATAACCACTAATTGAATACACATATATGTGGATATATGCCTTATAGGATCCAACTGTGCTTCAGAACTTCATTTGTGAATTCAAGCATCCTATATCTGTCTTATCTTCCAGATTACTCACAATCAGGTGAGTTCATACCCCTAACTTATCTTTTAAATGATTTTAAATGCTTTTACCGGGGGGGGGGGGGATACAAGTAGAAAACATTATAGTTATTATATCAATCACATGTGATTAATAACTGTCAATCAAGTAGATTTCTTATTCTTCAAAATTGTGTTATCAAACTGTTTCAAAAACCTTTTATAAACTGACATCAAGTCATCGATAGCCATTCAAATGGTTAAAACTCTTTTATATGTTAATTTCTTTATCAAACTCTTTTAAACTTATATATTGTCAAAATCATGTCTATATGGATATACTTATATAAATAAGGTTGAAAGGGCTTAGGACTGATAACTTGCTTTATTTCCTGTTCCTTGTTTGGTTGTGGACTTAGGGATCGGTTGTTTGTCCGAATGTCGTTTGAATCTTATTTATATATTATGTATATGTATATAGATATAGAAGTTCTTCCTTTAAAATTCAATACCTTTGGGTAGCAAAGGTGTTCAAACATAATCAGTCGTTCACACAACTTTACTAGTAAACTATAATAGGTATAGTTTAGGAAGTCACTACTTACTATTTCTAGAACAATGAAACTTACAAGAGTCAGTTCATACATGAGTTAGTTCAAACATACTATACAATAGAACAGAGAGAACATACTATACACTAGAAACAGAGAGAACATACTACACTAATACAATAACAAGATAACATTAATGTGAGCCACTACTTCATGGCACGCAATATACTGTTGTGTCACGTTTTGTAACCAGAGTCTCCTGGAGGGAGAGCGTGAATTTGTGTATAGATCTATATGGGATTGACCATCCTACACCTTGCTGCTAGCTACAGTGGGACCTGCAGGTCTACGGGTGACGAATGTCATACCATTTCAATGTCTTTGATCGTCGCCTTTTACTAGTCAATCAAGTATGGTTATAATCTCATCACATTTTACCTTAATTAAACAAACGGATTTAAGGTAGTTAGTACATCTGTAGTTACTTATATACAATACTACTGTACATCGTCATTTTTCCCATTACATTTATATTGTGATCTTCTCACATAAACGGTAATGTAAACTATATTTTTGGTAATGATAGTAATACTTGGGGGAAAACACTCACTTTTACAAACGAACAAACTTACAAAACAATCTGGTCTTGGTAGAAGACTACTTTAGTAGAAAATATAGGATTTTCTAGGAAGTATACAAACATTTACATCAAACACTTACAAACATTTATAGAAAACATTTACAAACACTTTCTTCAAACTTATACAAACATTGACACTAAAATACTTATGAACTCACCAACTTTAATGCTGATCTACGGTTTCAAAATAACTTGTATTCTCAGGTCACCAGTAGACAGGTACCGATGACCAGGTTTTGAGAAGACGGAGCACGTACAAGACTCGTCTTTTATTTTTGATTCATATTTTGGTGTCTTTTAAACTACAGAACACACTTGTATTGAATTATATTATTAATGCAATTGATGATGTTGTTGCTTGTTTTACTATTATGCATTGTTATGATACTGTACATGACGACCTCCGCCCCCGAATGTTTCCGCCGTTCTAGTTTAGGGGTGTGACAGATTGGTATCAGAGCTTTGTTTATAGTGAATTGAATATATCAACCCATAAAAGATATACAACTATAAAAACATCGGGATTAAAATACTCTGACCAAGAGTTTATACTTTTAAATAATAACAAAATATTTAACTAAATTATACTTACAAGCATTCATACTAGGATCAGTGTCATACTAGAACAGAACAAAAGTATTGCGATTGTTGGACAGCACAATTAGGATTAGGGACATATAATCAGGTCTGGGAGTGATATAGCCTGATCAACTATATCTTTCCTAGAAGTGATTAGCAGGTGCCTAGGAATGATTGTGGTGTTGCAACAAGTCTAAAAACTTACCAACACTACTACAATGAAAACTTTAGAACAAAACATAAACTTAAAATACTATAGGAGTATTTTGTGTTACTATAATTACTTATGTGCAAAATAAAAAGGTCTTTATTAGTATGTCGATAGTTGCTGAGTGGATACGCTAAGGTTATATGTGACTAAGGTGTCATAGACTTAGAATCTGTGATCTTTGCTTTACTTCATGTTCCTTGTTTGGTTGTGGACTTAGAGTTAGGATCACTTATTCGAAGGTCTATCCTGTTTTGGTTACATATGACTGGTATGCACTACGTAAATATTGGAGTAACTGGTAAGGATCATCTTATAATTGTCTTAAGTAGTACATCTATTAACTATTTCTTTTACCCCTATTCTCGAGTAGATAACATGGCTGGATTCCATCCCCACGGCGACCCGTACTTCCCCAACCAAGGTAATGGTGGATGGCTCGATGCAGAGCCAGAAGAGAATCATGCAATTCCATTGGATGACGACTTCGCAGAGAACTTCCCGGAGGATTCTGACTCCGAGCCAGAAGTCAATGATCTACCCCTCGTAGCTCCGATCCCAAATCCTAACCCTCGTCCGGCTTTTCAAGGCCCGACGCCTCTGTGGGCAGAAAACTTGGAAACTTGGAGTCAAGAGCAGGGTCAACCCATGCCATACAACGGAGACAGAAGCTTCTACAACCTGAGCGAGGGAGGCTCAGCAGACCAAATCCTGCCTATTCTGGTTCGCAGGGTTTCTCGAAATGAAGAGCAGGGTAGGACAGCCATCAACCGAATCATGGAAGTTGATGCCAATGCGGGAATTAATACAATCCGCATTTGCCATCTTGAAGATGCTCGTGAGAGAGCTACGAGAGACGATGAGACTCTGCAGCAAGAATTAGCTGCAACTCGAGCGGAAGTCATAGAGCTCCGAGCACGCCAAAGAGTACATGACAGACACCTGCTAGATGTAAAGCGTCAGATGGCTGCATTAAGGGTTCATCCGAGGGGTGCCCGTCGCCAGTAGGAGATGCTCTACTCATCTTTCTTTTGGTTTAAGAAATAGCCTTCTTATCTATGCTCTAAGTAGCACTTTTCCCTGTAATTTCTTGTTTATCTTAAGACCTTGAACTTTCAGTATATTAGGTCTTTATGCTGTCAAAATTTTCTTATTCTGGTTTGATGTAAGACCTACTCCTAGGTCATTTTCCCGAACTTGTTACATCTTAAATACCAGTATTATTGACAGATATCTAATCTCATGGGAAATCTTTATCCAAATGCTTTCATCCTTCTATTGCTATATCTCTATTCCAATCATACTCTCATCTATTTGTTGGGCTATGGAGAGTTAGTCCATGATTCACTCTCATCATACTCTCTATTGAATGCTTACCAATATCTTCATCTTTATAAACTTACAGCGACAAGATGCCTCCTCATAGATCAAACATGCACACTACTCTGATAACTCCGAATCAACAACCACCACCACCTCCTCCACAATACAATCCAGCAGCTATCCAAGCTGCAGTGAATGTGGCTGTTTCGGTAGCCCTAGCTCAGTTCAGTGCTAGTGGAACTAGCAGGAGTGGAACAACTGTTCATTCCACTCAAGGTGATGCTCCAGTGCGCTCTAGAGAGTGCTCGTATAAGGATTTCACAAACTGCAAACCAGGACCGTCAATGGGACTGGCGGAATCATTGCCCTCTCGCAATAGTTCGAGAAAACGGAGTCAATCTTCGAGATCTGCTCCTGTCTGGAAGGGAGCAAAGTTAAATTTGCTGCCTGCACCTTCGCGGATAGAGCCCTGACGTGGTGGAATAGCCATGTCAAGTCACTAACTCTAATATGTTGGATTAGGTGTCTAAGCCCATAACTATAATTGGTATGTACTTGAATTGACAGCAGCACAGTCCTTTTGGGTTGCCCTCAACCTAGCAACTGGACAAGGAAATTATGAAAGGAGAGATATTAATTTATAAGATTAATAAATTAATATATATATATATATATATATATATATATATATATATGATTTATTAATATGTTATTGGATTAATATATTAATTAGAAATCATTATGTTTAATTAATTGTTAGCCAGAAATTAATCAGAATTGATTTTGGGGTTAAAAGAATTAATTATAAGGTGCAGGGACTAGTTTGCAATTATCTAATAGTTGAGTGGAAGGCTCTAGAACCCCCTTGGAAGAGGGTGGACAAAATCTTTAGGGGAAACCCTAATAATTTCGTCCATAGGGGCTTGGATAAGGCCCTTGGGTTTGCTTAGGCCCTAAGCAAAGGATAACTAGGGTTTCCCTTAAACCCTAGATCCCTCAGCTATATAAGGAGCCTCCTGGTTCATGTTTTTGGTGACTCTTTCTTTTGAAGAAACCCTAAGGCCGAGATTTTGCATACTCCCTCTCCCCTCTCTCTTCTACTTTCCTTCTTGCTAGTTTGGGTGTGATTCCATTAGAGGCATTACACTTGTGGTGCTAAAGCTTCCAAGAAGATCAAGATCAAGATCAAGGGAATATCAATTGTTTGCTATAACAATTGAAAGGTATGTAAACCCTAAACCCTAGTTTACTATTTTCGAAAATAGCCTCTCTCCTCTAGGGTTCTTGTTTTGCAATTCAAAGTTGTATGTTCAATAGTTAAAACATAGATCCAAAGTAGGTTGCATGTGAACTTAGGAATTGTTTTCTAGTTTATTTGTTGTACCTAAAACCCATCAATGGTATCAGAGACATTGTTGTTTTAAATTGAATTGCTACAATTGTTGAATTGCAAATTAGGGTTTATAGCTATTAAACCCTAAAGGCCAAAATTTTCGATTTCTAGGGTTTTGGATCAAAGGGTTTTTTCGAAAACCCTAGCCTCCAAAGAACCCTAATCGAAATTAGGGTTAGGGTTTTGAAAACCCTAGCCTCCTCCCTTATGAATTTCGAAATATGCTAAGAGGATAACTAGGGTTTCTTGTTTTTGGATAATTGTTACTTAATTAGATTAATTGGATAATTATCCTTACCCTATTTTTCGAAATTAGAGGGATAAGGATTAGGATTAAATTAATTGATTAATTTAATTAGATAATCCTTACAAGATTTAATAATTTGATTAATAGTTAATTAAAAGATAAATATTAAATCTAGTTAATTGGTTTATTTAAATTTAAATTTAATAGCTTAAATTTCGAAATTTATAAACCCTTGAAGTTTTAAAATGTTTTAAAACACACCTTATATATATATTATAATTAAAAGTTTAATATTATATATGTATAAGAACATGGTCAGTCAAATCGCTAGTATGCCTCATTCACGAAGCTAATCTATAAGGGGGGTATAAGGAAACTGCCTATAAAATGGTAGTTGAATGGGTGTCCACTCTCACCCACCGCTTCCTTGATTAGTGGAGGGTCGTTAGCAGAACGGATTTGATAGGACAACTACTTCTCATTAAAAGTATAATGATATTAAAAGTACTAGAACATTATTTTCAAAAATCCCAACTCTAGTTACTTTAGGAAAAATGTGAAAAGTATGCTAATCCATGAAATTGCACATTATGCTTTATTGGTCGTTAGTGGAGCGTGTGTGGTTAACCAGCACACTAAAAGGCACTAATAAAGAGTAGTAATGGGTATCTCATAATTGTCATTTTGATGGAGCGTGTGTGGTTTACCAGCACATCAATAGTTAATGATAAAGACAATGAGGTTACCAAGCACATTTGCATGGTTATTCACATCTTGTTTGTGATCCTCGGCATCCCAGTCACAAATAGAAGAGCATAATCTGAGATTAAAACATGCCATTGAATAGTTTCAATGTATCTCAAAAGAATTAGGAATTTCACTTCGTTTGTTTCGTCTAATGGTGGAATTGGTGAATCGTCATTCGCCTACCTTTATGAAATTTGCACTTGGATCTCGGCATCCCATTTCTGAGTTGTGAATCTTCATAGTTGGATCCTAACCTTGATATTATATCTTTGGGTTATTCTATTAAGGTATCTTGAAATCTAACTAAAACTTTCTTTCTTTTAAGATGCCTACTCCTGGAAACACTTCTGCTTCGTCCTCCTCCAACCAAAACTTCTCTTTGCTCAATATATGCTCCAAAGTCGTTATGGATGGGTCAAACTATAACGATTGGATGCGCAACATCAAGATGGCTCTTCGTTTCGAGAACAAAGAATATGTTCTTGAAAAGGAGCTCAAAGAGCTTGATGAGAATGAAGCTACTCCTGAAGATCTTGCTGCCTACAAGAAACATTACGATGATGCTACCAAAGTGGCATGCATCATGGTGGCAACTATGTCCCCAGAACTGCAGAGGTACTATGAGGACTACTGGCCTTTCGAGATGAACAAGGACCTTATGGAAAAGTACCATAAGCGAGCTCGTCAAGAAAAGTTCGAAGTAGTCAAGTCACTCATGGCTTGCAAGATGAAAGATGGGGAGTCGGTTGTGTCACATGTGCAAAGAATGCAACGCTACATAGAGCGTTTGGTCAAGCTTAATATTCACTTTGATGAGGAATTGGCCATTGACATGGTCTTGAACTCACTTCCTGAATGTTATGGTCAGTTTATTCTAACTTACCATTTGAACAATACTGAGCAGACCTTGGCCCAATTGCACAACTTGTTGCAGACAGCTGAGGCAGGGATGAAGGGTAAAAGTACACCCTCCACACCTGCTAGTGCCCCTGTTTTGGCTATTGGACAGGGAAAGGGGAAAAAGAGGAAAGGTCCTCCCAAGCAAAACTGGAAGAGCAAGGCTCAAGCTGGGCCATCTAGTAATGGCCCAAAGGCTAAGCCCAATGGTTCCACCCCCCATGTTTCTGATCCAAAAGAGGCAGTTTGCTTTTACTGCAACCAAAAAGGGCATTGGAAGAGATCTTGCCCACAATATCTGCAAGATATCAAGGATGGCAAAGTGAAGCCATCTTCGGCAGGTATTTACACTATTTCTGCTAATAACTCATTATCTTCTCGTTCATGGGTCCTTGACACAGGATGTGGTTTTCATATCTGTTCTGATTTGCAGGGTCTAAAGGAAAGTGAGGAGATAGAGCGAGGAAGGATAAACCTGATCATGGGAAACAGAAAGTCTTCACCAGTAACCAAGATCGGAGTTTATCAGCTTCTGCTTAGTAATGATGTTAGATTAGATTTAATAAATTGTTGCTATTCGTCTGAGATGACGAGAAACATTATTTCATTTCATGCATTGTTCAGACAAGGTTTTACATATTCTTTTAATGATTTGAATGGTTCAATTTCTGTTTATAAGAATGGTGTTTTTATGTTTGAAGCTTTGCCTTGTAATGGTGTGTATGAAACAGTGACTTGTGTTGATAGCCTAGGAAATAGTGTACTTAATATTGACTTGTCTAATAGTGTAGACAAGGCATGCTTGTGGCATTGTCGTCTTGGACACATTAACAAGAAACGCATAGCCCAACTCCAAAAGGATGGAGTGTTGGAATCATTTGACCTAAAGTCAGATGATATGTGTGAGTCTTGTCTTTTGGGAAAGATGACAAAATCACCATTCACAGGGTCTTGTGAAAGAGGTGAAGGTCTGTTGGATCTCATACACACGGATGTGTGTGGACCCTTCAGATCAACTACAAGAGATGCTAATCGATTCTATGTGACCTTCACTGACGATTATAGCAGATATGGATATATCTACTTGATCAAGCATAAGTCAGAAACTTTTGAAAAGTTCAAAGAGTTTAAGCATGAAGTCGAAAATCAATTGGGCAGAAAGATAAAGATACTTAGATCCGATGGAGGCGGGGAGTATCTTAGTATCGAGTTTAACGACTATCTGAAAGAATGTGGGATAGTCTCACAATTGACTCCTCCTAGGACACCACAGTTAAATGGTGTAGCTGAGAGGCGCAATCGAACCTTGTTAGACATGGTTCGTTCTATGATGAGTCGGGCTTCGCTTCCCATTCACTTCTGGGGGTATGCCTTAGAGACAGCCGCCCACATCCTCAATCTTGTCCCTACAAAGAAGGTTGCCAAAACACCTCACGAAATGTGGACAGGGAAAGTTCCCTCGTTAGCACATATTAAAGTCTGGGGTTGTGAAGCTTTCGTAAGACGAGAGACTCACGACAAGCTAGCAGCTAGAAGTGAGAAATGTGTTTTCATTGGTTACCCAAAGCAGTCTTTTGGATATTTGTTCTACAGGCCTAGTGAAAACGTGGTCTTTGTAGCACGAAGAGGAGTCTTTCTTGAAAGAGAGCTCATATTCAAAGAGGACAGTGGGAGCACTATTGACCTTGAAGAAATTCAAGAGTCAGCCAATGAAGGAACCTTAGATGACACTAGCACTCAACCAGAGGAAACAGTTCCTGTTGAACCAATTGATAACTCATTACCTCTTAGAAGATCCACTAGGGTGAGTGTGCCACCTGAGTTGTATGGTTTTCATATTACTTCAGATGGTGACACATTCATAAGTGACAGAACACTGGTAAACTTAGATGAACCAGTCACTTATAAGGAAGCAATGGCAGGCCCAGAGGCTTCCAAGTGGAAAGAGGCAATGGACAGCGAGATTAAGTCCATGTATGACAACCAAGTTTGGAATTTGGTTGATAGTGCACCAGGTCGCAAGACAGTTGGGTGCAAATGGATCTTCAAGAAGAAGACAGACATGGATGGGAATGTGCATACATTCAAGGCTCGACTGGTTGCAAAAGGTTTTACTCAAACCCCAGGGGTTGACTATGATGAGACTTTTTCGCCAGTGGCTAAGATTAAATCTATTAGGATATTGCTCGCCATAGCTGCCTTTCATGATTATGAAATCTGGCAGATGGATGTCAAAACTGCTTTCCTTAATGGGAAGTTGGCTGAAGATGTTTACATGAGTCAGCCAGAGGGTTTTGTTGATGCAAAGTTTCCCAATAGAGTGTGCAAGCTTGAGAAATCCATTTATGGATTGAAACAAGCATCTCGCAGTTGGAATCTTTGCTTCCATGAGAAAGTCAAAGAGTTTGGTTTCTCTAGAAGTGAAGATGAGTTTTGTGTGTATATCAAGGCTAGTGGGAGTATAGTAACTTTTCTGGTGTTATATGTCGATGACATATTACTCATTGGTAACGACGTTCCAACCTTGAAAGAGGTTAAGTCTTGGCTTGGAAAGTGTTTTGCAATGAAAGACCTTGGAGAAGCTGCCTATATTCTTGGGATTAGAATATTGAGAGATAGAAAGAAGAGACTAATTGGACTTAGTCAGAGCACATACTTGGATAAGGTACTAAAGAGGTTTAGTATGGAAAATTCCAAGAAGGGAGAGCTACCTATCCAGAGCAATACCAAATTGAGTAAGACTCAATGCCCGAGTATAGATGTTGAAATAGATGACATGAGTCGTGTACCTTATGCTTCCGCTGTCGGATCGATCATGTACGCTATGACATGTACTCGCCCTGATGTGGCATTTGCTTTGAGCATGGTCAGTCGCTATCAGGGAAACCCAGGTAGAGCTCATTGGATAGCAGTTAAGAATATACTCAAGTATTTGCGAAGGACAAAGGACTGGGTTCTTGTGCTTGGTGGCAGTGATACTTTGAGAGTAGATGGTTACAGTGATGCCAGCTTTCAGACGGATAGAGATAACTTCCGTTCTCAGTCGGGCTGGGTATTTTTACTGAATGGAGGAGCAGTTACTTGGAAGAGTTCCAAGCAAAATACGGTGGCTGATTCTACTTGTGAATCAGAGTACATTGCAGCAAGTGAAGCATCGAAAGAAGCAGCTTGGTTGAGGAACTTCATCGGGGATCTCGGAGTTGTTCCAACCATCCAGGAGCCTATGGAACTCTTCTGCGATAATGAAGGAGCGGTTGCCTTGACAAAGGAACCGAGAGATCATGGTAAGACCAGACATATCGACAGAAAGTACCATTTCATTAGACATAGAGTTGAAGAAGGCCATCTTATAGTAAAGAGGGTGTCATCTGAAGATAACCCAGCAGATCCCCTCACAAAGGGTCTGAGTAGGGCTAAGCATATTCAGCATGCTCGGAGCATAGGACTGAAAGATGATATTAGTTTTAGTAGTTAGATTAGTTTTTGAAACTTGTAACAAAGTAAATGTAATTGACTTTTGGTGATTAAATAATAAAGTATTATTTATAAGTTTGGCTACTACCTTTTGTCAATTGTTTATTACTGTGTTTCATATTTTGCATGTTTTACTTCCTGAATAATGAGATTATTCAAACTCCACAGTCGCTCGTACTCTTGGAAGTAAGTAGTGAATTAAGACTGTCATGAATTGGATTGCAGATTGTCTAAGGATAGACATGGCAATAGAATTGCTGCAATGTTCATGAGTACTCAGAAATTGAGATTTGAGTATTGGATAAACCCACGCTCAGAGTATTACTTCATGGAATTCATCACGAGTAATACTGAGACGATAATATCTTATAATCTTGAAACGAAGATATATGAGTTGTAATTTACAAGTCGGTTGTGCATTGGTGATACGAAAACGCATCAGTAACTTGGTGTTATAAAACGTATTGTCATGAATAATTTGATGAGTAAAAGATACAAGCATATGAGTCAACGTTTATTCGTTCCTTTTGCCCTAACAGGAAAAGCGATATCTGTGGGCCCCTCGATGATTTGGTGTTGACTTATGTGTTGGGCCCAGCCAGGACTAAATTGATGTGTTCGATTAGAAGTCCTACATCATCACAAATTAGGAATCGGGAAACATAGATTCTGGACAAACAGATTGATTACATTCCATGTCTTTTGTCTGGGGATATCAAGCAGAACGAAGGGTTATATGATCACTTATCTTAGGACACGTAACTGACTGGGTCAGAGTTCGGCAGCAGCTTTTGGAGGCTACAATTTGCTGGTCAAATTTAGAAGGCATACTAGCAATTATAGTTACAGACTTATCCAAGTGGGAGACTGTTGGATTAGGTGTCTAAGCCCATAACTATAATTGGTATGTACTTGAATTGACAGCAGCACAGTCCTTTTGGGTTGCCCTCAACCTAGCAACTGGACAAGGAAATTATGAAAGGAGAGATATTAATTTATAAGATTAATAAATTAATATATATATATATATATATATATATATATATATATATATATATATATAAATGATTTATTAATATGTTATTGGATTAATATATTAATTAGAAATCATTATGTTTAATTAATTGTTAGCCAGAAATTAATCAGAATTGATTTTGGGGTTAAAAGAATTAATTATAAGGTGCAGGGACTAGTTTGCAATTATCTAATAGTTGAGTGGAAGGCTCTAGAACCCCCTTGGAAGAGGGTGGACGAAATCTTTAGGGGAAACCCTAATAATTTCGTCCATAGGGGCTTGGATAAGGCCCTTGGGTTTGCTTAGGCCCTAAGCAAAGGATAACTAGGGTTTCCCTTAAACCCTAGATCCCTCAGCTATATAAGGAGCCTCCTGGTTCATGTTTTTGGTGACTCTTTCTTTTGAAGAAACCCTAAGGCCGAGATTTTGCATACTCCCTCTCCCCTCTCTCTTCTACTTTCCTTCTTGCTAGTTTGGGTGTGATTCCATTAGAGGCATTACACTTGTGGTGCTAAAGCTTCCAAGAAGATCAAGATCAAGATCAAGGGAATATCAATTGTTTGCTATAACAATTGAAAGGTATGTAAACCCTAAACCCTAGTTTACTATTTTCGAAAATAGCCTCTCTCATCTAGGGTTCTTGTTTTGCAATTCAAAGTTGTATGTTCAATAGTTAAAACATAGATCCAAAGTAGGTTGCATGTGAACTTAGGAATTGTTTTCTAGTTTATTTGTTGTACCTAAAACCCATCATAATAGTGGCTAATTCTATGCGCTGGGAAGCTCTGAAGGAGCTCATGATCGAGGAATACTGCCCGAGGGGCGAGGTTCAGAAACTTGAACAGGAACTATGGAGCCTAACCATGAAGGGCTCCGACATAGTCTCCTACACTGCCAGATTCAGCGATCTGGTGGCACTATGTCCGGGAATGGTCCCTACTGAGGGAAAGAAGATAGAGAGGTATATCAGGGGGCTAGTGCCTCCATTTTAGGGGAACGTGTTAGCTTCAAACCCCACTACCTTCGACAGTGCCAAACGATTGGCACAACGACTAACTGATCATGGAGTCCGCACCCCGACAACGACAACAACCCTAGCCATCCCAGAACCCTCCAAAGCCGCGGACAACAAGCGGAAGTTCTGGGATAACAAGAAGAAGAAAGGTACGCAGAACGCTGCCAAAAAGCAGAAGGTTGTAGCTGTTCATGCTGCAATAACTCCTACTGCTACTGGGTCAATGAAGCAGTATGCTGGAAGCTTGCCTAAGTGCAACAAATGCAGCTTCCACCATAATGGATCCTGTCGGGAAATGTAGTGCTCTAACTGCACCAGGAAATGACACACTGCCCGATTCTTGAAGTCTCCAGCAAGGCCAATCACCCAGGTCCCCGACGTTGGTGTGGGCCAGGATTGCTATGGATGTGGCGAGGTGGGCCACTACAAGAGAAACTACCCCAATATTCAAAGAATAACATATTCCAAGGGACAAGTCGAGCCAAAGACTTGAAACAAGGGCGGATAACCGAGAGGCAACTCGGGGAGTATTTTCTTTCCATTCTTCTTTTATTTACTGTATTTTGTTGTGTTGCAAAGTTTTTGAGTCTTTTTAGAGTTTCAAAAAAAAACTAAAAGATTGAGAGTAAGTCATGTTAAAAAAAAATGTTTTTGTGTGGTAAAAAAAACGTGATTTTTTTGGTTAACAGAAAAGAAAAGCATGGGCATGTACAAATTGGCATGGGCTAGACTCAAAAACGCATGGCCTAATTTTAGATAGTGCTTGCACTTCTAAGTTTTTAAAGAAAAAAAAAATTATGCATAGGCAAGCTTTCAAAACGCACGGGCTAAAGCCAAAACGCATGACCTTGTCCATCCCCCGTGTGTCGGTGACGCAAGTTTCAAACAATTTTTTTTTTTGCACGGCCTAGTGCCAAAACTCAGGGGCCATGCTAAAAACGCATGGGCTTGGTGTAGGCCATGCTTAAAAACTCACGGGCAAAACCTCAAAAACACATGGCCACGCCAAAAACGCATGGTCTCTACCAAGACATAGGATCGAGGTTTTTCATCAAAAAAATTGCATGGTCTAGTTTGAAAAACACATGGTCTATGTCAAAACACATGGTCTGTTCTAAGACCATGCCTTTTTGCCCTATATAAAAAAAACACAATTTTTGTCTCTTGTTCCACAAACCTTGCGACCGTGCTCTCCCCTCTCTCAAAACTCCATCGTCGATTTTTGTCTCCCCTCTCTCAACATAAAATCTCCGATTTTTGTTCAATTTGTTTTCAAGATTAAAGCTCCCAGGTATGTTGTTTTAAGTCCCTAACTCCGTCTCCTTCATCATCTAGGTCAAATTTTACCCATGAAGGTGTAAAAAATCGGATCTTGCATAAAACCCTAGTTTTTGCTTTGTAAATTTTTACTTGATTCTTGTATTATGTTTCAAAATTCTTGTGTAGGGTTTCAAGAGCAAGCTTGGGGAGGTATTTTGTAAAGTAAATTGGAAGCTTTCATCTCAAATTATACATTCCACCATTGATGTGCTCAAACTTTTCTTGAGGTTGAAGATGAAGTAAAAAAAGTCAAGAACACATCACAAATTCAAGCATTTGAATGGTATATTCCTTCCATATCTCAAGTTTGATGCATGAATCCTAAGATTGTTTAACAAGAATTGTTGAGAATTCATTCATATGCTCTATATAGTTATACATTCGCGGTCAATAAGTTGCCCTACCCTCTCCGAGCATGGAGGACGATGATAAATCTTAAGCTTGGGGAGGGGTCTTTGTACATTAGGTTCTAGTTTCTACATGCATTTTATCAAAAAAAAAAAAACTCCAAAAAGATTTTACTTTTCTTATTTTAATTTTTTTTCTCATGCATTCATTTCAAAGCATTCGAAAAAAAAAATCCAAAAAGATTTCCGTTTTTTAGCATTTTTATCTTTATGCATAAAAAAAAACGAGATGAAGACAATCTTTACATACGATAGCTCCATGAAGTGGAAAAAAAAATCAAAATGAAAAAAATACCGAAGCAACCGGATAGTTTCCGGAAGTGTAGAATCAGCTGCCATAACTAGGGGACCCAAACACCGTAATTCGACATCCCAGCCTTAGATAATAATAAAAAGACATACTGAAACGTTTTTGTGGGCGGTAATAACAGCTTTAGGATGATTTGCTTCTAAATGTTTAAAAAGAATCTTTATCGACAAATCTGGACCCACAGAACACGGACCTATTTGTTGACCCGCGTTACCCTCGCAGTAACAAAGAGCTTAAGTATCAGATCCACACAGTCAAGAAGGAAGAAATGGTACAACTGTCATATCCAGTACCCAAATCAAAAGTTTCAAGCGCTCAATCGAAGAAATTTTAAGAAAATCAAAAAGTTGATTGGAGAACTCAAGCTCAAAACGAAGATACAAATCCTAGTTCAATCAAATCAGAAAGCCATCTCAAAGTCAAATCTGGCGAATGAAGTACGAACTGTGTGATATGATACTTATGGCTCTCGAAAAAGTGAAAGCATAGGAGTTGGTCCCCTTCGGGTGGGCTCACTGCTTCAGCGAAAGCTGATTTGCCGTGATGGTTTCTTAAGGATGCGTCGATTCTGATTCTTGACTATCTAGTCTTAAGGACATGAGATCCCGGACTGTGTTATTTTCGCTCACAAAGCTAATTAAGGTATAAAGTTTAAATAAAACTATGGTTGGATTATTGTGTTACACCGTTTCGTGGTCTTCCTCACTTTGGGAGTCTGTGATACATGAAGGGTAGCAGGATGGTCGCGTTAGTATTAGTCATTGGAGCTCCATCGATGTAAAGTCTGATCGCATATATATATATATATATATATATATATATATATATATATATATATATATATATATATATATATATATATATATATATATATATATATATATATATATATATATATATATATATATATATATATATATATATATATATATATATATATAAATTAATTAATTATTTGTGTTTTTGAATTTTTTTTTCTTCGATTCATTTTTCTTAAGCACTTTTTTTTTTCTACATATGTTATTTTCATTAGTTTTTCTTTTATTCCATGCATTCACTCTTAGTTCCCTTTAAGTCCTCTTCATTCTTTCCGTTCTTTTCATCCTAGTTTCTTTTTAGTCACCTATCATCTTCTTTAGGGTAACTCATAATTTTGTTCTTTCTTGAGGACAAGAAAGGTCTAAGCTTGGGGAGGTTTGATAGGTGCATTTTATGCACCTATTTTGCATGTTTATTTCCGTCCTTTCATAGAATTCTACTTCATAATTCTTGCATTTAGTTAATTATTAGGGCAATTGCATATTTCTTTAAGAATGTCTGGTACTTCACTATTTTTGATTTATTTTGCAGGCATTATGGAGCGTGGAGCTTGGATGCATGGAGCATGGAGCTTTGGAGCATGAAGAGAAGATGAACCGATCATGCATTGGAAGATAACAAGAAGACGAACCCGAGTCATTGTGCATTATCATCATAGCAAAGGACTATATTTGAAGCACAGTTCATGTCACACCAACACGGGTCGTGTTTGTCTTTTCTCATCTTATATTTAGAGCAACATGACTCATGGTGAAGCTAGACTAAAGATGGAGCCAACAGTGAAGACTTATTGGACTTTTAGCAAAAAGCATGGGCCATGCCAAATACACATGGTCAAGACAAATGGCCATGCCAAAAACACATGGGAAAAAGGCATGGCCATGCTAAAAACGCATGGCCTTATGGCATGCACGTGAGAACTTAATAAAACAAAAGAAGGTCGACATTTTAACAGAGACGGTTTTTAGAGCAGTTTGGGGCGATCTTGGGCAATTCTAAGAGATTTCTTGGAGCTTTTGAGAAGACCTAATCATTGCAAACACTTTTGATTTTATTTTAGTAAGCATTAAACATTTAAATTTCATCTTTATTCTTGTTTGATTTGTTCTTAGCCATGTGTGGCTAAGAAACCCTAGTTTCTAGTTCTTGTTCAAAACATGGTGATTGCTTGACTTGAAGCATATGATTTGATGTTTGATTTGTGATTCTATTCTAGTGATTATGTTCTTGTTTAAACTAGAATCCTTAAATTTCATTTGTGTTTGATTGGCCACTTTCATGAATTGAATTTTTGTGTAGTTAATTAACTTTTAGGGCACCTAATCGTTCTATAAAGTTAATGATTGGTAACAAACAATAGATTTTCTTATTGTAGAACATTTATCACATGTTTTCATACTTTCGAACGTATGAGAAGAAATGAACATTGTTGGGAAGCTTGGTACAAAACTTAATGCAGTTTTTCAATACAATCTAAGAGTGTGTTTAGGTTGAATTAGTAAAGCTAGGTCTAGTCAAAGAGCGTGTTTTGGTTAGATAATTTGGCAAGCGAGAGGTATTAGAGCGTGTTAATATCTTTCAGTACCAACTTAGAATAGCAATCATAAATTACATCAAGTCATAATCAAGTTAAACAACAACATTGAGAACTAGAACTGGAAACACTTTTACAACTTGTTTACAAATCTATTTCATTTTGTGCATGTTTTTAAAGTAGATTGTTATTTTATTATTTCACTTTTGCAAACAAATCCCCCTTTTGTGATTAAAGTACCTTGCACAAAGAGGTATAGACTTTTGTCCCGTGTCTCTGTGGTTCGACCCCGCTTGCCTTGTACTACTTTTTACTGCATTAAAGTAGTGTATTTGGAGTCTGTTGTACCCCTATTATTTGTTGGGTTTGACACCCCTAACAAATTGGCACCGTTGCCGGGGACACGGTGTTACTAATTGTTTATAGCAAGATTTTTGTGAGCAGGTAAATCTCTATCAAAAAAAACAAAACAAAAAAAACAAAACAAAACAAAAACAAAAAAAAACAAAAAAAAACAAAAAAAAAACAAAAAGTGTGGCTCGGAGATGAACACTCCTTACATTAAAGACCAACTTTCTGAGCTAGCCCAGATTGTTATGATGATTGGAAATGACCAAAGTATGCAGCCCACACCTATTCCTTGTGATTTTTGCACTCAAAATGGACATGACACCAACATGTGTCCATATTTACAAAGGGAATGGGAGGAAGTGCAGGAAAGGGGAAGCTACTACTAGCCAAATCAATGGAGTTATGATCAACCTCAACATGATCAATGGTGGGAAAACAACCAAGCTTGGGGAAACAACCAATGCCAAAACCCATACCAAGCTTGGGGAAATGACCAATACCAACCAATTCCACAGTTCCAACCACCATATTCTGCACCTCCCCAACAAGCTGAAACTTCGAGAGTGTCCTTGGAAGACATTGTGAAAAGTATTGCCACTACTACCCAAATCTTCCAGGAAACAACCAAAGATAGCCTCAAAAGCTTATAGGAACAAATTGCACAACTTGCTCAATCTGTGAGTATATTGGAAACTCAAGGAAAATTACCATCGCAGACTGTAGAGGACCCAAGGCATACCGTTTCTGCCATTACCTTGAACGATGGGAAAAATTTTGATGACCCAAGATTACAATTTGAAGACCGGGAGGAGGAGGAAGAAGTAGAAGTGGAGAAGGTTGTCAAGGAAGAAGTAGAAATGAAGAAGGATGACATGGAAGTTGTAAAGGATGTATTGGAGGTTGACGAAAAAGAGACTGTGCCACCCACTACCAATGAGAAAATCATATTGCTGGTAGACCAACTACTAGAGTCGGAAATGATAAATCTGTGGGACCCTTTAAAGGATACATATCCCGAGAAGGAAGACACCCAATCATTCATCAACTCAACCACCTTATCAAAGAAAGAAGAGTCGATTACTTTATTGGACAAGTACATGAAAGGGGTCAGTTGGATGATTGTTATCATCAAGGGTCTAAGTCCAGTATGGTTCCCAAGCAAAAAGAAAGTCAGGTACAAGATAAGTGGCCAATTTGAGGAAGTAGTAAGAAGTTCACTGAGTTGGAAAGCCCCAATATTCAAAGAATAACATATTCCAAGGGACAAGTCGAGCCAAAGACTTGAAACAAGGGCGGCTAATCGAGAGGCAACTCAGGGAGTATTTTCTTTCCATTCTTCTTTTATTTACTGTATTTTGTTGTGTTGCAAAGTTTTTGAGTCTTTTTAGAGTTTCAAAAAAAAAACTAAAAGATTGAGAGTAAGTCATGTTAAAAAAAAATGTTTTTGTGTGGTAAAAAAAACGTGATTTTTTTGGTTAACAGAAAAGAAAAGCATGGGCATGTACAAATTGGCATGGGCTAGACTCAAAAACGCATGGCCTAATTTTAGACCGTGCTTGCACTTCTAAGTTTTTAAAGAAAAAAACATTATGCATAGGCAAGCTTTCAAAACGCACGGGCTAAAGCCAAAACGCATGGCCTTGTCCATCCCCCGAGTGTCGGTGACGCAAGTTTCAAACAAATTTTTTTTTGCACGGCCTAGTGCCAAAACTCAGGGGCCATGCTAAAAACGCATGGGCTTGGTGTAGGCCATGCTTAAAAACTCACGGGCAAAACCTCAAAAACACATGGCCATGCCAAAAACACATGGTCTCTACCAAGACATAGGATCGAGGTTTTTCATCAAAAAAATTGCATGGTCTAGTTTGAAAAACACATGGTCTATGTCAAAACACATGGTCTGTTCTAAGACCATGCCTTTTTGCCCTATATAAAAAAACACAATTTTTGTCTCTTGTTCCACAAACCTTGCGACCGTGCTCTCCCCTCTCTCAAAACTCCATCGTCAATTTTTGTCTCCCCTCTCTCAACATAAAATCTCCGATTTTTGTTCAATTTGTTTTCAAGATTAAAGCTCCCAGGTATGTTGTTTTAAGTCCCTAACTTCGTCTCCTTCATCATCTAGGTCAAATTTTACCCATGAAGGTGTAAAAAATCGGATCTTGCATAAAACCCTAGTTTTTGCTTTGTAAATTTTTACTTGATTCTTGTATTATGTTTCAAAATTCTTGTGTAGGGTTTCAAGAGCAAGCTTGGGGAGGTATTTTGTAAAGTAAATTGGAAGCTTTCATCTCAAATTGTACATTCCACCATTGATGTGCTCAAACTTTTCTTGAGGTTGAAGATGAAGTAAAAAAGTCAAGAACACATCACAAATTCAAGCATTTAAATGGTACATTCCTTCCATATCTCAAGTTTGATGCATGAATCCTAAGATTGTTTAACAAGAATTGTTGAGAATTCATTCATATGCTCTATATAGTTATACATTCGCGGTCAATAGGTTGCCCTACCGTCTCCGAGCATCGAGGACGATGATAAATCTTAAGCTTGGGGAGGGGTCTTTGTACATTAGGTTCTAGTTTCTACATGCATTTTATCAAAAAAAAAAAAAAACTCCAAAAAGATTTTACTCTTCTTATTTTCATTTTTTTTCTCATGCATTCATAACAAAGCATTCGAAAAAAAATCCAAAAAGATTTCCGGTTTTTAGCATTTTTATATTTATGCATAAAAAAACGAGATGAAGACAATCTTTATATACGATAGCTCCATGAAGTGGGAAAACAAAAAAAAATCAAAATGAAAAAAATACCGAAGCGACCGGATAGTTTCCGGAAGTGTAGAATCAGCTGTCATAACTAGGGGACCCAAACACCGTAATTCGAGACCCCAGCCTTAGATAATAAAAAAATGGCATACTGAAACGTTTTTGTGGGCGGTGATAATGTTGAGAGAAAAACTTTGAGATACACTTGAACAAACGTTTTAGAACAAGTATAAATGCGGAATAGTTTATCTCGAAAGATCTAAAAGCTCAACAATAATATTAATAAGTTAGAGTTAGAAGGTTAGAAAGTTAGTTGCGGAAATATAAGGAAACATAAATGACAGCAGGTGATATATCAAGTATACACATAAGTTGATTCATAACATGGAATGCATTCAGACCGAGTTAGTAAGTGAGATCAAACTTAGTGATTAAGTCACAAGTGACTTGCTCCGAAGAGAAGTAGTAATTAGTTACGTTCTAGAGAACTTTGACAGTAAGAAGAGATGCGTAATTAGAGAGATAGAAAATGATAGCAGCAAAGGTTGTATTTAATAAGTGAGAAATGAGCTCTATTTATAGAGTCTCAAGAATTACACTAGATCACGTCTCTAAGAGTAGCCATGCAAGGCATACTGGACAATAGAGAGTGTTACAATAAAAGTAGACAAAGTAAAGTAATCTACTAGCTAAGAGTGACTGCGGTTAATGATGACTTCGGGTGAGGCTGTTGAAGAAACCTTGACTGCGGATCCTTGGGGACTGCGGTAGCTGAAGTTCAAGAGGGTCATTTTTCATGATTCAACAATTTCCCCCTCAGTGACCTCTTTAACTTCTCTTCAGTTGTCAAGTTTTAGAAACTTGATCAAGATCCACCAAAATTTCCTGATATTTTCCAACCAGGTGATCCTCCTTAAAATTTCGAACTTGACTTCGGCAGTAGTGTGCTTTGATCTTTCAACTGCGGTTCGACAAATTTCAAGTTGCTTCCTTGTGAGACGATTCATGGCAGTCATAGGAATGAAGTATTTAACCTTATCGACCTTCCTTTTGAAAATGACTCCAAGTTCAGGGAAGTTTGTTGCACCTAGGGATCTTTCTTCATAACCTTCGGTAGGCATCGGTGCAGGATCAAGTGGTGGCAGATCGAACTTCTTGGAAATTGTAGGATAAATGTCCGCATCAATCTTTGCAAAGTCGCAAACAGTTTCCTTCAAAAATGTGCTTGCCCTTTCAAGTGCTATCTTAATCTTCGGATGCTTTTCGCATTTGTTTTGGAACACCTTGGCTATCAGAAAGACTTCTTCAGGGTTCATGCATGGAAAGTCAGCCTGCGTGCGGACATAGTCCTGTTTCCTTCTTGTAAGAGTGTATTGGATGAAGTCAGCTTTCATGAACTTCCGGGGCTTGTAGTTCTTGACTGCTGATGGTCTATCGTTAGACCATATTTTCTCTATGGAAGAGGCATGTTTGGCATAGAATCGATTGAGCCTCTCAAATTCCATAGGCAGTCTTTTGTGATCCGGTAGGCTACGGTCAAACTGCTCAAATACAGTGAAGTACTTAGCATTTGGGGAGATTGGAACATCCCAGTAGCCATCAGAAGGGGGTTCAGCATATGTAAGGTAGGGTTTATAGTCATCATCCAGTAGTCTGCGGTGGGGATTGACCCATGAGTTGATTAAGGATTCATCCATGGAGATGTCGAATCCGTTTTCTCTCCAGATAAGTTCAGCAAATTGGGCTACTTTCCAATCTGCTTTCTTCTGTTTCGTTGTGGGAGAGTCGTTGGAGTGCTCGGATGACATGTCGGATGCTAGATTCTTGAGGTGGGGAGGAGTCTCTGGTTGCTTAGGAGAGGGATCTTTGTGAGTGATCTCCTTTTGCGGTGGAGACTGATGCGGTTGTGACTGATGCGGTGGAGACTGATGCGGTGGTGATGGAATTTTTTCAGTTGTGATGGGGGGACTTTGATGATGGGAAATGTTGTTGGAATGATGGTCTTCTTCATCACTTCCCCCTCTTGAGGAATGCAACACCGGAGCTTCCTCAAGCCATTGTTTAAGACCATCTACCTTGGCACATACTTCCTGGAATTGAGTTTTCAGAGCATCATCCAGTTGCTGATTGTTGGGAATGGTGGGGTTAAAGAGCAACCGGTGAATCTCCTTGGTGAGTTGAAGAATTTCGGGGCCATGGATGTTTGAAGATAAAGATCGTTGCAGTCTGTTGATGGTAGCCTGAAGGACTGCGATAGTGGACTCATATGTAGTGTGAGTCTCATCGATCAGTTTCTGGGATTGAGTTGATTGGTCCGCAATGGCCTTTTGAAGATCTGTTTTGATTGTGGATACCTCTGAGATGAGGCGCTCCGCAGTGGCCATGAACTGCTTGTGGTCAGATTGGCGACTTATATCCAGGGATCGGATTCCCATTTCAACCTTCAGGGAGATGCGCTCAGCAGCCAATCTTTCACGTGTTTCCAGTCTTTCTATCCTTTCGATTAAGGACTGCGGTCCTGGACTGTCTTCTGGTTGTGGTTGAGTGGGCTTTACCGCAGCCAAGATTTGATCTACTTTGGCTTGCAGACTGAGGAACTCTTTTCTGGTCACCGCATTCTTCTTCTTCTTCTTCTTTGTTTTTGGCTTGGAGGTTGAGTGTTGAGAACCACTCGATTCTTCTTCTTCATCAAAAATCATTAGATCATCATCAGAAGGAGTGGGTTGATTTACCTCATTAAGATCAAAGTCGTCGAAGCCGAATGTGGGAGCTGAGCTGACTTCGATTGCGGTTCCTTCTTCTTGAGATTCTTGAACAACTGGAGTTGGTGTTGGAGGGACTTTGGAAGCACCTTCACCATCAGGAGTGGACTGAGCCTTGCGGATTTTTTCAGCCATTTCAGTTATCCAATCTTGTACTTTCAGGATGGTGGCTACGGTATTGGCATTGTTGATTGCGTCTGCCCAATACTTAGCTATAGATTAAATTTCATGTTGCTTTTGTTGTAGTTGCTTGATTTGCTGATCTTTCCTTGCTTGGAATGCCCTACGGAAAGCGGCATACTTTTTGATATCGGACTCAGACACCGGAGTGTAATGTAACCATGAATCATTCGATTCATCACCGTCAAATCCTTGGTATCGCACCGAAGTGTCCTTCAGGTTCAAAGATCCTTGCACATTGGTGCTCACCGTGCCTAAACCACCTGTAACAGATGTAAGCAGAGTAGGATTTCCTGAGCTTCCTCGGTCTCCTTGACCCGTGGTCAAGTCTGGCCTCGGCTCAGTTCTGGCAAGGGCGGAAGAATTGCCCTGCGGTTGGGAGGGTGTTTGAAGTGTTTGGGTTACAGACAAGAGGATGGAGTTCAACTCCTCAGGAGAAAAAAATGAAGTCGAGAAGCCCTGGAGACCTTAGGGCGAGAGCCAGTGTCATCCTCTTGGGAGTGACCTGGGGGTGAGTCTCGACGATGAGGTGAAACAGACACACTTTCTGTGTCTGAGTGGAATTCGATAGTGGTATTGAATGGGTCTGCGGCCACCCCAAGGACTACCGGAGCCTTTTGAGAGGCTGCGGCATGAGTCCGGTTACGCATATGGTCTGTGGGATTGGTTTTTCTTTTCTTTAGAATTGCAATGGGTTGGGTGTCATTATCAGAATCATTGGAGAAAGGGGGAGACTGTTGGTCAGATGATTCATTTTCTGAGGCTGCAGTTTGTATGACCTTTCGCTTCTTTGAGGGATCAGCTTGTTTGGGAGCATCTTTCTTTGGGGTTCTTTGTTTCTTGGAGACGTTGCGGGGACCTTGACGGGATGAGGCCAACTGTTTGCGTCTGTTTGACAGATTGGAGCGAGTGGTGGAGGATGGGACTGCGGTACTACCAGGATTGGTGAGTGCGGTTGTGGCTTGTGGAGGCGGAGTAGAAAGATATGCGCTAATACCTTCCGTAGCCTCTATATGGTCTGTGACTTCAGGGGTTTCAAGACCAAGTGATGTCAGAATGTGGACTGGTAGTCGTCTTATAGGTCCGAAGTTAGATTGGTCTTTGGAGGGATTGTACCTTTTGAGATCTTTAGTAATGAAGAGGTTGGTGTCGTTGCCCATGCTAATTCCTGCATCCGCATGAAGATCTGAGATGCACAGAGACCAGAACCTTGCAAAAGTGAGTTCGGTAGGGTTTTCCCTTGGGCTCTCTTTGGGAATGTACTGCAGGAAGTCATCCCATAAAATCTGACCGTAGTTAACGTCGTGGCCAGTGAAAATGCTCCAAACCAGCTCTAGTAGCTTGAGACCCATATTATCAGTGCCTCCGGTACGGCCTGACAGGCTACGGATGACGAAGTGGCAAACGAATTGCCACACCGCAGGCAGTTGATTCTTCTTGAATTCGCCAATTCCTTTGATCTTTTTCTGGTAACCCATTTGGTAGAGAGATGAGAGAATGTCGGCCATACTAGGAGTGAAAATCTTGGTTGACGGATGAACCAGCAGATTAATGGCGTTGAGAAACTTTTCTTTGGTCAGAATGACCAAGGAATCGTTGACTATGTTCAGATGCACTTCTTGTGGATTCTCGAGGGGTTTGTAAGCAGAAAATGCACACTTGAACAAGGTTGAAAGAGAAACTACGTCTGTGAATGCATCGAAGGGGCCAAACAGAGGGTGATTGGTCAAGAACTTGATCATTAGCTTGATCGGAGCATTGTAGGAGGAATGATCTTCGAACACAGCCCTAAAATTGCTTGAAGCAATCGAAGGCATTTGATTTATTGTTTCAGAATCAGACCCAGTTGGGTTTGTAGAGGCAGAAGCCTTGGAGATTTTCTTCGAGAGGCCTGATTTCGCCATTGTTGAGAGTTTGAGTAAGGTTGCAGAAACAGAGTGTAAGAAATATGGAGAGAAAGTTCAAGATTCAGAGAGCGTAAAATGTGCTTGGGGAAGAAGAAAGGATTTTATAGGAATGGATTAGAAAGGTAATTGTTTTTTACCCTTGGTGAAAGTAAATCAGGTAAAAAACGTTTGGGGGTTTTTCTTCGATTTGGAAGGTGAAATCTCAGCCACAGATTATGAAAAGGTTTAATTTCTTTTTTTGAGATTTACTAAAAAAGGTTTGCAATTAATGAAGTGTCAGACGTAAAATGTCACGTCTGTGATCGTGTGGTGAGGGTGGAGTTAATCCGTTGTACAAAAGAGAAGTTGTAACGGATTGGACGTGTTGAGGAAATAGGAAGGGACAGGTTAAAAGGATTAATTTATGGGAAAACGCTCTTTTTGTCATCATACCTAAAATAGGTCTGACACAATGTTTTTCAAAAAGGAGAATGGGACAGTTACTCAAGGAATGTTTTTTTTGTTAATGATTTTCTTATTTAATGAAGGATCATTAAATAGCACACCATGAATCAAGAATTAATAAAACAGTTGAGAAACTATTAATGTGGTTGCGGATTGAGACTTCATTGCGGATGGATCGGATGTCATTGCAGATGGATCGGATGTATGACTGCAGTAGAATGACTGAGGAGAACACTTGAACAAAAATTAGTAATAACAAAAAGTAAGGACCATTGAAGGATAACTATGATATATGGTTGCGGTACACAAACTGCGGTACACAGGATATACCAAAACAATCTATCATAAGTAACTTCAGTTAGGACCGCAACAGAGACCAAGGATGGTCTGCGGTACCTATCAATTCAAAAAGAATTGAGGGTCCGGATTCATCATTCCTAACATTTGTAAGAAACTGTTGATTTTTGTAGAGTCAAGTGCCTTTGTGAAAACATCAGCAATCTCTTCATGAGTATGGACAAAGATGAGTTCAATGTTACCTTTCAGGATGTGATCTTTGATGAAGTGATACCGTAGTTCAATATGCTTAGTCTTGGAGTGTTGAATTGGATTGTGAGAAATTGCTATAGCACTTTCAGAGTCACAATAAATTGGTATCCGCAACATTCTGTATCTGTAGTCCATAAGTTGTGTTTTCATCCATAAAACATGTGAACAACAGCTGGCTGCGGCCACGTATTCAGTTTCTGCGGTAGATAGTGACACACAATTTTGTTTTCTTGATGACCAGCTGACAAGTCTTCCACCCAGAAATTGACATCCACCGGAGGTACTTTTTCGATCTAATCTGAATCCGGCGTGATCCGCATCAGTGAATGCTTGTAGGCTGAAGTCGTTGCCTGCGGGGTACCATAAGCCAAGAGTCTTGCTACCCTTTAAGTATCTTAGAATTTGCTTGGCTGCGGTCATATGTGACATTTTTGGGTCAGCCTGGTACCTTGCGCATACACCTGTTGCAAAGACTATGTCTGGACGGCTTGCAGTGAGGTACATCAAAGATCCGATTATACCTCTATAAGTCTTATGATCCACTGATTCACCGGAGGGATCATCAGATATCTTATATCCGAAGGCCATGGGGACCTTAGCCGAAGAACAGTTGTCCATTGAATATTTCTTTAACAGTTATGTCGTGTATTTTTCTTGATGAATGAATATCCCTTGAGGGACTTGTTTCACTTGAAGTCCTAGAAAGAAGTTAATCTCTCTATTCAGGCTCATTTGGAACTTGTTGGTCATGAGCTTAGCAAATTCATTCACCATTTTTTGATCAGTTGATCCGAAAATGATATCATCCACATATATTTGTACAAGCATGAGATGATCACCATTTGCTTTTCTAAATAGAGTGGGATCAATCACTCCTCTTTTGTATCCGGAAGAGACAAGAAATTCAGAGAGAGTCTCGTACCACGCTCTTGGGGCTTGCTTTAGACCATAGACTGCTTTTTCAAGTTTGTAGCAGTAGTCTAGGAATTCAATACTTTCAAAACCCGGAGGTTGCTGAAGATAAACCTCCTCTTTTAATTCACCGTTGAGAAAAGCACTTTTCACATCCATTTGATGAACCTTGATGTTCTTGTGAGCTGCGTATGCTAAGAAGATTTGGATGGCTTCTATTAGTGCTACCGGAGCATACGTTTCATCATAGTCAATACCTTCAAGTTGACTATATCCTTTGGCAACTAGTCTTGCCTTGTTTCTGATGACCGCACCGGATTCATCCAACTTATTTTTGTACACCCATCTTGTACCAAAAATAGTGTGACCTTGCGGCTTCGGGACGAGTTGCCACACTTTGTTTCTTTCAAATTCTTCAAGCTCTTCTTGCATTGCGGATATCCAGTCTGGTTCTTGTAATGCTTCTTTGATCGATCGGGGCTCGACCGAGGACATGAACGCTGCGTAGTGACAGTGATCAGATAAGTCCTTGTAAGATCGAGTCTGGATACCTGCGGATGGGTTGCCGATGATTTGACCTGGTGGGTGGTCCTTCGTCCATACGTGTAGACGCGGTTGCAGATGATCAGCAGCTGCGGTAGAGGGAATGTCTTCAATATCGGAAGACTCTGCGGATGGAGATGGCAGTTCCCCCTGGACTTGAGAACATCCTGCTGAATTGTCTTGAACTGGGAAGGTGGGATCAGAGTTTTCTTGGGCAGAAGGTGAAGGTTCCCCCTGGATTGTGGATGGGAGTTCCCTTTGAACCTGAGAAGGTTCCCCCTGGATTGCGGACGGGAGAGTGATAATCCTTGAGTCTGTTCTTGTGTCTATGTTTTCTATGATGTCATCATCCGAGTCTGAAGAAACGTTTGATGGTTGATAGTCTCTGCGGATAGGGATTGGATCTGCATCTTCTAGTACTGGAACCTCGATGGTTGTTTCTTGATCAGGAGTAGAGCTTTCCCCCTCAACCGGCGAGGTAGAAGTATTGAGAGATGCTACTTCGGATAGAGATGGACCAGATATATCAGCATGCTGCTGCTGAGCTTCCTGGGACACAAGAACTTCGGATAACTTGGTTGTTTCAACAGGGTCGAAAAGATCGTCATAGTTTACTTCAACTAGGTTGAGTGGACCCGAAGAGGCAGGAATATCACTTTCTAGGATTGCTGTTGTTTCGGTTGATGGAGCGGTGTTGCGGATGTGATAATCATCAAATTTTACATCGAAGCTTTCAATGATTAGCCTTGTGCGTCTAATGAGAACCCTGTAAGCAACTTTGTTAGTGGAGTAGCCAAGAAAGATGCCTTCATCAGACTTCGGTGCAAATTTGTTAAGATGGTCTATGTTGTTGATCACAAAACATCTACACCCAAAGATATGAAAGAAGCGGACGTTTGGCTTGCGGTTGTTAAGGCCCTCATACGGTGTTTTGCTGAGTCATTTACACAAAATACTTCAGTTCTGCACAAAACATGCGGTGGCCACTGCTTCTGCCCAGATGTAGAGAGGAAGGTGTGCGAAGTTGAGCATGGATCTGGTTGCTTCTACTAGAGTGTGATTCCTTCGCTCTACTACCCCATTTTGTTGCGGTGTGTAGGGAGCGGAGAAGTTGTGAGTGATGCCCTTTGAAACCAATAAACTGTTTAGGAGATGATTAGTAAACTCGGTTCCATTATCACTTCGGATGCGTCAAACTGGCAGCTTGATCTGGAGTTCTATCTCCTTGATGAAATTGATGAGAATCTGCGGTGTTTCTGATTTGAGTCTTAAGAAATAGACCCAGGTGAACCATGTGAAGTCATCAACTATAACCAGTATGTATTTCTTGTGGTGGAGACTGGCTACGGTAGATGGACCGTAGAGATCAATGTGCAGGAGTTCCAGTGGTTCAGAAATTGAAGAGTCAATCACCATGGAGTGACTTGCTTTGGATTGCTTTCCACATTCACATGCAGGACAGAGAGTATCATTGTTGAACTTGAGGATTGTAAGACCTCTGACTAGTTCTCCGGTGACCAAGGTGTTGATGTATCTGAAGTTGAGATGAGCTAGCTTGCGGTGCCAAAGCCAGCTGACTTCGGATACAGCTTTGGATAGGAAGCATAACTGTGGTTTACCTATGATCAGAGAGACGTCCAGAGGATACATAGTACCTTCAGATCTGGATTTGATCAGACAAGTGCTCCTATCGCTTGTCATTACATAGCAAAATTTGTCATCAAATTCAACACGATGGCCTGCCTTACATAGTTGGCCAACACTGATGAGATTGTGTTTAAGGCTTTCTACATAAGCAACCTTTTGAATAGAGAAGTTTCCCGTAGTAAGAACACCATAACCTCGTATTATCCCATTCGCATTGTTGCCGAATGTGACATTTCCACCGTTGCAAATTGGCCTGAAATCCCAAAGGTACTCTAACCTTTCGGTCATGTGCAAGGAGCAGGCGCTGTCAATTAACCATTCTTCTTCTTGTTCCTCCTTGTACAAGGCCTGAGAATTACACGGTTAGTTTAGGCATCCAAACTAGTTTGGAGCCTGGGACAACAGATGAGTTTCTGGATGATGCATGGACCGAGGTTGCAGGGACTAGTTTCGTGTCAACTTTTAATCCTAGTCCTGGGTGTTTGTGAGTTTTTGGAGTGTTGTGTTTTTTAGAAAAGTTACGAGGTTTCTGAAACGAACAACATTTGACATGAGATGAGCGATTTTGACACCTACACTGACATTGACATGCTGAAATTTTGTCTTGTGCTCTGACTCTTTGTTTGTTTAGTGGTCTAAACGATGGAGTAGACTTGTGACTGGTCCGAGGTTGGTAAGATCTGACATTGGTGTTGTTGGGTTTTGGAAAAGTTTGTTTCAAAAAAGAGTGAGCAGGTGTAGATCTTTTGGACCTTTTTGTTGGATTTGGTAAAATACCCTTCCCCTTGTTTAAATTTTGATATGACTTTAAAAGTGTTGGAGTTGGCAAGATACCCTTCCATTTCGGATCATCTGAGGAATAGATTTGAAAACCTTTGCTTCGAAAAGACCTTTCTTTCTTTTGAGATGTGTCAGATGACTTTGGAATGACTGATGAAACTGTACATTCCTTTTTTCATGTTTTCTTGATTGGAGAGTTTTTTGAAAAATAGTGAGAGAAAAAAAAAATTTCTGGACTCTTAGATTTTGGAAATCTGATGTGCTTTTTGTTTTTAGAAAAGTTTTGTCGATTTGTGCCTCGAGATCGAATTTCCTCTTTGAAAGCCTTTTTTGTTAAGGTTTTTGGAGAACCGCAGTCATTGGTGTTCAGATGCGGTTTCCTGGAATCTTAAGAAAATTTTTGAGGACGAGGGCTTGACTCATCCGAACTTAAAGATTCAGGGTTTTGAGAGCATTGACCTACTTCAAAGTTCTCTATGGGTAATTCATGATGAATTGGTTGGAGAGTCACACAGCCTTTTATTGAGGACTACGGTAAGGATGATTTGACTACCGCAGAGTAAGTCTGAGTTGGGACTTCAGTGGGGCTTTTGTGGGACTTCTGACTACAGTGTGAGACACTGCGGTCTGAGGGCAGAGATGGGAAGTCTTTCGAGACTTCGGGGCCTTCAATGAAAATTTCTTCATCAACTACGGATGAGGTCTGAGAATTTGAATGGATTGTGCCACAGATAGGAGTCAGATCACTTGTGTGACCGGAAACCTCAGGCACGATTTCCTCTATGACACAGTTATTACTTAGATCATGAAGTCTACCGAAGTGTGTTCTGATATCTTCGGGAAAAGTCTTGTCATTGACTGGGAAATGAAATTCTCGGTCCGGAGGGACATACAGTCGATATTTGTTAAATCGGGGTGAGGAATCCTTTGCGGTAGGATATCCATTGGACCAAGCCCAATTGTATGTATTGTCCACAGTTCCATTATTCACCAAATTTTCAATAGCTTCACTTTCATTAAACAATTTTTCAATTAAAAGATTTAGGCGTACAATCTCACTTTGAGCTAAATCTCTTTGGTTCAAAGCTATCTCTAGTTGTGTTTCACTTAACGTTCTTGCATCTTTCTCTAACTCTAAGTCCTTTTCTAACATAGCCATTTTGAGTCTTTTGTTGTCCAGGCGTCCTCTTACATGGAACATCCCTTGGGACGCAATGTTCTTCTCATCTAAGGCTTTGTTATAGTCTGTAAGGACGGCATCACATGTGTCATTAAGATTGTCTATGAAGGGTTGACAGTCATGTTAGGTAAAATATGAAAGGTTGAAAACATGTGGCTATGCATGTGAAATAAAAGAATCAATTGTTGGACGGCTAATGTGAATGGAAGGAAATTCAACGTCAACATTTGCGGCTTTCACATTTGAGTACTATTGTCACGACGACTCAACATTTGCGGCTTTCACATTTGAGTACTATTGTTACGACGACTCAATTTCATGTGCAAATTGCGGCTCTCTCACCTATATATATGCATGTATGTTTTGCATATTTTGTGTGCAAAAACTTGAGAGAACATCAAGTGTAGAGTGTCAAGCCAATTGTAATCTTGTGAGTTTTAATAAAATTCTCTAGTTGCAGCCCGTGGATGTAGGATTTGCACCGAATCCGAACCACGTAAAATCCTTGTGTTCTTCTTGCTTTATTTTCGTGAGTTTGTGTGTGTGTGATAGTGTGTTTCCGCTGCATGTACCCGGTCCGGTTCCTAACAACTGGTATCAGAGCCAGATTAGCGAGGTTTGGAGGGTACAATCATTTTTTTTTCACGCACGAGTGTACCTGATTTGTATCTTGTTTGTCGTAATGGCTGAAGACAAGGTTGTAATCGAAAAGTTCAACGGTTCTGATTTTAGCTGGTGGAAAATGCAACTAGAAGCATTGCTATGTCAGAAAGACTTGGACGTGGTACTCGGAGACAAACCGGAGAAAATGGAAAAAGCTGCTGAAGATGCGTGGAACTCAAAGGACAAGAAAGCCAAGGCGGTTATTACATTGTCATTGACGAAGAGCGTTGCTTTCAACATCATGAAAGAAACCACAGCGCGTGGTATGATGGAGGCTCTGTCAAATATGTATGAGAAACCATCGGCGGCTAACAAGGTGTTCTTGATGAAGGAGTTGTTCACTACAAGGATGAATGAGGAAGGCTCAGTTACGGTTCATATTAATAATCTAAATTCAATTCTGTCCAGATTATCATCTGTGGGAATTAAATTTGATAACGAGACTCAAGCATCACTGCTACTAGCTTCTCTACCTGATAGCTGGTCCGGAACAGTTACTGCTGTTACGAGTTCCGTGGGGACCAGTGGTATGACTTTTGAAGGGGTTAGAGATTTGGTTCTTGGCGAAGATATCAGACGCAAGAATCAAGGTGGATCTTCTTCTTCTGATTTATTAAATGTCGGAAGAGGTAGAGGGAATAGCAGGAGCAGTGGGAGTCGGGGAAAAAGTTATTCTAGAACTTTGAAGAATGTGAAATGCTGGAACTGCCAAGAGGTGGGACATGTTAAGAGTCAATGTCCAAAGAAAGAATTAAACATTGCTGGTGCTGAGAGTGTGTCTGAGGATGATGCACTGATACTCAATATGGAAAGTTCTGTGGACTCTTGGGTCATGGATTCAGGGGCTTCGTTTCACGCCATGGACAACGGGGAAACGATGGTGAATCTAAAAAAAGGAGCTTTTGGAAAGGTACGGTTAGCAAATGACGAGATGCTTCAAGTAACGGGCATGGGAGATATTGATCTAGTTACTTCATTGGGAACTACATGGAGCCTGAAGAATGTCAGGGTTATTCCGGAGCTGAAGAAAAAATTGATTTCTGTTGGTCAGCTGGATAAACAAGGACTGGAAGTAAGGTTTGGTGGTGGTAAATGGAGGGTGATCAATGATAATCTAGTGATTGCTCATGGTATGAAGTGTGGGTCATTGTATATGGTTGAGGTATCTGCTGAGGGAAGTATGACCGTCCCTGTTAAGCAAGACAAAATCTGGTTCGCTAAATCTACGGCTAAGAGAGTTCATTTTGCAAACATGAATTCTGGAGCCAAGGGGATGTTAGCTGAACGAGTCAGAAATTCTAAACCATTCAGGGGATTCTGTGACAGTGGGAGCACGGGGTGTGTTTCGGGTACAGTTACAAAGAGCCGTTGGGTTTTGAAGACTAAGACTGAAAAAGTCTCTCTTGTTGAAAGTTTGCAAAGTTGGGAGAGTGTTAGTGGTCCTCGGTGTATCTCTGGATCTGGTGGAGTGTCCAAACCGGTTGAGACAGAGGATGAGTCGGTGGTGGGATTAGCCACGACTGAGTTGGAGCTAGTGGGAGCTTCAACTGTCCCTTCTAGTACTTGAAGATGAGGGGCGGCTGCAATTAGAGAAATGAGACTAAGTTTAGCTTGTTCTTAGGAACTGGAGGCTTGGAAGACTTGGTTGTTTTAAGATTACTGGAGTTGGATGACAGAGACGGACCATGTTGTTCAAACTTTCAAGTGGGAGATTGTTAGGTAAAATATGAAAGGTTGAAAACATGTGGCTATGCATGTGAAATAAAAGAATCAATTGTTGGACGGCTAATGTGAATGGAAGGAAATTCAACGTCAACATTTGCGGCTTTCACATTTGAGTACTATTGTCACGACGACTCAACATTTGCGGCTTTCACATTTGAGTACTATTGTTACGACGACTCAATTTCATGTGCAAATTGCGGCTCTCTCACCTATATATATGTATGTATGTTTTGCATATTTTGTGTGCAAAAACTTGAGAGAACATCAAGTGTAGAGTGTCAAGCCAATTGTAATCTTGTGAGTTTTAATAAAATTCTCTAGTTGCAGCCCGTGGATGTAGGATTTGCACCGAATCCGAACCACGTAAAATCCTTGTGTTCTTCTTGCTTTATTTTCGTGAGTTTGTGTGTGTGTGATAGTGTGTTTCCGCTGCATGTACCCGGTCCGGTTCCTAACAAGTCATGCATGCTATAATTTAGAGTTTGAATCATGAGTTTTACCTGCTCGACGAGGCTTAGAGTTCCATCCTTTGCCATGTAGCAGTAGTTCTTTTCCATCTTTGTAGACCCATCATCATCCGTAGTTGCCAGCATACAGATTTTGCCTTTTCCTTTAACACTGCTGATGGCTTCTTCTTCATCTCCGGATGACCAAACTTGATGGTCTCTTTTGACATGAGGTACGTATGCCCTGGCATTTTCCTTATCTTCCAATTCTTGAGCCATTCTCAGGTAGAATGCTCTGTCTTTCACTACATTGGCCTTGCAATCTTTTGCAAAATGATTCTCTTTGTTCCATTTGTGACAGATTACAACATCACTTTTGTCTTCTGAGGGAGTACCGGAGTCAGTAGTTTGAATGGACTGCGGTACCTTCTTTGGTTGAGTATTTTGAGATTGCGGTGGTGGATGAGAACTTTTGGGATAACGAGAATGATTATTTTGTGAGTTGAAGTTACGGTTGAATGGAGGTTTGTTGAACTGCTGATTCTTACGAAAGGAAGAAGGTGGTAGTCTGTTGAACTATTGGCTAACAAGAGTAATCGCTTTCTGGAATTCTTCTTCATCATCATACTCTGAGTCAGCTTCGTATGACTTCGGTGTAGTGTCATACGAGGGAGAGTAGGATTGATTGTGTGGAGCTTGTGCTATGAGAGCCAGTGGTCCTCCGAAGTCAGCACAGTCTTTGAGTACGGTGGATTCTTGTGCTTGCAGTTCCCCGTAGAGTTTATAGAGAGACAAAGAGTGAATCTTTCTATCCCCTTGAACTATCATCTTAGCAGTAGTCCAATGTCTTCCCAAACCGTTGAGGAATTGAATATTTGTTTCATGATTACTGCGGATGGTGCCCGCAATGGATAACTTGGTGACTATCAGGTTGAACCTTTTGAAGGAGTCTTCCAAACTTTCGCCAGTATGAGCTTTGAAATTGTTGAACTCATTGAGTGCAGTTGTGAGCTTCTTGTCTTGAGCTTGTTCTGAGCCTTCATACAAGTTTTTGAGAACCTCCCAGATCTCTTTTGCTGATTTGCAATTTATGATAATGTCGAAGTTGTCAGGAGCAACTCCACAAGAGATTTCATAAAAGGCAACAGCATCATTTTCCATTTTATCGAGATCGTCTTTGGTGGGACGATTCATGACTGGTTGACCTCCTCCTAGTCTAGCTGTGGCGCCGTCAGTTTGAACTGGTGTAAGAACTGGGACATGTGGTCCTTCGTCTACGGATCGCCATACATCTCTACCAAGTCTTCTTAAATATCTTTCCATTCTCTGGTACCACTGATGATATTCATTTGCCACCAATATTGGGGCTCGATTTGAACCACCGACACTGTTGGAAACATTCAGAGACAACGATTGTGCCATTTTTCCTTCTTTTTTTTTTAAGTTTTTTTTTAAGAAATGAGCTTCAGTGGTATAGAAGGCCCTTTGAAAATCAGAGTTTTGTTTTTCAAAAAGCAACCACTATGGCTCTGATACCAATTGTTGAGAGAAAAACTTTGAGATACACTTGAACAAACGTTAGAACAAGTATAATTGCGGAATAGTTTATCTCGAAGGATCTAAAAGCTCAACAATAATATTAATAAGTTAGAGTTAGAAGGTTAGAAAGTTAGTTGCGGAAATGTAAGGAAGCATAAATGACAGCAGGTGATATATCAAGTATACACATAAGTTAATTCATAACATGGAATGCATTCAGACCGAGTTAGTAAGTGAGATCAAACTTAGTGATTAAGTCACAAGTGACTTGCTCCAAAGAGAATTAGTAATCAGTTATGTTCTAGAGAACTTTGAGAGTAAGAAGAGATGCGTAATTAGAGAGATAGAAAATGATAGCAGCAAAGGTTGTATTGAATAAGTGAGAAATGAGCTCTATTTATAAAGTCTCAAGAATTACACTAGATCACGTCTCTAAGAGTAGCCATGCAAGGCATACTGGACAATAGAGAGTATTACAATAAAAGTAGACAAAGTAAAGTAATCTAGTAGCTAAGAGTGACTGCGGTTGATGATGACTTCGGGTGAGGCTGCTGAAGAAACCTTGACTGTGGATCCTTAGGGACTGCGGTAGATGAAGTTCAAGAGGGTCACTTTTCATGATTCAACAAATAACAGCTTTAGGATGATTTGCTTCTAAATGTTTAAAAAGAATCTTTATCGAAAAATCTGGACCCACAGAACACGGACCTATTTGTTGACACGTGTTAGCCTCGTGGTAACAGAGAGCTTAAGTATCAGATCCACACAGTCAAGAAGGAAGAAAGGGTACAACTGTCATATCCAGTACCCAAATCAAAAATTTCAAGCACTCAATCGAAGAAATTTTAAGAAAATCAAAAAGTTGATTGGAGAACTCAAGCTCAAAACGAAGATACAAATCCTAGTTCAATCAAATCAGAAGCCGTCTCAAAGTCAAATCTGGCGAATGAAGTACGAACTGTGTGATATGATACTTGTGACTCTCGAAAAAGTGAAAGCATAGGAGTTGGGCCCCTTCGGGTGGGCTCACTGCTTCAGCAAAAGCTGATTTTCCGTGACGGTTTCTTAAGGATGTGTCGATTCTGATTCTTGACTATCTAGTCTTAAGGACATGAGATCCCGGACTGTGTTATTTTCGCTCACAAAGCTAATTAAGGTATAAAGTTTAAATAAAACTATGGTTGGATTATTGTGTTACACCGTTTCGTGGTCTTCCTCACTTTGGGAGTCTGTGATACATGAAGGGTAGCAGGATGGTCGCGTTAGTATTAGTCATTGGAGCTCCATCGATGTAAAGTCTGATCGTATATGTGTGCGTATATATATATATATATATATATATATATATATATATATATATATATATATATATATATATATATATATATATATATATATATATATATATAAATTAATTATTTATGTTTTTGAATTTTTTTTTCTTCGATTCATTTATCTTAAGCACTTTTTTTTGTACATATGTTATTTTCATTAGTTTTTCTTTTATTCCATGCGTTCACTCTTAGTTCCCTTTAAGTCCTCTTCATTCTTTCTGTTCTTTTCATCCTAGTTTCTCTTTAGTCACCTATCATCTTCTCTAGGGTAACTCATAATTTTGTTCTTTCTTGAGGACAAGAAAGGTCTAAGCTTGGGGAGGTTTGATAGGTGCATTTTATGCACCTATTTTGCATGTTTATTTTCTTCCTTTCATAGCATTCTACTTCATAATTCTTGCATTTAGTTAATTATTAGGGCAATTGCATATTTCTTTAAGAATGTCTGGTACTTCACTATTTTTGATTTATTTTGCAGGCATTATGGAGCATGGAGCTTGGATGCATGGAGCATGGAGCTTTGGAGCATGAAGAGAAAATGAACCGATCATGCAATGGAAGAGAACAAGAAGACGAACCCGAGTCATTGTGGATTATCATCATAGCAAAGGACTATATTTGAAGCACGGTTCATGTCACACCGACACGGGTCGTGTTTGTCTTTTCTCGTCTTATATTTAGAGCAACATGACTCATGGTGAAGCTAGACTGAAGATGGAGCCAACAGTGAAGACTTATTGGACTTTTAGCAAAAAGCATGGGCCATGCCAAATACACATGGTCAAGACAAATGTCCATGCCAAAAACACATGGGCAAAAGGCATGGCCATGCTAAAAACGCATGGCCTTATGGCATGCATGTGAGAACTTAATAAAACAAAAGAAGGTCGACATTTTAACAGAGACGGTTTTTAGAGCAGTTTGGGGCGATCTTGGGTGATTCTAAGAGATTTCTTGGAGCTTTTGAGAAGACCTAATCATTGCAAACACTTTTGATTTCATTTTAGTAAGCATTAAACATTTCAATTTCATCTTTATTCTTGTTTGATTTGTTCTTAGCCATGTGTGGCTAAGAAACCCTAGTTTCTAGTTCTTGTTCAAAACATGTTGATTGCTTGACTTGAAGCATATGATTTGATGTTTGATTTGTGATTCTATTCTAGTGATTATGTTCTTGTTTAAACTAGAATCCTTAAATTTGATTTATGTTTGATTGGCCACTTTTATGAATTGAATTTTTGTGTAGTTAATTAACTTTTAGGGCACCTAATCGTTCTATAAAGTTAATGATTGGTAACAGACAACAGGTTTTCTTATTGTATAACATTTATCACATGTTTTCATACTTCCGAACGTATGAGAAGAAATGAACATTGTTGGGAAGCTTGTCAAAACTTAATGCAGTTTTTCAATACAATCTAAGAGCGTGTTTAGGTTGAATTAGTAAAGCTAGGTCTAGTCAAAGAGCATGTTTTGGTTAGATAATTTGGCAAGCGAGAGGTATTAGAGCGTGTTAATATCTTTCAGTACCAACTTAGAATAGCAATCATAAATTACATCAAGTCATAATCAAGTTAAACAACAACATTGAGAACTAGAACTGGAAACACTTTTACAACTTGTTTACAAATCTATTTCATTTTGTGCATGTTTTTAAAGTAGATTGTTATTTTATTATCTAACTTTTGCAAACAAATCCCCCTTTTGTGATTAAAGTACCTTGCGCAAAGAGGTATAGACTTTTGTCCCGTGTCTCTATGGTTCGACCCTGCTTGCCTTGTACTACAGTTTACTGCATTAAAGTAGTGTGTTTGGAGTCTGTTGTACCCCTATTATTTGTTGGGTTTGACACCCCTAACAGTTGTGTTCTCATGCAACGAGGTAAGGTCATCGCCTATGCCTCAAGACATCTAAAGACACACGAGGTCAACTACACCACACATGATCTTGAGTTAGGAGCAGTGGTATTTGCTCTGAAGATCTGGAGACACTACTTGTATGGTACAAAAAGCACTATCTTTATAGACCACAAAAGCCTTCAACATATATTCGACCAGAAGGAGTTCAATATGAGACAACGACGGTGGGTCGAGCTACTCAGTGACTACGAATGTGAAATTCGTTACCATCCTGGTAAAGCCAACGTAGTTGCTAATGCCCTAAGTCGAAAAGAATACTCTGGTCATAGAGTCAAATCATTGACTATGACTATCCATTCACATATGTCCACACAAATTAAGGAGGCTCAGCTCGAAGCCTTGAAACCTGAAAATGTGGTGGGTGAATCCCTGAGAGGGATGGATAAAAACTTGGAAGTCAAGGATGGAGGAGCCTTATATCTCATGGATCGGATCTGGACACCGAGGCACGGTGGTTTCAGAGACTTGGTCATGACCGAAGCACACAACACTCAATATTCCGTCCACCCAAGTTCAGATAAAATGTATATGGATCTTAAAAAGTTATACTGGTGGCCTAACATGAAGGCAGAGATTGCTACCTTCGTGAGCAAGTGTCTTACTTGCGCCAAGGTTAAGGTCGAATACCAGAAACCCTCAGGCTTACTTCAGCAACCGGAGATACCTGAATGGAAGTGGGAGCGGATCACGATGGACTTCATAACCAAGTTGCCCAAGACATCGGGTGGTCTCGATACCATATGGGTGATCGTAGACAGGTTAACAAAGTCCGCACACTTCCTGCCTATCAAAGAGACTGACAAAATGGAGAAACTAACAAGAACCTACATTAGGGAGATTGTACGACTGCATGGTGTTCCCATATCTATTATCTCTGATAGAGATAGTAGATTCACTTCAAGGTTTTGGCAGTCGCTACAAAGTTCCTTGCGAACTAGGCTGGACATGAGTACAGCCTACCATCCGCAAACTGATGGACAAAGTGAGAGAACTATTCAAACTTTGGAAGATATGTTGCGAGCCTCTGTGATAGACTTTGGGAAGGCATGGCATACTCATTTACCCCTTGTCGAGTTCTCCTACAATAACAATTATCACACAAGCATAAAGGCTACTCCATTTGAAGCCCTCTATGGCCGAAAGTGCAGATCCCCTCTGTGCTGGGCTGAGGTGGGTGACACTCAGTTAGCTAAAGGACGAGTTCCTGACAGAACTCTCACAGGTCCGGAGATCATTCGGGAAACGACAGAGAAGATCGTTGAGATTCGTGAACGATTGAAAGCCTCTAGAGACCGACAGAAAAGCTACGCAGACAAGAGAAGGAAACCTTTGGAATTCCAGGTTGGCGATCGTGTTCTATTGAAGGTCTTACCCTGGAAGGGATTGATACGCTTCGGAAAGCGTGGAAAACTAAATCCAAGGGCCTTTCGAGTTTATCGCTAGAATCGGCCCTGTAGCTTACAAACTCAAACAACCTCGCAAAGTTAGCAACGTACACCCTACTTTCCACGTCTCGAACTTGAAAAAGTGTCTGTCCGACGAGACTCCTGTAATCCTACTCGACGAAATCGAGATCAACGAGATCCTCAACTTCGTGGAAGAACCAGTAGAGATCATGGACCGAGAGGTCAAGCAAACGAAGCAAAGTCGTATCCCGATAGTGAAGGTTCGCTGGAATGCCAAGCGAGGACCTGAATTCACTTGGGAACGCGAGGATCAAATGAAACTGAAATGCCCTCATCTTTTTACTTAGTTATTTGTAATTGCTTAATTGCTTAAACTCTAATTTCGGGACGAAATTCTCTCTAACGGGGGGATAATATTGTTAGGTTTTGAGCATTCTAACACTCCTATGGTGTACATGCAACCCTATAAACCTTGGATATATGTTTTCTCTATTATACATGCAAATATTAACTATTCCAAGGTTTCATCCTAACTAGCATATTATGAAGCACCTATACTACAAAGTTCTAGTTAGATGACATACCTTTTGATGTAGCTTGATGTCTTCAAGCTTTAAGAGCTTAGCCCCAATAGTGTGGAAGCCTCAAATGGAATCACAAATCACCAAAACACCTTGGAAGAACTTGAGAGAATATGTATGCACACTAAAATCGGCCCACTCTTATTTTCACACACTTGTGCCAATTTTGTGAGCCAAGGACCACTTTATATATTATGGAGGATTAGGGTTACATCCATGTAAACCCTAATACCCATGACCTTTCATTTACATAGGATCCATGGGTTAAAAGTGATGGGTTTTGAGCATTCTAACACTTCCTAAGTGTACATGCAACCCTAATAACCTTGGATCTATGTTTGTCTAATAATCATGCAAAGTTGAATTCCAAGGTTATATTCCTATCTAGCATACATTTTTAACTTGAATGAAAGATAGAATAACTTACCTTGTTGTTGATTATGATCTCTGAAACCTTGTGAGCCTAGCACCCCAAGTGTGATGCCTCAAATGCTTCACACAACACCAAATGCAAAGGAGTAAACTTTGAGAGAATCTTACACTTGCAAAATCGGCTCTAGCCCTCTTGTTTCTTAGTGTCGCCGATTTTGGTGGAGAACATGTTGCTTATATAGTGTGTCACATCTAGGGTTACACCATGTAAACCCTAATGTGGCATGACTCTTCATTTCCATGACCCATGGGTTTGTAACTCCCATGGAGCCTCCATGGACCATTCAATGGGTTTAACCCAACTTGATTATCCATGGAGCCTTTTAGCCCACTATACAAGTTATGGATGATTTACATGATCAACCCATATATTTAATTAGTCATCTTTTGATCACTTAATTAATCCTAGATTAATTCTTCATCAATACTAATTAAATAATACTATTAATATATTAGAACTTATAATATATTAATAAACCACAAGTGTTATTTCTCTCATTTAGTCTATCCAAATGCATGATGCCATGCAACCCAAATGGACCATGCCGGGTCGGGTCAAGTACATACCAGAAATAGTTATGGACTTAGACACCTTATCCAACAGTCTCCCACTTGGATAAGTCTAATAACTATAACTGCAAGTATGACTTCAGGAACCGATCAGCAATCGTAGCTCTTTTCAAGGTTTCTCGGAACTGAGAAGATGATGATACGCCATTTCAGATAAGTGATCATATAATCCTCTGTTCTAGATATCAGCCGGACAAATACATGGAACAGTGTCTTACTTTGTGTCCAGCAGTTTGTTTCCCGATTTCCGATTTGTTTGACATAGAACTCAATTGAACACATCAACTTAGTTCTGACCGGGCCCGGTACATAGGTCAAAACAAAATCATCGAGGGGCCCAGATATCAGCTTCTAATCCAAGAAGGAACAGATAAACTTCGACTCATATGTTTGTTCTACTACTCATTGAATTATACACAAGAGCATGTTTTATAACATCGAGTTACCAATGCGTTTTCGTACAATCAATGCATAACCAACTCATAAGTAACAAATCATATATCTAGGTTTGAAGACTTATATGATATTACCGTCTCACGATCACTCGAGATAAATTCCATGAAGTGATTCCAGTGAGAGTGGGTTGAGTCCAATGCTCAGAACTTATGAGCACTCATGAGTGTTGTAGCCATGTCCAACAACTTAGACCTCTGCAACCAATCATGACAGTCTTGATTCATACCTACTTCCGACATATGACCAACTGTGGAGGTTCGAATAATATGATATACCAAACATAATTATTCTGGAAGTCAAAACATGCAAAAGAAATATAGTAAACGATCGACAAGAGATAGCAACACTTTACTCATAAATAAAACACCTTTTATTCATCATCTAATGTCAATTACACTTTACAAATTTCAAGGTTATCTAACTACTAAATCTAATATCATCCTTCAGCCCTATGCTCCGAGCATGCTGGAGATGCTTAACCCGAGTCAGTCCCTTCGTGAGGGGATCTGCTGGATTCTCATCTGATGATACCCTCTTTGCCACGAGGAGTCCTTCTTCTATTTGATGTCTGATTAAATGGTATTTTCTGTCGATGTGTCTGGATCTCCCGTGATCCCTTGATTCCTTGGCTAAGGCAACTGCACTTTCACTATCACAGAAAATTTCCATTAGCTCTTTAATAGCTGGTACAATTCCAAGGTCTCCAATGAAGTTCTTCAGCCATATCGCCTCCTTTGCTGCCTCGCTAGCTGCTATATACTCTGATTCGCAAGTTGAATCAGCCACTGTCTCTTGCTTGGAAATCTTCCAAGAAATTGCTCCTCCATTTAAGGTAAAGACCCAGCCTGACTGAGAGCGGAAATTATCCCTATCAGTCTGAAAGCTAGCATCACTATATCCTACAACTCTCAAGTCTTCACTCCCACCGAGGGTAAGGACCCAGTCCTTAGTCCTCCGTAGGTACTTGAGGATATTCTTTACCGCAGTCCAGTGTGCCTTGCCAGGGTTCCCCTGATACCTGCTAACCATGCTCAAAGCAAAGGCTACATCAGGTCGAGTACACGTCATAGCATACATGATCGATCCTACAGCCGAAGCATAAGGTATTCGACTCATTTCTGCTATCTCAGCCTCAGTACTAGGGCTTTGTGTCTTACTCAATCTGGCGTTACTCTGGATGGGTAACTCTCCTTTCTTGGAGTCCTGCATGCCAAATCTCTTCAGCACCTTATCCAAGTAGGTACTCTGACTAAGTCCAATTAGTCTTTTACTCCGGTCTCTCAAGATCCTTATCCCTAGAATATAGGCAGCTTCTCCTAGGTCCTTCATAGAGAAACACTTCCCAAGCCAGGACTTAACTTCCTGCAGAGTTGGGATGTCATTTCCTATGAGTAGTATGTCATCCACATACAATACCAAAAAGCTAACTATACTCCCACTAGGCTTGACATATACACAAGATTCATCTTCACTCCTAGAAAAGCCAAATTCTTTGACTTTCTCATCAAAGCAAAGATTCCATCTGCGAGGTGCTTGCTTTAACCCATAAATGGATTTCTCAAGCTTACACACTTTATTAGGGTACTCTGTATTGACAAAACCCTCTGGCTGACTCATGTAAACATCCTCAGCCAACTTTCTGTTGGATTAATGTCTAAGTCCATAACTATAATTGGTAAGACTTGACCCGACCCGACATGGTCCATTTGGGTTGCATGGCATCATGCATTTGGATAGACTATAATGAGAGAAATAACACTTAAGGTTGGTTAATATATTATAAGTTCTAATATATTAATAAGGTTATTTAATTAGTATTGATCAAGAATTAATTTGGAATTAATTAAGTGATCAAAAGGAGACTAATTAAATATATGGGTTGATTGTGTAAATCATTCATTCTTATATATGTGGGCTTGTGATCCAAGATTCCTTATGTTGGACTAAGTCCATGGGGTGACCCATGGATACTCCATGGAGGTTAAAATCCATGGAGCATAAGGAATGGGTAAAGTTATGAGTTACAAGGTGTAACCCTAATAGCCACCATATAAAAGAATCCCATGGCTCAAGAAATCGTGCACTAATGTGTGAGTGTGAGTGTGAGGGCTAGACGATTTCAAGGAGTGTTCAAGTTTCTCTCAAGTTATTCCAAGTGTATTTGGTGTTGTGTGAACCATTTGAGGTGTCACACTTGGGGCACTAGGCACTCAAGCTTCATGAAGACATTCTACATCAAAGAGGTATGTATTCTATCTTGTTATATTTATTATTTTGTATGCTAGATTAGGATAATACCTTGGATGTTCATAATTGTATGTATAATAGAGAAAACATAGATCCAAGGTATTTAGGGTTGCATGTACACTTAGGAGTGTTAGAATGCTCATAACCCAACAGTGGTATCAGAGCCTAGGCTTGTTTTCTTGTTATACTTGCAAAAGTAGCTGAAAAATCGAGTTGGATGCATATATTCGATTGTTTTGGCTGGAATTGGACTAGGAACATTACCCTAAGATGTTTTTGGACTTATAAACTTGTTTTTGATGTGGTAATGTTCATGCTAATCCAATTTCTAAGATAATTGTCATAATTTCAAGATTTGTATTAGTTTGTATGTTCATGCTAATTTCTTGAAGATTGATGATTTGAATTATCTTGTTCTTATGAGGTTCTTAGATTAATAGAAAAGTTGTGTGAAATAGTTGTTTTCAATCCATTTTAATCTAAGAGTTGATTCCAAAGTGTGTTTTTGTAACTTGTCCTCAAGTTATATGAAAAGTCACATTTAAGAATCATAAAACTCATAAAAGTTGGCAAAGGTTACAAAATGAAGAGTCTAGTTCTAATTAAATGCTTTTATGACTCCATAACTTGTCCTCAAGTTATGGAGGTTCAAGAGTCTCTTCATTAAATTAAAAAAGAAAAGTGTAACCTTAATTAGTTCCATAAGTTACAATAAAAAAAAGTTATTTTTTTATTAATTGGTTTAAAGTCTTCCATAACTTGTCCTCAAGTTATGGAACTTGAAGAGTTTTTTTTTTTTAATTAAAACTACTTTAAACTCATAAGTTATGGAATTAATTAGTTTTGAATAGTTTCAAAACTTGCCCTCAAGTTTTGGAATTTGAAAAGTTTTCACTTATGAATACTTTAATTCCAAGTTAGCCCTTAGAATTTTAAAAGTTAAAATTCAACCCTTATACTTTATAATATTATAAGTTAATAATATTTATATATATATGTATAAGAGTAAAGTCAGTTTTACCGTTAGTAGGCCTCATTCACGAAGCCGGTCTATAAGGGGGGTATAAGGTTACTACCTATAAATTGGCAGTTTAATGGGTGTCCACTCTCACACACCGCTTCCTTGACTGGTGGAGGGTCGTTAGCCGAACGGGTAGGACAAGGACTATAATTCTCCTTTCATTAAAAGTATTAATGATAAATACTAAGTAACTAAACTCTTATTAATACCCAATCTTAGTTACTTAGGAAAATGTGAATTTGGTGCTAACCCATGAAATTACACTTTCCACTTTGCTTAAGTCGTTAGTGGAGCGTGTGTGGTTAACCGGCACACTAACCTGGACTTAACAAGGTAGGCAAAGGGTAACTTAATATTTATCATAGTATCGGTGGAGCGTGTGTGGTTAACCGACACACTGATTAAGGGGTAAATATTAAGGGTACCAAGTATATTTGCATGGTTATTCACACCTTGTTTTGTGATCCTCGGCATCCCAGTCACAAAACCTGAAGGGCACACTCGAGATTGAAACATGCCTTTGAACAGTTCAATGAATCTCAAAGATCTAGGACTTTCAAATCCAATTAAAACCTAATAAATTATTTCGTTTTTCATGGTGAAAATTGGTGAATCGTCATTCACCTACCTTCAAATATTTTATAGCTTGGATTACGGCATCCCTCTTCTAAGTTATAAAATAGTTTGTTGGGTCCTAGCCTTAATATTTCATATTGGGTGTCATATTAAGGACTTTAAATCAACTATCTTGAATATCTCCCAAAAAGATGTCTGGTCTAGACATTTATGATCTTCCCAAATCTCTTGAAACAAGCTTTCCTAAATGAAGATGATGTCCCATGGATATCATACTTCTTTCACCTCCTCCAATTATTCTCCCTAACTCACAAGTTCCTAAAAAGTTTAAGGTCACTCAAGCCCTATTGGCAAGGCAAGGTCTAGGTGTGATCACATCTTGGAGATGTAGTCACATATTGACAAGCCGGGAGAGTTGGGTGTCAAAGTCTTGAGAAAGTTGGTGGCTCAACTACTTTCTAAGTCACATAGTGAGTTCTTTTGGGAATTCTATGAAACAGACTAAGACAAGACCCTTAATGATCTTATCTATTTGCTAAGATCAACTTCCTAAAACGCTATGGACATTGACAATGATGACATTGGATATCCAGTAAAGCTCTCTCTTCCCAATGGAAAGGGATCGGCCATAGTCAACTCGGTTGACCTAATGGTAAAGAGAGAGGCGAAGTCTGAGATAGTCCCATTATCAAGGGTCCATAGGTAACTATTGCCAAAGGAAGGGGCATTGGTTACGAAGCTGCCAAATTTACCTAAGGATGTTAAAGTCAATAAGTTTGGCTCTACTTCAGGTAAAGTCCATTGTCTAACTCTATTAAGTGCATGTTGATTCTGATCGCGAAGATGGATTTCAATCGCATGGTTCGGTGATCAGAATTTTGGGCTATTACTTAAGAGTTATGATATTTATATTGCTTAGGAATAGATAACAACAAGGGTTTCATATGGATTGTAAGGATAAGTTTTTCCGCAAAGTTTTAAAATAAAAGAAAAAGGTTTTGATTTTATTTATTTTAAGTATCCTTACAATGGCATTTGTGAAAAGTTGTTGCTTATAAGATTCCATTGATAGCAATATTGGAAAAATGGATTTGATTCTTTCGGTTGTGGTAGTGTCTAATATTACCAAATAAGGAAAGATTCTCATCACCCAAGGTTCAATTGGACCGAAACTTGGAATCATGCAAGTTGTATAGTATGATGAATGAGAACTTTCAGTTTGGAAAATTAAGACTAATTCCTTATGTGAATAAGGAAAGGACTAAGGGATCGAGTACACATTCTTGTGCACTGGTCAAGTCCACCACAAAAGATCAAGAAGACTATTCGTCATGATTTACTTAAGTTCAGTAAATATGGTTATACTTATAAGTTGAAGTATAAGTCTGTAGCATTGGAGAAGTTTCAATGTGAGACAGAACGAATAAGAAGAATCAAAGTATGGCAGAAAGATAAAAGTTTCTCAAATCTGAAAAGATGGGAGAGTACTTTAGTATCATGTTTATGATCATCTCAATGATTAAGATACCATATCACAATTGGTCCTCTAAAGTCATCTTAGTGCATTCTTGTGACTAAGAAGAGGAGTCATGAATTGTTGAAATGGTTAAATCAAAAAGATGAGTCATACTTCGTTCCAAAACAATTCTTAGAGTCATACTCCAAGATTGTAACTTGAGTGACATATCTTAAAGAGGGTTTGTTAACACTAGTCAAATGTAAGAGTAAAAGGTTATCTACTCTTGTACATTTGAAATTGGTAAGTTGTGATGTTTTGGATAAAACAGAGACCAACTTAGGCCAATTGTGTAAAGTGTTAGTCTTGATAAAGAATCCGCACTATCTCTTGAATATTTGACAAGGGAGTCTTATATGTCAAGAGGACAGTGGGAGTCTTAAAGCTCTTGAAAGTTTCAAGACTTAATCAAGAATAAAACCTAAAGTCCTTCACTAGCACACGACTTGAGGTTTATAACCTATCGTGTTGAAATTTTTGTGCCTATTCAAGTTGGCTTTGCATAGGAGTTCTGAGAGTTCTCAATTGGTTGCACAACTACTTGGAAGCAATGGCAGGCACCTGAGCTGCCAAATGGCAAGAATTTAAGATTGCACAAGTTTAATCAATATGAGTTTGGATTTGTCACTAACCTTGTCTTGTGATTATGGTTTTGACAAATTCACATGGATAAGAACACAGACACTATTAAATCTAAGTGTCATAAGGTTTCTCTCCGATTCATGAAAATGATGGTGAGGAAACACTTTCACTAAGTAGATTTTAGCTAGATAGCAATTGTGATATTTGCATTCTCAAAGTCGTTAGTGGAGCGTGTGTGGTTTACCGGCACACTAACATGGACTTGTGAGAAGTAGCAAAGGTCTAAACAATTGAGACTATGATTACGGCATCCCTTTTCATAGTTCTAAAATTTTTTAGACACACATGTGAGCTATCTAAGAGAGGTGTATGATTTTGATAAAGTTTTATCAAAACAATCTAGTATCAGAAATCTGAACTTTGGTAAGAAAGTCAGCTGATTTCTGAGTACATGTCAAAGCTAGTGGGAGCATAAGTGTTATGCTAATAATCATCATGTTAGTGGGAGCATGATAATTATGACAAAGGTTGCAAGTTAGCAATGTTAGTTATAGAAAAAAAAAGTTTCAATTCGTGAGGTTGCAGGGGTTGAAAAAGTTGTTTTGCTATAATTAAGGGAGAGGAAATTATACTTCATTTCAATTCTAAAAGCTTAGATTGAGATTTTAATCGTATTTAATCAAGGATATATATATATATATATATATATATATATATATATATATATATATATATATATATATATATGAATTTCATGTTGGAATGGCTCAACATAAGGAAATTCTATATATGGGTCCATTATTTGCGTTCTAAAATTCGATTATGATTACGGCATCCCTTTTCATAATCTGAATTTTGAGAACTTGGCAAATTGAAATGGAAATATTATAGCAAAAGACTGGTTTAGTCTTTATGTGAGACATCATGAATCATGTCCCATATGCTTCGGATATAGGATCGATTACATGTGCTATATTCATCCTTTCTAAAATTTTCCAAATGCCTGGGGCATTATGAAGGGAAAAGGTCTAGAATTGGATATGACTAAAATGATTAAGCAATTGTCGAGGACAATCTAAGATTTACCAAAGATTGGTTGCTCAAGGACAGTTGGAAGTATAATGTTAATTCTGGAAGGACCATATTGACATAATCTGTAAGGAGGCAACTCTTGTTCAGAAGTGATAGTCAAAATGGAATATGGAAATGTTTCAAAGTTAGAAATTATTCAATCTGTGTAAGATTAGGAAACTTAATGAAAGAAGGATGTTTCCAAGGAGCTGATCTCCTTTGGAATGCTCTGTAATGATTGTTTTCAAGTCTTTCTGACTTCGTGCCTAATCATTAAGAGGATCAATGCATATAAGTTTAGAATCTAACAGATTTCAGTAAATGGCATGAATTTGGAATTCTTGCATTTGCAGTAAGGATTTGGGACTGTGAAAAGAGGATCATTGGAGTGATGTTCAATTGATCTATTTTACAAAGTAAAGATCATAGACAAACATAGTATGCATACTTGGTGTATGGCATGACTAGTGTTTAGAAAACATAGTGTACATGCTTGGACCATGGGACAACTATTGTTTTAAATTCAAGTATAAAGTTGATAAAACCGAAACAATGAATAATGAGTAATCAGTATGGTGATAAATAAAAGTGTTTATTTATATTCATAGGGTTTGATACCATATTTGATTCATTTATTCTTGTGTTTCACTTTGCATGTTTTGACTTCCAGAATAACTAAGTCGCTCTTCCTGAATGATTAAGTTATTCAAACCATCCACAGTCAGTCATATGTTGGAAGTAGATATGAATCAAGACTGTCATGGGTTGGTTTGTAGAGGTCCAAGTTGGTGGACAAAAGTGGTGCTACAACACTCATGAGTGCTCATAAGTTCTGAGTATTGGATTCAACTCGCGCTCATTTGAATCACTTCATGGATTTTATCACGAGTGATCATGAGACGATAATATCTTATATTCCTCAAACCTAGAGATATGAGTTGTTACTATGAGTTGGTTATACATTGATTGCATGAAAACGCATTGGTAACTCGATGTTATAAAACGTGCCTTTGTGTATGATTCAACAAGTAGTAGAACAAGCCATATGAGTCGAAGTTTATCCATTCCTTTTACCTTCGGGATAAAAGCGATATCTGTGGACCCCTCGATGATTTAAAGATGATACATGTTAGTGCTTGGCCAAGCCAGGACTGATTTGATTTGTTCAATCAGTCAGTCATCATGAATCGGAAATCGGGAAACAACAAATGGACAGAGAGAATGATTGATAATCCATGTCTCAGTCCATATGATATATAGAATGGAGGAATATATGATCCCTTATCTAATGGACAAGTCATTGACAAAGGTCAGAGTTCATCGACAAGGTCAGAGTTCGACAGAAGCTTTTGAGAGCTACGATTGATGATCGGTTCCTGAAGTCATACGCAATAATAGTTTTAGACTTATCCAAGTGGGAGACTGTTGGATTAATGTCTAAGTCCATAACTATAATTGGTAAGACTTGACCCGACCCGACATGGTCCATTTGGGTTGCATGGCATCATGCATTTGGATAGACTATAATGAGAGAAATAACACTTAAGGTTGGTTAATATATTATAAGTTCTAATATATTAATAAGGTTATTTAATTAGTATTGATCAAGAATTAATTTGGAATTAATTAAGTGATCAAAAGGAGACTAATTAAATATATGGGTTGATTGTGTAAATCATTCATTCTTATATATGTGGGCTTGTGATCCAAGATTCCTTATGTTGGACTAAGTCCATGGGGTGACCCATGGATACTCCATGGAGGTTAAAATCCATGGAGCATAAGGAATGGGTAAAGTTATGAGTTACATGGTGTAACCCTAATAGCCACCATATAAAAGAATCTCATGGCTCAAGAAATCGTGCACTAATGTGTGAGTGTGAGTGTGAGGGCTAGACGATTTCAAGGAGTGTTCAAGTTTCTCTCAAGTTATTCCAAGTGTATTTGGTGTTGTGTGAACCATTTGAGGTGTCACACTTGGGGCACTAGGCACTCAAGCTTCATGAAGACATTCTACATCAAAGAGGTATGTATTCTATCTTGTTATATTTATTATTTTGTATGCTAGATTAGGATAATACCTTGGATGTTCATAATTGTATGTATAATAGAGAAAACATAGATCCAAGGTATTTAGGGTTGCATGTACACTTAGGAGTGTTAGAATGCTCATAACCCAACACTTTCCATTAAGGAAAGCGGTTTTGACATCCATTTGCCATATTTCATAGTCATGAAATGCAGCTATGGCTAACAGAACCCTAATAGACTTAATCTTGGCCACTGGAGAAAAGGTCTCATCATAATCAACTCCCGGAGTTTGTGAGAAACCCTTTGCAACCAGTCATGCCTTATAAGTGTGTACATTACCATCCATGTCGGTCTTCTTCTTGAAGATCCATTTGCACCCTATAGTCTTACGACCTGGTACATTCTCGACCAAGTTCCAAACTTGATTGTCATACATGGACTGTATCTCGCTGTCCATTGCCTCTTTCCACTTGGCTAACTCAGGGCCTGCCATGGCTTCCGCGTAACTGTTAGGTTCATCCAGACCTATCAGTGTCTCATCACTGATAAGTGTATCACCTTCCGCAGTAATATGGAATCCATAGTAATGCTCAGGTGCATTCCTAACCCTTGTGGAACGCCTCAGAGGTACAGACTTGTCAATTGGCTCAACTGGAGTTTCCTCCTCAAGTTGAGTGCTAGGGTTTGAAGTTCCTTCACCACTTGACTCTTGAATTTCTTCAAGGTCAACTTGCCTCCCACTGTCTCCTTGGCTTATGAACTCTCTCTCTCGAAAGAAAGCCCTCCTAGCTACGAAGACCACATTCTCACTAGGTCTGTAGAAGAGGTAACCAAAGGATTTATGTGGGTAGCCGATGAAAATACACCTCTCACTTCGAGGTTCGAGCTTATCATGAGTCTCGCGTCTCACGAAAGCCTCGCAACCCCAAATCTTAATGTGGTCTAGTTTGGGTACTTTACCAGTCCACATCTCATGAGGAGTTTTGGCAACTTTCTTTGTGGGAACTAGATTAAGGATATGGGCGGCAGTCTCTAAGGCATACCCCTAAAATGAGATTGGTAGCGAAGCTCGACTCATCATGGAACGAACCATATCCAACAAGGTTCGATTACGCCTCTCAGCTACACCATTCAACTGCGGTGTCCTGGGAGGTGTCAATTGTGAGACAATCCCACATTCCCTAAGATAGTCGAGGAACTCTGAACTAAGATACTCACCACCTCGATCGGATCGAAGCATCTTAATGTTCCTGCCCAATTGATTCTCGACTTCCTGTTTAAACTCTTTAAACCTCTCAAAAGTCTCTGACTTATGCTTGATTAAGTAGACATATCCATATCTACTGTAATCATCAGTAAAAGTCAAATAATAACGATTAGCATCCCTTGTGGCATGTTTGAAGGGCCCACACACATCCGTGTGTATAAGATCCAACAAACCTTCACCCCTCTCACAAGAACCTGTGAAGGGTGACTTTGTCATTTTTCCAAGTAAGCATGATTCGCAACAATCATCTGACTTTAGGTCAAATGACTCCAATACTCCATCCTTTTGGAGTTGGCCTATGCGTTTCTTGCTTATATGTCCAAGACGGCAATGCCATAATGATGCTTTATCCAAGTTATTATCATTAACAGAATCAATACACAATACATTATTTCCTAAGTTATCAACCACAGATACAGTTTCATACACACCATCACAAGGTAATGCTTTAAAATAAAGAACATTATTAAAAAAAGCATCAATCGAACCAACTTCATTATCAAATGAAAAGGTGAAACCTTATTTATACAATGCATGAAAGGAAATAATATTTCTTGCCATTTCTGGCGAATAACAACATTTATTCAAATCTAAACTAAACCCACTACTTAGCGATAAAGTATAAACTCCAATCTTGGTGACAGGTAAAGCTTTCCTATTCCCCATGATTAAGTTTATTCTTCCATGCTCCACATTCTCACTTCTTCTTAGTCCCTGCAAATCAGAACAGATATGAATACCACAACTGGTATCAAGGACCCAAGAGTTAGAATGGGGTGAGTTATTAGATAAGATAGTATAAATACCTGCATGGTTGGGTTTAACTTTCCCATCCTTCACATCTTGCTGGTACTTTGGGCAGTTCCGCTTCCAATGTGACTTTTCATGGCAATAGAAGCATTCAGCCTCTTTAGGGTCAGAAGAAGGAGTGAATTTGGAATTCTTGCATTTGCAGTAAGGATTTGGGACTGTGAAAAGAGGATCATTGGAGTGATGTTCAATTGATCTATTTTACAAAGTAAAGATCATAGACAAACATAGTATGCATACTTGGTGTATGGCATGACTAGTGTTTAGAAAACATAGTGTACATGCTTGGACCATGGGACAACTATTGTTTTAAATTCAAGTATAAAGTTGATAAAACCGAAACAATGAATAATGAGTAATCAGTATGGTGATAAATAAAAGTGTTTATTTATATTCATAGGGTTTGATACCATATTTGATTCATTTATTCTTGTGTTTCACTTTGCATGTTTTGACTTCCAGAATAACTAAGTCGCTCTTCCTGAATGATTAAGTTATTCAAACCATCCACAGTCAGTCATATGTTGGAAGTAGATATGAATCAAGACTGTCATGGGTTGGTTTGTAGAGGTCCAAGTTGGTGGACAAAAGTGGTGCTACAACACTCATGAGTGCTCATAAGTTCTGAGTATTGGATTCAACTCGCGCTCATTTGAATCACTTCATGGATTTTATCACGAGTGATCATGAGACGATAATATCTTATATTCCTCAAACCTAGAGATATGAGTTGTTACTATGAGTTGGTTATACATTGATTGCACGAAAACGCATTGGTAACTCGATGTTATAAAACATGCCTTTGTGTATGATTCAACAATGCACGAAAACGCATTGGTAACTCGATGTTATAAAACGCATTGGTAACTCGATGTTATAAAACGTGCCTTTATCACGACTACCCTTCGAAGAGCTCTTCCTCTTCTTCCCTCTACCTTTCCCGATTGCCAAAACCGGGGCGGAGTTTGGAGTAGGAGTGTTAACAACCGACTTACCCTTAAGACCTGTTTCTGCGGTCTTGAGGAGTCCCTGAAGTTTGCTGAGTGTGACCTCTTCCTTATTCATGTGATATGTCATGCAGAATTGATCATAGCACGATGGTAAGGAGTGCAAAATGATATCTATTGCAAGCTCCTCAGGGAAGTTCACATTAAGCTTCAGTAACCGATCCACATACCTTTGCATTTTCTGCATGTGGCTCGTGACGGATTCCCCGTCCTTCATCATGGTTGTTAGGATAGAGCATATGATTTCATACATCTCTTGTCGTGCACTTTGATGGTATCTTTCCATCCTATCTTGGTGCATTTCAAAAGGGTAGAAGTCCTCATAGGACTTTTGGAGTTCCGCTGTCATGGTGGCCAACATGATGCATGCCACTTTTGTAGCATCCCTTTCATGTGCCCGGAAGTCAGCGATCTCCTGGGGAGTTGCAGTGGTCTCATCAATCTCCTTAAGCTCCTTGTCAAGGACATATTCTTTGTCCTCGTAGCGGGTAATCATCCTGATGTTTCCGATCCATTCATTGAAGTTGGATCCATCAAAAGTGACTTTCCCACACAAGTTCATAAGGGTAAAGGAGCCATTAGAATTAGAGCCAGAAGCAGCATTGTTTGAAGACATCTGAAAGAAGAGGACAAGATTAGTTTAGATATTAAGAGAGTCCTTAATAAAACACCCAAATGTAATATTAAGGCTAGGATCCAATCACAATATATTATAACTTAAAAGAGGTATGCCGTAATCCAAGCTATAACATATTTGAAAGGTAGGTGAATGACGATTCACCAATTTCCACCATGAAAAACGAAATATAAATATTAGGTTTTTAATTGGTTCTTAGAAATTCCTAGATTCTTTTGAGATTCAATGAACTTTTCAAAGGCATGTTTCAATCTCGAGTGTGCCCTCCAAGTTTTGTGACTGGGATACCGAGGATCACAAAACGAGTTGTGAAGTAACCATGCAAATCACTTGGTACCCTCAAGGTTTATCACTCAATCGATGTGCCGGTAAACAACACACGCTCCACCGATGCTACGGTAAACCTTAAGTCACCCTTTACCTACCTTGTTAAGTCCAAGTTAGTGTGCCGGTTAACCACACACGCTCCACCAACGACTTAAACAAAGTGTAAAGTGTAATTTCATGGATTAGCACCTTATTCACATTTTCCTAAAGTAACTAAGATTGGAAATTTAATAAAAGCATTTAGTTACTTTATAATATTCATCATACTTTTAATGAGAATTTATAAGTCCTTGTCTTACCCGTTCGGCTAACGACCCTCCACCGATCAAGGAAGCGGTGGGTGAGAGTGGACACCCATTAAGTTGCCATTTTATAGGCAACAACCTTATACCCCCCTTATAGACCGGCTTCGTGAATGAGGCGTACTAGCGGTAAGACGACTTGACGTTATACATATATATATTAGTAACTTATAATATTATAAAGTATAAGGGTTGAATTTTAACTTTTAAAATTCTAAGGGTTGGAACTAAAGTTTTAATCAAGACTTTACATGTTCCAAAACTTGAGGGCAAGTTTTGTAAACTTCCAAAACTTTTCATTTCTTATAACTTATGAATTAATTGAGTAATAAAAATGAAGACTCTTCATTTTTATAACTCTTGTGTTCTTTTACTGGCTTTAATAAAAGTGAGACTTTTGGTTTTCCATAACTTGAGGACAAGTTATGGACTCCATTAAAACACATTATGATCATGAATTAAACTACCATGAAGGTTACAAACAATTCCTATGATCATCTAATCTTCATAAGTTCAAGAACATGAATATGAACACTTTCAAGAATCAAAAATTACACTTAAAAAAACTTGTAATTTTAATAATTGCCATTGTAAATGGATTAGCATAAACATTACACCATCTAAAACAAGCTTTAAAACATCAAAACAGTTTAGGGTAATGTTTCTAGTCCATTTCCAGCAACAAATGTGCAAACTTTCATACGAGCAGAAAACAGAAAAACGATTTTTTTTCAAGCTGTTTGCACAAAAAAAAAAAACAAAAAAACAACAAACAACAAACAAACCTAGGCTCTGATACCACTGATGGGTTTTGAGCATTCTAACACTTCATAAGTGTACATGCAACCCTAATAACCTTGGATCTATGTTTGTCTAATAATCATGCAAAGTTGAATTCCAAGGTTATATTCCTATCTAGCATACATTTTTAACTTGAATGAAAGATAGAATAACTTACCTTGTTGTTGATTATGATCCCTGAAACCTTGTGAGCCTAGCACCCCAAGTGTGATGCCTCAAATGCTTCACACAACAGCAAATGCAAAGGAGTAAACTTTGAGAGAATCTTACACTTGCAAAATTGGCTCTAGCCCTCTTGTTTCTTAGTGTCGCCGATTTTGGTGGAGAACATGTTGCTTATATAGTGTGTCATATCTAGGGTTACACCATGTAAACCCTAATGTGGCATGACTCTTCATTTCCATGACCCATGGGTTTGTAACTCCCATGGAGCCTCCATGGAGCATTCAATGGGTTTAACCCAACTTGATTATCCATGGAGCCTTTTAGCCCACTATACAAGTTATGGATGATTTACATGATCAACCCATATATTTAATTAGTCATCTTTTGATCACTTAATTAATCCTAGATTAATTCTTGATCAATACTAATTAAATAATACTATTAATATATTAGAACTTATAATATATTAATAAACCACAAGTGTTATTTCTCTCATTTAGTCTATCCAAATGCATGATGCCATGCAACCCAAATGGACCATGTCGGGTCGGGTCAAGTACATACCAGAAATAGTTATAGACTTAGACACCTTATCCAACAAAAAGCTCCATGGACCATCCATGAAAGCTTAGCCCAACCTAAATGAACTTGGCCCATTCCATATATATAAGAGTCCATATTTAATTAGTTCTTTTTGATCACTTAATTAATTCTAAATTAATTCTTGATCAATACTAATTAAATAATATGATTCCATATTAATATATAAGAACTTATAATATATTAATATAAATCATAAATATACTATTCTCAAAATACTATCCATATAAATTGTGCCGGTGAAGTGCAACCCAAATGGACCATGCCGGGTCGGGTCAAGTACATACCAAATATAGTTATGGACTTAGACATTAATCCAAAAGTCTCCCATTTGGATAAGTCTAAAACTATTATTGAGTATGACTTCAAAACCTAACTGGCAATCGTAGCTCTTAAAGCCGCTGTCGAACTCTGACCTTGTCAATGACTTGTCCATTAGATAAGGGATCATATATTCCTCCATTCTAGATATCATATGGACTGAGACATGGATTATAATCATTCTCTCTGTCCATTTGTTGTTTCCCGATTTTCGATTTATGATGACTGACTGATTGAACAAATCAAATCAGTCCTGGCTTGGCCAAGCACTCACATGCGTCATCGCTAAATCATCGAGGGGCCCACAGATATCGCTTTTATCCCGAAGGTAAAAGGGAATGGATAAACTTCGACTCATATGGCTTGTTCTACTACTTGTTGAATCATACACAAAGGCACGTTTTATAACATCGAGTTACCAATGCGTTTTCGTGCAATCAATGTATAACCAACTCATAGTAACAACTCATATCTCTAGGTTTTAAGAATATAAGATATTATCGTCTATGATCACTCGTGATAAAATCCATGAAGTGATTCAAATAAGCGTGGGTTGAATCCAATACTCAGAACTTATGAGCACTCATGAGTGTTGTAGCACCACTTTGTCCACCAACTTGGACCTCTACAAACCAACCCATGACAGTCTTGATTCATATCTACTTCCAACATATGACCGACTGTGGATGGTTTGAATAACTTAATCATTCAGGAAGAGCGACTTAGTTATTCTGGAAGTCAAAACATGCAAAGTGAAACACAAGAATAAATGAATCAAATATGGTATCAAACCCTATGAATATAAATAAACACTTTTATTTATCACCATACTGATTACTCATTATTCATTGTTTCGGTTTTATCAACTTTATACTTGAATTAAAAACACTAGTTGTCCCATGCTCCAAGCATGTACACTATGTTTTTCTTAAACAATAGCTTTGCCATACACCAAGTATGCACTCTATGTTTGTCTATGATCCTTACTTTGTGAAATAAACCAATTGAACATAATTTCAATGATTCTAATTTCACACTCCCAAATCCTTATCGAAAAATGTGAGAATTTCAAATTCCTATCATTTATCGAAATTTGTTTAGATTTTAAACTTATATGCACTGACCCTCCTGTAATGAATATGTACAAAGTCACAAAGACTTGTCAACAGTCATTATAAGGTATTCCAATGGAGATCAACTCCATGGAAACTAAGTCTCATATTCAAAGTACATTGCTTTGGACATGCTTCTTGCACTAAGTTTTCTAATCTTACACAGATAACTTCCACCTATGGAGACAACTCCATATTCTCATTTTGACTATCACTTCTGAATAAGAGATGCCTCTTTTCAGAATATGTCAATATGGTCCTTCCAAAATTAGCACTATACTTCCAACTGTCCCTGAGCAACCAATCTTTGGTAAACCTCAGATTGTCCTCGACAATTGCTTAATCATTTTAGTCATATCCAATTCTAGACTTTTTCCCTTCTTAATGCCTCTGGGCATTTGGAAAAATTTACAAATGACAAATATTATAGCACATGCAATCGATCATGTACCCAAAGCAAATGGTACACGATTCATGATGTCTCACATAAAGACATGATTCTAGACCAGTCTTTTGCTACAATATTTTTATTTGCTATGTTTTCAAAATTTGACTATGAAGAGGGATGCCATAATCATAATCGAATTTTGAGAATGCAATATATAGAATTTCCTTAAGTTGAACCAATCCAACATGAAATTCATATATATATATATATATATATATATATATATATATATATATATATATATATATATTCTTGAATAAAGATGATTAAGGTCTCAATCTAAGCCTTTAGAACTGAAATGAAGTATATCCTCTCACTTAATTATAGCAAAACAACTTTTTCAATCCCTGCAGCCTCATGAATTGAAACTTTTGTTTTTTATAATTAACATTGCTAACTTGCAACACTAACAATAATTATCATGCTCCCACTAACATGATGATTATTAGCATAACACTTATGCTCCCACTAGCTTTGACATGTACTCAGAAATCAGTTGGACTTCTAGAAATCAATACTTTATTGACATTCTTACCAAAGTTCAGATTTCTGATACGAGATGCTTTGATAAAACTTTATCAAAATCATACACCTTTCCTTAGATAGCATGCATGTGTGTCTAAACAATTTCAGAACTATGAAAAGGGATGCCGTAATCATACTCTCAATTGTTTAGACCTTTTGCCATCTGCTTCAAATCTACTTGGTGGAAATGTTTCCTCACCATCATTTTCATGAATCGGAGAGAAACCTTATGACCCTTAGATTTTATGGTGTATGTGTTCTTATCCATGTGAATCGTCAAAACCATAGTCACAAGACAAGGATTATGACAAATCCAAACTCATATGGACTGAACTTATGCAATCTTAACTTCTTGCCACCTGGCAGTACAGGGCCTGCCATTGCTTCCAAGTTGTTATGCAACCAATTTAGAACTTTCAGAACTCCTATGCAAAGCCAACTTTAACTGGAATGGGCACAGAATATGTCAACACGATAGGTTATAAACCTCAAGTCGTGTGCTAGTGAAGAACCTCAGGTTTTATTCTTGAGTAGTTCTTGAAATTCTTTTTAGGATCTTTAAGACTCCCACTATCCTCTTGACATATAAGACTATCTTGCCAAATATTCAAGAGATAGTGTGGATTCTTTATCAAGACTAACACTTCACACAATTGGCCTTAGTTGGTCTTTGTTTTATCCAAAACATCACAACTTACCAATTTCAAATGTACAAGAGTAGGACACTTTTACTCTTACATTTGACAAGTGTTTTAAACCTTTCTTTAAGATATGTCACTCAAGTTACAATCTTGGAGTATGACTCTAAGAATTGTTTTGGAACGAAGTATGACTCATCTTCCTGATCTAACCATTTCAACAATTCATGACTCCTCTTCTTAGTCATAAGAATGCACTAAGATGACCTTTAGAGGACTAATTGTGATATGATTTCTAAATCATTAAGATGATCACAAACATGATACTAAAGTACTCTCCCATCTTTTCAGATTTGAGAAACATTTATCTTTCTGCCTAATTTGATTCCTCCCATTCGTTCTGCCATACATTGAGACTTTTCCAATGTTTCAGAATTATACTTAAACTTGTAAGTATAACCATATTTACTAAACTTTAGTAAATCAAATAGTCTTAACGAGCTTTATGGTGGACATGACCAGTGCACAAGAATGTGTACTCGATCCCTTTAGTCCTTCACTTGACTCACACATCCATGTGAACAAGTAATTAGTCTTGATTTTCCAATGCTTGAAAGTTCTCATTCATCATACTATTCAACTTGCATGATTCCAAGTTTCGGTCCAATTGAAACTTGGGCGATGAGGAACCTTCCTGATTTGGTAAATTTAGACACTACCACAAATGAAAGAATCAAATCCATTTTCCAATATTGTTGTCAGTGGAATCATATAAGCAACAATTTTCCACAAATGCCATTGTAAGGATACTTCAAATAAATAAAATTAAACAATTTTCTTTTATTTTAAAACTTTGCGGAAAAACGTATCCTTACAATCCACATGGAAAATTGTTGTTATCTATTCCTTAGCAATATATCATAACTTCTTAAGCAACTACTCAAAATTCTGATGCGATCGAAATCCACCTTCGCGATCAGAATCAGCATATACTTCCTTTAAGATTTCTCTCTATTCTTTGATTCTTAAAACATCAACATGTGACCCAGTCACATCATGTAATGAGGATCTCAGAATAGAACTTAACAGAGTTAGATAATGGGCTCTACCTGATGTAGAGTCAAACTTATTGACTTTAACATCCTTAGGTAAATTTGGCAGCTTTGCAATCAACGCCCCTTCCTTTGGCAAAATAAACATATGGACCCTTTGGTAATGGGACTATCTCAGACTTAGCCTTTCTCTTTACCATTTGGTCAACCGGGTTGACTATGGCCAATCCCTTTCCATTGGGAAGAGAATGTTTTTTCTGGATTTCCAGTGTCACCATTGTCACTGTCCATAAAGTTTTTGGGAAGTTGATCTTCTAATCAAATTTGCTTTACTATCGTTCCAAATCATTGTTGATTCAGCAGCACCAAGCAAATAGATATGATCATTAAGGTTCATGTCATAGTCTGTTTCATAGTAGTCCCAAAGGAACTCACTATGTGACTTAGAAAGTGATTGAACATCCAACTTTCTCAAGACTTTGACACCCAACTCTCCCGGCTTGTCAATATGTGACTTCATCTCTAAGATGTGATCACACATAGACCTTGCTTGCCATTAAGGCTTGAGTGACCTTGAACTTGTGGGTTAGGGAGAATAATTGGAGGAGGTGGAGGAAGAGAAGTATGACTTCCATGAGCCAAACTCGGGAAGTCATATTCATTAGAAAAGCTTGGTTTGGGAAGATCATTGTTGTCTAAACCAGACATCAACAATGGGAGAAATTCACGTAAAGTTGATTTAAGTCCTTAATATAACACCCAATATGATATATTAAGGCTAGGACCCAACAAACTATTTTATAACTTGGAAGAGGGATGCCGTAATCCAAGCTATAAAATATTTGAAGGTAGGTGAATGACAATTCACCAATTTCCACCAAGATAAACGAAATGTATTATTAGGTTTTAATTGGTTTTGAAACTCCTAGATTCTTTTGAGGTTCATTGAACTTTTCAATGGCATGTTTTAATCTCGAGTGTGCCCTTCAGGTTTTGTGACTGGGATGTCGAGGATCACAAAACAAGGTGTGAAGTAACCATGCAAATATACTTGGTACCCTTAATATTTACCCCTCAATCGATGTGTCGGTTAACCACACACGCTCCAACGATACTATGATAAACATTAAGTTACCCTTTGCCTACCTTGTTAAGTCCAGGTTAGTGTGCCGGTTAACCACACACGCTCCACTAACAGCGTAAACAAAGTGCAAAGTGTAATTTCATGGATTAGCACCTTATTCACATTTTCCTAAGTAACTAAGATTGGGAATTTATAAGTGTTTAGTTACTTAGTATTTATCATTATACTTATAATGAAGGGAGAATTATAGTCCTTGTCCTACCTGTTCGGCTAACGACCCTCCACCGGTCAAGGAAGCGGTGAGGGAGAGTGGACACCCATTAAACTGCCATTTTATAGGCAGTAACCTTATACCCCCCTTATAGATCGGCTTCGTGAATGAGGCCTACTAATGGTAACACGACTTGCTCTTATACATATAATATATTAAACTTTTAATATTATAATAGTATAAGGGTGTATTTTAGACATTTAAAATACTTGGTGGTTTAATCTATTAATTAAACCAGACTTTTAATTTAATTAAACTCAAACCATATATTTATGGATTAATAATACTCTTTTAATTAAACGCTTTAATTAACTATTAATAAAGTCCATAAGATTTCATTTGAACTATTCAACAAAACATCATAATTCCAATTATTAAACTCAAAATTAAAATCATTTAATTAATTGTTTAAGTTATGAACCCAAGAGTTTTAGAATTTTCTTTTTTTTTCATAAAAAAACTTTTCTCAAATTCCAAAACTTGAGGGCAAGTTTTGTAATTCTTGAAAACCTTTGGATTCCATAACTTATGGAATTAATGGTGTTTTATGATGAAACTTTCCATGTTCCATAACTTAAGAACAAGTTATGGAATTCTTTAAAACATTAACACCAAATTTTGTAACTCCATAAAAACTTTGAATCAAATTTTTTTTTTTAAAAAAACTTTCATATCCATAACTTATGGAAGTTTCAAAAACCCTTAAGATCACAACTTTAAAAAAACTTTTGAGCTCCAAAATTTTATGACAAAATATGTAACTCCTTAAAACATTTAGATCAAACTTTTAAAACTAATAAAATAATCATATCATTTTATCTTTTACTAAATTTGACCTAATTCAACTCATATAACAAATGATTCAAATTTTACAAATAATTCGTTTTTCACAAAACAAGTAATTATCTTAAAATTTGACAAACGTCATGTTTTTTTTTTCCTTTTTTTTTCAACTTGAAAATAAAACATTTGCATCAATATAACAGAAAACAACCCATGGCTCTGATACCACTGTTGGGTTTTGAGCATTCTAACACTCCTATGGTGTACATGCAACCCTATAAACCTTGGATCTATGTTTTCTCTATTATACATGCAAATATTAACTATTCCAAGGTTTCATCCTAACTAGCATATTATGAAGCACCTATACTACAAAGTTCTAGTTAGATGACATACCTTTTGATGTAGCTTGATGTCTTCAAGCTTTAAGAGCTTAGCCCCAATAGTGTGGAAGCCTCAAATGGAATCACAAATCACCAAAACACCTTGGAAGAACTTGAGAGAATATGTATGCACACTAAAATCGGCCCACTCTTATTTTCACACACTTGTGTCAATTTTGTGAGTCAAGGACCCCTTTATATATTATGGAGGATTAGGGTTACATCCATGTAAACCCTAATACTCATGACCTTTCATTTACATAGGATCCATGGGTTAAAAGCTCCATGGACCATCCATGAAAGCTTAGCCCAACCTAAATGAACTTGGCCCATTCCATATATATAAGAGTCCATATTTAATTAGTTCTTTTTGATCACTTAATTAATTCTAAATTAATTCTTGATCAATACTAACTAAATAATATGATTCCATATTAATATATTAGAACTTATAATATATTAATATAAATCATAAATATACTATTCTCAAAAGACTATCCATATAAATTGTGCCGGTGAAGTGCAACCCAAATGGACCATGTCGGGTTGGGTCAAGTACACACCAATTATAGTTATGGACTTAGACATTAATCCAACAAATATGACAACCCGAAATTTCTATCTTGTACAGCCATTCAATTCAATCAAAGTCAGACTAGTTTCTGCTGTCTTTTAGCACTGTTAAGGGTCTGTTTGAGAGTTTCTAAGCCTAGTGTAATGTATGAATGGATGCTAGGATGAGTTAGCTTGAGATCGGGAGGATAAATTCGATCCGGGAAATCACTCACTAGGTGTTCACTGCCGCAAACTAGGTTCACGGCCGTGAACCACCTCCTATATATATTGGAGTGCCTTCATTTTCTACTCTTTTCTCCTCCTCCCAACCGTGAACACATCCATTCTCTCTCAAAAAGCTTCAACCGTGAACCCTCCAAAGCCTAAAAAACGTAAGTGTTTCATCCTTAATCTTGTCATCCTTGAAAGCCTAATAGATCCTAGCCATGATTTGCCATGTTTCATCATCATCTTCATGAGTTTGAAGGGATCACGGCCGTGAACCCTTCATAAGGGTCGTGAACCCTTCATAGACTCATACGGGCCGTAAACCACTCATGAGGCCGTGAACCCTTTAAGGCCGCAAACCCATCCATGGGTGGCCGTAAACCCATTTCAAGCTTCCATTTGTGAGCCTAACACTTCATTTAGGGTGTTTCCTACAATCTTAGGTGGTTTCTTATACTTGTTAGTAGTTATAACCACTAATTGAATACACACATATGTTGATATATGCCTTATAGGATCCAACTGTGCTTCAGAACTTCATTTGTGAATTCAAGCATCCTATATCTGTCTTATCTTCCAGATTACACACAATCAGGTGAGTTCATACCCCTAACTTATCTTTTAAATGATTTTAAATGCTTTTAGGGGGGGGGGATACAAGTAGAACACATTATAGTTATTATATCAATCACATGTGATTAATAACTGTCAATCAAGTAGATTTCTTATTCTTCAAAATTGTGTTATCAAACTGTTTCAAAAACCTTTTATAAACTGACATCAAGTCATCGATAGTCATTCAAATGGTTAAAACTCTTTTATATGTTAATTTCTTTATCAAACTCTTTTAAACTTATATATTGTCAAAATCATGTCTATATGGATATACTTATATAAATAAGGTTGAAAGGGCTTAGGACTGATAACTTGCTTTATTTCCTGTTCCTTGTTTGGTTGTGGACTTAGGGTATCGGTTGTTTGTCCGAATGTCGTTTAAATCTTATTTATATATTATGTATATGTATATAGATATAGAAGTTCTTCCTTTCAAATTCAATACCTTTGGGTAGCAAAGGTGTTCAAACATAATCAGTCGTTCACACAACTTTACTAGTAAACTATAATAGGTATAGTTTAGGAAGTCACTACTTACTATTTCTAGAACAATGAAACTTACAAGAGTCAGTTCATACATGAGTTAGTTCAAACATACTATACACTAGAACAGAGAGAACATACTATACACTAGAAACAGAGAGAACATACACTAATACAATAACAAGATAACATTAATGTGAGCCACTACTTCATGGCACAGCAATATACTGTTGTGTCACATTTTGTAACCAGAGTCTCCTGAAGGGAGAGCATGAATTTGTGTATAGATCTATACGGGATTGACCATCCTACACCTTGCTGCTAGCTACAGTGGGACCTGCAGGTCTACGGGTGACGAATGTCATACCATTTCGACGTCTTTGATCGTCGTGCTTACTAGTCAATCAAGTATGGTTATAATCTCATCACATTTTACCTTAATTAAACAAATAGATTTAAGGTAGTTAGTACATCTGTAGTTACTTATATACAATACTACTGTACATCGTCATTTTTCCCATTACATTTATATTGTGATCTTCTCACATAAACGGTAATGTAAACTATATTTTTCGTAATAATAGTAATACTTGGGGAAAAACACTCACTTTTACAAACGAACAAACTTACAAAACAATCGGGTCTTGGTAGAAGACTACTTTAGTAGAAAATATAGGATTTTCTAGGAAGTATACAAACATTTATATCAAACATTTACAACAAACATTTACAAACACTTTCTTCAAACTTATACAAACATTGACACTAAAATACATATGAACTCACCAGCTTTCATGCTGATCTACGCTTTTAAAATAACTTGTATTCTCAGGTCACCAGTAGACAAGTACCGATGACCAGGTTTTGAGAAGACGGAGCACGTTCAAGACTCGTATTTTATTTTTGATTCATATTTTGGTGTCTTTTAAACTACAGAACACACTTGTATTGAATTATATTATTAATGCAATGGATGATGTTGTTGCTTGTTTTACTATTATGCATTGTTATGGTACTATACATGACGTCCTCCGCCCCCAAACGTTTCCGCTGTTCTGGTTTGGGGGTGTGACAGGTGAGAAGGTCTCATCATAGTTAACTCCATGAGTTTGAGTAAAGCCCTTCGCAACCAGTCGCGCCTTATATGTGTGTACTTTCCCATCCACGTCGGTCTTCTTCTTGAATATCCATTTGCACCCGACTGTCTTACGACCCAGTACATTGTCAACCAAGTTCCAACCTTTATTGTCATACATGGACTGAATCCCGCTGTCCATAGCCTCTTTCCACTTTGCAGACTCGGGGCCTGCCATGGCTTCCTTGTAGTTATTAGGTTCATCCAAATTTACCAGTGTGCTATCACTGATAAATGTATCACCCTTAGATGTTATATGGAAACCATAACACAGGTGGAATACTAACTCTACTGGAACGCCTCAGAGGTACGAACTCGTCAATTGGTTCAACAGGAGTTTCCTCCTCAGGTTGAGCGCTAGTGTTTGAGGTTCCTTCATCACTTAACTCTTGAAGCTCTTCAAGGTCAATTTTCCTCCCACTTTCCTCTTGGCATATGAGTTCTCTCTCGCGAAAGACTCCTCTCCTCGCAATGAAGACAACATTGTCACTCGGTCTATAGAAGAGATATCCAAAGGACTTCTATGGGTAGCCAATGAAAATACAACGCTCACTACGAGGTTCGAGCTTGTCGTGAGTCTCGCGTCTCACGAAAGGCTCGCAACCCCAAACCTTGATGTGTGCTAACGAGGGAACCTTCCATGTCCACATCTCATGAGGTGCTTTGGCAACCTTGTTAGTAGGGACTAGATTAAGGATATGGGCGGCAGTCTCTAAGGCATACCCCCAGAATGAGATGGGTAACGAAGCTCGACTCATCATGGAACGAACCATGTCCAACAAGGTTCGATTGCGCCTCTCAGCCATACCATTAAGCTGTGGTGTCCGAGGTGGCGTCAATTGTGAAATAATTCCACATTCCTTAAGATAGTCTAGAAACTCGATACTAAGATACTCACCACCCCAATCGGATCGAAGCATCTTTATCTTCCTGCCCAGATGATTCTCCACTTCTTGTTTCAACTCTTTGAACTTTTCAAAGGTTTCTGACTTATGCTTGATTAAGTAGATATTGCCATATCTGTTGTAATCAACAGTAAAAGTCACATAGAAGCGGTTAGCATCCCTTGTGGCGGTTCTGAAGGGTCCACACACATCGGTGTGTATGAGATCCAACAAACCCTCACCCCTTTCACAAGTACCAGTGAAGGGTGACTTGGTCATCTTGCCAAGCAACCAAGATTCGCAAGTATCATCTGACTTTAAGTCGAATGACTCCAAGACTCCAGCCTTTTGGAGTTGGCCTATGCGCTTCTTGTTGACATGTCCAAGACGACAATGCCACAAGCATGCCTTATCCAAACTATTGGAAGAATCAATGTGAAACACATTATTTCCTAAGTTGTCTACAACCATCACATTTTCATATACACCATTACAAGGAAATGCTTTAAAATAAAATACACCATTACAAAAAGCATTAATAGAACCAATTTCATTATCAAATGAAAATCTAAAACCTTGTTTGTACAAACCATGAAAGGCAAGATATCAGACAAGTAGCAACAATTATTCAAATCTAATTCTAACCCTACTAAGCAATAAAGAATAAACTCCAATCTTGGTGACATGCGACATTTTCCTATTCCCCATGATCAAGTTCGTCTTCCCGTGCTCCACATCCCTTCTTCATTTTAGTCCCTACATATCAGAACAAATGTGGATACCACAACCTGTATCAAGGACCCAAGAATTAGCATGTGATGAGTTATTAGATAGAATAGTATAAATACATGCATGGGTGGGCTTAACCTTCCCATCCTTTACATCCTGCAAGTATTTGGGGCAGCTTCGCTTCCAGTGCCCCTTATGATGACAATAGAAACACTCTGCTTCTTTCGGATTCGTAGAGGGATTAGCAGAACCAACTTTGGTCCCACTAGAAGAGGATCCATCAGAGACTTTCCCTTGCGGCTCTTAGACGGAGCCTTCCTCTTCTTCCCTTTCCCATATCCAATTGCCAGGACAGGGACAGTGGCAGTAGGAGTAGGAGCAGATACAACATATTTACCTTTGAGACTACTTTCAGCAGTCCTCAAAAGGCCTTGAAGCTTGATAAGAGTGACCTCCTCCTTGTTCATATGATAGGTCATATGGAACTGATCATAACATGGATGCAAAGAGTGTAGAATAATGTCTATGACCAACTCTTCATCGAAGTTCACATTCAACTTTAGCAAGCGGTCCACAAACCTTTTGCATTTTCTGTAAGTGGTCCATGATGGACTCTCCGTCCTTCATCTTTGTTGTTATCATGGAGGCAATAATTTCATGCCTTTCCTGACGAGCACTTTGATGGTATCTTTACATCAAGTATTGGTGCATCTCGAAAGGGTAGTAGTCCTCATAGGACTTTTGGATTTCAGCCGACATAGTGGCCAACATGATACAAGACACCTTTGCGGCGTCCTTCTCATGGGTCCTATATTCAGCGATCTCCTCAGGAGTAGCAGTGGACTCATCAATTTCCTTAAGCTCTTTGTTGAGGACATATTCCTTGTCCTCGTAGCGAGTGACCATCCTAATGTTCCGAATCCATTCATTGAAGTTCGAACCATCAAAGATAACTCTCCCACACAAGTTCATGAAAGAGAAAGAGCCAGAAGGGTTTGAGCCAGAAGCGGTGTTGGAAGACATCTGAAAAGAAAGAAAGACAAAGTTTAGATTAGATAATAATCCTTAATATAACACCCAAATGAAATATTAAGGATAGGACCCAACACAATATTTTACAATTCAGAAGAGGGATACCGTAATCCAATTGCAAAATATTTGAAGGTAGGTAAATGACGATTTACTAATTTCCACCATGAAAAACGAAATTGATTATTAGGTTTTAAATGAATTGAAATTCCTAGATTCCTTTGAGATTCATTGAACTTTTCAATGGCATGTTCAAATCTCGATTATGCCCTTCAAGTTTGTGACTAGGATACCGAGGATCACAAACAAGGTATGAATAACCATGCAAATGTGTTTGGTACACTCGATGTCATTTATCACCTAATCAATGTGTCGGTTAACCACACACGCTCCATTGATCTATGACAAACATCAAGCTACCCTTTTCCACCCTTACTAATCCAAGTTAGTGTGTCGGTTAACCACACACGATCCACTAACGACTTTAGCAAGGTGCAAAGTGCAATTTCATGGAATAGCATCATTTTCACATTTTTCCTAAAGTAACTAAGATTGAGAATTTAATAAAACATTTAGTTACTTTATAATTATCATTATACTTTTAACGAGAATTAATGCCCTATCCTACCCGTTAGGCTAACGACCCTCCACCAGTCAAGGAAGCGCTGGGTGAGAGTGGACACCCATTAAACCACCATTTTATAGGCAGTAACCTTATACCCCCCCCTTATAGACCGGCTTCGTGAATGAGGCCTACTAACGGTAAGACTGACTTGTCTTATACATATATATAATTATTAAACTTGTAATATTATAATAGTATAAGGGTTAAATTTTAAACTTTTAAAATTTTAGGGTTTGGAATTAAATGTTTCATTAGTGAGACTTTACAAATTCCAAAACTTGAGGGCAAGTTTTGAAACTCTTCAAAACTCTTCATTTCCATAACTTATGAGTTTAATGTCATTTTAATGGATAAGACTTTTCATGTTCCATAACTTGAGGACAAGTTATGGAACTCATTAAAACCATTTAGATCAATTTTAACAAACAAAATTATCATATAATCTAGGATTGATCTAACTAAACTCATAAAGCAAGATAATATCAAATCAACAACTTACAAGTAATTTTGTTTAACATATAAACCAACAATTATCTTAAACTTTTGACAATTATCTTTTGATTGGATGAGTATAATCACTACCATATCAGAAAAAACAGATTTTATGATGCAAAACAGTTTATGGTAGTGACCCCAATCCAATATAGGCCAAAAACCAAAAAAAAAAGTTCATTGAACAGTTACCACGTCGTGGTCATCAGTCAGATTCCAAAGAAAACAATTTTCTTGCTTTGAACAATTACCAATGCATCAATATTAGAGAAAACACCCTAGGCTCTGATACCACTGAAGGGTTTTGAGCACTATAACAACCTTAAGGTGCACATACAACCCTAGATGCTTTGGATCTAAGTTTTCTCTAGTTATACATGCAAACAATTTTTTCCAAAGCATGAAGCCTAATATAGCATACAAAATTACATATTGATAATAAAACAAGTTATAGAATTACCTCTTGTTGTAGCTTGATGTGTTTGGCCTTTATTAACTTAGCACCCTAAGTGTGATGCCTCAAATGGTTCACTGAACACCACCAACAATTTGGAGAACTTGAGAGAGATTACTAGGCACTCAAAATCGGCTCTATGAACTCTAAGAACACAAGGGTAACCGATTTTAGTCCATGGGGTCACATATATAAAGTGTAGAAATCCAAGGGTCATGGGTAAACCCTAATCCATACACTTTGGGTTATGATCCATATCTCATGTGGGCTAACTCTTCATGGAAACTTACATAAACTTAGCCTATCATGGATCAATAGCCCAAACCATATATATATATATATATATATATATATATATATATATATATATATATATATATATATCATTGATTTACATAATCAGTCCCCGTTAATTTAATTAGTCTCTTTCGATCACTAAATTAATTCCAAATTAATTCTTGATCAATACTAATTAAATAACATGATTTCATATTAATATATTATACTTGTAATATATTAATAAATCATAAATAACCTCTTTCTCAATTGTTCATCCTATCAGGTTGTTTTGGTGAATGCAACCCAAAATGGATCATGCTACTCTCGGGTCAAGTACATACCAATTATAGTTATGGACTTAGACACCTTATCCAACATGGTTGAGCCCTAATGGGGTAGTGATTGATTGTGAGCAGCAGTTGGTACGGGTTCGGACTCTGAGTGGGCGAGCATTGGTGATTCATGGGGAGAGACCGCAACGTGGGTCGGTTTTTTGTTCTGCAGCGAGGGCCAGACGCTATCTTTAGCAGGGTTGCTCCGGTTATGTCGCCTATATCATGGATACCCGGGATTACCCGTATGTGTTTCCGGAGGACTTGCCTTGGGTGCCTCCGGAGAGGTAGGTTGAGTTCAGGATTGATCTGGTTCCTGGTGCGGCTCTGATAGCCAAAGCATCGTATTGGTTGGCTCCTCCCGAGATGCAGGAGTTGTCTACATAGCTATAGGAGCTGTTAGACAAGGGGTTTATTCGACCGAGTAGTTCGCCTGGGGTAGGACCGATCTTGTTCGTGAAGAAGAAGGATGGGTTTCACCGTATGTGCATTGATTACTGGGAGTTGAATAAGGTAATAGTGAAGAACCGTTATCCACTCCCAAGGATTGATGATATTTTTGACCAGATTCAAGGTGCATCTTGGTTCTCCAAGATTGATTTGCGATCGGGTTATCATCAGATGCGGTTCAGGGATGAGGATGTGCAGAAGACAACTTTCCGGACTCGTTATGGTCATTACGAGTTCGTGGTGATGCCATTTGGGTTCACCAATGCTCCAGTCGCGTTCATGGATCTCATGAACCGCGTGTGCAGGCCGATATTGTCTGTGATAGTATTTATTGATGATATCTTGGTTTATTCCAAGACTCGGGAGCAACACGAGGAACACTTGAGGGAAGTGCTGGAGACATTGAGGACGGAGAGAATTTTCGCAAAGTTCTCCAAGTGTGAGTTCTGGTTGCGCGAGGTGTAGTTTCTGGGGCACCTTGTCAACCAAAAGGGTATTCTGGTCGATCCAGCCATGGTCGAGGCACTGATGCAGTGGGAGGTTTCGAGGTCTCCATTTGAGATTCGGAGTTTTCTTGGTTTGGTTGGTTATTATCAGAGATTCATCCAGGATTTCTCCAAGATATTAATTCCTTTGACTCGATTGACAAAGAAGACAGTTACATTTCGCTCGGGGCCTGAGCAGTAGGCAGCTTTCGAGACTCTGAGACATCGATTGTGTGAGGCGCTGATTTTGACCCTGCCAGAGAGTGTTGATGATTATTTTTTGGTTTATTGTGATGCTTCGATCACAAGTTTGGGGGCAGTGCTGATGCAGAGGGGTCGCGTGCTCGCTTACGCTTCAAGGCAGCTAAAGTGTAACGCTTGTAGATCCAGGCTAGTCATTATAGAGACAATAAGTGTTGATAACGACTTTTTGGTAGAAGATTATTTAGATTGAATAATCATAATAAAAGTCGTAGTGTATGTTACAAGGATTCTGTACATATAAAGAACGCCAAAATCCGAGTTATAACGAAGAAGTTATGGCCCGTCGAAGTTTTACAGCAAAACCGGCACGGCACCGGGAGACGTAAATAGTGAATTTACGATAGAGGAGTTTTTAACCTTAGTAATCTAAACAAAAGTTGTAGTATACGTTAAACCGAGAACATACAAAAAAAGAACGCTCAAATCTGACTTCGTATGAGGAAGTTATGAATTTTCTAAGATTTGGCATAGCAGTGCACGACCCGAAACTCGAATTTTAGTTCGAGCGGTTTTTGGCCTACGCGGCCTAAATGAGAGTTTAAGATCTCATTAATAGGAACTCAACGATAAAAATACAGACGAAAACGGAGTCCGTATGTAGAAGTTATGAATTTTACGCGGACATTTAACAGTCTAATCTCCTCCTACTGTTAAATTTAAGATCGGTCGAGAATTAGTCAACGGAGTCTAAACGAAAGTTGTATATTATGATCCCATTTACACGTGGATATAAATAACGTCGAAAACGGAGCTCGTATACGATAGTTATGATTTTTCTAAGTCGGGAGGGTGCTGTGCGAGTTTGGATGACGTGGCGCGATCACAGCCGTTGCTTTCTCCCAAGAAAAGCCATCAGATGATGACACATGACACTGAATCGGCGAGTCAGTGACCCAACTTGGCGAGTCCAGCTGCCTGGCAGCCTATAAATAGAGGTGTCGGGTTCCCTCATTCTTCACACCATTCCAACCTCTTCTCTCTCTCTCTAAACTCTCTCTCTAGCCCCCAAAACCCCCCCTAAGCCTAGGTAAACCTCCTAGCACCCGAAGGAAGCCCCGAGAAAAGAGCCTTTCGGCTCAGAAACGCTGCTCCAAGCAGAGCCCGGTTTTGAGAAAAAACCCGTTGTAAGTAAGCTACGCCTACCCTATCTTTAGTATAACTTATGTTTCAATATAGTAATGTTAGTAGGACCTTATGATAATTATTTGGGCTATTATTATGAGTTATATAAGTGTCTTTATAATATCTTTTTTAACCGCTTGGGTTGCTGGATTCAGAAATGCATTATGCCAAAATGATCCTGCCCTCCGGTGTTCCATGTTTGGCCCCTGTCTGTACATAGTGGGTGAAGAGTATAGTTTAACACTTATATAATAGTAATAATAGTTAGATTATTAATTAGTCTCGTCGAACCTTAGACTAAACTCTAGTGGTAATGATACTAGGTTTTGTCGAAAGAAGTTGTTTTAAGTAAACGAAGCGTTGTCCGAGTACCGAGTCACCACCTTATCAGGTGAGTGCATAGTTACTTTCATCTTACACATAGATATGAAGTATTTTAATATAAATTACGTGCTATGTGTGCATATTGTCTGAATACTTGCTGTCTATGCTGAATGAAAGATTTTATACATGTTTTAAATGATTTAAATTGTATATGTATTTTATATCTACAAAATATGTTGGGTAAAACATGGGTAGATGAAATATGAATTAAATGTTGAGATAAGAGGTGATATAGACCATGAGATAAGGGTGAGAGCTGAACAGTGAGAGAATCCTTTTACCCAAGCGTGGCCCCGTCATCTAGAAGAGTATGGATGACAATCACGGACTATTCTAGACAGTCCAGTGAAACACTAGCAGGCTCGCAGCCTGTAGGTGTTGTGAACGATGTGGTCACCCGGTGTACTCTAAACCCTGGCGATCATGCAGACTTGGTGCCTAAACCTTGGCGATCATGCAGACTTGGTGCCTAAACCCTGGCGACCATGCAGACTTGGTGCCTAAACCCTGGCGACTATGCAGACTTAGTGTCCGTTGTGTAAACCGTGGCAACGATGAACTTCGTGTCGATTCCTTAGGATGATCCTTAGGAATGAATGAACGAGGAATAGCTGATTCTTAGGTTAGTTCCTTAAGAGTAAGAAGATAATGGGGATGGGTAATTGGGTTGATTTTTTGATGTTTAAACATAATAATTATATTATTGTGGGTTGAAAACCCTATGTACTCACCAGGTTTCCCAACCTGACCCACTCAGTTTATTTGTATCACAGGTGTCTATATGAAGTTACATTACACTGAGAGATTAAGGAGATGTAAATCACTACTGATAATGAATGTAAGTTCTGTTTATGCTTATGTTTCTGTATTGACGATGACATCCCAATGTTTTAAAAATGAATAAAACACATTTCTTCGGAAATGCTTGATAACGTATTTATCATGTTTTTCTGGGAACAAATTCCGCAACACTTTTCTTTAAAAGGTTACTCTGATTTTCAAAATAAAGCATAAACAAATCGGTCTTTTCTAGCCGTGAAAATGGGGATGTCACATAAAGCCTCATGAGGTGAATTATCTGAAGCATGATTTGGAGTTGGGGGCCATGGTTTTTCTGACAACCCGAACCTTTTTCCGTTTTTGTTATCTTAATTCCGTTAATAAAATTTGAATATTATTAAGTTTCCCTCAAAACTTCGTGGTTTAGGAAATCATCTAGTGTTATATAATTAAATTTATATAAGCGATTCGGAACCAAATCACGCGAAAACCCAAAGTTCTTGAGAAACAAATCAGTTTTTGGCCTAAGTCAGTGTATGGCCGCACACCTGTGTACGGCCGCACACCCGTGTACGGCCGCACACCCGTTCACGGCTGGTGCCAGGTGGACCCCACCACCGATCATACCCCCAGCCTATAAATACAGGACCCCCACCCTCATTTGAACACTTTTGGCCGAAAACTCTCTCTAGAACTTCTGACCGTACACACTAAAAACACCTCTTTTCTTCCAAAAAAACATCAAAAATCGTCATTTGGAATCGATTGGGAGCATCTGGAACGCATTTTCTTCGAAATCAAACACCCTTGTTCTTGAGTGTACGACCGTACACCCTTCAAATCTGCAAAGGGTCGTACACCCCTCAAAGAAGAGTTCACGGCCGTACACCCTGTTTACGGCCGTACACTGCCTGTCCAGCCGTACACCCCTATTCACGGCCGTACACGCCTCTTAAGCAGTGAAAAACTCGTTTTCTCGATTCAATCAAGTCCCGGTAACATTCCTTAAACGAAAGCAAGTGTTTTCCTAACACTTTATCTAACGAAATCGCTAATTTAGATACATTATGTATTTAATTGTTATTAGGATTCCGTTAGGTGCCACACAACAACTCGAGGGTCTTCATTCCAGTCCATTGATTCAACACTTGTACACAACTAACTGTGAGTTCATACCCCTATATCTTTACTGTTTTTAACGTTTTCAGGGGGGAATACAAGCCAAACATAAATGATTTTGTGAAACTTATACAAAAGGATTTCAATGAACTTAAAACGGATACAATTGATAAAATCATATAGTTTCTATATTTTCATAAAATATATAAATATCTTATCCCTTTTGTACTATGTTGAGCATCAGGGGAGTTTTCATCATAATCACAGAGTTTTCAATGTAAAACATGAATTGAATACATGAATGAACATATAAACTATAATAGGTATAGGTTATGGAAGAAATAACATATCAATGTACAAATCATAGATTCAATGCAACCAGATATAAAAACTATATAATGTGTAGTTTATGAGGTATATAGACACCAAGTTAAATTCAATGGATTCATTTTATTCTACATGTAATCGTTAGTATAGCATTTTATGAGTGAACATTCTTCGCGTACTTACTTAAGTACTAACAAAAGCCCTGAGATTATAACCAGAGTCTCCTGGAAGGAGAACGTGAGTTTGTGTATAGATCTATACGGGATTGACAACCCCGCATCATAACTGTTAGCTACAGTTAGGCCGGCACGCCTGGGTGACAAAGTCATTTCGATTCTGACGCCTGAAGAACGTCGTTCAGGCAATTCAATGGTCAAGTATGGTTATAACAACTCATAAATTTGGTACTAAAAAAATACGATTAAGGTATGAATGGTAATAATTTTAATTAGTTTTATTATAAAGTAATAAGACTACTATACATATTACAGTTTTCAAAGCCTTTCGAACTTATTATACATACGGGTGATAATCAGGGTTTTTCTCGTAAAAGAGGTTTCTTATTCAATTAAACAATGCATTCAATGAGATTCAGTAATGAATATTCATAGTTAGTTCTATAACACTTTAATTTATGCATCAGGGTCACGTATGAAGAATATTCGATAGACTGTGGAATATGTGATTTCCGCCTCATTTCCTGTTCCTTGTTTGGTTGTGGACTTAGGGAAGATCCACATAATCCACTGTCTGTTCGAATATTGGTTTATATGTGACTAGTATGAACTAAGTAGTCATAGAAAGAACTGGTTTATCAAACTTCAATAAAAGAAAATAATGGATTTTCTTGGAAACAAATGAACATGTTCATAGATTTATTAACAGATTTTCTCTTCAAAACATACTTATGAACTCACCATCTTTATGCTGATACTCTTTCAAAACTGCTTGTATTCTCAGGAAATCAGTAGACAGGTACCTCCTGGAGTTTTTAGAAGACGGAGCGTATAGAGTCACGTCTTTTTTTTATTATATTTTTGATGTCTAAAAACATGAATCAAACTGATGTAAACCCTTTTCATATATGTATTCAATGTATTGGTTGTGTTTACTATGATTGCTATTATACAATTGTTATGATACTACACATGACGTCATCCACCCCCGAACGTTTCCGCCGTTCCGGTTTGGGAGTGTGACAGATTGGTGTCAGTGCTATTGTTTATAGTGAACTAAGTATACCGAACCTTACATGGTATACAACTATAAACACTAAGGGGCTGAAGTGCTCTGAACTAAAAGTATAGTTTTAAAATATAAGTATTTTACAAGAAGTATACAAGTATACATACATACCAGAAGCCGTACCATAAGTAGAACAAAACAAAAGTAATTAGATGTTGGACACTGCGGTTAAACCTGGATAGTTATGTAATCATGTCTGGGATCAATATAGCCTGATCAACTATATTTATTTGAGACATGACCAACATGTGTCTGGGAGTGATCGTGGTGTTGCAGCAAGCCTAAAACTTACTAAGCTATATACATTCAGATATCGATAGAACAGAACATACAACTTAAAATACTATAGGAGTATTTTAGATAGACCCGAATACAGTATAGAGATTCATTCCAAGTGTTGCTACGTATTCCTTTCTAGCGATAGCTTACTTGTATTAGCAACCTTTCTCTGTTTATTGCTTTGTAGAACACTATATCTATCAGGTTGGGATATATCTTGTTTTATATATCTCTTGATTCTAAAATCTAGGGGACTTACCATCCTCTTCTTCATTAATTTTTAGAAACAAGATGCCTCCCAGAAAGAGACCCAACAGGAAGAACAACAATCCCCCAACAAATCCAACGCCACCACCTCCTCAGTTCGACCCAGCTATGTTCCAGGCAGCAGTTACGGCTGATGTGGCTGTAGCGACGTCGCATATAAATCAGGGAAGCTCTGGTGGATCCGGAGGTGGACCTGATTCCGAAAGCTAGGGTGGAGGTCAGGGACATCAAAAGGAGTGTTCCTATAAGGACTTCATGAATGCCAAACCCAAATCCTTCGACGGCAATGGAGGAGTTATTGCCTTAACCCGATGGTTCGAGAAGATCGAATCCATCTTCGAAATCTGTGCTTGTTCTGAGACAAGCAAGGTGAAGTTTGCCGCTTGCACCATCACTGACAGATTGACTTGGTGGAATAGCCGAGTCAAATCCCTAACTCTGCCAGTAGCGAATGCCATGGGTTGGGAGAGTCTGAAAGAACGAATGATTGTTGAATATTGTCCAAGGGGCGAGATGCAGAAGTTAGAGCACGAGCTCTGGAACTTGAAAATGAAGGGTTCCGACATTGTTGCATACACAGCTAGATTCTGCGATCTGGCTCTCCTATGTCCGGGAATGGTCACCCCGGAAAGCAAGAAGATAGAAAGATACATTTGGGGATTGACTCCCCCAACTCAAGGAAATGTCTTGGCCGCTAAGCCTACCACTTTCGACAGCGCCAAGTGTCAGGCGCAGACCCTAATAGATCACGGGGTTGATCTTGATGCAGCCATGACTATTCCTGAACCACCAAAGGAGAGTGGGGGGAAGAAGAAGAAATTCTGGAACAAGAGTAAGGGCCAGTCTTCACAGGAGCCCTCCAAGAGACAACAAACAGTGGCAGTCCACGCTGCTACTACTCCTGCTGCAGTTCCTACTACTCCAACAACTCCCAGCCGCTATGCTAGAAATCTACCTTTGTGAAACAAATGCAACTTCCATCATTTGGGAGTTTGTAGAGAAATGCAATGCAACAGATGTGGCAGAAAGGGGCATACAGCGCGATTCTGCAAGACACCAGCTCAACCGACCAACCAGGCAGCTGAAGCGGGCATGGGTCAAGCCTGTTATGGCTATGGGGAGGTTGGACACTTCAAAAGAAATTGCCCCAAGGCAACAATAGGTGGTAACACAGGTAGGGTGTTGGCGATGGGCCAGGAGGAGGCAGTTGCTGATCCCACAGTTGTTACGGGTACGTTCCTCCTTGACAACTCTTATGCATGCATTCTTTTCGATTCTGGTGGGGAGAGGAGTTTTGTTAGTCATGAATTCAAACACCTACTCAAATGTAAATCCCAACCTTTAACCGAAACATTTACCGTCGAGATGGCTAACGGAAAGAAAGAGGGCACTAACGACATATTCATAGGTTGTACCCTTACCTTAAACGATCATTCCTTCCCCATCGATCTTATGCCGGTATCCATAAAAAGCTTTGGTTTCATCATTGGTATGGATTGGTTGAGCCCCAATCGTGCCGATATCCTTTGTTATGAAAAATCCATCCGTCTCAATTTTCCCTCTGGCAAAACTCTCGTAGTTTATGGCGATAAACTCAGCTCAAACCTTCGTATCATTCCTGCATTCAAGCCCAGAAATACCTGCGAAAGGAGTGCCATGCATTCCTAGCCAATGTCGTTAACGAAAAGCAGGAAGTTAAGGACCTCGAGAGAATCCCCGAAGTCTGCAACTTTCCAGATGTCTTCCCCGAAGATCTTCCAGGAATCCCTCCCGAGCGCCAAGTCGAGTTCCGTATCGACTTAATCCCCGGAGCTACTCCCGTAGCTAAATCTCCATATCGTCTAGTGCCAGCAGAAATGCAAGAGTTATCCAGCCAGATCAATGAGCTACTCAGCAAGGGATTCATTAGACCAAGTTCCTCACCCTGGGGAGCCCCGATCTTATTCGTGAAAAAGAAGGATGGATCTTTCCGGATGTGCATAGATTATCGAGAACTGAACAAGTTGACCATCAAGAACCGTTATCGCTTACCCAGAATCGGCGACCTCTTCGATCAACTTCAGGGAGCCAGTTACTTCTCGAAAATAGACCTAAGATCAGGGTACCATCAGTTGCGAGTTCATGGGAATGATGTTCCCAAGACAGCATTCCAAACTCGTTATGGACTCTACGAGTTTATAGTAATGCCCTTTGGTCTAACCAACACACCCGCGGTATTCATGGATCTGATGAATCGGGTGTGCCGCCCTTTCCTAGACAAGTTTGTAATCGTGTTCATTGATAATATACTTGTCTACTCTCGGAGCGAGGAAGATCATAGACAGCACTTGAGACTAGTGTTAGAAACACTAAGGGCGGAGAAACTTTATACAATGTTTTCAAAGTGCAAATTTTGGATCCGGAAAGTAACATTCCTCGGTCACGTGGTTAGCGAGGAAGGCATACATGTGGACCCTTCCAAGATCAAAGCAATTGAGAATTGGTCAGCACCGAAGACGCCCATAGAAATCCGTCAATTTTTGGGTCTCGCTGGCTACTATCGCAGATTTATCCAGAATTTCTCCAAAATTGCTAAGCCTTTAACCACCCTAACACAGAAAGGTGTAACCTTTAGTTGGGGAGAAAAGCAAGACACTGCGTTTCAAACATTAAATCAGGCCCTATGCAGCGCACATATCCTGTCTCTGTCCGAAGGGACGGAGGACTTCGTCGTCTACTGTGATGCATCCAGTCATGGCCTAGGCTGTGTGCTTATGCAGCGAGGAAAGGTTATTGCCTATGCCTCGAGACAGCTGAAAACACATGAAGTCAATTATACAACTCACAATCTAGAGTTGGGAGCAGTGGTCTTTGCATTAAAGATATGGAGACATTATCTCTACGGAACCAAGTTCACTGTCTTCACCGACCATAAGAGCCTACAACATATCTTTGATCAGAAAGAGTTAAACATGAGGCAGCGACGATGGGTAGAGCTACTCAGTGATTACGAGTGCGAAATACACTATCATCCTGGCAAGGCCAATGTAGTAGCCGATGCCCTTAGCCGAAAAGAGTATTTAGGTCGTAGAGTGAAGGCACTGACGATGACCATCCCTTCCCAATTATCCGCACAAATCAGAGAGGCTCAGCTGGAAGCCTTAAAACCAGATAACAGGTCGGATGAAGCCTTGAGAGGAATGGAAAAGAACTTAGAGGTCAAGGGAGACGGAGTTTACTATTTCATGAACCGGATCTGGACCCCAAAGTATGGCGGTTTCAGGGAGGTTGTCATGAACGAAGCTCACAAGACTAGATACTCCGTTCACCCAGGTTCAGATAAGATGTATCTGGATCTCAAACAACTCTATTGGTGGCCGAACATGAAAGCAGAGATCGCTACCTTCATGGGCAGGTGCCTGACTTGCTCTAAGGTGAAAGTAGAATATCAAAAGCCCTCAGGTCTACTCCAGCAACCAGAAATACCTGAGTGGAAGTGGGAAAGGATTACAATGGATTTCATCACAAAGTTGCCCAAGTCTCCGTGTGGGCATGACACCATCTGGGTAATTGTCGACCGACTGACTAAATCCGCCCACTTCCTGCCAATCAAGGAAAATTTCAAAATGGAGAGACTTACACAAATCTACATTCGAGAGATAGTCCGCCTTCATGGTGTGCCTGTATCCATTATCTCCGATCGAGATAGCAGGTTTTCCTCGAGATTTTGGCAGTCACTGCAGAAGGCTCATGGAACTAAACTGGATATGAGCACGGCTTATCATCCACAAACAGACGGGCAGAGTGAGAGGACCATTCAGACATTGGAAGATATGTTGAGAGCCTGCTTCATCGACTTCGGCATGTCGTGGGACACTCATATGCCCTTGGTCGAATTTTCCTACAACAACAGCTACCATACCAGCATCAAGGCTGCGCCGTTCGAAGCCCTCTATGGCCGTAAGTGCAGATCCCCTCTGTGCTGGGCTGAGGTGGGTGATACGCAGTTAGCCAAGGGTCAAGTCCCCGATAGTACTCTCACAGGCCCAGAAATCATCCGAGAGACTACCGAAAAGATCATACAAATCCGGTAACGATTGAAAGCTTCAAGAGATAGACAAAAGAGATACGCCAATAAGAGACGAAAACCCTTGGAGTTCCAGGTTGGTGACCGTGTTCTTTTGAAGGTCTCACCCTGGAAAGGCATGATATGCTTCGGAAAGTGTGGAAAGCTGAATCCAAGATACATTGGACCATTCGAGATCATCGCAAGGATCGTTCCCGTAGCACACAAACTTCGTCTACCCCGAGAACTTAGCAACGTACATCCCGTATTCCACGTGTCGAACCTAAAGAAGTGTCTGTCCGATGAGACACTTGTGATACCCCTCGATGAGATCGAACTAGACGAGAATTTACACTTCATGGAAGAACCCGTAGAAATCATGGACCAGGAAGTCAAACGAACGAAACAAAGTCGTATCCCGATAGTGAAGGTTCGCTGGAATGCCAAACGAGGACCTGAGTTCACTTGGGAGCGCGAGGATTCAATGAAATAGAAGTATCCCCATCTCTTCCCGAGCCCATGATTTGTATTCTATGATTGAATTTCGGGACGAAATTCCCTCTAATGGGGGGATGATGTGACAACCAGAACCTTTTTCCGTTTCCGTTATCCTAATTCCGTTAATAAAATTTGAATATTATTAAGTTTCCATCAAAACTTCATGGTTTAGGAAATCATCTAGTGTTATATAATTAAATTTATATAAGCGATTCGGAACCAAATCACACAAAAACCCGAAGTTCTTGAAAAACAAATCAGTTTTTGGCCTAAGTGAGTGTATGCCCGCACATATGTGTACGGTCGCACACTCGTGTACGGCCGCACACCCGTGTATGGCCGCACACCCGTTCACGGCTGGTGCCAGGTGGACCCCACCACCGACCATACCCCCAGCCTATAAATACAGGACCCCCGCCCTCATTTGAACACTTTTAGCCGAAAACTCTCTCATTCTCTCTCTAGAACTTCTGACCGTACACACTAAAAACACCTTTTTCTTCCGAAAAACATCGAAAATCGTCATTTGGAATCGATTGGGAGCATCTGGAACGCATTTTCTTCGAAATCAAACACCCTTGTTCTTGAGTGTACGGTCGTACACCCTTCAAATCTGCAAAGGGTCGTACACCCCTCAAAGAAGAGTTCACGGCCGTACACCCTGTTTACGGCCGTACACTGCCTGTCCAGCCGTACACCCCTATTCACGGCCGTACACGCCTCTTAAGCAGTGAAAAACTCGTTTTTTCGATTCAGTCAAGTCCCAGTAACATTCCTTAACCGAAAGCAAGTGTTTTCCTAACACTTTATCTAACGAAATCGCTAATTTAGATACATTATGTATTTAATTGTTATTAGGATTCCGTTAGGTGCCACACAACAACTCGAGGGTCTTCATTCCAGTCCATTGATTCAACACTTGTACACAACTAACTGTGAGTTCATACCCCTATATCTTTACTGTTTTTAACGTTTTCAGGGGGAATACAAGCCAAACATAAATGATTTTGTGAAACTTATACAAAAGGATTTCAATGAACTTAAAACGGATACAATTGATAAAATCATATAGTTTCTATATTTTCATAAAATATATAGATATCTTATCCCTTTTGTACTATGTTGAGCATCAGGGGAGTTTTCATCATAATCACAGAGTTTTCAATGTAAAACATGAATTGAATACATGAATGAACATATAAACTATAATAGGTATAGTTTATGGAACAAATAACATATCAATGTACAAATCATAGATTCAATGCAACCAGATATAAAAACTATATAATGTGTAGTTTATGAGGTATATAGACACCAAGTTAAATTCAATGGATTCATTTTATTCTACATGTAATCGTTAGTATAGCATTTTATGAGTGAGCATTCTTCGCGTACTTACTTAAGTACTAACAAAAGCCCTGAGATTATAACCAGAGTCTCCTGGAAGGAGAACGTGAGTTTGTGTATAGATCTATACGGGATTGACAACCCCGCACCATAACTGTTAGCTACAGTTAGGCCGGCACGCCTGGGTGACAAATTCATTTCGATTCTGACGCCTGAAGAACGTCGTTCAGGCAATTCAATGGTCAACTATGGTTATAACAACTCATAAATTTGGTACTAAGAAAATACGATTAAGGTATGAATGGTAATAATTTTAATTAGTTTTATTATAAAGTAATAAGACTACTATACATATTACAGTTTTCAAAGCCTTCCGAAGTTATTATACATACGGGTGATAATCAGGGTTTTTCTCGTAAAAGAGGTTTCTTATTCAATTAAACAATGCATTCAATGAGATTCAGTAATGAATATTCATAGTTAGTTCTATAACACTTTAATTTATGCATCAGGGTCACGTATGAAGAATATTCGATAGACTGTGGAATATGTGATTTCCGCCTCATTTCCTGTTCCTTGTTTGGTTGTGGACTTAGGGAAGATCCACATAATCCACTGTCTGTTCGAATATTGGTTTATACGTGACTAGTATGAACTAAGTAGTCATAGAAAGAACTGGTTTATCAAACTTCAATAAAAGAAAATAATGAATTTTCTTGGAAACAAATGAACATTTTCATAGATTTATTAACAGATTTTCTCTTCAAAACATACTTATGAACTCACCAGTTTTGTGCTGATACTCTTTCAAAACTGCTTGTATTCTCAGGAAATCAGTAGACAGATACCTCCTGGAGTTTTTAGAAGACGGAGGGTATAGAGTCACGTCTTTTTCTTTTGATTATATTTTTGATGTCTAAAAACATGAATCAAACTGATGTAAACCCTTTTCATATATGTATTCAATGTATTGGTTGTGTTACTATGATTGATATGATATAATTGTTATGATACTACACATGACGTCATCCACCCCCGAACGTTTCCGCCATTTCGGTTTGGGGGTGTGACAATTTTGCCCTCAAGATTTGGCGGCATTACCATTATGGGATTCGTTGTACTATTTACACGAATCACAAGAGCTTGAGGTATTTGATGGACCAGCCGAATCTGAATATGAGGCAGCGTCGATGGTTGGATCTGGTGAAGGATTAGGAATGCGAGATCCTTTATCACCTCACAGTCTGAAAGATAGCATAAAATAATGTTGCTTCAAGAGTCAACTCTACAGGTCACCAATACAACAAATAGTGACCTAAACTCAAACTACAACTCAAAATACCCAAAATACCCCTAGGTCAAAATCCTGGTCAAATGTCAAAAGTCAAAAAGTCAACGAGTCAACTTATACTAAGTACGCTCGACATAATCAGCCATTATGCCCAGTGTAGTGCACCCGTGGTCCGAGGGGTCCCAACCAGGTATGCACAACGTACCTCTAGGTACACCCAGCGTACTCGGCTGACCTCCTTTTTCTATATTAAGTGCTTATTCTATTAAGATACCACGTCTAAAACTCAAATCTAGTTCCAAGTAACTTTCTAAGTCATAAAGTTTCCAGATTTATGACTTTCAAAGGCTAGAAAGGGTCCAACAACTAAACTCTAACTTAATACAAAAACAAAACCTCATATCTCATGCATGAAGAAAGGAAAGGGACCAAGTGATGGGTTTTGAGCATTCTAACACTCCTATGGTGTACATGCAACCCTAGAAACCTTGGATCTATGTTTTCTCTAATATACATGCAAATTTGATTTTCCAAGGTTCTCATCCTAACTATCATGTGATTGGGGTACATGTAATATAAAAAACTAGTAGAATGACATACCTTTCTTGTTGCTTGAGTTCCTTAAGACCTTGTGAGCCTAGCACCCCAAATGCGATGCCTCAAATGCTTCACACAACACCACAACTCTTGGAATAACTTGAGAGAAGTACACTTGTGCACAAATTCGGCTAGCCCTCCTTTCTTAGTCTTAGTGGCCGATTTTTTCTTGCCATGGGGTTCTTTATATAGTGTGCTACATGTAGGGTTACACCATGTAAACCCTAATGTGCATGGCTTTTCATTTCCTCCATGACCCATGGGTTTTAACCTCCATGGAGCACCCAATGAGACTTAGCCCAATCTAGTGAATCATGGATCATAAGCCTGATGGGTTTTGTATACTACAACATCCTATGGTGCACATACAACCCTAAATACCTTGGATCTATGTTTTCACTAATTATACATGCAAATGGTTTCCAAGGCATTCAACCTATAACTAGCATGCATTTGACATAAACCATATAAGATACTAGTTAGGGTAACATACCTTTTATGTAGCTTGAAGTCTTGATGTATTTGGCCTTAAGAGCTTAGCCCCAATAGTGTGGAAGCCTCAAATGAAGTCACAACACATCATGGACAAAGGATGAAACTTGAGAGAGAATTCATACACACCAAAACCATCCATATCCTCCAAGAACACATTAGTGGTGATTTTGGCTATGCAGTAACATATTTATATGTGGAATTCCAAAGGTCATGGGTTAACCCAAACCCATACCCATGGGTTTATGATCCATGGTTCATGTGGCTCAACTCTTTATGTATCCATACATAAACTTGATCCAACATGGATTATAATCCCAACACATATAAATATAACTAATTACCATAATTAGTCCCCATAGATTTAATTAGTCTCTTTTGATCACTAAATTAATTCCAAATTAATTCTTGATCAATACTAATTAAAACACATGATTTCATATTAATATATTAGAACTTACAATATATTAATAAATCATACATAACCTTCTTTCAAGAGTCTATCCTAACAAATTGTCCTGGTGATATGCAACCCAAATGGACCATGCTACTCTCGGGTCAAGTACATACCAATAATAGTTATGGGCTTAGACATCTAATCCAACAGTCTCCCACTTGGATAAGTCTAAAACTATTATTGCAAGTATGACTCCAAAATCCGACTAGCAATCGTAGCTCTTAAAAGTCGTTGTCGAACTCTGACCTAGTCAATGACTTGTCCATTAGATAAGGGATCATATATTCCTCCATTCTAGATTTCATATGGACTGAGACATTGATTATAATCATTCTCTCTGTCCATTTGTTGCTTCCCGATTTCCGATTTATGACGACTGACTAATTGAACAAATTCAAATCAGTCCAGGCCCGGCCGAGCACTTACGTTTGTCATCACTAAATCATTGAGGGGCCCACAGATATCGCTTTTATCCCTCCAAGGGTAAAAGGAATGGATAAACTTCGACTCATATGTTTGTACTAACTACATGTTGAATCATACACAAAGGCACGTTTTATAACATCAAGTTACTGATGCATTTTCGTACAATCAATGTACAACCAACTCATAGTCAACAACTCATATCTCTAGGTTTAAGGAATATAAGATATTATCGTCTCATGATCACTCGTGATAAAATCCATGAAGTGAGTCAAATGAGCGTGGGTTTAATCCAATACTCGAATCTTATTCCAGGAGCACTCATGAATGTTGCAGCAACTTTTGCTATGTCAAACACTTTAGACATCTACAAGCCCAGTTCATGACAGTCTTAATTCATACCTACTTCCAAAGTATAATTGACTGTGGAGAGTTTGAATAACCTAGTTATTCGGGAAGTCAAAACATGCAAAGTGAAACACAAGAATAATTAAATCCAATATGGTCTCAGAACTTATGAATATAAATAAAACAACTTTTATTTATCACTATATTGATTACACATTATTCATTGTATAATGTTTCGAATAATCAACTTAATACTTGAACTGAAACAATAGTCATGCCATGCTCCAAGCATGCACACTATGTTTGTCCAAACAATAGTTATGCCATACTCCAAGTATGCACACTATGTTTGTCTATGATCCTTACTTTGTGAAATAGACCAATTAAACATGATTCCAATGATGCTCATTTCACAATCCCAAATCCTTACCGCAAATGTAAGAATACAAGATCTTTGCCATTTACTGAAATATGTTAGATTCTAAACTTATATGCATTGATCCTCTTGTAATGACTATGCACAAAAGTCACAAAGACTTGGCAACAAACATTTACAAAGTATTCCAATGGAGAGCAATTCCATGGAACCGAAGTCTCACATTCAAAGTACATTCCTTTGAACATCATTCCTGCATTAAGTTTTTCTAATCTTACACAGATTTAATGAATAACTTCCACTTATGGAAACATTTCCACATTCCCATTTTGACTATCACTTCTGAACAAGAGGTGCCTCCTTTCAGAATATGTCAATATGATCCTTCCAAAATTAACACTATACTTCCAATTGTCCATGAGCAACCAATCTTTGGTAAACCTCAGATTTTCCTCGACAATTGCTTAATCATTTTAGTCATATCCAGTTCTAGTACTTTTTCCCTCTTAATGCTCTATGCATTTGGAAAAATTTAGAACAGATGAATATTACAGCACATGTAATCGATCCTATACTCGAAGCATATGGGACACGATTCATGATGTTTCTCATAAAGACACGATACTAGACCAGTCTTTTGCTATAATATTCCTATTCCTATTTGCCATGTTCTCATAATTCAGATTATGAAAAGGGATGCCATAATCATAATCGAATTTTAGAACGCAAATAATGTAATTATGACTAAATTTGATTAAAAACTCACAATCTAAGCTTATAGAATTGGAATGAAGTATAATTTCCTCTCCCTTAATTATAGCAAACAATTTTTCAAACCCTGCAAAGTACATTGTGCATATTGAAACTTTTGTTTTCTATAATTAACATTGCTAAATTGCAACACCTAACATAATAATCATGCTCCCACTAACATGATAATTATTAACATAACACTTATGCTCCCACTAGCTTTGACATGTATCCAGAAATCAGCTGGACTTCTAGAAATCAATACTTTATTGACTTTCTTACCAAAGTTCAGATTTCTGATACGAGATGTGTTGATAAGACTTTATTAAAACTTCCCGATTTCATACACCTTTCCTTAGATAGCTCACATGTGTGTCTAAACAATTTTTAGAACTATGAAAATGGATGCCGTAATCATAGTCTCAATTGTTTAGACCTTTGTCATTTCTCACAAGTCGATGTTAGTGTGTCGGTTAACCACACACGCTCCACTAACGACTTTGAGAATACAAATATCACAATTACTATCTACTTAAAATCTATTTAGCGAAAGCGTTTCCTCACCATTATTTTCATGAATCGGAGAGAAACCTTATGACACTTAGATTTTATGGTGTATGTGTTCCTATCCATGTGAATTTGTCATAACCACAAGAGGAAGTTAGTGATAAATCCAAACTCATATGGACTGAACTTGTTCAATCTTAACTTCTTGCCACCTGGCAGCACAAGGGCCTACCATTGCTTCCAAGTAGTTATGCAAACAATTGAGAACTCATAGAACTCACATGCATAGTCAACTTTAACTGGAATGGGAATAGAAATAAGAATATGTCAACACGATAGGTTATAAACCTTAAGTCATGTGCTAGTGATAAACAATATCCTTGCTTAGTTCTTGAAACTTTTCAATATCTTTAAGACTCCCACTAACCTCTTGACATATAAGATTCTCTTGTCAAGAATCATTCCTTGACAAAGCAAATATTCAAGAGTTGGTGCGGATTCTTATCAAGACAAACACTTCACACAATTGGCCTTAGTTGGTCTTTGCTTTATCCAAAACATCACAACTCACCAATTTCAAATGTACAAGAGTAGAAAACATTTTGCTCTACATTTGATAAGTGTTTTAAACCTTTTTAACATTGCAAGCTTTATACCTTTCCCAGAAGCTCTGAGGTGAAATAGCCACAGATCTAGCAGCTCCTTCTCGTCTCTTGGCTTGGAATCCTTCTCCTCTCTTCAAAAAGATGCACCAAACACTCAAGGTTAGCTCAAATCTCTCTCTCTCTCTAAGCTCACATGCCAAATAGGGTCTACTCTCAGGGAGGTATAGCCGCAATTGAGGCTATAAGTGCCCTTAAATAGGCCCCAAACCTGGGGATTTAGGGTTTCTCATCACAACGTCTACTCGGCGAGTCGGCTCTCGGACTCGTCGAGTAGGTCATTAATCCCACGTGGCGCATCGCGACTCTACTCGACGATTTGTAGCACCGACTCGTCGAGTAGCCCAATGGTCCCAAAAAAATAATTAAACAATATACCTGGAAGTCCGTATGTTACAATTCTCCCCTACTAGAATCAGACTTCGCCCTCGAAGTCATGATCTGGAAATAACTCTGCATACTGCTCTCACATCTTGGAATCCGGCTCCCAAGTCAAGTCGGACCCTCTTCGATGTTACCACTGGACCTGAACCAGGGGTACCTCTTTGTTCCTCAGAACCTTCACCTTTCGATCCATGATCGCAATCGGTTTCTCAATGTAATTCAGTCTCGCATCCACCTGAATGTCCTCTAACAGCACCACTGTCGTCTCATTTGCTACGCACTTCCTCAGCTGAGACACGTGGAAGGTGTTATGAATCTGGCTCAACTCCGCAGGTAGCTCCAACCGGTAAGCTACCTTACCCACTCTGGCGGTCACCTTGAAAGGACCAATGTATCGGGGCCCCAGCTTGCTCCGTTTCCTAAACCAGATCACCCCCTTACATGGGGATACCTTCAGGAGGACAAAATCTCCAACCTGGAACTCTAGCTCGGATCGTCTCCGATCTGTATAACTCTTCTGACGACTGTGGGTTGTCGGTAATCGTTGTCTGACTTGCTGAATCTGCTCGGTCGTTTTGAGCACTATCTCAGTTCTCCCCATCACTCTCTGCCCCACCTCTCCCTAACATATGGGAGTTTGACATATCCTTCCGTACAGAAGCTCGAAAGGAGGCATGCCAATACTGGAATGATGGCTGTTGTTGTACGAAAACTCAGCCAAGGGCAAATAAGTGTCCCAACTTCCACCGAAGTCCATAACACATGTACGCAGCATGTCCTCGAGCGTCTGAATTGTCCACTCATTCTGTCTGTCTGTCTGAGGGTGGTAAGTTGTACTGAAGTGCAGTCGGGTACCCAACTCCTCATGAAACTTCTTCCAGAACCTGGAAGTAAAACGCACATCCCGATCTGACACTATCGATGTCGGTACCCCAAGCTGTGCCACCACCTCCCGTACGTAGATCTCGGCCAACCTTTCTGCAGAAGAGCTCTCACTAATAGCAAGGAATTGAGCACTCTTAGTCAACCGGTCTACAATCATCCAAATTGCGTCAACCCCATGCGCAGTTCTTGGTAACTTGGTGATAAAATCCATGGTAATCTGTTCCCACTTCCACTGGGGAACCTCTAGTGGCTGCAGCTTGCCATGAGGACGCTGGTGCTCGGCCTTAACCCGACGACAGGTCAAGCACCTCTCAACTACCCATACCACATCTCTCTTCATACAGGGCCACCAATAATCCCTTTTCAGATCCAAATACATCTTCGTGGCTCCCGGGTGGATCGAGAATCTCAATCTATGTGCCTCCTCCAATAATACACGGCGGGCTCCACCTGTATAGGGCACCCAAATCCGCCCATGGAAAGTCATAAGCCCATGACTATCCGTCACCAACTCGGAAACCTGCCCAATCACCCGCTCTCTCTTGTGGTTCTCTGGTTTTACCGCCTCCACCTGAGCCTCTCGGATGGTATCTAAGACTGGAGTCATCACCATCATCCTCATACACACATCCCGGATCGGAGCACTCTCGGCTCTGCGACTCAAGGCGTCGGCTACCACATTAGCCCTGCCTAGGTGATATAAGATCTCGCAGTCGTAGTCCTTCACTACATCCAACCATATCCTCTGCCTCATGTTAAGGTTGGGCTGATCCATAAAGTACTTCAGGCTCTTATGGTCCATGTATATGGTACACCGAACACCATAAAGATAGTGACGCCAAATCTTGAGGGCGAACACCACCGCCCCCAACTCCAGATCGTGGGTGGGATATCTCGTCTCATGAGGCTTCAGCTGCCTCGATGCATATGCTATCACGTGCCCCCTCTGCATCAACACTGTGCCCATCCCAGCTATAGAAGCATTGCAATAAACCACAAAGTCCTCCACTCCCTCGGGAAGGGCTAACATCGGGGTTTCGCACAACCTCTGGCGAAGGGTCTCAAATAAGGTCTGCTGCTCGGGACCCTAAGTAAAGGCAACACCCTTTCAAGTCAACCTGGTGAGAGGAACGGAAATCTTGGAGAAATCTCTGATGAACCTCCGATAGTAGCCGGCTAAACCCAAAAAACTCTTGATCTCGGCACCTCCCAACTCATAATTGCCTCAATCTTGGCCGAGTCGACCAAAATCCCATTCTGATTAATGAGATGTCCCAGGAACTGGACCTATCGTAACCAGAAATCACACTTGGAGAATTTGGCATATAGCCTCTCCAACCTCAAAACTCCTAGAACCTCTCTAAAATGCTCCTCGTGCTGCTTCTTGGACCTCGAGTACACAAGAATATCGTCGATGAACACAATCACCGATTGATCCAACATGGGCCTGCACACCCGGTTCATGAGGTCCATGAACGTTGCCGGTGTGTTGGTGATCCCAAAAGGCATCACCACAAACTCGTAGTGCCCATAACGAGTCCTAAAAGCCGTCTTCGGAATATCCTCATCGCAGACTCTCATCTGATGATATCCGGATCTCAAATCAATCTTGGAGAACCAAGACGCCCCCTGCAACTGATCAAACAAATCGTCAATCCTCGAAAGTAGATAACGGTTTTTGACCGTCAACTTGTTCAACTCCCGATAATCAATGCACATCCGGTGTGAACCATCCTTTTTCTTGACAAAAAGGATCGGAGACTCCCCATGGCGAGCTACTCGGTCTGATGAACCCTTTCCCTAGTAGCTCCTGGAGCTGTGAGGATAACTCCTGCATCTCTGGCGGCACAAGGCGATAGGGTGCCTTGGCAATAGGCACCGCACCCGAAATCAAATCAATCCGGAACTCCACCTACCTCTCGGTAGGCACCCCCGGCAACTCCTCGGGGAAAACATCTGGAAACTCGCACACTATCGGAACCTCGAAGATAGAACTCGGTCTCCCTGAAGCAACCTGCGTATCTATCACGTATGCTAGAAAACCCATACAACCCTGTTGTAAACTCTGTCTCGCTCTGGCAGCAGAGCAGAAAGCTGATCCAGATCTAGTACCCTCGTCGTACACCGTAAGTACTCCCCCACTAGAGTCTCGTATAGTCACTAACTGTCGCTCGCAGTCTATCACAGCTCCAAATCGACTCAACCAGTCCATGCCCACAATAACACAGACATCACCCATAGCGATCGGTACCAGGTCTATCGGAAACTTAACACCAAAAATATCTAGTGTACACTCACGGATCACGTCAGTAGCAAAAACCGCATGCTCGTCGGCTATAGAAACCCTCAGAGGTCGACTCAACGCCTCATGTCGGATACTGATGTGACGACTAAATGCTACGGAAACAAAAGATCGACTCGCACCCGAGTCAAATAACACCAAAGCAGGTACAAAACTCACAAGAAAAGTACCTATACACAACACAATATAAGCTCAAAATATCTCAAATGAATAATAATAAGTATACATACCGGCCACGACGTCAGGTACTGCGCGGACCTCCTCCGATGTCAGCTGAAAGGCTCTCCCACGAACCCTCGGTGTCTCGGCCTTCGCTGGCCGACTCTCAGTAGCACGTAAGGAAGCAGGTGCAGATCCCTGGGCTGATCCCTGCACGAGCTGAGGGCACTCGGCCTTCCGGTGGCCAGTCTGGTTGCAATGGAAACAAACTGAGAACCCCTTGGGGCAATCCTTCGCCATGTGCCCCTCCTTGCCACACTTGTAGAAAATCCCCGCACGGCACGACCCCTCGTGACTCTTGCCGCACTTGCAACAAGTGCAGCCCTTCTGGCCCCCAGCTCTGGTATCAGCGGGCTTAGCCCGCTTTGTCACCAGCTGCGACTGCACTGGTCTACGGTCCCTACCCCGGGACTCCTCCTCCTCCCTGTTCTGCAGCTCAAGCTCAATCTCCCTCCTCTTGGCATTGGCCTGAAGCTCGGCCAATATCCTGTACGACGAGTTCACCACGAACTCTCGTATATCCCTCCTCAGTATGCTCTAATATCGGCTCACACGTGCCTGCTCAGTGGACACGTGCTCAGGGCAAACATCGCCCTCTCGTGAAACATTCTCGAAATCTCAGTCACTGACTCTGTCTTCTGTATGAGAGACAGAAACTCATGTGCCAAACGTTCCCTCTCCATGTAACACCTTGTTCTGAAAATGTTTGTTTATGGATTTCAGAGGCCTAGGCTAGGGACTTTTCGGTCTTTTATGGGTCTTGAAGTTTTTATTCCAGAGGTTTGGGGCCGGGGAGTGTCGCTAGAAGCGTAGGGCTTCTCGCCACCTTTTCGTGGATATAAAGTTTGTTGGAAACGGACCTCAGATAAGGAAGATGTGACACCTTGAAGTTTTTCGCATTAATGGTCCCTAATGGAAAAGTTGACAAGGAAGGACCATGCATGCAAAGTGGAAGGCGCGTGGGTACGCCCAACATAAACTGGGTTACGCCCAACGTATAAATGGATATGGTCGCGGGTGTTTTTGGCGTACGCCCAGCGTACGTCTAGTGTCCAGAAACCCTAATTTTAGGGCCAACCAATATATAAAGAACATAATGGCTCAAACCCTAGCCTCCTTATCAGCCTCCCCAACCTCAGAGAAACCCTAGGACACCTCATCTCTTCATCCTTGGGTGATTTTGACTTCAAGAAGCTCATTTTGGTGGTGTAAGCTTGGAAGAAGAAAAGAAGAAGTTGGCAAGGAAGAACTTGTGAAGTTGGAGCTCATAGATCTGGAATAGCATCATCATTTGGAACTCTTTGGAGGTATAAAGTTCATAACTTTACTTAAGGGTGCTTAGATCTAGTGAGGTTTAGTGTTGAAGTAATTTTGGTCCAAAAGGTGGAAGCTTTATAGCCCAAATCCGATTTCCAGGCCAAGGGTTGCCACCCTTGGTGCTAAATGATTCTCTAGGTCAGAAAGTTGACACCTTGATGGTCTTAATGGATTTATGCAAGAGATAAGACCATCTTCATGGAAGTAATACATCATTTTTGGAGTTTGAGCTTGTTTGGGCCAAATAAAGTCACCAAGTCAGTGACTTTATGGATTAGGACGTGGAAAAGGACCAGGATCTGTGATTGTAACTTCTGAAGTGGAGTATTAAGCACTTAATGGGAAAAGGACTTATCAGAAGGTTTACGTTGAGCGTACGTGTAGGTACGCCAGCGTACGCACCACTTAGCTAGTACGCTTAGCGTATGTGAATGCACGCCCCGCGTACTCTGTCAGTTTGGGCCATGCCTTGGGTCTTTGGGCCTTATTGGTCCATTAAAAGTCAGATAATATGGGCCAAGGAAATGTTTGGGCTTAGGGTAAGGCCCATCAAAGGGATTGGGCCAATTTAGCAAATTGGGCCATTAGTGGGCCACCAGTGGGCTTGGGAAGCTCACCTAGTGTTGGGCCTTTTTCATTATGGTTTGGGCCTTAGCTATGGACCAAGTTGGCCTAGGGGTAGAATGGTCATTCTACCATATGAAGGGTTATTGAATTGGACTAAGTGATATTTTGGTATTGATAGCTCGGGGAGCTGAAGGATCAGCGGTTCGGGAAGTTCCAGTTAGCAGCCAGAGGAGTTTTTTTTAGCAGGACTTCAGCAGTGCAAGGTGAGTCTCCTCACTGTGTGCATGGGCCTACGGCCACAATACCGGCCCATTATGTTTGTGTATAGTAGGAAGACCCGGGGGTTAGCCCTAGGCATTTTTATGATATATGTTCCGGATTACGATCCGATGCCGGGAGAGGCCTGAGGTATGTTAGTATGCTAGAGGTCTTTGTGATTCTTGCATGTGCCGGTAGTATGTTTCCGGACCAGGGTCCAATATCGGGGTAAGCCCGAGGAATGTTATATGTTGCATAGTAGAGTATACTTGTTGTCTTTGTGATACATGTATGTGCCTGGTAGGGAGGTGAGTGTGGGCGAGGTCCCGTATCTCACCACTAGCCGAGTGTGGACGGGTTCCACGACTCTTCAGTAGCAGAACAGGGGTGAGGCCTAAGGTAGGCGAGGCCTTAGAACAGGAGTACAATAGAGTATGTTTCTTTACGTGCTAGTATGTTATATGTTTATATGTGTATAGCGGCCGAGGCCCAGAGACAGGCGGGGCCTGTGAGAGACATATCTGTATACCGAGCGGGGCTCGATGCCAGGCGGGGCCTGATGCCGGGCGGGGCCCGATGCCGGAGCGAGTCCGATGTCGGGCAAGTCCCGATGCAGTGGGCGGGGGCCCAGTATGTGGTTATATGTTTGGTATTTGGTAGTATGGGGAACTCACTAAGCTTCGTGCTTACGGTTTTCAGTTTTGGCTTCAGTTACTTCCAGTAGCGGAGGGAAGAGCTCGGGATGACTGCATCGCACACACCGTTATGTTTTAGCCTGGGATATTTTACTCTGATATGATATGTTTAGACATGATACTCAGATTAAATATGTTTTGAATGCATGTTTTGACAACTATGGGTTTTATTATAGTTTTAAATTGAAAATTTTTGGTCATGATTTTTGGTTCGTTACACTCCACCGGGGGAATATACTCGTCTCAGAACATGTGAACAAACCTCTCACATGTCACTGCAGCATGATCTGCGGAGGTAAAGCTGGCTTTCACAAACTTCCACCAGTCCTTCGCTCCCAAGCGAAGCTGGTTTAGCGCAAACCGAACTCTCAAGTGATCGGGGTATGAACATGTGTAAAAACACCCCTCGATATCAGAGATCCATCTCATCGCAGGAATCGAATCCTATGTCTCATCAAACTCTGGTGGCTTCATGTTGCTGAACTCCCGGAACAACAAGGAGTCACCTCCATGTGGCCTAGCAGCGGCGATAGCTACAGTGGCGGCAGCAGCAACAGCCTTAGTGACAGTAGTGTATCGCTCATCAAACGTCTCAATCAGGGTGGTCTTAATAGACCCAAACATCTCGGGAATCTCTGCTTGGATAGCTGCGGCCACCTCCTCGTGAATCATCCTCCGAATCTCATAATCACTAGTCCCACTGCCTCCGGGGTTGTGGCGTGTACCCACCATGATGCCTCTGAAACACAACACATAAAATTATCAGAGACTCGCTCGAGCGTACTCACACTCGATCACTCCTCCTTACTTGTTCCTTAGTTTCCTAAGGATTCTTACTTGGGTTGCATACCGATCTGGTGTTTTCAGTAGTACGGGCCCAATATGTAACGCCCGTAGATCCGGGATAGTCAATTTAGAGACGATAAGCATCAAAAATGACTTTTTGATGGAAGATTATGTAGAAGGATTAATCTTAACTAAGTTGTAGTATATGTTACAAGGATTTCGTACATATAAATAACGCTGAAATCTGAGTTATAACGAAGAAGTTATGACTTGTCGAAGTTTCGCGACAGAACCGGCACGACACAACGCGACGTAAAATATGAATTTAAGATAGAGCGATATCTAGCCTTAGTGATCTAAACGAGAGTTGTAGAATATGTTAAACCGAGAGCGTACATAAAAAGAACGTCTAAATCTGACTTCGTATGAGGAAGTTATGATTTTTCGAAGTTTCGACTTAGCAGTGTACAGCCCGAAGTTCAAATATGGGATCGAGCGATATTTAGCCAAAACTTTCTAAATAAGAATCGAATATCTCATCGATAGTAGTGCAACGACAGAAAGACAGACGAAAACGGACGTCAGGCGAAGGAGTTATGAGTTTATAACGGAGTTTTCCTGTCCCGGCCTACTAAAAATAATATAATAAAAATATAATAAAAATTAAAGTCAAAATTAGCCGACGAAGTCTAAATGAAAGTTATAGATCTTGTTTTTACCTACGCGTCGATATAAAGAACGTCGAAAACGGAGTTCGTATGTGAAAATTATGAATTTCTGAAGTTCGGGGCGCGAAACCCCAAGACTGTCAGAGACCACGACGTGAAATCAGTGGTCACGACGTGGCATGTCTTCTGACGCCTCCTGGAGTCTGCCAGACCCAACTTGCGATGACGCATGCAGTAATGACCAAGCCCACGACGTGGAAACAGTGCCCACGACGTGGAAAATGAGAAATTTGCCCTATAAATAGATTTGAAGGGGCAGCCGGCCAAAGTTGCTAATCCACCCTTCTCTCACCCATATTACCTCGATTTACGTGCAAAGAAGTACCCCCGAAGCCCCTGTATCATCCCGAGACCCGAAGCAAGTCCCAAAGCCCGAAGATCCCGAGAAGAAAAGAATTTCTGAGCCGAAGCTCTGCCTGCAAGAAGCCCGGTGTGTGAAGATCTTCTAGTTTCACCGAAGAATACTACTTTTAGAGTCGTAGTGCTGTCCGATCATCTTCTGATCAAGTGAGTGTATAGTCTCTTTCATAAACATGATTTTAATACAAGTATTGTTTGAATGTATTAAGTATATGTTAAGAGTGAGTGTATATTCCCTTTCTTCTAACACATAGATATGAAGTATCTACTTTAGAATATGTGTTACGTGTGTATAAATATACGTGTATATATATATATATATATATATATATATATATATATATATATATATATATATATATATATATATATGTTATCTATTTATTTGGGATGAGTATTGAATGAGTATCTTATCAGTTTTTAAGTTGCATATGAATGCATATGTATGTTGTTATCTACAAAAATGTTGGGTAGAACTTGGGTAGATAGTTGATGTGTGATAAACTGATGAGAGGCCTCGATGTGATTGTGATCTAGTCATTCAGCAGAATATGGATGACGACCACGGACTTTTCTATACAGTTCAGTGGAACGCTGGCAGGCTCATAACCTGTAGGTGTAATGAACTTGGGTGTTCATTTGCTGTATTCTATCCCCCTCATGGTTGCCTTAGGACATTCATTGCTGAGGAAACCCCTTTGCAGTATTGTCCGTCCCGATGAAAATCCTAGATTAGGTCCCTTGTAATAGTTGTTGTCATAGGGACGTAAAGTGAGGATAACGGGAATGGGTAATCGGGTTATTGTTGGTTGGTGAAATTAAATATAATTATTCATTGTGGGTTGAAAACCCTATATGCTCACCAGGCTCCCAAGCCTGACCCACTCAGTTTTCTTTGCATTACAGATAATGGCACAAGAGTATACGTTGGTGGACTTGACGAGAGATTTTGGATTATAGATCAGTAGTTATAAATAACTGTTGTAAGATCTATTTTATACTGTTTATGCTTTTGGTCTGTATCGGAACATGACATCCCGAGTTTTGATATATAATGAAAATACATTTCTTTAAGAAATGCTTTGATAAACTTTATTTTATCATGTATTGTTTTGGGGACAAAATTCCGCAACTCTTTTAAATCAATGGATGTACTCTGAAATTATTTTAAAAGCATAAATGAAACCGGTCTTTTCTGGCCGTGATTTTGGGGATGTCACACAATACTACCTTCCACACCCGATCTGTTGTCACCCCAAGTCCTCCTCCTAGGATTCTAATTCCCAAGTACTTTATCTCTCTTGATTATCAGACTACTCTCTTAGCAGACTCCTCGCCACTCATCTAGATATCTCATCTATACTATCTCTTGTCTCAGAATTCTCTCTCTAAGTGATCCTGCTCACTACTCTCATTGGGCACATACTCATATCACATTACATATAGCAACGACTCCTAAGCTAAGGCATCACAAATCAGGCAACCCTATCCCTAAGATATGATTTACCTAGCTCCTTCTCTAGCATGCATCACTATCATTTCATAAATATCTCATAACACACTAAGTAAGGGTATTTTGGGAAATCACCTTTCGGGCTCTGGCTGATTGTACACACTGCTCCATCTCGATTTCTCTTTAAACTCTTTCTCTTTTTAGAAAATTCATTTCTTTTGAAAATCTTTCTAAAATCCTCAGTTTGAGTCCAGACATACCCGAAGGTGCATCCGAATCCCTCAAACCAAGGCTCTGATACCAACTTGTAACAACGTAAATTTTCAAACCAAATTTTTTAAAAATTTAGAAACAGATTTTTCTCAATTCAAAACATCTCAAGGTGTCATAATATCAAATCATCAAAACTCAAAACTCATATCTAAAAACTGTATATATAGCAAATCCAGGATCCTCTAAAAACATGACTCAAATCTCTGATGTGTGTACAATCAAGTCGACGCCTTCCCGTGATCCTGAGAAGTACCTGAAACACATAACACATAGCACGGTAAGCATAAAGCTTAGTGAGTTCCCCAAATACCACTCATGTCTCATTAGCCTCTTATGACTATACTCAGATAAGAACCTCTGGTCAAATGTGTCTCAGTGGGACCCTCTGGTCCCACAACTCAGTTGGACCCTCCGGTCTCTCAACTCAGCAACTCAATATAATACACAGCATACATATCACAAAGACAAATAGCAGGATATCTCAATACACAGTATATGCACATAAGGCCCTCTAGTCTTACATAGGTTACCACTCAAGGTAAGTATAGTGAGAAGACTCACCTCGTAAGCTAGCAAGTAAAAGTCTCGTACTCGGAAATCTCGAACTAGCCTCCGCCTAACACATTAGATATGTATCTCTAATCGATACTCCACTCATACTTAATTACACCAAAGGTTGTTCTCTCATTCTCTCTAACTCTTGTAATGGGTAAAAGGCCATTTTACCCCTCCATGGTCTCCATTACTTATGTTGACCAAACCCTAAAGTCAACAAAAGTCAAACTCGAGTCAACAGTCCCAGTTTGACCTGACTCGCCGAGTGCACTTATGTGACTCGTCGAGTCCAGTCGTTCCTCAGAAGACTTTGTGAGGGTCCAGCTCGTCGAGTTAACCCCTAACTCGCCGAGTAACAGCATAGCCAACTCATCGGGACAAACCCTAACCGACTCGTCGAGTCGGCTCCTCGACTCGGCGAGTCCATTCAGACTCTTTTCTCATTCAGACGATTTTAAGGCAGAAAACCTTCCCAAACTCTAGATCTACACTCTCAAGGCTCATTTATCACGTAAAGTCACAGACTTTACGTCCATGCATGGCACTTAGGGCTTGAAATGCCAAAACACACCTTAAAAAGGGTTTTTCACTCAATAGCATTATTATACCTGAATAAAGCAGGGACTTTTGGACTCTAGGGACCTCACATGGTCCAGATCTGAAGTTTAAACCTCAACATGAACTCAAAACACTCTAGGTCCTCATATTAGATAGAAAAAGCCCTAAACTCCCAAAATCATGAGATCTACTCAACAAAATGAGAAAGGTGCAAGCTTTATACCTTTCCCAGAAGCTCTGAGGTGAAATAGCCATAGATCTAGCAACTCTTTTCTCGTCTCTTGGATTGGAATCCTTCTCCTCTCTTCAAAAAGATGCACCAAACACTCAAGGTTAGCTCAAAGCTCTCTCTCTAAGCTCACAGGCCAAATAGGGTTTACTCTCAGGGAGGTATAGTCGCAATTGAGGCTATAAGTGCCCTTAAATAGGCCCCAAACCCGGGGATTTAGGGTTTCTCATCACAGCGTCTACTCAGCGAGTCGGCTCTCGGACTCGTTGAGTAGGTCATTAATCCCACGTGGCGCATCGCGACTCTACTCGACGAGTTGTAGCACCGACTCGTCGAGTAGCCCAATGGTCCCAAAAAAAATAATTAAACAATATATCTGGGAGTCCGGATGTTACACAAGGGTTGATTTGCTGGCTTACAAACTCAAGCTACCTCAAGGACTCATCAAAATGCACGATACCTTTCACATGTGTAACCTCAAGAAGTGTCTCTCTGGTGAGAATCTCATCATTCCTCTCGATGAGATCCAAGTCAACACTAAACTTCACTTTCGTGGAAGAACCGATGGAGGTCATGGATCGATAGAACTATCGTAGAGTGAAGCAAACACTCTAGTCTTGTAGTTCATGTTCATATGAGTCCGAAAATATAAAGAATGTCCAAAACAGAGTTCGTATGCAAAAGATCCGACTGTTATAAGAAACCAAACCGGTATAACACTGATTTTACTTGAACTGCATAAACCGTTTTAATCCGTTGAGGCACTTGCACACCTCAAATGGTAATTCCGAGAGTGTTTTTGGACTCTGATTTCGTACTCGAAATAGTTTTAGTAGAAATATTTGTAAAAATCGAAAACTTAGACGTTTCAGACCAATTAGAAGCAAATTTTTAAACGTGATTTTTCGGAGTTCTACAACTCGAAAAATTAATTTGTTTGGGTTTTAGAATCATTGACTTAAAATCTATCATTCACCGCTTTCGGAAAAATTATGTGACGTCGGGAATTGGACACGCGAATCGAAAAACATTTTTTGTGACATTTTAATGTCACAACACTTTAACACTTAGAGAATTGGTCATGTGGGACCACCATGGACCAGCCATGCATACTCATCTCTCTTTCACGTCTCTCTTTCTCTCCATCTCTCTCTCTCTCTCACGTCTCTTTATCTTTCTCCCCTCTTTCTTGGTACATGGTGTTTGTCATGACCTTAGAGGTCAACACCTACATAAGCATACAAAACCCATCTTCTGTAAAGTGATAAAAATCTATTTAAGGAATCAGAATACAAGTCAAGTATGACATATTGATCAAGAATCCATGCTCAGTAGATGAAAGAACTTGATCTCCTTTGACCTCCTTGAACCACCACTCACAAGCATCACCATCTTTACCTCCTTACTTGTCTTCTTGGGTTATAACTAGAGAGATTGAGCCCTCATTCTCATCGCCAATTCATCAGCTTCGTCACTCAAACTCACCGTCTCACTCTCTTGCTTTTCCCGATTTTGAAGCACCACCAAGAAAACACCATAACCCCACCACACTTTCCCCATTGTTTTGGTTAAACTCCACCACCACTCCCCTTCTACTTTCCGTCAAGCAAGCTGCCAAACACCCCCTAAACTCTCCCTTGTCGTGAACCACTAGAAACCACCCACTGCCGATGAAAAACCACCCATCACCCACCATTGTTGTTGTTGTACTCTTCCACCACTCCGACCACCTGTCATCGCCCACTGTCCCCTCCTTATTCGTTCTCGCCAACTGAAAAGCAAGCAGAAGCAGCGGAAGTCGCCGGAGCGAGCGTCGTCGTTTGCTCTCATCACAACCATTGAATCGTCATCATCACCACCCACTACTACTGTAAGCTTCCATCACTACCATCATTTTTGTTGTCATTGCTTCCATGCGTCGTAACCAGCCAAGAACCGAGAGACCATCGTTGATGGTCTCGTTCCCTCTTTTTTTTACGAATTATGAATGAAAAGGGCCATGTTTTGAAAACCGAACTGGACCGGCCGGTTCGACCTGTTCAACCGGGAACCGGTCCCGTATCCGGTTCTTAAAGGCCAAAAAACTAGCATTCGTGTGAACCGGTGAAAACCGGTAAAAAACGGTCCGGTTGAACCGGTAAAACCGGTCAAAACCGAAAATTTTTAAAAATATTTATTTTTTTCATTTTTTGTATTTTTTATATAATTAAATATAATTATGACATCATCCGGTTTTTCCGGTTTTTGAGACCGGTCCGACCGGTTGGACCACTTAAACCATCGAATCAGTAAGACGACCGGTTCGGTCTCCGGTCCGGTTTTCAAAACATTGGAAAAAGGAGAAGAAAAAAAGGCATTCTTCAAACATCATTTCATTTTATTTAAAAATAATCCCTCAATTGTTCCAAATGATTAAAACATCCTCTATTGGAATTAAGTTGCAATGCAGTCCCTTGCCTTTTCGGCTTGCCTTCTCGACGTAAACAGTAGGAGCAATGCAAAATTATCAAACTTTGATTTCAAAATAATTATTTCAGCCCCTCCGTTGGAAATGTTAGCAAAATTGGTCCTAATTCCCAAACTTGATGTATTTAAATCAAGATTAGTCTCTCATTTGATATTTTTTTTACAAAACAACCCTGGTCTAGGAACGTTGCTAGTTCGTGTTCTCGCAGAGCTTCCCGGCTCAAATCCTACACTTAGGTGTTGTTTGTTTTTTCTGTGGCAAAATATATGCAGTCTGTGGACCACATCTGTAGACCTCTGCAGCAGAAGAGGTGGACCAAACGTCTGCAGTCTGAAAAAAGAAGACTGTTTGTTTTTTTAACATCTGCAGGCTACTAAAATAAACTAAAATCTAAATAAACTTAGTTTTTTTAAACTACAAAGTGATTTTTTAATATATTTATGACTTTGTTATAAATAATTAACAAATCCAAATCAACTTTTATGTATTATTGTATAAAAAGTGAAAATAAAAATAGTACAAATTAACGTATATATTTGATAAAAACCAACAATTTTGGTCGCAAAGTTATACCTAAACATTGTAATTAGGAATCAAAGAATTTGATATATAAATGAATGGAAATAAACTTCGATTTTTAAATCAAATCAATTAAAAACGTGTCATAAATATTTTTTCTAAGAAATTGACGATGTTTTATTAAATAATGTTTTATTAAAATGTGGCACAAAAAATATAAATATATATATATATATTTTTTCATATTTATATAAATATTTCAACGACCATTATTGTAATAAACTTTTATTTATAAATTTGTCAAATATATCATGTTTGTGTCGTCGAACTTTTTTTTTTAAGTATTGTAACCTTTTTTTTCAAATTGTTTATCACTAATAAAGTTGGAATAAATATAAATTCAAAAAAACTAAAAAAAAATAAAAATAAAGTATATGTGTTTTTTTTAGACTAGAAGATGTCTGAAGATGTTAGAAGATTCTGGTCCACATCTGCGCCAAGAAGAGGGCGCACAGACATTTTTAGGTCTGCAGTCTTCAAAAAAACAAACAGTCTGCGAAGACTAATGTCTGCGCGTGGTCTGCACCGTGTAGACAGAAGAGGTCAGGAAGATCTGCAGACAAAAAACAAACACCACCTTAGTTAACTCAAAATCACGCTACAAAAATGAGTGCTTACGACCATCTTTTTAATGTTATATTATTTTTGGGGAGAATACTTGTGAAACACATATATCGGTTATGAAAAGTGAATACAAAAATTTATATGTAGCATAAACGATATTTTATTAAAGTATTATATCATAAACTAGTTTATCATGACATACATATATTGTAGTGGGTTAAATATGTTGCGAACTAGAAAATATAACATATCATAATGCCATTATTTTCATGTGATAATGCATGTCATAAAAGTGACACAAATGTTTATCAATATTGTATTATTAAACTTATATATTGCTTGTGTGTGCGTGTGTATATATATATATATATATATATATATATATATATATATATATATATATATATATCTTGAAATTTTATACATGCACTTGAGCAACATACTACCTATTTAAGAGAGTAATACACATTTTTACGAATATATCGAACTTACTCGGCTTTTATGGTGAAACTTTATCGTATATCTTAGTTAATGACCTTTATAGCGAGACACTATTCATTACCTAAGTTTAACCACTTAGTATACCCTCTCGGCTATAACCGTTAATCTTCAGAGCGAGATACGTATGTATAGTTCTCTATGGGTTGACACCCTCACCTACGGTTGCTAGCTACAACCTCGACGGATCAATCGAAGCTAGTGTTAATTAGTTTTAGTCTTTATCCACGACGTCTAATGAAGCTTCGTAAGGGTTTATATCTAATCATATAGCTCGGTTATAGGAATCACTATAAGCATTAACTGGATTATTTATCTAGAAACCACGGATTCGGTTTCTCTTTTATCAAACATTTTCAAACATGGTTTTAACTACAAAAGAAATACTTTTCAGACTTTGTAAAAGTTTTATTACTGCGGTTAGCAGAAAACCTGTAACTCTCATCAACCTTTGTGTTGACTCTCAAACTACATGCATTCTCAGGAGATCATTGAACCGACTTTTAGCAGAAGAGATATTCATGGATTTCGGGCAATCTAGTATTCTCTAGTTTTTGTTATATCGATCTATTTGTTAAGACAAATTAATGAACTTATTATTATTATTTGTATGAACCATGTATTCAAACCTTAAAGTGGAATATAACTATTGTGTTGTTATTATTGTAACTTGTGATGTATATTCAATTTGATTGTGATCCGTGAACTAAGCCGCACAGTCCGGCATGTTCCGCCGCCTCGGCCTAGGGTACATTTTATTACAACCGACTTTATATCTTTCAATTTTTATAGAACAATATTTTTATGTTTTTATATCATTTTAGACCATTATGATTAACCGATATTAACCATTAACCATAATTATTAACAAAATAAAATTGTTAACCAAAATCAATATTAACCATTATCCAATTGTTATCAAAATACATTAACTAATTGTAATGGTCATGGTTCGATTTTGACTAATAACCGAGCAAAACCGTCTCATACACATCTCTTTAAATAGATAATTAAATAATCAACATTGATGTATTAAAAAAAAATCAAACATGGAAAATACTTGACCAGCTGGCACATTTACTTTTTTGTTTTTTTCTAATCTTTTATATGAATTTTACTAATTTACATCTCTATATATTGATGTTTAAAATCAAGTATTCGAAAATATGTTTGGATTGGTTAGTCGATATTTAAACTAAATAATTAAAATTCAAAAATAATATAGTTCGATTATAACTTTTAAAGTGAAAACTTAAAACAGATCCAAATTAATATATAGGCAGTCAAGACTCAAGAGAGTGAGATTGAATCGAAACTATAACACAAGTTTAGATGGAATCCATACCCGAACCCGATGCCTAAATTGGAATGTGAGAACAGAAAAGTGCATAGGATTCATCAAAACTTAAAAAAAAATTATTATTATTTAATTATTGAAAGAGTATCCAAGGGGGAGCACAACATGGTTGCATGTTCCAGATGTACACGTGGCAGTATCCTCGTGGGGCTTGTGCTGCTGCCCCCATGTCTCTGTGCATGTACCGACGTTAATTTGTCTTCTTTTTCTTTGTTTTCTTAGTTTTATGCAAATTAAATTACTTTTTTTAGTCTGTGTTTATTTAACTCTAAATTGGGATGAATTTATTTGCAACATGAGTTAGTATGGTAATGTACATATGGCTATGTTTTTATTCAATAATTTTTATTAAGTTTTAACCTTTTAATAATTTATCTTTATTTATAAAATAACATTTATTGTTATTTTCTTAAATATTTTTTAAATATAATCTATCTAAACTAACGAGCTTTTTTTTTTTTGAAACTACAAACGGATTAAGTGCAAGCCTACTCGTAATATTTCAACGAGCATCCCGGGTTCGAGCTCTTTTACAGAGCAAACCCAACCCCCATAGAGATTTTCAGGGAAAAATTTCTCACATGTAACATCTCAAGAGATAGTTTAAGGGAATCAAACTCACAATCTCACGCCCCACATGAGTATAAAACCCGGTGCATCAACTCATCTAAGTTGGACATCACTTGCAACGAGCTTATTACATATAAATAAATGGAACAATGTTTAAATGTGTGTTTATTAGGAAGTCCGATCAAGGTCATGTGTGTGTTGCACCACAAAGGCAAGGCCCGTGAAGTTGTTACATGTCAATGGCTATAATAAGGATAATGACTTAAAAGGGTAATATATTTTTCGATTTGTACACATTTGGTCATTGAGTTTTTTTTTTCGTCCACATTTACCCCTTCAACTTGTTAAACTATACACATTTAGTCCTTGTGACCGGTTACTCCAGATTTGCCGGGAAAAATGACTTAATAGGGTAATATATTTCTCAATTTGTACATATTTAGTCCTTAATATTTTTGTACATATTTAGTCCTTAATATTTTTTTTTGTTTCAAAATAAGTCATTTTTGTTTCAAAATAAATCATTTTTGTTTCTGTAATCATTCAGTACTTATGAATGATTTCTTCAGGTTTTTCTCACACCATCTTACATGGGACAATCATTGATGAAGTGTGTGGGGTTGTTAATGTTTATATGTAACGTCTCATTTTCACAACTAAAAATTTTCATTTTTAAATAAGACAAAAGTCCCTAATTATAAATCTATTATTAAGAAAAAAAGTTTATTCCAAAATACATTTACCGAAAATCAGAGTAATATAAGAAACGCGGAATCCTCAATATTGTTGATGAGTGTGTAAAGTCATGTATTCGCCTTCTCACGATCAACGATATAACCTAAAAACATAAACAACTGGGTAAGCATAAAGTTTAGTGAGTTTCCCCCAAAACACTCGATACGACAAATATATTATCATGAATAACGAGCACACACTCATCAGATTGGAATACCTTGGCCCAATCAGTCATCGGACTGGAATGCCAACATGCAATAGGTCTAATCGGTCATCAGACTAGAATACCCAGGTCGGCATGCCGCCTTAACCCAACCGCTCTTATCAAGCCTCCGTGCCTACGGCTTACAACCGACCCGCACCAGCTATCTTGGCATACATCATATAGTAGGACCACCTCAACCTATCTCAACACCATATCGCTATCCCATGTAATATGCCGTGAGAAACACCTGAAGAAATCATTCATAAGTACTGAATGATTACAAAAACAAAAATGACTTATTTTGCAACAAAAATAATATTAAGGACTAAATGTGTATAAAAATATTAAGGACTAAATGTGTACAAAATGAGAAATATATTACCCTATTAAGTCATTTTTCCCGGCTAATCTGGAGTAACCGGTCATAAGGACTAAATGTGTACAGTTTAACAAGTTGAAGGGGTAAATGTGAACGAAAAAAAAAAATCAGTGACTAAATGTATACAAATCAAAAAATACATTACCCTTTTAAGTCATTATCCCGGCTATAATAAGTATTGTATTCACCATTAAAAATGACAGATTATGCAACACCTGCCAAGAATAACTAGAATAACAAAAGTTTGCTAGATGGGAAAAAAATCGATAAAATGGCAGATTATACATCAAAGTTTTTTTTTTTTTTTTTTTTTTAGTATCAACTTATAGCTACTCTTTTTAGTAACGGGATCTAGAGATTGTAAATCCCAAATTTTAAAAACTATTGTAATATATACTTATATAACATTTATTAAGTAAAACATTTTTTCAAAGTTATATTCATAGAATATATATGGATGAAAACCATTTTAACACGTCTTCTTGTTGTTAGGGTCTAAACAAATAGTATAAGAACCATTAAAATCTCACTATACATTATAAAACTAACATACAAAAAAGCAAAATACATATCTAACATTTAGAGAGCCCCTACATATACTCATAAACTGTTAGAAATTCAGGGTTTGAGAGATAACTTGGAATTCTGAGAATTGTGTAATCATTTTCAAATTGAAGTATTTCAGTGGTATTCCTGAAATCAACAATTAGATAATACTCAGAAGAGATGTAAAAACAGAGAGTGAAATTGTTATGATTTTCTTGTGTACCATAAAAATGACCAAAAAACAGTTATACAATCTATTTCTGAAAACTATCATGAAATTGCCACAAGGCAGTTTCCAAACTATCTCTAAACTATCAACATAAAAGTCAAAACGAGGTTAACTTTAAAAACAAATTTATGATGCATTTTTAATAAAACAATATAACCCAAATAAAAAAAATTCCAAGCTCGACACCAACCAAGGGAGCTGCCCCTTGGACCCCGCTACTAGGAGCAGCGTGACGTTGCTCCCAGACCCGGTTCGTTCAAGGGATCCGCCCCTAAATGATAGTATATTTTGAATATTGATCTCACTTGCTTGTTTAATGTTAATCAAGATTATATTTGATCAACAAATTAATCCATTACATTTAAATACACATCGATAATACAAATCACCAACATAAATTAACATCTTCAATCATTTTTCAAAAATATCATCAAATCTCTAGAACTTCAAGTGACGAACTGACAATACGCATAACCCCCTCCATCTTTTTCTTTCTAACATTCCGAATCATAATAAACAGATTGAAACACATCAATCTATTTAACCAATCAAACGTAATAAATGATTCTTCAAGGACTAAAAATTTAATAGTAAAAATCAAAAGCCGACAACGATATCTATTCACAAACTACATTTTCATCCGTTGTAAAGATAAACATTAAATCTCTAGAACCATAATAATCAAGATTTAAAACATTTCTAAATAGCAACTTGATCACCGATACCAACAAATAACTCTTCAATTACTAAAAGTGTAATAGTCGAAATAACAAAATTGTGGATAATTGAATATCCAGGCACCATTATTGTAATGCACTGTTTACTCAGTTTTAAAAATTTACGTTAAACCCCTCATACTTCAAGTTTTCATACAAATTACATCCCACATCTTTCTCTCTCAAGCGTTGACCGTACAATTATGCGTATAATACACATACTAATATTGTACTAATAGTGTCTTCAGTGAGTGTGAGAGAGAAAAAAAAAAGAATCACTTTCCCAAGAAATCTCTCTCAGATTCTTTTTTTTGCTTAATCTTGTTTTCTCTGTGTTCGGAGCTCCATTCTCACGGCCACCGGTTCTTTGCAACCTTCTTTCACGTAGTAATAGGTTTTAAAAGCTTTACTGATGGCTGAATATTGCCGGAAAAGATGAAGATCACCGGAAAAACGGATCTACCGGCTATTCTATCGTCAAAAGCTCTAAACTTCACCCCAGATTCGGATCTTTTACATAAACCTATTTCGAGGAAACAAGTAAGTCGAAAATCGCGGAACCCCGGTAGTGGGGTGCGGTTGAAGAGGGATGGACTTCGGGCATCCGGGAAAAGGGGTTCTAGACCGGAGACTCCGTTGCTCCGATGGAAGTTTAATGAGGCTAAACAAGAGGAGGAGGATAAGGATGCTGAGGTTGAAAGCGAAAAGCTGCCTGATTCTGGTCGAAAAAATGGTCTGAAAGCGAGGAGAGGGAAAGATGTGACAACCGTGTCGGCGAGGAAGTTAGCCGCCGGATTGTGGCGGTTGCAACTGCCGGATGTTCGTGTTAACCACGGCGGCGAGTTATGTAACGTTCCGAAGAGTAATGGGGTTGTGTTTCAGGTAAATAAATCATTTTCCAATTTTCTAGGGTTTTGCAGTGTGAATCAATTTATCTGTTCTTGATCTATTTACAAACCCTAATCAAATATTTCTGCAATAATGGTTATTTCATAGTTGAAACACTGAATCAATCCCTGTTTATGTGAACATTCAAATGCTTTTAGCCTTTTTATTCAAAATTTCCCCAAATTCAATGCCGTTTGGGGATTTTTTTTGAGGTCTTTAAGTGATGAATAAAATCTGACCATAAATTACGTTTTCTTCTTGATAAATTCTTCACTTTTTTCGTTCTTTCATATGCAGCCTGCAATTGATCATTCTGGGATCCATTCTCCTGCTCGTCATATGAGGAAATCATTCGATTCTCAAATGAAAGAAGTACCACAGAGCCCTAATTCCGTTACTGGATCCAGAAATAAGTTTCTTCACAAGGTAATCACTCATGAAACTTGCTTGAAGTTGCTAGTAGTAATATAAAAGTAATTGGATGTGTGTTTTGTAAATGATATAAACCAATAGAGCTAGAATGTTATATTTCATCAACATTCCAAGTGTGCGGGGTGTTTGAATGTGCTTTTTTAAAAGTAATTATCTCAACATGAAGATTTTGAAGAAGATAATCAGATGATTAAAACTAAGGTCAGGTAGGTAATTTTACATGGGTTAAATGCAAGATATATCAACATTCTATCATATATCTATTAATTATAGCATCCTGCATCCTACTTTCATTTAGTTCTATTACAACATTGTATTTCGAAAAATCTGTCCAATTACAACAATGTCATCCAATTCCAAAACAATTTTCATTGATATAATTTCTCTAAATTTGGTTTACTTTTGTATAAATTTATAATCTGGGCTCTACTTTCATGATCTTTATAGCTTGAACCAACTTTCCACTTTTCAAACTCTGCTATGGAGGGTGCAACAAAGTGGGACCCAGCTTCATGGAAGGCATCAGAAGACGTGAGACGAATCTTCAGTGAATCAAAGCATCTAGAAGAACAAGTAGGTGTCGTGTCAATGGTATCAACACTTCAATCAGAACTCGAACAATCTCGATCCCGTATTCATGATCTCGAAAACGAACGAAGATCATCAAAGAAAAAACTCGAACAATTCTTAAAAAAACTAAACGAAGAACGTGCAACATGGAGAAGCAGAGAACACGAGAAGATCCGTGCAGTGATCGAAGATATAAAAGGCGAATTGAATAGAGAGAGAAAAAACAGACAACGAATGGAGATTGTGAATTCAAAATTGGTAAACGAGTTAGCAGATGTGAAATTGTCTGCTAAAAGATATATGCAGGATTATGAGAAGGAAAGGAAAGCAAGAGAGTTGATAGAGGAAGTATGCGATGAACTTGCTAAAGAAATTGGAGAAGATAAAGCGGAGGTTGAAGCTTTGAAAAGGGAATCCATGAAAATGAGGGAAGAAGTTGACGATGAGAGAAAGATGTTACAAATGGCAGAAGTTTGGCGGGAAGAGCGCGTGCAAATGAAGCTTATTGATGCTAAAGTAGCACTCGAGGACAAATATTCTCAAATGAAGAAGTTAGTTTCGGATCTTGAAGATTTTTTGAACTCAAAGAATCTTGATGAAGAAGAAGTAAAACGAGCCGAAATCCTTAAAGAAACGGCGGATTCGGTTAATATTCAAGAAATCAGTGAGTTTAAGTATGAAAAACCGAACCCGGATGACATATATTCGGTTTTTGAAGAGGTAAGTTTCGGGGACATGAATGGAAACGAGATCGAACATAGACATTCTTCTGGTTATTTTGACCAAAATGGTCTTAAAGAAGATGAAGATGAAGATGATGATGATGATGATGATGATGATGATGGTGAAGATGATGATGAAAGCGGGTGGGAGACTGTAAGCCATTTGGAAGATCAAGGGTCGAATTATTCACCCAATAGGAGCAATCCATCTGTCACCAACAACAATAACAACAATAGAGAATGGGAAGAAAATGACGAGACAACAATTACCGAAATCACGGAAGTGTGTCCTGTACCGAGTAAAAACTCGAAAAAGCCCTCATCAATCTCGCGGCTTTGGCGATCATCGTACTCGAGTAACGGTGGTGATAATTGTAAGATGATACCGATTGATGGTCGGTTATCAAACGGGACCCACCTCTCGAGCGGTGTGGGTGCGGGGCTTTCACCGGACCGCAGCTCGGGGGTGAGTCTGTCTGAGTGGAGCTCACCGGGGTCAAACGGTCACATGACGAAAGGTGGGATGAAAGGAGGGTGCATTGAATGGCCACGTGGGGTTATGCAGAAGAACAGTTTGAAAGCAAAGCTTTTGGAGGCCAGAATGGAGAGTCAAAAGGTACAGTTGAGACAGGTGTTGAAGCAGAAGATATGAAAGTGAATAAAAATGTGTAACACTTTTCATGTGCTCGTGGGTGGGGTTACAACTTTGATGGAGGACTGGATTAACAAACGTGGTTTGGAATGAGTTTTAGGTCCTTTCTTGGAGGTGATTTGAGAGTACAATTTTCGACCATTTTGTTAATTGATGTTGAGAAAGGAAGGTGCAATTGCAATATTAATGTTTTTTTTATGTTGTAGGATGGATTATAATGAATGTGACATATGAAATGAAAATGGGACCATGTTTTTGGACTCTTTTTATGGCCTTAATAGATCCGCCCCTTTCATGTATTGTCTTTGTGTAGAATAAATGAATAATGGTTGATGAAAATGAAAAATGGTTGAGGTGGTCCGTATCTAGAATGAATCCGACCCAAAAAAAAAGTAAAAAACAGTCGACAGTTAGGGCCTTTGGGGGAAAAGGCTAGAACCACTTAAAGATTTGACATGTCATAGGTGTACAAAAGGCTACAAAGGACCACTTCAACACATGATGTGTACGGGCTTACTACCGTTCATAGTTCCTACTTCCTATATATTATATTTTTTTCAAAGAGATTCACAAAAATCAGGTGACATGTGAGAAAATAGTTTTTATTTTTTTTTGGGGTTTTTATACAACATAATTACTAATTTTGTGTTATGAAATGGTTTCTACAACAAAGAACTTAAAAAGGAGGAAAAGAATTTGGATGAGAAAACTATGTATCATTTCACGAAATCTCACCTTCTGTTTCAAAATATATTGTTTATAAAGTAAAAATTTTAATAATCTTAAATATTGAGCTTTTCTGGTACAACCTTAATTTTCTTTTTCTTAAAAGGGACTTCGTATTTTTTTTCTTTCTCAATTCGACTATTTTAGCGGGTTTAATTTTCAGGTTTTAGACTTGAAAGAATTTCGGAAAAACCCTCTAACTTTTTTTTTCCTGAAAAAACTCACATTTGACAAACTGTTTACCAACTTTTTCGTTTTCACTCATAGATCACATGTTTTTCTTGTTGCAACGTGTTTTTGATGGTTTTTAACATTAAAATCTGAAAAAACATGATATTTTTTTTAAAACAAAGAGAAATACATATGTCCAATTTCTTGTTGGCAAAATGTCAAATCATAGTGTATTTGTAGGATGCTCAAAGATTGTAGCTTGTTAAAACAGTTTGTCAAGTCAACCTAAATGGTAGTTACAAACTACTTTTTTTTTGAAAAAAAAAAGATCATTTTTTTTTTAGAATTTTTTTTTTAGATTTTAATATTACAAACTATCAAAAACACTATAAAGGGTAGCAACAAAAAAATATGTGAATTATGAGCCAAAACAAAAAATTAGTGCAAAAGGAAAAAAATTTGTCAAATGTGAGCAATTTTTTTTAGAAAAAAAAAAAAGAAGATAGGGTTTTTTTTCAGAATTTTTTTGTCTAAAACCAGAATTGTCTGTATACTTGCTAAAAGAGCCAAATTGAAGAAAAAAAATGCAAAGTGCTTTTTAAGGGAAAAAATCAAGATTTAATCCCAAAAAAAACTCAATATATAAGTTCTTTATATTATTAACCTTTTTTCTAAATGTTAAAAAGTATTTTTATTTTCTAATATTAGAAGTTTAGATTAAAATCATGGAAAATTGACAACCACATTACAATTTTCTCTATTATATACTTAGGTGGTGTTTGTTTTTTGTCTGCAGATCTGCGTGGCCTCTTCTGTCTGGGCCGCACAGACCACGCGCAGACATTAGCATTGGCAGACTGTTTGTTTTTTTTAAGACTGCAGACCTAAAAATGTCTGCGCGCCCTCTTCTTGGCGCAGATGTGGGCCATAGTCTTCTAACATCTTCTAGCTTTAAAAAAACACATATATCTTCATTTTTTTAAGTTTTTTTTTATTTATATTTTTTCCAACTTTATTAATGATAAACAATTTGAAAAAAAAATTACAAAACTTAAAAAAAAAAAAAAAAAAAAAACGTTCGACGATACAAACATGATATTTTTGACAAATTTATAAATAAAGTTTTATTACAATAGTAGTCGTTGAAGTTGTTTATATAAATATGAAAAAAAAATCATAATATATTCTTATATTTTTTTGCCAAATTTTGTAAAACATTATTTAATACAGTATCGTCAATTTCCCGAGAAAATATTTATGGTACGTTTTTAATGGATTTAATTGAAAAAATCGAAGTTTATTTCCATCCATTTATGTATCAAATTCTTTGATTCCTAATTATAATGTTTAGTTATAACTTTGCAACCAAAGTTGTTGGTTTTTATCAAATATATACGTTAATTCATACCATTTTTATTTTTATTTTTATACAATAATAGATAAAAGTTGATCTAGATTTGTTAATTATTTATAACAAAGTCATAAAAATATTAAAAAATCACTTTGAAGTTTAAAAAATTCAGTTCATTTAGATTTCAGTTTATTTTAGTAGCCCGCAGATGTTAAAAAAACAAACAGTCTTCTTTTTTCAGACTGCAGACGTTTGGTCCACCTCTTCTACTGCAGATGTCTACAAATGTGGTCCGCAGACTGCAGACATTTTTGTATCAGAAAAAACAAACAGCATCTTAGAGTTGATTAGTTTGAGCCAATACATATGTAAAGTTTTTAATATGTAAAGTTTTTAACAGTTATTTCTTATAACTTTTTAAGAAAAAAAAGGAAAAAGAAAAAGAAGACGACAAAACTTGATTATCTTATCTGGTTCTCTTGAAAAAAAAAAGGAATAAAAACTGATGATTTTGAATTTCCGTCAAAGGGAAATGTGTAAAAAGCTTCACTTTTAGCCATGCAACATTTGACAACTGTTAAAACTCAGAAGATATAAATCAACCGTCAAACGGGATGGTCGGTTTCATCATTATAAGATTTTATAAAATGTGTCTCCAAAATAAGAAGGAAAGATTTGAAGAGTTGATTAAAAATTCTGTGTTTTAAGCTACATAAATAATGACATCATCAAAGAAACCAACAATTGCAGAGAATATGATACAAAGTTTTACAACATTTTCTTAATCAACAACACAAACTTATTGGTACCACACACTTGAAGAGTTGATTGATTTAAATAATAAAAAATAAAAAAAAAAAAAAAAAAAAAACTTGTTTTCTTCATTTATATTCTTGAAAGTTTACATGCCCTGTTGCTTGTGCATGTTCTACAGCTTCCTGTGCATTGTTAGAATACAAGAAGAGCAAAATGTAAAGAAAAGTTTTCATTAATTAACACAACCATTTGTTGTTTAAATGTTTTTACCTTTTGACCAATGACACCAATTTGGCAAACCCCACAACGCAATGTGAAGTTGGCAGTGTCTGTATAACTCCGTTTCCTATAAAGTACATTCAAAAAAAAAAAATCAACCACTCTTGTTCTCTTTCTAAAACAAAAAGAAGTTTTATGAATGAATCCCACAACACATGTATGTACCTTTGTTGATCTTTTACAAGATTTAGAGCAAGTGATTCATATGATCCAATGGTCCTATCTGGATTTACACTAAAAATCGTCTGATCAAACTCTTCAGGAGCTCCATCCGCAGGGGACATCTATTCAACATTAATATTATATAAAATATTCATTTCCCTAAAATTACAATGTTTATATGACTATAAATAAAGTATAAACACTACTTTTTCAACAAGGAAAGTTGATCCAAATGTATCGTTTGCTCAATAATGTGGGTTTAATTCGCTTCTATCATTTTTCATTTCGTGGGTCCCAGCCATCATCATTTCTCCCCTCCCCACATTCAGTAAGTGGGACCAACAAATACAATCACATTTTTATTTTTATTTTTCATTAACTTCTGTAACAAATGACACCAAGTAAAATAGAAGAAAATTAAAATAGACTTATAATTTTTTAATTTTACATATAACATACCAATATTTAAAATAAAAATCAACATCAAAATATGTTACTCTTAAGACAACTACTTTATGTCCCGAAAATCATTTTACTTTAATCCAAAATAAATAAATAGAAAGTTAATTGTCATAAAAGATAATTTAGTAAAAACTGAAAATAGATCTTTTTAATAATCAACATAAAGACAAAATCAATCTCAGTTCATAAGATTTTTTAATTTACTGCCATTTACAAGGTATAACAAGTACCAAGTAACAGAAAACTAATAAATGAAAAAGATTATATTTTGAGTTTGCGAATCCTCAATCATAACTGTATGACATTTTTGGTATATTCAGCCACACATGGAAAATCGCCTTAAGACATTTCGTGTGTGTGGTTGTAACTTTTGTGGATTGAAAATACAAAACTGTTTATTATTATAGACATAGTTAGAAATAAAATCTAAAAGAAGGGATGATGAAGGGTAGGGAAATGTGTGGCTGAATGGATTAAGTCAGACAATATTAATGTATCAAGTCAAAAAGAAACAGCCATGCCCCTAATGAAGTTAATACCTAACAGTAACACGGGTGTTTCTTTATGATTTTATGCATAAATTTACTACTGTTTTTGTATTTAAATTTTAAATAAAAGGATAAATAGAGAATTGATCACATACAGCCAAAGCATCGTAGTGGAGTCCATCATATATCAACATAACTCTTTCAGGATACTTCTTTTCCTGTCAAATAATTATTATACTTCAAAGATGGATACATCTACAGGGATTTTAAAAAATGAAAAATAAAAAAAATATGATTATTTAAAAAGCTAATGCTAATCTAACCTGTCCATACAAGTCGCATCTTGATGTTTGTATATCATATGCTGCTATTTCACGTCCATAGAAATCCGCTAATATTGAAAGCTCTATCGCACCTTCATAACCATATCATATTCATAAGGTTTAAAAAGTTACAAGATGATGTGCTTGCTAAAAGAGCCAGATTGAAATAATGATATCATGAAATCCATGGATTTAGTTAGGGTTATATTTCAAGCAAAGTTAGAAGGAAAGAAATCTTGAGTATCATATATGATTTGTATTTGTTTTTATGAATTAGCATGAGCTGGTTTAAGGGTTTACAAACACATGTGTTGGGGTCCTAAGGATGATGTGAAAATATGAAAATCCATGGCACATCATATAGCATGAGTTGTGATTGTTTTTTAGAAATTGTTATTCATTTGTGTTAGGTTTTTAGTCTATCTATCTAAATTCTAATTAAGCCGTTTTAATCAACTTAAGACTGCAGAACTGAACTGAATTTGTTAGGGGTAGGGTAGGTCTAAGTTGAAGATATTAAATCTATACTTAAAACATGTCATAAATCATGAGCAAGTTTTTTTTCACCAATAATGAATAATCTTTTGTAGAAACTTTGCATGAGTTATGGTGAAACTTAGAACCCATCATAGGTTTAACATGTTGCAATAAGATCTCAAAATGTTATTTTTATGCATGAAAGATGGTATGTATATTGAATTATTCAATGTGTAATGAAAACTGTTTATTCAAAACCAGCCACTATGACAATAAATTAACTACACATTCCATAAATATAAGCATTGATAATGATTGCAAACATCCCATCATACCTCCCCATTTCTCTGGGTTAAGTATCCAAGAACAATATTCTTCGTTAGGTTTCCCAAGAAATGCTTCAGAATATTTTGTTGGATCACTGGCTACTGCAGCAGCTATAACCTTTAAAAATACAATCCAACCACAAGATTCTTCATCAGATTTACCAATAATGTTTCTGATTTATCATCATCAGGATATACATGGCCAATCAAAAGTTGAAAAATAATCAATAATTAACATATATGAAACAAATGGTTGAATCTAACCTGTCTCAGTTCTGGAGCCTTCTTTTTGTCATGGTCCATGACATACCTATACATACAAACAACCAAGAATGGAGTCAAGATCAATAAAGAAAGAAAGAGTGAAAATAATAAAGTGTATGTTATTGAGCTTCACCCAACAGCGTTGAAGAGGCAACTGTTATCTGAGGGAATTACACGTCTGACTATGCTACCTTCCATCTTATTAGTAATATGCACCTGAAGGTATCAAATATTCAAATTGTACCTGATAATTCAACATTTTGATAATCAACAAAACAGCCAAAAATCACAATCTCCTTCAACTACATACCAACAGAAACTAAAGAACTTTATTCAAGTAACAAACCATCAAACAAGAAAGAAACTCAGGCAATAAAACAAACATATGGTGTGCACAACCTTTTCCTTGAACAATTGGGAACAAGATGATAAAACCCAATTTATATACTAACCCTAATCTTTCTTGACTACGATTCAAAGGAACTAAACCCGAATTTCTTTACGTTGTTGGGATAGATGAATTGCGTGTTACGAAAGAATATACTTCAGCACACGCAATTTAGGTTTTCAATCAGCATCAGTTCATACCGTCACGAACATTGTAAAGTTGTAAAATCAACTAAAATCCATCAAAATACGACATTTAAAGACGAGGAAACACTATAAAATGATAGAAAAAGAGGGAATTCGGATCTGCGGAATAAGGGTACCTGCAATTTGTTTCAGAAGTGAAAGGAACAAATAGAGCAACACGAAAAGAATCTGATGATGGATATCACACCTTTAGAATTCAAGACACGATATTAAAAGTGATTATTAAAGTGAAAATACAGCAAATCAATATTTTCTTTCCAAGAAATACCAGAAAATTTAAATCGTATCCTTTTGGGATTAGTGAAGGATTCGGTGAAACTGTAAAATTAGAAATGTTTTAAATTTATTTCGTTTTAAATATGATTTTATGCCTCCGTGTCCAGAGTTCATCAGGGCATCGCCGATATACGTTACCGGCACTTACCGCTCATCTTTTTTTTTTTTAAAAAAAAAAAAATACTATTTCATTTACGGTTTAGTCCCTCTTTGGTTGTTCCTGTGAATAGCCCCGATATCTATAGAGAAAATGACTACTTTACCCATGTTTTGTCGCATTCATATTTTGTGTTTTTTGTATTTTAGTTATTTTTAGATTATTCTCACACCATAAACAAACTACAAACAATTTTTCAAAATTGGGAGTAAAACATTAGATGAGTGCAAACCATGTGTCTATTGGGTGTGCCGGGTGCATGTGTGTGTATGAGATGGTAAGGGTGTATGTGATATATAATATAGTAGGTTAAAATCTGTGGAATCCATCATGATAATTTTAAATAGAATTAAAATATTGATTATATAATAAAGTAATATATTATTAATTTAGAAAAACTTATGCATTGTAATGTTGTCTTTTTTTAATAACTTTGTAATTTGTAAGTATTTAATTACACATGTAAATACATCTATTTTATAAAAGGCATGAGTTTGTATAATGCAACATAATATCACTCAGAAGACAAACGCGTGGGTTGTAAAAAAAGGCTTTATTCTTATTAAATCCTTACTTTTTGTGTATGATTCTTATTGAACATATACGGGTTGTAAAATCGACCACACAGGAGCGCGTGGGAAGAAAAACAGTTTGTTGACTAAAACGTCATTTTTCTTATTGTAACTTACCATCCCAATAAATCTTTAACTCCACTGGCTCCATCTTTTTTCTTTCATTATAAGATACCTCTTCCATTTATTTCTTTTTAATATTGATTTTACAAAAAGAAGAATTTCCTTTATAAAATGGCACCATATACTTGTGGATTATTGGTAAATTAAATATCAGCAACTTTTACTTATAATTTATAAGTAATCAATATATTAAATGACTATGTCTCTAGATTATTGTAAGTGTTTTTATTGTCTTTGTTACCGAATATATAATAAAGATACAAGGGTTTCTCTTATATAAGTTCAGAAATCGACAGTATTATAATTATAATATTTTAAATAAATAATGGCCCGTAGTATATACAAAACTAACAGCATGCTAAGTACTTACTATTCGACTATGATTAAAAAAACCAACTTGATTATTACCAATATTGTCAGTATCGTCCAATATTAATTAAAAAAATATTCAAAGATAATGATATAGTTACATTTAAGTTCCAAACCCACTTGTGCTTTTAATACTTTTTTGTGTTTTCAAATCAGCACATATAATATAACCATCTGCAAAACCAAAAGAAACATTGTCTTCATAAAAAAAAATTAAAAAAAAAATACTTATTCAAAACATCTCTTAGAAAAAAAAATAAGAAAGTTTAACTTATGATTAGCGGATACAACAGTAGAAGGTCACTGTTCATATCCCTCCCTAGTAATCTGTAGGTGATTCCTGGATAACATAATCTGGAAAAGGATCATATCTAGTTTCATGTCAAATCATATTATAATAGTAACATTTCAATGTTCACTTCGAAGTTATTATGATTAACTATTTGAAACTCGGACCATTTAAGTAACATTACATATATAAAAACAAAATTAACAAAAACCACATTTTGATTAAAATAATACATACCAATGAAAGAACTAAGTTGAAACTATGGTATTTGTGAAACGGAAGTCAACGGAGAACAAATGAAATTGTGACAAAGATATACATTGATTATGGAAGATGCCTGAAAATGACAAATTCTAACAACAAATAGAGAACCCACAAGTTTCAAGCAATGAAATCGTTGAAACTTTCATAACTTACTAAAACTCAATCTACAATAATGTTGAATATTAAAGAAAATAATATTGCCTAGAAAATCCAGAGAGAAAGGGAAGAAATGAGATAGTGAAAATGATGGATAAGATGAAGTGAAATTAAAATGGTACCTGCTTTATATTCCTGCCAGAGACCGATCTGAAACATGGTGGTGCACAATCGAAATATCAATTTTACCCATTCGACTGATCATCTAATGTACTGTTTTATTAAAAAACATTAAAAGTCAATGTAACAAACTTTTGACTTTCTTACCTTGAGCACATATTGTAGAAGTGTTGACTACACTCTTCACAAGCAAAAAACTTATGTATAAAATCGCAAATTGACGTAAATGCCATTTGACTTTCTTCATTTTCAACTCTCACGGATAGTGAATGTAGCAAAACCCATAAACCACAGGTGCAATTAAATAAAAAAAATAGGTTTTTACAAAATATAAAATTATAAGATTGATAATAATATATTATATACCTGAATCCCCTTGTACCATTTTTGCTACCACGACAAAACATCTGTACATATAATAGCCAAAATCAGGATTTTCAAAAGTATTAATTTTGTTATCTCTCTATAAAAATTTGAAAAAAGAAAATATAAAATTTACCCAATATCCACGTGAGACTTCTTTTCCACATATCTCAAATTTAATAAGACCACCATGTTGAGTGTTGTTTCTTTCAAATGGTGACAAAATATTTGAAGGGTATAAATCGTCAAAATTCAAAAGTATATCAGCACATCCTCTTCGACACCTACAATGTTTAAAATTACAAACTAAGTAAATAGAAAAAAAATGAAACAAAGAAAAGTGGGTTATTTAAAATATGAATCTCTTTGAAGGGTGACGAGCTGTCATTAATTGCATGAATTTTATAAGAGTAGCTCGAGTATCTGGTTTAATCATCTTGTTTTTAAGAATAATGTCAAAAGCAAGAGAGGTAGCCTCTTCAACATCATAAACAGCATGTGCAATCTATAAAAAAAATAAGTAATTCTAAGCTTTAATATTACAAATATAATAAAAAATAAAAATCTTATTTTTATAGAAAAATGAAGAATTGATTTAAACCTGTCCAGGGTCTGAGAAGTTTGATCGAAGAAGCTCATCATTTTCATACTTTTCATCTTCCAATTTATATGAACTACGTAAAAAAGTAAAACATGTACTTAAAATTAAAAACTCATTAACATTGTATACACAAAACAATATAGCTTCTTACCGCTTGTATACCTTCTTAATTGTGTATTAATCCATTTGAGTAAACGATCAGAAGTTCTTCCATCTTCAATAGAAACAATTTTACTTTTTTCATCTTTCCCATTCCAGCTACCACCCACAAATTTAGAAGGTGGGCCCCAGAATAGTGAAGGGTAGTGACTAATAGAGAATTTATCGCATAGATTGTGAAGAAAACATATAAGTACCTTATAATTTCTGCAAGCTGGACACCTGCAAAGAGTAATAACAGAAACAAATTAGGGCTATAAATGGATAATATTTTTTCAAAACACCCCTGTGGAATATATAGATTGACTCCAGGGGACAAATTGTTTTCATGAAAGGTATAAATTCAAGAAATTTCTAGGTATAAATAGACCAAGTGTACTATGGGTATGGAGGAGAAGAAGTGAATCCTTTTGTAACTAAAAAAATAGAATCTTTATAGCCATGAAACTTTAGATATTTCCTTTTAAGGTTTAGACATCCTTCAATTTTCTTCTATTGCATGACTGTTCATCTCTGTTCTTAATTTCTTTTCCAGCAACAACATCCTGGTAGGACCTGATTGCTCCATCCTTTCCAAATCGAGGTAATTTGTGGATTTTAGATAAAAACACTCTACTTTACTCCATATTTATATGATGAATTCCAGATTTTATTTAGAGAAAAATCAGTGGATGAAACAATTGTCCCATAAATTTGTAACGGTATCCATTTGGAATAACAGAGGTTCTGAATTTTTATATTTATGTTTCCAAATACGGAAATTGTGAAAAGAAGAAACAGAGTAGAGCATAACTTCACGTAAAGGAAATCAAAAAACTGACAGCAGAAAATTCCTCAAAAAATAGGGTCAAAAAATAAAAAGAATGTAAGTGATAAAACGTACATCCACGTGCGATGGTATACATTTGAGGATTCGATTAAACTTGAAGGCCTGTAAGAAAAGGCAGCAGAGGGTTAGGGTTGGTAATCAGGAAGAAGAAAGATGAAGAACATTGGGTGGCTAAACGGAGAACGTAATTTCTAGGGTTTACGGTTTGATCCAACTTAGAGAGAGATGAATAAATTGAAACCTTAGATCATGAAAAAAAAGGACTGAGGTGATTCAACCGAAGCAGAAAACAAAAGAATATGAGAGCGTTCCGATTTAAACATTACAATGTTTAAGAACTAAAAACAAAAAATCAAATAGAAATCAATAAATTGGAAGCGATGTTAAAGTCTCAAGAGTATTTGGATTACCAGTGGAGATTTGGAGTGTGGAAATATACAAGGGAAGGGATGATAATGAAGTAACTCAAACGCCATGTTATGGATGAACAGGAAGGTATTCTCCGATTGTTTCTTTTGGGAGTTCGGGTTGCTTCAAACAACGACATGGGGAGGCGAGCCCTAACCTGAAAAGCGAGACATGCAGCAATAGAAGAAGTAGCGAAACCTGTCGATTGCGGAAACAAAAAAGGCTTGGAATCAGCTCACAGCAGTCCAAGATAACCCTTCACATCAAAACATACCTGAAAAGAGAGAGGCGGGAGAGAGAGAAGAAAACAAAAAACCAAAATTGAAGCTTACTTGTATATTCATTTGTTGTCGAAGAATAAGGATGCAAAGAAAAAGAGAAGAAAGAGAAGAGAGATAAACCAGATGAAAAGGTGGAGGCGGTGGAGCTTGGTGGTGGTCGATTCAATATTGTAAAGCCTAAATCCAGAGAAAGTTTGTGAGGATTAGGGTTTAGATCAACAAATATGGTGTGATCTTCCTGATTTAATGGGATTATGCTTGATGATCAGTTAAAGATTATATGATTTGCTGATATTATGGGATTGATTGCAATGAGAATTTGAAGAATTCTACAACATTTGAGCGGAATGACTGCATAAGGGCAAAGTAGGAATTTCACATAGATGAAATGAGCGGGAAAAGCAAAGACGGAAGGATTAAGGAGGTGCCACGTGTCATCTAATGTATTGTATTATTAGAAGAGAAGATTTTAGACAAAATTACAAAAATGGTCCCTGTGGTTTGCTAAAAGTAACAAAGTTAGTCCCTATTAATTTTTTTTGATGCAAACGGCCCCTGTAGTTTGCAAAACTTGCACAGATGACCCTTTTTACTAACGCCGTTAGTATTCAGCCGTTAGGGACTGAATTAACAAGGGTATATTCGTCTTTTCAAGTATAAAGGGACTGGATTCGCAACTTTGGGTAAACCATAGGGACCATTTTTGTAATTCTGTCTTAAAATAATAAGAATGATAGAAAATGAGGGTAGGAGGATTAGAACTTGAGACCTCCTTCCCCACTCCTTATTCGGCCAAAGCTCTAACCAACTAGGCTAGAGGCAAACCTGCTATATATTTCCGAAACTTAATTAATATTATATAAAAGCGTAAATAATTAATAATAAAAAAATAAAAAATATTTAAAAAAAATTAATAAAACAAAAATATATTTTTATTGTATTGTAAAAAAACATTTTTTACAAAAAATTTACTTGTTTTTTTACATATTTGTTTTACATAAAATATTTTTTAATGTATTTAAAAAAAATACGTTTTCGAATACTATGTTTTTTATATATTTTAAAAAAAAATTTAGGTATAAAATATGTTTTTTATATATTTAAAAAATACATTTTCGTATAAAATATTTTTACGCAAAAACATTAAGAACGTGATAAAATAACGTAAAAATATGTTTTAAGATCAAATAAAACGACTTATATTTTTTACGTAAAGAAAACGTAAAAATGCGTTTTCATATAATATGTTATCACATTAACGTTTTTAAGTTAAAAAAAAACGTTATATGGGTGAGGGACCAATCACTCATACGTAAAAAAAGTCTTTAGTTTGCTTTACGTAAAAATATATTTTTACGTAAATGTATTTTTACGTAAAAAAATGCATTTTTATGTAAAAAAACGTATTTTTACGTAAAAAAAACGCATTTTTACGTTATGTTAACGTCTTTAGTTTGCTTTACGTAAAAAATATAAGTCGTTTTGATTTAATCTTAAAACATATTTTTACGTTATGTTATCACGTTCTTAATGTTTTTACGTAAAAACATGTTATACGAAAATGTATTTGTTAAATATATAAAAAACATATTTTATACGTAAAAAAACTTTTTTTATATGTGAAAGAAAAAAAAAACGTATTTTTATATGAAAACGTAAAAATATGTTTTAGGATCATAGCAATGTAATAACATAGTATACAAAAACGTATTTTTTTAAATACATTAAAAAAATATTTTATGTAAAACAAATACGTAAAAAAACAAGTAAATTTTTTGTAAAAAATATTTTTTTACAATACGCTAAAAATATATTTTGTTTTATTAATTTTTTTTCTAAATATTTTTTTTATTTTTTTGTTATTAATTATTTACGCTTTTATGTAATATTAATTAATTTTCGGAATTATATAACAAGTTTGGCTTTAGCCTAGTTGGTTAGAGCTTTGGTTGAGTAAGGAGGTGGGAAGGAGGTCCCAAGTTTGAATCCTCCTCCCCTCATTTTTTTATCATTCTTATCATTTTAAGACAGAATTACAAAAATGGTCCCTATGGTTTACCCAAAGTTGCGAATCAAGTCCCTTTATACTTGAAAAGACGAAAATACCCTTGCTAATTCAGTCCCTAACGGCTGAATACTAACGACGTTAGTAAAAAGGGTCATCTGTGTAAGTTTTGCAAACCACAGGGGCGATTTGCATTAAAAAAAATTAATAGGGACTAACTTTGTTACTTTTGGCAAACCACATGGACCATTTTTGTAATTTTGTCTATATTTTATTTTTAGTCTTAACTAGATCCTTTTAGTTGCTTTAGATGGCCAATGTCAATTGTTGGAAGTTTTAAAAGAAAATAAATAAATAAATAAATTGGAGCAATAGTCAAAGATGGAAACAAAATTGGAGCAAACAGGGATGAGAAACAAGTAACGATTATTGATCAAACGGTAAAGGCTCAAATCGAAACCTAATCATCGCTAATGGAAGCAACGCCGAAACATGGAAGTAAATTATTTCTAAAATGAGAACCTAGTCGTTCATAAAGGCATCACCATGTTAGCCTTCGTTTGATCAACCCATTTATTACTAGAATTATCTAGTGATATAGAAAGTAACAAGAGATTATTTCACTTTATACTGAAAAGGAGTGGGACTCATTAGAGGGGTAGCTACCCTTGCTATACAGGTTGGAACACCACCCCTAGCGACCAAGAGGGTCGCTACGTTCTACTCGTCGATTCCTTGGCGAGAAGAGAGAGACAGGGATGCAGGCTTCTTATCAGTCGAAGAAGGTTGGAGTGGATTGCAATTCAAATGCATTTGACTAAAATTAATTTTTCACCTGCCTTTGACCACCGAAATTAATTCTAGTTTTAATTTTCACTAACTTCTTTAATTAATAAAAAAAATTGTTTTTAATTAATAAAATTCAAAATATTCAACTATAATTCAACTACTATAAATCAAACCACACACTCAACATTTCATACACACCAATATCATTACCTCTCTCACAAACACTCTCAAATAACCAAACAAAAATATCTCCATCTACCTAAAAGAAAACATCAAAAAAAAAAAGACAAAATTGCAAAAATGGACCCTGTGGTTTGCCGATTCTGTGGGTAAGGTCCAAAAAAAAAGTTTGCTAGCAAAAAAACGTCCTTATTTGATGTTTGAGTTGTGGATTTGGTCCCTGCCTCTAACTGCCGTTAGAGGCATTCCGTTTTCTTCCCCATGTGTCATGCACGTGAGGGTATTTTTTTCCTTTCATTTATGGGACCAAAACTGCAATCTAATTTCTCTATTTAACCTCGACTTAAACTCATCTTCCCCAACGACTCTCTCTCTGCGAAAATGGTAACGATCATATGCTTATGTGGCAACAATTCTGTGTTGCGCACATCGTGGACTCCACTCAATCCAGGCCGACGGTTCTACGCATGCCCTCTACCGGTAAAGTAGCGTTCTAATTTTTGCAATCAAACACCTTATTGTTGCCCTAATTTTGTGTGCTTTATCTTTGAAAGGACTCAAAATGTCGATTCCTTGGATGGTTTGATCCTCCAATGTGTGATCGTGCTAAGGCTATCAATCCTGGTCTACTAAAGAGCATGAACAATTTGAAGCTTTCAGTGAAAGAATAGAAGATGAAATTCAGAATTTGAGGTTTTGCCTGAAGATGACAGTGAAAGAATTAGAAGATGAAGTTTGTAAATTGAAGTTCTACTTGTGGTGCAGTTGGATTTTTTTTCTTGTTTTCAGGATGTGGAATTAGGGATTAGGGTTAAGTTCTACCTATGGTGCTAAGGTTTTTTTGGGATCTTATTGTTTTGATGAATAGGCCTTTGTATACTATAATGGTCATTTCATGAACCTTGTACCTCGAATTATAATGTATGGAATATTATCTTATTTAATTGTTGTTATTGTGGAGACTGTAATGGTAATACAATACAAGAAATGGTATTAAGAAAAGTACAATACCATTTTGGAACTTACTAAGTGTTATTGAATTATAAGATATAATCCAAATAAGTCAATGCAAATTACAATACCATTGCACATAACCAAAAACAATTGTCATTACAATATCCAAGTGTAACAAAAAAGAAGCAACCACATGATTTTTGGAATTGCAAAATAACTTAACATACTAATAACTGTTAAAACAACCAACATATGCCAGTTTCTTAAACAAATTAGACCAAAAGATGATTTAACAACTTAACATTACACTTGACCATACAAACTACTCTTGACCATGACCCTCATTAGCCCCTCCACCCTCCTGTTGACCTGCACCTTGACCTTCATATGTCCTTTTGTTGTGTCCTTTTTGTTTACATTTACCACAAGTGACACTCCCAAATTTCCTACTAAGCCTCTCCACTTCTTTGGATCCTTGAGTTTGACTTTAACTTGCTATCACACTTTCAATTTGACTGGACTTTTCCTTTTGGCTCATTCTCTCCTCCATGGACTGTCTTCTTTTCTTCTTTGGCCTACCAGGCATTTTGTGGTATGGAGGTGGGATAATTCTAGTGGGACAATCACTTTTAGGCCACATTGGCCTACCTTTTATAGGTTCAACTTTAAAGTCATACACAACCTCCCAAGTATCCAGTAAATAAAGTTTGTGTACCCACGTGTACAGCTCCCCTACTAATTCCCCATTGTTTGTCATCTCACTCCAAGTGGCTATGGCATGCCTGCAAGGGATTCCTGTCAACTCCCACTTCCTACATGTGCATGTCATCTAGTTAATGTCCATAACATGTTGATCATTCCATGGTCCAGCTACCTGATACTTTCCACCACCATTCCACCTTGCAATATACTCAGCTGCTTGTTGCTCATTCTTCTTTAACAAATTGGTTGCAGTAGGTGTGAGAGGACCTTGGCATTTCCTTTTCTCTTTAACCACATTGAAGATCCTCTTCATTAGATATTCCCTTATAAATTCCAAGCATGTAATGATTGGCTTGTCCCTTCCTTTCTCCAACTTACCATTCAGAACTTCACACATGTTATTTAGAAGCACATCTGAGATGGTCCTACCTGCATAATCCACAATTAAAATCATTGGCCAATAAAAAATAGTTGCATATCAAGTAATAAGATCAATTTTACTTACCTGTAAAATGGCTTCTTGCCCAATGCATTGGTGGTATTTTATTCAACCAATCATGTGCAGCCCTGTCATACTCAACTAACTCCCTCATTGTAGATTGAAACTCTTGAACTGTGGTTGCTGTTGCACACCTCCAAATAAACTCCTTGAACTCCCTAGTTCTCCACTGTTTTTCTCATGTTTTCATGGATGTGTCTTAAACAATACCTATGCTCTGTATTTGGAAATAATTGTGCTATAGCATGTATCACACCCTAAAAGTAAATATAAGATTGAATCAATACATGTTAATTATAATATTGTAAAGGCATTATGCATAAATAAAGAATTACCTTTTGCCTATCACTGATAAATGTGAAGTTAGCATTAGACCTCATCTCCAAATCATCCCCTAGACATTCCAATAACCATTTCCAACTTGCAGTATTTTCAGATTCTACTATGACATATGCAAGTGGATAGATACCATTGTTGGAGTCTAAGCTTACAGCTGTCAATATTTGCCCATGACAATGGCCTTTCATAAAGGCACCATCTAGACCAAGAAGGTCCCTCATACCAGCTTTAAACCCCAACTTCATTGGGCCTAAACATATGTAAATTCTCTTAAACTGCCTAGTGGCCAAGTTCGGGTTAGGCTCACTTACAACATCTATCTTCAATGTTGTGTTTGGATTGGTGGACTGTAATTCGAGTGCATAATCTCTAAGCAAGTCATACTGCTTTGAGTAGTCCCCAACAACATTCTTTGTAGCCCTTGCCTTAGCCCTAAACATCTTATGCTTTGAAATCCCCACTGAGTATGTCTGCTGAAAGTCTTCTTGTAAGGCTCAAATTGGAACTGTGGGGTTTGATTGAACTTGTCTAGTAATATGTTTTGCAAGAAAAGTGGCTGTGCAAGCTCGAATTTTCCTTGATTGAAGGCAAGTGTGCTTCAGACTGTACGTTTTCACATACCAATTCCCATCTTTCGAAGACCTAGATGCATATAAGTGCCAAGTACAAGTGGTAGCTTTTGAATTTACTGCTTTGCCCTTGCCTTTATTTACTTTATCTGCCCCACCTAACACATGGGACCCACTTGCACCACTTGTCCCACCATCCACATGTGGCCCACTGACATTGGTACCAGACACAACTCCTTTGCAATATGCCCTTAGTCTTGTTGCATCATTCTTTTTAAAAGCAAGATTCCTCCTTGTTTCAAGTGCATGCTCATCCACTTTATTCTTAAGATCTTTCTTTGACTTCCACATCTGTCCCACATAAAAACTAGATTTATGCACCTCACCATGTGAACATACTTTCTCCTTACCCAATCGTTTTAATAGAACCCTCCTATTCTTTTCAGTATCAGAGTCTTCTCCTAATGACTCCCATTCATCACAATCAATTACTTCAAGGTCTTCTTCTTCATTTGTTTCTTGTTCGTCTTCTACATCATTGTTAAACCCAAACCCGAAATACTCCACACCTTCATCAATGTTCATTCTAAAGTCACTCATGTCAACATCAATGTCATCAACTTCATTGTCTATGTCTACTATAACATCACTATCATCATCACTGTAATCATCTTCACCCTTTTCTGAATTGAACTCGTCTGATTGACCATCAAATAACCCCCCATTATCTTCATCAAAGTCTTGATATTCACTACCAATGTGGATTGTTGTAGGGTCTGTTCTGTTGTTGTTTTCACTATCATGCAACCCTTCAAATGGATCAAAGTCTACATTCAACATTTCAGATAAACCCATTGGTACATACACAGTTGCTGCATCAAGCTCATGTTCTTGTTGTACTTCCTTGTCTTGATTATCTCTTGTCACGCTTGATGGTGCTTCCTTGTCTTGATTATCCCTGATTTCACTTGATGGTGCTTCCTTGTCTTGATTATCCCCTGTTTTAGTTTCCATGTATAACCTCTTAGAACATGACCTAGTACCCTCTCTTGGCTTCCAATTTCTTGTTCTCCTCATTTCTGGCGAAAGTGATTTTGATTCACCTCCATAAACCACAAGTGGTAATGATGAACTACAACTTTCATGTTGGGGATCATGAACTAATTTTTGTTTTCTTTGTTTTGGTTTAATTGCCACTTCATCTTCTTCATTTAGTTCTTCAATGACAACACCATTTCTCTTATTTGGTGACATGAAGTATGTAACCAAGTTGGTTGTGCCATGCTCAGTATACACCTGGATCACCTTGTTAGCTCCAGTATATTTAGCTAGGTTACACACATCTTGATCATTACCTAGAGCTCTAAGGCTAAAAATCAAGTCTTCATTGGGAATCCTGAAGTGATAATATATTACTGGGGGAACCACGTATCCTAGTTCTAGCATCATAGCGTCGAGTTCATGCACTGAAAACTCATTTATATCAACTAAATTAATATACGTAAGTTTCCCCTTAACATATCTTACATTTGGAAAAGGTGTGAACTTCCCACCATGGCGAAGTTCAATCGTGAACAAATGGGGATGATCGACTATCCCAAACAACAAAAAAAATACAAAATGTAGTTAGCATATTGTGTGAAATTTCAAAAAATTTAAGTTTAAAAAGCTATAATAACACTCACCATACAAATCCAGTGCATCAAACCCCATTGTCGAAGGACGTATAGTCCACAGTGAATGCACCATTTTTTCCTTCTATCTACTGGACTGCAGTTCAGCTAAAGAAAAGATTCGGGGTGTAAATCGTTGACTTAGGGTTCGAACGTCAATGGAAATTAAACGAGGAAAAAGCTAGAGTGTCTGATGTTTTTGGGCATCGTTAAATGCGCGGTAATAAATGAGCATTCCCCCCATAAATGAAAGGACAAAAATACCCTCGCGTGCATGACACGTGGGGAAGAAAACGAAATGCCTCTAACGGCAGTTAGATGCAGGGACCAAATCCACAGCTCAAACATCAAATAATGACGTTTTTTGCTAGCAAACTTTTTTTTGGACCATACTCACAGAAAGCGGCAAGCCACAGGGACCATTTTTGCAATTTTTTCAAAAAAAAAACCTTCAAACATTCAATCTCCAAACCCTCAATCACCAAACCTTCCATCACCACCATGTTATCTACCAATAGATAAAAAATCAGAAATCGTATAATCTCAAGGTTAATGATTCTCTATGATTTACTCATTATTTATTGCTTATAAACTTTATTATTATTGCTTATTTGCATATTTCTTTCATGATGTCCCGTTTTTTTTTCAGTTGCACTAAGCTAGTTGAGATGAATATTTTCTTTCAATTATTTCCTAGAAATAACAATTCATAATAAAAGTTCATTTAACCAAGAGGTGTTGATACACGTAATATCAGTCTCTCAGTTTGATCACGAATCGACCACGAACAATGTGATCGTATTTTGGTATTGGGTGGGCGATTCTAAACTGGTGTCGGTTAGGTTTTGGAATGGTATTAGGAAGTCTTTTTTGGGTTTCGGGGATCTTGAGCATTTCGATTGAGAAAATTCATTAAACCATCATGTGTCAATACACATAAAATTCTCAAATGATCTTAAAGAACTAGTTTGATTACGTGGTGACATTGAGATAAAAGGTTGTGAATTGTAATTCATGGCTTTCTTCTCGAATGTTCAAAACTTGCTATATTTACCTTTATTTTAATTTCATTTTGACCCAAAATTTTACCTATGATAGTTAATATCTCTATTACGCATTTAAAATTTACAAATTGATTTAATGTTGAAGAAATCCTATAAATCGGTGGAAAGTTATGCTCACGATTACACATGTAAAATTTACAAATTGGTTTGATTTCGAAGAAGTCATCTTACCATTCAAAACTCGTCAATAATTTAATTATTTTACAAATACCAATCAAAACAAGGTTAGATGTTGGGAAAATAAGTTTGTAGTAACATCATCGTTGCTTAGAATAGTATTCATAAAATAGTATGTAACCCTTTTAAGAAGAGTCCAATCAACTGATGTAATGTCATAGTGGGGATCATGGAGAAGATGCTCCCTATGATATTCAGTTAATGATCTTTCTTGTCGTAACAAACATTCAAATGATTCAATAAAGCAAGTTCCACCTTACTGTCATATCTACGACCATTTTCAAAGGTAGTGCCATTTCATTTTGCAAATTACTGAATTTGTATATCTATTTTTCATTTAGAATCGGTCCGCTTATAGAAAAATAGCTCATTTAATTTTCTATATATTAACAAATGGGTTTTCATTATTAAAATACATTTTTAAGTTGCCAAACTGAAAGTATGAAAACAACTGACGTGATTTTTTACCCATCCTTATAATGGATTCAAAGCTGGTATCATTCGATTAATAGTGTTAGTATTATTACTAACATTATCTAGTGATATAGAAAGTAACACCGGATTATTTCACTTTATAAGAATAGTGTGGACTCTTCCATCATCCTCAACCTCTGCACTTAAACCGTTTACAGCAATTTCACTGTCACTTCGAGTGTTTGACATTGAGTTGCTATTAGGTGGACAATCATTTGTGCTTTATCGTAAACTCCAAAGTATATCAATAAAAAATAGGTAACTTTTATAAAGAAAAAGTCGATAAATATTTTGATTATGTAGTTTTTCCCTCATATATAGTTGTATGATACATTCTTTATAAACTAAAAATGGACAAAAAGATTGGTTGCCAAATTTTCCTGTTTTAACATGCTCGTAAAGCCTATCCTTATCACTTGTCCCTTTTTGTCAGCTTAAAATTAAGTGTACATATTTTATTTGTGATAACAAACATGTGAAAATATAGCATGTTTCTCTAAAAGAAAAACAATACAGCCAAAAGATAATAATTGTATAAAACTTATTTACAAAATAGTCACAGATTTAACTTTATTTACTAAATAACTGTATATTTTTTAACTTAAAAAAGAAAACTTAAGCATAATGGTCCCTTTAATTTCTCACTACATTGTTCCTGAAAATTTTAACATTACAAAATGTATTTACCAAATTGTAATTTTAAATAGATTTACCAAAACTAGAACATATGTTAATTGAATGCATTTTATTACATAAACCATTGTTTGGACAAAGTTCAATAGATCATTTCCCTAAACCACTGCTATGCATTCAATCTCGATCCTTGCATCTAATGGCAATGCTGCCACCTGATAAGTCGAACGTGCAGGTGCTGGTGCAGGGAAATCTGAAAAATACCATATAACAATTTTTTTTTTAATTTTTAAAACAGTTAAAAAAGTATAATGTTTGAATCACTAGAAAATATAATTAATAAACAATCTTTAATGTTAAGATGTATAGTGAGCTCACATTTAGCATAGATCTCGTTCACCTTCTTGAAGTCTTTCAGATCTGCCAACCTGCCACCAAAGTAATCATGTAAAATTAGTCTTATACTAAAGCCATTATTAAGTTCATTGAGTTAACAAAAAAAAAAAAAAAAAAAAAATCCCCTTAAAGATGATGATGGATAAAAGCATGTTTACATGATTGTGGTTTTAACCACGGAGGAATAATTGGCGCCACTTGCTTTCAATATCTCTCCCATATTCTTGAGAACCTAAAAAATGGGTCGATCTGAATTATATTTATATCTCTATAGTCTATTGGGTGAAATGGGTGTGGGGACTATACTATGCATTATGCAAATGGATAAATTACCTGCTCTGTTTGTTCTTCCACGGTGTCTGAGACAAACTTTCCAGTCTACACAAGTACCAAAACATAATTATGAATACACTCGAATGGATTAAACAGTTAAAAGAGACAGAGAGCAAAAGGCTGATTAAGAAAGCATTTGCAAATTGCAAATAGTGAAAAAGAATGTGAACCTCTGGAATAAGACCAAGGACACCGGATACAAATACTGTATTATTGGCCTTTATGGCTTGGGAATAGGGACCCAAAGCTGCTGGAGCCTTGTCCGTTTTAACAGCCTCCTTTATACCTGCATCCAAATATCCAACATGTTTACTCAATACCCATTCTTCAATCCTTGCCTCTTTTTTTTCTTGACTAGTATTCGTTATTGTTTTAATCTAGCTCTTTCCCAACAAATTTAATCTCGATCTTCTGTGGTTTACTGATTTGCTACCACTCGTTTCCACAAAAAACATATACAGAGCACGAGGTATCTCTAAAATGAACTGGATTCAGCATAATCGAGGACATGAAATGAACAAAAAACTGGCGTTTCGTTGACTCAAAATATAATTCTGATTTCAGTCATGGTGTTATAACTTATACGCTTAATGTGATCAACAAACACTTTAATTCACCCTTGAACTCGAAAAAGTGACAGTTTGAAGTCCAATATCAAAGCGTAGTTCCTTTTCGGCAGGATGTAATAACTTCTAAATGGAAAACTACTTAAATTTTTCTCAATGACTCAAATGCATTGATAAACAAAAGAAATAGAATATTTCAATCAATCAGATATCAAACATTACTCACTAGCGTCAGTAGAAACGGCCAAGCAAGCAAAGGACTTAGATCGGCGGGAGTAACACGGTATAGACGATCTCCGAATGGTTGAGCCCACAGATGAGCTGCATCTTAAGCCAGGAGAAACTGGAATACGGTGGCGGAGTCCGCCAATGCCAATCGCCGGATCATTTAACGAAATCGCCAAGGCGGAAACGGAGGACGCCATTTTTTTCTTATCGCCGCCGCTCAGTGATAAAAGTCTAAAATGGTCAGCACTCAGCACCCAACAATGACATCGAGAGAGCTACAAAAACTAGTCTGCTTGTAGTTTGGGCTTATGGTGATTTTGGCCCAAAATTTGAAAGAATAAAAATCTGTTTTATATATATTTGCTATTGACGTTACGTTTGGTGTCCACATATCATATTTATTTCGAGCAAATAAATGAAAAAAACCACGAGGGCTCCACATGACGGATGTGGTATTTATGTATATGAAATGGTTGAGTTTAAAAGAAAACGACATATAATTTTTTTTTTTCCTAAAAATATCTGCTATCCATAAGTTTTAACAAAAGGTTGACATACAACTTTTTTGGTTAACATGCATTATCTTTGTCGTACATTTATAATTTATAAAATAAAAGATAAATGGCAAAATACAAAGTAATGGACAGATGATTTATAATATACTAACAACACTGTTGAACGAATTTTAATCAATCGTGGAATCAATGGCCTCGAAGCAATTGATGACGATGATGAACTATTATGATGAGAAATCACTTGGATTAGTGAAATGTTTGGTTTCATATCAAAATCATGTTGTCAAATCTAGTCATATTTCTCTTTTATATATTAACACAATATATCTTATGGCTATTATATCCTAATGTCCTATCTATGTGAAGTAATTGCCTTGAAATGAACATACAACAAAATAAAATTACTATTAGATGTTGAATATGTAGTTGTTTTCCATTAAAATGATTGATATTGAACTTTAAATTGTAAGTGATTAGTTTATTTTGAAAGCAATCGATCAATACCGAGTGAATAGGGATAGTAAGTCAATGTAAGTAACAGTATATTTGAAACAAAAGAGTAGCACATTGGTTTGCTTCTTAATTTAAGCACGGTGTAATAATATGGAATAGTGTATGTTCATCAAATTTTCTCCATGTGACACGAGGGTAACATTTTCATTTAGTTTAATCATATACTATAGCAACCGCAATCTTCCGTTAAATTTTTACATTTTACTTTTTAAGACATCCAACGATGTTTTTTATTAATACTTTAAGGTTAAGTTGCCTATTTGTAAATTACAAAAATGGTGAGACCAAGACTATACTTTTTGAAATAACATTACACTAATTGTTTAATGTTTACATTACTAAGAAAAATTACAATTATTCTAACAAATTAAATATGTCATAAATATGACAATTATAATAGTTATAAAACAAAATTTTAATCAAACCAAGTAATATCTTTTATCACAGAAAATGATTTGGTGTGTGAAAAGTGGCCACTATTCCATTTCACTAAAATGGTGGGGAGCTTAGAATAGTTTTTGATAAGATTCCACTAGTTTAAGGGTCGTTTAGATTAGTTTCAAGAGAACAAATTTGTGGACTAAATTAAAATAGTATTAGATACTAATTGAACTGTATAGGGGTATTGTTACTATCAGCCTCTTTTAATTGTAAAAGTTGCGTGCAACTAGTTAATTATATCACGTTCCCTTGAGTTTGTTGGAAATCAGGCCCTCTCTACTGCTATAAATCTGCACACAAACAAAATAGAGAGATAGAGAAATATAAGAAGGAAAAAGTATCTGCAAAAGCTACTCTTATTATGGACTATAAATACCAAAAGATACCTAGAAACTAGGACCACTACTACTATCTATTCGGTAACAAACCATGCACTATTTGACTCCTATAATTACTGCAAGACTAAATCAAATACTCTAAACAGATAAGACTAAAATGCCCCTAAATAAAACATGTGGCTTTGACTTGGTTTGGATTAACACCAACATTCTCCCCCTTAATCCAAACCATTTCTGCCAAAATTCTTTCTTTCTTCCTCGATCAAAACAGATCGCTCTTGCTGCTTGCTTTCATCCTTCCTTCTGATCACCAAACCTGATCACCCTTACTGTTTGCTTTCTTTCTTGTCTGCTACTTGCTACAGACTACATGCTTGCTATCTTGCTTTTCTTTCTTGCAACCGGCCCTCCCTGGGTCTTAATCACTTGTTACTTGCTTTAAGAACACAAAGTTCTTATGTCTTGCTCTTGCCAAACTTTCTATTTGCTTTCTTTTCTTGCTACTTCTTTCTTTTATTCTTTCCTCTTGCTACTTGCTTTCTTGCTTTCTTGCTAACATACAACAACCTTCTGCTGCTGCATCTTTCTTTATCTCCACCTGTTTGCAATCTTCGGGATCACACCATCACAGCCGGACTGTCAACACCACTGTGAGCCATTAACCTCACAGCAGAACCGGAACACACCACAGTAAAAAAACCACCCTGATTTGATCCTCCTTTCTGTGTTTCTTTCTTTCTCAAGAAAGCGACATCCAACAGGTTGCATATCACAATCTTCATCTTGATGCTTGTTTTTTTTTCAGATAAGCAAGCAACTGGCCTCTTCTTTCTTCTTTCTCCTTTCTTCTTTCTTCTTTCTTCTTTCTACTTTCTTCTTTCTTTCTTTCTTTCTTTCTTTCTTCTTTCTTCTTTCTTTCTTTCTTTCTTTCTTTCTTCTTTCTTCTTTCTTTCTAGCAGCCTTCGCTGCTGTAGTAGTCAATCTTCAATTCTTCATTCTTCTTTCTAATTTGCTGTTGTGCAACGGTATTTCTTCTTTCTGCTACAAACCAGGCATGACCCTTCCTCTTGGCTGTGACTGAGTACTTCTTGGTCTGCAAAGCTTCTGGGGTTTTCACTTGACTCAACCTCTTCATGTTCTTCTTCTTCTTCTTCTTCTTCTTCTTCTTCTTCTTCTTCTTCTTTCCCTTCACCATTTTATCTGCTGATTTCACATGCTTCTTCTTTTTCGTTCTCAGCCCTGCAGCCAAGGGCTGCTCTTCCTTTCTCTACACCGACTCTCAAACCTACTTCAACCCGCTCTGATACCAAATGTTGGAAATCAGGCCCTCTCTACTGCTATAAGTCTGCACACAAACAAAATAGAGAGATAGAGAAATATTAGAAGGAAAAAGTATCTGCAAAAGCTACTCTTATTATTCCTCATGCAAATAAAAAACTCGACTACAAGACTATAAATACCAAAAGATACCTAGAAACTAGGACCACTACTACTATCTATTCGGTAACAAACCATGCACTATTTGACTCCTATAATTACTTCAAGACTAAATCAAATACTCTAAACAGATAAGACTAAAATGCCCCTAAATAAAACATGTGGCTTTGACTTGGTTTGGATTAACACCAACAGAGTTTGGTACTTTGGTTGCACATGGGCTTGAATATTTAGTTTATAGAATTGGATTCTTGCCATGTAATTATACTAATACTACTATCAAAAAGTATATATTTCTGATATCAATGTTAGACAAGGTGCATGATAGGGAATTCTTACATGTGCTCACAATTGTCTATATATTTCTGAAGTTTTGTTTATTTGGTTTTATATATTTTCTACCCTCAATGCATGTAGTGTCCCATATATTTTTTTTAGTTATATAATTTAATGCAATAAAGCAGAGAACCAAAAAACCAATTGAGTTGAACTTTCTATGTCGTTTGGGAAGAGAATAATACACAGGTCGTAGATATTTTGATCCATATCAATTATCAGGTGGGTTTATATTGTTAAGTTTGAATCTGTTGTTATATAAATTACCCTGTAATTTAAATCGACTATTCAACGTTTATTTTCTGAAGGTTATAATTCAATTGACAAAAACAATTTAATTAGATAAAAGACAATTATAATATATAACTAGCAAAGATTCCACCGCTTTGTGGGGGTTGGAAGTCATCGAGTGTTTGCAAAGGGATGTTAATACAAATATTTTATTAATGTATGCATTGATGTGGATGTCATTACATTCATTAAAAGTCGAACATGGTTTTAGTGGACAAAGATGTAGGTAGAACGTAAATGTAACGTAATCCTTTTATGGATTGATGCAAGGATAAAGGAGATGTTGTCTTCCATGGAGAGGTTTTTGACTTTTGCGTCTTCAAGGATGGTTTTTAAGATTTTGTAATTCGGGTACTCTGGTTGTGTGGAGACAGTGTTGTGAGAGTTGTCTTTCATGGTGAAGCCTTCTTGAAGTTTCGTGTGAGATGCTTCCAACAAAATTGCAAAATGAACCTAATGGAAATGTAATTAGTTTTTTGGTAAAGAAATGAAAAAAATTGGAAAAAACAGAAAAAAAAATGTAAAGTAAAAGTGCATTGCTATTTATTGCATTTACTAGGTAACTATGAAAAAAATGCAACGAATACGATGTATTTTGGTTTTTGGTAAAAAAAATTAAATACATTGCAAAAAAACATAAAACAAAAAGATTTAAGTTCAAAGTAAATTGTTATTTGGTATATATACCACCTAAATACGAAAATATGCAACGAATAGCAATGTGCTTTGGTTTTTGGTAAAAAAAAAATCAAACAAAATGCCTAAAACAAAACACAAAAGGTGTAAACTCGAAGTAAATTGTTATTCAGTGTTTTTTGTTAAAAAAACAAAAATAAGAAATTGGAATAAAAGGTCTAAAGTAAATGAATTGATGTTTATTGCACTTACTGGCTAAGTACGAAAAATACAACAAATACAATGTATTTTGGTTTTTGATTAAAAATTTAAATAGATTGCAATAAACAGAAACAAAATGATGTAAGGTCAAAGTGCATTGTTATGAAGTACATATACCACGTAAATATGGAAAAATACATTGGTATTTAGTGTTTGTTTTCTGGTAAAAAAATCTAAACAGATTGAAAAGAAAAAGAAAAAAAGTTGTAAATTGAAAGTATAGTGATATTTACTGCATTTATAACCTGAAATGGAAAATGCAGCAAATGACCATGTATATTGGTTTATTGGTAGCTGTGATGTCAGATATGGCATTGTATTTTTAGAGGTTTGTTTTAATTACTTAGGCTAATAAGTAATCTATCTCAAATTCGTATTTTATGACGCGCATAGCTGTAGCAATTGCGACTTTTGGCACCAATCGTTATGTAACATCCCGAGATTTACAGGTATTTCCGAATCTTCTCTTCTATTATTATTTTGTCATTTGTGGTCCCTGGGGTTAGAAGAGTCGACCCATGAGAAGCCTAAGGGATAAAGTTGCAACTTTGAGAACAAGGCTGGTACGCTAAGCGTACATAAGGTACGCTAAGCGTACTAGGCGCGCCTTAGTACGTCGGGCGTACATTTGTGTACGCTAAGCGTACTCACGTCAGGAGGAAATCCTAATATTTAGGGTTTGGGTGCTATATAAGCATCCTTATGAGCTCATAACCCTCCCTTACCTCAGCCTCCACAGTTTAGAGCCATTTTCCCCAAACCCTAATCATTTCCTTGAGTGTGTGAGCTTATAGAGTGTGTTTTAAGTAGTTGGAGAAGAAGGTTTTGCATCAAGGAGTTGGAGAAGGAGAACAAGCTTGTAGATCTGAAGTTGTTTGGTGCCCTAGAAGCTCTAGAAGGTAAAAAGCTTTAAACTTTATGCTTGTATGATATAGATCTTGCCATTCTAGCTTTAAGGAACCATTTCTTGTCCCAAAAGTCCCAAGTTGGTGCATGCTGTGATTTGGACGAGATGAGCTGTCCTTTCAGACCCTTGAAGAGGTCCTAAGTGATAAAAATGATGTCCCAATAGCTAAATGTGTCTCATGCATGGAGTATGAAGGTCTTAATGGATTAAGACCATGTGTTAAGAACTTTCTGGACGTCCAAAGTGTTAAAGTTCGAGACTTGATGATTCTTAGGCATATTTGGTCAATGGATCTGAAGTTTGGGCTTAAGTGCTTAAGCCATTAAGAACTTATTAGAGTTTTGGGAAAACCTCGCGTACGCCCCGCGTAGTTTCTGTACGCCGAGCGTACTGAGTCAACCACCCCGATGGTGGTCAACGCAATTAGAAGTACGCCCAACGTACCAGAGGAGTACGCCCTGCGTATGCCCTCTGTTGGGTTTTTGACATTTTGGGCTTCGGGATTGGGCCACTCTTGGGCCAATTTGACATGGGCCTTGCTGGACTTTCTGAACAATGATGTTTTGGGCCAGTTTTGGTAATGGATTTTAGAATGAGGCCCAATTAGGGATTTAGGCCCAATTTTCCATGGGCTTATGTATGTGGACTTTTGGATAGTGAATTTGATATTGGGCCTTGGCCCAAATTAGAAATGGACTATGTGGATTCATAGTCAAGATTGATGGGTTTTGAGCATTCTAACACTCCTATAGTGTGCATGCAACCCTAGAAACCTTGGATCTATGTTTTCTCTAATATTCATGCAAATTTGATTTTCCAAGGTTCTCATCCTAACTAGCATGGCATGGGGTACTTGTAATATAAAAAACTAGTAGAATGACATACCTTTCTTGTAGCTTGGATTCCTTAAGACCTTGTGAGCCTAGCACCCCAAATATGATGCCTCAAATGTTTCACACAACACTTACAACTATTGGAATAACTTGAGAGAATAACACTTTGATCACAAAATCGGCTAGCCCACCTTGTCTTGTATTAGCGGTCGATTTTACTCCATATGAGGTTCTTTATATACCGTGTCACATGTAGGGTTACACCATGTAAAACCTAATGTGCATGGCTTCTCATTTCCCCCATGATCCATGGGTTATAACCTCCATGGAGCATCCATGGAGCACCCAATGGGTCCTAGCTTAATCTAGTGAATCATGAACCATAAGCCCACTACATAAGAATAATGATTTACATAATCAATCCTCATATATTTAATTAGTCTCTTTTTTATCACAAAATTAATTCCAATTTAATTCTTGATCAATACTAATTAAATAATTCGATTTCATATTAATATATCAGAACTTATAATATATTAACAAACCATAAGTGTCCTTTTTCTCATTATGTCTATCCAATTGTTGAGATGCCGAGCAACCCAAATGAACCATGCCAAGCCGGGTCAAGTATATACCAAATATAGTTATGGACTTAGACACCTTATCCAACAGTCTTCCACTTGGATAAGTCTAATAACTATAGTTACAGGTATGACTTCAGGAACTGACCAGCAATCGTAGCTCTTTCAAATCGCGGAACTAAGAGGATAATGATGCGCCATTTAAGATAAGTGATCATATAATCCTCTGTTCTAGATATCAGCCGGACAAATACATGGAACAATATCATACTTATTGTCTAGCAGTTTGTTTCCCGATTTCCAATTTGTTTGACATAGAACTAAACTGAACACATCAATTTGGTTCTGACCGGGCCCGGTACATAGGTCAAAACAAAATCATCGAGGGGCGCAGATATCGCTTTTAATCCTCCAAGGACTAAAAGGAACAGATAAACTTCGACTCATATGCTTGTACTAACTATTTGTTGAATCATACACAAAATCACGTTTTATAACATCGAGTTACCAATGCGTTTTCGTACAATCAATGCACAACCAACTCATAATCAACAACTCATATATCTAGGTTTGAAGACTTATATGATATTACCGTATCACGATCACTCGAGATAAATTCCATGAAGTGATACAAGTGAGCATGGGTTGAATCCAATACTCAGAACTTCTGAGCACTCATGAATGTTGTAGCAACTATTTGCTATGTCTAGAACCTTAGACATCTACAAACCCAATTCATGACAGTCTTGATTCATATCTACTTCCAACATATGACTGACTGTGGAGAGTTTGAATAAAGTAATTATTCTGGAAGTCAAAACATGCAAAATTGAAACAATAGTAAACAATTGACACAAGATAGCAACACTTTACTTATAAATAAACAACCACTTTTATTTAATCATCAAATGTCAATTTACATTTTACAAGTTTCAAAAAAACTATCTAATCTTTAAAACTATTATCATCCTTCAGCCCGATGCGCCTCGCATGCTGCAAATGCTTAGCCCTACACAGTCCCTTCGTGAGGGGATCTGTTGGGTTCTCATCCGATGATACGATGAGTCCTTCTTCTATCCGATGTCTAATGAAATGGTATTTTCTGTCGATGTGCCTGGATCTGCCGTGATCCATTGGTTCCTTAGCGAAGGCAACTGCACCCTCGTTATCACAGAAAATCTCCATAGGCTCCTTAATAGTTGGTACAACTCCAAGGACTCCAATGAAGTTCCTTAGCCATACTGCCTCCTTTGTTGCCTCGCTTGCCGCTATATACTCTGATTCGCAAGTTGAATCAGCCACTGTTTCCTGTTTGGAACTTTTCCAAGTGATTGCTCCTCCATTTAGGGTAAAGACCCAGCCCGACTGAGAGCGGAAATTATCCCTATCAGTCTAGAAACCAGCATCACTATACCCCACTACTCTCAAGTCATCACTCCCACCAAGGGTAAGGACCCAGTCCATAGTCCTCCGTAGGTACTTGAGAATATTCTTCACCGCAGTCCAGTGAGCCTTGCCCGAATTCCCTTGATATCTGCTGACCATGCTCAAAGAAAAGGCCACATCAGGGCGAGTACAAGTCATAACATACATGATTGAGCCCACAGCGGAAGCATATGGTACATGACTTATCTCAGCTATCTCAGCCTCTGTACTCGGACTATGAGTCTTACTCAGTTTGGCGTTGCTCTGGATTGGTAAGTCACCTTTCTTGGAATCCTGCATGCCGAACCTTTTCAGCACCTTATCCAAGTAGGTACTTTGACTAATTCCAATTAGTCTCTTACTCCTATCTCTCAACATTCTTATCCCTAGGATATAGGCAGCTTCTCCAAGGTCCTTAATAGCGAAACACTTCCCAAGCCAGGACTTAACTTCCTGCAAGGTTGGGATGTCATTTTCTATGAGTAGTATGTGTAACAACGTAAATTTTCAAACAAATTTGTCATTTTAAAATCGCATACTTTTCATAACATAATATATAAAAATCTCGTTTACTCAAATTACAAACACAACTCCATTAATAATCCAGGATCCTCAAAACATAACTCTTTCTCTAGTGTGTACAATCAAGCCTGTGCCGTCCCGCGATCCTGGGAAACCTGAAACACATAACACATAACACGGTAAGCACAAAGCTTAGTGAGTTCCCCAAAATACCACATACAACAAATTCGCCACTTGAGGCTATACTCTGTAAGACCCTCCGGTCAATGTGTCTCAGCGGGACCCTCAAGTCCCATAGCTCGTTGGACCCTCTGGTCCGGTCTAGCTTGTTGGACCCTCCGGTCGGTTCTGGTTGAGGACCCTCTGGCCTCATAAATAGTTGGACCCTCTGATCCGGTCTGTAAAACTCCGCATGGTATAAATCACAAAGAAATAATGAACATCATAAAACATAAGGCAGGATAACATAATACTCAATGTAAGCACATAAGACCTTCCGGTCACACATAACTACCACTCAAGGTAAAGTATGGTGAGAAGACTCACCTAACAAGCACCAAGTAAAGACCTCGCTCCCGAATCTCGAACTAGCCTCCGCCTAACACAAGGAATGAATATCTCTAAATGATACTCTAATCACAACTCTAATGACCGAAGGCTATTCTTTCTCTCATTAACTCTTTTGAAGTGGATAAAAGACCATTTTACCCCTCCATGGTCTCTACTACTCATGTTGACCAAAAACCCCAAAGTCAACAGAAGTCAAACTCGAGTCAACAATCCATGTTTGACTCAACTCGCTGAGTACACCCTTGCGACTCGTCGAGTCCACTTATTTTCCTCAGAAGTCTCGTGACAGTCCAACTCAGCTCGTCGAGTTGACCCCCAACTCGTCGAGCTATCGCATGATTCAGCTCTTCGGGACAAACCCTAACCAACTCGTCGAGTCGGCTCATTGACTCGGCGAGTTCATTCGGACCAAATGTTCATTCAGACAATCTCAAATAGATCTATCACTCCAAACGCTAGATCTATCATCCCAAGGCCCAATAATCACGTAAAGCTTCGATCTTTACGTTCATACTTGAGGTTATTGCTCCAAAATGCTAATACATGCCTGTCATGAATGATTAAGCCCAAAAACCATCTTATGGATGAATAAAGCTGGGACATCTATACTCTAAGGACCTCACAAGGTCCAGATCTGAGGTCTAGACTTCTTGATAACACATGCTACTCAAGAACCCAACCAAAATGACAAAAATCCCTAAATCTCCCTAGATGTGAGATCCAACTAAATAGATGAGAAAGATGTGGGCTTTTTACCTTCCAAAGAAGCTCTTAGAGAAGAAATGCTAGATCCTATAGCCTTAACCCACTCCTTGCTTGAAGCTCACTCCTCTTCTTCCAAAAAGGTCCATCAAAACACTTGATACAAGCTCAAGGACTCTCTCTTAGCTTCCATGGCCGCCTAGGGTTTCACACATGAGAGTTGAACAGAAGATGAGCCGCAAATGAGGCTATAAATTCCTTTAAATAGGTCACATGCCCGAAAGTTTAGGGTTTCCTTCGCCAACGCTGACTCGGCGAGTCGAAACACAGACTCGTCGAGCCAGCTCATTAATCCTCGTCACCCAATGCGACCCTACTCGACGAGTTGAGGCATCAACTCGTCGAGTTGCCTATGAAACTCATTATAACAATAGAAATTATATACCTCGGAACCAGGATGTTACAATTCTCCCCCACTTAATTTGATTTCGCCCTCGAAATCGCTCTTCATCCACACATAGCTCGACCCTATAACTCGGAAAGCACCACTGAAAAGGGCCTCATACCCCACTGATATCCTTTCTATGGACACCTGAATCCAAACAGGAACTCCCAAATCCGGAACAAAACCGACCCCTCTGTCGCTAAGATACCCCCCTTTCTGACCTCCCAAAAATCTGGAAGCTCTAGTGGCCTGGCCCGCCGCCAGACCGCCCACTCAAGATATCACTACGTTATTCGATCCTCGAATAACAAACCCTGATAACTCACTACCCCTCTGATTCTCTCCAGACATAAGCCAACAATCGGCTACCGATCACTCATACCAACATAGTAACGATCCGAATCACGCCCCATGAAACGGAAGGGTTCACATCCTACCAGGGCTCATCCACTGGACTGCTATCAGAACCCATCCGAACAATGAATTCTCAACACTCTGCCCTCAGACACAAGAGAATAATCATGCTCGCTCAGAAGTGTCCTCAGACATCTAAATATCATAAGTCTCAGCTCCATTTCTCATATCCCTTTTAACACTGTGCACCAGGTCTGATCTCGACCCATCAGATGAACCTCCAAGGTTATCCATTGCATTATCCCAACCGTCTTAATGGTTTCCTTCTCACAATAACTACATCGGCCCATTGTGACACACAAGTCACGAAGTTCGCTTTACCCTAAGCGAATGTTACACTCCCAACTGAAGATCGACTCCACCCCGACCTCTGTCGTTTACTGCTCATAGTTCCATGCATCTCGCGATACCTCCCGTACCCGAGTACTGACCTATACAGGCTTAAGACATCAGTTGATAAACAATACCCCTCAACATAGAACCCATCTCAGAATCCAGTATCTCATCTCGCCTACCCAACGCACCACCAGAGCCAAACTCAAACTCGAGAGTTTGGTCTGATCCAGAGTTGGAACCACTCGACCTAATGAAGCACTCAACTCATGACTCATGATCCGCAACCCATGCGTACCCCACTTATCTACTTCCATTTGGTTGCGAAACCACTACTCAATTCAGAATATAACGACTCCCGACAAATATGGAGACCCCAGTCTCTCCCCTGGTTCGACCACCAGGCTCCTGCAAACTCAAATATTAGGGCTACCCAAGCCTAAAACTCTTCTGCGTCATGTTATGATCAGAGAGTACTTCATCACAACATTCTCTCGCTGACTAGTGGGTACTACGGCTCCTCGCAGTATCATAATGACCTCTCACTGAATAGTGAGTACTACGGCTCCCCGCAGCATCACAACAACCTTTCACTGAATAGTGAGTACTACGGCTCCCCGCAGCATCACAACAACCTCTCACTGAGTAGTGAGTACTACGGCTCCCCGTAGCATCACCACAACCTCTTATTGAATAGTGAGTACTACGGCTCCCCGTAGTATCACCACAACCCTCACTGAATAGTGAGTACTACGGCTCCCCGTAGTATCACCACAACCCTTTGCACTAACTCATTGAAACTGAAGCTCCCTGCAGTCTTACCGCACTTGCTCTTACCACTTCACAATCTCATCCTCAGCTCGACGCCACCCTGCGATCATTAAATCATGCCCTGCGTACCAATCAAAGATAGGTGTACACACTTACCCAAATTATGCATTGCTATTTTTGACGACATCCGCCATAACAAAACGCCTTTGCCTGCTGCAATCCACGTTCTCGAATAATCTCACTTAACATCAGTTAGCCGAAGTGCTCCCACCGGAACTATAGATACTTGCTACACCACTTGCCAGCTCTCAACTCAAAACTCAAAATAATCTGGAAATAAGGACATCATACTCGGATACCTAGGAACCAACACAGAATCTCATGATGCTTTGTCCAAACCACTGATCCCATACCCACGACACCGTACTTGGATACTACATTGCTCTTTCAGAGTCTCTCAACCGATCCTACTCTCGCACCACTAGAACCTCAGAGAATGCCATCCCCCAATTTGAAATACAAATTCATCGTCAATGGCTCCGAACATGCTGACGAAAACCCGAAGTTCCCCCTCTACTGGTCACTACCCATACGGAACTACTCATATCGACCCTGAAATTGATCGACAAAACAACTGCTGCCCTTACAGGGATATAGATCACAGTCTATACCTTCACTTACAAATCACAGCTATTGCATCCGCAATCCAGCGATCCGATCGCACTAGAACTCGACATATGCTAATTCTGAAAATCACAGGTCACAATGAATTTTTTCCCAATCCACGGCCACCTGCCGTGGATCCATTCATCCTTTCTTAAACACAAACTCTTACATCTTCCCTTCTGGCACCTCAGATTCCCATAACCATTCCTCTGACTGCACATGAATGGATCGCTGATCCCCTAACTGGAGAAGCAGTTCTCCCCTACTCAGGGTTCGAACAATCATTAATTGGCATATCCGCGGTCTACTCAGTAGATTGTCTCACCAGTCACGTCACACTTGACTCTTAAACGTATTTCGTAATCATGCCAGGGCCTTCCCAAAGGACACCAAACAATCTCCAATATCCCGTTCCTGACAAAATCCTGGAATCCTCCACACATGACTGCATCTAGCCACCTTGAAAACTCAAACTGACATACCATTGGAAACCCCACTGTTCCGAATCCAATCTATCTCAAATCCGGAAATAGTGCCCTGCCACGCACTTCGACTCTAGCTCATCGATCCGCCTCCCAAAATGGAAATGATCATAAAAGCACAGACCTCATTCTCATTGTCGATACACCATGTAGACCACGAGGGCCACTGCCCTGATATACTCCTTTTTAACCACCGAAAATTACTAATATAAGTACCTTTACCTCAACAAGGCACTTCTTTGCTCTCATCCGTCTTAGTCCCACTAATGACTCTCTCTTTTGGCATAAGAATACCTCGCAGCCAACATACTGCCCCAATATTTTGGTGATAAGGTCACCATGGTTGCTACCCCACGGGGTTTACCTTCAACTCTAAACCAGAAGCTCCATATCTCTCCTGCTTCCCGCATAACACTGAAATAGCACCACTCAGGTCACAGAAAGTGACATCTCCACTATCGGCTAGTCGCTCAGCCCAGACCGTATTCTCCCATAGCACACCATCCCTACTCATCCCTGAGTCTTGCGACTCCAACTGGCATCTCACCAACAATTCCTCGGAGCTAACTCGATTTCCCTTTCAAGGGATGCTCCACTAAAACTCGTTCATCATGGCCCTCTGGCCCCCATACTCTTTCACATCTGATCTCAGTCTAGACAATCACCACAGAATATCCGGTAAAACCAGAAGCACTAACCGCCACGTGTCCTGGTACTCAAACCATGTGACCACCTCTCGATCTGCTATGAATCATGGTACCCGAACCATGTTATCTCCTCTTAATCTGCTACGAATCATGGTACTCGAACCATGTTCTCTCTTCTCAATCCGCCTCAAATCATGATACTCGAACCATGACATCACCTCTCGATCTGCTACAAATCATGGTACTCAAACCATGACATCACCTCTCGATCTGCTACAAATCATGGTACTCGAACCAAGACATCACCTCTCGATATGCTACAAATCATGGTACTCGAACCATGACATCACCTCTCGATCTGGCACTTAGATCCTCCGGAATACTCCCTGCATCGAGTATGGGTCCTCTGCTTTCAGTAGTACGGGCCCATACTACCTGCCACATCTACCCATACTCTCTACACGGACCATCTTAGAGTCCCTAAGTAGCTGCTTAACCTTCTCAATCACCAATCCCGACACACGTGCTCGCTTCCCAGCGAAATGCTCTACTCTGTCAGCGTACTCATCTGACTAAGGTCACTTCCTAGGTTCTCACACTTCTCCGCCATCAGCTGCTGAGAAACTCCTTATGGTGCCAGTCATCTACCTCCTGAATATCGTCACATTCACTTGGTAGCTGACTCCCACCATCGGGAGTTCCACAAAGCACGAAGCAAGCAGCATTCGGGCATCGAATAAACACGCAAAACTCACTCTAGGTGATAACTCCACTTGCTCTACTCATACTCAAAAGATATCACCGAACTCAACAACTCTACCCCTCGCGGGTAGCTAACTACTCTCTCAGTAGGCTCCACAAATGCCTATCTAGGTATCTCTCCTAGATTACTCCTCTACTCAAATCCCTCTCTAAAAGGATTCCTGCTGGATACTTTTACTCAGCACATACTCGAAAGCACATCACAGATAATAGCAACTCCTAGACTAAGGCATCACAAATCAGGCCACTCTAGTCCTAAAATATGAAATACCTAGCCTATCTCTAGCATGCATAATACGTCATAACATATCTCATAATACAAAAGTAAGGGTATTTTGGGAAATCACCGTTCGGGCTCTGGCTGATTGTACACACTGCTCTTCCTCGTTTTCTCTTAGAAACTCTTGTTCGCTCTAGAAAAATCATTTCTTTGAATTTTTTTCTCAAATCCTCGGTTTGAGTCCAGATTTACCCGAAGGTGCATTTGAATCCCTCAAACCAAAGCTCTGATACCAACTTGTAACAACGTAAATATTCAAACAAATTTTTCGTTTTAAAATCGCATACTTTTCATAACATAATGTATAAAAATCTCGTTTACTCAAATTACAAACACAACTCCATTAATAATCCAGGATCCTCAAAACATAACTCTTTCTCTAGTGTGTACAATAAAGCCGGTGCCGTCCCGCGATCCTGGGAAACCTGAAACACATAACACATAACACGGTAAGCACAAAGCTTAATGAGTTCCTCAAAATACCAAATGCAACAAATTCGCCACTCGAGGCTATACTCTGTAAGACCCTCCGGTCAATGTGTCTCAGCGAGACCCTCCAGTCCCATAGCTCGTTGGACCCTCTGGTCCGGTCTATCTCGTTCGACCCTCCGGTCCGGTCTGGTTGAGGACCCTCTGGCCTCATAAATCGTTGGACCCTCTGGTCCGGTCTGTAAAACTCCGCATGTCATAAATCACAAAGAAATAATGCACAACATAAAACATAAGGCAGGATAACATAATACTCAATGTAAGCACATAAGACCTTCCGGTCACACATAACTACCACTCAAGGTAAAGTATGGTGAGAAGACTCACCTGACAAGCACCAAGTAAAGACCTCGCTCCCGAATCTCGAACTAGCCTCCGCCTAACACAAGGAATGAATATCTCTAAGTGATACTCTAATCACAACTCTAATGACCGAAGGCTATTCTTTCTCTCATTAACTCTTTTGAAGTGGATAAAAGACCATTTTATCCCTCCCTGGTCTCTACTACTCATGTTGACCAAAAACCCCAAAGTCAATAGAAGTCAAACTCGAGTCAACAGTCCATGTTTGACTCAACTCGCCGAGTGCACCCTTGCGACTCGTCGAGTCCACTTATTTTCCTCAGAAGTCTCGTGACAGTCCAAATCAGCTCGTCGAGTTGACCCCCCAACTCGTCAAGCTATCGCATGATTCAGCTCTTCGGGACAAACCCTAACCAACTCGTCGAGTCGGCTCATTGACTCGACGAGTTCATTCGGACCAAATGTTCATTCAGACGATCTCAAATAGATCTATTACTCCAAACGCTAGATCTATCATCCCAAGGCCCAATAATCACGTAAAGCTTCGATCTTTACGTTCATACTTGAGGTTATTGCTCCAAAATGCTAATACATGCCTGTCATGAATGATTAAGCCCAAAAACCATCTTATGGATGAATAAAGCTGGGACATCTATACTCTAAGGACCTCACAAGGTCCAGATCTGAGGTCTAGACTTCTTGATAACACATGCTACTCAAGAACCCAACCAAAATGACAAAAAGCCCTAAATCTCCCTAGATGTGAGATCCAACTAAATAGATGAGAAAGGTGTGGGCTTTTTACCTTCCAAAGAAGCTCTTAGAGAAGAAATGCTAGATCCCACAGCCTCAACCCACTCCTTGCTTGAAGCTCACTCCTCTTCTTCCAAAAAGGTCCATCAAAACACTTGATACAAGCTCAAGGACTCTCTCTTAGCTTCCATGGCCGCCTAAGGTTTCACACATGAGAGTTGAACAGAAGATGAGCCGCAAATGAGGCTATAAATGCCTTTAAATAGGTCACATGCCCGAAAGTTTAGGGTTTCCTTCGCCAGTGCTGACTCGGCGAGTCGAAACACAGACTCGTCGAGCCAGCTCATTAATCCTCGTCACCCAACGCGACCCTACTCGACGAGTTGAGGCATCAACTCGTCGATTCACCCATGAAACTCATTATAAATATAGAAATTATATACCCCAAAACCAGGATGTTACAGTATGTCATCCATATACAATACCAAAAAGCTAACTATACTCCCACTAGCCTTAACATATACACAGGACTCATATTCACTCCTCGAAAAACCAAACTCTTTGACTTTCTCATCGAAACAAAGATTCCATCTGCGAGATGCTTGTTTCAATCCATAGATGGATTTCTCAAGCTTACACACTCTATTAGGGTGCTTTGCATCGACAAAACCCTCTGGCTAACTCATGTAAACATCCTCAGCCAACTTTCCATTAAGGAAAGCGGTTTTGACATCCATTTGCCATATTTCATAATCATGAAATGCATCTATGGCTAGCAAAACCCTAATAGACTTAATCTTCGCTAATGGTGATAAGGTCTCATCATAATCAACTCTCGGAGTTTGAGTAAAGCCCTTCGCAACCAGTGGCGATTTATAAGTGTGCACATTCCCATCCATGTCGGTCTTCTTCTTGAAGATCCATTTGCACCCGACCGTCTTACAACCCTGTACATTGTCAACCAAGTTCCAAACTTGATTGTCATACATGGACTGAATCTCGCTATCCATGGCCTCTTTCCATTTGGCAGATTCAAGGCCTGCCATGGCTTCCTTAAAGTTATTAGGTTCATCAAGATTTACCAATGTCCTATCACTGATAAATTCATCACCTTCCGCAGTAATATGAAAACCATAGTAATGCTCAGGTGGATTCCTAACTCTTGTGGAACGCCTCAGAGGTACGGATTCATCAACAGGAGTTTCCTCCTTAGGTTGAATGCTAGGGTTTGAGGTTCCTTCACCGCTTGACTCTTGAAGTTCTTCAAGATCAATTTGCCTCCCTGTCACACCCCCGGACCAGACGGTGGAAACGTCCGGAGGCGGGTGACTTCATTGTGCAGTATCATAACAATTGAACATAAATGAAACAGAGCAATCCAGACATCATACATTGAGATAACAAACTTACATTGTTTACATATTGTATTTGTTCTTCGAATTACACAAAAGAGACATAAGCAGAAAAATCCAAGCTACAGCTAATAGTTTTGCATCCGTGTCCCTTGTTACCTGCTTACTGGATCCCTGAGAATACAAGTCGTTTTGAAAAGCGTCAACTAAAAAGTTGGTGAGTTCATAAGCATTTTTGTACAAAATCGTTTACACTTGTTTATAATCGTTCTTATCGTACTTTCAGAAAATCCGATATTTTCTATGAAATCGTCTGAAGTCTTGCCTTGAAAATCATGAATATGTGTGTGCATGTCATTACTTTTATTCATCCTTATAAGGAGTGATTTTGAAAAGTAGTGTGATTTGTAAAAGCGAGCTGTGTACGAGAATAGTTCTTTTGAATAGTAATAGTCAACCGTTCCAGAAAAAAATCCCTTATTTTCAAAAAGAGAATATGGTTGAAAATCTTGTTCCTCTTATCGAGTAAAATTGAGTGTGCGTTCTAGTTTATCGTTATCGAAATCGTAGAAAATCGTTTTCTCCAGAAAATCCTATATTTTCTGCTATAAAATATTTGTAAGTTCTAGTTCCAACTATGTATATGTGTGGGTTAATTTCGTTTACAAACGTTTTCCATAGAGTCTTATGCTTTTTAATTTGTAAAAATAGCAGTATTACGACTCTATACTTGTTAGGAGAAAGAATCAACATGGAAATTATGGACATTCTACGCGATGGAAAAGGACAGTCAACGCAACAAATGTGGACCATCACTTATCATGTATAGGACGGTCAACACAACGTGCCAAAAATTTATTTATGAGGTTTTTCCTTACATAAATTTCTAGATGACATAACATATTCTAGTGAGTCGTTATAACCATACTAATCTGACGAAGTGCCTGTTTTGGCGTTTCTCAGGCGCCCTCGGTTTGGAAAAGACATTTGTCACCCTAGACTGGCCTGTCTAGCTATAACGAACAACGAAGGTGCGGGGTGTCAACCCCGTATAGATCTATACACAAATTCCCGCTCTCCCTCCAGGAGACTCTGGCTATAACTCCTTACAGGACTTAGACGTACACTAATATTTTTATATTTAGGTACTTTTGAGATTTGTCTGACTAGAATATTAACAACCTTTTGAGCAATCATTAGAGATCCATTATTTGTTAGATAAATAATGAAATTCGTACTTGTTGAATAAAAATATCGTTCTCGTTCCATATCGTTGATTGTGCTCGTTAACTAGGTGCTCGTGTTCGTTCCTTTTCGTTTATTGAAAAATAAGTCATTTTAGTCAAGAGAAAAAGTGTCAAGTTATAATTTGTATAAATTTATAACTGCCGGTTATGACACGCATTTTCTGTTTTATGACATATAGAACATTACTTATGTTGTTGGAGGTTTTACGACAGCAGTTTATGACATGCAAATATTTCTGTCATAAAGGCTCTATTTGTGTATTTTCTTGATGCAAACTTTTATATTGAATATTTATAAAATACCCCCTGACAGTTTGCAAAATAGTCACAAAGTTCCCATTTTCGAAAATCACTAGAATAAGTGTCCACTTATCAAGGTTCCTTTTTATAAGTTTTATTTCTAGGCATGAAAGCATAGATAGAGGGCTTAAGTTGGACACATCCAATAGTTGGGAGGCTCTTTTGTACACAAAGTATCTTCTGTTTCTTATGAAGTTGTGAAATCTTACGTTCATGAGGATATTACTAAAATAATAATTTAATAATATTACCACACACATACAAACATACGTATACATGCAAGTATTTAGGCAAGATTTGACTTGTACTCTCCTCCAAAAACATTAAAATATTGAAAAAGGTGGGGTATGAAGCTCATCTTGAGTTAGTTGAGGAGTTGTCTGGAGTTATGGAGTGAAGATTCCAAGCCTAAACTTTGGCTAAGATGAAGAACTTCCCTGGGAGGGATGTTTTCCTAAGGTGATTATCACATATTTTTATGAATAAAATAATATGGATCTATCTTGAAATATTATAAAATATTAGATGAGTGGACGAATTTACCTTACAACTCTAGGGAGAAATTGAGAATTTTGTTTTCAGCAAGTTCTTGTTCTTGCTCTTGAAATGAATTTTTGAGAGAAAATGAGAGGAGTGAGAGAAAATGTGAAGTCTGAACTCCTTACTGACGTTGCTTTGAGGATGAAAAAGGGAGGGAATCTTTGGTGCATGGGGATCTGCTGGTCAATGCATGGATATTTGGTGGGTAAGGCATGAGATACTGTGATTTGCATGGGAAATGAGAATTTCATCAAATCACAAAGTCAACCTCTTTGTCTTTATCTTGATTTAGGATAGGATCTTCCTAAATCCTAAACTTTTATTTTATGTAAATATAATTTAAATAATTGAATTTGGCATAAAATAAAGGTTTTAGGGGTCTTAGTTAAGAAAAACACGAGTTTGGTGGGATTCCCAGCCTCAAGATACCCCAAAATGAAGAAAAGGTCCGGAATAGTCCAAAATCCGGAGCTAAAAGGTGAAATCCGGAGCCCTTATGCGAATTCCGAAGCTCTTAGTTAAATTCCGGAGGGGAGGGGAGGGTCTGCGAGGTTCCGAAGTGGTTGGCAGGGGGATTCCGGAGGCGCTGGACGAGTTCCGAAGGAGGTTCTCAAGTTCCGGAGTCAATGGTCACATTCCGGAGTGCATTCTCGGATTCCGAAGTCAGGCTAGCCTTCCGGCGCATGCGAGGAGGTCCGAAGATGAGAAGGTTCCGAGATGCAATTCCTCTTGGCTCCTTAGAAGACATTCCGGACTAAGAAGGTTCCGGACTAAGAGGGTTCCGACCAAGAGGTTCAGGGCCAAGAGGGTTCCGGACCAAGAGGGTTCCGGACCAAGAGGTTCAGGACCAAGAGGGTTCCGGACCAAGAGGGTCCTCTTGAGTTTCCCCTTCCGGTTTTGAGCTGTTTTCGACTAAGGAAGGTGCTTAGAGAGATTTGGGAGAGATTTTGCATACTTGGAGAGATTTGTGAGAGATTCACTATACTTGGAGAGATTTCGCATACTTGGAGAGATTTGGGAGAGATTCACTATTCTTGGAGAGATTTGAGAGAAATTCACTATACTTGGAGAGATTTCACATACTTGGAGAGATTTGGGAGAGATTTCACATACTTGGAGAGATTTGTGAGAGATTTCGCATACTTGGAGAGATTTGAGAGAGATTCACTATACTTGGAGAGATTTCGCATACTTGGAGAGATTTGGGAGAGATTTCACATACTTGGAGAGATTTGGGAGAGATTTACTATTCTTGGAGAGATTTAGGAGAGATTCACTATACTTGGAAAGATTTCACATCCTTGGAGAGATTTGCATTCTAACACTATATGGCTCCTTAGGAACTCATATTGAACACTTGGGTGTGTTAGGACAAGCCTCACAATAGTCCTTGCTTACTTGAGGATGAAATTTCCTAGCCAAAAAGGTTAGTTGTGACACTCCCACTGTTTCCTTGGCTTATGAATTCTCTCTCACAAAAGACCCCTCTTCTTGCCACAAAGACCACATTCTCACTAGGTCTGTAGAAGAGATAACCAAGGAATTCTGTGGGTAGCCGATGAAAATACATCGCTCACTTCGAGGTTCGAGCTTAGCCTGAGTCTCACGTCTCACGAAAGCCTCGCAACCCCAAATCTTGATGTGGTCTAAATTAGGAACTTTCCCAGTCCACATCTCGTGAGGTGTTTTGGCAACCTTCTTGGTAGGGACTAGATTAAGGATATGGGCGGCAGTCTCTAAGGCATACCCCCAGAATGAGATTGGTAACGAAGCTCGACTCATCATGGAACTAACCATGTCTAACAAGGTTCGATTGCGCCTCTCAGCCACACCATTAAGCTGTGGTGTTCTGGGAGGTGTCAATTGTGAAACAAATCCACATTCCTTAAGATAGTCAAGGAACTCTGTACTAAGATACTCTCCTCCTCGATCGGATCAGAGCATTTTAGTGTTCCTGCCCAGCTGATTCTCCACATCCTGTTTAAACTCTTTAAACTTTTCAAAGGTTTCTGACTTATGCTTGATTAAGTAGACATAACCATATCTACTGTAATCATCAATAAAAGTTACATAGAAGCGGTTAGCATCCCTTGTGGCGGTTCTGAAGGGTCCACACACATTTGTGTGTATGAGGTCCAACAAACCTTCATCCCTAGCACAAGTACTAGTGAAGGGTGACTTTGTCATTTTTCCAAGCAAACAAGACTCGCAACTATCATCTGACTTTAAGTCAAATGACTCCAAGACTCTAGCCTTCTGGAGTTGGCCTATGCGCTTCTTGTTAACATGTCCAAGGCGACAATGCCACAAGTATGCTTTATCCAAACTAGTGGAAGAATCGATATGTAACACATTATTTCCTAAGTTTTCTACAACCGACACAGTTTCATATACACCATCATAAGGTAATGCTTTAAAATAAAGAACATTATTATAAAAAGCATTAATACCACCAACTTCATTATCAAATGAAAAAGTAAATCCTTGTTTGTACAAGCCATCAAAGAAAATAATATTTTTTGCCATTTCAGACGAGTAACAACACTTATTCAAATCTAACACTAACCCACTACTTAGCAACAAAGAATAAACTTCAATCTTGGTGACAGGTGAAGCTTTCCTTTTACCCATGATTAAGTTTATCTTTCCGTGCTCCACATCCTCACTTCTTCTTAGGCCCTGCAAATCAGAACATATATGAATATCACAACTTGTATCAAGAACCCAAGAAGTAGTATGTGGTGAGTTATTAGACAATATAGTGTAAATACCTGCATGGGTAGGCTTGACCTTCCCATCCTTAACATATTGCAGGTACTTGGGGCAGTTTCGTTTCCAGTGCCCCTTTTCCTGACAATAGAAGCATTGAGCTTCTTTTAGGTTGGAATAAGGAGTGACAGAACCACCTTTGGTTCCACTTGAAGAGGAGCCACCAAGAGACTTTCCCTTGGTACCCTTCGAAGGGTTTTTCCTCTTCTTCCCTCTACTTTGCCCGATTGCCAGAACAGGGGCGGCGGTAAGAGTAAGAGTAGTAACAACCGATTTGCCCTTAAGACCAGTTTCAGCGGTCTTCAAGAGCCCTTGAAGTTTTCTAAGTGTGACCACCTCCTTGTTCATGTTATATGCCATTTGGAATTGATCATAACAAGTAGGTAAGGAGTGCAATATGATATCAATAGCCAACTCCTCAGGGAAGTTCACATTCAACTTGAGTAAACGGTCCACAAACCTTTGCATTTTCTGCATGTGGCCCGTGATGGGTTCGCCATCCTTCATTCGGGTTGTTATCATGGAAGAGATGATTTCATACCTCTCTTGACGAGAACTTTGATGGTAGCGGTCCATCAAGTCCATGTGCATCTCAAAAGGGTAAAAGTCCTCATAGGACTTTTGGAGTTCAGCTTTCATTATGGCCAACATGATACATGCCACCTTCGTAGCATCTCTCTCATGTGCCCTAAAGTCAACGATCTCCTCTGGAGTAACAGTAGACTCATTTATTTCCTTCAGCTCCTTGTCGAGGACATATTCATTGTCCTCGTAACGAGTGACCATCCTGATGTTCCTGATCCAATCATTAAAGTTTGAACCATCAAAGATGACTCTCCCACAAAGGTTCATGAGAGAGAAGGAGCCTGTAGGGATTGAGCCAGAAGCAACATTGTTGGAAGACATCTGAAAAGAAGAAAGACAAGTTTAGATTAGATATAGAATCCTTAATAAGACACCCAAATGTAATATGAAGGCTAGGACCCAACACAATACTTTATAACTTGGAAGAGGGATGTCGTAATCCAAGCTATAAAATATTTGAAGGTAGGTGAATGACGATTCACCAATTTCCACCATGAAAAACGAAATAAATTATTAGGTTTTAATTGGATTGAAACTCCTAGATTCTTTTGAGATTCATTGAACTTTTCAATGGCATGTTTAAATCTCAATTGTGCCCTCTCAAGTTTGTGACTGGGATGCTGAGGATCACAAACAAGGTGTGAATAACCATGCAAATTTACTTGGTACCCTTAATCTTTATCACCTAATCGATGTGTCGGTTACCCACACGCGCTCCACCGCTCTATGATAAATATTAAGTCACCCTTTTCCACTCTTACTTGTCCATGTTAGTGTGTCGGTTACCCACACACACTCCACCAACGACTTGGTATGGTACAAAGTGTAATTTCATGGGTTAGCACCAATTTCACATTTTCCTAAAGTAACTAAGATTCGAAATTTAAAAAAGTTTAGTTACTTTATATATTCCATTATACTTTTAATGAGAATTATAGTCCTTGTCCTACCCATTCGGCTAACGACCCTCCACCAGTCAAGGAAGCGGTGGGTGAGAGTGGACACCCATTAAGCTGTTATTTTATAGGCAACAACCTTATACCCCCCTTATAGACCGGCTTCGTGAATGAGGCCTACTAACGGTAAAACTGACTTGCTCTTATACATACATATATATATATATATTATTAAATTATAATATTATAAAGTATAATGGTTGAATTTTAACTTTTAAAACCCTAGGGTTTGGAATTAAAGTTTTCTAAAGGACTTTACAAATTCCAAAACTTGAGGGCAAGTTTTGAAACTATTCAAAACCTTTCATGTTCATAACCTATGAGTTTAATGGTTTATTAAAATGAAGACTCTTCACTTTATGTAACCTATGGCTCTTTAATGACAATTTAAAGAAGTGACTTTTGGTAATCCATAACTTGAGGACAAATTATGGACTCCATCAATAGGCATTATGATCAAGAATTATACTAACAAAAAATTTGCAAATAATTCCTATGATATTCTAAAACTCATAAGTATGAACATTTATATTAAAAATTTCTAGAATCATATAAACACATATAAAACTTAAAATTTTGATAATAACCATTGTAAATGGATTAACATAATCATTACACCATCAAAAACAGGTTTTGTAAGACCAAAACAGTTTAGGGTAATGATTCTAGTCGATTTCCAGCAGCAAAACTCGAAATTTTGCACACAGGGGCTCCTACTCACCGAGTGCAAGAACCTACTCGACGAGTAGGATGCATTTTCACTTGGACTCATCGAGTCCCCCATGGACTCGGCGAGTTCACTGAACAGTGTGCAGAAAAATTGATTTTTTCAAGCAGTTTGCATCAAATACAAAGAAAACAAGCCTAGGCTCTGATACCACTAATGGGCTTTGAGCATTCTAACACTCCTATAGTGTGCATGCAACCCTAGAAACCTTGGATCTATGTTTTCTCTAATATTCATGCAAATTGATTTTCCAAGGTCTCATCCTAACTAGCATGGCATGGGGTACTTGTAATATAAAAAACTAGTAGAATGACATACCTTTCTTGTAGCTTGGATTCCTTAAGACCTTGTGAGCCTAGCACCCCAAATGTGATGCCTCAAATGTTTCACACAACACCTACAACTCTTGGAATAACTTGAGAGAAGAACACTTTGATCACAAAATCGGCTAGCCCTCCTTGTCTTGTATTAGTGGCCGATTTTACTCCATACGAGGTTCTTTATATAGTGTGTCACATGTAGGGTTACACCATGTAAACCATAATGTGCATGGCTTCTCATTTCCCCCATGTTCCATGGGTTATAACCTCCATGGAGCATCCATGGAGCACCCAATGGGTCCTAGCCCAATCTAGTGAATCATGAACCATAAGCCCACTACATAAGAATGAATGATTTACATAATCAATCCTCATATATTTAATTAGTCTCTTTTTGATCACAAAATTAATTCCAAATTAATTCTTGATCAATACTAATTAAATAATTTGATTTCATATTAATATATCAGAACTTATAATATATTAACAAACCATAAGTGACCTTTTCTCATTATGTCTATCCAATTGTTGAGATGCCGAGCAACCCAAATGGACCATGCCAAGCCGGGTCAAGTATATACCAAATATAGTTATGGACTTAGACATCTTATCTAACAAAGATTAGTATTCCCATTTATTGACTTAATATTTGTTATTTTGGATAGTTTGGGATTTTTGGTGAGACGGCGATTCGGGAGTTCGATTCATCAGTTGAGATCGACATTGTGAGGTGACTTATCCTCACTATATCAACAGGGTCTAAGGCACCAATGTCGGACCTTATCGGATTTGTATCCGGGTTTATTGCATGATATGCTTATTGATTTACATCCTGGTAGTTAGGATGGTGATATGCTTAGTGACCTGGTTAGGTTGGTATCCTGGTATATAAGATGATGCTATGTTAGTGACCGGTTAGGTCTGTATCGTGGTTATAAGATGTTGCTATGATTGATCATCTGTTAGATCAGTTTGACTGTTATATATGCTAGCGTATGATATTATGTGCACATATTTGTTTGATTGGGGTTTGGGTTGAGGCGGACCTGCTTTGTGCTGAAGGCCAACATACTGAGGGCGGTCCGGATAGACTACAGACCCAGGAGGGCATGTTAGTCAGACCGAAGGCCTGGCGAGCGCTCTGGATAGGCTGTAGGCCCTACGACGCGGTCCAAACGTACCGAAGGCTCGGAGAGCGGTCCAGATAGGCTGAAGGCCTGCGAGGCGGTCCGGTCAGGCTGAAAGCTCATTATGCATGTTGTTTGCTTATATGTTTATATGATATGGTTATATTTGTATGGCGTTGGTATTTTGGGGGTAACTCGCTAAGCCTTCGGGCTTACATTTATCGATTATAGTTTCAGGTACTTCTGATGATCGCGGGAAGGCGAAGGCGTGATCGTACTGCTCCTCACACTTTATGATTTTATGATTTGATTCTGGGATACTCTGACAATATACTATTTTGAAAACAAGTTTGTAATAATAATGGGTTTTGAAATGTTTTAATAAGTTTAAATTTTGCATGATTTTTATGGGTGTTACAAGGATGTATCAAAGCCTTGGTGTGAGTGAATTGGAGGAAACACTCGCGTGTCTCCGGTCTCAAACTAAGGACAAGGTTTTAAAACGATTTTCTTAAAATGTTTTCAAAATAATAAAGGAGGGTGCAAGTGTACGATCAGCCGGAGCTCGCGGATAGACCCCAAAATACCTTACGAATTATTTGATTTATGTGATATGTTAGAACAACATGCTAGTACTAGGCTAGGGATCTTCAGGAATTTCATGATAGAATTGCCTGATTATATGATGCCTGGTAGCCTAGGGTTTTCCTTATATGAGATTGATATCCTTAGTGTAGTTATTTAGTGTATGCATCACGGCCGTACATAATTAAGATCTTATAGCCTGAGAATGTTTGGTTTGGCCTTATTTCCTGTTCTTGTTTGATGAAGGGCTTAGGGTAGGATCAGGTATTCGAAAGTCTATAGGGTCCAGCGTTATGTATGGTTAGCATACATGAGTGCTATAGGGTTGGTGGAAGTTTCATGGATGGATGGGTTGTTTGGGATGAGTCCGTCGGTTATGAGATATTTAGCCTTCCTTTAGGAGTGAGGACTGAGTGCATGCCATGCTTATGTATAGTTTTAGGGCGTTGTGATGATACTTGAGACAAATATGGGTAGGCGTGGAAGGTAGTATGGGCCCGTACTACTGAAAGCACAAGACCCATACGCGTAGCAAGGAAGTCACAACCCATAGGGTTTTGGTTGGGAGTTGGTTCCCGGATTGTTATGTGGAATATCTGATATCTTTTTGGTATATTTTCAGCATGGTGGTTACACGATGATTCGTGACTAGATCCAGGTCAGGATCAGGAGAGGGTGGACAGGAGGCACCGACAGCGCCCGAGACTATCGGCCAGATGAGGCCAGACGAGATGGACGACAGGATCCGGGAGATCCTGCATGATGAGGATGCTGCTATGTTTCGGGCTCAGTTGACGGAGATATTTGGGTCTATAAAGACCGATATGGTGGAGTATTTTGATGATCGATATGCATCCCTCACTGAGGCGGCTGCCGCAGCAGCCACAACAGCTGTATCGGCGGCAGGGTTGGGAGCCGGACAGGTTTTTCAGTACCGAGACTTAGACAACACGAAGCCCCTACTTTTGATGGGACTCGAGATCCCATCAAGGCTATGAGGTGGTTATTTGATGTGGAGGGGTGTTTCTTCACATGTTCATGTCCTACTGACCAGAAGGTCAGATGTGCCTTGAACCTGCTGAGGTCTGGGGCAAAGGACTGGTGGAGGTTGATGACTGGGTCTTACACTGATGATCAGAGAGCTGCAGTTACTTGGGAGCAGTTCAGGGATATGATCCGCGCTCGCTACATTCCGCGAGTCGAGCAGGAGCGGCTAGCTCAGGAGTTTCTAGATCTGAGACAGGATGGTGAGACGGTGACGGAGATCACCCGCATGATCACTATAACATCCCAATTTCCAAGGCCAAAAATTTCATTTTTAATTAAGTAACATGAAAAATCATTTGTCAAAACATCGCTAATATTATATTAATTCATAAAACCATTATGTCGTGTCTCGAAAACATCTCATCGGATAATAATAAAATCAGAGTACAATCCCATAGATCTCAAAATGCGGAATCCCGATGTGCGTGTGATGTGTCGCTACCGTGCCGGCTCCTTCCCCTTTGCTGAAGAGGTACCTGAAACAAAACTGAAAACTGTAAGCACGAAGCTTAGTGAGTTCCCCCATCATACCACATACCATACAATAACATACTGTCAGGCATATCTGGGTGCCCGAACTACCCTGTTGAGCATACCGGGGTGCTCAACCTACCCCTGTCAGACATACCGAGGTGTCCGACCTACCCCTCGGTACTAACAACCGAACTTGGGGACTATTCCCCTCCTACTACCACTACCACATAAAACATATCATACTAGCACATAAACATCTCAGGTAGTAGCATACCTAGATGAATATCACAAATACAATAATCTAACATACAACTCCTACTGGTGGGCCGACATTATGGCCGTAGACCCACCGCTACTGGAAGGTAACTCACCTCGATGTCGTAAAGCGTCTGAACTGAACTTGCTGCCTGGAATCAACCCCTCTCCGATCCTACACAAAACAACCTTCCTTAATCACCACTTCCTGGTCAACTTAGGTCAAAGTCAAAGTCAAGGTCAGCACCTTGGTCAAAGTCAACATCCAGTTGAATCGACTCGCCGAGTTGGTCCACCAACTCGTTGAGTCCCTATTCTTTCAAATGATACAACCCCCGACTCTACTCGTTGAGCCTAGCAAGAACTCGACGAGTTTGCCTTCATCCATAGCATCGGGACCATCTTCAACCGACTCGCCGAGTTCCCTTTGAACTCGTCGAGTTCATCTCCCTCATACGAACGTGTTCAGTCTATGATGTATGAACAACTCGTCGAGTCCATCTTCATGAGTTGGGAGATTGCCTTGGAGTCGTCGAGTCTGTTCATACACTCGCCAAGTCCTATGATTTCCAGGTCCAAGACAAACCCCTAGCAGGCTGAGTGTTCCTTCCACTCAATCTAAACCATTTCCAGAAGACGTTTTGGGGGAAAAACGTCCCGACTTGCCGAGTCACCCATGTGACTCGCCGAGTCCCTCTTTTTCTAACACTATACAGTCAATTATAATGGGTCTTAACGCGTCAAAACCATAGATATGGCCTCCTAGGGTCGATTTTATACGTAAATCTTCAAACTTGATGCACATGCATGAGGCCTTTGGCTCAAAAAGCCATAAAAGGAGGTCTACAAGATGCATGGGGTGTTTATGGCAACAAAGTTGGTACCTTTATGCCATAAAGACCCCCAATAGCCCTAGATCTGAAGTGCAACTCTAAGCACATCCACCAAATTCGATTTTTGCTTCTCTATACTCATTAAAAGGGTAGAAATAACCGCAAAACAAAATCTAAGAGATAAATGGTCAAGGTTCCAACTTTTTACCTTGAATGAGCTGAGAATGAAGCAAAAATTCTGGATCTCCTTGCTTCTACTTGAACTTCCAAACCTCCTTCTTCTTCTCCAACTTCAAACACACAAAAAGAGGGCACTAGAAGCTCAAGAACACTCAATAATGGTTAGGGTTTCGAGTTAGGGTTTTCTGGAAGTGAGAGGGACGATGGAGGCTGGTTTGGGACGAGTTAAGTTGTTTAAATAGGGTGTAAACCCTAAATATTAGGGTTTTGTCCAGACAGCTCCTACTCGTCGGGTCGGTCTTCCAACTCGTCGAGTAGGTCACTTAAATCCCGATCAACAGTCGAGTCTACTCGACGAGTTGGGCCCCCAACTCGCCGAGTCCCAGAGTAAATTGCAATATTTCTTGAATTTAAATACGTACCAGGAATCGGGTGCTAAAAATCTCCCCCACTTATTTTATACTTCGTCCTCGAAGTCTGCTGCTGAATCTGGAAAAAGATCGGGATAGTGCTCCCTCATCTTTTCCTCCGGCTCCCAAGTCCATTCCGACCCCTTGCGGTGCAGCCATTGCACCTTCACCAGCTCCACCCTCTTGTTCCTCAGATCCTTCGACTTCCTAGCGAGGATCGCTACTGGTCGCTCGATGTAGTTCAGGCTGTCGTCCACCTGAATATCCTCAAAGGGAACCACTACCGAGTCGTCAACCAGGCCCTTCCGTATCTGGGAGACGTGAAACGTACTATGAATCTGACTGAGTTCGGCTGGCAGGTCCAGCCTATACGCCACCTTGCCCACCCGGGCGACAACCCTGAAAGGTCCAATGTACCTGGGGCCCAACTTGCCCCATTTCCTGAATCGGATGACGCCTTTCCAAGGCGACACCTTCAGGAGGACCATATCCCCGACCTGGAACTCCAGGTCCGAGCGGTGCTTGTCGGCATAGCTTTTCTGCCGACTCTGAGCAGTCTGAAGCCTGCTCCTAACCTACTGAATCCTCTCTGTCATCTTGAGCACCACTTCGATGCTCCCCATGACCCTCCGTCCGACTTCACCCCAACATATCGGGGTCCTGCACTTCCTTCTGTACAACATCTCAAAGGGAGAACGGTCAATACTTGCAGGATAGTTGTTATTATAGGAAAACTCAGCCAAAGGAAGGTAAGTATCCCAACTACCTCCAAAGTCTAAAACACACGCCCGCAGCATATCCTCCAGAGTCTGGATGGTCCGCTCACTCTGACCATCCGTCTGCGGGTGGAAAGCAGTGTTGAAGTGCAGACGAGTACCCAACTCGTTGTGAAACTTCTTCCAAAATCTGGAAGTAAACTGCACGTCTCGGTTCGAAATCACCGAAACCAGCACCCCATGCCGAGCCACCACCTTTCGGATGGAGATATCGGTCAATTTCTCGGCCGAGATGCTCTCCTGGATCGGTATGAAGTGAGCACTCTTGGTCAACCGATCTATAATGACCCAAATCGAATCCACTCCCCGTGCAGTCCTGGGAAGCTTGGTGATGAAATCCATAGTAATATCTTCCCATTTCCACATGGGAATGTCTAGCGGCTGCATCTTGTCGTGTGGCCTCTGTTGCTCTGCCTTGACCTTCCTGCAGGTCAAGCACCACTCTACGTACCAGGCGACGTCCCGCTTCATGCAGGGCCACTAGTAATCGGGTCGAAGATCTCTGTACATCTTCGTCGCCCCGGGATGAATCGAGAATCGGGACTTGTGCGCCTCCTCCATCAGAACCTGGCGCACATCCCCATGATAGGGAACCCATACCCTATGATGTAGTGTCAATAACCCTCGGCTGTCGTAATCGAAGGAGGAAACCTGACCCACAATACGCTCACTCTTACGATGTTCCTCCTTCATAGCCTCTTGATGGGACTCTCGAATCCGCTCCTACAGCGGAGTCACCACGGTCATCCTCATGCAGATGTCTCTGATCGGCGCTGCCTTGCGGCTAAGCGCATCGGCCACGACATTGGCCTTCCCCAGGTGGTAAAGGATCTCACAATCGTAATACTTCACCACATCTAACCACCGACGCTGCCTCATGTTCAGATTCGGCTGATCCATGAGGTACCTCAAACTCTTGTGGTCCGTATAGATGGTACAACGGACCCCATAGAGGTAGTGTCGCCAAATCTTGAGGGTGAAGACGACCACCCCCAACTCCAAATCATGCGTCGGGTAGTTCGCTTCGTGAGGCTTCAGCTGCCTCGAAGCGTAAGCGATAACGTGCCCCCTCTGCATCAATACCGCGCCCAACCCTGAGATGGACACATCACAATATACCACAAAATCCTCCACGCCCTCGGGTAGGGCGAGGATCGGCGCCTCGCACATTCTCTGTCTCAACATCTCAAACGCTGTTTGCTGCTCAGGCCCCCAGCGAAAAACAACGACTTTCTTCGTCAGCCGGGTCAAGGGTACGACTATCTTGGAGAAGTCCTGAATGAATCTCCGATAATAGCCTGCCAGTCCGAGGAAACTCTGAATCTCAGATGGAGACTTCGGAACCTCCCATCTCATCACGACCTCCACTTTGGCCGGGTCAACCAATATCCCGTTCTAGTTGACAAGGTGCCCAAGAAACTGCACCTCACACAACCAGAACTCGCACTTGGAGAACTTGGCATACAAGCTCTCCCTCCTCAGGGTATCTAACACCTCTCGCAAGTGCTCCTCATGATGCTCCTGCGTCTTGGAATAAACCAAGATGTCGTAAATGAAAACTATCACAAACCGATCCAACATCGGCCTACACACGTGGTTCATGAGATCCATGAATGCGGCAGGAGCATTGGTGAGCCCGAAGGGCATCACCACGAACTCGTAATGGCCATAACGAGTTCGAAAATCAGCCTTCTGTACATCCTCCTCTCTGACCCTCATCTGGTGGTATCCTGACCGCAAGTCAATCTTGGAAAACCAAGACGCTCCCTGAAGCTGGTCGAACAAATCATCTATCCTCGGGAATGGGTAACGGTTCTTCACAGTTACCTTATTCAGCTCCCGGTAATCTATGCACATGCGATGCGACCCGTCCTTCTTCTTGACAAACAGGATCGGGGCTCCCCAAGGCGAACTACTCAGCCTGATAAATCCCTTGTCTAACAGCTACTGCAGCTGCGTAGACAACTCCTGCATCTTGGGAGGAGCCAACCGATATGGTGCCTTGGATATCAGAGCCGCACCACGAACTAGGTCGATCCTGAACTCCACCTGTCGCTCCGGAGGTATCCCAGGCAGCTCCTCTGGGAATACATCCGCGAAATCTCGCACCACCGGAACATCTGCCACTATCGTCTTACCTGCCTCCCGGGTATCCATAACATAGGCGACATACCCAACATAGCCCTGCTAAAGATAGCGCCTAGCCCTCGCTGCTGAACATAGTGCTGGTCCGCGCTGTGGCCTCTCGCCCTGAATCACCAGCTCTCCCCCACTCGGGGTTCTGATCCGAACCAACTGTTGCGCGCAATCGATCACTGCCCTGTTGGGGCTCAACCAATCCATGCCTATAATCACCTTGTTCCCACGCAACGGAATGGGAACTAAGTCTACCAGGTAGCGCTCCTCGAATAGCCTTAGAACACAATCTCTGAAAACCGCTGACGCCCGTATTGATCGGTCGTTGGCAATCTGAACCTCTAGAGGGCAATCCAACATGCCCGAAGACTCAGGGAACCTCTTGCTAAATTCAAGAGAAACAAATGATCGAGTGGCACCTGAGTCGAACAAAACCTGTACTGGGATACCGTTCAAATGGAACGATCCTAAACAAGCATACAACATGACACATCAATATCATAAACAACATATAATAAAATCTAGGGAGAAGAAATCATACTCGTCACCACATCGGGTGCGACACGTGCCTCCTCGGTAGCCAGTTGGAAGGCCCGACTCCTCACCACTGGAGCCTCTGAATTGCCCTGCTGGCCATCAGTAATCCGCAGGGTCGCTGGAGCTGGCGCCGCCACTGGCAATCTCGGGAAATCGGCCTTTTTATGGCCCTTCTTATTACAATGAAAGCAAATCAGGTCTGATGTCTGGAATGTGGGAGTGGTGGTAGTACAATCCTTGCCACACTTATAGTAGCCTGATGACCCTAGTCTACACACCCCCTTGTGCGGCTTGCCGCACTTCCCGCAGCGGCTCTGGCCCTGATGGCCCTTCGACCTAACGTCGGATCCCTTAGGTTTCTTCCCCGAAACCCCAGTCACCTGACCCTCCTCCGCCTTCCTCTTCCGGATGTGCTCCAAATCAATCTCCCTCTCCCTCGCCCTGGCGATCATAGAATCCAGGGTCGGGCAAGCTGAGTAGCTAATATGCTCCCGGATATCAGCTCGTAACATATCATGATAGCGGGTTTTCCGCATCTCCTCGTCCCCCGCATACTGGGGCACCAACAATGCCCTCTCCCAGAACTTGGCGGTAATCTCCGCCACTTACTCAGTCGTCTGCCTCATATCGAGAAACTCCCTGGCCAGCTGCGGAAGCTCCACAGCTGGCCCGAACTCAGCCCTGAACCGGGCTACAAAATCCGGCCAAGTCATAGCCTCAATAGCCGAGGCTCCCAGAGAGTCACCAAACAACTCCCACCAATCCCTAGCCCTATCCCTCAAACATCCCGTAGCATAACGAACCTTCGACCCCTCAGGGCAGAAGCTCGTCAGCCGTGCAGACTCCATGTATGCAATCCATCTTCTGGAAGTAATGGGGTCCTTCACCCCATGGAAATCTGGCGCACCACTGCCCTTGAATTCCTTGAAGGACAGTGTGCGTGATCCTGACTGACTGAATGCCATATCGCTCCTGAATGCCCTGGGGCGATCCTCCATCAGCTCAATGATCCTTTCCTTGATTGACTCAAAAATCGCCGGGGTCGACTCAAGGATACCTCTCGTGATCTCAGACGCGATGAACTCGCGTAGTCCCTCGTCTACTGGCTCGGAACCTGCCCCCGAGCCCGATCCTGAACCGGATCCTGATCCTGAACCTCCTCCTCCATGACGTGTGATCATCACCATTCTAAAACATAACACATAATCGTCAGAATCATACGTAAACCTCGAGAGGTTTCATACACTCTACAAGTTTCCTGGTTCCATCTCGGCCCTCCTTGACTCGAGTACGAATCCTCTTCTTTCAGTAGTACGGGCCCATACTACCTTCCACATCTATCCGTACTTTCCTCAAGGATTGCTTCGACTTCACCAAGTCCCTTCTACTACTGCTGCTCTCTTTGCTAATCCCATCCTAGGCTTGTTGGATTAGGTGTCTAAGTTCATAACTATTTCTGGAATGTACTTGACCCGATTAGCATGGTCCATTTGGGTTGCATGGCATTGCAATACTTGGATAGACCAAATTGAGAGAAAGGACACTTAAGGTTTATTAATATATTATAAGTTCTAATATATTAATAATATTATTTAATTAGTATTGATCAAAGAATTAATTTGGAATTAATTAAGTGATCAAAAAGAGACTAATTCAATATATGGGGTTGATTGTGTAAATCATCTATTCTTGTGTAGTGGGCTAATGATCCATGGTTTGTATGGATTGGGTTAAAACCCATAATGTGCTCCATGGATAATCCATGGAGGTTACAAACCTATGGATCATGGAATATGGAAAGCCATGACAATTAGGGGTTACATGGTGTAACCCTACTTGTGCCACAACTATATAAAGAACCCTATGCAAGCAAAATCGACGACTACTTGTACAAGATAGAGGGCAATCCGATTTTGAGGTGTTAGTGAACTTCTCTCAAGGTTATTCCAAGTGTTGTGGTGTTGTGTGAGACATTTGAGGCATCACACTTGAGGTGCTAGGCTCACAAGGTTCTCAAGGAATCCAAACCACAAAAGGTATGTTCTTCTTCTAGCATTTATGTTTAAAAGTTCCCCATGCTATGCTAGATAGGATAAGAACCTTGGAAAATCAATTTTGCATGTATCTTAGTAAAACATAGATCCAAGGTTTCTAGGGGTGCATGTACACCTTATGAGTGTTAGAATGCTCAAAACCCTTCAGTGGTATCAGAGACTAGGCTTATTTACTTGATACTTGATGCAAACATGTTTTTTAAAAGCCAAAAACTGTCCAGACAAGAAAACTCGACGAGTTCTGGCCAAAAACTCGCCGAGTTCATGAGTTATTACATGAACTCGACGAGTTCCTTGATGAACTCGACGAGTTTGTCATCCAGTGAGCAGTTTTTGGAGCTTTGCTGCTGGAAATGGAATAAAAACATTACCCTAAACTGTTTTGGTGTTATAAAACTTATTTTAGATGGTGTAATGGTTATGCTAATCCATTTTCAATAGCTATTATCAAAATTTCAAGTTTTATATGGTTTATTTATGATTCTTGAAATTGTTGATATAAACATTCATGAACTTATGAGTTTAGAAGATCATAGGAATTATATGTAACTTGCTTGTTAGTTTAATTCTTGATCATTATGTGTTTTAATGGAATCCATAATTTGTCCTCAAGTTATGGATCATCAAAAGTCATTCTTTTAAAGTCCATTAAAGAAACACATAGGTTACATAAAATGAAAAGTCTCTCATTTTAATAAACCTTAACTCATAAGTTATGAAAGTTGAAAAGTTTTGAAAGTTACAAAACTTTCCCTCAAGTTTTGGAACATGTAAAGTCGCTTTAAAAACTTTAGTTCCAACCCCTAGAATTTTAAAAGTTAAAATTCAACCCTTATACTTTATAATATTATAAGTTTAATAATAATTATATATGTATAAGAACAAGTCGTTTTACCGTTAGTAGGCCTCATTCACGAAGCCGGTCTATAAGGGGGTATAAGGCTGTTGCCTATAAAATGGCAGCTTAATGGGTGTCCACTCTCACCCACCGCTTCCTTGACTGGTGGAGGGTCGTAGCCGAACGGGTAAGACAAGTACTTTAAATTCTCATTAAAAGTATGATGAATATAAAGTAACTAAATGTTTTATAAAATTCCCAATATTAGTTACTTTAGGAAAATGTGAATAAGGTGCTAACCCATGAAATTACACTTTGCACTTTGATTAAGTCGTTAGTGGAGCGTGTGTGGTTAACCGGCACACTAACCTGGACTTAACAAGGTAGGAAAAGGGTAACTTAATGTTTATCATAGTATCGATGGAGCGCGTGTGGTTAACCGACACATCGATTGAGGGGTAAATATTAAGGGTACCAAGTAATTTGCATGGTTACTTCACACCTTGTTTTGTGATCCTCGACATCCCAGTCACAAAACCTGAAGGGGACACTCGAGATTGAAACATGCCATTGAAAAGTTCAATGAATCTCAAAGAATCTAGGAGTTTCAAAACCAATTAAAACCTAATAATTTATTTCGTTTTTCATGGTGGAAATTGGTGAATCGTCATTCACCTACCTTCAAATATTTTATAGCTTGGATTACGGCATCCCTCTTCTAAGTTATAAAATATTGTGTTGGGTCCTAGCCTTAATATTACATTTGGGTGTCTTATTAAGGACTATCTTTATATCTAATCTAAACTTGTCTTTCTTCTTTTCAGATGTCTTCCAACAATGCTGCTTCTAGCTCAAATCCTACCGACTCCTTCTCTCTCATGAATCTTTGTGGGAGAGTCATCTTTGATGGATCCAACTTTATGGATTGGATCAGGAACATCAGGATGGTCACTAGGTATGAGGACAAGGAATATGTCCTCGACAAGGAGCTTAAGGAACTTGATGAGTCATCTGATACTCCTGAGGAGATCACTGAATACCAGGTATATGAGAGAGATGCTACCAAAGTGGCATGTATCATGTTGGCCACAATGACAGCCGAGCTCCAAAAGTCCTATGAGGACTTCTACCCTTTTGAGATGCACCAGGACTTGATGGACCGCTACCATCAGAGTGCTCGTCAAGAGCGGTATGAAATCATCTCCTCCATGATAACAACCAGGATGAAGGATGGTGAACCCATCACGGGCCACATGCAGAAAATGCAAAGGTATGTGGACCGTTTGCTGAAACTGAATGTGAACTTCCCAGAGGAGTTGGCAATTGATATCATTTTGCACTCCCTACCTTCATGTTATGATTAATTCCGCATTACATACCACATGAACAAGGAGGAAGTTACACTCAGCAAACTTCAAGGACTTTTGAAGCCCGCAGAAAGTGGTCTTAAAGGTAAGTCGGTTGTTACTACTCCTACTCCTACCGCGGCCCCTGTCTTGGCAATCGGGCAAGGCAAAGGAAAGAAGAGAAAGATCCCTTCAAAGGGTACCAAGGGAAAGTTCCTTGATGGCTCCTCTTCAAGTGGAACCAAGAAAGGTTTCGTCACTCCTTCTGCTAACCGTAAAGAGGCTGAATGCTTCTATTGCCATGAAAAGTCACACTGGAAGCGAAACTGCCCAAAGTACCAGCAAGATGTTAAGGATGGGAAAGTAAAACCCAACCATGCAGGTATTTACACTATATTGTCTAATAACTCACCCTATTCTAATTCTTGGGTCCTTGATACATGTTGTGGTATTCACATATGTTGTGATTTGCAGGGACTAAGAAGAAGTGAGAATGTGGAGCATGGGAAGATAAACTTGATCATGGGCAATACGAAAGTTACACCTGTCACCAAGATTGGAGTTTATTCTTTATTGCTAAGTAGTGGGTTAACATTAGATTTGAATAAATGTTGTTATTCGCCTGAAATGGCAAGAAATATTATTTCCTTTCACAGTTTGTACAAACAAGGTTTTACCTTTTCATTTGATAATGATAGTGGTGGTATTAATGCTTTCTTCAACAATGTTCTTTATTTTAAAGCATTACCTTGTGATGGTGTGTATGAAACTGTGTCGGTTGTAGATAACCTAGGAAATAATGTGTTGTGTATCGATTCTTCCATTACTTTGGATAAAGCATCATTATGGCATTGTCGTCTTGGACATGTAAGCAAGAAACACATAGGCCAACTCCAAAAGGATGGAGTTTTGGAGTCATTTGACCTAAAATCAGATGATAGTTGTGAATCTTGTTTGCTTGGTAAAATGACAAAGTCACCCTTCACTTGTACCTGTGCTAGGGGTGAGGGTTTGTTGGATCTCATACATACTGATGTGTGTGGACCCTTCAGAACCGCCACAAGAGATGCTAACCGCTTCTATGTGAATTTTACTGATGTCGTAAAGCGTCTGAACTGAACTTGCTGCCTGAAATCAACCCCTCTCGGATCCTACACAAAACAACCTTCCTTAATCACCACTTCCTGGTCAACTTAGGTCAAAGTCAAAGTCAAGGTCAACACCTTGGTCAAAGTCAACATCCAGTTGACTCGACTCGCCGAGTTGGTCCACCAAGTCGTCGAATCCCTATTCTTTCAAATGATACAACCCCCCGACTCTACTCGTCGAGCCTAGCAAGAATTCGACGAGTTCGCCTTCATCCATAGCATCGGGACCATCTTCAACCGACTCGCCGAGTTTCCTTTGAACTCGTCGAGTTCATCTACCTCATACGAACGTGTTCATTCTATGACTCGCCGAGTTGTATGAACAACTCATCGAGTCCATCTTCATGAGTTGGGAGATTGCCTTGGACTCGTCGAGTCTGTTCATACACTCGCCGAGTCCTATGATTTCCAGGTCAAAGACAAACCGCTAGCAGGGTGAGTGTTCCTTCCACTCAATCTAAACCATTTCCAAAAGACGTTTTGGGGGAAAAACCGTCCCGACTCACCGAGTCACCCAAGTGACTCGCCGAGTCCCTCTTTGTCTAACACTATGTAGTCGATTGTAATGGGTCTTAATGCGTAAAAACCATAGATCTGGCCTCCTAGGGTCCATTTTATACGTAAAGCTTCAAACTTGATGCACATGCATGGGGCCTTTGGCTAAAAAATCCATAAAAGGAGGTCTACAAGATGCATGGGGTGTTTATGGCAACAAAGTTGGCACCTTTATGCCATAAAGACCCCCAATAGCCCTAGATCCGAAGTGCAACTCTAAGCACATCCACCAAATTCGATTTTTTGCTTCTCTGTACTCATTAAAAGGGTAGAAATAACCGCAAAACAAAATCTAAGAGATAAATGGTCAAGGTTCCAGCTTTTTACCTTGAATGATCTGAGAATGAAGTAAAACTTCTGGATCTCCTTGCTTCTACTTGAACTTCCAAACCTCCTTCTTCTTCTCCAACTTCAAACACACAAAAAGAGGGCACCAGAAGCTCAAGAACACTCAATAATGGTTAGGGTTTTGAGTTAGGGTTTTCTGGAAGTGAGAGGGACGATGGAGGCTGGTTTGGGACGAGTTAAGTTGTTTAAATAGGGTGTAAAACCTAAATATTAGGGTTTTGTCCAGACAGCTCCTACTCGTCGGGTCGGTCTTCCGACTCGTCGAGTAGGTCACTTAAATCCCGATCAACAGTCGAGTCTACTCGACGAGTTGGGCCCCCAACTCGCCGAGTCCCAGAGTAAATTGCAATATTTCTTGAATTTAAATACATACCAGGAATCGGGTGCTACATTCACAGAGAGGGCGATGTTTTGCCCGGAGTTTGCTTCTGAGCAAGCTCAGATAACTCGTTATCTAATCATGCTCAAGACTGATATTCGGCAGTTTGTGGTGACCCAACGTTATGATACGCTTTTGGATTTACAGGAGGCCGCTAGGTGGCGTGAGATGGAGATTAAGCTGCAGTTGACGGAGCAGCGGCAGGCCCCGACACAGTCACGCCCGGCACCGAAGTGGTCTAAGACCGCTGACTCCAGGTCAGGGGACAACAAGACCACACTTGTGGCAAGTACGGGAAGGGTCGCTCGGGGGTTTGCAGGTTTAGCAGCGCGTGCCGCAAATGCGGCGGGGAGAGGCATTATGCGAAGGATTGTCGCCAGACAGCCCCGATCAGGATATGAGGATCTGCTACCACTATCATCAGGCTGGTCACGTGAAGACCAACTGTCCACAGCTTGCAGCCAGGCCGGCGCAGGCCCCAGCGCCGGCTACACTGAGGATTACTGATGGGAGTCAGGGTCGAGCAGCGCCCCCGAGGGTCCAGGGACGCGCTTTCCAGCTTACAGCAGAGGAGGCCAGAGCAGCACCAGATGTGGTTGCTGGTATGTTTCTATCCCTTATCTTACTGATTATACCTGTTTTATGCTTATATGTTTGTACCTGTGATTAGGTACGTTTTTAGTGAACTCCTTACCTTCTTTGGTATTATTTTGACTGGGGGGCGAGTCGGTCGTTTGCCTTTCAGAGATTTAGTAGGGAGTTCGGTTTACCAGTAGGAGAGCTAGAGTGTCCGTTGCGAGTCTCTATCGCCAACGAACACGAGATTACTTCTTCGGTCTATCGGGGTTTCTTATTGGAGATTTTTGGAGTTTCTTTCCCCATAGAGCTGATTCTGATTCCCATGGGGGATGTATGTGTGATCGTGGGTATGGACTGGCTTAGTCGATTCGGTGCAATGATCGACTGCGAGGGTCAGCGAGTGGTAGTTCGAACCCTAAGTGGGGGAGAACTTGTTGTCTATGGCGAGGGTACCAGATTGGGATCAGGGTTTTGTTCAGCTGCCAGGGCTCGGCAGTGCATTTAGCACGGGTGTGCGGGTTATCTAGCGTATGTGGTAGATACACGGGCCAGAGATCAGGTTTCACTTTCAGAGGTTCCGGTGGTCAGGGAGTTTGCTGATGTGTTCCCGGAGGAGTTACCCGGAGTGCCTACAGAGAGGTAGGTCAAGTTTAGGATCGACCTAGTGCCAGGTGCGGCCCTTATCGCCAAGGCTCCGTACCGGTTGGCACCACCAGAGATGCAGGAGCTGTCATCACAACTACAGGAACTGCTGGGAAAGCAGTTCATTCGTCCGAGCAGTTCCCAGTGGGGAGCACCAATTCTCTTCGTCAGGAAGATGGATGGTGCACACCGGATGTGCATCGACTACCGGGAGTTGAACAAGTTAACGGTGAAGAACCGTTATCCGCTCCGAGGATAGATGATTTATTTGATCAGTTGTAGGGTGCATCTTGGTTTTCCAAGATAGACTTGAGGTCTAGGTATCATCGGGTCAGGGTCAGAGAGGAGGACGTGGAGAAGACCGCGTTCCGGACTCGTTATGGACATTACGAGTTTGTGGTGATCCCGTTTGGGCTCACGAACATGCCTGTAGTATTTATGGACCTGATGAATCGGATCTGCAGACCGATTCTCGATTACTCGGTCATCGTATTCATAGACGATATCTTGGTATACTCCAAGACCCGAGAGCAGCATGAGGAGCATCTATGTAGCACTCCAATTCAGGTATTAGCACAAAAGCCCTTGAAGTTATTAAGTTTTACATATTAAGCCCCTTGAGTACTCTGGGCGTACTTCATGAGTACGCTTAGCGTACCACGAGTAAATGAACGCGGAGGGCCGGCACATACGCTGGGCGTACCAAAAGTACGCGGGGCGTACGTGACAGGTGTGCAAACCCTAATTTCCGGACTTGAGACCTATATAAGCATCCTTATCTCATTTGAGCTCCACCCTAACCAGCCTCCCTCACCTTCAAACATCCCTAAAAACCTAGAATCATTTGAGAGTGTGTTTTGAGCTTAAGGAGTGCATTTGTGGCCATTTTAGTGTCCATTCAAGAAGGAGGAGTTGCTAAAGCAAGCTTGGAGTGGCTTTGGGCTTCAAGAATCTGCATCTAGTTCACCATCGAGGAGATTTTGGAGGTATAAAGCTTTGATCTTGCCATCTTGTTCATTAGATCTAGCTAGGGTTTTCTATTTTGTCCCTTTAGTTGGTTTTGGACCTCCTCTTGTGAGTTGAGAAACTCCAGAGGCTGAAAAGGTTAGATCTGAGGTCCTTTGGTCCATTCATAGCATAAAAATGAAGTCTTGATGGGTGTCTTGACCTCATGCATGGATTAAGACCCTTGGAAAGGTCTTAATGGGTTGTTGGGAACATATGAGACATGCAAAGGCATAAAGTTCCCAACTTTATGCTCTAGGACGTCTTAATAAGCTTAGATCTGACTATTGGACGTGAGGAAATCGAGTATTAAGCACTTAATGGAAGAAGTGCTTAATCTGTTTGTACGTTGGGCGTAACTTAGCGTACGCAGCGCGCACGTCTCAGGGACTCAGTACACCGCGCGTACCAGGGTGGTACGCCAAGCGTACGCACAACAGATGGACTTGGACTTATTTTGGGACTTTGAGCGTTTGGGCCTCAATTAGTCATTAGGCCTGGTCACGTTTTGGAGTCAGTTTATCTGTTTTGGGCCATGGATGTTATGGTTGGGATTTATTGTGCCATGAGGCCCATTAATGATTTTTGATATGGACTTTGGGCCCATTAACTAAGGAATACTTTTGGGCCATTGTGGAGGGACTTGGGGATTTGGGGTCTCCACTTAGATGGGGTTTGATCCTAACATTAAATAATGCTATCATTGTTCAGTGCGGGGAGTTACGGACTGTTAGGAGAGCAGCTTTTAGATTCTTCGAATAGAGGTGAGTCTTCTCACCATACCAATGGGTCTAAGACACCAAGGCCGACCCTTTTTATGTGATGCAAATTGTTGACTGATTATGCGATATGATAGTGTGACATTTGCATGGAACACCACGTGGGGGTTCCTGTGGAATTTGGTATAAGACCTTGGAGGGTTTCCATGGCATCCTAGTATATCTGCTTGTATAGTTTGCATTATGTCTTGTTTGGTAGTGAAGAGCTTATGGGGGTTCCCAAGGCAGGAAGACCTTGTGGGGGTTCCCAAGGTAGGAAGACCATGTGGGGGTTCCCATGGCAGATAAGACCACGTGGGGATTCCCATGGCATTAGGTGGAAGACCCTGGAGGGTTTCCATGTCTTCCTTATATGTTGTATGCATGACTTATGTGATATGTGTAGCTTTTATAGCTAACTTGATATGTGATATGTGGATTGTGTGTGGGGTATGCTTTGGGGGACTCACTAAGCATTAGCCTACAGTTAGTGGATTTGTTTAAGGTACATCTGAGCCCAAGGGCAAGGGCAAGGCTTGATGGCGCGGCGTGCACTCTCACTCGGGCATTTTATGGGACACTCTAATATTTTGAAATAAAGTTGTATATGTTATGGTTTTGAAAACAATTGTAATTGGTTTTTTTGGATGATAGAAATGTGTTTTGGATAATTAAAAATGAAAATTTTCTTTGAAAAATTGGATTATTACAAGTTGGTATCAGAGCCTTGGTTTGAGGGATTTAGGCACACTCTCGGGTGTGTCAGGACTCAAACTAAGGAAATGGTAAAATTGTTTTCAAAAATAAAAGTTAAAAACTTTTGAGACCGTAAAAGTGGAGAGTGCAACACGCGTGATCAGCCGAGCCAAGTAAGTAGTTCCCCAATATGTTAGTCACGTGATACTGATATTTGAGTTGTGATAATTGTATGGAACTTGCTATGTGTATGCTTTTAAAATTGTATACGATTAGGAGCTTATAGCCTTAGAATGATTAATTTGGCCTTATTTCCTGTTCCTCGTCTGGTTGTGGTCCTAGGGTAGAATCTATTATTCGAAAGTCTATTTGATCCTTTTCTGTGTATAATTTGCATGCATAAAGGCAACCTGTTATGATTGGTCTGTTTGATGTGGGTAGAGCAAACCTTAGGACATCCTGGGATTTGGGTTATGCGGTGGTTTGTGGTATATGATTTATTTTGGGACGAATTGGAGTTATCAGGTAGATCTTTGGGGAAAGGTACAGGTAGGTGTGGAAGGTAGTATTGGGCCCGTACCACTGAAAGCACAGGACCTGTACCCGAACCAATGTTAGATCTAACAGCTCTAAGGAGGACTGGTGTGGGAAGATCCCCTATAGATGTCCTGATTATAATGGTTTATGACATTTCAGTTCAACATGGTGGTGACACGATTTGGGACAGGGGGACTAGGATCGGGATCAGGATCTGGCAGCGATGCAGAGCCCATTGATGAGAGGCTGCGCGAGATCATTGCAACTGAGGTTACGAAGGGCATCCTTGACTCGACCCCAGTGATCTGTGGGACGGTCAGGGAGGGTATGATGAAGATTATGGATGAGAGGCTCAGGTCATTCAGAGCCGAGATTGTTGCGGGCCATATCGGGGCCCGAACTCCCTCGTTTCGGGAGTTCAAGGCGTGTGGAGTGCCAGAGTTTTTCAGGGTCAGGGACCCCATTGTTAGTCAACGCTAGGTGGTGGACATCGAGAATGCCCAGCGCACGAGTTCCTGCCCGGACACGGAAAAGGTGGGATTTGCTTCCTGTATTCTGAGGGACAGAGCCCAGGATTGGTGTGGAGAGGTGACCAGCCAGGTGGGAACAACCGATGTGGCTGAGATGAAATGGGCTGAGTTTGTTTGGCGATTTGACTTGGAGTTTGAACTAGCTATTGAGTTTCAACATATGGTGTGGGAGTTCCAGGAGCTCCAACAGACCATCGAGACTATGGCGGAGATCACCGCCAAGTTTCGGGATTGAGCATTGTTGATCCCACAATATGCTATTGATGAGGACATGCGGAGGACGAGGTATCATTCCATGCTGAGGGATGATATCCGGGAGTTTGTGAGCTTTACAGGGTGCAAAAACCTGAATGAGATGGTGGAGAAGGCCCGTGAGCGGGAGATGGAGTTGAATTTCCGCACCAAGCGGAAGCCTGAGCAGGCACATGCAGCAGTAGGTCAGGCTAAAAAGCCTAAGACCTCGGATTCATCCAGTAGGGGCAGCAGGGCCATGGCCGGTGTACCAAGTGTGGGATATCTCATGGGGGAGCTTGCCGGGGGACGAACCCGGTGTGTTATACGTGTGGTCAGTCGGGCCACGTGAGCAGGGACTGCCCTAAGAAGGGCTTGATATGTTTCCACTACAACCAGACTGGCCATAAAAGGCCGATTGTCGGAGGTTGCAGGGATGGGGAGGAGCAGTGGCGGTGCCTGCGCCTGCCACGATGAGGATTACTGATGGCCGTCCTGCTAAGGTGGATGCTCCAGCGGTGAAGAGCCGCGCATTTCAGCTGACTACCGAGCAGGCTCGGGCGGAGCCAGACGTTGTGGATGGTACGTGTTTATTCTTCTCTGCTCTCTATTTATTTGTATTTCTTATATGTGCATTGTGTCTATGTATAGGGACCTTTTTAGTCAATGGTATGTCAGCTCATGTTTTGTTTGATTCGGGTGCTACCTGATCATTCGTGTCTCTTGCAGTTAACAAGAAGTTTTGGGATGCACCGGGAACTTTGGATTCCCCGCTTGTGGTAGAGATTGCTGACGACCGCACTGTGAGTGCTGCGAGGGTATATCAGGACTGTGTCCTGAATGTGCTTGGAGAGAGGTTTCGTGTTGACTTGGTTCCGATACCGTTGCGAGGGCTGAAAGTGATTGTCGGGATGGATTGGTTGGGGGCCAATGGGGCCATGATAGGCTGCGAGCGCCAGTTAGTAAGGGTTCGAACTCCAAGTGGGGGAGAACTGGTTATACATGGTGAGAGGGCCTCGCAGGGGCCGACCCTCAGTTCAGCTGCGAGGGCAAGGAGATTTCTGCAGCAGGGGTGTACGGGATTTCTGGCTTATATCTCGGATACGAGGGTTGAGACCACAACAGATGCGGGCAGTGTGTTGGTTGTATAGGAATTTCGAGATGTTTTTCCCCGAAGAGTTACTAGGAGTGCCTCCGGAGAGGCAGGTGGAGTTTCGCATTGATTTGGTGCCGGGTACCGCTCCGATAGCGAAGGCACCATACCAGCTAGCACCGCCTGAGATGCAGGAGCTATCTACGCAGCTTCAGGAGCTGCTAGACCGAGGGTTTATCCGTCCGAGCAGTTCCCTGTGGGGAGCTCCAAACCTGTTTGTGAAAAAGAAGGATGGATCGTACAGGATGTGCATTGATTATCGATAGCTAAACAAACTGACGGTGAAGAACCGTAATCCGTTACCGAGGATCGATGATTTGTTTGATCAGCTGCAGGTGCATCTTGGTTTTCCAAGATTGATCTTCGGTCGGGATACCATCAGATGAGGATTCGGGATGAGGACATACCGAAGACAGCTTTCAGGACTCGGTATGGGCATTACGAGTTTGTGGTGATGCCGTTTGGGCTCACCAATGCCCCAGTAGCGTTCATGGATCTCATGAACAGGGTATGTAGACCGATGTTGGATCGGTCGATGATCGTTTTTATTGATGATATCCTGGTCTACTCTAAGACTAAGGAGCAGCACGAACAACATTTGAGGGAGGTATTGGAGACCCTGAGGGCGGAGAGGCTGTATGCCAAGTTCTCCAAGTGTGATTTTTGGCCGCGGGAGGTACAATTTTTGGGGCACATCATCAACCAGGAGGGTATTTCGGTTGATCCAGGTAAGGTTGAGGCAGTGATGCAGTGGGAAGTACCGAAGAATGCTTCCGAGATCCGTAGCTTCTTGGGCCTAGCGGGCTATTATCAGAGATTCATCTAGGATTTCTCAAAGATTCATGTGCCCTTGACCTGCTTGACCAAGAAGAATGTGACATTTCGATGGGGTACGAATCAGCAGTTGGCTTTTGAGACCCTGAGACGTAGGTTATGCTAGGCTTCGATTCTAGTACTACCCGAGGGGTTGGATGATTTGGTGGTACACTGTGACGCATCGATTTCAGGGTTAGGTGCAGTACTGATGCAGAGGGGGCATGTGATGGCTTACGCCTCGAGACTGTTGAAGCCTCATGAGGCGAATTACCCCACTCATGACCTGGAATTGGGGGCAGTGGTGTTTGCCCTCAAGTTTTGGAGGCATTACTTGTATGGAGTGAGATGCACCATTTATACTGATCACAAGAGTTTGAAGTATTTGATGGATCTGCAGAACCTCAACATGCGACAGGGGAGGTGGTTGGACGTGCTGAAGGACTATGATTGTGAGATCTTATACCATCCCGGAAAGGCCAACGTGGTGGCCAATGCTTTGAATCCCAAGGCGGCAGGTTCCCCGATTGGGAATGTTTGTTTGAGGATGACCGTGATCTCTCCATTGTTGGATATGATCGAGGAGGCTCAGGTCGAGGGGGTGAAGAAGGAGAACTGGAAGATAGAGCGGATTCGGGGGCAGTATCCTTTGTTTGTTAAGGATAGTCGTGGCATGCTGACACAATGTGGCCGAGTATGGGTACCGGTGACTGGAGGAGTGAAGAGTAAGATATTAGAGGAGGCACACAACTCCAAGTTCTCTATACATCCAGGGGCTACAAAAATGTATAGAGATTTGAGACTGAGTTATTGGTGGCCCTGCATGAAGCGGGAGATTTCCTGGTTTGTGGAGCGGTGCTTGACCTGCAGGAAGCTCAAGGCCGAGCATCATCGGCCTCCTGGTAAGGTTCAGCCGCTACCCATTCCCATGTGGAAGTGGGAAGAGATCACTATGGACTTCATTATGAAGTTACCGAGGACGACAAGGGGTGTGGACGCCATATGGGTGATCGTAGACAGACCGACGAAGAGTGCTCACTTTATTGCGATCTCTACGAGTATATCCACCGAGAAGTTGGCGGATATTTATGTACGAGAGGTGGTGTATAGACACGGGGTGCCAGTATCGGTAGTCTCTGACATGGATGTTCGGTTTACATCCAGGTTCTGGAAGAAGTTCCACAAGGAACTGGGCACTCAGCTGCATTTTAGTACAGCGTACCACCCTCAGACAGATGGCCAGAGCGAGAGGACAATCCAGATACTGGAAGATATGCTACGAGCATGTGTGTTGGATTTTGGAGGGAGTTGGGATACGTACCTTCCACTGGCAGAGTTTTCATACAATAACAGTTACCATGCCAGTATCGACCGACCTCCACTTGAGATGATGTATGGCAGGAGATGTAGGACTCCGGTTTGCTGGGACGAGGTTGGACACCGAGTCATGGGGAGCACCGAGGTGGTGCTCAAGACTACCGGGCTGATCCAGCACGTGCGCGACCGGATGTGAGTCGCGCAGAGCCGTCAGAAAAGTTATGCCGACCGACGGCGATAGGATCTTGAGTTCCAGGTGGGGGATTTCGTGTTATTGAAAGTATCTCCGTGGAAGGGGGTCATCAGGTTTTGAAAGAGGGGCAAGTTAGGGCCACGATATATAGGCCCTTTCAGGATTACGACCTAGGTGGGCAAGGTAGCATATCTCTTGGAGCTTCCGGATGAGCTTAGCCAGATTCACAACACTTTCCATGTGTCACAGCTCCGGAAGTGTGTCACAGACGAGGCCGCGGTCGTTTCTCTAGACGATATTCAGGTGGACGAGAGCCTAAACTACATTGAGAGGCCCATTGCGATTTTAGATAGGAAGACCAAGGCTCTAAGGAACAAGGAAGTGAAGCTTGTAAAGGTGCAGTGGCAGCATCGAATGGGCTCCGAATGGACATGGGAGCCAAAGGATGAGATGCGGGAGCATTACCCCGATCTATTTGTGTCTACGGACTTCGAGGACGAAGTCTAGTCCAAGTGGGGGAGAGTTGTAACACTCCAATTCAAGGATTACCACAAAAGCCCTTGAAGTTATTAAGTTTTACATATTAAGCCCTTGAGTACGCTGGGCGTACTTCATAAGTACGCTTAGCGTACCACGAGTAAATGAACGTGGAGGGCCAGCACGTACGCTGGGCGTACCAAAAGTACGCGGGGCGTACGTGACAAATGTGCAAACCCTAATTTCCGGACTTGAGACCTATATAAGCATCCTTATCTCATTTGATCTCCACCCTAACCAGCCTCCCTCACCTTCTAACGTCCCTAAAAATCCAAGAATCATTTGAGAGTGTGTTTTGAGCTTAAGGAGTGCATTTGTGGCCATTTTAGTGTCTATTCAAGAAGGAGGAGTTGCTAAAGCAAGATTGGAGTGGCTTTGGGCTTCAAGAATCTGCATCTAGTTCACCTTGAGGAGCTTCTGGAGGTATAAAGCTTTGATCTTGCCATCTTGTTCATTAGATCTAGCTAGGGTTTTCTATTTTGTCCCTTTAGTTGGTTTTGGACCTCCTCTTGTGAGTTGAGCAACTCCAGAGGCTGAAAAGGTTAGATCGGAGGTCCTTTGGTCCATTTATAGCATAAAAATGAAGTCTTAATGGGATTTTTGACCTCATGCATGGATTAAGACCCTTGTAAAGGTCTTAATGGGTTGTTGGGAACATATGAGACATGCAAAGGCATAAATTTGCCAACTTTATGCCCTACGACGTCTTAATAAGCTTAGATCTGACTATTGGACGTGAGGAAATCGAGTATTAAGTACTTAATGGAAGAAGTGCTTAATCTGTTAGTACGCTATGCCTAACTTAGCTTACGCAGCACGTACGGCTCAGGGACTCAGTACGCTGCGCGTACTAGGGTGGTACGCCAGGCGTACGCACAAAAGATGGACTTGGACTTATTTTGGGCCTTTGAGCCTTTGGGCCTCAATTAGTCATTAGGCCCGGTCACGTTTTGGGGTCAGTTTATCTGTTTTGGGCCATGGATGTTATGGTTGGGCTTTATTGGGCCATGAGGCCCATTAATGGTTTTGGATATGGACTTTGGGCCCATTAACTAGAAGACTTTTGGGCCATTGTGGAGGGACTTGGGGATTTGGGTTCTTCACTTAGATGGGTTTGATCCTAACATTAAATAATGGTATCATTGTTCAGTGCGGGGGTTAGGAACTGTTTGGAGAGCAGCTTTCGGATTCTTCAGACAGAGGCGAGTCTTCTCACCATACCAAACGGGTCTAAGGCACCAAGGCCTGCCCATTTTATGTGATGCAGATTGTTGATTGATTATGCGATATGATAGTATGACATTTGTACGGAAGACCACGTGAGGGTTACCGTGTCGGTATAAGACCTTGGAGGGTTTCCATGGCATCGTAGTATATCTGCTTGTATAGTTTGCATTATGTCTTGTTTGGTAGTGAAGATCTTGTGGGGGTTCCCAAGGCAGGAAGACCATGTTGGGGTTCCCATGGAAGATAAGACCACGTGAGGGTTCCCGTGGCATTAGGTGTAAGAACCTGGAGGGTTTCCATGGCTTCCTTATATGTTGTATGCATGGCTTATGTGATATGTGTAGCTTTTATAGCTAACTTGATATGTGATATGTGGATTGTGTTTGGGGTATGCTCTGGGGGACTCACTAAGCATTAGCTTACAGTTTGTGGATTTGTTTCAGGTACATCTGAGCCCAAGGGAAAGGGCAAGGCTTTATGGCGCGGCGTGTACTCTCACTCGGGCATTTTATGGGACACTCTGATATTTTGAAATAAAGTTGTATTTGTTATGGTTTTGAAAACAATTGTAACTGGTTTTTGTGGATGATGGAAATGTATTTTGGATAATTAAAAATGAAAATTTTCTTTGAAAAATTGGGTTGTTACAATCTACGGGAGTTATTGGGAGTTTTGAGGCGAGCACGGCTATATGCCAAGTTCTCGAAGTGCGATTTTTGGTTACGAGAGGTCCAATTCCTGGGGCATCTCGTTAACCAGGAGGGGATTTTGGTCGATCCGGCCAAAATCGAGGCAGCTATACAGTGGGAGGTTCCGAAAGTAAGTGCCTGACGTACTGGCACCGCATACTCCCATGCAAGTCCCTTTGCGTACCTGTCAATTTTTGCCAGCTCATCTAGGACAATACGCAAAGCACACTCCATTTTGTCTGTGAAGTTATTTGTATATTTATCAACGGTCATACTTCCTTTCTTCAACGTCATAAATTGGTTTTCTAGCTCAAGCACATTTTGGGCCGAGCAGTACTTGCGCTTGAAGTGCACCAAGAACTCTGCCCAAGTCAGTTGCAGTGGCTCGTTAGGGCTTAGGGTTTTCCCCAAAGTGTTCCACCAACGAGCAGCACTACCCCTGAACTGACGTACTGCAAATGTGGTTTGTAACTTGCCTTGGCAACCACAAGTCATGAAAGCCAATTCCATTTCCGAGATCCAATCTATTACTCCGACAGGATCTTCTTTTCCAGTGAAGGTCGATGGCTTGCAAGTTATAAAGTCCTTATACTTGCACCCATTTCTCTCCACTCTATCCTCGTAGTTATTTCTCCCAACCACAAGCGGTTCACTATGACCAACAGATCTACTGTTGTTTCCTTCTTCAGGTCGATCGTCATATAATTCACGTTGTTCAACAGGAATTGAAGGTTCATCCCTGTTGTTCAGCAACATTTGCCTCAATTCCTCCCTTTGTTCAGCCATCATGGTCTGAATCATGGCTCGTACTCCAGCCATGGTGATAGGTTCTGGTGCAACTCCTACTATAGGCACCTGTTCCACCACTTGAGGTTGAGGTTAGAAGCTTGATAGATATTTCAATTCCCTTATCACTCCGAAACGTTTACATGTTAGTTCTAATCTCGTAATCATACACTTAGAATCCTACACACATAGGGTTTCCAGATCCGGTCGGCAACAGACCATAGATCCGTACAAATAATGGCATATATGGCAAACATATAACATTTAGCACATAAAAGCATTTTAGGCACCTTTCCTAAAATAAACTAGTGCTCGTGTCTAAAATATGGTAGACACTCATCTCACAATCATCACTTAGCATTCTAAGTTTAAGTTTAGAAATCCTATAAATTTCTTAGGTCGCTTAAACTAATGCTCTGATACCAACTGTGACATCCCCTAATTTCTCGGCCAGAAAAGACCGATTTAATTTATGCTTTTAAAATAAAATCAGAGAAATCCTTTTAAAAGATGTTGCGGAATTGGTCCCCAAAACAAAACATGATAAAAGTTTATCAAAACCTTCCTTTAAGAAATATATAATTTCCTTTTATATCAAAACCTCGGGATGTCATGTTCCGATACAGATCAAAAGCATAAACAAGACATTATAAGCCTTACATCAGTTATTTACAACTACTGGCCTATAATCCAAAAATCTCTCATCATCCTCCGACTATGCTCGGGGTCCACTACCTGTAATAATAAAAAACTGAGTGGGTCAGGCTTGGGAGCCTGGTGAGCATATAGGGTTTTCAACCCACAATAATAATAAACTTATTAAGTTCACCAATCAACAATAACCCTGATTACCCATTCCCGTTATCCTCACTTTAAGTCCCTAAACACCTATCACAAGGGACCTAGCCTAAGGAATATCATCGGGATGGACACTACTGCTAAGGGGACTCCTCAGCCATACATGTCCTAGAGGCAACCATGAGGGGGATGGAGTACGCCAATGAACATTTAGTTCACCAACACCTACAAGTTGCGAACCTGCTAGTGTTCCACTGGACTGTTTAGAAAGGTCCGTGGTCGTCATCTATACTCCGCTAGACGACTACAACAACAACAACAACAACATCGAGGCCTCTCACCATTTTAACACACATCGACTATTTCGTCTACCCATGTTTCACCCAACATATTTGTAGATAAAATACATATACAGTTTAAAACTTGTGTAAAATATCTATTCAACAGTCACCTCAAATAAACACTTAATATAATTACACATAGCACGTATTTTATAGAAAATACTTCATATCTAGGTGTAAGATGAAAGTGACTACACACTTACTTGATTTAATGATAATCGGGCAGCACTTCGTTTCCTAAAACGATCGTTTCTAATAAAATCGGGAGTTTTATTGAGAAACCGGGCTCTGCGAAGGTTGGGCTTCAAAACCGAAAAGATAAATTTCTCGGGCTTCTCGGGCACTCCGGGATGTGTTTCGGGTGTTTGGTATGATACCGGGGCTTTGGGGGAAGTTGGAATGAAAGAAATATTGAAAGAGGGGTGAAAAGTGGCAATTTTCCAAAGTACCACCGGGAGGTCTCGCACCCTTCTATTTATAGGGGCGAGGCTTCTGATCGGACGGCTGAGAGGCTACCAGGTGGCAGCAGATCCGAAGAGGAGGCACATGGCTCGCACGTGCGAGGGTCCTGGTGTAGCCTTCTGATTGGACTGAGGTCTATGGTCCGAGGGTTCGGTCGTGGCGCTATGTGCGAAGCTCGGACACGTCAAGCAAGGGCACGCGTCGGACACCCATTGGACCGCACTTCGGATGCGAGGGAAGGCGACACGCATCGCCAGCTGGCTTCGGTGACTCATAAATTTCGGACACGTGGCGCGTTATGAGCGAGGGTGACGTGGCCGAAGTCCACCATGCGAAATTTCTTGGATTTGACATTTTTTCTCGATTTTTGTGCAAAAACTTCTAAAATTCATAACTTTCGCATACGAGCTCCGTTTTTGACGTTCTTTAAAAGCACGCGTAGGTAAATCTATGCTCTACAACTTTCGTTTAGACTTAGTTGGCTAATTTTGACTTTAATTTTTATATTATTATTTTTAACAGACCGGGACTGAAAATCCGTTAAAAATTCATAACTTCTTCATCCAACGTCCGTTTTCGTCTGTCTTTTTACCGTTGTACTACTATTGACGAGACCTTCGATTCTCGTTTAGGTTGTGTCGGCTAAAAATCAGTCGATCTAAAATTCGAGTTTTTAGCTATCTATTGCTAAGCTGAAACTTAGAAAAATCATAATTTCCTCATACGAAGTTAGATTTGGGCGTTCTTTTTATACGTACTCTCGGTTTAACGAACACTACAACTTTCGTTTAGATCACTAAGGCTAAAAAGTAGTTTATCAAAAACTCACTTTTTACGTCATTCGGCACCGTGCCGGTTTTGTCGCGAAACTTCGACAGGTCATAACTTCTTCGTTATAACTCGGATTTCGGTATTCTTTATATATCAGTAATCCTTGTCACGACAACTACAACTTTCTTAATAGATATCGGCTTTATCTAATATTTATTTTCGACGCTCATTTTTATTCTTAATTAATTAAATCCTAGTAATTAAGCATAAAACACATAATTCCCATAATATTCACATAATTCCTTTTCATTTCTTCAAAATGAGTTACAAAGGTTAACCTAGACTATCACATCAATATTAATGCCTAGCCTAAAAACACGGGCGTTATAACATGAGACAGAGCAGGTGGCTGGATGTAGTCAATGACTACGACTGTGAGATCCTTTACCACCTAGGTAAAGCGAACGTGGTTGCGGACGCTCTGAGCCGCAAGTCAGCTGGGTCTTCCAATCCGACAATATGTATGAGGATATCAGTGGATTCTCCACTTGTGGGCTTGATCAGGGAAGCCTATGCAGAGGGTATGCGTCATGAGAATTGGAAGCTGGAGAGGATTAGGGGTGAAAACACCCGGTTTGTTTACGATAGTCGGTGATTATTGACCCGATGCGGTCGGGTGTGGGTTCCGATGTCTGGTGGGGTCAGACAGATGGTTATGGAGGAGGCTCATAAGTCTCACTTCTCTATTCACCGGGGGCCACTAAGATGTACCGGGATTTGAGTTTGAGCTACTGGTGGCCGTGCATGAAGCGAGAAATCGCTTGGTACGACGAGAGGTGCTTGACCTGTAGGATGCTCAAGGCCGAGGATCAGAGGCCGCATGGAAAGCTACAGCCTCTAGAGATTCCCATGTGGAAATAGGAACAGATCACGATGGACTTCATTACCAAGTTACCGAGGAAGGCGAAAGGATTTGATGCTATATGGGTCATTGTGGATCGATTGACCAAGAGTGCCCATTTCCTGGCCATACGGGAGAGCTCATTGGCCGAGAAGTTGGCCGACGTGTATGTCCATGAGATCGTTGCTCGCCACGGAGTTCCGGTCTCTATTGTTTTCGACCGTGATGTTAGGTTCACCTCCCGCTTCTGGCAGAAGTTCCACGAGGCACTGGGCACGCGACTGCATTTTAGAACAACTTATCATCCGCAGACCGACGACCAGAGTGAGTGGACCATACAGACCCTCAAGGACATGCTGAGGGCTTTGTGTCATTGATTTCGGTGGGAGCTGGGATTCCCACCTATCCCTTGTAGAGTTCGCCTACAACAACATCTATCATTTACAGCATTGGCGCCCCACCCTTTGAGTTCTTGTACGGGCAGAGATGTCCTACCCCGGTCTGTTTGGGTGAGGTTGGTCACAGAGTGATGGGACGGACAGAGGTAGTCTTGCAAACTAGCGAGAAGATTCAGCAGATTAGACAACGACTACACACCGCTCAGAGTCAGCAGAAGAGTTACGCCGACAGACACCGATCTAAGTTGGAGTTCCAGGTGGGTGACATGGTATTACTGAAAGTTTCACCTTGGAAGGGTGTGAGTCGCTTCAGAAAGAGGGGAAAGTTGGGTCCCCGATACATTGGACCATTTCGGGTTATTGCCAGGGTTGGCAAGGTTACGTACAGACTGGATCTTCCGGAGGAGCTCCGTCAGATACATAACACTTTCCACGTTTCCTAGTTGCGGAAATGCATATTGGACGAGGATGAGGTAGTGTCGTTGGTGTTGGATTAATGTCTAAGTCCATAACTATATTTGGTATGTACTTGACCCGACCCGGCATGGTCCATTTGGGTTGCACTTCACCGGCACAATTTATATGGATAGTCTTTTGAGAATAGTATATTTATGATTTATATTAATATATTATAAGTTTTAATATATTAATATGGAATCATATTATTTAATTAGTATTGATCAAGAATTAATTTAGAATTAATTAAGTGATCAAAAAGAACTAATTAAATATGGACTCTTATATATATGGAATGGGCCAAGTTCATTTAGGTTGGGCTAAGCTTTCATGGATGGTCCATGGAGCTTTTAACCCATAGATCCTATGTAAATGAAAGGTCATGGGTATTAGGGTTTACATGGATGTAACCCTAATCCTCCATAATATATAAAGGGGTCCTTGGCTCACAAAATTGGAACAAGTGTGTGAAAATAAGAGTGGGCCGATTTTAGTGTGCATACATATTCTCTGAAGTTCTTCCAAGGTGTTTTGGTGATTTGTGATTCCATTTGAGGCTTCCACACTATTGGGGCTAAGCTCTTAAAGCTTGAAGACATCAAGCTACATCAAACGGTATGTATTCTATCTATTTTATTACCCAAGTATATGATATTTGTATGCTAGTATAGGGTAATATCTTGGAAACTTCATATTTGCATGTATAATAGAGAAAACATAGATCCAATGTATTTAGGGTTGTATGTGCACCATAGGATGTTGTAGTATACTAAAACCCAACAGTTGGATGATGTTCAAGTTGACGAGCGCCTGAACTATGTGAAGCAGCCAGTGGCTATTTTGGAATGGAAGGTCAAGGTCCTGCGCAACAAGGAGATACCTCTGGTAAAGGTGCAGTGGCGACATCGGGGGGGGGGGGATATGAGTTGACATGGGAGCCAGAGTCTGAAATGCGGGAGCATTACCCGGATCTGTTTACCACCACAGACTTCGAGGACGAAGTCTAGGTCAAGTGGGGGAGAATTGTAACATCCCGATATTTACAGGTATTTCCGAATCCTCTCTTCTATTATTATTTTGTCATTTGTGGTCCCTGGGGTTAGAAGAGTCGACCCATGAGAAGCCTAAGGGCTAAAGTTGAAACTTTGAGAACAAGGCTGGTACGCTAAGCGTACATAAGGTACGCTAAGCGTACTAGGCGCGCCTTAGTACGTTGGGCGTACACTTGTGTATGCTAAGCGTACTCACGTCAGGAGGAAACCCTAATATTTAGGGTTTGGGTGCTATATAAGCATCCTTATGAGCTCATAACTCTCCCTTACCTCAGCCTCCCCAGTTTAGAGCCATTTCCCCCAAACCCTAATTATTTCCTTGAGTGTGTGAGCTTATAGAGTGTGTTTTGAGTAGTTGGAGAAGAAGGTGTTGCATCAAGGAGTTGGAGAAGGAGAACAAGCTTGTAGATCTGAAGTTGTTTGGTGCCCTAGAACCTCCAGAAGGTAAAAAGCTTCAAACTTTATGCTTGTATGATATAGATCTTTCCATTCTAGCTTTAAGGGACCATTTCTTGTCCTAAAAGTCCCAAGTTTGTGCATGATGTGATTTGGACGAGATGAGCTGTCCTTTCAGACCCTTGAAGAGGTCCTAAGTGATAAAAATGATGTCCCAATAGCTAAATGTGTCTCATGCATAGAGTAGGAAGGTCTTAATGGATTAATACCATGTGTTAAGAACTTTATGGACGTCCAAAGTGTTAAAGTTCGAGACTTTATGATTCTTAGGAATATTTGGTCAATGGATCTAAAGTTTGGGCTTAAGTGCTTAAGCCATTAAGCACTTCTTAGAGTTTTGGAAAACCTCGCGTACCCCCCATGTAGTTTCTGTACGCCCGTCGTATTGAGTCAACCACCCTGATGGTGGTCAACGCAATTGTAAGTACGCCCAGCGTACCAGAGGAGTACACCCCGCGTACACCCTCTGTTGGGTTTTTGACATTTTGTGCTTCGGGATTGGGCCACTCTTGGGCCAGTTTGACATGGGCCTTGCTGGACTTTCTGAACAATGATGTTTTGGGCCAGTTTTGGTAATGGATTTTAGAATGAGGCCCAATTAGGGGGTTGGGCCCAATTTGGAAAATTGGGCCATTAATGGGCTTATGGACTTTTGGATAGTGAATTGATATTGGGCCTTGGCCCAAATTAGAAATGGACTGTGTGGATTCATAGTCAAGATTAGTGTTCCCATTTATTGACTTAATATTCGTTATTTTGGATAGTTTGGGATTTTTGGTGAGACAGCGATTCGGGAGTTCGATTCATCAGTTGAGATCGACATTGCAAGGTGAGTTATCCTCACTATATCAACAAGGTCTAAGGCACCAATGCCGACCCTTATCGGATTTGTATACGGGTTTATTGCATGATATGCTTATTGACTTTACATCCTGGTAGTTAGGATGGTGATATGCTTAGTGACCTGGTTAGGTCGGTATCCTGGTATATAGGATGATGCTATGTTAGTGATCGGTTAGGTCTGTATCCTAGTTATAGGATGTTGCTATAATTGATGATTTGTTAGATCGGTTTGACTGTTATATATGCTAACGTATGATATTATGTGCACATGTTTGTTTGATTGGGGTTTGGGTTGAGGCGGACCTGCTTTGTGCTGAAGGCCAACATACTCAGGGCGGTCCGGATAGACTACAGGCCCAGGAGAGCATGTTAGTCAGACCGAAGGCCCGACGAGCGGTCCGGATAGGCTGTAGGCCATGCGAGGCGGTCCAGATAGGCTGAAAGCCTGCGAGGCGGTCCAGTGAGGCTGAAGGCTCATTATGCATGTTGTTTGCTTATATGTTTATATGATATAGTTATATCTATATGGCGTTGGTATTTTGGGGGTAACTCTCTAAGCCTTCAAGCTTACATTTATCGATTATTGTTTCAGGTACTTCTGATGATCGCGGGAAGGTGAAGACATGATCGTACCGCTCCTCACACTTTATGATTTTATGATTTGATTCTGGGATACTCTGACAATATACTATTTTGAAAACAACTTTGTAATAATAATGGGTTTTGAAATGTTTTAAAAAGTTTAAATTTTGCATGATTTTTATGGGTGTTACATTTTATTTGCTAAAAGTGACCAACTTCGAATATAACAGAATTAATATGCAATATAAATAAATATATTATAAAAAAATATAAGTTTTGTATTAAGATAAATAGGAAAAATCAACTGAATCGCCCGTAAAACATAAAAACTAGTGCGCCGAAGCATATATATATATATATATATATATATATATATATATATATATATATATATATATATATCAAGGTTGTGAAAATTGTCCGGCCGTACCTCGACGGTTGACTGACGTTAAGCGATTAATCAGACTAGGCAACGATTAATTGGTGTAACACCTGGATCAGGTATACATTATCTTTTTTTTATTGCGAAGTTAAGAGTTTTAGTATTTGCCCTGATCACGACGTGAAGAATGCCTTTTCATGTCGTGAGGATTGATTCGGACACGTACATCATTTAAAGATTCACGACGTGAGCAGTATAGTGATCACGACGTGAAGGTGGTTGGCGACCAAAAACTCTAAATTTTCGGTATTTAAGGGAATGAGAGGGCTAGGGTTTCTCACCCTCAGCCTCTATCACTCTCTAAGCCTCCAAAAACTCTAATCTTTCATCTCCTTAAGATCCTTTGTCTTTTGGGTGCATTTCTATCTTGTGGGAAGAAGAAAATAAGAAGAAGGAAGTACTCTAGTGTTGGTGTGGGCAAAGAATCAGCATCATCATCATCTTTTCTTGATTTTGGACCCTTGTAAGTATCAAAGGCTCCAACTTTATTGCTTATCATGGATAGATCTGAAGTTTTGTCCATTTTATTGATGTTATTGCATGATTGAGTGAAGTAGATCCATAAAGTTGGCAACTTTATGGATTCTAAGAGTCCCAAGAGCATTATAGTGTTCAGATCTGGAAGTTGGTGTAGATTTGAGGCATGCATGAAAGTTTGAAGCTCATTTATTCCCTTTTTGACCTAAAAAATAGATGATCGTGTTTGGTGCATGCATGGCCATAAAGGAAACATTTTTATGGACCTTAGGGGTCCCCTTTAGCTTTTGAATGAAGTGAACTCGAGGACTTATTGGGATAAGGACTTAAAAATGGTGACCCTTAGCCACATACAACACTCACGATGAAGGTTTTGTGATAAGGCCCGAGAGGCGTACCAGTCAAGCCGAAGGCCCGGAGAACGTTCCAGATAGGCTGAAGGCCCAGTGAGGTATACCAGTCATGCTTAAGGTTTTGTGAGCGTACCAGATAGACTGTAGGCCGGTGGGGCGTTCCAGTTAGACTGAAGCCTTCGTATGCATGCTGTCTGTATTGTGCTTATATTATGTGTTGGTATTTTGGGGAAATCACTAAGCGTTGGCCTATAGTTTTGGGTTATGTTTCAGGTACTTCAGAGGACCGCGAGAAGGCGAAAGCATGACCGTACACATTCTCATGTTTGGACTTATGATTTTGGGAACTCTGATGTTGAAATGCTTTTGAAAGTATGTTCGTAAACAATTTGTGAAATTGGTTGATTTTAAAAAGTTTAATTTTTTCATGATTTTTATGAGTGTTACAATTGGTGACCCTAAATTATTAATTAAATTATTTAAAAATTTAATATATCCTAAAAAAAGTAATTGAAATCTTAAATTTTAAAATTTTGACAATTTGAAAACTTTTGCCTAATATTTTAAAATTTGAAAACTTAAAATTTTGAATATTTAAAATTTTGTTGTAACATTTGAAAAATAAAAAATTTGAATTTTTTTAGTATTTCGTGCCTATGACCGCCAAGGGCCGTCAAGCCCGAGTTTGGCCGATTTTGACCAATTTCAACCAAGCACCCTTATCATAATCGGTTCAAAGCCGCCAAAGCCGATTTCTGCAACACTGATATATATATATATATATATATATATATATATATATATATATATATATATATATATATATATATATATATATATATATATATATATATCAGTGTTGCAGAGTTCGGCCTTAACGGCTAAATAATCGCTTGGAGGCCTTGAACCTATTACGATTAGGGTGTTTGGTAGAAATTGGTCAAAATCGGGCCCCACCAGGTATACATACAAATCATAAACACATGCGAGAATCACAAAGATAAATAGCATACAAGATAATCAGCAGGCCTTACCCAACATTAGGCCCTGCCCGATATACATAACAAATATCATACATGTAGAGTCACATAGGCAACTAGAAACCTAAACATAATAAACCATGGGTCGGCATTGGTGCCTTCAACCCGCCAAACACAGTTAGGAAATTCACCTCAAGCTGCTGAATCTCCCAGATAAAATATCAGTCTGCTGATTACGGAAATCCCCGCGCTAACACCATCAAATAATATCCAATTAATAATTGGATCTCAACCCATTTTCAAGAATCTAAATTACTTTTCCAACATCCAGGGTAAAAGACCATTTTACCCTTTTCTTACTTGGCCCAAAACCAAGGCTCAACCCATTTGGTCAAAAAGCCCAAATTCCTAAATGGCCTCCCAAAGCCCAATATGGCCCAACCTCCTAAATGGGCCCAAAACCCATCATGGCCTAAATCCAAGATAGGGATGTCAATGGGGCAAATGGGACGGGGAGTGCAACCCTGCCTCCGCCCCCGAAATTTCCCCGTTCCCCCGTCCCCGCCCCCGCCCCCAAAATGTTCAACCTTCCTACACCTGCCCCCGCCTACGAATCCCCTTTATTACCCCTCCCCCGCCCCCGATTGTTTTTCGACTGTCTTTTTTTGGGCTGAATGAAGTGAACTCGAGGACTTATTGGGATAAGGACTTATTAACATCTCAAGACGTGAGAATCGAAGCGTCCCACGCTTTCTGTTTGGACCCTTGAGGCTCACGACGTGAGAATGGGTGCTCACGTCGTGATGTCTATTCAGGTGGCTTCTTTTATTGAGTTGACTCGTTGGGTTGAGTCGAGTGGGAATCAGAACGGGTTCGCTGTCACGATGTGACCAATGCCTGGCCACGACGTGAGGTGGGTTGACTTTGATCAAGTTTGACCGAGTTAGACTTAAGAATATTTTGGGTATTTCATATTATGTTGAGATTTGGGTCATTCTGATGATTATGTGTTGGTTTGGGCTGAGATTCGGAGTCAGGACCTCATCAACAAGTGTTCAGTTTCTAAGGTGAGTTTTCCTTACTGTACTTTTGGTCGAAGGCACCAAGGTCGGCCCATTGGATTGTTATCTTGGGTCATCACATGTTGGTATGCTATAATGATCTGTTAGATCTGTATCCTTGTAGATAGGATGATGTTATGCTTAGTGATCTGTAAGATCTGTCTGATTGTCTATTGGCTGATTATTTGTATGCTTATCTGTTATGAATATGTCGACATGGTTTATGTGTGGTTGGGTTGAGGCGTACCAGTGTAGACTGAAAGATACCTAGGGCGTCTCGAATAAACTGCAGGCCCGAGAGGCTTACCAGTCAGGCCGAATGCCTGGAGAACGTTCCAGATAGGCTGAAGGCCCAGCGAGGCGTACCAGTCATGCTGAAGGTTTTGTGAGCGTACCAGATAGACTGTAGGCCGGTGGGGCGTTCCAGTGAGACTGAAGGCTTCGTATGCATGTTGTCTGTATTGTGCTTTTGTTATGTGCTGATTATGGGGGAACTCACTAAGCGTTGGCTTACAGTTTTGGGTTATATTTCAGGTACTTCAGAGGACCGCGAGAAGGCGAAAACGTGACCGTACACATTCTCATGTTTTGGACTTATGATTTTGGGAACTCTGATGTTGAAATGCTTTTGAAAGTATGTTCGTAAACAATTTGTGAAATTGGTTGATTTTAAAAAGTTTAAATTTTTCATGATTTTTATGAGTGTTACAATCGGTGAACCTAAATTATAAGTTAAATTATTTAAAAAATTAATATATCCTAAAAAAGTATTTGAAATTTTTAAAATTTAGAATTTTAAAATTTTGAAAATTTGAAAACTTTAGCATAATATTTTAAAATTTGTAAACTTAAAATTTTGAATATTTAAAATTTTGGTGTAATATTTTAAATTAAAAAATTTGAATTTTCTAAATATTTTGTGCCTATGACCCCCGAGGACCGCCAAGCCCGAGTTTGACAGATTTTGACCAATTTCTGCCAAACACCCTAATCATAATCGGTTCAAAGCCGCTAAGGCCGATTTCTGCAACACTAATATATATATATATATATATATATATATATATATATATATATATATATATATATATATATATATATTAGTGTTGCAAAGTTCGGCCTGAACGACTGATTAATTGCTTGGCGGCCTTGAACCTATAACGATTAAGGTGTTTGGTGGAAATTGGCCAAAATCGGGCTTGGCGACCCTTGGCAGTCATAGACGGAAAATATTTGAACATTTCAATTTTTTGTAAATTGCAAACATTACACCAAAATTTTAAAATTTTAAAGTTTTAAGTTTTCAAATATTAAAACATTATACTAAAATTTTCAAATTTTCAAATTTTTAAAATTAAAAAATTCCAAATACTTATTTTTTAGGATATATTAATTTTTTAAATAGTTTTATAAATAATTTAGGGTCCCCGATTAATCGCCGCCTAGTCCGATTAATTGCTTAACGTCAGTCAACCGTCGAGCTAACGTTGAACGATTTTCACAACCTTGATATATATATATATATATATATATATATATATATATATATATATATATATATATATATATATATATATATATATTGAAAGTACGCGTCTTCCCATCCTGAAAATATAAATTTCGTAAAATCGAGTTAATATGAAGGAGATATGAATTTTAAAAGATATAAAAATCAGCCACGTTATTAAAAATTATTAACGTAAAAATCTACGAAGAGAATGGTTGACTTTTGGGTAAAGTCACCAAAAGGAAAATTGTATTACTCTTTTAAGATAGGAATCTTGATAAATAAATAAATAAATTTAAAAAAAACGTCAAAATCAGAGTCCGTACGAGAGAGTTATGATTTTTGCAAAATCATTAAGTTAGATAAAAATAAGGGCTAAAAACAAAGTCAAAATTTGCCAATATAACCTAAAGGAAAGTTCTAGTACTCGTCAATAACTACACGTGAATTTAAATAACGTCGAAAACGGAGCTCGCACGAAAAAAGTTACAGATTTTACAAGAACCGACGATTTGCGCGATACACATAATTCTTTTTGGTCTATAAAAGGCGTCACAGGGTCTCCACTGTAACGTCCCAAAACTTAAGACCAAAAATTTCGATTTTCATATTAATAAAACCATTATCCAAAAAAATAACATAAAACCATATTGAAATCAGAGTATGTCAATAAACATCCAAATACATCAGAATAATGTCAAATGCGGAACAATGTGGTGTGTGCAATGCAGTCATCCCGATCTCTTCCCCTTTGAACCAGAAGTACCTGAAACATAAATTGAAAATCATAAGCACAAAGCTTAGTGAGTTCCCCAAAATACCACATACCATACATAACAAACACATAATGGGCCCCACCCGTCATCGGGCCCCGCTCGGAACAGATTTGTCGGTACATAATTGTCACACCCCCGGACCAGACGGCGGAAACGTCCGGAGGCGGGTGACTTCATTGTGCAGTATCATAACACTTGAATATATATGAAACAGAGCAATCCAAACATCATACATTGAGATAACAAACTTACATTGTTTACATATTGTATTTGTTCTTCGAGTTACATAAAAGAGACATAAGTAGAAAATTCCAAGCTACAGCTAAATAGTCCTGCATCCGCGTCCCTTGTTACCTGCTTACTAGATCCCTGAGAATACAAGTCGTTTTGAAAGGCGTCAACTAAAAAGTTGGTGAGTTCATAAGCATTTTTGTATAAAATCGTTTACACTTGTTTAGAATCGTTTGTATTGTACTTTAAGAAAATCCGATATTTTCTATGAAATCGTTTGGAGTCTTGCCTTGAAAATCATGGATATATGTGTGCATGTCATTACTTTTATTCATCCTTATAAGGAGTGATTTTGAAAAGTAGTGTGGTTTGTAAAAGCGACCTGTGTACGAGAATAGTTCTTTTGAATAGTAATAGTCAACCGTTTCCAGAAAAATCCCTTATTTTCAAAAAGAGAATATGGTTGAAAATCTTGTTCCTCTTATCGAGTAAAATTGAGTGTGCGTTCTAGTTTATCGTTATCGAAATCGTAGAAAATCGTTTTCTCCAGAAATGCCTATGTTTTCTGCTATAAAATATTCGTAAGTTCTAGTTCCAACTATGTATATGTGTGGGTTAATTTATCGTTTTCAAAATCGTTTACAAACGTTTTCCATAGAGTCCTACGCTTTTTAATTTGTAAAAATAGCAGTATTACGACTCTATACTTGTTAGGAGAAAGAATCAACATGGCAATTGTGGACATTCTACGCGATGAAATAGGACAGTCAACGCAACAAATGCGGACCATCACTTATCATGTATAGGACGGTCAACACAACGTGCCAAAAATTTAATTATGAGGTTTTTCCTTACATAAATTTCTAGATGACATAACATATTCTAGTGAGCCGTTATAACCATACTAATATGACGAAGTGCCTGTTTCGGCGTTTCTCAGGCGCCCTCGGTTTGGAAAAGACATTTGTCACCCTAGACTGGCCTGTCTAGCTGTACCGAACAACGAAGGTGCGGGGTGTCAACCCCGTATAAATCTATACATAAATTCCCGCTCTCCCTCCAGGAGACTTTGGCTATAACTCCTTACAGGACTTAGACATACACTAATATTTTTATATTTAGGTACTTTTGAGATTTGTCTGACTAGAATATTAACAACCTTTTGAGCAATCATTAGAGATCCATTATTTGTTAGATAAATAATGAAATTCGTACTTATTGAATAAGAATATCGTTCTCGTTCCATATCGTTGATTGTGCTCGTTAACTAAGTGCTCGTGTTCGTTCCTTTTCGTCTTATGAAAAATAAGTCATTTTAGTCAAGAGAAAAAGTGTCAAGTTATAATTTGTATAAATTTATAACTGCCGGTTATGACACGCATTTTCTGTTTTATGACATAAAGAACATTACTTATGTTGTTGGAGGTTTTACGACAGCAGTTTATGACATGCAATTATTTCTGTCATAAAGGCTCTATTTGTGTATTTTCTTGACGCAAACTTTTATATTGAATATTTATAAAATACCCCCTCACAGTTTGCAAAATAGTCACAAAGTTCCCATTTTCGAAAATCACTAGAAATAGTGTCAACTTATCAAGGTTCCTTTTTATAAGTTTTATTTCTAGACATGAAAGCATAGATAAAGGGCTTAAGTTGGACACATCCAATAGTTGGGAGGCTCTTTTGTACACAAAGTATCTTCTGTTTCTTATGAAGTTGTGAAATCTTACGTTCATGAGGATATTACTAAAATAATAATTTAATAATATTTCCACACACATACAAACATACATATACATGCAAGTATGCAAGTATTTAGGCAAGATTTGACTTGTACACTCCCCCAAAAACATTAAAATATTGAAAAAGGTGGGGTATGAAGCTCACCTTGAGTTGGTTGAGTAGTTGTTTGGAGTTATGGAGTGAAAATCTCAAGCTTAGACTTTTGGCTGAGATTAAGAACTTCCCTGGGAGGGAGGTTTTCCTAAGGATGATCATCACATATTATTATGAATAAAATAATATGGATTCATCTTGAAATATTATAAAATATTAGATGGGTGGAGGAATTTACCTTACAACTCCAGGGAGAAATCGAGAATTTTGTTTTCAGCAAGATCTTGTTCTTGCTCTTGAAGTGAATTTTTGAGAGAAAATGAGAGGAGTGAGAGAAAATGTGAAGTCTAACCCCTTTACTGTCGTTGTCTTGAGGAGTATAAGAAAAAGGAAGGGAATCTTTGGTGCATGGGGATCTGGTGGTCCATGCATGGATATTTGGTGGGTAAAGCATGGAATACTGTGATTTGCATGGGAAATGAGAACTTCATCAAATCACAAAGTCAACCTCTTGATTTAGGATAGGATCTTCCTAAATCCTAAACTTTTATTTTATGTAAATATAGTATAAATAATTAAATTTGGCATAAAATAAAGGTTTTAGGGGTCTTGGTTAGGAAAAATGAGAGTTTGGTGTGATTTCCGGCGTCAAAATGTCCTAAAATGATGAAAAGGTCTGGAAATGGCACAAATCCGAAGCCTTTAAGTGAATTCCGGAGTCCATGTTGAATTTCCGAAGTCATCTAGCTAGTTCCGGAGTCACAGCCGAAGTTCCGAAGCTGAGTTTCAATTTCCGGAGCAATTCCTCGGTTCCGAAGTCAGGAGGCGGAGTCAGTGGTCCGGTCCAAGGTACGAAGCCAACTGGACTTTTCGAAGCGGCCATAGGCGAGGTCCTTCCGGAGCCAAGGAGCTCTGAGGTGCGAGATCGTCCGGAGCCAGGATGTTCCGAGATTGCGAGATGGTCCAGATGAGAGGCTTCCGTGGTGCGATTCCTCTTGGTTTCCTTAGAAGACATTCCGGACTAAGAGGTTCCGGACCAGGAGGGTTCCGGACCAAGAGGGTTCCGGACAAGAGGTTCAGGACCAAGAGGGTTCCGGACCAAGAGGTTCAGGACCAAGAGGGTTCCGGACCAAGAGGAGTCTGGACCAAGAGGGTTCCGGACCAAGAGGGTCCTTTTGGGGTTCCTCTTTCGGTTTTGAGCTGTTTTCGACTAAGGAAGGTGCTTAGAGAGAGATTTGAGATACGTGGAGAGATTTGGGAGAGATTTCACATTCTTGGAGAGATTTCACATATTTGGAGAGATTTCGCATATGGGAAAGATTTGGGAGAGATTCCACATACTTGGAGAGATTTGGGAGAGATTTCACATACTTGGAGAGATTTCGCATATGGGAGAGATTTGGGAGAGATTCCACATACTTGGAGAGATTTGGGAGAGATTTCACATACTTGGAGAGAATTGGGAGAGATTTCACATACTTGGAGAGAATTGGGAGAGATTTCACATACTTGGAGAGAATTGGGAGAGATTTCACATACTTGGTGCGAATTGCACTCTATCTTTCCATGGTCCATTAGGAACCATAAAGTACACTTTTAATGTGTTAGCACAAGTCTCACAATAGTTATTGCTTACATGAGGACGAAATTTCCTTGCCAAAATGCTAGTTGTGACATCATCCCCCCGTTAGAGGGAATTTCGTCCCGAAATTCTTTTGATGGATAGGGTTATGAATGCGAAAATAGGTGAGGGTACTTTTGAGTTATTTGGTCCTTACGTTCCCAAGTGAATTACGGTTCACGCCTAGCGTTCTCTCGAACCTTCACAATAGGGATGCGGCTTTGTTTTGTGTTCTTAACTTTCTCGTTCATTGTCTTGATAGGCTGATCAATGATTAGGAGGTTTTAGTTCACCTTAGTCTTGTCTAGTGGGACTGGGAGGGTTGTCCGATAGACACTTTCTAGGTTCGATACATGGAATACAGGGTGTGCGTTACTAAACTCGGAGGGTAATTGGAGTTTGTAGGCTACCGGGCCGATCCGTGCGAGGATCTCGAAGGGTCTGGTGCATCGGGGGTTTAGTTCACTTTTCCTTTTGATTCGAGTCACTCTTCCTCGAGGGGAGTTCTTAAATAATACCCTGATCCCTACTTGGGATTTCAAGGTTTTAAGATGTTATCTACATAGTTCCTTTGTCGGTGTTACGATGTTTGAGGTCGTGTTTGGTTTGGACTATCCTTTCCGTGGTGTCTGGAATAATCTTGGGTCTAGTGAGTGTGCTATTGGGCGTTTGTCATCTTGTCGACTGAGTATCTTCCACCTCAGCCCAACAGAGGATGATCTGCACCTCTGGCCACATAGGGCCCTAAGGGGTGCAACTCCTATGCTCGAGTGGTAGTTGTTGTCATATGAATACTCGATTAGAAACAAGTGGGCATTCCAAACTTTGTCAATGTCCACTGCACATGCTTCTCTTCGGGATGTGGGTTCGTGTTTACCTTGACCTTGACAGGTGGAATTTCTAGAGTTTTGGTGGTCTGACACTTGTGAGTGCTGAACACATGGAAGGAGAAATGTCCAAAACTAGTTCCTTACGTTAATCGGAGACTATGAGTTATCGGGCCCTTTCTTGGCGAGGCCTTTTGAATGGTCTTCTAAGGATCAGGATCCTGGTGTCCTAGAAGTCGAGTTTTCTGGGCCTTAGGAGTTGGTACTATGGTCACCAAGGTTGAGTTTGCGTGATATAGTTCACCTTATGAGCCTTAGATTATCTTGGGAGTTTTCTCCCAAGGGTTTTTCCAACCTAATGGTAGGTCGGCCTCTGCCAGTTCTTTGCTGGTGGTTGAGCGAACCTCTAATTCGGGGTAGGGAGTATCGATCCTTGATGATGGGTTTGTTTGGATTACTCGTAGTCAGTGGTGCTTATGGTAGTTTTCGTCTTTCTCCCTTATGAGTTAGACAGGAGTTTCCTGTGGTTAGGGACTGGGTCTTATGTTTACTTTATTTATTATGTCGATCTTGCGATCAGACACTAGCTGTTCTTGTGACTGTGCTAAGTGGTATCGGGTGTTTGGTTATTGGGGTGGTTCTAGGAGCCGGGGTGATTCTATCTCCGCTTAGCACATGGTTGAGATTTCCAAAAGGATTATAGGAACCTCTGGAGGAGGTTGTAAGCCTTTCAAATTCCCTTGATGACCTTTGCTTCTTGATTTTCAATCTTCATTGGGCTAGGGAGGGGCATGGTATTTCTTACACCAGAACTTAGGTGTCGGGTTGCTAGGGATTTGTCGTTACTGGTTGGAAGAGTTTTGTTATTCGGTTGAGTAGAATGAAAGTCTATTGGCAGAGCTCGAGGTTTGTAAGGTGAGGATCAAGCCTGTCTGTGCCGATTGATGGCATTGGACTTCTTGTTGTTACGTCGATTTGAGGTGTATTGGTTGCTGTCTGTGCCGATTGATGGCATTGGACTTCTTGTTGTTACGTCGATTTGAGGTGTATTGGTTGCTAGTAATGAAAAGGTGTTCTATGTTCATGTTCTTATCGTTGCTAGTTTTGTTTTCGTTGTTATCATTGAGTCTATCTTGTTTCTACTTGTTAGGTGTTCCTATGTTCGTGTTATTATCGTTGCTAGTTTCATTTTCGTTGCTACCATTGGGTCTATCTCGATTCTGTTTGTTAGGTGTTCTAGTGTTCGTGTTCTCATCGTTGCTAGTTTCGTTTTCGTTGCTACCATTGGGTCTATCTCGTTTCTGCTTGTTAGGTGTTCTAGTGTTCGTGTTCTTATCGTTGCTACCATTGGGTCTATCTCGTTTCTGCTTGTTAGGTGTTTTGGCGACACGAGGGTGTTGCTATAAGGCAAGGGAATTCGTAATCCGAATTCTGCCAGGTCCTTCCGCTATAGATGGATGTGACCTAACCATACATACTTAATATCTTAGGATCTTTAGAGATGGTTGACTGGGGTTCTGTCCTAATCGCTATTCAGCCCAGGGGCAGAAATTAAGGCAGAATCGAACGTTCGTAGTTTGCGGAATCCTAATCATAGGTGATACTAACGTTCATATGGGACCATCATGGTCCATTCGTAAGGATCCCTAGCTTCCCGTAATTTACAGGATTTGCTCTAACGAGACAATAGTTTTTGGATTATGTTTTTAAGTGACAAAAACTTTTTGTAATAACTCGATGCCTAAAGTTTATTGTTTGAAACGTACCAAAAATCTCGGTAGGGTTTCTTGTCATCGACTCCTGTCTAGTTGTCAACTCCTTCGTTAGTCATATATGTTGGACAATCTCTCTTGAAATGTCCTGTTGCACCGCACTTATGGCAAACTGGACTTACTTCCGAGTTAAGGGTTGGAGTGACGCATGGGGCCGGGGCCTTACAGTAGCGGGAGGTGTGCCCCATCTTATTGTACCTTTTGCAACGAAATGTCTGGCAGGCTCCCCAATGATGGTATTTGCACTTGTTGCATGGTGGGTTGTCCCCAAGGTATGATGGTCTCGATGGGGGAGGAGTAGGGTTAGTGGGGGTAGGGATTGATTCCACTTGTTGTCTTTTAGTAGGCCTTTGAGTCGAACTGCCTCCTTTTTCGTTTCCAAACTTTCATTTCTTGAGCTTAGGTTTAGGTTTTAGGGTGCATCGACGAGTCGTCCTTCATTGGTTTTCTTGGTTATTGTTAGGATTGAATTTACCGGTACTGTTTCTGTTTTCGTTCGTGCTGTTGGCATTGAAGTATGCCATGACAGCTGCCACGGCAGCTGTTACAGTGGCTTGGAATGTGGTGGAGTCTATTTGTAGGACCGGTGCATCGTCGGGGTATTGGTTATCTCCATGGTAAGACATGACCCTGTTGCACACAAAAAGTGAGCTTGTAAGTACTTGTAGCTAGTTTCAAGTGGGTTTACTCCTATAATCTTAACGTACTGGTGCTAATTGTGTCAACCTACATCCCCATGATGCAGTTATGGTATTGAGTGGGAACATGTATCGTCTGACGTAAAGTCCGTCAAAATGGTACATAGCTAGCACTATAGTTAACGGATTTGGTTGTATGGATTCTTGGAGGATGTACTCCTCTTGATTTACTACTACTTGTTGTGATTAAGGGCATTATGAACCTAAGGCGAGTAGTGTGGTGATCCTCTTTTGGCGCACAAAGTGCTTGGCCATTGTACTTATACTATTAGTGCCCTTTTTGTGTTCCATACGCTGCTAAGGCTGTCCAATCCTTGACTGCTATGAGTTGCGGTCTCCAAATGACCATTTCCCCTTTTAAGGAGTGTACTGATGGATTTTGAGCATTCTAACACTTCCTAAGTGTACATGCAACCCTAATAACCTTGGATCTATGTTTGTCTAATTATCATGCAAAGTTGAATTCCAAGGTTATATTCCTATCTAGCATACATGGGGAACATTTTTAACTTGAATGAAAGATAGAATAACTTACCTTGTTGTTGATTATGATCCTTGAAACCTTGTGAGCCTAGCACCCCAAGTGTGATGCCTCAAATGCTTCACACAACACCAAATGTAATATTAAGGCTATAGGCGAGATCCTTCCGGAGCCAAGGAGCTCTGAGGTGCGAGATCGTCCGGAGCCAGGATGTTCCGAGATTGCGAGATGGTCCGGATGAGAGGCTTCTGTGGTGCGATTCCTCTTGGTTTCCTTAGAAGACATTCCGGACTAAGAGGTTCCGGACCAAGAGGGTTCCGGACCAAGAGGGTTCCGGACAAGAGGTTCAGGACCAAGAGGGTTCCGGACCAAGAGGGTTCCGGACCAAGAGGGTCCTTTTGGGGTTCCACTTCCGGTTTTGAGCTGTTTTCGACTAAGGAAGGTGCTTAGAGAGATTTGAGATACGTGGAGAGATTTAGGAGAGATTTCACATTCTTGGAGAGATTTGGGAGAGATTTCACATAATTGGAGAGATTTCGAATATGGGAGAGATTTGGGAGAGAAACCACATACTTGGAGAGATTTGGGAGAGATTTCACATACTTGGAGAGAATTGGGAGAGATTTCACATACTTGGAGAGATTTCGCATATGGGAGAGATTAGGGAGAGATTCCACATACTTGGAGAGATTTGGGAGAGATTTCACATACTTGGAGAGAGTTAGGAGAGATTTCACATACTTGGAGAGAGTTAGGAGAGATTTCACATACTTGGAGAGAATTGGGAGAGATTTCACATACTTGGTGCGAAATGCACTCTATCTTTCCATGGTCCATTAGGAACCATAAAGTACACTTTCAATGTGTTAGCACAAGTCTCACAATAGTTATTGCTTACATGAGTACGTGATTTCCTAGCCAAAATGCTAGTTGTGACAATAATGGGCCACACCCACCATCGGGCCCCACCCGGTATACATACAAACCCATAAACACATGCAAGAATCACAAAGATAAATAGAATACAAGATAATCATCATGCCCTACCCGGTATACATAACAAATATCATACATACAGAGTCACGCAGTCAACTAGCAACCTAAACATAATAAACCATGGGTCGGCATTGGTGCCTTCGACCCGCCAAACACAGTGAGGAAACTCACATCAAGCTGCTGAATCTCTCAAATAAAATCTCGGTATGCTGATCAGGAAAATCCTCGCGCTAACACCATCAAATAATATCCAATTAATAATTGGATCTCAACCCATTTTCAAGAATCTAAATTAATTTTCCAAATCCAGGGTAAAAGACCATTTTACCATTTTCTTACTTAGCCCAAAACCAAGACTCAACCCATTTGCTCCAAAAGCCCAAATTTGTAAATGACCTCCCAAATCCCAATATGGCCCAACCTCCTAAATGGGCCCAAAACCCATCATGGCCTAAATCCAGGATAGGGATGTCAACAGGGGCAAACGGGACGGGGAGTGCATCCCCCGCACCCGATTGATTTTCGGCTGTCTTTTTTTTTGGGCTAAAAGAAGTTGTTATTTAGGCTAAAAGAAGCTATTTTTAGGTAACAAATAATTATTTATAGCAGAATTTAAATGTTAAAAATAAAAAAGTTATGGCATCTTAACAACATTATACTAACAACTTAAAAACATGTTTTTTGATGAATTTTAGAAGCTCAAAATCATGTTATTGTTTATTATATTTATATAATTAATATATGTAAATATATGTGTAATTTATTAACAGGGTCCCCATGGGGGTTTCGGGACGAGACTGCCTACCCCCGCCCCCGTCCCCGAAATTAAAACAGGGGTTAACCTTGCCCCCGCCCCTGATTTTTTTTTAAATCCCCCAAACGGGACGGGGCCCCCACAGGAATGGGGTTGTAGCATCCGGATTTCCAGGTATGCTATAAAGTTCATTTATTTTGAGTTTTATGGAGGGACTCGGCGAGTAGGCGCTCAGACTCGCCGAGTAGGAGCGCGCATTTCTTGTCTGATTTAATGAAGGACTCGACGAGTCGATGCGTGGACTCGGCGAGTCCACGCTGTAATTTGAAACCCTAACTCTCGGGGTCTGTGCCCTATTTAAAGGCCTTTATAGCCTCCATTTGTGGCCACTTCATCCCAGAGAAACCCTTGAGAGAGCAGTGGGAGAGTTGAGAGCAAGAAGAGGCTAATACATCACTTTTGGTGTAGTTTTGCTAGAAGGAAGAAGGAAACACCCATCTAGAGAGTGAAGGGGGCTTGGATCTGGGCTAATCATCTTGAGAATTCATCTCTGGAGGTATAATCCTTTCTATTTCATGTTGATATGATAGATTTCATGATTTTAGGGTTTTTACCTCCATGTTATGTAAGATCTAGTGAGTATGAGGTCCCCTTTGTGTTAATAGCATCAGATCTGGACCATTAGAGGTCCATAGAGTCACTATCCCGCAGCTTTATGCAAGCAAATGAGAGATTGGGGACTAGGTTGCCATTTTTAGAGTTATTTCTCCATTTGTGACTTGTTGTGGGTTGCATGCACGTAAAGGTTGCACCTTTACGTGACATTTGAACACTTGAAGGGTAGATCTGATAGTTAAGGAAGCAGATCTGACCTTAGAAGGTCATTTGAGTAAGAACATGGAAGCAACTCCCCGAGTCCATAAGTGGACTCGACGAGTCGAGTCGGGGTTGCCCCGCTATTCGTGACAGGTGTAACCCGTCGAGTGGGACGATGACTCGACGAGCCAAGAGAGGCTAGAAGGATTCAGAGAACCCGCATGGACTCACCGAGTCGCCCTTGTACACTCGACGAGCCGGGTCAAAGTTTGACCGTTGACTTTCGTTGACTTTAGGGTTCTGGACAAGACTGATTCAAGAGAGTTCAGAAAGGGGTAGAATGGCCTTCTACCCAATCTGTAGAGATGAGATTATGAGAGAATATTGATCGGGAATGTTATTTGAATAATAGGAGGAGGCTAGGTCGGGACGTTGAGCACGGGAGTTTATCCGACTTCATTGAGGTGAGTCTTCTCACTATACTGTACCTGGAAGGGTACCTATGTGTGACCGGAAGGTCTTGTATGCTATGAGATGTATGTGCTATATGCGGTTATGTGATATGTATGCTATGTATGGTATGGACCGGAAGGTCAAGATGACATGGACCGGAAGGTCAAGAGGTTACGGACCGGAAGGTCGATACGGGTAGGACCGGAAGGTCTACCGGGATTCGGGACGAAAGTCCCCTGAGACACATGGATCGGAAGATCCTATAGAGTTATGGCCTGGAAAGGCGTATGTGTTGTATGTGGTATCTTGGGGAACTCACTAAGCATTTATGCTTACAGTTGTTATGTTATGTGTTTCAGGTACTAGTGATGATCGCGGGAAGGCGCCGGCATGATCCGTACACACTTATGGAGTTTATGTTATTGAGATTCTGGGACATGTTTTCGTTACGACACAGTGAATACATTATGTTTTATGATTATCGTGTAATTGAAAGTATGATTTAAAAATGAAAAATTGTTTTGAAAATTTACGTTGTTGCAGGGGTCCCATGGGACTTTTTGACATCCCCAATCCAAGAAAGCTCATAGCCTCGCAATGGCCCAAATTCAGAAGTCCAATGGCCCAACAGGGCCAAACCCTAAAAGTCAAAAATATGGCCCAAACCCATGAAAGTCAACCGAAAGTCAAACTGCTAAGTACGCTTGGCGTACTCAGACTTACGCTCAGCGTACTCCTTCCGGGGCCAGTATGCGTAGTGTACGAGTTGGGTATGCCCCGCGTACTCCACAAACGACCAACCCAACCCATTAAACACTATATCGGTCAATCCATTAAGCCAAACTCTCAGATCTGATCCTAAATGGTGACTTAACACGTAAAGTTGGCAACTTTACTCCCATGCATGACTTAATGGGCCCCAAAACTCAAAAAGAACCATATTAAGGATCCTAACACATGGACGGACCAATTAACTCATAAAGGTTGCATTTTTATGGATAAAGGACCTCAAAGGTGCTAAGATCTAACATCCATGGCTTCTGGAGTAGACCATAATCTCAAATATTGCTTAAAGGACCCAAAAATGCACAAATAATACCCTAAGTTGGATCTAGCATAAGGAACCATCAAGTTGAGATATTTTTACATCAAATAGCTTGCAAAGATGAAGATGACTTTGGATCTATGTAACATCCGATTTTTTCAGGGATATTACTGTGTATGTTAATCTTGAGGTTGAAGGAGAGACTCGACGAGTTTAGGATCTAACTCGCCGAGTCGAGTCGAGTTGCTTGCGTGGATTTAATGAGTGGACTCGACGAGTCAGAGGAGGGACTCGCCGAGTAGGTGCTGGGCAGAGAAACCCTAATTTCCCGGGTTTGGGACCTATTTAAAGACACTTATAGCCTCATTTGCGGCTACCTTCCCCTGAGAGCAAACCCTAATTGCTATTGGAGCTAGAGAGTGAGAGAGAAGCTCATATTGTGGTTCTTGTGCATCATTTGAGGAAGATGAGGAGGTTATCAAGCAGGGAGTTGGAGGTGAGGCTGTTGGATCCAATGATTTCCTGTCCAGAGCTCCTGAGAAAGGTAAGAAGTCTTTACCTTTTCTTCTTATTTTGGATAGATCTCATATCTATGGAGTTTTAGGGCTTTTTGCCATCTTTTGTTGGGTTTTTGAGTAGCATGAGTTATTAAGAAGTCTAGACCTCAGATCTGGACCTGTAAGTCCCCAATCTTCTTGTGTATCAATCAGATCTGTTTGATGGTGCGGAATCCCAATCAAACGGATGATGCCAGATCAAATGAAGAAGAAGGAGAAGAAGAAGATGATGAATCTTGTATGAATTGATATGAATTAAGATCCAGATACAAGATTCACACACACACTAACACACACTAAAGCTCCTCTCTTCTCTCTCACTTTGTCTCTCTAGAACACCATGGGTTTCGCACACTTAAGCTCTCCGCCTTTTTACAATTATGCACTCCTCACCCTATATATATAGTAGACATGGGCCGTGAATGGGTTTACGGCCGTAAACCTGTTCACGACCATAAACACAACTGTAAACACGTATACGACCGTAAACACCAAGCTGTTTACGGTCCAAGACACAAAAAAACATTTTCCTAGAAAAGTAAAGTATAAACCATATTTTTGACCCAACAATCCCCCCCTTGGTTTATATCTTTCTTTTCTAATTGACCCACCAAACTCCCCCCAAAAAGTAGCTGGCTTTTCTTGTTAATCTTCATCGGGAGCTTGGCTTCAACATTAATCTTCAAAATTTTCACAACTTCAAGATGAAACTTGATGAATCTTCAATGAATGACTTCATCTTGAGCAGTTGGGCTTTTCTTCAAAATTTGACGTTGAACGCTCGTTGGGTGAGGAGGCTTCTTGAAAAGATTCTTGAAAATTTCGCTTTCAGCTTGAGAATCTTCAGAGAGAATAGAGAACGAAACTTATGGATCACTTCAGCAGGTACAAGATAGTAGTAAATTGATTGAGGAGGCTTCAATGCAATCTGTCACATAATCTTCAATTACAGCTTGACCTTGCTTCTGGGGTTGAAGGATTGAATGTTGAAAGAATAATCTTCATTTTTTGCTTCTTCGAATGAGAATTCTTCGATGCTCACGGATGAAGCCTTGGCTCAGAAATTTTCAATTTAGTCTCCATGAGTCTCATCTACACCTTAATTCACTTTTCAAGACAAAACAAAACTTAAAAAAAAAAAAAAAAAAAAACTTAGCACACAATATTTTTGGATTTTTCATATTTTCTGAAAATTAAAACAGAAACAAAAATATTTTTGGATTTTTTGATTTTTCTGAACACAAAAATTAAAACAGAAATAACACTATCTTTGGATTTTTAATTTTCTGATTTTTGTTTGATTTTTGAATTTTCTGATTTTTGTTTGATTTTTGAATTTTTTGATTTTTGATTTTTTTTTAATTCTCCCCCTAAATTTGTGCATAGAGGAAAACTATGAACAAATTTAACCAAAACAAAAATATTTGGGATCAAAGTTGTCAAGCAATCCAATATCGTTTATCAACACACGCCTGCATGTCTATATCTGGTCAATCACCGGTATTGTGGTCCACTTAAACACAAAGGATGTTGACAATTTGGACAGATTATAAGTGAAAAGTCATTGTGATATATATTCCTTAATGGACATTTAGCTGACGACGACCAAGGATATTGTTGTCCACTTAAATTAAGCAGCAAGATCTACAAACAATCTCTAAATGGTTCAATTTTAGTTGCACTAGAACGTGTTTCCCACTTCCCGATATACCCCGGTAATCAAGAACTTCCAAAGAACTCCTTACTTTAGGTGAGTAAACAATTATTAAGGAAGAAGTTAGATATAGAAGTGCATATGTTGTATCCCAGGTCGGATGTCTTCCAATCACAAAGAGGGAACAACATATGACCAACATAGATAGAGGGATTGAGAGGTAGAATGTTGCATATGTTGTGTCCCAGGTCGGATCTTCTGATCACGCAGAGGGGACAACATATGGCTAACAGATAGAAAGAATTTCATAGATAAGGAGGTGCGTAGAGATAGAGTTGTATATGCTGCATTCCAGGTCGGATATGTTCCAATCACGCAAAGGAAGCAACATATGACTGACAGATAGAAAGCAAGAAAATAATTTCCTACAGACCTACTTTATCAGAACCCCCCAGTCGCCCTATCAGAACCAGAATGTTGAGCCACAGTTCTAGATAATTAATTTAGTGTATCTCGTGGGTTACCGTGTTTATCTCACTGCTCAATCTACCCGAGCGTCGTATGGTCAGTCCAAATGAAACTATCTAAGTCTATATTGTCTAGTCCTTTCATGGTCAATCAATGTTTAGTCCTTTTGAATCCTTTGTGCCTACCAGCACATTGAATACAAAGTCTAGACAATTCGGATTTAGTGCATTACACGAATTGCATATTGCCCTTTAGCACTAGACTTCATACCACTTCCCAAAACAACGTACTAAAGAAAGACATATAAGGAAATTAAAGAAAATTGTCTTTGAAATGAATCAATGTAAGATAAACTCAGGAGTATCGAGAAGAAAAATCAAACCGTAAGTCACCGATTGAATTTGCATCCAGAAGGTCTGAGAACAGCACGCATAATCTCAGAACAGATCCGAAAATTCTTCATGTCATTAAGCGCAAACCCCATGAGTGATCCCTTCCTTTCTTCCCTTCCCGAAAAGGACACATACTCTCAAACAAAGTTCTGAGTGTTGCACAGTTGAGAGATGCCTCCTATCATGTGCCTGGAACAGCCACTACCAACAAACCAAAGTCTGATGACATGCCTCCATAGCTGCTCCGACATAGAGCAGGATTAGTTGGTCTTTGGAACCCAGTCCATTTTGAAACTGGGTTGACCTTTGTCATTCTTGCACGGTACTCTCTTCCATGACATATCCTGTTCATCACAAACAGAAGATGAAGAAATATTAGAGTCATTGGGTGATTTGGGAGATTGAACCTTTGGCACCCATCTGTAGTTGGGTTTAACCCATTTCTTTTTCGATCCGATGGGTGCCTCGGCACTTACTTTTGAACTTGAGGTCTGCTATCGAGATGACTTTGACCTAGCCGGTTTTGGATTCGTTGGAGCATTTCTTGAAATTTGCTTCTGGGCCGGCATTCCCTTCTTATTGTTGGGAGTTGAACTCTTGCCCTTCGTGGCATTCCAGTCGCCATTGTCTGAACGTGACCTTGAGGGGTTTCTTTTGGAAAATCTCCCTCTTGTCGCGTTCTGCCACCCTTGTGCATAGTAGGGAACATATGCGCGATTTGGATGATTTCTGGCAATGTGTCCAGGTGTTCCACAGTGAAAGCAAGTCTTTTTCTTCACTGGGAAATTGTTTCTTCCTGCCCCTGGTGGCGTATCCATGCCTTGTCTCTTATTGTTCCCATAAGCACAATTGCAACAGGTACTCTATTTCACTAGAATTGGTGGCCTGTATTTCTCAACAGCAGGTTGATCAGAAGCAACTGAGTTCGAAGCAACATATTCAGAGTTCAAGGAGACATTGGTTTGTTCAATAGTTTTCTCCTTGTTCTCATCTTCTGTTACTTTACCTGCACAAGAAGTAGAAGCATTAGAGTCGTTCAGCTCAACACTTTCTGGCACAACCACATCAGAATTATCAAAGATATCATCAAATATATCGAAAAAATTTAATTCATCAGACTTTGATACAATTTCATTATCAGACACACTCTCTTCAGCTGCTTGCTAGCAATGACTTAGAGGTTGATCTGCAGAAGAAGTAGAAACATTAGTATTTTCAACATTAATACTACCTCCTGACACAAATCCATATTTAAGATGTGGCTCTCTGTCTATTTCCTCTTTTGTCAAAGGGTTATTAGTATAGGTATGACTAAAAGGAGGAGACACTTTATCATACCCCAAACCCTTTGACTGATTATTTTTAAATTGAAAATTAGTTTCTATCATGGATGCAACTACTTCACTTGACACATCAAATTTTCTAAAAGTAAAATCTGCATTTTCAAATTTGTTTTTCAATGTGTCAAGTTCAGCAGTTACCTCAGCAAGTTGTTCAGTCACATATCTATAATGCGCACTCTTAGTACTATACTCTTCCTGAAGTTTTCTAAAGTCTTTGGTTTTTTCTTCTAATTCAGCCTTCAAGGGTTTCTGTCCTTTCCTAAGTTGATATCCTTCGTATTTTAAGTCCTCGTTCTCTCTGCGTAATAATTCGATATGCTCAAGTAAAATTTTAACTTTATTAATGCATGTTTGAGAACAATAAATTTCATTGACTTTGGTGTTTGAAGAACTCATTGTTTATCAAAAATGCCAAAGAACTCAAAAGTCAATCTTAAAAATCAAATTTAAAAATTCAAACTAAAAAAGTCAAATTTAAAAGTCAAACCGAAAAGCTAAATTTGAAAATTTGAAGGTTAAACGAGAAAGTCAATGTTTAAAGTCAAAGGTCAAACTTTAAAGTCAAAGTCAAAATTTTAAGTAAAAAATCAATTTAGAAATTTAAAAATTAAAAGCTAAAATTTTGGAAGAAAACAGAATTTAAAATTAAAATAACTTTGAATTTTGGGCTAAAAGTGTCAATTTTGCGAAATATGGACCGAGAAACGAATCCTTTTCAATTAAATTTCGAAGGTTTATAGCATGTGACAGTTTGGTTCAACTGGTAAGGCGGGGGGGGGGGGGGGGGGGGGGAAAGGAGGCGGATGATCCGGGTTCGATTCTTGGCAAATGCAAAATCACTTCCCTCTTTTTTAATAAGACGTTGTGCTAGGATGCGAACTTCGGACTCTATGCGACGACGAGATGCGAGACTGACCACGAATCCGAGGCGAGGACCGCAAACCCTGACCGTACACGTGCGATGCTGCTGAGCCGTAAACTCCGAGCCGTACACGTGCGATGCTGACCGTAAACCTTGGACCGTAAACTCCGAGGCCGTAAACTCCGAGGCCGTAAACTTTGGAAACCCTAGCTGCTGACCGTACACGCCGCCACCCCCTAGCTGTTTATGACCAAAAACAACGTTTTTCACCCTTTTTGCTCCAAAACTCGATCAAAAACTCGTTTTTATCAAAAACACGAAGAACAAACCCCCTTATTTTGCCAAGATCTATCCAAAAACGTAGGAATCCTTCAAAAATAAGATCAAATAAGCTCCATATCTGACAAAACTGATTGATACAATCCAAGCTTTGATACCACTTGTAAGTCCCAAATCTGCTGGTGTATCAATCAAATCCGTTTGATGGTGCGGAATCCCAATCAAACGGATGATGCCAGATCAAAATAGAAGAGAAGGAGAAGAAGAATAACTTGAATCTATGATGTATTCAATGAATAGAATGATGCTCCATACACATAGTTCATACACTAGCTCTTCTCTCTATATTCTCTCACACCTTAGAATACACACACTTAAGCTCCTCTCAACCATTCTACAATTATGCACTCCTCACCCTATATATAGTAGACATGGGCCGTGAATGGGTTTACGGCCATAAACACAACCGTAAACACGTATACGGCCGTAAACACCAAGCTGTTTACGGTCCAAGACACAAAAATACATTTTCCTATAAAAGTAAAGTATAAACCATATTTTTGACCCAACAATCTCCCCCTTGGTTTATAGCTTTCTTTTCTAACTGACCCAACAGGACCTTGTGAGGTCCTTAGAGTCTAGGTGTCCTAGCTTTATTCATCCTCATGAGGGTTTTTGGGCTTAATCATTCATCCAGGGCATGTATTAGCATTTTGGAGCAATAACATCATGCATGAACGTAAAGATTGAAGCTTTACGTGACTATTGAGCCTTGAGAGGAAAGATCTAGTGTTTGGAGTGATAGATCCGTTTTAAATCGTCTGAATGAGCTTTGGGTCTGAATGAACTCGCTGATTCAATGAGCCGACTCGACGAGTTGATTAGGGTTTGTCCCGTAGAGCTGAATCATGCGATCACTCGGCGAGTTGGGAGTCAACTCGACGAGCTGAGTCAAACTTCACGAGACTTATGTGGAAAATGATGGGAATCGACGAGTCATAAGGGTGCAATCGGCAAGTCGGGTCAAACATGGACTGTTGACTCGAGTTTGACTTCTGTTGACTTTGGGGTTTTGGTCAACATGAGTAATAGAGACCATGGAGGGGTAAAATGGTCTTTTACCCACTTCAAAGAGTTAGAGAGAGAAATAATAGCCTTCGGTTATCTGAGTCGTGAAAAGAGTATTAATTAGAGATATTCATCCTTTGTGTTAGGCGGAGGCTAGTTTGAGATCCGAGCGCGAGGTTATTTGCTCGCCTACTTGCGAGGTGAGTATTCCCACTATACTTTACCTAGAGTGGTACTTATTTGTGACCGAAGGGTCTTATGTGCTTACATTGAGTATTATGTTAACCTGCCTTATGTTTTATGATGTGCATTATGTCTTTGTGATTTATGCTATGCAGAGCTTTACTGACCGAACCGAAGGGTCCAACGAGCAGTGAGACCAGAGGGTCCTCACAGAGACCGGACCAGAGGGTCCAACGAGCCGTGGGACTGGAGGGTCCCACTGAGACACATTGACCGGAGGGTCTTACAGAGCTGTAGCCTCGAGTGGCTAATTATTTTGTGTGTGGTATTTTGGGGAACTCACTAAGCTTCGTGCTTACCGTGTTATGTGTTATGTGTTTCAGGTTTTCTCAGGATCCCGGGAAGGCACCGGCTTGATTGTACACCCCAGTGAAAGAGTTATGTTTGAGGATCCTGGATTTGAATCAAATAATTTTGGAGTTGCGATTTATAAATTAAATAAATGAGATTTTCGTGAAATGTGTTATGAGAATTATGCGATTTTAAATGAAAAATTTATTTGAAAATTTACGGTGTTACAATCTACAAGCTTAAGCCACTCCCAAGCAACCTCCAAGTGTTCTTCTTCCTTCACTTCACCAAAAACACTACCAAAACTCACTTCCAAGCTCAAAATTCACAAATGGCAATTAGGGTTTCGATCTTAGGGTATAGATAGATTGAGGTTGTTCATAAGAAGGTCCAAGGGTGTCATAAGGTTTTTAAATATGGCACAAACCCTAAAAATTAGGGTTTGCTGTAACATCCATAAAATTCGAGCCAATTTAAAACTTTTTAAAACATTTCAAAACACATGATTATTACAAACTTGTTTTCAAAATAGTATATTGTCAGAGTATCCCAGAATCAAATCATAAAATGTGAGGAGCGGTACGATCACGCCTTTGCCTTCCCACGATCATCAAAAGTACCTGAAACACTAATCAGTAAATGTAAGCTCGAAGGATTAGTGAGTTACCCCCAAAATACCAACGCCATACAGTCATAATCATATCATATAACATATAAGCAAACATCATGCAAAATTATCCATCAGTATGACTAGACCAAATCCTGGTCCTCAGTCTATCTAGACCGTTCTCCGAGCCCTCGGCACGTCTGGACCGCCCTACTCGGAGCCTTTAGCCTATCCGGACGGCTCGATGGGCCTTCGGCCTGACTAGATTTGCCCGGCCCAGGCCTGCAGTTTACCTGGTCCGCCCAGGGTGTCTTGGCCTACTGCACACAGCAGGACCTGCCTCAACCCTTTCCCCAAACCAACAAACATGTGCACATATATATAAACAAGTAAACATGCAGATCTAACATATCACTAACATGGCAACCATCCTATAACCAGGATACCGATCTAACCGATCTCTAGCATAGCAACCATCCTAACCAGGATGAAATCTAACATAGCAACCATCCTAAACCAGGATGAAATCTAGCATAGCAGTAACATAGCGACCATCCTAACCCAGGATGTAAATTGTAAAGGGTCGGGCTTGGTGCCTTAGACCTTGTTGATATAGTGAGGATAACTCACCTCCCAAATGTCGCACTGAAGTGATAGGCTCGACTCTCGAATCACCAACATGAACTCCACCACCTATAGTTACCATAAAACCCTTTTTCATAAATTTCCAAATTACCAAAATACCCCCAGAGGTCAACTGGTCAACCCTTGGTCAAAGCTAAAGCCAACAGTCAAGGTCAACAGTCCATGTTGACCCGACTCGTCGAGTGCAGTTTACCGACTCGTCGAGTCCTTCCTGGACTCAAGAAGTAGTGAAATCCTTGGTTGACTCGTCGAGTTTCCCGCAACTCGTCGAGTTCACGCGTATCTAAGGGTTGGGGGAAAACCCTAGTCGACTCGCCGAGTCATACGACTGACTCGCCGAGCCCAAGGCAATCTTCATCGGACTCGCCGAGTTGTTCATCCAACTCGTCGAGTACATGACTATCTTCATATGACTCGCCGAGTCGACCTTGCGACTCGCTGAGTCCCTTCAATCCTTCAACCATACAGATGCTTTTTAAATCATGCAAAGGCTCCATATTGCAGATCTAAGCTCCTAGGGCATACTTCTTACGTAAAGTTGCAAACTTTACGTACATGCAAGGTGCCAATGACTTAAATCAAGCTAAAGAAGTGGTTCTAGGAAAGGGATCACACTAGCATGCTAAAGGCTGAGAATTGATGATTGTAAGGGCCAAGATGAGCCTAGATCTGAAGTTGCAACTTCAGATCTTGGTTAAACACTCAAATGAAGTACCAAAATGCCAAATGGCCCCAAAACTCAAACATAGAACGATCTAACTAAGAGAAGGTCAAGGTAATGACTTGACACCTTCAAATGATTCTAAGCTGGGGTAGACTTCCGACCTACACACGTTCCTTGCCTCACACTTCTCGATCTTCAAGCTCCTTGCAACAAAATCTTCCTTCCAACTTGAAAAATCACACTAAATGGGGCACACACACGAGTTAGGGTTTTAGAGCTCAAGGGGACGGTGAGGGGAGGCCAAAGGAGGCTAATGATCCTTTAAATAGGGTGTGAAACCCTAAAAATTAGGGTTTCATCCTTCAACACCTACTCTCCGAGTTCGTTTTCGACTCGTCGAGTCGGTCACTTAAGACGCGCGACCAAAACCGTGCCTACTCGACGAGTCAGGGCATCCAACTCGTCGAGTCGACCTAAAAAGTTGGAAATACATGATTGAAAGTTTATACCTGAGAGTCGGGGCGTTACAGTTCTCCCCCACTTGAACTAGACTTTGTCCTCGAAGTTTGTCGTGGCGAACAACTCCGGATAGTGCTCCCGCATCTCTGCCTCTGGCTCCCACGTCCACTCAGACCCCTACGATGCTCCCATTGCACCTTCACCAACGGTATCTCCTTGTTCCTCAGAATCTTCATCTTTCTCTCCAGTATGGCCACAGGCCTCTCCACGTAATTCAGGTGCTCACGACCTAAATATCGTCAAGCGACACCACCGCCTCCTGATCCATAATGCACTTTCACAACTGCGAAACATGGAAAGTTCTGTGGATCCGACTAAGCTCCTCTGGTAGCTCTAGCCTGTAAGCCACCTTGCCAACCCTGGCAATGATCCTGAATGACCCAATGTAACGGGGACCCAATTTCCCCCTCTTCCTGAAGCGGATCACACCCTTCCAGGGTGAGACCTTCAGGAGAACCATATCACCCACCTGAAATTCTAGCTCAGATCGGCGTCTGTCGGCGTAACTCTTCTACCGACTTTGAGCGGTCTGCAGTCGCTGCCTAATCTGTTGAATCTTCTCGGTAGTCTGCAAGACTACTTCCGTCCGTCCCATCACCCTGTGCCCGACCTCACCCCAACAAACCAGGGTGCGACATCTCCACCCGTACAACAGCTCGAAAGGCAGAGCGTCAATGCTGGAATAGTAGCTGTTGTTGTAGGCAAACTCTGCAAGGGGTAGGTGGGAATCCCAGCTCCCACCGAAGTCAATAACACAAGCCCTCAACATGTCCTCGAGGGTCTGAATAGTCCGCTCGCTCTGACCATCAGTCTGAGGATGGAATGCTGTGCTGAAGTGCAACCGCGTGCCCAACTCCTCGTGGAACTTCTACCAGAAACAGGAGGTAAACCGAACATCCCGGTCGGATACAATGGAGACCGAAACCCCATGGCGAGCCACGATCTCGCGGACGTACACGTCAGCCAATTTTTCGTCCGATGAGCTCTCCCGTATGGCCAAGAAATGGGCACTCTTGGTCAATTGATCCACGATGACCCACATAGCATCAAACCCCTTCGCCGTTCTCGGAAACTTAGTAATAAAATCCATCGTGATATGTTCCCATTTCCACATGGGGATCTCAAGGGGCTGCAGCTTGCCATGCGGCCTATGATGCTCGGCCTTGACCATCCTACAGGTCAAGCACCTCTCGACGTACCAAGCGACTTCTCGCTTCATGCACGACCACCAGTAGCTCAAACTCAAATCCCAGTACATCTTGGTGGCCCCCGGGTGAATAGAGAAGTGCGACTTATGAGCCTCCTCCATTGTAATGCCTGTGTTTCTAGCCTAGGCATTAATATTGACATGATAGTCTAGGTTAACCTTTGTAACTCATTTTGAAGAAATGAAAAGGAATTATGTGAATATTATGTGAATTATGTGTTTTATGCTTAATTATTAGGATTTAATTAATTAAGAATAAAAATGAGCGTTGAAAATAAATATTAGATAAAGCCGATATCTATTAAGAAAGTTGTAGTGGTCGTGATAAGGATTACGGATATATAAAGAATACCGAAATCCGAGTTATAACGAAGAAGTTATGACCTGTCGAAGTTTCGCGACAAAACCGACACGGTGCCGAATGACGTAAAACGTGAGTTTTTGATAAACTACTTTTTAGCCTTAGTGATGTAAACGAAAGTCATAGTGTTCGTTAAACCGAGAGTACGTATAAAAAGAACGCCCAAATCTGACTTCGTATGAGGAACTTATGATTTTTCTAAGTTTCAGCTTAGCAGTAGACAGCTAAAAACTCGAATTTTAGATCGAGTGATTTTTAGCCGACAACCTAAACGAGAATCAAAGGTCTCGTCAATAGTAGTACAACAGTAAAAAGACAGACGACAACAGACGTCGGATGAAGAAGTTATGAATTTTTAACGGATTTCCTGTCCCGGTCTGTTAAAAATAATAATATAAAAATTAAAGTCAAAATTAGCTGATAAAGTCTAAATGAAAGTTGTAGAGCGTAATTTTACCTACGTGTGCATATAAAGAACGTCAAAAACGGAGCTCGTATACGAAAGTTATGGAGTTTAGAAGTTTTTGCACAAAAATCGAGAAAAGAATGCCAAATCTGAGAAATTTCGCATGGTGGACTTCGGCCACGTCACCCTCGCTCATAACGCGCCATGTGTCCGAAATTGCTGAGTCACCGAAGCCAGATGGCGAGGCGTGTCGCCTGCCCTCGCATCCGAAGCGCGGTCCAGTAGGAGTCCGACACGTGCCCTTGCTTGACGTGTCCGAGCTTCGCACATAGCGCCACGACCGAACCCTCGGACCTAGACCTCGGTCCAATCAGAGGCCAACAGCTCACCCCTTGCACGTGCGAGCCGCCTGCCCTCTCTTCGGATCTGCTGCCGCGTGAAGCCTTCTCAGCCATCCGATCAGAAGCCTCGCCCCTATAAATAGAAGGGTGCGAGACCTCCCGGGGATAATTTGGAAACTTGTCACCCCTCTTTCAATATTTCTTTCATTCCAACTTCCCCCAAAGCCCCGGTATCATACCAAACACCCGAAACACGTCCCGAAGTGCCCGAGAAGCCCGAGAAATTTATCTTTTCGGTTTTGAAGCCCAACCCTCGCAGAGCCTGGTTTCTCAATAGAACTCCCGGTTTTATTAGAAACGATCGTTTTAGGAAATGAAGTGTTGCCCGATTATCATTAAATCAAGTGAGTGTGTAGTCACTTTCACCTTACACATAGATATGAAGTATTTACCTTAAAATACATGCTATGTGTAAATATATTAATTGTTTATTTGAGGTGACTGTTGAATAGATGTTTTATACAAGTTTTAAACTGTATATGTATTTTATCTACAAATATGTTGGGTAAAACATGGGTAGACGAAATAGTTGATGGGTGTTAAAATGATGAGAGGCCTCGATGTTGTTGTTGTTGTTGTTGTTGTTGTTGTTGTCGTCTAGCGGAGTATAGATGACGACCACAGACCTTTCTAGACAGTCCAGTGGAACACTAGCAGGTTTGCAACTTGTAGGTGTTGGTGAACTAAATGTTCATTGGCGTACTGCATCCCCCTCATGGTTGCCTTTAGGACATGTATGGCTGAGGAGTCCCCTTAGCAGTAGTATCCATCCCGATGATATTCCTTAGACTAGGTCCCTTGTGATAGGTGTTTAGGGACGTAAAGTGAGGACAACGGGAATGGGTAATCAGGGTTATTGTTGATTGGTGAACTTAATAAGTTTATTATTATTGTGGGTTGAAAACCCTATATGCTCACCAGGCTCCCAAGCCTGACCCACTCAGCTTTTTATGTTACAGGTAGTGGACCCCGAGCATAGTCGGAGGATAATGAGAGATTTTTGGATTATAGGCCAGTAGTTGTAAATAACTGTTGTAAGGCTTATAATGTCTTGTTTATGCTTTTGATCTGTATCGGAACATGACATCCCGAGGTTTTGATATGAAATGAAATTATATATTTCTTAAAGAAAGGTTTTGATAAACTTTTATCATGTTTTGTTTTGGGGACCAGTTTCGCAACATCTTTTAAAAGGATTTCTCTGATTTTATTTTAAAAGCATAAATTAAATCGGTCTTTTCTGGCCGAGAAATTAGGGGATGTCACAGTTGGTATCAGAGCATTAGTTTAAGCGAACTAAGAAATTTGTAGGATTTCTAGACTTAAACTTAGAATGCTAAGTGATGATTGTGAGATGAGTGTCTACCATATTTTAGACAGGAGCACTATTTTATTTTAGGAAAGATGCCTAAAATGCTTTTATGTGCTAAATGCTATATGTTTTCCATATGTGCCATTAATTGTTCGGATCTATGGTCTGTTGCCGACCAGATCTGGAAACCTTATGTGTTTAGGATTCTAAGCGTATGATTACGAGATTAGAACTAACATGTAAACGTTTCGGAGTGATAAGGGAATTGAAATATCTATCAAGGATAAAGACCTAAATTCGCCTTATTCGGTGTATAGATTTTAATAGCAAGAACTCAAAGTGGAGCGGGAAATGCAAACTGAAACCAACAACCTCAACCCCAAGTGGTGGAACAGGTGCCTATAGTAGGAGCTGCACCAGAACCCATCACCATGGCTGGAGTACGAGCCATGATTCAGACCATGATGGCTGAACAAAGGGAGGAATTGAGGCAAATGTTGCTGAACAACAGGGATGAACCTTCAGTTCCTGTTGAACAACGTGAATTAAATGACGATCGATCTGAAGAAGGAAACAACAGTAGATCTGTTGGTCATAGTGAACTGCTTGTGGTTGGGAGAAATAACCACGAGGATAGAGTGGAGAGAAATGGGTGCACGTATAAGGACTTTATGACTTGCAAGCCATCGACCTTCACTGGAAAAGAAGATCATGTCGGAGTAATGGATTGGATCTCGGAAATGGAATTGGCTTTCATGACTTGTGGTTGCCAAGGCAAGTTACAAAGCACATTTGCCGTACGTCAGTTCATGGGTAGTGCTGCTCGTTGGTGGAACACTCTGGGGAAAACCCTAAGCCCTAATGAGCCACTGCAACTGACTTGGGCAGAGTTCTTGGTGCACTTCAAGCGCAAGTACTGCTCGGCCCAAAACATGCTTGAGCTAGAAAACCAATTTCTGACGTTGAAGAAGGAGAGTATGACCGTTGGTGAATATACAAATAACTTCACAGACAAAATGGAGTTTGCTTTGCGTATTGTCCCAGATGAGCTGGCAAAAATTGACAGGTACGCAAAGGGACTTCCATGGGAGTATGCGGTGCCAGTACGTCAGGCACTTACTTTGGAGGCAGTCGTCTGGGCTGCCAAGTCTGTTGAAGATATGATTAAGGGGAGAGCCGCCAACAAGGTTGATGTAGGCGAAAAGAGAAAGTTTGAAGGAACTTCAAATTCCAATAAAAAGAACAAATTCTCGAAGACTGGTTCGAGAAAATTCGGAGGAGGAGCCGAAGCCAAGTGGTGTGACAAGTGTAAGAAGAAACATGCTGGGAAATGCAGCGTGGAAATCACTTGTTACAAATGTGGAAAGCCCGAGCATTATGCCAATGAATGCACCTTCAATAAGAACGTCTGTTTTGGGTGCCATGAAGAAGGGCATATTTTGAAGGATTGCCCGAAGAAGAAGGATGCAGCAAAGCCCAATCTTCCACCAAAGCCGAAGGCGAGAGCCTTTCAGATGTCACTTGAAGCTGTGAAAGAAGAAGTCGATGTCGCTTCAGGTACCATTCTCGTAAACGAATTGCCTGCCCAAATTTTGTTTGATTCTGGAGCCAATTACTCCTTTATTTCGCATGAATTTGGTAGAAAACTAGCTTTGCCTGTTGATAGACTAGTTAATGCTTTATTAGTCGAGATTTCTAGTGGCAAGTTTGTACCTGTTAGCCATCGTATGAAAAACATCTTCATTGACTTGAATGGGAATAAGTTCCATGAAGAATTATTGCCTATCGAGTTAAATGGATTCGACATAGTTTTAGGAATGGATTGGCTTAGCGCTAATGATGTCGAAATATTGTGTAGGAAGAAGATAGTAAAAGTAAACCCGCCAGGGAAAGAGTCGTTTATGGTGTATGGAGACAAACGCAGATTAAACTCTGGAATCATTTCCCTAATGAAAGCCAGAAAGTGTTTGGCCAAGGGATGTACATCATATCTAGCGTTCGTGATCGATGCTAAGAAGAAAAAGAAGGAGGTGTGGAATATTCCGGTGGTGTGTGACTATCCGGAAGTCTTTCCCGAAGATCTTCCCGGATTGCCCCTGATCGACAAGTAGAATTCTGTATCGACTTGTTACCAGGAACGACGCCAATAGCAAAAGCACCGTATCGATTAGCACCAACAGAGATGAAAGAACTTATGACAGAACTTCAGGAGTTATTGGACAAAGGTTTTATTCGACCTAGTTCATCACCTTGGGGAGCCCCAGTGTTATTTGTAAAGAAGAAAAACAGGAGCATGAGAATGTGCATCGATTACAGAGAGCTGAATAAAGCTACAATAAAGAACAAGTACCCATTGCCGAGGATTGATGACCTATTCGATCAGTTGCAAGGTTCGAGCTATTTTTCGAAGATCAATCTTAGGTCAGGATATCATCAACTAAAGGTGAGAGAGCAGGATATCGAAAAGACTGCGTTCAGAACAAGATATGGACACTATGAATTTTTGGTTATGTCGTTCGGACTAACCAATGCTCCAGCAGCTTTCATGGATTTGATGCACAGGGTTTGTAAACCATACCTTGATAAGTCAGTGATAGTATTCATAGATGATATCTTGATTTATTCAAAAAGCAAGCAGGAGCATGACAAGCATCTGAGTGAAGTGCTAGAAGTTCTGAAAAAGGAGAAGCTGTATGCAAAGTTCTCCAAATGTGAATTTTGGATTCAAGAAGTGAAATTTTTAGGTCATGTGGTTAACCAAGAAGGACTAATGGTTGACCCAGCAAAGATTGAAGCTGTGATGAAGTGGGAACACCCAAAAAGTCCTACGGAGATTCGAAGCTTTTTAGGATTAGCGGGATATTATCGCCGATTTATCCAAGGCTTTTCTTCGATTGCTACTCCATTAACAGCCTTGACCCACAAAGGAGCTACTTATACTTGGAATGAAAAGCATAAGGAAGCCTTTGAGAAGTTAAACAAGAGATTGTGTGAAGCACCGATTCTTTTGTTACCTGAAGGAGTTGATGACTTCGCAGTTTATAGTGATGCCTCTGGAGTTGGTTGAGGTTGTGTTCTGACCCAAAGAGATAAAGTGATAGTGTATGCATCAAGGCAATTGAAAGAGCATGAAAAGAACTACCCCACTCATGATCTGGAGTTGGCAGCGGTAGTATTCGCCTTAAAGATATGGAGGCACTATCTTTATGGTACTAAATGCAAACGTTTCGCTAATCATAAGAGTCTTCAATATCTCTTTAATCAGAAGGAATTGAACATGAGGCAACGGCGCTGGCTAGAGTTACTCAAGGACTACGACTGTGAGATACTTTACCCAAGGTTGTAGAACTCGTTACTCGGTACCTGTTCGGCCGACTATCGAGTAGTGAGTACTCGGGAGTACTCAGGAGTACTCGGGAGTACTCAGGAGTACTCGGGAGTACTCAGGAGTACTCGGGGAGTACTTGGATTCGGTAATTCATGTAGAAATATTTTAAAGAAAATTATATATGTCAAAATCCTAAGTTAAAATCATAAGTTGATTTAAATATATAACAAAATTAGATACATGTGAATACACAAAAACTGAAAAAACACATAATGGTCTCACTTCGTGAATAATTACTGAAAATTTAAGATATATGTAGTAATAATCACATGTGTGTGTGTGTTAAATAATAAATCATTAAGTATATTATACATATTAATCAGCGAGTTGACCGAGTTTTACAACATTGACTTTACCACCCTGGTAAAGCAAATGTTGCTGCTGATGCTATCAGTCGGAAGGTAAATCTTGAAAAGAAAAGGCCAAGAGCGTTGAGAATTGAATTTGTCTCGACGATTGTGGAAAGTATAAAGAAAGCTCAGGAGGAAGCTTTAGAGAAAAATGACCGAAAGGAGGAACGTTTGGGCAAAACGTTGGTGTTTGATACAAACGGTCAACGACTGAAGGTATTCAAAGATAGGATTTGGGTACCTAAGACGGGAGGAGTAAGAGATCTTCTGCTGGAAGAAGCTCACAAAACCATGTACTCGACTTATCCCGGCAGTAGAAAAATGTATAGGGATCTAAAACCCTATTACTGGTGGCCGACGATGAAGCTCGATGTTGCTAAGTATGTGGTCGAGTGTGTAACATGTGCTAGGGTTAAGGCACAACATCAGAAACCATATAGGAGTTTCGAACCTTTACCTATACCCATGGGTAAATGGGAAGACATTACCATGGACTTTGTGACTAAACTGCCCTGAACAAGGAACGGTCACGACATGATTTGGGTGGTCGTTGATCGCTTCACTAAGAGTGCGCATTTCATAGCCGCCAACTAGAAATGGTCTATGGATAAACTTGCGAATTCTTACGTGAAGGAAATTGTGAGGCTTCACGGTGTTCCGTTAACGATTATATCCGATCGTGACAGCCGTTTTACCTCAAGGTTTTGGAGGAGTCTACAAGAGGAATTGGGTACCAAGTTATGTTTGAGTACAGCTTACCATCCGCAAACCGATGGTCAAAGCGAACGAACAATTCAAACATTGGAGGATATACTGAGAGCATGTACCCTGGAATTCCAAGGTAATTGGGATAAACACTTACCTCTAGTAGAATTTTCCTATAATAATAGTTTCCACTCGAGCATCAAGATGGCACCTTATCACGCTTTGTATGGAGAAAAGTGTCGAACGCCGTCATGTTGGCTGGAAGCTGGGGAAAAGCAGTTTATGGGACCAGAAATAGTCCATCAGACAGCTGAAAAGTTGAAACTGATTAGGGAAAGGATGTTAGCAGCTCAAGATCGACAAAAGAGTTATGCTGACAAGAAAAGACAACCGATATCATTCGAAGTTGGAGATTCGGTTTTACTTAAAGTCTCGCCGTGAAGGGACTTATAAGATTTGGTAAAAGGGAAAATTGAGTCCAAGGTTTATTGGACCGTTTAAAGTTCTTCAGAGGATCGGGAATCAAGCTTACAAGCTAGAATTACCGGAAGAACTGGAGGGTATTCATAATACCTTTCATGTGTGTTATTTGAGAAAGTTCACGGGAGATGTGCCCGAAATAATTCCCATTTCTGAGTTAAGGTTAGATGAAAACAAGAGGTTAATTGAAGAACCTGAGGCTATCGTTGACCGTAAGACTAAGAAGTTGCAATGCAAGATGGTCGATTTAGTGCTTGTGCGTTGGAAACATACGAATGGGCCAAATCTCACCTGTGAAACGGAGAGTGACATGATGAGTCGCTACCCGCATTTGTTTGCTGATGTGTGATTCCAAGGACGGAATCATCCTAAGGGGGAGAGAATTGTAATGCCCGTGTTTCTAGGCTAGGCATTAATATTGACATGATAGTCTAGGTTAACCTTTGTAACTCATTTTGAAGAAATGAAAAGGAATTATGTGAATTATGTGTTTTATGCTTAATTATTAGGATTTAATTAATTAAGAATAAAAATGAGCGTCAAAAAATAAATATTAGATAAAGTCGATATCTATTAAGAAAGTTGTAGTGGTCGTGACAAAGATTACGGATATATAAAGAATACCGAAATCCGAGTTATAACGAAGAAGTTATGACATGTCGAAGTTTCGCGACAAAACCGGCACGGTGCCGAATGACGTAAAAAGTGAGTTTTTGATAAACTACTTTTTAGCCTAAGTGATCTAAACGAAAGTCGTAGTGTTCGTTAAACCGAGAGTATGTATAAAAAGAACGCCCAAACCTGACTTCGTATGAGGAAGTTATGATTTTTCTAAGTTTCAGCTTAGTAGTAGACAACTAAAAACTCGAATTTTAGATCGAGTGATTTTTAGCCGACACAAGCTAAACGAGAATCGAAGGTCTCGTCAATAGTAGTACAACGGTAAAAAGACAGACGAAAACGGACGTCGGATGAAGAAGTTATGAATTTTTTACTGATTTCCTGTCCCACTCTGTTAAAAATAATAATATAAAAATTAACGTCAAAATTAGCCGACGAAGTCTAAACCAAAGTTGTAGAGCGTAATTTTAACTACGCGGGCATATAAAGAACGTCAAAAACGGAGCTCGTATGCGAAAGTTATAAATTTTAGAAGTTTTTGCACAAAAATCGAGAAAAAAATGCAAAATCCGAGAAATTTCGCATGGTGGACTTCGGCCACGTCACCCTCGCTCATAACGCGCCACGTGTCCGAAATTGCTGAGTCACCGAAACCAGCTGGCGACGCTGCCCTCGCATCCGAAGCGCGGTTCAGTAGGAGTCCGACGCGTGCCCTTGCTTGACGTATCCGAGCATCGCACATAGCGCCACGACCGAACCCTCGGACCTAGATCTCGGTTCAATCAGAGGCCAACAGCTCACCCCTCGCACGTGCGAGCCACCTGTCCTCTCTTCGGATCTGCTGCCGCGTGGAGCCTTCTCAGCCGTCCGATCAGAAGCCTCGCCCCTATAAATAGAAGGGTGCGAGTCCTCCCGGGGATAATTTGGAAACTTGTCATTTTTAACCCCTCTTTCAATATTTCTTTCATTCCAACTTCCCCCAAAGCCCCGGTATTATACCAAACACCCGAAACACGTCCCGAAGTGCCCGAGAAGCCCGAGAAATTTATCTTTTCGGTTTTGAAGCCCAACCCTCGTAGAGCCTGGTTTCTCAATAAAACTCTCGGTTTTATTAGAAACGATCATTTTAGGAAACGAAGTGCTGCCCGATTATCATTAAATCAAGTGAGTGTGTAGTCACTTTCACCTTACACATAGATATGAAGTATTTCCTATAAAATACGTGCTATGTGTAAATATATTAATTGTTTATTTGAGGTGACTGTTGAATAGATGTTTTATACAAGTTTTAAACTGTATATGTATTTTATCTACAAATATGTTGGGTAAAACATGGGTAGACGAAATAGTTGATGGGTGTTAAAATGATGAGAGGCCTCGATGTTGTTGTTGTTGTTGTTGTTGTCGTCTAGCGGAGTATAGATGACGACACAGACCTTTCTAGACAGTCCAATCGAACACTAGCAGGTTCGCAACTTGTAGGTGTTGGTGAACTAAATGTTCATTGGCGTACTCCATCCCCCTCATGGTTGCCTTTAGGACATGTATGGCTGAGGAGTCCCCTTAGCAGTAGTGTCCATCCCGATGATATTCCTTAGGCTAGGTCCCTTGTGATAGGTGTTTAGGGACGTAAAGTGAGGACAACGGGAATGGGTAATCAGGGTTATTGTTGATTGGTGAACTTAATAAGTTTATTATTATTGTGGGTTGAAAAACCCTATATGCTCACCAGGCTCCCAAGCCTGACCCACTCAGCTTTTTATGTTACAGGTAGTGGACCCCGAGCATAGTCGGAGGATGATGAGAGATTTTTGGATTATAGGCCAGTAGTTGTAAATAACTGTTGTAAGGCTTATAATGTCTTGTTTATGCTTTTGATCTGTATCGGAACATGACATCCCGAGGTTTTGATATGAAATGAAATTATATATTTCTTAAAGAAAGGTTTTGATAAACTTTTATCATGTTTTGTTATGGGGACCAATTCCGCAACATCTTTTAAAAGGATTTCTCTGATTTTATTTTAAAATCATAAATTAAATCGGTCTTTTATGGCCGAGAAATTAGGGGATGTCACATCCATGACTGTCTTTCTGACCCCACCAGACATCGAAACCCACACCCGACCGCATCGGATTAATAATCCCCGGCTATCCTACACAAACCAGGTATTCTGACCCATGATCCTCTCCAGCTTCCAGTTCTCTGGCCGCATGCCCTCGACCTAAGCATCTCTGATCAAACTTACAAGAGGAGAATCCACCGCTATCCTCATACATATCGCTGGGGTGGAAGACCCATTTGACTTGCGGCTCAGAGCGTCCGCCGCCACATTCGCTTTACTGGGGTGGTAAAGGATCTCGCAATCATAGTCCTTGACTACATCCAGCCACTTGCGTTGCCTCATGTTCGGATTTGGCTGATCCATAATATGCCTCAAGCTATTGTGATCCATGTAAATGGTACAACGGACCCCATATAGGTAATGTCTCTAAATTTTGAGAGCGAAAACCACCACTCCCAACTCTATATCATGATTAGGATATCTCGTCTCATACGGTTTCAACTGCCGCGACGCATAAGCTATCACTCGTCCCCTCTACATGAGGACCACTCCTAGTCCTGTGATGGATGCATCACAGAATACCACAAAATCCTCGACTCCCTCTGGAAGAGTCAAAACTGGAGCCTTGCATAGCCGCTGTCTGAGGGTCTCAAACGCCATCTGCTGCTCGGGGCCCCACCGTAAATCCACTCCCTTCCTCGTCAGACGAGTGAGGGGTACTGCAATCTTGGAGAAAGCCTGTATGTATATCCGGTAGTACCCTGCTAATCCTAAAAAGCTCCTGATGTCTGAGGGAGATTTCGGAACCTCCCACTGCATAACTGCTTCGATTTTGGCCGGGTCGACCAAAATCCCCTCCTGGTTAATGAGGTGTCCCAGGAACTGGACCTCTCGTAACCAAAACTCGCATTTTGAGAACTTGGCATAAAGCCTTTTTCGCCTCATCACTCCCAATAACTCCCGCAGATGCTCCTCATGCTGCTCTTGGGTCCTGGAATACACCAAGATATCGTCGATAAACACTATGACCAAGCGATCGAGCATCGGTCTGCAGACCCGATTCATCAGGTCCATGAATACCGTTGGCGCGTTGGTGAGCCCAAACGGCATCACCACGAACTCGTAATGTCCATAACGAGTTCGGAACGCGGTCTTCTCCATGTCCGCCTCTTTGACCCTGACCTGATGATATCCAGACCTCAAGTCTATCTTGGAAAACCAAGACGCACCCTGCAAGTGATCGAAAAGATCATCTATCCTCGGGAGTGGATAACGGTTTTTCACCGTCAACTTGTTCAACTCCCGGTAATCAATGCACATCCGGTGCGAACCATCCTTCTTCCTGACGAAGAGTATCGGTGCTCCCCATGGGGAACTGCTAGGTCGAATGAACTGCTTGCCCAGCAGTTCCTGCAGCTGTGATGACAGCTCCTGCATTTCTGGTGGTGGCAACCGGTACAACGCCTTGGCGATAGGGGCCGCACCTAGCACTAGGTCAATCCTGAACTCGACCTGCCTGTCCGGAGGTACTCCGGGTAACTCCTCCGGAAACACATCAGTAAACTCTCTGACCACCGGGACCTCTAAAACTGAAACCTGCTCCCTGGCCTGCGTATCAACCATGTACGCTAGATAACCCGCACACCCGTGCTGAATTTACTGTCGAGCCCTGGCAACTGAACAAAACCTTGAACCCACTGTGGTGCCCTCGCCATAAACAATCAGTTCTCCCCCACTAGGGGTTCGAACTACCACTCTCTGGCCCTCGCAATCTATCATGGCACCAAAACGACTAAGCCAATCCATCCCTACGATCACGCACACCTCCCCCATGGGAATCGGTATCAAATCTATCGGAAATGACACTCTGAAGATCTCTAACTCGCACCCTCAATAGACCGAGGAAGCAGAAACTCTGTGTTCGTTGGCGATAGAGACTCGCAACGGACACTCTAGCTCACCCACTAGCACACCAAACTCCCTATTAAAAGTCTGAGATACGAAAGACTGACTCACCCCCGAGTCAAATAAAACCAAAGTAGGCAAGGAGTTCACTAAAAACGTACCTAATCACAGGTACAACGGATAAGCATAAAACATATATAATAAATGAGATAGAGGATAGAAACATACCAGCAACCACATCTGGTGCTGCCCTGGCCTCCTCCGCTCTAAGTTGGAAAGCATGCCCCTGGGTCCTTGGGGGCACTGCTCGACCCTAACTCCCGTCAATAATCCTCAATGTAGCCGGCGATGGTGCCTGTGCCGGCCTGACTGCAAGCTGTGGACAGTTGGTCTTCACGTGACCAACCTGATGACAGTGGTAGCAGATCCTCATATCCTGAACCGGGGCCGTCTGACGACAATCCCTCGTAAAATGCCCCTCCTTGCCGCATTTTCGGCATCCGCTACCAGACCTACAAACCCCCGTGTGCCCCTTTCCGTACTTGCCACAAGTGCAACCCTGATGTCCCCCTATCCTGGAATCAGCGGTATTAGACCGCTTTGGTGCCGGCTGCGTCTATGCCGGGGGCCGACCCTGCTCTCTCAGCTGTAACTCAATCGCAAGCTCCCGCCGCCTGGCGGCCTCCTGTAACTCTAGAAGCGTATCACAACGCTGAGTCGCCACAAACTGTCGAATATCCGTCTTGAACATGCTCAGATAACGAGTCATCTGAGCTTGCTCAGAAGCAAACTCCGGGAAGAACATCGCCCTCTCAGTGAACATACGGGTGATGTCCGTCACCGTCTCCCGATCCTGTCTCAACTCCAAAAACTCCTGAGCTAACCGTTCCCGCTCGACTCGAGGAATGTAGCGAGCGCGGAACATATCCCTGAACTGCTCCCAAGTAACAGCAGCTCTCTACTCGTCTGAATACGACCCAGTCATCAACCTCCACTAGTCCTTTGCCCCGGACCTCAGCAAGTTCAGGGCACATCTGACCTTCTGGTCAGTAGGACATAAGCATGTGAAGAAACAACCCTCCACATCAGACAGTCACCTCATGGATTTGATGGGGTCCTGAGTCCCATCAAAAGTAGGGGGCTTCGTGTTGTCGAAGTCCCGATACTGAAAAGCCCGACCGGATCCCAACCCTGTAGCCGATACAGCTGTTGCAGCAGCCGCCTCAGTGAGGGCTGCATAGCGATCATCGAAATACTCCACCATAGCGGTCTTAATAGACCCGAACATCTCTGGCAACTCGGCCCGGAACAAAGCAACAACCTCATCATGCAGGATCTCTCGGATCCTGTCGTCCATCTCATCTGGCCTCATTTAGCCGATAGTCTCGGGCGCTGTCGGCGCCCCCTGTCCGCCCTCTCCCTCTCCTGGTCCTTATCTCGAACCGGATCCAGTCACAAAGCGCCTAGTCATCACCATTCTGAAACATAACACAAGGTATCAGATAATCCACACAAAGAACTGGGAACCAACTCCCGACAAAACCCTAGGAGTTGTGACTTCCTTGCTACGTGTATGGGTCCTGTGCTTTCAGTAGTACGGGCCCATACTACCTTCCACGCCTACCCATATTTGTCTCAAGTATCATCACAACGCCCTAAAAATATACATAATCATAGCGAGCGCTCAAGCCTCAGTCCTAGAGGAAGGCTAAATATCTCGTAGTCGGCGGATTCATCCCAAACAACCTACCCATCCATGAAACTTCCACCAACCCTGCAGCACTCGTGTATGCTAACCATACATAACGTTGGACCCTATATACTTTCGAATACCTAATCCTACCCTAAGCCCTTCATCAGAAAAGAAAAGGAAATAAGGCCAAACCAAACATTCTCAGGCTATAATTATGTACAATTGTGATGCATACACTAAGCAACTACCTAATTACATAATTATGTACAGCCGTGATGCATACACTAAGCAACTACAGTAATGATGTCAATTTCATATGAGGAAACCCTAGGCTATCAGACATCATATAATCAGGCCATTCGATCATGCAATTCCTGAAGATCCCTTGCCTAATACTAGCATGATGTTCTAATCATATCTCATAACTCAAATAATCCGTAAGGTATGTTGGGGTCTATCCGCGAGCTCCGGCTGATCGTACACTTGCATCCTCCTTTTATTATTTTGAAAACATTTTAAGAAAATCGTTTTATAACCTTGTCCTCAGTTTGAGACTGGAGACACCTGAGTGTTTCCTCCAATTCACTCAAACCAAGGCTCTGATACCAACTTGTAACATCCATAAAATTCGAGCCAATTTAAAACTTTTTAAAATATTTCAAAACACATGATTATTACAAACTTGTTTTCAAAATAGTATATTGTCAGAGTATCCCAGAATCAAATCATAAAATGTGAGGAGCGGTACGATCACGCCTTTGCCTTCCCGCGATCATCAGAAGTACCTGAAACAATAATCGATAAATGTAAGCTCAAAGGCTTAGTGAGTTACCCCCAAAATACCAACGCCATACAGTCATAATCATATCATATAACATATAAGCAAACAACATGCATAATGAGCCATCATTATAACTAGACCAAATCCCGGTCCTCAGTCTATCTTGACCGCTCTCTGAGCCCTCACCACGTCTGGACCGCCCTCCTAGGGGCCTTCAGCCTATCCGGACCGCTCGCTGGGCCTTCAGCCTGACTAGATTTGCCCGGCCCGGGCTTGCAGTCTACCTGGTCCGCCCAGGGTGTCTTGGCCTACTGCACACAGTACGACCTGCCTCAAACCTTTCCCCAAACCAACAAACATGTGCACATATATATAAACAAGTAAACATGCAGATCTAACAGATCACTAACATGGCAACCATCCTATAACCAGAATACCGATCTGACCGATCTCTAGCATAGCAACCATCCTAACCAGGATGAAATCTAACATAGAAACCATCCTAAACCAGGATGAAATCTAGCATAGCAGTAACATAGCGACCATCCTAACCCAGGATGTAAATTGTAAAGAGTCGGCCTTGGTGCCTTAGACCCTGTTGATATAGTGAGGATAACTTACCTCCCAAATGTCGCACTGAAGTGATAGGCTCGAATCTCGAATCACCAACACGAACTCCACCACCTATAGTTACCATAAAACCCTTTTTCATAAATTTCCAAATTACCAAAATACCCCCAGAGGTCAACTGGTCAACCCTTGGTCAAAGCTAAAGCCAACAGTCAAGGTCAACAGTCCATGTTGACCCGACTCGTCGAGTGTAGTTTACCGACTCGTCGAGTCCTTCCTGGACTCGAGAAGTCGTGAAATCCTTGGTTGACTCGTCTAGTTTCCCGCAACTCGTCGAGTTCACGCGTATCCAAGGGTTGGGGGAAAACCCTAGCCGACTCGCCGATTCATACGACTGACTCGCCGAGCCCAAGGCAATCTTCATCGGACTCGCCGAGTTGTTCATCCAACTCGTCGAGTACATGACTATCTTCATATGACTCGCCGAGTCGACCTTGCGACTCGTCGAGTCCCTTCAATCCTTCAACCATACAGATGCTTTTTAAGTCATGCAAAGGCTCCATATTGCAGATCTAAGCTCCTAGGGGCATACTTCTTACGTAAAGTTGCAAACTTTATGTACATGCAAGGTGCTAATGACTTAAATCAAGCTAAAGAAGTGGTTCTAGGCAAGGGATCACACTAGCATGCTAAAGGCTGAGACTTTATGATTGTAAGGGCCAAGATGAGCCTAGATTTGAAGTTGCAACTTCAGATCTTGGTTCACCACTCAAATGAAGTACCAAAATGCCAAATGGCCCCAAAACTCAAACATAGAAGGATCTAACTAAGAGAAGGTCAAGGTAATGACTTGACACCTTCAAATGATGCTAAGCTGGGGTAGACTTCAGATCTACACACGTTCCTTGCCTCACACTTCTCGATCTTCAAGCTGCTTGCAACAAAATCTTCCTTCCAACTTGAAAAATCACACTAAATGGGGCACACACACGAATTAGGGTTTTAGAGCTCAAGGGGACGGTGAGGGGAGGCCAAAGGAGGCTAATGATCCTTTAAATATGGTGTGAAACCCCAGAAATTATGGTTTCATCTTTCAGCACCTACTCGTCGAGTCCGTTTTCGACTCGTCGAGTCGGTCACTTAAGACCCGCGACCATAACCGTGCCTACTCGACGAGTCAGGGCATCCAACTCGTCGAGTCAACCTAAAAAGTTGGAAGTACATGATTAAAAGTTTATACCTGAGAGTCGGGGCGTTACATTTGCATATGCGTTGTGTATGCTCGATGTACTCCCATGTACGCCTAGAGTACGTGGGTGCATCCGCGATCCAACCAACGAGCTAGTACTCTCAGCGTACTCATAGAGTACGCCCCCACGTACTGAGCTAGGGACTAAAATGAGAGAAATTTACATTAAGGGTTAAAAAGGAACATACCAATAATCTTGAATGTTACAATTCTCCCCCACTTGAATCAGAATTCGTCCTGAAGTCCGCGGCCACAAATAACTCTGGGTAATGCTCCCTCATCTTGTCCTCCGGCTCCCATTTCCATTATGAGCCCTTGCGGTTCCACCACTATACTTTCACCAACTTAAAAACCTTGTTCCTCAAGGTTTTCATCCCCTATCAAGATCCACCACCAGTCTCTCGACATAATTCATGCAATTATCCACCTGAATATCCTCTAATGGGACCACTGCGGAATCATAAACCAAGCATTTCCGCAACTGAGAGAGGTGAGACGTGCTATGGATCTAACTAAGCTCCTTGGGAAGATCCAAGCGATAAGCAACCCGGCCCACCCAAGCCAAAACCCTGAAAGGACTGATGTATCTGGTGTCCAACTTGCTCCTTTTCCTGAATCGGATGACACCTTTCTAAGGTTAAACCTTCAGGAGAACCATATTCCCAACATGGAACTCTAGGTCTGATCGGCTCTTCTCAGCATAGCTCTTCTACCGACTTTATGATGTCTGAAGTCTACCCGAACCTGTTGAATCAACTTGGTAGTCTTGAGTACCACTTTCGTACTCCCCATGACTCGCTGACCGACCTCACCCCAACATATCGGGGTACTGCATTACCTCCCATAGAGAATCTCAAACGGAGGTCGATCAATGCTGGCGTGATAACTGTTGTTATACGAAAACTCCGCCAAAGAGAGATACGTATCTCAACTCCCACCGAAATCCAATACACACGCCAGTAGCATATCCTCCAAGGTTTGGATAGCCCGCTCGCTTTTTCCTTCAATATGCGGGTGGAAAGTCGTGCTGAAATGTAGAGGAGTACCCAACTGTTCATGGAACCTCTTCCAAAACCCGGGAGTAAACCGAACGTCCCTGTCTAAAACCACAGAAACTGACACCCCATGCTGTGCTGAATGCCCGGTTCCTGGTACGTATTTTAAATAAGAATTATGCATTTTTTTCAAAGGGACTCGATGAGTTGGAGGCCCCAAACTTGTACAGTAGGAATTGGATATGTGGACGTGGGACTAAAAGCCTACTCGACGATTCGGGGAGCCTCGACTCGACGAGTAAGCTTGCCAGAGTGAAACCCTAATTTTCAGGATTTGCACCCTATTTGAACACCTTAACACCCCCACTATGGCCTCCCTCATCGCCTCCCTTACTCCAAAAAAACCCAACTCGAAACCCTAACCCATTTTGAGTGTTCTTGAGCCATTTTTGTATATTGTTGATGGTTTTGAAGCTTGAGAAGGAAGAAGAAGCTTGGAAGTTCAAGATAAAGCAAGTAGATCCAGAGGTTGTGTTCCATTTCCAACTCTTTTGAGGTATAAAGTTTATACCTTGACCATTCATTTATTAGATTTCTTTTTGGGGTAGTTTAGGGCTTTAAGGAGCCATTTTTGGAACCATTCATGATGCAAGCATGTTTTTGGGCATTGACTTCAGATCCAGAGCCTTTGAGGGACTCCATGACATAAAGGTGCCAACTTTATGGCCATCAGAGTCCCGTGCATCCTAGGAACCACTTTTTAGGGCTTTCGTAATTAAATAGCCCATGCATGAACGTAAAGTTTGTAACTTTACGTGTTATATCGAACCTAGGAGGCCAGATCTATGTTTTGGATGCATTAAGCCCGAACTAAATTGTCACACCCCCAAACCAGAATGGCGGAAACGGTCGGGGGCGGAGGACGTCATGTTCAATATCATAACAATGCACAATAGTAAAACAAGCAACAACATCATCCATTGCATTAATAATATAGTTAATACAAGTGTGTTCTGAATGTATTTGTAAGACACCAAAAATATATATATATATATCAAAATAAAAGACGAGTCTTGAACATGCTCCGTCTTCTCATAACCTGGTCCAGTGTACCTGTCTACTGGTGACCTGATAATACAAGTTATTTTGAAATAGTAGATCAGCATTTAAGATGGTGAGTTCATAAGTATATTAGTGTCAAATGTTTGTATAAGTTTGAAGAAAATGTTTGCACGTGTTTGATGTAAAGTTTGTATACTTCCTAGAAAATCCTATATTTTCTACTAAAATGGAGAGTAGTCTTCTACCAAGACTCGACTGTTCTGTATGTTTGTTCTTTTGTAAAAGTGAGTGTTTTCCCATGTATATGACTATCATTACCAGAAAATAGTTTACATTACCTTTTATGTGAGAAGATCACTATATGAATGTAATGGGAAAATGATAGTGTACAGTAATGTTGTAATAAGTAACTACTGAAGCACTAACTACCTTAAAACCAATTTGTTTAATTAAGGTTAAAATGTGATGTGGTTATAACCATACTGATTGACGAGTGTTTAACACAACGACCTGCTGGCGTCGAAACTGATATGACATTTGTCACCCCTTGGCTTGCCTGCTGGACTGTAGCTAATAGTTGGGATGTGGGGTTGTAAGTCCCGTATACATCTATACACATAATGCCCGCTCTCCCTCCAGGAGACTCTGGTTACAAAACGCGACATAACAAGTATATTGCTATGCTGTGAAGTAGTGGTTTCACATTAATGTTATCTTGTTCTTGTAAAAGGATGTATGTTCCTTTCTGTTCTTATTATTGTATGTTCCTTTCTGTTCTTGTTATTGTATGTTCCTTTCTGTTCTTGTTATTGTATGTTCCTTTCTGTTCTAGTTATTGTATGTTCCTTTCTGTTCTAGTTATTTTATGTTCCTTTCTGTTCTAGTTATAATATGTTTGAACTTACTCATGTATGAACTGACTCATGTAAGTTTCATTGATCTAGAAATAGTAAGTAGTAACCTCCTAAACTATACCTATTATAGTTTACTAGTAAGCTCTGTAATTAAATGACTGATCATGTTTGTACACCTTTGCTACCCAAAGGTATTGAACTGATTGGAAGTACTTTTATATCTATATACATATACATAATATATAACTAAGATTTAAACGACATTCAGACAACCAACCGATACCCTAAGTCCACATCCAAACAAGGAAAAGGAAATAAAGCGAATTATCAGTCCTAAGCCCTTTAAACCTTGTTTATATAACTATATCTATATAGACATGATTTTGACAATATATAAGTTTAAAAGAGTTTTGTAAAACATTTAAAGAGTTTATCATATAAAAAGAGTTTTAACCATTTGAATGATTATTGATGACTTAATGTCAGTTTATAAAAGGATTTGAAACAGTTTGTTTGGTAACACAGTTTTGAAGTATAAGGAATCTCTTGTTTTGATAGTTATAAATCACGTGTGATTGATTATACAACTATATTGTTTTCTACTTGTATTCCCCCCCCCCCATAAAAGCATAAAAATCATTAAAAGGTAAATTTAGGGGTATGAACTCACCTGTAGTGAGTGATTCGAATGAAAGATAGATATAGGATGCTTGAGATCACAAATGAAGTCCCGAAGCACAATTGCATCTATTAGACATATAATAACATATATATAGGCATACAATTTGTATATATAACAACTAATAATGTAAGGGAACAACCTTAGGTACTAGGAAACACTTGAAATGAAGTGTTACAATCACATATGATTGTATGAAAGGAGTTCACGACCACACAAGGATGTGTTCACGGCCAAGAATGCTTAAGAGTTTACGCCCAAAGCTTGGTCTAAGAAGTGTTTACCGTCCTAACAAGATCACTTGAAGGGTTCATGGCCACATTAAGGGTTCACGGCCGTGAATTATTGAAGATGATGCTTAAAAGGTGTTTGTTTCATGGGGATTCAAGAGCTCCTAATGGATAACAAGTATATGGAAAGGATACTTACTTAATGTAAGTTTTTGAAGGTGTTTGCGGCCCAAGAATAAGTGTGTGTTCTTGGTGTTCTTGGTGAAAAGATAATAAATTGAAGATCTAAGCCAAAAGTGTGGAATTCATGGATGAAATCAAAGAGCTTCACTTGAATAAGAAGGATATCAAGTAATAATGGAAGAATCACTTACACTTTTGAAGATCAAGGAGAATTCTTAACTTGAAGATGTGAGAAATAAAGGAATAATGAAGGAAATTTATACTTACGAAGAGGGGTTCACGGCCAACATGGGTTCACGGCCGTGAACCCTAGTTTGCGGCCGTGAACTCCTTGTGAAGGTGGTTCCGGCTCGATTGCAACTCAATGATCTTAAGTTAATACTTCCTAACACCCAATCCTTGAGTGTACTAGGCTTAGAACTGTCAAACAGACCCTTAACAAAGCTACAAGTTAACAGAAACAAGTCTGACTTTCGATTGAATTGATTGGCTTTACAAGATAGAAATTCTGGGTTGTCACAGAAATCGACTGTATAGTTTTGGGATTATAGGGGAGTCGACGAGTTGTTCTTAGGACTCAGAGAGTCGGTTCTTCGTTCCCCAACCTTCTCTATTATGTAGCAAACTTGTTGAGTCTTGAAGATAACTCAGCCAGTTAGATGTGTTTTGGACTTAAAGGTCAATAACTCGACGAGTCCAAGGATGAACTCGTCGAGTCAATGAGCAAATGTCCCAACTGGATGAAGGAGAACTCGAAGAGTCCAAGGAAGGACTCGACGAGTTCAAATAGAAAGGACTTCAGGAGATGTGGTGCGTCAGACTTCCACGGGGTGAAGGACCTCATTGTATCCAGGAGGTGGATCACATACATGGAGTATGCTCAGTTGACGAGCTTCTGCCCTTAGGGGTCGAAGGTCCGGTATGCTCCAGGTTGTTTGAGGGACCAAGCTCGAGATTGGTGGGAGGCGGTCAGTGATTCTTTGGGAGCCCCAGCCATTGAGCCTATGACTTGGTCGGATTTTGTGACCAGGTTTAGGGCTGAGTTTACACCGGCTGTGGAGCTTCAGTAGGTGGCCAGGGAGTTTATGGATATGAGGCAGACGACTGATTTGGTGGCGGAGATTACTGCCAAGTTTAGGGAGGGCCTTATTGGTACCTCAGTATGCAAGGGATGAGGAGATGCGGAAGACCTGCTATCATGACATGTTGAGAGCTGACATTCAGAAACATGTCAGCTACTCGGCATGCCCGACATTAGATGACATGATTGCGAGGGCGAGGGAGAGGGAGATTGACATTGAGCACATCCGGAGGAGGAAGGCGGAGACTGAGCAGGGTACTGGGGTTTCGGGGAAGAAACCCAAGGGGTTCGACTCTAGGTCGAAGGGCCATCAGGGTCGTAGCCACTGCGGGAAGTGCGACAAGCCACATGAGGGGGTTTGTAGACTAGGGTCATCGGGCTGCTACAAGTGCGGCAAGACTGGGCACTTGGGCAAGGATTGTACTGATCTTACACCTACCTTTCAGACATCAAACCTGATTTTGTTTCATTGCAATTAGAAGGGCCATAAAAAGGCCAACTGCCCGAGATTGATAGCAGCAGTGCCAGTGGCGGCGCCAGCTCCAGCGACCCTGCGGATTACGGATGGCCGACAGGGCAAGACAGATGCTCTGGTGGTGAGGAGTCGAGCCTTCCAACTGACCGTCGAGGAGGCGCGTGTTGCACCTGATGTGGTGAAGGGTATGTTTTCTTCTCCCTAACTCTTATTTCATGTCGGTTATGATATTTATGTACTGTGTTTATGTGTTATAATTAGGATCATTCCATGTGAACGACATCCCAGTTCAGGTGTTATTAGACTCGGGGGCTACCCGATCATTTGTCTCTCTTGCTCTTAGCAAGAGGTTTTGTGAGTCTTCATGCATGTTAGACTATCCTTTAGAGGTTAAGATTGCTGACGACCGATCTGTCCGAGCATCAGAGGTATTCTGTTTGGAGGTGTTGGATACCCTTGATGAGATGGGAGATTCTGAAGTCTCCGTCTGAGATTTGGAGTTTCCTAGGGTTAGCAGACTATTACCGGAGATTTATTCAGGATTTCTGCATGATAGCAGTACCCTTGACCCGACTGACGAAGAAGGCCATTGTGTTTTGCTGGGGGCCTGAGCAGCAGGCAGCATTTGAGACTTTGAGGCAGAGGTTGTGTGAGGCACCGATCTTAGCCCTGCCTGAGGGCGTGGAGCATTTTGTAGTATACTGCGACGCGTCCATTTCGGGATTGGGCACAGTGTTGATGCAGAGAGGGCACATCATCGCCTGCGCCTCGAGGCAGCTGAAGCCTCACGAGGCAAACTACCTGACGTATGATCTGGAGTTGGGGCGGTTGTTTTCGCCCTCAAGATTTGGCGACATTATCTCTATGGGTTCCGTTGTACCATTTACACGAATCACAAGAATCTGAGGTACCTCATGGATCAACCGAATCTGAACATGAGGCAGCGTCGGTGGCTAGATGTGGTGAAGGATTACGACTGTGGGATCCTCTACCACCCGGGGAAAGCCAATGTTGTGGGCGATGCTCTTAGCTGCAAGGCAGCCCCGATCAAAGATATTTGCTTACGGATGACAGTAGTGACTCCGCTTTTGGAGCAGATCTGAGAGGCCCAGAAGGAGGCTATGAAGGAGGAACATCGGAAGAGCGAGCGTATTGTGGGTCAGGTTTCCTCCTTCGATTATGATAGCCGTGGGTTTTTGATACTACACCGTAGAGTGTGGGTTCCATATCATGGAGGTGTGCACCAGGTTTTGATGAAGGAGGCGCATAAATCCGGATTCTCGATTCATTCCGGGGTGACGAAGATGTACAGAGATCTTCGACCTCATTACTGGTGGCCCTGCATGAAGCGGGATGTAGCCTGGTACGTCGAGAGATGCCTGACCTGCAGGAAGGTCAAGGCCGAGCATCAGAGGCCTCACGACAAGAAGTAGTTGTTGGATATCCTCATGTGGAAATGGGAAGATATTACTATGGATTTCGTCACAAAGCTTCCCAGGACCGCACGAGGGGTGGATTCGATTTGGGTCATCGTGGATCGGTTGACCAAGAGCGCTCATTTCATACAGATCCAAGAGAGCATCTCGGCCGAGAAGTTGGCCGATATCTACATCAGAGAGGTAGTAGCTCGACACAGAGTGCCAGTTTCTATGATCTCTGATCAGGACGTACGATTCACTTCCAGATTATGGAAGAATTTCCATGACGAGTTGGGTACTTGTCTTCACTTTAGCACGGCTTTTCACCCACAAACGGATGGTCAGAGCGAGTGGACCATCCAGACCTTGGAGGACATGCTTCGAGCATGCGTATTAAACTTCGGTGGTAGCTGGGATACCTATCTTCCCTTGGCAGAGTTTTCCTACAATAACAGCTACCACGCGAGTATCGACCGTCCTCCCTTCGAGATGTTATATGGGAGGAAGTGCAGAACCCCGATATGCTAGGGTGAGGTTGGACAGAGGGTCATGGGGAGTATCGAGGTGGTACTCAAGACGACAAAAAGGATCCAGCAGGTCCGGAGCAGGCTTCAGACTTCTCAGAGTCGGCAGAAGAGCTATGCTGACAAGCGTCGATCGGACCTGGAGTTTCAAGTGGGTGATAGGGTTCTCCTGAAGGTGTCACCTTGGAAATGTGTCATCCGGTTCAGGAAGCAGGGCAAGTTGGGCCCCAGATACATTGGCCCTTTCAGGGTTGCACCCCGGGTGGGCAAGGTGGCATATAGGTTGGATTTTCCATCCGAGCTTAGTCAGATCCACAGTACCTTTCATGTCTCCCAGCTGCAGAAGTGCCTGGTAGACGACTCTGCGGTGGTGCCTCTAGAGGAAATCCAGGTTGATGACAGCCTGAACTACATCGAGCGACCAGTAGCCATCCTCGACAGGAAGACGAAGGATCTGAGGAACAAGAAGGTCGAGTTGGTGAAGGTGCAATGACAACACCAAAAGGGCTCAAAATGGACTTAGGAGCCGGAGGACGATACGAGGGAGCACTACACTGAGCTTTTTCCGGATGCAGCAGCAGACTTCGAGGACGAAGTCTAAAATAAGTGGGAGAGATTTGTAACGCCCGGTTCCTAGTACGTATTTTAAATAAGAATTATGCATTTTTTTTCAAAGGGACTCGACGAGTTGGAGGACCCAAACTCGTCGAGTAGGAATTGGATATGTGGACGCGGGACTAGAAGTCTACTCGACGAGTCGGGGAGCCTCGACTCGACGAGTAAGCCTACCAGAGTGAAACCCTAAATTTCAGGGTTTGCACCCTATTTAAACACCTTAACACCCCCACTATGGCCTCCCTCATCGCCTCTCTTAGTCCAGAAAACCCTACATCGAAACCCTAACCCATTTTGAGTGTTCTTGAGCCATTTTTGTGTATTGTTGGTGGTTTTGAAGCTTGAGAAGGAAGAAGAAGCTTGGAAGTTCAAGATAAAGCAAGTAGATCCAGAGGTTGTGTTCCATTTCCAACTCTTTTGAGGTATAAAGTTTATACCTTGACCATTCATTTATTAGATTTCTTTTTGGGGTAGTTTAGGGCTTTAAGGAGCCATTTTTGGAACCATTCATGATGCAAGCATGTTTTTGGGCATTGACTTCAGATCCAGAGCCTTTGAGGGACTCCATGACATAAAGGTGCCAACTTTATGGCCATCAGAGTCCCATGCATCCTAGGAACCACTTTTTAGGGCTTTCGTAATTAAATAGCCCATGCATGAACGTAAAGTTTGTAACTTTACGTGTTATATCGACCCTAGTAGGCCAGATCTATGTTTTGGATGCATTAAGCCCGAATGAAATCGATTGAATAGTTTTGGGATCATGGGGGACTCGACGAGTTGTTCTTAGGACTCGGCGAGTCGGGTCTTGGTTCCCCAACCTTCTCTGTTATGTAGCAAACTTGTTGAGTCTTAAAGATAACTCAGCCAGTTAGATGTGTTTTGGACTTAAAGGTCAATAACTCGACGAGTCCAAGGATGAACTCACCGAGTCAATGAGCAAATGTCCTATCTGTATGAAGGAGAACTCGATGAGTCCAAGGAAGGACTCGACGAGTTCAAATAGAATGTCCCGATTCTGTCATAAGGAGAAACTCGGCGAGGTAGAGGGTAACTCGACGAGTCAGATCGCGAATTTGAGTTTCTCTAATTTATGGAACTCGACGAGTTGATGGATCAACTCGGCGAGTTGAGTCAACCAGGATGTTGACTTTGACCAGGGCTTTGACTTTGACTTTGACCTTTATCCAAGATTGACCCTTAAAGGGGATATGAATATAAGGAGTAACTAAAGGAGACTGATATGTGTAGGAGTTTGAGGAGAGTTGATCCCAGCACCGAGGACAGTTCAGTTACTGCACGACATTTAGGCGAGTTACCTTCCAGTAGAAGTGGGTCTAAGGCCACAATGCCGGCCCGCTAGTTGGAGTTGTTTGTTAGATGATTGTCTTTCTAATAATTATCTGGTATGCCTTTATCTGTTATGTTTATGTGCTAGGATGCTCTATGATACATGTTAATAGTAGTAGGGGTGAAATAGTCCCCGGATACCGGTCGAAATATACCGAAGGGGTCGTCAGAACCCATGCATTCAGAGTAGTATGATTATGTTATGTTATTATGTGGTAGTAGTATGGGTGAAATAGTCCCCAGAACCGGTTGAGATAAACCGGAGGGGTAGATCGGACACCCCGGTATGTCTGACAGGGGTAGGTTAGGCACCCCAGTATGCCTAACAGGGTAGGCCGGGCACCCAGATATGCTTGGCAGTATGTGTTGGATTAATGTCTAAGTCCATAACTATATTTGGTATGTACTTGACCCGACCCGGTATGGTCCATTTGGGTTGCACTTCACCGGCACAATTTATATGGATAGTCTTTTGAGAATAGTATATTTATGATTTATATTAATATATTATAAGTTCTAATATATTAATATGGAATCATATTATTTAATTAGTATTGATCAAGAATTAATTTAGAATTAATTAAGTGATCAAAAAGAACTAATTAAATATGGACTCTTATATATATGGAATGGGCCAAGTTCATTTAGGTTGGGCTAAGCTTTCATGGATGGTCCATGGAGCTTTTAACCCATGGATCCTATGTAAATGAAAGGTCATGGGTATTAGGGTTTACATGGATGTAACCCTAATCCTCCATAATATATAAAGGGGTCCTTGGCTCACAAAATTGGCACAAGTGTGTGAAAATAAGAGTGGGCCGATTTTAGTGTGCATACATATTCTCTCAAGTTCTTCCAAGGTGTTTTGGTGATTTGTGATTCCATTTGAGGCTTCCACACTATTGGGGCTAAGCTCTTAAAGCTTGAAGACATCAAGCTACATCAAAAGGTATGTCATCTAACTAGAACTTTGTAGTATAGGTGCTTCATAATATGCTAGTTAGGATGAAACCTTGGAATATTTAATATTTGCATGTATAATAGAGAAAACATAGATCCAATGTTTATAGGGTTGCATGTACACCATAGGAGTGTTAGAATGCTCAAAACCCAACAGTGGTATCAGAGCCATGGGTTGTTTTCTGTTATATTGATGCAAATGTTTTATTTTCAAGTTGGAAAAAAAGGGAAAAAACATGCCGTTTGTCAAATTTTAAGATAATTACTTGTTTTGTGAAAAACGAATTATTTGTAAAATTTGAATCATTTGTTATATGAGTTGAATTAGGTCAAATTTAGTAAAATATAAAATGATATGATTATTTTATTAGTTTTAAAAGTTTGATCTAAATGTTTTAAGGAGTTACATATTTTGTCATAAAATTTTGGAGCTCAAAAGTTTTTTTTTTTAAAGTTGTGATCTTAAGGGTTTTTGAAACTTCCATAAGTTATGGATATGAAAGTTTTTTTTTTAAAAAAAATTGATTTAAAGTTTTTATGGAGTTACAAAATTTGGAGTTAATGTTTTAACGAATTCCATAACTTGTTCTTAAGTTATAGAACATGAAAAGTTTCATCATAAAACAAGTATTTAACTCCATAAGTTATGGAATCCAAAGGTTTTCAAGAGTTACAAAACTTGCCCTCAAGTTTTGGAATTTGGAAAAAGCTTTTTATGAAAAAAAAGAATTGAATTCTAAAACTCTTGGCTTCATAACTTAAACAATTAATTAAATAGTTTTAATTTTGAATTTAATAATTGGAATTATGATGTTTTATTGAATAATTCAAATTAACTCTTATGGACTTTATTAATAGTTAATTAAAGCGTTTAATTAAAAGAGTATTATTAAATCCATAAATAAAGATATGGTTTGAGTTTAATTAAATTAAAAGTTTAGTTTAATTAATAGATTAAACCACCAAGTATTTTAAATGTCTAAAATACACCCTTATACTATTATAATATTAAAAGTTTAATATATTATATGTATAAGAGCAAGTCGTCTTACCAATAGTAGGCCTCATTCACGAAGCCGGTCTATAAGGGGGTATAAGGTTACTGCCTATAAAATGGCAGTTTAATGGGTGTCTACTCTCACCCACCGCTTCCTTGACCGGTGGAGGGTCGTTAACCGAACGGGTAGGACAAGGACTATAATTCTCCCTTCATTAAAAGTATTAATGATAAATACTAAGTAACTAAACTCTTAATAATACCCAATCTTAGTTACTTAGGAAAATGTGAATTTGGTGCTAACCCATGAAATTACACTTTGCACTTTGCTTAAGTCAGTTAGTGGAGCGTGTGTGGTTAACCGGCACACTAGCTTGATTTAACAAGGTAGGCAAAGGGTAACTTAATGTTTATCATAGTATCGGTGGAGCGTGTGTGGTTAACCGGCACATCGATTGAGGGGTAAATATTAAGGGTACCAAGTATATTTGCATGGTTATTTACACCTTGTTTTGTGATCCTCGGCATCCCAGTCACAAAACTTGAAGGGCACACTCGAGATTGAAACATGCCTTTGAAAAGTTCAATGAATCTCAAAAGAATCTAGGAGTTTCAAAACCAATTAAAACCTAATAATACATTTCGTTTATCTTGGTGGAAATTGGTGAATCGTCATTCACCTACCTTCAAATATTTTATAGCTTGGATTACGGCATCCCTCTTCCAAATTATAAAATAGTTTGTTGGGTCCTAGCCTTAATATATCATATTGGGTGTTATATTAAGGACTTAAATCAACTTTACGTGAATTTCTCCCATTGTTGATGTCTGGTTTAGACAACAATGATCTTCCCAAACCAAGCTTTCCTAATGAATATGACTTCCCGAGTTTGGCTCATGGAAGTCATACTTCTCTTCCTCCACCTCCTCCAATTATTCTCCCTAACCCACAAGCTCAAGGTCACTCAAGCCCTAATGGCAAGCAAGGTCTATGTGTGATCACATCTTAGAGATGAAGTCACATATTGACAAGCCGGGAGAGTTGGGTGTCAAAGTCTTGAGAAAGTTGGATGTTCAATCACTTTCTAAGTCACATAGTGAGTTCCTTTGGGACTACTATGAAACAGACTATGACATGAACCTTAATGATCATATCTATTTGCTTGGTGTTGCTGAATCAGCAAATGATTTGGAACGATAGTAAAGCAAATTTGATTAGAAGATCAACTTCCCAAAAACTTTATGGACAGTGACAATGGTGACACTGGAAATCTATAAAAAGCATTCTCTTCCCAATGGAAAGGGATTGGCCATAGTCAACCTGGTTGACCAAATGGTAAAGAGAAATGCTAAGTCTGAGATAGTCCCATTACCAAAGGGTCCATATGTTTATTTTGCCAAAGGAAGGGGCGTTGATTGCAAAGCTGCTAAATTTACCTAAGGATGTTAAAGTCAATAAGTTTGACTCTACATCAGGTAGAACCCATTATCTAACTCTGTTAAGTTCTATTCTGAGATCCTCATTACATGATGTGACTGGGTCACATGTTGATGTTTTAAGAATCAAAGAATAGAGAGAAATATTAAAGGAAGTATATGCTGATTCTGATCGCGAAGGTGGATTTCGATCGCATCAGAATTTTGAGCAGTTGCCTAAGAAGTTATGATATATTGCTAAAGAAATAGATAACAACAATTTTCCATGTGGATTGTAAGGATAAGTTTTTCCGCAAAGTTTTAAAATAAAAGAAAATTGTTTAATTTTGTTTATTTGAAGTATCCTTACAATGGCATTTGTGGAAAATTGTTGCTTATATGATTCCACTGACAACAATATTGGAAAATGGATTTGATTCTTTCATTTGTGGTAGTGTCTAAATTTACCAAATCAGGAAAGTTCCTCATCACCCAAGTTTCAATTGGACCGAAACTTGGAATCATGCAAGTTGAATAGTATGATGAATGAGAATTTCAAGCATTGGAAAATCAAGACTAATTACTTGTTCACATGGATGTGTGAGTCAAGTGAAGGACTAAAGGGATCGAGTACACATTCTTGTGCACTGGTCATGTCCACCACAAAGCTCGTTAAGACTATTTGATTTACTAAAGTTTAGTAAATATAGTTATACTTACAAGTTTAAGTATAATTCTGAAACATTGGAAAAGTCTCAATGTATGGCAGAACGAATGGGAAGAATCAAATTAGGCAGAAAGATAAAAGTTTCTCAAATCTGAAAAGATGGGAGAGTACTTTAGTATCATGTTTGTGATCATCTTAATGATTTAGAAATCATATCACAATTAGTCCTCTAAAGGTCTTCTTAGTGCATTCTTATGACTAAGAAGAGGAGTCATGAATTGTTGAAATGGTTAGATCAGGAAGATGAGTCATACTTCATTCCAAAACAATTCTTAGAGTCATACTCCAAGATTGTAACTTGAGTGACATATCTTAAAGAAAGGTTTAAAACACTTGTCAAATGTAAGAGTAAAAGTGTCCTACTCTTGTACATTTGAAATTGGTAAGTTGTGATGTTTTGGATAAAACAAAGACCAACTAAGGCCAATTGTGTGAAGTGTTTGTCTTGATAAAGAATCCGCACTATCTCTTGAATATTTGGCAAGATAGTCTTATATGTCAAGAGGATAGTGGGAGTCTTAAAGATCCTAAAAAGCGATCATGAGACGATAATATCTTATATTCTTAAAACCTAGAGATATGAGTTGTTACTATGAGTTGGTTATACATTGATTGCACGAAAACGCATTAATAACTCGATGTTATAAAACGTGCCTTTGTGTATGATTCAAAAAGTAGTAGAACAAGCCATATGAGTCGAAGTTTATCCATTCTTTTTACCTTCGGGATAAAAGCGATATCTGTGGGCCCCTCGATGATTTAGCGATGACACATGTGAGTGCTTGGCCAAGCCAGGACTGATTTGATTTGTTCAATCAGTCAGTCATCATAAATCGAAAATCGGGAAACAACAAATGGACAGAGAGAATGATTATAATCCATGTCTCAGTCCATATGATATCTAGAATGGAGGAATATATGATCCCTTATCTAATGGACAAGTCATTTACAAGGTCCGAGTTCGATAGCGGCTTTAAGAGCTACGATTGCTATTTAGGTTTTGAAGTCATACTTAATAATAGTTTTAGACTTATCCAAGTAGGAGACTGTTGGATTAATGTCTAAGTCCATAACTATATTTGGTATGTACTTGACCAGACCCGGCATGGTCCATTTGGGTTGCACTTCACCGGCACAATTTATATGGATAGTCTTTTGAGAATAGTATATTGATGATTTATATTAATATATTATAAGTTCTAATATATTAATATGGACTCATATTATTTAATTAGTATTGATCAAGAATTAATTTAGAATTAATTAAGTGATCAAAAAGAACTAATTAAATATGGACTCTTATATATATGGAATGGGCCAAGTTCATTTAGGTTGGGCTAAGCTTTCATGGATGGTCCATGGAGCTTTTAACCCATGGATCCTATGTAAATGAAAGGTCATGGGTATTAGGGTTTACATGGATGTAACCGTAATCCTTCATAATATATAAAGGGATCCTTGGCTCACAAAATTGGCACAAGTGTGTGAAAATAAGAGTGGGCCGATTTTAGTGTGCATACATATTCTCTCAAGTTCTTCCAAGGTGTTTTGGTGATTTGTGATTCCAATTGAGGCTTCCACACTATTGGGGCTAAGCTCTTAAAGCTTGAAGACATCAAGCTACATCAAAAGGTATGTCATCTAACTAGAACTTTGTAGTATAGGTGCTTCATAATATGCTAGTTAGGATGAAACCTTAGAATATTTAATATTTGCATGTATAATAGAGAAAACATAGATCCAAGGTTTATAGGGTTGCATGTACACCATAGGAGTGTTAGAATGCTCAAAACACAACAGTATATTATAGAATGGTATGTGTTATGATGGGGGAACTCACTAAGCTTTGTGCTTACGGTTTACATTTTTCGGTTTCAGGTATTTCCTCTTCGAAGGGAAAGGAGTCGGCTCGGTAGCAACGCATCACTCCATTATTTTCCGCACTATGATGTTCTTGGGATTGTAATCTGACATTATTATTCCATGATATGTTTTATGACATTTGACTTATGGGTTTATGGGTTGGATATGATATTATGATGTTTTCAGTAAACTGTTTTATAAATTGCTTAATTAAAAACAAAATTTTTGGTCTTGAAATTTGGGATGTTACATGTGCCACAACCTCCCTAATGTATATTCCGGCCAACTTCTCAGCAGAGATACTCTCCTGAATCAGAATAAAATGTGTGCTTTTGGTCAATCAATCCACGATTTAGTGTTTGGACCCCATTTAAGCACCTTATAACCCTAATACCTCTTCCATGATCAACCTCCTTCGTCCCAAAGCAGCTTCCATGAAACCTTAATCCCTTTTTAGAGAATATTAAGCCTTGTGTGTGTTTGGGTATGTGTTGGGTGCATCTTGAAGAAAGAAGAACCCTTTGGAGAGGCCCTTGTTGATTTGAAGCTTTTAGATCCAAAATCTATTCACCTTCATCATCTTCCAGAAGGTATAAAGTCTCAATCTTGGCGATTCTTTGTTTATATCTAGGATAGTTAGGGTTTTGGCAAATTTTGGTCCCTTGATTTGATTCATGTGAGTATAAGCTACTCTAAAAGTTTAGAATAGTAGATCTTGATGTTTTTGAGGTCCATTGTTCATAAAAATGGCATCTTGATAGATTTAGATCTACCATGCAAGAGTTGATGGTCATATTATGAAGTTAGAGTGTTTGAAATGGATGTTGGGCCTCTTTGAGCCATGCAAAGGCATCAAGTTGACGAATTTATCATTTAAGACGTTTCCGAAGAACTAGATCTATGATTTGGATGTTTGGACTTAAGGAATTAAGTTCTTAATAAGAGTTTTGGCAATCAGAGGCGTACATAGGCGTACGCTCATCGTAACGCGTTTTAGCCTCGTTTTCCCTTTCTATGAGAGCTTGTTTGTTGGGCGTAAGAAGGTGGTACGCTTACCGTACTCACCAGGAGCCTTTTTGGACCATTTCTTGGGCGTTAGGTCTTTTGGGCTTGGGCCATGGCTTGTTGTGCCTATGGTAGGAAGGGTAAAATGGTCTTTTACCCTTTGTGAGAGGGTTTGTGATTGGCCTTATAGTTATGGTCATTACCCTGATTATTTATTAGAGTTAGTTTTAAGATGTTCATTTGAGGAGTCATCGTAGCAACAGTCTGTTTGTGTGACTGTTCATTATTTGATTGAGGTGAGTCTTCTCACAGTTTTCAGAAGGTTGAAGGCACTAATGTCGGCCCATTGATTATTGTTATTAGAATGCTAGCTGTCTTTGTGACTCTTGCATGTATTGTACGTGTTTGTATGTATATTGAGCGTGGCTCGATGCCAGGCGGGGCCTGATGAGTGTGTTAGGCGGGGACCGTCGCATGTTGCTGACATATTTGTACTGGGTGGGGCCCAATGTTGGGCGAGGTGTAACACTGTGACAACCCGAAATTTCTATCTTGCACAAACCATTCACTTCAATCAAAGTCAGACTTGTTTCTGCTAACTTTTAGCACTGTTTAGAGTCTGTTTGAGCATTCTGAGCCTAGTGCACCAAAGGAATGAGTCAAAGGAAGTGCCAATTGAAGTTGTAACCTACCAAACAAGCCATAAACCCTCAAATGAGGAGTTTACGGCCAGGGACCATGATTTTACGGCCATAAACTCATGGTGGCCGTAAACTCCATACTATATATATGGCCCTTAGTCATTTTCAATCACTTTTCACATTTCAAGCCTAGAAATCGGATTTTCTCTCAAGTATCTTAAGAACGTTCATCGAAATCTTCAATATAGTAAGTAATCTTTCCAATTTCAACTTGATATCCTTCCATATCTAGTGAATATACATGATTTTATCCATGAAATCTCTTCTTTTGGTTAGATCATCAAGTGTTCTTCATTTCACCAAGAACACACTAGTGTTTTTAGACCTTAATCACCCTTTCAAGCTTCTATATCGTAAGCACTCTCCCCTAAGCTTGTTGTATACTTGTAATACTTGAAGAACACTTAGAAAACATCCATTTGACAAGAACAAAAGGTGTTTACGGCCAAGACAATCTCCCTTGGTCGTAAACCCTTAAAATGGTGCCATATTGACCCTAAACTCTTCTAGGAGCTAAACTTGTGAACTAGAATACTTCTTGGAAGACCATTAGACCTTTAAAGCATCTAGAATTCAAGAACAAAAGGTGTTTACGGCCAAGACAATCTCCCTTGACCGTAAACCCTAATTAGTGTGGCATAAGGACCATAACTTCTTCCTAAGGCTTAGACAAGAGACTAGAACACCTCCTTCATGATTGTAAGACCTTAACACACAAAATGGTACAAATTACCATGAGTTTACGGCCGTAAACTCATTGGGCCGTGAACCCATGGGTCGTAAACTCATGTTGGTAATGCCATTTGGGCTGTAAACTCCTATGTGAGGCCCTACATCCCTTATATGCAACCCTATGTGGTTTAACACTTCATTACAAGTGTTTCCTAGTCCCTAAGGTTGTTCCATTTCATGATTAGTTGTTATAAACACTAATTAGATGCATATATGTGTCATTTTATGCTAAATAGGATCCGTGTGTGCTCAAGTCTTCACTTGACACTTAGCATCCTTTACCGATCTTACATTCGCATCACTCACTACAGGTGAGTTCATACCCATTTAACTTATCTTTTAAATGATTTTAAATGCTTTTATGGGGGGGAATACAAGTATAAAACATATTAGTTATAAATTTAATCACATATGATTTATAGCTGTGTTTCAAACAAAGGATTTCTTATACTTTAACTGTGTTTCAAACAAAGGATTTCTTCTACTTTAAACTGTCTTATCAACCAAACTGCTTTTAAATCGTTTTACAAATTGACATCAAGTCATCAATATTTATTATTAAACTCTTCAAATGTTTTACAAAACTTCTTTTTAAACTTATATATTGTCAAATGCATGTCTATATATGTATAGTTATATAAGTAATGTTTAAAGGACTTAGGACTGATAACTCGCTTTATTTCCTTTTACTTGTTTGGATGTGGCCTTAGGGTATCGGTTGTTTGTCCGAATGTCGTCTAAATATTAGTTATATATTATGTGTACATATATAGATATAAAAGTACTATCAATCAGTTCAGTACCTTTGGGTAGCAAGGGCATACCTTCATTCATTCACACTACAGAAATTACTAGTAAACTATAATAGGTATAGTTTAGGAGAATACTATCATATACATATACTATAACGAGAAACAATACTTACTATAAAGAGAAACAGATAGAGAATACTATAACGAGAAACAATACTTACTATAAAGAGAAACAGATAGAGAATACTATAACGAGAAACAATACTTACTATAAAGAGAAACAGATAGAGAATACTATAACGAGAAACAATACTTACTATAAAGAGAAACAGATAGAGAATACTATAACGAGAAACAATACATACTATACACTATACAAGATAACATACTATGATGAGAAACAAAGAGAACATACTACATACTAGACAGAGAGAACATACACTACACTAGTACATACAATACATATACAAGAATACTATATCATAATGTGAGATACTACTTCAAGGCATAGCATAACTGCTATGGCTCGTTTTGTAACCAGAATCTACTGGAGGGAGAGCGTGAATTTGCGTATAGATCTATATTGTATTGACTATCCTACACCTTGATGCTCGCTACAGTGGGACTTGCAAGTCTACGGGTGCCAAATGTCATTTCTTCCGACGTCTTTCATCATTGTGTTTTAGTCAGTTAGTATGGTAACAACCTCATCACATTATACCTAAATTAAACCATTGGTTTTAATGTAGTTATTACTTCAGTAGTTAATACAAATAATACTACAATACACATACATTTCCCATTATATTCAAATTGTGATCTTCTCACATAAAGGGTAATATAAAACTATATTTTGGTAATAATAGTCATATTTGGGAAAAGCATCCACTTTTATAGAGAAACAAACATACAAAACAGTCGGGTCTTGGTAGAAGACTACTTTTTATACTAGTAGAAAATATAGGACTTTCTAGGAGTTTTCTAACATATACAAACATTTACATTGAACATTTACAAACTTTTTCAGTAAACTTATACAAACATTGACACTAAATACTTATGAACTCGCCAACTTAAATGATGATCTACGCTTTTAAAATAACTTGTATTATCGGGTCATCAGTAGACAGGTACAGTCGACCAGGTTTTGAGAAGACGGAGCATGTTCAAGACTCGTCTTTTATTTTGATTACTTGTTTTGGTGTTTTATTACTATGAAAGAACACACTTGTATCAAATTATACTATTAATGCAATGGATGATGTTGTTGCTTGTTTACTACTTTGCATTGTTATGATACTGTACATGACGTCCTCTGCCCCCGAACGTTTCCGCCGTTCCGGTTTTGGGGTGTGACAAACACCCTATTTCGAATCATTTCATAATTCGGGGCAGTGACCCGAAGACCGGTTATCATAACTCTTAGGGCATTTGGGAAAGATACCTAGACCCCTTTGATTATGGACAATGTAGGTTAGATGATATGGGAGTTCGGCTTATGTTTTGGAGTTCAAGTGTATATCGGTAAAGTGGCAGTTCGGGCCTTCTATGGATTTTGGATTTTAGTTCAGAAATTTTTATGGTAAGGGGGAGTTGATAAGTGTAGAGTTTCTCATTAGCTTTCTTTGGATATAAGAACCGTCGAAATCAGATTTAGAACGAAGAAGTTATGGCTTTCGGAAGTTTGGTGGCTTTAAGTCTAAGCCTGGTATGATGGGCGTACATGGGGAGTACGATGGGCGTACTAGGCAGGAGGATCGCGGGCACCTTATGGAGTGTGTTGGTCGTATTGGAAGCATTGCTTGGCTTGGAGCTTGTGGATCCAAGCTCTAATCATCTTCATCAACTCCCAGGAGGTATAAAGTTTCTAACTTGATGACTCTATGTGTTAGATCTAGTCTAGGGTATGTTTTGGGTTTATTTTGGTCCTTAGATTCATCCTTGTGAGTATGAGCTACTCCAAGAGCTTAGAATGTTGGATCTTAGCACTTCTGAGGTTGTGGGTGCATAAAAATGTCATCTTGATGGGTTTGGGTGAGTCGTTATTAAGTTGGTATTTATATTATGGGTTTAGAAGGATAAAAACGGGGTTTAGGTCCCATTAAGGCATGCAAGGGAGTAAATTTGGCAACTTTATGGTTTAAGACCTTATCTAGGGATCATATATGTGTTTGGACGACTTGACTTAACCCAATAAGAGCTTAATATGGACTTTTGGGCCTCTGATGAGTACGTTGGGCGTACGTAGGAGTATGCTCAGCGTAATGCTTGTATCACCCATCGACTGCTTGTACGTGGTGCTTCAGGGTGAGTCTGTGAGTCTTACATCCCCAGGGTGTCCATTTTGGGCGTTTTAGGGTTTGTGCCTTTTTGGGCCATTAGACTTCTAACTTTGGGCCATGGATAGACTATGGGCTTTCTTGGAATTAGGTCCATGATGGTTTTTGGGCCCAATTAGGAAGTTGGGCCATATTGGGTCTTGGGATGTCATTTAGGAAATTCGGCTTGTTGAGCAAATGGGTTGGACCTTGGTTTTGGGCCAAGTACAAAAAGGGTAAAATGTTATTTTACCCTCGATACTCGACAAGTAATTTAGATTATTGATTATGGGTCGAGATCCAATTATTAATTGGATATTAATTTATGGTGGTAGCGCGTGGGGATTTTCCAGATCAGCAGACCGAGATCTTATTTGAGAGATTCAGTTGCTAGAGTTGAGTTTCCTCACTGTGTTTGGTGGGTCGAAGGCATCAATGTCGGCCCATGGTTTATTATGATTAGGATGTTAGATGTTTGCGTGACTCTGCATGTATGTCTTTTGATATGTTTACCGGGAGGGGCCCGATGTAAGGCAGGGCCTGATGATTATATTGTATGCTATTTATCTTTGTGATTTTTGCATGTGTTTATGTGTTTGTATGTTTACAGGGCGGGGCCTGATGACTGACAGATCTGTTCCGAGTGGGGCCCGATGACGGACGGGGCCCATTATTTGTTTGATATGTATGGTATGTAGTATTTTGAGGAACTCACTAAGCTTTGTGCTTACGGTTTTTAGTTTATGTTTCAGGTACTTCTGGTTCGAAAGGGAAAAGCTCGGGATGACTGCATTGCACACACCACATTGTTCCGCATATTACATGACTTTGATGTACTTGGATGTTTATTGATACACTCTGATTCATTATGGTTTTTATGATATTGTTTTGGATAATAGTTTTATTAATTTAAAAATTGAAATTTTTAGTCTTAATATTTGGGACGTTTCAAGTTGGTATCAGAGCCTTAGTTTGAGGGATTTAGGCATACTTTGGGTATTTCTGAACTCAAACTGAGGGTTTGGTAGATTTTTTTCAAAAAGAAATGTTTTATAAAAAGGGGTTTTCTAATAAAAGAAGAAGGGTGTGGTGCATGCAATCGACCGAGCTCCGGGTAAGTTTTCCCAAAATACTCATACATCTTTTATGATATGTGTTGGGTATTAGGTGTTGCGTCATTGGCCTTACAATATTTAGTCCAACATGTACACGGTTTTGGGCCTGTCCAGCCGTCTCATTTATTAGGGTTTATGTATATATAGTGCATGCATGCACCGTATGTCGTAAATGCTTTTGATCTCAAGTAATCTTTTGTAAACCCTAATCACGCCTCTACAGTAGAAGTTCTTTGTCGAGCTCTTCTGAGGCTATGAAGCTTAATCATTCAACTTATTTGAATCATTGTCATGTTCTTATTTACATACTGTTTTTATGAATCTTGTCGATCATTAAGGGTTTTATCCCAACAATTGCTATCAGAGCAGGAGACTGTGTAATCTCTACGCATCTCTTCTGTTAAAAGAAGATATTAGGGTTTTCGTTAATATTGGATCTTGATTAGTCATCATCTTTGTGTTCTTGACGCCGTGATCTCAATATTACCTATATTTTTACATGTCTGATTCTTAAACAGGTTGCAAAGATCTTGTCAAAATGTCGCATGAAAAATCTCAGATCAATTCCATCAACAATATTGGGTCAACAACAAGGATTCCCATCCTCTTTTCCAGCGAATATGAAGTCTGGGCACTTCACTTTGAAGACTATGTTCTAGGGTTAGAAGACAATGGTTATTTGATCTGGCAAGCTATCACTGTTGGAGCTTTCATTCACTCTGGAACAAAAAGGGAGATTAAAACTCAATCTGATCTCAATCGACTTCTTCTTGAAGTCAAGGAAGTTCCTAATGATGAGAAAGAAAAACTGCAGAGCAACATCAAAGCAATGAGAATCATCAGATTCACATTGCAGGCCAATACATTCCATCTTGTTAGTTATTGTGACACTGCCAAAGCCATATGGGACAGACTTAAAGAGCTTTACTCAACAGATGAAGATCTAGAGCATTCTAATCAAACGCTATTGCTCTCTGAATTTGATGCTTTTACGCAAAAGGCTGAAGAAAATCTTAGTCAAACATTTAATTGCTACAATCATCTTTTGAGTAGGATGACAAAACATGGCTATGGACGTGAAATCATCGAGCAGAAGGTAACATTTATGAATGGGTTAAGGTATGAATGGATGGCGGTGGTATCGACGGTGAAAGCTCACGAGCAGTTAAGATATTACACCTTAGCAAAACTGGTAGGTATTCTGAAGTCACATGAAAGCGAAGTGACTAAAGAAGCGAAAGTTGTGTATAGCATGGGCACATTGGCTCTGGTTGTAAAGGGGAAGCAAATTGTTGAGGATGAAGGCGAGACTAATCTCTCTGATACTGAGCTTTCAAATGAAGAGTTCGCTCTAATGGTATCGAATCCCAGGAGATTCGCAAAGAAGAAGTTTCCCTCCAAAAACCCAAACTGGCAGGGACGCTACAGTTCAGAAAAAGCGAAGGAGGAGAAAGTGAATAGCTTCCAGAAGGAAGAAGAAAAGAAAGAAAAATTGCTTGCAGGTGATTCAGGCTATGACTGCAACTATTGTCATGGTAAGAATCATTTGGCTAAAGAGTGCATGCTGAGGCGATTGAAGGAGAAGAAAGAGGGAAAAGATGATGAGGCCTACTATCTGCGCAAGCTTGTGGAAATAAAACAGAAAAAGAAAGCTGATAAGTCTATGCCTGCTTTGATTGTGCAGGGTAATGATGAGGATGATGAGTTTGGTGGAGTGGAGGTATGGTCCACTGATTGAGAGGATGAAGAAGTTAGAAGACCCACTCATGGAAAGAGCTTTGTGGCGAATGAAAAGGATTCGCATATGGGCGGAAGGTGTTTTGTGGTGACAAATGACGTGTCACAAATACGAGGGTATGCAATAGATGGAGGACAAGAAGAAGCGAATGGGAGAAAGGATGATAGCTGCTTCACTACGAAGCCAATTCTTGCACAAATCAGCGAATGTGATTAGCTGATTAATAAGGTACATTCCATTCTTGAATCTCTTAATGTTCCTATATCTAATTACGAAACCGAGTTAAACGATTTAAAATTCACCTTTTCAAGTATAAGTGAAAGTTTAAAACAAACTCGCGTAACAAACTCTAACATAACCGATCAAATCAGCAGGGTGTCATCAAAAAGTGAGGAACGAAGGATGTGGATAGAGAAGATAGAGTCTGAGCTTTCTAGGTCTAGGGACGAGTCTATTTATTTACAGCGAGACAATTTAAAGCTTTTAAAATAACATAACATCTTTTGTTTGATTGCTAGGAGGCTTTATTTTAATATCACTCAATTGCATTTGGATTGTGAAATTGGTAAGAAAATTCATAAGATGATCTTGCCATTTTTAGAATTAAAGGAAGATGAAATTGATGTTGATTGTTATCAATGTGAATCCATCGTCTCATCGGACGAAACCTCAGAGGCTTATAAAATTAGACATGACAAAATTGAATCACATATTCAGTCCAAGGACCACAAGGACATGCTGAGACAGTTACTCGATGAAAATGACAAGTTAAAGATCAAAACCGAAACTGTACAGAAATTTGATTCATTGAGTTCAAATAATAAATTAAATGTTGAAAATGTTTCTGAATTCGATGAGGATAGTGAGATGAGTGAAATATCTGTAGAAGATGAGGTTGACTGCTCGCAGTTCCTTAAAAACGAACCTGAAAAAGCGAAGGCTCTCGTTTCATAAAATTCGGTTGAATTCGCACGACATTGTCAAAATAATCCAAAGGTTCTGAAGGAAGTTGCGACTGTCTTTCCAAAGGTCCAAACGACACCTAACCAAGTTTTTGCAGTCAATGGACTGTCTAAAGGTCAAACAGTTGAACTAACATGCTTAGTCGAAACTGATAATGCTAATGGGTGTGATGAGCACTTCTGGTCTGCCCCGATTGACAATGCAGACGAAACAGTAGGTCTATCTAAGAAGACCTCTTGGAGAGTTAAAGGGAGGTATGTTGCTGAACCTTTAAATAAGGTTAACACCACCTATGAAAAGGGAAGTTCCGGTGGAACCAAAGACAATCTCACCAGTAACTCCTCGGTTCAAGAAAACACTCCTGTGTGAAAATCAAGGGCAAAAGCGAATGTTCATAAATCTGCTGAACAGTTCGCATCACAAAAACGTCAACGAAACACAAGATACAACAAAAATCTGCAGTAACGAAAGCAGTTTTAGAAGTCAAGAAATCCAAAACTACGTTCACCATGAAAAGCGTTTCAATCCTAAAACGAACGTTGAATCATATGCTAATTCTAAAAGCCAAAAATTCTCTTCAAACGCTAATCCAAAAGGCTTCTCATCTCGTAAGTCTCACAGCCCTCAGAATACAATACATACAATTCATCACCGATCCTCTGTCTCCAAACCATCATATTCTTCAAACCGTAAGTATTCTCCCAAAACCACCTTCGTCTCCAAATCTAGAGCTTCGCACTCTTCCACCTCCTCGCGGCACGATAAAGGGAAGATGAAGATAGTTTCAGAGTCCCACACTCCTTTTAGATGAAAGGAGGAAGAGCGAAAGTTTGTTAAAAATCAAATTAAAAACAAAAAAACAAAAACAAACGAACATGAAAGAAGCGAACAAGAAAGATAATCGTATCAAAGTTCTCACAATAAAGAAGAAAGACCAAACCACCTTAATAAAACGAACTTTTATGGTTGATCTCTCTATTGCTTATCCTGTTGTTGTAAAAGGCTCACAAGGACCCAAACACCTTTGTGTTCCTAAATCTGCTTAATTTTTGCAGGTTATACGTGACGAACAGTTCGACACTGAGTGGTATATCGACAGTGGCTGTTCGTGTCACATGACAAGAAGAAGAGAGGAGTTGAGAGAATACAGGGAACTGAAGGATGGTGGTCTTGTGAAGTTTGGCAACAATGCACTTGAGGAAATCAAAGGGTATGGCATGATAACGAATGGCGAATTCTCAATTTGGAAAGTGTCATATGTTGAAGGACTGCATCACAACTTAATAAGTGATTCACAGTTGGTTGTTGGTACTGGGTTAAAGGTCTCGTTTGACGATGAAGGATCTGAAATTACTGAAAAGAAGTCTAAAATAGTGCTGCTTAAATCAAAACGCAAAGGCAAGATGTATCCATTGAATATCAATCCGATACGAGGGAAGCCTTCTATCTATCTACTCACTAAAGTTGCTTTAGACGATAGTTGGTTGTGGCATAGGAGACTTTCGCACCTCAACTTCAAAGATATCAACAAGCTAGTTCTTGGTGATCATGTGCGAGGTCTTCCTCTCTTGAAATATGACAATGATCACCTCTGCGCTGCCTGCGAAATGGGGATGCAAAGCAAGAAAAGTCATCCAACTAAAGTGAACACAAAGGTTCTTGAGCCACTCGAACTACTTCACATCGATCTTTGTGGACCATCTGCAATCGAAAGCATCGGCGGTAACAAATATATTCTCATTATTGTAGATGATTTTACACATTTCACTTGGGTGTTCTTTCTTAAGCAGAAATCTGAAACAACTTCTAAGCTCCAAGACTTTATCAAGCAGATTGAGTTACAGCTACGAAAGCTGGTTCGCAATGTTCGAAGCGATAATGGCCTGGAATTTAAGAACCAAGCGTTCGATGCTTTTCTCACTAATAAGGGAGTATCTTACAATTTTTATGTTCCCTATACTCCACAAGAAAATAGGGTCGTTGAAAGACGAAACCGTTCGTTGTGTGAAGCAGCCAGGACCATGCTTTCGTTCGTATCACTGCCTCTTTACTTCTGGGCTGATGTCGTTGCGACCGCTTGCTTTACACAAAACAGATCGCTTCTCAATAAAAGATTTGTTGTCACTCCCTATGAAATTATCAATAAGCGAAAGCCTAATGTCAAGTTCTTCCATGTTTTCGGTTCTAGGTGTTTCATTTTCTATTCAAAGGAAAAACGGAATAAGTTTGATGCAAAGGCTGATAAAGGCATTTTTCTGGGATATTCGCTTAAGTCGAAAGAATATAGGGTTCTAAACAAACGATCCAAAAAGATTGAAGAAACCTATTATGTTACGTTCGATGACAATTTCTTAAAGAAGACAAAAGGGAATGATAGTCAAGCTGAAGAGATCTTTCCTCAAACGAACCAGGCGACCATTCCCTTGGCCAATCTTTATGAAGAATTCATGCTTTTATTTGACGAACCAGAGAAGGCCATCACTTCTGAAGCAAAGGCAGCTGATAATAAGATTGATGAATTGGAGAAGATGATTGATGATGCTGCAAAAGACATGCACAATCAGCCATCACCAACGAACATGCCTCAAGCCACGAGCACTTTAATCCAGGGGAGAACTCTAACTCCAATGCAATTCCTCAGAGGGGGCAACCTACTCCACAAGAAACGAACACTCCACCACCGGAGGAGGGTTACACTTCGTCTCTTTCTCTTGATCCACCCACTGATTCGAATGACTCTCTTCCCACAGTGTCTCTTGAACCTCCACTCGCAGGAGATACTTTAATTCCTGAAGAAGAGGACCACTCGTCATTTGAGGGGAGAATAAGGATGTGAATGACGATTCAGATGTTCAATCTGAATTCGAACACGTGAATGCTGAAATAGATCCATTTTCTGATCCAAATTACCCTCCGCTAACAAAATGGACCAAAGATCATCCAAAAACACAAGTGATTGGTGAATCATCTGCAGGAGTTCTTACAAGATCTCAACTAAAAGCGAAACAGACTTTCCTATTCTCTCAAGTGGAATACTGCATGTTTAATTCGTTCGTCTCAGATATTGAACCTAAAACTGTCAATACTGCTCTTGATCACTCTGATTGGGTACAGGCAATGCAAGACAAGCACAATGAGTTCGAAAGAAATAAGGTTTGGAGATTGATTCCCACTCCAAAGGATGCATCTGTGGTTGGTCTGAAATGGGTGCTTCACAACAAAATGGACAAAGAAGGCAATGTCATAAGGAACAAAGAGAGACTCGTAGTTAAGGGATACTATCAGGAAGAAGGCATCGATTATGAAGAAACCTTTGCTCCTGTCGCAAGGTTGGAATCTGTTTGCATCTTCTTGGCATATGCAGCGCACAAGAACTTCGAATTATTTCAAATGGATGTAAAGTGTGCTTTCTTAAATGGAGAATTAGAAGAGACCGTATACATGGAACAACCACCAAGTTTTGTGAATGAGAAGTACCCCGATCACTGCTATATATTGGACAAGGAAGTCTATGGTCTGAAGCAAGCTCCAAGAGCCTGGTATGAAACTCTTACTCGCTTCCTTAAAATGTCTAAATTTAAACAAGGTTCAGTTGACCCAACCTTCTTTCGCAAGAAAGAGGGTGACCACTTAATGATCGTCCAAATTTATGTTGATGACATCATATTTGGCTCTACAAATCCTAGCTTAACAGCTGAATTCAGAAAGTTGATGGAAACTAAATTTGAGATGAGTTTTATGGGTCCGATTCACTTTTCCTTAGCTGAATATAAGACAGGGACCAGAAGGCATTTTCATAAATCAAGAAGCATACACGAATACCTTACTGTCTAAGTTCGGCATGACTGGAGACTCCAAAGTGAAGGTTCCAATGGCATTCGGAACGAAACTAACACCATCTCTGGAAAATTCGGTTGTTGATATGACTCTTTATCGCCAAATGATAGGGTCTCTAATATATCTAACAGCCAGTAGACCAGATATTATGTTTTCCGTTTGTTATTGTGCTAGGTTTCAAGATAATCCACGTGAACCTCATATGGTGGCAGTTAAGAATATCTTTAGATATCCGAAACAAACCACTTCACTCGGTATATGGTATCCTGCGAAATCAGGTTTCTTCGTCCAAGCGTTTTCAGATGCTGATCTTAGAGGATGTGGGTTAGACAGAAAAAGCACAACTGGAGGATACCAATTTCTTGACGGCAAGCTTGTCAATTGGCAGTCTAAAAAGCAAACATGCGTCTCGTTGTCAACAGCCGAAGTTGAGTACATTGCTGCTGCATCTTGTACTTCTGAGGTCATATGGATTCAGAGTCAATTACGATACTATGGCCAGAACATGAACCGAATCCCACTCTATTGCGACTCCAAAAGCGCAATTCGCATCTGTCATAACCCAGTGCAGCACTCAAAGACGAAACACATAGCACTGAGGTATCATTTCATCAAGGATCATGTAGAAGATGGAAATGTTGAGATTCATTTCGCTCGATCCGCAGACCAATTGGTTGACATATTCACGAAAGCCTTTACGGAAGCATCCTTTAATAGAATACTCCAAGGACTGGGAATGATGGAAGCTGAGTCAGTTCCAAAACCACTTTCGCCTATGAAGTAGCCCTTTTACTTTCAGGTTACCTGTTCGCTTTCGCTTTTAATCTTTTTGACAAGCGAAATAGAATGAACGCTCGCTCTATTTCGTTTTCCAATTTTTTCGGTACTCGAACTGAGACGAACGTTCGCCCTATCTCGCGCCAATTTTTCTAAAGCGAACTCTCGTGGTCTGATCTTTTTGTACATTTTGTATATTAGGCTTTCTCGTTTCGTTTTATCTTTTCCTAAAGCTTTCAAAAAATACATAAAAATTTTGATTTGTTTATGTTTTTCCTTCCAAATTTAAAATCCAAAAATATTTTATTTTTGTTTTGTTATCTCTCTTTTCAGAAATTATCAAAATCCAAAAGTATTTTTTTAAGTAACATTGCAGGTTAGATTGCCAAAGCGAATGTTGGGGCAGGTATAATTTCCATATCTTTGTACTAGCTAAGTGTCCCTAGAAGCATGCTGCTGCATGTTGACCAAAGCCTCAACAGTCCCAATATGAAGCCTTAATGAACCGAATCTACCCTTCGTTTCTTCCAAACTAGGCTGTTAATCCACATTAGTCACGAGCTACCTTACTCTTCTCATCTTGAGTTAAGAGTTATCTGCTTGGTCTCATTCCCATAGCAGAGGTACATTTTCTTCTCTGGAGCCACCTTCAATTTTCTCCATTTGCCTTCACACTCATAAAAGTAACCCTTGAGACTCTCAGCTATACCACTGAGGTTTATGGTTACAAAACATCTGTGTTAATGATCTTAGCTTCGTTCACCACGAACTGAGTGAAACCCAATATCCAACACACATAAATGAATTGATGGTGAACAATTAAAAAGTTCTACCTCTCACCATGGAATTGACGTAACTCCACCTTTGTGGATTGTACCACGAAATTTCTTTTCTTTTTGCGTGATCTTTATGAATTGTTCTAAAACCAAGACTTTTCTACCCATAAGATCCAGTTTTTTTTTTTGAGATTTCTAAAATCATCCATTCACTGCAATAATATCAAACCTACTTGTAGATATGGCTACACCGGTCACACAATTACTTCATCCAACTTTCGTTCTTATGCTAAGTTTCGTAGTTTGGGTTGAAGATTAAACCACCTTTTCAAGCCTAACTTCAAAAGATGCCTTTCATTGTTTCTTAACAAACAAATGATCGGACTTCAACGGGAAACCACACAGACACTTCTTAATCTCTCTTGACTTAGAAGGAAGAGATTCGTGCCTGGGATCCACTGTTTCATGACATCACTTAAATCCCACAATTCTCATTTGCTTTAATTCTTTATCTTTGGCACACTCTTGCACGAAGATCTTTATGATTTTCCAAAAGTCTAGTTTGTCACTCTTATGCCATTTTTCAGTTTCGCAGATTCGTTAATACATGCATTTATGAAGTTTGTTTCTCAAAAGTAAAAGGGAATTATATCTTTAAAAGAAATCAAGGAATCTGCTACGTTGGGGATTGAAGTTGCTGACGCGGCAATTGAAGATAAGATTTTCAAAATAAAGGCGTGTGGAATTTTAAACGGTTCCATTCCTCACGCCGCCTGATGTCACTTGACACCATATCAGCTGCTACAGTTGTCACATCCTACTTTTACAGGCGCCAAATCAGGGATCGTCACGCAATCGTCGCTTGATTTTCTCTTTCACTATAAAAGGGTTTTCAATCCACGATTCAGACTTTACCACTTTTAAAGCTTTTACGAACCCTAAAAGGGGATTTCTCTCACAACTTTTCATCTTCTTCTCCGACCTGCAACAATGGCTGACTCTTCCTCAATTCAAGTACAATCTGCTCAGTCATCTCTTCTCACGATCAAACAGAATCAAAACTTGGTTCTCGATTTGGCTCCATTCAAATACGATGCATACATGTTGCCGATTGTCGAATGTTTGAAGTACTCGTCGTTGGTCACTGCCCTAACCAAGTTCGAGAGTGTTCCGATGTCACTGATGTCAAAAGCTTATTCTTCAGCATCCTATGTCAAGGAGGAGGAACGGATAACCTTTGAGATACTTGACAAGAAGTCTTCCATCACGAAGGCTAGGTTTTGCTCTCTTCTAGGGCTTCCTATAACGATTCAATGGTCAATCTGGAGTCGATCTCCACTGCTCAAATCTCCGACATGTTCTATCAGATGGGGTACATCGAACTCATCACCTCCATCACTAAGTTCAAGAAGTCGAACCTTCCTCTCCAGTGGAATGGCCTATTTACCCTTCTCTTCAAAGCCTTTTCTTAACGTGTAACTAGTTCGTACTGCGCCGGTAAGTCCTTCATGACGACCATCTATGGCCTCTACCATGGGCTCAACCTTGATTATGGCTTTGTTTTATGGGCTCAACTGGTGCAAAGCACAAACTCCACTACTCGACACAGCGAGATTTCCTGTGGTCGATTTTGTACCATCGTTGTACAACGTGCAATGGAGAAGTTCAACATTCAAGTCATGGCAAATTCTTTGATGTCATCGATTGTAACCTTTCACACTACCAAGATAATCGTTGCTGATACTTCCAAGTTTTCTTTTGTGGGTTCAATTCCTGAATCTATGTATAGGTGCGTGTCTGGGGCAAGCAAAATCATTGGGGAATACAAGAAGAATCCAGGTTCAGGACCCAGGGTCATCACTCCTTAGATGCAGCTTACTCTCGATGCATCGGATAAAGTCAAGAAAGGGGGCAAACCGAAGCAACCAAAAGAGGGTCCATCTGCTAACCCTCCGACTCCCAAAAAGCGAAAGACTAAAGACAAATCTTCCAAGCCAGCTCCCTCTTCTCCAAAACCAAAAAGAGTCAAGAAGTCAGTTCGTAAAGCTCGCATTCCTTCCTCATCTTCATCAAGCGAATCTGATGATGAAAATCGAGGCGAATCTGAGGATGATGTCAACCGCAATGATCAGGGGGTAAATTTCTCTAATCCACCATCTCCTACTTCCACATCTATTCCTATAACGATTGCTCCTTGCCCACCTCCTATTACTACTCAACCACCTACTTCCATTCCTTTTCAATCACCTATCTTCACTGAAACCACTACCACTACAACTACCACTATAAGCGAACCTCCTGTCAATGTCAACATATCTGATGTGGGAGCATAGACTTCAGGTTTTGCAACTACTTCTACCACACCTTCCCTTTCTCCTCAACCTCAACATGATTCCAACAATTTTATTCGATGTTGATGGACTAGATTTTGACACATTCCATTATAGTCCATTCTCTGTCCAAGGAGAGAGTGATGATGATGTCCCTATCACTCAAAAGCATCTCAAAGATCTACACGCCAAGCTGGATACTCTTATTGCATCTTCTACTGCCTCCTCCATCCAAGCATATTCTGAAGCGGCGGTTAAGAGTATGTTTGATACTCTTGTAAAGGAACATGCAGCCACTCTCGAAAAAGCAAACCAGGCAGTTGCTGATTCTACTTCTTCATGTAAACAAGCGACCGTAAAAGTCGATAAACAAATCCCAGAAACAAAGACCTTTATGACAGAGCTCCAAACCGCAGCTCAAACGAATTCTTCCAAAGCAAATGATGAGGTTTCCAAATTAACCACTTCGCTTCGCACTGAACGGGAGAAACTGGAGCAAATTCGTACAAGTATCTCTGCTAATAACACAGCGTTTCACACTTCTATGTCTTCAAGGCTTACTTCACTCCAAGACGATCTGGCTCTAGAAAATAAAGTGAGGGACGAACTTGCTCTTCGCACCACTCAACTCCGAACTCAAACTGTCAAGCTCAAGCAAGCGAACAAAGAAATCGAGGAGCTCAAGTCTGAACGAACAGTAATGAAAACGTGCATCGGAGATGTCAATTCGCTACTCTCAAATCTTCTTAAGGCACATGATTCCATTCTGACCATTAGTGTTCGCAGACACTTGGCAGATAAACTCCGTCCTACTTTCGCTATTCATAACAGACTGGAAGGTGTTTTTGAGGCAAATGTCCCTCTGAAACAAGGGGGAGAAGCTGAGAAAGTTCAATCTACAAAGGCAGGGGAATCATCAAAGCGAAACGAACCGAAGGATAATGTAGCTTCGAGTTCAAAGGGAAAAGATCCAATGGTTGATGTTGATGAAGATAGTGAAGAAGATCAAATAAAGCGAAAGGCTCGTGATCATGAGTTAAACGAAAATGCTCGCATTGTGAGAGAAGCCGAAGAGAAGGAAAGAAGAGAAAAAGAAGCTCACGACGCTCTGGAGAGCAGAAAAACACTCTTTCCATTGTGGACGTTGGAGCGAATGTTGCATGAGGTAGTTGAATTCCCAAGTGTTCACTGGTTGGAGCCAACTGCTTCTTTTGAATTATAAAAAATGAAGGATTCCCAATTCGACATGCCAATAACACTTAAAGCCTTCGTTTTTCATTGCTTCGATTCAATTGCAACAGTTCCTTCTCCTGATGTGAAAGTAGATAAAGCCGTAATTGACTTTTATCTCGCTTATGCTAAACCTCAATATCTGACCTGGAGTGCTCAGAAATTAACAACAGTCAAAGTCACAGGACCGATCGCTACAGGAAGCTTTGTGAATGCGAAGTTCAAGGCAACAATAGGCCCAGCTAATGTTATACATGAATTCACTCTTGCTGGTTTACCCAATCTTAATCCTCATGATTGGATTATGTTGCTCAACCTCCTGTTGACTGAAGAGCGAAAATATGAACCCATTCTAGCTCACCTAAATCGAATGTTGGTTTCATATATATATGAAGTGGCAAAGCTTGATGTTGAAATTGTTGGTGTTCTGAAATGAAATCCTACTGTCAAACTGACTGGAAAAGCCAGTAACATGAGCGAAATACGTATGGGTAAGACTAATACAGATTACATGACTGATGTTTCACCATGGGACTGATACTCCTGGAGCTTACCAAAAATGTCTCTTCGCTTTACCAAACAAACACTTGTTCTCCACCATCTGCTTAGAACACATTTTGGAGATCATTAACAAGTGTAGCTTGAATGATGTTGCTGCAAAGAAGAACCTCAACGATATGATTCGGTGGTATATCGCCTTTCGCAGAACTCTTCTCGTTGTGATACCCAAACTCTTCAAGACCGTTAAGAAGACTCAGCAGTGAAGCATCTCTCGCCTCAATTGACGCAAAGGGGGAGATTGTTGGGTATTAGGTGTTGCGTCATTAGGCTTACAATATTTAGTCCAACATGTACACGGTTTTGGGCCTGTCCATCCGTCTCATTTATTAGGGTTGATGTATATACAGTGCATGCATGCACCGTAGGTCGTAAATGCTTTTGATCTCAAGTAATCTTTTGTAAACCCTAATCACGCCTCTACAGTAGAAGTTCTTTGTCGAGCTCTTATGAGGCTATGAAGCTTAATCATTCAACTTATTTGAATCATTGTCGTGTTCTTATTTACATACTGTTTTTGAATCTTGTCGATCATTAAGGGTTTTATCCCAACAATATGATTTGATTTATGAATCCGTGAATCGCATGCTTGTTAGGGCAAAGGATTTGCTCAGGATTTGCATGATAGAATGCTAGGAGAGATGCCCTTATATTCCTACTATATGAGTTTGTAGACTTACATGCTAGTATTGATTAGTCAGTGATAGGATGGCCTGTTTAGGTTATGCCTGTTTCGATTACTCGATGCTCGAATGTTGATTGCCTTGTGTTTTTAGGAGTTTCCATTAACCTCAGCTAACTAGTAAGCGATTATATTGAGTTACATATTATTGAGACTAAATAATTTTAGAAGGTTAGGTTTTAACTCTATTGCGCAACTCTTGTTTGAGTCGAACCGTTGTAGTGTGAGACTTTTCATTCGAAGAATTATCTGGTGTCGGGGATATGTAATTGTATTCATGAGCTAGTTAGAGGATGTTAGGGGGAGTTCCTTCTGTAGCTGATGGCGGGGAGTAGTGTGGTGGTTTCCCTAGGTACATCGGTCCTTTTCAGTTTTTTGACCTGGGTGGGCCGGGTTGCTTATCGCTTGGATCTTTCAAAGTTATTTAGTGAGATCCATAACACGTTTCATGTCTCTTAGTTACGGAAATATTTGGTGGATAGATTGGCCTAATATACGATGCCTTGTAGTCTAAGAGGAATTAGATGTTATACTAGATTTGAAATCTTTCTTGGTAGGAAGTGAGATTGATATGTCCTCTGTTTGGCTGTGATTTGGAGTGTTACTGCATGAATGCTGCTTTCTTTGTGCTTTATGGGACTCATGATGATGTGTGTTAACTATTAAGTGACTATGTTAATTCACATGTTGCATAGGTTAGATAATCTCAGAGTAACAGATCTGACCCTACTGTACAACTCACGTTTGAGTCTAACCGTTGTAAGGATGAGTCTTTTACTCGAAGGATTATCTAAGTTTTGTTGTATGTGATTGTATTCATGAAGTAGTTAACTAGCATTATCGGGAGTCCTTCAGCAGCTGATGATAGGATGAGGTCGGGAACCTAGGAGAGCCTAAGGTATTCTGTAGTGGATTCACTCGCGCTTTTTAGCGATGGGTATTCGTTTTAGAACGGGTGTATAAGAATGGATATGATGGATGTGGGTAGGAGTATTTACTTAGAGGATCTGATATGATTCTTGAGGAAAGTATGGATAGGTGTTGAAGGTAGTATTAGGCCCGTACTACCGAAAGCACAGGATCCATACTCGACTAGAGGAAAATTTGGGGGATTCTATGGAACTGGTTATGGAAGATGGCATGGTTTGGCACCATGATTCATTGAAGAGTATTTCCGCCCTTATCGGTTTACCAGGTAGGGTCGTCCATGTTGAGGTTGGGTCAGATGATTGTTTGGACCTTAGTGGCCATGTCTTTTGGGTTTCAATGGTGTAAACACATGAGAGGTAGTTGATTTTGAGGTCTAGAGGGCCTTGCTCAAATAGTGACAGTTGAATCGCAGGACTCAAGAAGGAAGCGATTGTGATGAATGGCTCGAGGATTACAGCCGAAGATTAAGTGATTGGCAGATGGATTGGGATGTCACTATCATCGACAGGGGTTATGTACTTCCATCTTTCCGTGGTCGGAGGAAAGGGAGAATAGACATGCGATTTTTAGAGATGGGATGTAGTCCCCACACGAGTCTAGAAGATTATGGTTTTCTTTGTTGACGTGTATGGCAGCGTAGGAATGCATAAAAGGTTTTTATGGTACGGTTGCCTTGAGATGAGATCAGGGTTCTGCTTTCTTGAATTTAGTTAAGGCAGATGCTAGTTGATTGTTTCAGGAACCAAGGGAAGTGAATCAGTAAGACCAACTTCTACTGTCTTTGATGTATCCTGACTAAGAGAATGATACTTCTTATCATTATGAGTAATGCTCGCGATGAATTGTTTGTTGGGGAATTAGGCGAGGTGTGTGGTAGTTCATTTGTTTCTAGATGCAGAATTGGTTTCATGAGTGGATATAATTATTGTTTCTGCATCTTCATGAGATTATGATATTAGAGGTGGTTATGATTAGGAGGTTTGCGAGGTTTCCATTTGAGATTCGGGATAACTTTGTGTTCGCTTGGTCCTTATCTGGAAGACCGATTTGAGATGTGGTATGTCTGCAACGTCATTTGGTGGTAGTTCGAACCCTGGGTGGGGGAGAACAAACTATTTTGGTTGAAGGGTCATTGTTATGTTTGATTTTATGATTTCAGAAGAATGGGTCTTCGGGATTTATGGTTCGGGTATGCGGAACTTTGTTTTAGGATTTGGTCAGGACGGAGGTGCAGAGCAGGTTATCATCAGATGTATATGTTAAGGAATGCAAGATTCCTCTTCGCGGCAAGAATATGTTGGATAAAGATATTGTTGTAGCCAATGGTTCCTTTCAGAATGTCGTTGAATAAATCAAGAGGTGTTTGGGACGCTCAGGTTGAGCATCGAGTACTGAGGGATTCCTCAACTCGATGTATAGATTGCAATCCATGTTCTAGGGTGGGCAGTATTGATCGGTAAATCAACTTTAGAGTTTGGTATATTTAGTCTCACATGGGTTTTGTTCAATTAATGTATTGGGTTAGTTGTCAATGCATTCTCGATCGTTGGTCTTTTCGTTCATCGTCAACGGTGGAGGTTCTTTGAAAGTTTCAAGTTGTGTCAGTTGAAGATCAATGGATGCGTCAACCTATCGTCAAGTTCCGTATGTTTTATATTTTATTTGGTTTCTGGGTATGTCTACCCTCAATTGTGGTGTGGGATTTCGCTGCATAGCAGGTTCAGGTTTTCTCAGTCTTTCTAGATCACCTTGGGAGTTTTCTCGAGCTAGTCGTGTATTGGTGGAACCTGTTCAGTTTCAATCAATGTGTGGACTCTTGTATCGATCATTCATGAGGATGTTTCCGTTATCAGTTGGGGTTCATCTAGTTTTGCGTTGATATCACTATGTGTTGTGAAAGGAATTGTACGTGATAGAAGAGTATGGACCATGTTGTGTTCAAATAGCATTGAGAGGGACGTTGTTTGGGTTCCTGCAAGTCGGTGGACTGATGGTTTGGTATCTTTAGGTCCCTGTGGTACTGGTCGCGGGTCTTCAGGCTACGGATATGATGACGGCAAGATCGGTTTGGTATCGTGAGCTTATCCTTTAGGGGATAGCAGGTATCACGATGTATTGTGAACCAGTGGTTGTATGAATTATATGGGTAAATCCCGATAGTCTTTTGTTTGAGACTCTTAGGTCTCGGATCATTAGCTTTCTTGGCTTATTTAGGTGTTAGTGCATTTTGGGAGTCGGGAGATTCGGTGACCAGTTGGGTTGGATCATGAGGGCAGCTAAAGGTTGTTAGGAATGATAGTTGTGCACCAGTAGCCGCTTGCAGAGTGTTTGAATTGTGAACTTTGGTTGCTTGAGGTCAGTCTATCAGGAGTTCGGTTACCAATATTGGGCATCGGTTATGGAATCTCAAGCCATGAAGTACATTGTGAATGTCTCGAACGATTCGTCAGGTGGGGGTACACCTGAGCTGACATGGTATTTGGATGCGGCGTGAGAATTTTTGGATTAACCATCCTTATGCTTGTGGGATCAGTAGGTTGGTGATGACTTGTCAGGACGTCAAGCGCATATTTGAGGTTGTTAGGCGCAACCTTCGAATTGGGGATTTGGTGTAATCTAGTATCGGTATATTTTGAGCATTCCTTTTGCATAGTAGAATGGTATTCCTAGTCAGGTACTAGGGGGTGGGTGCGATGAATGGATGATAAATAGTCCTAGGGAATAATCTTCTAGGGTTTTAATTGATGGGTTCATGTTTTCGGGAAGTTCCTGCTTCGAGTGGTTATCGTTGTGTTATGAGGTCTTCCAGTTAGCAAGAGTAAGGTAGTTGTTTCATTTCTCAGGCAGGGCAGCTGGGCTTCCTTCTTTTGGCCTGAGGACAAAGTGTTAAGGTTCATTCTTTCGGAGGTATAAGAAATTTCTGCCAAGTCAGTGCCTGGAGGCAGGTTTGGGTGGTGGTCATCAGTATGGGATGATTCTTCAGTCTTAATCAGAATTCAGGAAGTTTGCGTAGGATCGACTAACGGCAGAGGAAGTAGTAAGGAATGATTTTGAGGACGAAATCTAATTTAAGTGGGGGAGAGTTGTAACACCCTGTTTCGAATCATTTCATAAATCGGGGCCATGACCCGAAGACCGGTTATCATAAGGCTTAGGGCCTTTAGGAAAGAGACATAGACCCCTTTGAGTGTGGATAATGTAGGTTAGATGATCTGGGAGTTCGACTTGTGTTTTGGACCCCAAGGTGTAACACTCATAAAAATCATGCCAAATTTAAACTTTTTAAAACGTTTCAAAACCCATGATTATTACAAAACTTGTTTTTCAAAATAGTATAATGTCAGAGTATCCCAGAATCAAATCATAAAATAATGAAATATGAGGAGCTGTACTATCACGCCTTCGCCTTCCCATGATCATCAGAAGTACCTGAAACAATAATCGATAAATGTAAGCTCGAAGGCTTAGTGAGTTACCCCCAAAATACCAACGCCATAAAACATATCAATAACATATAAGCAAATAGCATGCATAATGAGCCTTCAGCCTGACTGGACAACCTCACAGGCCTTCAACCTATATGGACCGCTCTCCGAGCCTTCGGCACGTCTGGACCGCCTCGTAGGGCCTACAGCCTATCCGGACTGCTCGTCGAGCCTTCGGTCTGACTAACATGCCCTTCTGGGCATGTAGTCTATCCAGACCGCCCTGGGTATATTGGCCTTCAGCACAAAGCAGGACCGCCTCAACCCAACCCCCAATCAAACAAACATGTGCACATAAATATCATACGCTAGCATATATATATATATATATATATATATATATATATATATATATATATATATATATATATATATATATATATATATATATATATATATATATATAACAGTCAAACCAATCTAACAGATCACCATCAAATCAACATCCTATAACCAGTATACAGACCTAACAGGTCACTAACATAACATCATCCTATATACCAGGATACCGACCTAACCAGGTCACTAAGCATATCACCATCCTAACTACCAGGATGTAATCAATAAGCATATCATGCAATAAACCCAGATGCAAATCCGATAAGGGTCGGCATTGGTGCCTTAGACCCTGTTGATATAGTGAGGAGAACTCACCTCACAAGTAGCTCGAAATGATAAAGTCAACTCCACCAAATGCAACTCCAAATCCAACACCTACATCCACCGATGACTCACTTCCATAAATTCCCAAATTACCAAAATACCCCCATAGGTCAACTGGTCAACCCTTGGTCCAAGTCAAAGTTAACGGTCAAGTCAACAGTCCATGTTGACCCAACTCGTCGAGTGCAGCTAGAACCTCGTCGAGTTCCTTAAGAACTCAGAAAGTTATAAAACCCTCACTTCCATAAATTCCCAAATTACCAAAATACCCCCATAGGTCAACTGGTCAACCCTTGGTCCAAGTCAAAGTTAACGGTCAAGTCAACAGTCCATGTTGACCCAACTCGTCGAGTGCAGCTAGAACCTCGTCGAGTTCCTTAAGAACTCAGAAAGTTATAAAACCCTCACTGAATCGTTGAGTTTCCGACCAACTCGTCGAGTCCATGCATGTCCAGAAGTCGGGGAAAACCCTAACTGACTCGTCGAGTCCTCTTACTGACTCGCCGAGTCCATGCAGAAACCAAACAACGGGAAACCCTTCCCAACTCGTCGAGTCGGCTTATCCGACTCGTCAAGTTCATACAGTCCATTTCTTGTCCAGATGATTTTGAGCCACTCCAAAGCTCTAATTGGTAGATCTAGCCTCCTAGGGCCTAGTTATCACGTAAAGTTGCAAAATTTACATGCATGCAAGGTCTTAAGAGCCAAAACTAAGCTAAAGAAGAAGCTTAAGGCAAAGAGAAGGCCATAGTTTGACAAAGACTGAGAGTTTATGACAATAAGGGGCTAAAGGAGTCCAGTTCTGAAGTTGTAACCTCATATATTGCCCCAAAACCGGAAATACCACAACAATACACCAAAAAGGGTTCTAAACCCATGAATGAAGAGATCTAGCTAATGGAGAGCCAAGGTAACGACTTGTTACCTTCAATGTGATGCTAAAATGGAGTAGAGTTCAGATCTACAACTTCTCCTTGTTCCAAGCTTCTTGAACTTCAAGTTCTTCTCACCAAGATCCACCTTCCAAGCTTAAAACACACAAATATGGAGAGTAAACACGATTTAGGGTTTATGGGCTCAAGGGAGGCTGTAAGGGAGGCTAATGACCCTTTAAATAGGATGCAAAACCCTAGAAATTAGGGTTTTTTCCTCCAGCTCTAACTCGTCGATTTGTATCCTCCAACTTGTCGAGTTGGTCAATTAAGACACGCAGCCAAATTCATTCCTACTCGACGAGTCAGGGCATCCAACTCGTCGAGTAGACCTTTCAAAATGAATATAAGGCTGAAAAGTTTATTCCTGAGATTCGGGGTGTTCCACAAGGGTATATCGGTAAAGTGGCAGTTCGGGCCTTTTATGGATTTTGGATTTTAGTTCGGAAATTTTTATGGCAAGGGGGAGTTGATAAGTGTAGAGCTTCTCATTACCTTTCTGTGGATATAAGGACCGTCGAAATCATATTTAAAATGAAGAAGTTATGGCTTTCGGAAGTTTGGTGGCTTCAAGTCTAAGCCTGGTATGATGAGCGTACATGGGTAGTACGATGGGCGTACTAGGCAGGAGGATCGCGGGCACCTTATAGAGTATGTTGGGCGTATTGGGAGTATGCAGGACATACTCCAGCTTCATGAGAACCCTAATTTAGGGTCTTGGACATTGTTTAATGATCTTAACTCAACTCCAATCCCTCTTATGTTCAGCCTCCACCCCATTAAACCCTAGATTCGAAACACTATCTTTCATTTTAGCATTTTTGAGGTTTTAGTGTGATTTTGGTGTGCCTTGGAGAAAAATGAGTTCTTGTTGGAAGCATTGCTTGGCTTGGAGCTTGTGGATCCAAGCTCTAATCATCTTCATCAACTCCCAGGAGGTATAAAGTTTCTAACTTGATGACTCTATGTGTTAGATCTAGTCTAGGGTATGTATTGGGTTTATTTTGGTCCTTGGAGTCATCCTTGTGAGTATGAACTACTTCAAGAGCTTAGAATGTTAGATCTTAGCACTTATAAGGTTGTGGGTGCATAAAAATGTCATCTTGATAGGTTTGGGTGAGTCGTGATTAAGTTGGTATTCATATTATGAGTTTAGAAGGATAAAAACGGGTTTTAGGTCCCATTAAGGCATGTAAGGGAGTAAAGTTGGCAACTTTATGGTTTAAGACCTTATATAGGGATCTGATCTGTGTTTAGACCACTTGACTTAACCCAATAAGAGCTTAATATGGATTTTTGGGCCTCTGATGAGTACGATGGGTGTACGTAGGAGTACGCTCGGCGTAATGCTTGTATTATGCATCGACTGCTTGTACGCGGTGCTTTGGGGTGAGTACGCGGGGCGTACGTTTCTGGTGCGCATGGCGTACTCCCCTGGGTGTCTATTTTGGGCCTTTTAGGGTTTGGGCCTTGTTGGGCCATTGGACTTCTGACTTTGGGCCATGGATAGATTATGAGCTTTCTTGGAATTAAGTCCATGATGGTTTTTGGGCCCAATTAGAAAGTTGGGCCATATTGGGCCTTGGGATGCCATTTAGGAAATTGGGCTTGTCGAGCAAGTGGGTTGGGCCTTGGTTTTGGGCCAATTAAGAAAAGGGTAAAATGGTATTTTACCATGGATATTGAACAAGTAATTTAGATTCTTGATTATGGGTAGAGATCCAATTATTATATGGATATTATTTGATAGTGCTAGCGCGTGGGGATTCATTATGATTAGGATGCTAGATGTTTGCATGACTCTGTATGTATGTCTTCTGATATGTTTACAGGGCGGGGTTGTTGGATATAGTGTCTAAGTCCATAACTTTATTTGGTATGTACTTGACCCGACCCGGCATGGTCCATTTGGGTTGCATGGCATTGCAATACTTGGATAGACTAAATGAGAGAAAGGACACTTGTGGTTATTAATATATTATAAGTTCTAATATATTAATAATAGTATTATTTAATTAGTGTTGATCAAATATTAATCTAGTATTAATTTGGTGATCAAAGTGATACTAATTAAATACAAAGGGTTGATTATGACAATCATCAATTCTTTTATGGTGGATTAATGATCCATGGTTTATGGGTTTGGTTGTAACCATATGGAGCTCCATGGATAGTCCATGGGAGTTACAAACCCATGGGTCATGAGAAATCAAGAGTCATGAAAATTAAGAGTATTCATGTGAAAACCCTAATTGTGACTACACTATAAAAGGAACCCTTTGGCTAGTAAAATTGGGACCTAGTGTTTCTAGAGAGGGCATAACCGATTTTCAAGTGTAAGAAGCATTCTCTCAAGTTATTCCAAGTTTTGTGGTGTTGTGTGAAGCATTTCAGGCACAACATTTGGGGTGCTAGGCTCACAAAGTCTTAAAGGAATCCAAGCAACAACAAGGTATGTATTTCTACTAGTTTTATGTTTTATGAAATCCCCATGCCATGCTAGTTAGGAAATAACATTGTAAAAGAAATTTGCATGTATATAGAGAAAACATAGATTCAAGGTTATTAGGGTTGCATGTACACTTAGGAAGTGTTAGAATGCTCAAAACTCATCAGTGGTATCAGAGCCTAGGATTGTTTTCTGTATACTTGATGCAAAACTGCTTAAAAATCGAAAATTTTGCACTCTGACGACTGGACTCGCCGAGTCCATGGGGAGGACTCGCCGAGTCCATGAACAAATTCATCCTACTCGTCGAGTAGGATAATGCACTCGGCGAGTAGGAGCGTGCTGGGCAGTTTTCCGAGTTTTGTTGCTGGAAATGGATTAAAATCATTATCTCAATCTGTTTTGGACTTGTAAAATCTGTTTTTCAAAATGATAATGATTATGTTAACCCATTTTACATGACTTTTATCAATTTTCAAGTATTGTATATGTTTATATGATTTCTTGAAATTACTTGACATGAATTTGTGTTCTTATGAGTTTTAGAAGATCATAGGAATTATGTGTAACCTCCATGTGTGTTTAATTCATGATCTTAATGGCAATGATGGTGTCCATAACTTGTCCTCAAGTTATGGATAACCAAAAGTCACTTCTTTAAATTGTGATTAAAGAACTAAAGAGGTTTCATAAAATGAAGAGTCTTCATTTTTATGAACCATTAAAACTCATAAGTTACAAATTGAAGAGACTTGGAATAGTTTCAAATCATGCCCTCAAGTTTTGGAATTTGAAAAGTCTTACACTTTAATACTTTAATTCCAAATTAAACCTTAGTTTTTTTAAAAGGTTTAAAAATCAACACTTATACTATTATTATAATTTTATTATATAGATATGTATAAGACTATGTCACACTTACCGCAAGTAGGCCTCATTCACGAAGCCGTTCTATAAGGGGGGTATAAGGTTGTTGCCTATAAAATGGCGACTTAATGGGTGTCAACTCTCACCCACCGCTTCCTTGACTGGTGGAGGGTCGTTAGCCGAACGGGTAGGATACGACTTTAAATTCTCATTAAAAGTATAATGAATTATAAAGTAACTATACATTATAAATTCCCAATCTTAGTTACTTTAGGAAAATGTGAAATTGGTGCTAGCCCATAAAATTACACTTTGTACCTTACCAAGTCGTTAGTGGAGCGTGTGTGGTTAACCGGCACACTAACATGGACTAGTAAGAGTGGCAAAGGGTAACTTGACTTTATTATAGATCGGTGGAGCGTGTGTGGTTAACCGGCACATCGATTAGGTAATATTGTTGAGGGTACCAAGTCAATTTGTATGGTTATTCACACCTTGTTTGTGATCCTCGGCATCCCAGTCGCAAACTTGAGAGGGCACAATCGAGATTCAAACATGCCATTGAAAAGTTCAATGTATCTCAAAAGATCTAGGAGTTTCAAAACCAATAAAACCTAATAATAAAATATTTCGTTCTTATGGTGGAAATTGGTAAATCGTCATTTACCTACCTTCAAATATTTTATAGTATGGATTACGGCATCCCTCTTCCAACTATAAATAGTTTGTTGGATCCTAGCCTTAATATTTCATTTGGGTGAATTATTAAGGATTCCTAATCTAATGAAACTTGTCTTTCTTTCCTTTCAGATGTCTTCCAACAATGCTTCTGGCTCAAACCCAACAGGCTCCTTTTCCCTTATGAACTTGTGTGGTAAGGTCATCTTTGATGGATCCAATTTCAATGAGTGGATCAGAAACATCAGAATGATTACCCGCTATGAGGACAAAGAATATGTCCTTGATAGGGAGCTTAAGGTTGTGAATGAAGCCACTGCTACTCCTGAAGAGTTTGCGGAGTTTGTTTCACATGAAAAGGATGCTACTAAAGTAGCATGCATCATGATGGCCACCATGACTCCTGAACTTCAAAAATCCTATGAAGATTTCTACCCCTATGAGATGCACCTGGATCTGATGGAAAGGTACCATCAGAGAGCGCGTCAGGAGAGGTATGAAATCATCTCCTCCATGATAACCGCAAGGATAAAGTATGGTGAACCCATCACCGGTCACTTGCAGAAGATGCAAAGGTTCGTTGACCGGTTATTGAAGCTTAATGTGGACTTTCCTGAAGAAATGGCGATTGATATCATTCTCCATTCCTTACCTCCAAGTTATGATCAGTTTCGTATGACGTATCATATGAACAAGGAGGAAGTCACACTGAGTAAACTTCAAGGACTTTTAAGGACAGCTGAAAATGGCCTTAAGAGTAAAGCGGTTGTTACTTCTACTTCTACTCCTTCAGCAACCCCTGTTCTTGCGATTGGGCAGGGAAAGGGTAAGAAGAGGAAAACCCCTTCGAAGGGTACCAAGGGTAAGCCCCTTGATGGTTCCTCTTCTAGTGGGACAAAGAAAGGTCCCATTACTCCTTCCTCAAACCCAAAGGAAGCACAATGCTTCTATTGTCAAGAAAAGGGGCACTGGAAGCGAAGCTGCCCCAAATACTTGCAAGATGTGAAGGATGGGAAAGTTAAACCCACCCATGCAGGTATTTATACAATATTGTCTAATAACTCATCTAATGCTAATTCTTGGGTGCTTGATACAGGTTGTGGTATTCACATTTGTACTGATTTGCAGGGCCTAAGAAGAAGTGAGCAAGTGGAGCACGGGAAGATAAACTTAGTCATGGGCAACAGGAAAGCATCACCTGTCACCAAGATAGGAGTTTATTCTTTATTGCTTAATAATGGGTTAATGTTAGATTTGAATAAATGTTGTTACTCGCCTGAAATGACGAGAAATATTATTTCCTTTCATGGCTTGTACAAACAAGGGTTTACATTTTTATTTGATAATAATAATGGTGCTATTAATGTTTATTACAATGATGTATTTTACTTTAAAGCATTACCTTGTGATGGTGTATATGAAGATGTGAATGTTGTAGACAATCTAGGGAATAATGTGTTGTATATTGATTCTTCAAATAGCTTGGATAAAGCATCCTTGTGGCATTGTCGTCTTGGACATGTTAACAAGAAGCGCATAGGCCAACTTCAAAAGGCTGGAGTCTTGGAATCATTTGACCTAAAGTCAGATGATAGTTGCGAGTCTTGTTTACTTGGAAAAATGACAAAATCACCCTTCACAGGTACATGTGATAGGGGTGAAGGCTTGTTGGACTTGGTACACACAGATGTGTGTGGGCCCTTCAGAGTTGCTACAAGGGAAGCTAATCGCTATTATGTGACTTTTACTGATGATTACAGTAGATATGGATATATTTACTTAATCAAGCATAAGTCAGAAACCTTTGAAAAGTTCAAAGAGTTTAAGCAGGAAGTTGAGAATCAATTGGGCAGGAACATCAAGATGCTCCGATCCGATCGGGGAGGAGAGTATCTTAGCATTGAGTTCCTTGACTATCTTAAGGAATGTGGGATTGTCTCACAATTGACACCTCCCAGGACACCACAGTTGAATGGTGTGGCTGAGAGGAGCAATCGAACCTTGTTGGATATGGTTCGTTCCATGATGAGTCGAACTTCATTGCCAATCTCTTTCTGGGGGTATGCCTTAGAGACTGCCGCCCATATCCTTAATCTAGTCCCTACTAAAAAGGTTGCCAAAACACCTCACGAGATGTGGACTGGGAAAGTTCCCAATTTGGACCACATCAAGGTTTGGGGTTGTGAAGCTTTCGTGAGGCGTGAGACTCATGATAAGCTTGAACCTCGAAGTGAGAGGTGTATTTTCATCGGCTACCCACAGAGATCCTTTGGTTACCTCTTCTACAGACCCAGTGATAATGTGGTCTTTGTAGCAAGAAGAGGAGTCTTTCGTGAGAGAGAATTCATAAGCCAAGGGGACAGTGGGAGGCAAATTGACCTTGAAGAGCTTCAAGATTCAAGTGGTGAAGGAACCTCAAATGCTATCGACCAACCTGAGGAGGAAACTCCTGTTGAGCCGATAGATGAGTATGTACCTCCAAGATGTTCCACTAGGGTGAGGAACACACCTGATTTTTATTATGGTTATCACATCACCACTGAAGGTGATACATTTATTAGTGATAGTACACTAATAGATTTGAATGAACCTAATAATTACAGGGAAGCCATGGCAGGCCCTGAGTCTGCTAAATGGAAGGAGGCTATGGACAGCGAGATTCAGTCCATGTATGACAATCAAGTGTGGAACTTGGTTGACAATGTACCAGGTCGTAAGACAGTTGGGTGAAAATGGATCTTCAAGAAGAAGACCGACATGGATGGGAAAGTACACACTTATAAAGCATGACTGGTTGCGAAGGGCTTTACTCAAACTCCGGGAGTTGACTATGATGATACCTTCTCACCAGTAGCTAAGATTAAGTCTATTAGAGTGTTGTTAGCCATAGCTGCATTTCATGATTATGAAATATGGCAAATGGATGTCAAAACCGCTTTCCTTAATGGAAAGTTGGCTGAGGATGTTTACATGGCTCAACCAGAGGGTTTTGTCGATACAAGATACCCTAATAGAGTGTGTAAGCTTGATAAATCCATTTATGGATTGAAACAAGCATCTCGCAGATGGAATCTTTGCTTTGATGAGAAAGTCAAAGAGTTTGGCTTTTCTAGGAGTGAGGATGAGTCTTGTGTGTACGTCAGGGCTAGTGGGAGCATAGTTAGCTTCTTGGTGTTGTATGTGGATGACATACTTCTCATAGGAAACGACGTCCCAACCTTGCAGGAGGTTAAGTCCTGGCTTGGGAAGTGTTTCGCTATGAAGGACCTTGGGGAAGCTGCCTATATCCTAGGGATAAGGATATTGAGAAATAGGAGTAAGAGACTAATTGGACTTAGTCAAAGTAATTACTTGGATAAGGTGCTGAAGAGGTTCAGCATGCAAGAATCCAAGAAAGGGGAATTACCCATCCAGAGTAATGCCAAGCTGAGTAAGACTCAGAGTCCGAGTACAGAGGCTGAGATAGCTGAGATGAGTCATATACCATATGCTTCCGCTGTGGGCTCGATCATGTATGCTATGACTTGTACTCGCCTTGATGTGGCCTTTGCTTTGAGCATGGTCAGTAGATATCAAGGGAACCCTGGCAAGGCACACTGGACAGCGGTAAAGAACATTCTCAAGTATCTGCGGAGGACTAAGGATTGGGTCCTTACCCTCGGAGGCAGTGATGACTTGAGAGTGGAAGGATATAGCGATGCTAGCTTCCAGACTGATAGGGATAATTTCCGCTCTCAGTCAGGCTGGGTCTTTATCCTAAATGGAGGGGCAATTACTTGGAAAAGTTCCAAGCAGGAGACAGTAGCTGATTCTACTTGTGAATCAGAGTACATAGCAGCAAGTGAAGCAGCAAAGGAGGCGATATGGCTAAAGAACTTCATCGGAGACCTTGGAGTTATACCAGTTATAAAGGAGCCAATGAAAATTTTCTGTGACAGTGAAAGTGCGGTTGCTTTGGCTAAGGAACCAAGAGATCACGGGAGATCTAGGCATATTGACAGAAAATACCATTTCATCAGACATCGAATAGAAGAAGGACTCCTCGTGGCTAAGAGGGTATCATCAGATGAGAACCCAGCAGATCCCCTCACGAAGGGACTGAGCAGGGTTAAGCATTTACAGCATGCGAGGCGCATTGGGCTGAAGGATGATATTAGTTTCAATAATTAGATTTCTGAAACTTGTAAAATGTAATTAACATTTTGATGATTAAATAAAAGTTGTTATTTATTTATGAGTAAAGTGTTACTATCTTATGTTAATCGTTTACTATGGTTTCAATTTTGCATGTTTTGACTTCCAGAATAATTATTTTATTCGAACTCTCCACAGTCGATCATATGTCGGAAGTATATATGAATTAAGACTGTCATGAATCTGGTTTGTATGATATGTCTAAAGGGTATTAGACATAGCAATAGTTGCTACAACATTCATGAGTGCTCATAAGTTCTGGGTATTGGATTCAACCCACGCTCACTTGCATCACTTCATGGAATTTATCTCGAGTGATCGTGAGATGGTAATATCATATAAATCTTCAAACCTATAGATATGAGTTGTTGACTATGAGTTGGTTATTCATTGATTGCACGAAAACGCATTGGTAACTCGATGTCATAAAACGTGCCTTTGTGAATAAGTCAACAAGTAGTTAGTACAAGCATATCAATCGAAGTTTATCTGTTCCTTCTAGAAATAGAAGCGATATCTGGGCCCCTTGATGATTTGGTTTTGACCTATGTACCGGGCCCGGTCAGAACCTAATTGATGTGTTCAATTTAGTTCTATGTCGAAACAAATCAGAGATCGAGAAACAAATGCTGGACAATAAGTAAGACCATGTTCCATGTGTTTGTCCGGCTGATATCATGAGAACAGAGGATTATATGATCACTTATCTTAAATGGCGTATCATCATCATCTCAGTTCCGAGAGACTTTTAAAGAGTTACGATTGCTAGTCGGATTTTGAAGTCATATTTGCAAATATAGTTATTAGACTTATCCAAGTGGGAGACTGTTGGATATAGTGTCTAAGTCCATAACTTTATTTGGTATGTACTTGACCCGACCCGGCATGGTCCATTTGGGTTGCATGGCATTGCAATACTTGGATAGACTAAATGAGAGAAAGGACACTTGTGGTTATTAATATATTATAAGTTCTAATATATTAATAATAGTATTATTTAATTAGTGTTGATCAAATATTAATCTAGTATTAATTTGGTGATCAAAGTGATACTAATTATATACAAAGGGTTGATTATGACAATCATCAATTCTTTTATGGTGGATTAATGATCCATGGTTTATGGGTTTGGTTGTAACCATATGGAGCTCCATGGATAGTCCATGGGAGTTACAAACCCATGGGTCATGAGAAATCAAGAGTCATGACAATTAAGAGTATTCATGTGAAAACCCTAATTGTGACTACACTATAAAAGGAACCCTTTGGCTAGTAAAATTGGGACCTAGTGTTTCTAGAGAGGGCATAACCGATTTTCAAGTGTAAGAAGCATTCTCTCAAGTTATTCCAAGTTTTGTGGTGTTGTGTGAAGCATTTCAGGCACAACATTTGGGGTGCTAGGCTCACAAAGTCTTGAAGGAATCCAAGCAACAACAAGGTATGTATTTCTACTAGTTTTATGTTTTATGAAATCCCCATGTCATGCTAGTTAGGAAATAACATTGTAAAAGAAATTTGCATGTATATAGAGAAAACATAGATTCAAGGTTATTAGGGTTGCATGTACACTTAGGAAGTGTTAGAATGCTCAAAACCCATCAGGGGTCTGATGATTATATTGTATGTTATTTATCTTTGTGATTTTTGCATGTGTTTATGTGTTTGGATGTATACCGGGCGGGGCCCGATGCCAGGCGGGGCCTGATGACTGGCAGATCTGTTCCGAGTGGGGCGCGATGACGGGTGGGGCCCATTATATGTTTGATGTGTATGGTATGTAGTATTTTGGGGAACTCACTAATGTTTGTGCTTATGATTTTTAGTTTATGTTTCAGGTACTTCTGGTTCGAAAGGGAAGAGCTCAGGATGATTGCAATGCACACACCACATTGCTCCGCATATTACATGACTCTGATGTACTTGGATGTTTATTGATAAACTCTGATTCACTATGGTCTTTATGATATTGTTTTGGATAATTCTTTTACTAATTTAAAATTTGAAATTTTTAGTCTTAATATTTGGGACGTCTCACGAGGCCCGATGGATGTTGGGCGATGCCCATTTTATGTATGGTATGTGGTATTTTGGGGATAAATCACTAAGGGTGCGTATGGTTGTGGAAAACTGTTTTCGTTTTTCAAGAAAATGTTTTCAAAAAACAGAGTTACGTTTTCAATTTTAGTTTTCAATGAAAATTTTAGAAAACGCGTTTGGTTGGAACTGGTGGAGTTTTCATTTTCCATCTTAGAAATTTGGAAAACTGTAAAAATCACTTTTCTAATTTATAAACAATTTGGAAAACTAAAAATTTTAATTTTCTTGGAAAACTAAAAGAACCAAACGCGTTTTCAAAATTTTCGTTTTTCTTGGAAAATTTTCCTAGAAAACTGGAAATTTTTCCACAACCAAACACACCCTAAACTTTGTGCTTACGGTTTTAGTTTTGTTTTAGGTACTTCCAGTTCGAAGGAAAATGGCTCGACTTGATCGCAACGCATCCACCCATGTTTTCACACTTTTATGATTTTGGGATTGTCATCTGATATCTATTTTTACTTTGACATACTTCTGGATGGTTGAATATGAATATTTGATGATTTTTGGTTGAATTAAAAATGAAATTTTTACTTATGATTTTCGGGATGTTACGATCGTTTCCAGATATATGACGACGACGTCGTTTATAAATAGAAATGTTAACCGGTGGTGGTGGTTGTGTTGTGATTGATCTTGGTGGTTATGTTTGTCGTTGGAGCTGGTAAGATCATATATGAGAGATAAGGGGTTTGTTATGACCAGGAGGCTATATTCCCATAAGGAAGGCAACGTTCAGCGAGGATGGCGATTTTCCGACGATGAGGGCAAAGTTCCAGCGATGGGGGCGGCGTTCGGACGAGGATTGCGGCGATGGTGGTATCTTCTAGCTGTAAAAATCAAATGAACAATAGGAGAATTGTAAGAGAGAGATAGGGTAGAGGAGGGGTAATAGTATTTTATTTTTGTTTTTATTTAATTGTTGTGTAAATACATGTAAAATGACAAATATACCCTTACATGAGGAGCATACCAATTTAACTGGAGAAAGATAACGACAGTTAACGCGAGGGACCAAATCCGCATGAAAGTTATAATTTTGGACTAACCATGTGACAAAAAAATAGACTTAAACTGTAATTTTTGATATACGAGAGGGACCAATTTTGCAATTTACTCTTATATTACCTTAAGCTAGTACTATTTGACAATCCTACTATTCCGACCGCACACTAAACTTTATACACTCACTAGACGAATTACCGCGCGTTGTGCAACGTAGGTTAACAATATATTGTTAAAATGTTGAAAAATATATGTTTAAAATGGTTATGTTATTGACATTAACTTTGACAAAATATTTTGAACAATATTATTCATTGACATCAACCCACCTTCCTCGTTAATAAAATTAAATATAATTATCTATTTAATATTATTTTTAACAATTGTTATGATTGATTAATTTAAATTTTACTTATGCAATTATTTTCTAATTTGAATAATGATGTTCATTTAAAATACAATTTGTTTGTTGTTAACGTTATGTAAGTTATAAATTGATGTTGTTATCATTTAAAATTATTGTTCTTTATTTTTAAACAATTTATTATTATTAATAAGATAAAAAAGACTTTTAAGAAACACTTAATATTACTATTAAAATGTGAAACATACACTAAATAATAAACCGATAAGATAGACAATTTGCATTTCAAAAAAGATTTGCAGGGATAACATGACATATCCTTGATTTTTATAATTTGATTTTATTATTTATAATTATGGTTCATTAGTTTTAAAACCACTTATTATTAATAATAAACGAAAGAAAACTTTTAAAAGACACTTATTATTATAATTAAAATGTTAAACATATATTAAATATAAAGTTGTAACAACCCAATTTTTCAAAAGAAATTTTTCATTTTTAATAAGTCAAATATTTGCCACAAACCATAAAATCCCCAAATACAATTGTTTTCAATTTAGTAACAATAATAATTTTATTCCAAAACATCATAGTGTCCTACAAACGCCTGAGAGAGAGTGCAGGCCGCACCATTAAGCCTTGTCTTTGCCCTTGGGCTCAGATGTACCTAAAACAAATCTACAAACTGTAAGTTAATGCTTAGTGAATCCCCCAGAGCATACCCCACACACAATCCACATAACACATATCATATTAGCTATGAAAGCTACATATATCACATAAGTCGTGCATACTAACATATAAGGATGTCGTGGGCTCCTCCCGGGGTCTTATACCTTCATGTCATGGGCTCCCCCCATGGTATTTACCTAGGAATGCCACGGGCTCCCCCACATGGTCTTATATCCAACTGCCACGGGCTCCCCCCGGGGTCTTCCATGCAATAACATAATAATCAAATAGCATATCATATATCACAGATGTATCTATCATACTACAAAACTTATACATAAACATATAAGGATGTCGTGGACTCCCTCCAGGGTCTTACTCCAATGTGTCATTGGCTCCCCCACATGGTCTTATATCTGATTGCCACGAGCTCCCCCCGGGGTCTTCCATGAAAATATCATATAATCACTAGCATACCACTTAGCATAAAGCTAACTATCATACCACATATCTCTACTACAGTTAGTGTACCACATATCATAAAATGGGCCGGCCTCGGTGTCGTAGACCCATTGGTATGGTGATGAGACTCACCTCTCGAATGCTGATCTGACAAGCTAAAATCAGATATATCCCACGTCCCGCTCCAACTCAACTGCCTATAATCATCATGTGATTCACTTGTCACAATCCCGAAATACCATAATTATCCTCAAAGTCAACCCTGGTCAAAGTCAAGGTCAACAGTCCATGTTGACCTCAACTCGTCGAGTGCATCCAGCAACTCGTCGAGTTAGCTGCATAACTTGTTAATTCGCTGATTTACCTTTGTAACTCGTCAAGTTCCTCTTGAGTCCATTCTACTGAATCCCGAGTCAACTTGTCGAGTCACCCTAGTGACTCATCGAGTTCATCAAACGTCCAGAAAACTAAAGTCCGTTCAGACCAAAACCTTAATCCTTCACTGCACTCATTCAGAAACTCAGAAACGGGCAAACCCTACCCCGACCCGTCGAGTCAACTAAGGGACTCGACGAGTTCCTTCAGTCCCTTTCATGTTCAGCCCTTTTCAGTGGGATCTAAGGTCCCAAACTTCAGATCCAACCTCCCCTAGTACAGATACCACGTAATGTTGCAAACTTTACGTGCATGCAAGGCCCTCCAAGGCTATAACATCAAAACTAAGCTTCCTACAAGGTTTTAGTGCATGGAAAGGGGCTAAGCTGGATAAAGTGAGCAACTTTATGTCATTGGGGACCTAGAGAGGTCCAAATATGGAACCATATCCTTGTGATAAGTCCAGATCCGAGTTTGACCCCATTTTGCACCCAAAAGTGACCACATCCTTCCAAGAAATGAGATCTAAGCAAATAGAGATCAAGGTGGTATCTTTTTACCTCTAAATGGATGCTCACAACCAGTAGATGTTGGATCCTAAGCTTTCTCCTCTCTTCAAGCTCCTCTACCTTCAAGTTTCCTTCTTCAAAGGCACAAGTTTCACTCTCTAAGGCTCACACACACTCAAGGAAGCTCAATATGCGGCCAGGGTTTCTTTCTGGGCTGTAAGGACGATGAGGGAGGCTAAAAATGAGCCATAAGTCCTTTAAATAGGGTGCAAACCCCTGAAAATTAGGGTTTCTCTCTACAATGCCTACTCGTCGAGTCGGGGCCTTCCGACTCGTCGAGTAGAATCCAATTCCCGCATCCTCATAATATTTTCTACTCGACGAGTTGGAGCACCCCAACTCGCCGAGTCCATGCACAAAACCCTAAAACTTATATAAATTAAATAATACCTGGAACATGTATTACAAGTCTCTCGTACTTGAACTAGACTTCGTCCTTGAAGTCTGTTGGCCCAAACAAATCCGGGTGGTGGTCTCGCAGCTCGTCCTCCGGCTCCCAAGTCCACTCGGAGCCCCTGCGGTGCTGCCATTGCACCTTCACCAGCTTCCCTTCCTTGTTCCGAAGAACCTTGGTCTTTCTATCTAAGATCGCAACAGACCTCTCAATGTAGTTTAGGCTCTCATCCACCTGAATGTCGTCCAGAGAAAAGACCGCAGCCTTGTCGGTGACACACTTCTGAAAGCTGTGACACATGGAAGGTGTTGTGAATCTGGCTAAGCTCCTCCAGCAGATCCAAGCGATAGGACACCTTGCCCACCTGGGCCGTAATCCTGAACGGTCCTATATATTGTGGCCCTAGCTTGCCCCTCTTCTGAAACCTGATGACTCCCTTCCATGGTGACACCTTTAGTAACACAAGGTCCCCCACGTGGAACTCAAGATCCGATCGCCACCGGTCAGCATAACTTTTCTGACAGCTTTGCGCGAACCGCAGCCGGTCACGCACCTGCTGAATCAGCCGGGTAGTCTTGAGCACTACCTCAGTGCTCCCCATGACCCGGTGTCCAACCTAGCCCGAATAAATCGGGGTCCTACACCTCCGACCATACAACATCTCAAACAGGGGTCGGTCGATAGTGGCATGGTAACTGTTATTGTATGAAAACTCTCCCAATGGAAGGTACGTATCCCAACTCCCTCCAAAATCCAACACACATGCCCGCAACATATCCTCAAGTGTCTAGATTATCCTCTCACTCTGGCCATCTATCTGGGGGGTACGTCGTGATAAAATGCAACTGAGTGCCCAGTTCCTCGTGGAACTTCTTCCAGAATCTAGATGTAAATCGAACATCTCTGTCAGAGACTACCGACACTGGCACCCCGTGTCTAGCCACCACCTCTCGCACATAAATATCCACCAACGTTTCAGCGGATATACTCTCAGAGAATGGAATTAAGTGGGCACTCTTCGTCAACCTGTCCATAATCACCCATATGACGTCCACACCCCTCGCTATCCTCGGTAACTTCGTGATGAAGTTCATAGTGATCTCCTCCCACTTCCACATGGTAATGGGTAGCGGCTGAACCTTGCCATGAGGCCGCTGATGCTCAGCCTTGACCTTCCTGCAGGTCAAGCACCGCTCCACAAACCAGGCGATCTCCTGCTTCATGCGGGGCCACCAGTAACTCAGTCTCAAATCTCTATACATTTTCGTAGCCCCTGGATATATAGAGAACTTGGACTTGTGTGCCTCCTCCAATATCTTTTGTCTCACTCCTCCAGTTACTGGTACCCACACTCGACCACACTGCATCAGAAGACCTCGGCTATCCTTAACAAACAAAGGATATTGTCCCAGAATCTGCTCTATCTTCCAATTCTCCTTCTTCATCCCCTCGAACTAAGCCTCCTTGATATTGTCCCCGAATCTGCTCTATCTTCCAATTCTCCAATATCTGCTCTATCTTCCAATTCTCCTTCTTCATCACCGTCATCCTCAAACAAATGTTCCCAATCGGGGAAACTGCTACCTTGCGGCTCAAAGCATCGGCTATCACGTTGGCCTTCCCTGGATGGTACAAGATCTCACGGTCATAATCTTTCAGCACATCCAACCACCTCCTCTGCCGCATGTTGAGGTTCTACTGATCCATCAAATACTTCAAACTCTTGTGATCAGTATAAATAGTGCATCGTACTTCATACAGATAGTGCCTCCAAATATTAAGGGAAAACACCATTGCCCCCAATTCCAGGTCGTGAGTGGAGTAATTCGCCTCATGAGGCTTCAACTGCCTCGAGGCGTAAGCTATCACATGCCCCCTATGCATTAGTACTGTGCTAACTCTGAGACCGATGCATCACTATACACCGCCAAATCATCTAACCCCTCAGGTAGTACTAGAATCGGAACCTCGCATAACCTCCGTCTCAGGGTCTCAAAATCCAACTGTTGATTCGTGCCCCATCGAAATGTCACATTCTTCTTGGTCAAGAGGGTCAAAGGCACAACAATCTTGGTGAAATCCTGGATGAATCTCCGACAATAGCCTACTAGACCCAAGAAGCTACGGATCTCGGAAGCATTCTTCGGCACTTCCCACCGTATCACTGCCTCAACCTTGGCTGGATCAACCGAAATACCGTCCTGGTTGATGATGTGCCCCAAAAAATGTACCTCTCGCAGCCATAAATCACACTTGGAAAACTTGGCATACAGCCTCTCCGCCCTTAGGGTCTCCAATACCTCTCTTAGATGCTGCTCCTTAGTCTTAGAATAGACCAGGATATCATCAATAAAAACGATCACCGACCGATCCCACATCGGTCTACACACTCTGTTCATGAGATCCATGCACGCTGCTGGGGCATTGGTGAGCCCGAATGGCATCACCACGAACTCATAGTGCCCATACCAAGTCCTGAAAGCTGTCTTCGGTATATCCTCATCCCGAATCCTCATCTGATGGTATCCCGACCGAAGGTCAATCTTGGAAAACCAAGACGCACCCTGCAGCTGATCGAACAAATCATCGATCCTCGGTAACGAATAACAGTTCTTCACGGTTAGTTTGTTCAGCTCTCGATAATCAACACACATCTTGTGTGACCCATCCTTCTTTTTCACGAACAGGATCAGAGCTCCACACGGGGAACTGCTCGGTCGGATAAACCCTCGGTCTAGCAGCTCTTGAAGCTGCGTAGATAACTCCTGCATCTCGGGCGGTGCTAGCCGGTACGGTGCCTTTGCTATCGGTGCAGCACCCAACACTAAATCAATGCGAAACTCCACTTGCCTCTCCGGAGTGTAACATCCATAAAAATCATGCCAAATTTAAACTTTTTAAAACATTTAGAAAACCAGCAATTATTACAAATTTGTTTTCAAAATAGTTCTATATCAGAGTATCCCAAAAACATAGTCATAAAATGTGAGGAGCGGTACGATCACGCCTTTGCCCTCCCGCGATCATCTGAGGTACCTGTAACCAAAACTGAAACTGTAAGCCCGAAGCTTAGTGAGTTCCCCCAATATACTGATACATAACAAATAGTACACATAATAACAACATGTAATGGGTCCACAGCTCTACAGACTGGATTACCCCCTGGGCCCACAGTGTGAGTCTGGCTTGCCTTCCGGGCCCACAGCTCACATCTGGCTTGCCTCCTTCGGTCCTAAGACTGAAACATAACCGATCAACCCTCAGTACAAGTCTGGCATACCACTTGGTCCTCAGCTCATATCTGGTATGCTAATGAGTCCACAATATGAGTCTGGTATGCCTTCCCGGCCCTCAACTCATATCTGGCATACTCCAGGGTTTGTTGGTCCCTGCACGAGACAATGCAACCTCAACCCTACCCACACAACATGTCTACATATACAACTAATTGCACATACAGATAATCAAACAGTAACACAGGTAGTCCTACAGATCTACCTAACTGGCATATAGCAAACTAGCATGTATAATCATCTCATACTCAACACGTAATCAACTACTGGGATATCAAATCTAATGGGTCGGCCTTGGTGCCTTAGACCCCTTAGTATAGTGAGGGTAACTCGCCTCTCAATGTCGATCTCAACTGATGAATCGAACTCCCGAATCGCTGTCTCACCAAAATACTAACTATCCAAAATAACGAATATTAAGTCAACAAATGGGAATACTAATCTTGACTAAGAATCCACATAGTCCATTTCTAATTTGTGCCAAGGCCCAATATCAAATTCACTATCCAAAAGTCCACATACATAAGCCCATTAATGGCCCAATTTTCCAAATTGGGCCCAACTCCCTAATTGGGCCTCATTGTAAGATCTATTCCACCAATGGCCCAAAAATCATTTATTCAGAAAACCCAGCAAGGCCCAATTCCAATTAGTCCAAAAGCGGCCCAACCCCGAAGCCCAATTTGTCAAAAGCCCAACAGAGGGCGTACGCGAGGCGTACTCCTCTAGTACGCTGGGCATACTTCCATTTGCGTTGACCACCATCGGGGTAGTTGACTCAGTACGCTGGGCATACAGAAATTACGCGGGACGTACGCAGGGTTTTGCCAAAACCCTAATAAGTGCTTAATGGCTTAAGCACTTAAACCCAAACTTCATATCCATTGACCAAATATGCCTAAGAATCATAAAGTCTCGAACTTTAACACTTTGGACGTCCAGAAAGCTCTTAACACATGGTCTTAATCCATTAAGACCTTCCTACTCCATGCATGAGACGCATTTAGCTATTGGGACCTCATTTTTATCACTTAGGACCCCTTCAAGGGTCTGAAAGGACAGCTCATCTCGTCGAAATCACATCATGCACCAACTTGGGACTTTTGGGACAAGAAATGGTTCCTTAAAGCTAGAATGGCAAGATCTATATCTTACAAGCATAAAGTTTGAAGCTTTCTACCTTCTGGAGCTTCTAGGGCACCAAACAACTTCAGATCTACAAGCTTGTTCTCCTTCTGCAACTCCTTGATGCAACACCTTCTTCAACAACTACTCAAAATACACTATATAAGATCACACACTCAAGGAAATGATTAGGGTTTGGGGAAAACGGCTCTAAACAGTAGAGGCTGAGGTAAGGGAGGGTTATAAGTTCATAAGGTTGTTTATATAGCACTCAAACCCTAAATATTAGGGTTTCCACCTGACGTGAGTACGCCCAACATACTAGGGCACGCCTAGTACACTCAGCGTACCTTATGTACGCTTAGTGTGCTCTTTTTATCCCAAAGTTGCAACTTTAGCCCTTAGGCTTCTCATGGGTCGACTCTTCTAACCCCAAGGACTACAAATGACAACATAATAATAGAAGAGAGGATTCGAAAATACCTGCAAAATCTTAGGATGTTACATGGAGGCACTCCCGGTAACTCCTCGGGAAAGACATCCCGAAACTCCTGTATGACCGGCACATTACCCACATCTGTCGTGGGCTCAACTCTCGTATCTAAGATATAGCCAGAAATCCCGTACATCCCTGCTGTAGAAATCTCCTAGCCCTCGCAGTTGAACAGAGGGTTGGCCCCTGCGAGGCCCTCTCACCATGAACAGCCAGTTCTCCCCCACTTGGGGTTCGAACCCTCACCAACTGGCACTCGCAATCGATCATGGCCCCGTTGGCCCCCAACCAGTCCATCCCGAAAATCACCTTCATCCCTCGCAACGGTATCGAGACTAGATCAACACGAAACCTCTCCCCAAGAACATTCAGGACACAGTCTCGATACACCCTCACAGTGTGGTCATCCGCAATCTCCACCTTGAGTGAGGAATCCAAAGTTCCCGGCGCATCTTGAAACTTCTTGCTGAGCGCAAGAGACACGAACGATCGGGTAGCTCCCGAATCGAACAAAACATGTGCCGACATTCCATTGACCAAAAAGGTCCCTATACAAGCACAATGTACACATAAGCAATGCAAATAACATAGAGCAGAGGAGAATAAACACGTACCAGCCATAACGTCTAGCGCTGCCCGAGCCTCCTCGGTAGTCAACTGAAATGCGCGGCTCTTCACAGCTGGAGCATCCGCCTTAGCAGGGCGGCCATCAGTAATCCTCATCGTGGCGGGTGCGGGCACCGCCACTCCTCCTCCCCCTCCCTGCAACCTCGGACAATCCGTTTTTATGGCCTGGTTGTAGTGGAAACAAATCAAGCCCTTCTTGGGGAAATCCCTGCTCAAGTGACCCGGCTGGTCACATGAGTAGCATCCTGAGCCTGCTATCCGACAAGCGCCACTGTGCGGTTTACCGCACTTGGCACACCGTACCCGGCCCTGCTGGCCCCTACTGGAAGTATCTGAGGTCTTAGGCTTTTTAGCCTGACCTACCGCTGCATGTGCCTGCTTCGGCTTCCGCTTGGTGCGGAAGTCCAGCTCCATCTCCTGCTCATGGGCCTTCTCCACCATCTCATTCAGGGTCTTGCACCCTGTGAAGCTCACAAACTCCCGAATATCATCCATCATCATGGAATGGTATCTCGTCATCTGCATGTCCTCATCGGTAGCATACTGTGGGATCAAATATGCTCGCTCCCGAAACTTGGCGGTGATCTCCGCCACAGTCTCGGTGGTCTGCTGGAGCTCCTGGAACTCCCTCACCAACCGCTGCATCTCAATAGCTGGTGCAAACTCCAAATCAAATTGCCGAACAAACTCGGCCCATATCATCTCAGCCACACCGGCTGCTCGCACCTAACTAGTCACCTCGCCCCACCAGTATCGGGCTCTATCTCTAAGCCTACATGAAGCAAAACCCACCTTCGCCGCATCAGGGCAAGAACTCGTGCGTTGGGCGTTCTCTATATCCGCCATCCAGCATCGGCTAACAATGGGGTCCCTGACCCCGAAAAACTCTGGCGCTCCGCACGCCTTGAACTCCCGGAACGAGGGAGTTCGGGCCCCGACTTGGCCCGCAACAATCTCGGCTCTAAATGACCTGAGCCTCTCCTCCATAATCTTCATCATGCCCTCCTTGACCATCCCAAAGATCACTGGGGTATCATCAAGGATTCCCTTCGTCACCTCGGCTGTAATGAGCTCGCACAACCTCTCATCACCACTGCCCGACCCGGATCCAGATCCCGATCCTGATCCCCCTGCTCCCAATCGTGTCACCACCATGCTGAACTGAAATGTCATAAATTATAATGATCAGGATATCTATATAGGGGATCTTCCCACACCGGTCCTCCTTAGAGCTATCAGATCTAACATTGGTTCGGGTACAGGTCATGTGCTTTCAGTAGTCAGGGCCTAATACTACCTTCCACACCTACTTGTACCTTTCCCATGGCTCTACCTGATAACTCCAATTCGTCCCAAAATAAATCACATCCCACAGACTACCGCATATCTCAAATCCTAGGTTGTCCTAAGATTTGCTCTACTCACATCAATCAGACCAATCATAGCATGTTGCCTTTATGCATGCAAATTATACACAGAAAAGGATCAAATAGACTTTCGAATAATAGATTCTACCCTAGGACCACAACCAAATAAGGAACAGGAAATAAGGCCAAATCAATCATTCTAAGGCTATAAGCTCCTCACCGTATACAATTTTAAAAGCATACACATAGCAAGATCCATACGATTATCATAGCTCAAATATCAGTATAACATGGCTAACATAGTGGGGAACTACTTACTTGGCTTGGCCGATCACGCACGTTGCACTCTCCTATTTTCCATACTTTAAAAGTTTAAACTTTATTCTATTTTTGAAAACAATTTTACCATTTCCTTAGTTTGAGTCCTGACACACCCGAGAGTGTGTCTGAATCCCTCAAACCAAGGCTCTGATACCAACTTGTCACAACCCAATTTTTCAAAAGAAATTTTTCATTTTTAATAAGTCAAATATTTTCCACAAACCATAAAATCCCCAAATACAATTGTTTTCAATTTAGTAACAATAACAATTTTATTCCAAAACATCAGAGTGTCCCACAAACTCCTGAGAGAGAGTGCACGTCACGCCATTAAGCTTTGCCTTTGCCCTTGGGCTCAGATGTACCTGAAACAAATCCACAAACTATAAGCTAATGCTTAGTGAGTCCCCCAAAGCATACCCCACACACAATCCACATAACACATATCATATTAGCTATAAAAGCTACATATAATACATAAGCCATGCATACTAACATATAAGGATGTCGTGGGCTCCTCCCGGGGTCTTATACCTTCATGCCATGGGCTCCCCCATGGTCTTTACCTAGGAATGCCATGGGCTCCCCCACATGGTCTTATATCCAACTGTCACAGACTCCCCCCGGGGTCTTCCATGCAATAACATAATAATCAACTAGCATATCATATATCACAGAAGTATCTATCATACGACATAACTCATACATAAACATATAAGGATGTTGTGGACTCCCTCCAGGGTCTTATTCCAATGTGCCAATGGCTCCCCCACATGGTCTAATATCCGAATGCCACGGGCTCCCCCTGGGGTCTTCCATGCAAATATCATGTAATCACTAGCATACCACTTAGCATAAAGCTAACTATCATACTACATATCTCTACTACAACTAGTGTACCACATATCATAAAATGGGTCGGCCTTGGTGTCATAGACCGATTGGTATGCTGAGAAGACTCACCTCTCGAATGCTGATCTGACAAGCTAAAATCAGATATATCCCACGTCAAGGTCAAGCCTGGTCAAAGTCAAGGTCAACAGTCCATGTTGACCTTAACTTATCGAGTACATCCAACAACTCGTCGAGTTAGCTGCATGACTTGTCAACTCGCCGAGTTACCTTTGTAACTCGTCGAGTTCCTCCTGAGTCCATTCCACTGAATCCTGAGTCAACTCGCCGAGTCACCCTAGTGACTCGTCGAGTTCATCAAACGTCCAGAAAACTAAAGTTCGTTCCGACCAAAACCCTAATCCTTCACTGCACTCATTCAGAAGCTTTCTCCTCTCTTCAAGCGCTTCTACCTTTAAATGGATGCTCACAACTTTTTACCTCTAAATGGATGCTCACAACCAGCAGATGCTGGATCCCAAGCTTTCTCCTCTCTTCAAGCGCTTCTACCTTCCAATCTCCTTCTTTAAAGGCACAAGTTTCTGTTGGATATAGTGTCTAAGTCCATAACTATATTTGGTATGTACTTGACCCGACCCGACATGGTCCATTTGGGTTGCACTTCACCCGAACAATTTATGGATAATCGTTTGAGAATAGTATAAGTTATGATTTATTAATATATTATAAGTCCTAATATATTAATATAAAATCATATTATTTAATTAGTATTGATCTATAATTAATTTAGAATTAATTTAGAGATCAAAAGTATGACTAATTAAATATGGGCTCTTGTATTTATATAGTGTGCGCTAATGCTTATTTGGAATGGGCTAGGCTTGCATGGAAAGTCCATGGATACTCCATGGAGCTTTAACCCATGGATCTCATGGAAATGAAAAGACATGGGTATTAGGGTTTACATGGATGTAACCCTAATCCACCACACTATATAAAGGAGGCTTTGGTTCTTGAAATTGCACTAGTTGATGTGTGTAAACTAAGAGGGCCGATTTCAAGAAGTTTGTGACTATTCTCTCAAGTTTCCAAGTTTGTGGTGATTTGTGACTTCCATTTGAGGCATCCACATTATTGGTGCTAGGCTCTCAAACTCCAAGCAATCAACTACTACTACAAGGTAAGTAATTCTACTAGTTTTATTTGATTCAAGTACCCCATGCCATGCTAGTTAGGATAAGAACCTTGGAAAAATAATTATTTGCATGTATCTTAGTCAAACACAGATCCAAGGTTTCTAGGGTTGCATGTACACCATAGGAGTGTTAGAATGCTCAAAAACCCATCAGTGGTATCAGAGCCAGGTTTGTTTATTTGATACTTGATGCAAAAAAAAAAAAAAACTTGAAAATCGAAGTTTTGTTCAAAAGCTCGTATCAAAATTTCAAGTTTTGTATATGTACTTACGATTCTTGAAATTTTTTATATGAACATTCATAAACATATGAGTTTAGAAGATCATAGAAATTATGTGCTAATAATTGATTAGATTAATTCTTGATCTTTATGTGTTTTAATGGAGTCCATAACTAGTTCTTAAGTTATGGATAACCAAAAGTCACATTTATAAATAACCATTAAAAGAACACATAGGTTACAAAAAAATGAAGAGTCTTCATTTTTAATAACCATTAACTCATAAGTTATGAGAAATGAAAAGTTTTGAAAGTTTACAAAACTTGCCCTCAAGTTTTGGAACATGTAAAGTCATATTAAAAACTTTAGTTCCAACCCCTAGAATTTTAAAAGTTAAAATTCAACCCTTATACTTTATAATATTATAAGTTTAATAATATTTATATATGTATAAGATCAAGTCGTCTTACCGCTAGTACGCCTCATTCACGAAGTCGGTCTATAAGGGGGGTATAAGGTTGTTGCCTATAAAATGGCAACTTAATGGGTGTCCACTCTCACCCACCGCTTCCTTGATCGATGGAGGGTCGTTAGCCGAACGGGTAGGACAAGGACTTATAAATTCTCATTAAAAGTATAATGATAATACTAAAGTAACTAAACTTTATTGAATTCCCAATCCTAGTTATTTTAGGAAAATGTGAATAAGGTGCTAATCCATGAAATTACACTTTACACTTTGTTTAAGTCGTTAGTGGAGCGTGTGTGGTTAACCGGCACACTAACTTGAACTTAACAAGGTAGGTAAAGGGTGACTTAATGTTTATCATAGTATCGATAGAGCGTGTGTGGTTAACCGGCACATCGATTGAGGAGTAATACATTAAGGGTACCAAGTAATTTGCATGGTTACTTCACACCTTGTTTTGTGATCCTCGGCATCCCAGTCACAAAACTTGAAGGGCACACTCGAGATTGAAACATGCCATTGAAGAAAGTTCAATGAATCTCAAAGAATCTAGGAGTTTCTAAACCAATTAAAACCTAATTAAATATTTCGTTTTTCATGGTGGAAATTGGTGAATCGTCATTCACCTACCTTAAAATATCTTATAGCTTAGATTATGGCATCCCTCTTCTAAGTTATAAAATATTGTGTTGGGTCCTAGCCTTAATATTACATTTAGGTGTTTTGTTAAGGACTATCTCTATATCTAATCTAATCTATTCCCTCTTCTTTTCAGATGTCTTCCAATAACAATGCTTCTGGCTCAAACCCTACTAGCTCCTTCTCTCTCATGAATCTTTGTGGGAGAGTCATCTTTGATGGGTCCAACTTTACAGATTGGATCAGAAACATCAGGATGGTCACTCGGTATGAGAACAAAGAATATGTTCTCAACAAGGAGCTGAAGGTACCCGAGCCAACTGCTACTCCTGAAGAGCTTGCTGAATATGAGGTACATGAAAGAGATGCTACAAAAGTGGCATGCATCATGATGGCCACCATGACAGCCGAGCTCCAAAAGTCCTATGAGGACTATTATCCTTTTGAGATGCATCGGGACTTGATGGACCGCTACCATCAAAGTGCTCGTCAAGAGCGATATGAAATAATCTCCTCCATGATAACAACCCGAATGAAGGATGGTGAACCCATCACGGGCCACATGCAGAAAATGCAAAGGTATGTGGACCGTTTACTGAAGCTGAATGTGAACTTCCCTGAGGAGTTAGCAATAGACATCATTTTGCACTCCTTGCCATCGTGTTATGATCAATTCCGCATGACATATCACATGAACAAGGAAGAAGTCACCCTCAGCAAACTTCAAGGACTCTTGAAGACCACCGAAAGTGGTCTAAAGGGTAAGTCGGTTGTTACTACTCCTACTCCTACTCCAACTGCGACCAATGTCTTGGCAATCGGGCATGGCAAAGGGAAGAAGAGAAAGAACCCTTCTAAGGGTACCAAGGGTAAGACCCTTGAAGGCTCCTCTTCAAGCAAAACCAAGAAAGGTTTTGTCACTCCTTCTGCTAACCCTAATGAGGCTGAATGCTTATATTGCCATGAAAAGTCGCACTGGAAGCGAAACTGCCCAAAGTACCAGCAAGATTTGAAGGATGGGAAAGTAAAACCCAACCATGCAGGTATATACACTATATTGTCTAATAACTCACCTCATTCTAAGTCTTGGGTCCTTGATACAGGTTGTGGTATTCACATATGTTGTGATTTGCAGGGACTAAAAAGAAGTGAGAATGTGGAGCAGGGAAAGATAAACTTGATCATGGGAAACAGGAAAGCTTCACCTGTCACCAAGATAGGAGTTTATTCCTTAGTGCTAAATAGTTGGTTTACATTAGATTTGAATAAATGTTATTATTCGCCAGAAATGGCAAGAAATGTTATTTCCTTTCATGTATTGTATAAACAAGGTTTTACCTTTTATTTTGATAATAATAATGGTAGTATTGATGCTTTCTTTAATAATGTTCTTTATTTTAAAGAATTACCTTGTGATGGCGTGTATGAAACTGTATCTGTTGTAGATAATCTAGGAAATAATGTATTGTGTATTAACTCTTCCACTAGCTTAGATAAAGCATCCTTATGGCATTGTCGTCTTGGACATGTAAGCAAGAAACGCATAGGCCAACTCCAAAAGGATGGAGTCTTGGAGTCATTTGACCTAAAGTCAGATGATAGTTGTGAATCTTGTTTGCTTGGTAAAATGACAAAGTCACCTTTTACTGGCACTTGTGCTAGGGGTGAAGGTTTGTTGGGCCTCATACACACGGATGTGTGTGGGCCCTTCAGAACCGCCACAAGAGATGCTAATCGGTTCTATGTGACTTTTACTGATGATTTTAGTAGATATGGATATGTCTACCTAATCAAGCATAAGTCAGAAACCTTTGAGAAATTAAAAGAGTTTAAGCAAGAAGTGGAGAATCATTTGGGCAGGAACATTAAGATGCTTCCTTCCGATCGTGGTGGTGAGTATCTTAGTACTGAGTTCCTTGACTATCTTAAGGAATGTGGGATTGTCTCACAATTGACACCTCCTAGGACACCACAGTTGAATGGTGTAGCTGAGAGGCGCAATCGGACCTTGTTGGACATGGTTCGTTCCATGATGAGTCGAGCTTCGCTACCAATCTCATTTTGGGGGTATGCCTTAGAGACTGCCGCCCATATCCTTAATCTAGTCCCTACAAAGAAGGTTGCCAAAACACCTCACGAGGTGTGGACTGGAAAAGTTCCCAATCTAGACCACATCAAGATTTAGGGTTGCGAGGCTTTCGTGAGACGCGAGACTCATGATAAGCTCGAACCCCGAAGCGAAAGGTGTATTTTCATCGGCTACCCACATAAATCCTTTGGTTACATCTTCTACAGACCCAGTGATAATGTGGTCTTTGTAGCAAAAAGAGGATGCTTTTGAGAGAGAGAATTCATGAGCCAAGGAGACAGTGGGAGGCAAATTGACCTTGAGGAAATTCAAGAGTCAAGTAGTGAAGGAACCTCAAACCCTAGCCCTCAACCTGAGGAGGAAACTCCTGTTGAGCCGACTGAAGAATCTATACCTCTGAGGCATTCCACCAGAGTTAGGAATGCACCTGAGCATTATTATGGTTTTCATATTACTGCAGAAGGTGAGACACTTATCAGTGATAACACACTGGTAAATCTGGATGAGCCTAACAGCTACACGGAAGCCATGGCAGGCCCTGAGGCTGCTAAATGGAAAGAGGCTATGGATAGCGAGATACAGTCCATGTATGACAATCAAGTTTGGAACTTGGTTGACAATGTACCTGATCGTAAGATAGTTGGGTGCAAATGGATCTTCAAGAAGAAGACCGACATGGATGGTAATGTACACACTTATAAGGAACGACTAGTTGCAAAGGGTTATTCTCAAACTCCGGGAGTTGATTATGATGAGACCTTTTCACCAGTGGCCAAGATTAAGTCTATTAGGGTTCTGTTAGCCATTGTTGCATTTCATGATTATGAAATATGGAAAATGGATGTCAAAACCGCTTTCCTTAATGGAAAGTTGGCTGAAGATGTTTACATGGTTCAGCCAGAGGGTTTTGTCAGTACAGAGTACCCCAGTAGAGTGTGTAAGCTCGAGAAATCCATTTATGGATTAAAACAGGCACCTCGCAGATGGAATCTTTGCTTTGATGAGAAAGTCAAAGAATTTGGCTTTTCAAGGAGTGAAGATGAATCTTGTGTCTATATCAAGGCTAGTGGGAGTATAGTCAGCTTTTTGGTACTGTATGTGGATGACATACTACTCATAGGAAACGACATCCCAACCCTGCAGGAAGTAAAGTCCTGGCTTGGGAAGTGTTTCGCTATGAAGGACCTTGGAGAAGCTGCCTATATCCTAGGGATAAGGATTTTGAGAAACAGGAGTAAAAGACTAATTGGACTTAGTCAAAGCACCTATGTCGACAAAGTGTTGAAAAGGTTCAACATGCATAACTCCAAGAAATGAGAGTTACCCATCCAGAGTAATGCCAGAATGAGTAAGACACAAAGCCCTAGTACTGAGGCTGAGATAGCAGAAATGAGTCGAATACCTTATGTTTCAGCTGTAGGATCGATCATGTATGCTATGACGTGTACTCGACCTGATGTAGCCTTTGCTTTGAGCATGGTTAGCAGGTATCAGGGGAACCCTGGCAAGGCACACTGGACTGCGGTAAAGAATATCCTCAAGTACCTACGGAGGACTAAGGACCCGGTCCTTACCCTCGGTGGCAGTGAGGACTTGAGAGTTGTAGGGTACAGTGATGCTAGCTTTCAGACTGACAGGGATAATTTCCGCTCTCAGTCGGGCTGGGTCTTTACTCTAAACGGAGGGGCAATTACTTGGAAAAGTTCCAAGCAGGAGACAGTGGCTGATTCCACTTGTGAATCAGAGTATATAGCAGCAAGCGAGGCAGCAAAGGAGGCTATATGGCTAAAGAACTTAATCGGAGACCTTGGAGTTGTACCAGCTATAAAGGAGCCAATGGAGATTTTCTGTGACGACAATAGTGCGGTTGCCTTAGCCAAGGAACCAAGAGATCATGGGAGATCCAGACACATTGATAGAAAATATCACTTCATCAGACATCAAATAGAAGAAGGAATCCTCGTGGCAAAGAGGGTATCATCGGATGAGAACCCAGCAGATCCCCTCACGAAGGGACTGACTCGGGCTAAGCATCTCCAGCATGCTCGGAGCATAGGGCTGAAGGATGATATTAGTTTTAGTAGTTAGATAATCTTGAAATTTGTAAAATGTAATTGACATTTGATGATAAATAAAAGCTGTTATTTATGAGTAAAGTGTTGCTATCTCTTGTCAATCGTTTACTATTATTTCTTTTTGCATGTTTTGACTTCCAGAATAATTATGTTATGGTTTATATCATATTATTCAAACTCTCCACAGTCGGTCATATGTTGGAAGTAGATATGAATCAAGATTGTCATGGGTTGGCTTGTAGAGGTCTAAGATGTTAGACAAAGCGGGGCTACAGCACTCATGAGTGCTCATAAGTTCTGAGTATTGGATTCAACCCACGCTCACTTGTATCACTTCATGGAATTTATCTCGAGTGATCGTGAGACGGTAATATCATATAAGTCTTCAAACCTAGGGATATGATTTGTTGCCTATGAGTTGGTTATGCATTGATTGCACGAAAACGCATTGGTAACTCGATGTTATAAACCGTGCTTTTGTGTGTAATTCAACAAGTAGTAGAGCAAACATATGAGTCGAAGTTTATCTGTTCCTTCTAGGATTAGAAGCGATATCTGGTCCCCTCGATGATTTTGTTTTGACCTATGTACCGGGCCCGGTCAGAACTAAATTGATGTGTTCAGTTAAGTTCTATGTCAAACAAATCGGAAATCGGGAAACAAATGTTGGACAATAAGCAAGACCATGTTCCATGTATTTGTCCGGCTGATATCTAGAACAGAGGATTATATGATCACTTATCTAAAATGGCGCTTCATAGTTCAACAGAGTTTAAAGAGCTACGATTGCTGATCGGTTCCTGAAGTCATACTTGCAACTATAGTTATTAGACTTATCCAAGTGGGAGACTGTTGGATATAGTGTCTAAGTCCATAACTATATTTGGTATGTACTTGACCCGGCCCGACATGGTCCATTTGGGTTGCACTTCACCCGAACAATTTATGGATAATCGTTTGAGAATAGTATAAGTTATGATTTATTAATATATTATAAGTCCTAATATATTAATATAAAATCATATTATTTAATTAGTATTGATCTATAATTAATTTAGAATTAATTTAGAGATCAAAAGTATGACTAATTAAATATGGGCTCTTGTATTTATATAGTGTGGGCTAATGCTTATTTGGAATGGGCTAGGCTTGCATGGAAAGTCCATGGATACTCCATGGAGCTTTAACCCATGGATCTTATGGAAATGAAAAGACATGGGTATTAGGGTTTACATGGATGTAACCCTAATCCACCACACTATATAAAGGAGGCTTTGGTTCTTGAAATTGCACTAGTTGATGTGTGTAAACTAAGAGGGCCGATTTCAAGAAGTTTGTGACTATTCTCTCAAGTTTCCAAGTTTGTGGTGATTTGTGACTTCCATTTGAGGCATCCACATTATTGGTGCTAGGCTCTCAAACTCCAAGCAATCAACTACTACTACAAGGTAAGTAATTCTACTAGTTTTATTTGATTCAAGTACCTCATGTCATGCTAGTTAGGATAAGAACCTTGGAAAAATAATTATTTGCATGTATCTTAGTCAAACATAGATCCAAGGTTTCTAGGGTTGCATGTACATCATAGGAGTGTTAGAATGCTCAAAAACCCATCAGTTTCACTCTCTAAGGCTCACACACACTCAAGGAAGCTCAAATATGCATCTAGGGTTTCTTTCTGTGTTGTAAGGACGATGAGGGAGACTACAAATGAGCCATAAGTCATTTAAATAGGGTGCAAACCCCTGAAAATTAGGGTTTCTCTCTACAGCGCCTACTCGTCGAGTCGGGGCCTTCCGACTCATCGAGTAGAATCCAAATCTCGCGTCCTCATAATAGTCTCTACTCAACGAGTTGGAGAACCTCAACTCGCCGAGTCCATGCACAAAACCCTAAAACATATATAAATTAAATAATACCTAGAACGGTGTTACAAAAGTGATAATATAGACAATTTGCATTTTAATGAGACTTACATGGATATTATGGATAATATTGTATATCCATATTTTTTTTATTAATTATTACTTTGAAGCAACACAAACATACAAACATATATACAATATTTAATTAAATATTATCTATATCATTTTCCATAACATATAATCGATAACATGAATATAATCTAATTTACATTAAAGTTTCAACCACAACATACAATGATTGTCTTAAAAGAATACTTAAACCAAGGAAAATATAAAAAATGAATTAGTATATAACAAACTTACGAATTAAAAATTTTAACATAATAACATGGCTCGAAAAATGGTCCAAAGCCCTCAAACCAACACAAAACCTTTAAACTTGTTTTCTTTGTGAATTTTATATGTGATTTGTATTTGTGTGTCTACTCAAAGATAATGACATTTTTATAGTAGACTATCCATTAATTGTTTATTAAACATATTATATAAATTATAAAACCTTTCATATGTGTGATTAATTACTTTGAAGATGAAAATATGTGGGGGTTTCAAATGCATGAAGTGCTTGGAAATAGATGAAAGAAACCTAAACAGTAAAATTTATAAAACCCTAACCGCGCATCTCCAGTCGATGGTCGCTGATTTAGAATCGACGGCAGTCACTACTGGAATTTTCTTGCTCTTCGTCGCCCATCTTGTTTCTGAGGTCTCTCTGTATGTTCATTACTATCTTTAACAGCTTCAATCTCTCGTTGTGCTCTTTGACTAAGTTTTTATATATTTTGTGATACTGTGAACCAATATGCTCTGTGAAAGACTCTTGGTTGTTTTTCCTATTCGATGTGCTGTCAATGTTGAAGCCTAGAAGTCTAGAACCTTTTGTTTTTTATTACTGTTCAATGTGATGTCAAATAGATATTGTTCCTTTATGATATTAATCAATATAATATATTTATGTTTAATCATTTCATTTTATTATTATTTTATTTATGAAAATGAATCTAAAACAATGAAATATTTGTTATGACGGCTAATGATATATGCGTTTATTCATCTTCCATTAACATAATATCTATATATTTTCTAACACGAAATATATAGTTTTATCAAACAATAAGCTAAATGATAAATGGACTAAAAAATCAACTTATATAATAATCGACATCGACAATATAATTAAATTATAAATATATATTATTTTTGGAGTGTTCATTTTGGCCCCCCTACTTTAATTGGTGGTGTTCCGCCCTGGTTTCAAATGAATGAGGTGATAGGAAAATATTTCATTTATAAGTATAGTATGATAGTATGATGATTTATTTTGTAGGTTCTCTCGGTTGTAGTTTTAATCATATATGTTGAGTTGTTTGCCAACCGTTCAGTTCCTCGAACCAAACAAACTAATGAATACTAATCTTATCTGTTACATGATATTCCTTCATGCTAGAATGAAATTGGCCGTTTCAGGTTGTTAGAAATCATTAAATCGACCATTTCAAAGTTTGAAAGAATTAATTTAATAAAAGTTCAACATTAACGATTCTATATAAGAAGTTGGTGGCTTTGGGACAGAGAAGAACAACATTCCCCAGCACAGTGCATATGGTTGTTAAATAAATGTCAACGTTTTGGCCTACCCCTACCAGCCCATATACGAAAAATAAAAGTATAAATAGTTACCTTTTTATAATTTAAATATAATATTTAAAAGGAAATAATATATATTAATTATATTCCATACAACTATTAACTGACAAACATTATATGAAATATTAGATAGTTTTATCATACTATCAGTTGACGTAACATATATTTTTAGCTTATTATTAAATATTTAATATAACAGATTTGTTATTTTTACTAATCTAAATAATACTTTTAACCTTATTATTTGACGTTTAATATAAAATATAAAATAATGATACATTTATTTTTTGGTATTTTATATATTACATATATCAATAAAAAAAACATTATATATTTTTGAAGTTAACATATTTTGAAAGTTTGAATAACAAAAGACTGAATTTCCTACCAAATTATAGGTAAGAATTAGGATGTGAAAACTGTTTCTATTTTTTACATGTATGTATACAACTGTAGCAAAAAAAGAAAAAAAAAATAACGCGTAATTGTTTCCAGTGGTGATCGTATCTTCGTTTACTATTCTTTCAAAGCTTTCAAGCATCGTCACCATCGTGCATAAGCTGCCCACGTTCTTTCCTCTCTACTTCCTTCACCAGTCTCCCCTGACCTTCACCTTAAATTATCCTTATTTATCCAATTTCATCCCCTGAATGTCCTTTCTATCCACCTCCCACATCTTCTTTTTCACAGTCTACATCTTGGGTTCCAATTTCTTAGCTCAATTCCATCCGGGTATCCCATAACCGATCAAAAATGGGTGTATGTATCAGCAAAAGCAAGAGTTCTCCAAGAACTGATGTGGGGAGTCCCTATGATCAGAGATCGAATGAGCCAAACATAGTTTACTCCAAATCCCCTGCTCCGGAAGCCCAATTGCCGGCCAGAAAACAGCCACCACCACCCAGCCCCAAAAGGTTTTTCAAATCGGATACGATTCTGGGCAAATCATTTGAAGATGTCAAAGAACACTACACAATGGGAAGAGAATTGGGTAGAGGTCAATTTGGGGTTACGTACATGTGTACCCAGAATTCAACCGGGTTGAAGTATGCCTGTAAGTCGATATCTAAAAAGAAATTGATTACAAAGGGGGATAAAGAGGATATGAGAAGAGAGGTTCAGATTATGCAGCATTTGAGCGGGCAAGCTAATATCGTTGAGTTTAAAGGTGCTTATGAAGATAAGCAATCTGTTCATTTGGTTATGGAAGTTTGTGAAGGAGGAGAGCTTTTCGATAGGATAATTGCAAAAGGTCATTACAGTGAAAGAGCTGCTGCTTCAATTTGTAGATCGATTGTTAATGTGGTTCATGTGTGTCATTTTATGGGTGTGATGCACCGCGATTTGAAGCCCGAGAACTTCTTACTTCTGGATAAGAGTGAAAACGCGCTTTTGAAGGCAACAGATTTTGGGTTATCAGTTTTCATTCAAGAAGGTATTGCGTATGACCCTATTTTGATTTTGACCCTTACATTTCATCTGATTTTAGTCATCGATTCTCATTGATCTGATCTAGTCGATGATTATGATAATCTTGTTGTGATGATGAACAATTTTTACAGGAAAATCATATCGTGATATTGTTGGCAGTGCGTATTACGTTGCGCCAGAAGTGTTGAAGCGTAAATACGGGAAGGAAATAGATATATGGAGTGCAGGGGTGATGCTGTACATCTTACTCAGTGGTGTACCTCCATTTTGGGCTGGTAATTTCTTCTTCTTCTTTTTCCAATAAGTATTTGTTCATCTTCAATCTTCATTACAATTTTCAGTGATTCAACTAATTTGTACCAAATTACAGAGACGGAGAAAGGAATATTTGACGAGATTCTGAAAGGAGATATTGATTTTGAAAGTGATCCATGGCCATCGATTTCTACCAGCGCCAAACACCTCGTGCAAAGAATGCTTACACTTGACCCTAAGAAGCGTATAACTTCCGCTGAGGTTCTTGGTATGCTCCGATTTGAATTTCTTTTTGCAATTTTTCATCTTCATAAAAATCAATTGTAATACTATTAGTGTTGGTGTTTTGAACTTTTACAGAGCATCCATGGATTAGAGAAGATGGAGAAGCATCAGACAAGCCAATCGACAGTGCAGTCCTTTCTAGGATGAAGCAATTCCGAGCCATGAACAAACTCAAGAAACTCGCTCTCAAGGTTTGGTTTTCTTAATAACACAACTTCCTCAGATTCCCTTATACATCTTAACCCTAACTCTGCAACGAGCATAATTTTTTAATAAATCTCTTCAGGTGATTGCTGAAAATCTATCAGCTGAGGAAATCCAAGGGCTAAAATCGATGTTTATGAACATGGACACGGACAAAAGTGGCACAATCACCTACGATGAACTTAAAACAGGGTTGGCTAGACTCGGGTCAAAACTCAGCGAGTCTGAAGTTAGACAACTCATGGATGCTGTAAGTTTTTTCCAACTTTCAAGATTTAAAGATTGTCATCATCTAATAATACTGGTTCTGTGTTACATAATACATACAGGCTGATGTAGACGGGAATGGGTCAATTGACTACATTGAGTTCATCACAGCAACAATGCATAGACACAAACTAGAACGTGAAGAAGATTTGTACAAAGCATTTCAGCATTTTGATACAGATGGCAGTGGGTATGCATTCGAACACTGTTTCTACTTTCTTTCTAGTTGAATTAATCTCAGGATTAGATATTGTGAAGTGAACTTATTTATGGGTGTGTTTGATTAAGGTTTATTACAAGAGACGAACTGGAATCAGCAATGAAAAAATACGGAATGGGAGATGAAGCTACCATTAAAGAGATTATATCGGAAGTGGATACGGATAATGTGAGTATTTCATATGATGATGATGATAGGGGCATTTATGTCTTTTTCACAAATAAGGGAGATTATTGGTTTGCATCAGTCTCATGTTATGTTGTGTCATAATTATTCATGACGGAAACATTTTTTTTCAGGATGGGAAGATAAACTATGAAGAATTTTGCACAATGATGAGAAGCGGGACACAGGGAGGAAAGCTGTTCTAATACCATTTTAAAGCACACAAAAAACTACTGAACCTTGAACCAGGTCTGATTGGCTTGTGAGTCAAGTAAGCATTCTATTTTGTTTGTGCTAGCTACTTTTTTTTTTTTTTTTCCCTTTTTCTTGTGGAACTCCGTATACATCACATGTACAATGCTGTCTTGATTCATTCAATTGTTTTTGGTTTTTTTAGTTATGAATTGATGATCTTTTAATGCAAACTGTATGCTAGTGACTAACTGGCTCTTGAACCAGTTTTTGTGTATGTAATTTGTTAGGGTTAATGGTTTCTGCAAACAAGTGAGTTATTTCATTTTATTGAGTTAAAGTCTGAATACAAGCTAAACAAACTTCAAGCATACAATTCTATACAATCTTGACTTGAATTCTCAAAATTTTATCAGTTATTCTACTAGCACAACCTCAATTTGAGCTTGTTCAAGCCGAGTTTTTTTTCAAAAAATTTATATATATCGAGCATGATTCCAATGAACCTTCTTTTGCTATTAGGATTTTGAATCAAACCCAAATCTTCCCAGTGCCATGCTCAAGCATGTTGTTACACGCCTCCTATGAACGGTTTGAATTATTTTTTTAAGACCCTGTGAAGATAAAATGTTTTTTTTTTTTGCTTCTTCATAAAAGTGGAAGTCTAATACATTTACAAACTTTTAAAACGAAATATAAATTGTCTGTAGCTGTTTCTATGACCAAATCATCTCACCAAGTCTTCCCTTCACAAACTTGTACCAACACTTTGCCTCTCTCACCTGAGCTAGTCACACATATTTGACTTGGTCAAAAATAATAGTATATAAAGTTCTTGCAAGTACATATTTTAAAACAACTACTTTTTACTTTAATCACTTCAAAAGCCTTATTATTAGGAAAACATTCTAAATAAACTCATACACTAAATTAAATAAATATCAAACACAAGCTAACAACAATGGTCAATGTATATGTAACATGTAATGCATGATATCCCGAGTCAACTCATGAAAATCACATGTTCCCCTAAGGCTAAGGTTGTGGTTTTTCGATTAAAGTCACAAAGCCTACAAAGCTAGATAGAGGTCATTGATGAAAATCCCTTGCCTTAAGCTCACTATGTAACATAACCCACCACAACATGTACCACTCAAGGGGGCTTGCAGGACGTAATTAAGAGCTATCAGCCATGTGATGTGATGATTTTCTTGAATTTCAATAATCATCATATGTGACTTCAAAATATACATATTCATGTCACTTCTATCTTCTTATGAATACACACTTGTCATCTACTTATGAACAAATTATTGCTCGTGTACATGATTTATCCAAGAACACTTCAAATCATCAAATAACATACATTCTTGATTTCACCATCAAACCCAATTGTTTTCTCCGTTTCTCAATACTAAACTCAAAACTGGAATCAAAAGGGAGGCGTTATTACTGTGAGAGCTTTCATATATGTTAGCACAAATCTACTTGATCCATTTCACACCCTTTCCACTTATTTAGGATTACGAGAACCTTGAACACATGAACCATTTGGACTTGGAATATAAAAAGAACACGTCAAATGTCGCATAACTCTATAAGATGCATTGTAATAATTGATCAAAACAAATTCTACAAAGAGGAATATATTTAGCACACTTGAAACTTTTATTCTATCATGATCAAGCAAACTGGTGAACGTAATCCAGGTACACATAACATCCATAATTGGATAACACACTTAACATAAAACAGAATTCAACAAATCCAAATAAGCATAATCACTATAAACTATATCTATAATTAAAACCCAAAAACCAAATTTTGAGCAATAGCAGAAACAGTGGTTTCAAAAACCATGAATCTTAATCTGATCCTTCTTCACAATACCAGCACGAGTCAAGAACGCAGACACGTTTTTGCGTTGATCACCTTGTAGTTGAATCACTTTGCCCAGTTCTTTATCTTGCACAACAGTGCCATTGCAGCAGAATTCTCTCTTTAGATCTTTCAGAATTTTCTCGTAACTCAGCTCCTTCTTTAGGCCCTGAACAGTCGTCAAGCTTTTTCTACCATTTCTCTGTTGTATGCGGATATGAGCATACTCCTTAATCCCAGCACCACCACCAGAATCTTGATCAACTTCAGCAAATGGATCGAAAGCAGATGGGATATGTACTCCTATATCAACCATGAACTTTGTTTGAATGAAGATGATTTGCTGTTCAAACAGAGAAAAAAGATCGTCAGAATATGGAAATTAAGATCAAAACAGCATATTCAGAAATCAAACCGCTAAAACACCCAATTTGATTTTAAAAATCGACAACTATTTTCTTTTTTACTTTCTGGAAATTGATCAACATATGAACTGGATGAAATACATCAGGAAATCAACTTAAGCACAAAATTAGATATCCAGATAACAACCAATTTTCTTATTAACGATAAAAATCGAGGAACTACCCTATTATCCTTTTTGAAATACCGAAAGCTAATACCGATCCAAACCACCCCAGTCGAAATAAACACTAAAACAGATGATCGTGAATAAAAAAAATTCCCATCACATCCGGAAACAAAGCAAAATAGATCAAGGGCGTTTAATACCAATCAAACACAGTCAGAGAGACGATTGGTTGCACAAACCAACAACACCACGACTCGATCGGTTGACTCTAAACAATTGACTGAATACTCTCTTAAATTGCGGCAGATAGATAAGAACAGAAATAGAAAAAATCGAGTTTTCAACAGTTAACCCTATCAACCAGACAATACCAAAATAAAACAGATCAAAAGATACCTGAAATCGCCGACTTTTCTTCCTAACCAAGAACGCAGAAAGATGAAAGAAAGTGTATATGTCAAGAAATCAAGATGAGGGTTGGGGGTTTATATAGAGAGAAAGCCGGGTCGTTTCTGTGGCGGTGGGTGTACTGGCATATGGGTCGGTTGATACGTGTTGCGACAGCTCACGGTTCTTTCTGGAATATTTGTAGATGTAAGATAATAAAAAATATGAAAAATTAAAAGGTTATTAAAAATTAAAAGCTCTAAAAAAATAAAGTTATTTGAAATATAGTTTTTTTTTTCGCTTAAGATAAACCGTTAGAAACTCATACTTTCAAATTATTATTTTTTAATTAAAAGTTAAAAATTTATGACGTCTTCAAAAAACTCGCTTCAAAAAAACGAAAAAACGTTGTAGTTTTTTTTTATTTTTATTTTTTACATAGATGTTTTAGATCATCTCCAATGGATTGAACTCATCATATGAGTTCAATGGATTGACACATATACATTCCAATCGTTATACAACTTTACTCATTAAACTTTACACTTCATTAAACTCTATACAATTTAATGGATTGTCACATCATTTATCATTTTCTTTTTATTTATTGTTATTTTTAAAAAAAATTAATTAACATGAAATTAAAAATTAAAAACTACAATTAAAATTAACATTAATTAAAAAATTAAAATAATATATATATATATATATATATATATAGGGAAGACTATATGGAAAACAAAAAAACCCTAAAAATGCATAAAAAAATACTTAGAGATCATAAATATTTTTTTTGACATTTTTTACCTAAAAATCGCAGGTTTATTTACAAAATCGATTTTTTTTTTGTTTTTTGGTTTTGATTTTTTTTTTTTTTTTTTTTTGGTTTTTTCAAACAAAATTTCAGCGAAAATAAAGAAAAAGCTGCGAAAATTCATAATATAAAATCAAAACAAAAAGATTTGTGATGTCTAAGTATTTTTTTTTATGCATTTTTATGATTTGTTTTCCATAGAACCTAAATATATATATATATATATATATATATATATATATATATATATATATATATATATATGTGTGTGTGTGTGTGTGTGAGGAGAAAGAATATAGAGTTCAATGGCGATTGAACTCCCCATTCCATTGAATCATAGTCATTTTTCTCACAAGGATTTTGAGTTTAATGAAATTAAACTCTCATTGGAGATTGTCTTATGATCGCACTATTGAATTATTGAATATAATTTTTTTAAATTGATTTTTTTTTAATTGAAAGTTAAAAGTTTCTAAAAATTTAAAATAACTCATTTTCCGAATAAAATAAGTTTGTATTAAATTAGATACGAGAAAATCGATTTAGACTTGTATGTATGCAATATCCTTTGGTAGAGAGGGAAGTCCTATGCTTTTAGGTTGAGAATTACTTTATTTTAGTTTCCCAAAAAAAAACATAGCCTGGTATTTTCGTATACGTAATACACTAATTAAAGAAAATTTTGATAATAATTTTTTAAATTTTATAAAAGATAATAATGAATGGAGTATAATTACATTATATACAAATATTTAAATTCGACGTGTTTTATATTTTATAAAAAGTTCATCCTCAGCCTTAATATAGTTACCCAGAAATCAAACCTAAACCTAACCATGTTTCACGGTTAATCTCATTTCTGTTAACCTAGCTTTACGGCCAAAATTCTTTATCGTACTAAGAGGTAATTTTGATATGAATGGGATATAATGAGAAATTCTTTATCGTACATATACATACTATTAAGAAAGTCAAAATTGCTTTAATATTTTAACATGAATATTAGTCGAAACTCAAACCGTAAAGGCGTAGAGTGATATCAAAAAATTTATTAATATATCCAAAATTTGACTTTAAGATGATAAGAACATGATGTTTATTAAATGAATTTTTTTAAGTTGCGTAAATATGACGCAGGGGTCACCCATTGGGTCAGGCGTGTAGAACCCACAGCCCATGTATGATATTCGGGCACTAAGTAAAGAGTAAAGAGTAAAGAAGCTGGTTTTGGGTCAAGGTCCTTTATTAGTGGAACCCACAAGCCCATTTTTATCCCATGTGTTTTATGTTTGCTCTTATGCGGATGCCTCGACTACAATTCATATATATATATATATATATATTAACTAGGTGTAAAACTCCTGTATTATACGGGTTGATTAAAAAAAAACTAAATATTAAAATGTGTAAACAATAAATATTTTTTAAAATAAAATTTTGAAACAAGAAATAAAAAATGTATTAATTGCAATTTAATATCATATTTATGACATTTAATACTTTACATATATAAATATAATGTGGCTTTTTAATTTTAAATTTTGAAAAACCTAAGAATTGACATGTGGATATTATTTATTTCAAAAATATTACAAAATGACAAGTGTTAAAATTCATGAGAGATTGACATGTGGCAAAATGGATCTTCATTTATTACAGTTGATTCCCAAAGGGTTAGGGAACAGGCAACTTTTCTTACTTTTTGTTTTCGCCACTAACTTTTTTTTCCTTTTGTTCTTATGGCTGAAGTTTAGAGTTTTCGGGTTTTTACCATCGTCGTTGTTAGGTGGATTGACTTCTTTATAATATATTCTCTACTTATTTATAATATATTTTCTTATTTTTTTTTTGGTTCCTTACCACGTGTTTGTTGATTACGTCCTAACTCATTACATTATCCCAATCATTTTGCCACATCGACTAATTCTCTTCTCTTCCAGGTTTTCCTTCCGTTTTCTCTTCCCGCCCTATTTTCTAGGTTTGTGTTCTTTGATTCGTGTTTTTTTGGCTTTTGATGTGTCCTTGATTCATCTATACTCTGTCGTCGAACGCTCGGTTTTCAATTTGTAGTTGTTTATGCTTCAGATTTTCTTATTTTCCTTTTCCTTCTGAAATTTGGGTGGGTTTTTCATAACTCATGAGCGGTAAGCGTAAGAGAAGTTCTGATTTCGATGTTGGGTCATCCTCGTCGGTAGGGAAGCCTCGCAAACGCCGACAGTGTCCTCGATTGGCTGTCGTTTGTACCGCCTGACATGCCTTCGCCCTTGCCTTTTTATGACGACCTGGGAGATTGCAGTTTCCTTTGTGAATTTTGTGGTGCCTTCTTCTAGTACTCTGAGAGAGTGTTATCTAAATCACAAAAGAACCATCCATGTTATAGTCGTTGTTGCAGGACAGGAACTGTTATATTGCCCTATCCTTTTACACCTCCCGTTGTGTTATCTACTTTGTATGTTGCTCCCTCTTTTAGACAAAACATTAGGGCTTATAACAGCATGTTTGCTATGACATCTTTTGGAGCAGAGATAGATGAACATATTAATAAAGGTACCGGTCCTTATGTATTCAAACTTTCAGGTCAGGTGTCACATTGGGTGGGTTCTTTTTCGCCAGAAGATAGTAAAGGTCCAAGGTTTTTGCAGTTATATATGGTTGACACAGACCACGAACTCTCTAATAGACTATCTGCTTTTCGAGATCCAACAAAACAACCTTTAGACCCAAAAGTTGTTCAAGTACTCATGGATATACTCACGGTTCATAATGAATACGTTCGGACTTTTAAGACAGCCAAAGAAATTGCTGCTGAAAGAGATTTAGATGAATACTCGGTTTGTCTTTTCAATGACGTTCCTGACCGACGATATGGTCCTCCTGCACCCGGGACCTTAGGATGTATTGTTCTTGGTGATGACTCTTTTGGTAATAAGTACGATATAATTATACATTCAAAGTCCGGTCGGCCACAGCGTGTTAGTAAGCTTCACCCAAGTTACATGCCACTACAATACCCACTACTCTTTCCTTATGGTGAGGACGGGTGGTCTCCGCGTTTAAAGCTACTGAATGAAACGGGTTCAAATGCTAGAAATCTCACTGTAAATATGTACTATAGCTATCAAATACATGCACGAAATGGTGTTCAGTCTCTTATACTAAATTCATCCAGATTATTTCAGCAATATTTGGTTGATGCTTACATAAGTATAGAGCAAGGCAGGCTTGACTTCTATCAAAATAATCAAGATAAACTTAGATCAGCCTACATAAGCGGGATTTATGACGCACTTTCTAATGGTGATACCGAAAGTCGTTCTGTTGGGAAACGAGTTCTTTTACCACCATCTTTTCTTGGAGGACCACGGTATATGTATAGTCATTATCAAGATGCGCTCTGCATTTGTAGAGAACATGGAAATCCACAATACTTTATCACTTTTACGTGCAATGTAAACTGGCCAGAAATTAGACGATACATGGTGTTTCACAATCAGGCTGATGTACATAGCAGAGCTGATATCATTTCCCGTGTTTTCCGTATGAAAGTGAAAGCTTTTATTACATTCTTAAAAGAAGATAAAACTTTTGGAGAGGTTGCAGCTTGTAAGTGTTTCTATTTATTATACCTTTCAATTTTTTTCCTTTTTTTTGTGTGTAATGCGTTATTGGGTGGCTAACAGTGTTTTTTTTTCAGACCTATACACAATCGAATTTCAGAAGCGGGGTTTGCCGCATTGTCATACGCTTTTATGGGTAACCGAGTCGTATAAAATACGTGACCCTTCTGCTGTCGATGCATTCATCACTGCTGAAATTCCAGACCCGATGAGTGAACCATTATTGTATCAAACTATTACATCCTGTATGATACATGGTCCATGTAGTTTATTGAATCTTAAAGCTCCCTGCATGAATGGGGACAAGTGTAAAAAGCACTATCCAAAAGCATTTCATGATTTCACGGTCTTTGACAAGAAAGGTTATGCACATTACAAGAGAAGTGCCATGTCATCTCATACACTACAGAACGGGATTCAAATAGATAGTAGATATATCGTTCCTTACAACAGATGCTTATGTAGTCGTTTCAACGCACATATTAACGTTGAATATTGCGGTTGGAATATGATGATTAAATACTTATTCAAGTATGTTTCTAAAGGAATGGAACGGGTCAAGTTTTTCGTTCGGAAGAATGTATGTGAAGGTGAGGGCAGCACGTCTTCGCGAGATGTTATTGTCGATGAAATCCGATCTTACGTTGACGGTCGCTATGTTTGTCCTCATGAAGCTGCTTGGCGTATCCTCGATTTTCCAATTCATGAACGAGATCCACCTGTTATAATACTACCTGTCCACTTACCGAATATGCAGACAGTATATTTCAACGAGAGCACTCACATTCGTGATGTTGTACGACATCCAGCATTTGGTCAAAGTTTACTTTTGGGATGGTTTGACAATAACAGGTGGGACATATTAGGATCAGATCTTACTTATACTACCTATCCTACGAAATTTTGGTGGGACAAAGAGGCAAAAGGGTGGAAACGAAGGCAACGGTCAACCTCTGCCGCCATAGGCAGGCTCATAATTGTACATCCATCTGCTGGGGAGCTCTTTTATTTGCGGATGTTACTTTGTTATCAGAAAGGTTGCAAATGTTACGAGGATGTCCGTACTGTTTCTAATAAGTTATATCCTGACTTTCGGAGTGCTTGTGATGCATTAGGCCTCATAGGGGAAGATAAGGAATGGATGACTGCATTTATACAGGCATCTGAGTGGGCAACTTCATCTCAGTTGTGATCCCTATTCTGTCAGTTGCTTCTATTTTGTGAGGTCAGCAACCCTATGTCTTTGTGGGAATTTGGTTGGCGTAAAATGAGTGACGACCTGCTGTATAATATAAATAAAGACAGTTTTGCATCAGAATTCAACATAAGTGATGTTCAGTTACAACAACTGGTTTTATTCGAGTTGGAAGGGATACTTAGATCATCCACACCGTCAAAGTCGGTTACTGATTTTCATTTGCCTAAACCTACAGAGGAAACTGTCGCATTATTAAAAAATCGCCTTTTTTGGAAGAAACAAGTTATGACAGAGCTTCCTTAAAAAAACAGCACGAGTATATGCTTTCACAACTGAATGCTGAGCAACTTCACATTTATAATACAGTTGTGTTGTCAGAACAAGATGGAAATCAGATTTTGTTGTTTGTCTATGGACATGGGGGAACCGGAAAAACGTTTCTTTGGACTACATTACTCGCATACTTCCGTTCTATTGGAAAGATTGCGCTTGCTGTCGCTGCTTCAGGTATAGCATCATTGTTGTTACCATCAGGAAGAACTGCTCACTCTAGGTTCAACATACCAATTGATTTTTCGCAAAAGGCTACATGTAACATTACAAAAAAAACGTTACTTGCAGATTTATTAAAACGAACATCAATTGTTATATGGGACGAGGCTCCGATGAGTGACAAGCGGTGTTTTGAATGTCTGGACCGTTCGTTAAGAGATATTCTTGAATGTGACACAAAAGTTTTCGGTGGGATATCCGTTTTGTTAGGGGGTGATTTTCGCCAAACATTACCCGTGTCTCCGAAAAGCACAATATCACAAATTATTACCCTCACTTTACCAAACTCATACCTATGGCCATGTTTTACGATTTATAAATTAACTCATAACATGCGGTTGATGAACTCCGGTAGCTGTTGCACTTCAGATTTATCAGTATTAGATTTCACATCATGGTTACTCAGTGTTGGAGATGGTACTATAGGGGAATCAGATCTGATTGATAAAAAAAACACAAAATGGATTGACATTCCTCCATCTCTTCTCATACCAGCAGGCGCAAACGCATTGCAAAGTCTCATCAACTTTGTATATGGTGACGGGGTCCTCATGGACCCATCTGCATCTGTCTTATCAGCTAGAGCGATTGTGTGCCCAAAAAACGAGACAACCCACAAAATAAACGAAGTAATCCTGAAAATTAGTCCAGGAGAGATCAGGACTTATAGAAGTGTTGATACGATACAATCTAATGGATGCCAATCCTCAGAGTTTGATGCTTTCTACCCAACAGAATACCTGAATGAGCTAAGTTTTCCAAGTATACCTCCACACAAACTGCTACTGAAAATTGGTACCCCCATCATGTTAATAAGGAACATTAACCAAAGGGAAGGTCTATGTAATGGTACACGGTTAATGGTTTCACAGTTATTACCAAACATAATAGAAGGAACCATAATTACTGGAACATGTACTGGAAAGCGAGTTTACTTACCCCGCATTAAGTTCATACACAAAAGTGCTGATATACCCTTCACTTTCATTAGAAAACAATTTCCAGTGAAAGTTTGTTATGCCATGACAATTAACAAAAGTCAAGGTCAATCACTAAAAAAAATTGGAGTGTTTCTGCCAGAACCGGTATTCACACACGGTCAACTATATGTTGCTTTGTCTCGTGCCACATCCCCAGACTCAATTAAAGTTGTAATACAGTCTGATACTGACAACAAGCAGAACAGAACCAAAAATGTTGTTTTTAAAGATTTCTTATGCAGAGTTAATAACAATGAGGTCAAATACATAACCATTTTTTACAAACCAAAACCAAATTATATAACATGTTGTATACCTTTCAATGTTAGAATAATTAGCCAACTATAAATATATTATACATGATCAAAAAATGTAACATTTATCTATTTTTTTGTTCCTATGCTAGAAACATGTCTGAAATCTTTACAAAAATCTCAGAATTGGGATATGGATCTCCAGGAACACCCCTGCAAGTGCGCATCTTGCGCACGTGGACGCCACAAATCCGTTCTCATGAAACTTGGTTCCTGGCAGTTGACAAATACGTAACTTTTCAGTCATTTTTACACAAATTGATCAGTTACCTTCATATTATAACTCCTAATTCCTACTTTTTTTAATGACAGGGTAATGCCATCCAGATTCTCGGCAGAGGAAAGGATCAAGGATTTGTACAGTCTGCTCTCATTCCTTCAAAATGTTACACAATTGCCGCTTATGCATGTGGAGAAGCAGATATCTTTCAAAAATGGCTGGACAATCCTATATACATTGCTGTTGGGATGGCCTCTTCCATCACATATTTCCCAAACACATTGACCATTCCCACAAGTTGGTTTAACTTCATATCAAAAAATCAAATACCAGATTATGTTGACCAATGTCCAGGTATAACTTAAAACACTTTTTGCACAGACAAACAATTGTTCCTTTTATATAGCAATTACAGACCATAAATCTAAACTGTATAACTTCAATTTCACTATGTAGATTTCTTAGGAGTTTTTGTCAGATTGGTAAACTGTACCAAAAGAAACAAGGAACCTTACCTTCTTCTCATCCTAGAAAACGATTTGTAAGTGTTCTATCTTTTTAAATGTACCTCTAAGTTGATTAATACATTTAAGATATCTAAACAACAGTGGTCAAGAAATTGCCATAAGTCTATGGAAAGACTGCACTGATGTGCCCGCAAAATTTAACCGAAGCGCCATTGAAAATGCACCTGTTCCTACTATACTTGCTGTAACAAATGTCAAAATTGCAACCGTTGCTGGTACGTTTCATTAAATACTGCACGAAGCAGATTTGTTTTTGAAATAATTATAAACTTTTCATCCATAGGTTTACTGAGGCTAGGAACAAGTAACGCAACTCACATATACATGAATCCAGATATCAGAGAGACAACTGCACTTCTCGACAGGTATTACTATAAAACTGACATATTACCATGAAATATATTTTCTTACTAATGAGGAACAAAAATCACAGGTACAAAGCAAATGCAGCCTCAATAACTTCTTTTGGACCACCGACACCACTATTGGAGATAAATAAAAAAAACCATTTGGAGCTTTCGGTATACTACCAATTCATTAATACTTTATCTAATTTTCTTTTACCAATCGTTTAAACCATATTACATCCTCACTATTTACTACATAATCTAATATTAATATCTTTTTACAGGACCAGACCTTCACTGCACAAGCATCTATAATCGATTATACATTTACAAACACTTGGTATCAGATCATTTGTCCCGATTGTAAAAAACCAACTCTCAAGCAAGGAAAAAACTGGTTTTGCCCATCAGATGGAATACTCAGCTCGCCAATTTCTCTGTGAGTGACTATTTTCTTCAACTAACAATAAGACAACAGTACTACCTACATGCACAACAGACTAATAAAAAAGTTTCTGAATTCCCGCATTATGCAAGCTTACCTGGATTGATATATGTATATAATGATATTGCTAATATACACAGGTACAAGCTGGTAGCAACAATTAATGATCAGACTGACTCAATGGCTGTCACGTTATCTGACAATGCTGCTAAAAAATTATTCGGTACAACATCAGATATGCTCATAGAAGAAGACGACCCCGACCACAGGAAAAACTTGCCCCCCATAATAAACGATACCAAAGGTGTGATGAAAAAGATGACACTGCGTATGACAAAAACCTTAAACAATAGCAACATCTGCTTTATATTAACCGAAATCGAAGACAACACGACCGAACAATCACCAACAATAACAACCCCACATCCGCATACTCCAACCACTTTCGACATAACCAACAAACCAACTACATCATCTTCCCAACAACAGCCTGTGAAAGTTAGAAAGACCTTCACGTTTGAAGAAGCAGGTTAGATCCATCATACACTATCCAAACATATGAAAACAACAGCTCTTTTAAAACAAATTTCCTTATCTTGCACACTTAACTACAGGTACAGAGGTACCGACTGCAGAAGCAAAACGTCAGCGCCATCCAGAATAAGAATACTGTGTCTGTATCTCACTGCAACACTATCAGCTTTTGCCTAACTTTGTGGTTGTAGTCTATTAAGAACTACTTCAACTTTTGCACCACTACACTATCAGTTTTTTTCTACTTTGTGGTTGTAGTCTATCAATAACTACCCTAACTTTTGTGTCTGTAATGTTTACCTATACAGTCACAACTCTTGTAAATAGCTACTATTCCTTTCTAAAAACAATGTCAATATCTACAAGTCGAAAAAATTACCTGTTATGAACGCTACAATGTGGAAACCAAGACCAACACTAAAAAGTAATTGCATAGCAACTTCTTGTAGAGTTATATTTAATAAATAATAAATAAGGTTACACACATTTTAGAATACAATTAAATATATAAGCTTAAAGACTTTACAATCTTACTCGAAAATAATTACCTGTTATGAACGCTACAATGTGGAAACCAAGACCAACACTAAAAACTAATTGCATAGCAACTTCTTATAGAGTTATATTTAATAAATAATAAATAAGGTTACACACATTTTAGAATACAATTAAAAATATAAGCTTAAAGACTTTACAATCTTACTATACAGCCAATAAAAAATATGTAAAACTTACCCACCAAAAATATAAGACCCAACCATATATATATATATATATATATATATATATATATATATATATATATATATATATATATATATATATAAAAGACAATCGCTTAATAGAAAATAATAACAATACGCTTAACTTAACTTCATGTTACAAATATAAGACGCGCCAAGGCGCGACTGGGCATTTTCTAGTTACAAATAATGCATAAAAAAATATATTTGAAAGAGTTAACATTTTAGTCCAATTCAGAAAAACACAAAATACCAGCTCACAGTGAGATGTGTTATGTACTGAATATTTTTCTAAAAATTATCCGATAACCAAAATATTGAGATTTTTCTGAAAACTACTATGAAAGTAATGAATATTATTATTAACAAATCTTTATAAATATAACAAATATTTTTTATTAAAAACAAAGAAAGTATATTTGTTGCTAATTTCCAGAAATAAAATGGTGGACTAGGTATCCGTCTGTTTGCTGACCGCTTCAAACTCCCTATGTTCTTCATATGTATCGTTGTAGGTGTCATAGTGAGATGTGTTATGTACGTTTCTCTAATTAAATACAAGAATTATTAATATTTATTAATACACAATCAATAAGTGTCTACTTGCTATTAGGTGTGGCGTTATAGGATCGAATGTTATTACAAAATATCATTACACAATGATTCTTAAACACACACACACACACACACACACATATATATATATATATATATATATATATATATATATATATATATATATATATATATTATGTTCTTTAACCTAACTACCATCTAACCTCCATACATTACCTGGTAACTACCATCGAATTACACACATCTATTAAGAGTGAAAAGTAAACTTTGAATGACAATGTAAATAGATAATCACCATTCATTTGTTTCTATATAAACTGTCATTCACGGTTCACTTTTTCAAATTCGATAGATGTATGTTAGCCGATGTTTGATACCATGTGAGGTATGTATGTTGGGTGGTAGTTAGGTTTAACAACATTAGAGGAACACTCAATGAGTACATCTCACCATCATACTCACAACGATGCATATAAGGAACGTAGAGAGTTTGAAGTGGTCAGCAAACAATAGAGGAGTACTTAGTCTACCAGTTTATTCCTAGAAATTAGCAACAAATGTATATCCTTTGTTTATAATAAAAATATTTATTATGCTTATAAATAATTTGTTAATAATAATATCCATTAATTCCATGACAATTTTCAGAAAAATCTCAATATTTTGGTTATCGGGTAATTTTCAGAATAGTCCAAAATTTTGACCAAACTAACGAAAAATGATAAAATACCGGCTAAATCTGCGAAATCGACCGAAAATGATTTTTTCGAAGTTTTAGTCGGTATTCTGTGCTTTTCTGTAAATAAAGTTAGTTTGAGATTTTTTCATAAATTGGAATAAAATATTATGACTTTTTTTAAAAGTTCCCTTAAACAAAAGACATAAAAATATTTCAAAATTATAGACCGTTTTATTTAAAAATATTATCACAATATATAAGTTTGTAATTCGTATTGTTGTTTATAAAAATGGAAAATGAACAAAAATATGCACAAGAATTTGGTCAATAGTATGTAAAGTTGTCTTTCTAAAAGTTAAGGTGAAGTTATGGTCGATCACCCGTATGGACAGTGGATCGAACATCAAGAGTCACTTTCATCAAGTGGCATCTATCTAACCTGCACTGCTCTTAGTCATCTCAAAATCCCCTCCCCCGTATTCCTTATCCACATCATAAATATAATAAATACTAAGGATTTTGTTATTGTTTATGTCATCGACCTTTCCTTTATTATTACTGTGTTTTTTTTGGTCCATTCTATAAACTCCAACATGTTTCTAGTTTATTTTATAATATTCAAAGTTAAGAAAAACAAGTATTTTTTAATGGCAAAACGATAATCAGTAAAACAAAATATAATTGCTATTGAGGGTTAAAACCAAAAAAGATGTTCTAATTAATTTGAAACTAAAATCACTTGATAAAAAATCATCTTGGAAAAGAAGACCAACTTCTAGCTTCCATTTCGTACATGTGTATCGACGTGATTATACAATTAAATATTTACCCTTGTCGGTTTAATAGTAATTTCTTGCTCTGACTAAAGTGATTGACGGTAGATTATATATAGTTGTAGTAACGTTCATAACCATTGACATTATCCCTTCGATCACAGTGCTTGTAAACTTTTTGCTATCACATTTTAGTTTACTCCATGGGATGTTGCAATTAGATGTTGAGAACGCAACAAAACAAGTTAAGCAACTCAGACAAATTGATAAATGATTTTGTTATCCACGCGGAATAAAACTACTGAAAACTGCAAACGAAAAACTAAACACAATATTTAAAGTGGTTCGGTGTAATCTAACCTAAATCCATGGGCGAATGAAATAGAGTATTTCATTATCACCAAGAAAATTACAATTTTTACAAGGCTAAACTACACTTGTAATATCATCACTTACTGGAAGGTATCACTTGTATTTTTGGCTGCCAAACAAAAAACTCTACACAAAAGAAGCTACATTACTCTATATTTTTTATCTGGTTTGTTACTCTATTGTGTTTGGCTGCACCTCATATATATATATATATATATATATATATATATATATATATATATATATATATATATATATATACTTACACATTTTCAGCGTACCATAGAAATCAATTGGGAGGAAAAAGTCTTAATTCACAGTTACCTACCATGTAGGCATGTAGCCTTTGACAAAGAAGTAGTAAAAGTGCACTTGAAGTCTTGTGTAAGACTTTAAAGCCACCCACCAACAAGTAATTAATGCCCCACATGATAAATGCATATGCTCCATTTTCTTTGACATTTAACTCCAAGGCTTCATACCTAACAATCTCTCACTTCAAGGCTTGAACAACCCCCCCCCCTCTCTCTCCCCCTCTCTCTATTATGCCTTTACTTAAACTTGTGAAGTGCCAGTTAAAGCCATACAAAGCTTCAACTTCTCAGTGGTAACCAACTTGGTGAACATATCTCTTAGATGATTCGTTCCAAGGATTTTCTTCAGATTCAGAGTTCCATCATTAATTAACTCTCGAATAAAATGATACCTCATTTGAATGTGTTCCGTTATATTGTGAAACACCATATTCTTTTGTCGAGTAAACTGCACTCTGGTTGTCACAATGCAATACATAGTCCTCCTGTTGCATTTCAACTTTTGTTAGGAAGTTCTTCAACCATATAAGCTCTTTGGTTGCTTCTGTAATAGCCATATACTATGCTTTTGTAGTTGAGAGAGTAACACTCTTTTGTAACCTGCACATTTAACTGATTGTTGTACCTCCAATCGTGAACACATAACCTGTTGTGTTTTTACCCGAATCCACACACCCACCCAAATCTGCATAAGCGAACCCTTCTAAGACCACCCATTTTATTCTGAAAAAATAGGGTAACCTCATATGTTCCTTTCAAGTAGCGCAACAACCACTTTACTCCATCTCAATGCTCTCTTCTTGGATTTGACATGAACCTACATACAAATACTACTGTATGAGTAATATCTGGTCTGGTACATACCATAACATACATCAAGCTACCAATTGCAGATGCATATGGAAATTTATCCATATGTTCCTTGTATTCTTTTATCTTTGGGGATTGTTTCTTTGAGAGTCTCAATTGACTACCCAAAGGTGTACTTATGGACTTAACATCTTACATGTTGAACTTTTCTAAAACTTTTGTAACATCCCGTTTCAAGTAGAATAATTAAATAATAAATCAGGAACCCTGAGAAGTAATTTTATTATTACTTTATATTATTATAGCCCAAAATCAAATAATAAATAGTGGGGTATTGGTTCCGGGGAGCCAAATGATATAATTTTGATTGCCGAGGGTTAAAGTGTAAATCCTGGTCTTATTTTGAAAGGCATTTCAGAAGTAGGGGCTGATTGGAAAGATGTAGGATTTAAGTTGTAAGTATTTCCAAAAGGAGGGGTGTAAATGGTAAATTGGGGATTTATTCTGAAAGAGATAATACAAGGAGGGACCATTTGTGTTATTATGGGAAAAATATTGTAGAACCGGGTATATATTTCTTCACCCGCCTAACCCTAACCCTAATCTCTATAGCAACCGCCACCCTTATACCTCCCTCTCATCTTCAACCGGCTGCCACTATCCTTCCCCCCCCCCCCCCCCCCCCCCCCGACTAGCTTGATGCTCCGACCAGCTAAGACCCCAACAACGTCTGCCATGTCCGGAGATACCGAAAGCCGATGGGCGAACCGGGAACAAAGTTGCTGTGGTCGTTTCCGGTGGAGGTGCGACCACCACAGCCGAAGACCGAGACAACCGATTGCGCTGCTGCTCTGTTGATCGGTGAAACCACGGATGGCGAAACCAAAGCTCCCACTTCTTTTCCGACTCGTAGCCGATGCCACCATCTCCCTCCTCTCTTCTTTCGTTTTGCCGCTGTTGTTATCGTCTCTAGCCGCCACAGTTGCTGCGTCCCGACGCCATCCGCCGCCAATAAGTCGCTGCCGTCGCCGTTTTCTTGTGCTACTGCCGCCTTCGTGCACCCACCTCAGTGGGTGTTGGGTTTACTTTACGCGCAATAGGGGTGTGTGTGCATGTAGTGGGTGTGTGTTTCAGCGTGTCTCGCAAGCTTGGATGTCTCGGGTTGTTGCTGCCGGAGAAAAGTCAAGGAAAAACCACCATGGCCGCCGGCCATGGTGGCTGCCGCCTCAAGACCGCCATGGAGGGTGTGTATGTTGCTTAGTGTGTGTATTATTAGTATGTGTGTGTAATTAGTGTGAGTGTATTTTGTGTGTGTGTGTTGAGTATTGCTGTAAAGTTGTAATAGTGTGGGAATAATCAAAAGAAAATCTATAACCACCACCGTGAGGTGGTGGCTGCCGCCTCCTGCCGCCACCGGCCGCAGTGTCGGGTGGCGGTGTGCCTTGTTTTGTTTGTGACTCGTTTGGATGTTTGGACAAGGGACTACTAAACCCTAATGGGCCAAAAGAAACCCTAGTGGGCCCAAAGAGACCCCAATGGACATAATAAAACCCTATTGGGCTCAATAAGGCCCAAAGTGACCTAGATGCTCAACCAATTGTCTAATGAGCTAGTATTGGGTAGGAAACCCTAATTAGGGTTTGGAAAACCCTAATAGCATAAAACTCTAATTCTTGAGAATTAATCGGCACACACACGAGATTATTTAATAACTTGAAATATTAAATAATAATCATTGGCAAGCTAACTTAAGGCAAGAATGGACTTAATGGATTAAGTCCTTAATGGGTTAAGTAAGAAACACTTAATCCTAATAACCATTTCATGTGAAAACCCTAATTTTAGGATTATGGGCTTGGACTTATCGGGACCTACATTTGGGCTATTGGAATGGAATTGTGTATTAAGCCCAATCACACCATATGACTTATTTAGTAAAGTGAGGGACTTAATGGATTAAGTCCTTAATGGGTTAAGTGAGAAACACTTAACCCTAATTGTCATTTTATGTGAAACCCTAATTTCACTTGGACTTTGTGTTGGGCCTTTATGATTATGTAATATTGGGCCATGGGGATTGGATTAGAATAATTGGATGGGCCTTAAGGAAAGACCATGTAGAGGTATGGGCTCAATTTGGAAAGTTGGGCCATATGTTGGGCTTTGGCCCATTATTTGATTTTTGGGTTTTTGTAGTATGAATTGGACCTTGGGCTTGGAACCCAGTTATTAATTGGGTATTGTTTGATGTTGACAGTTCGGGAATCTGTCAACCAGCAGCTGGAGTTGTATCTGCGGGACTTCAGTAGTGTCAGGTGAGTTATCCTCACTATACTAAGGGGTCTAAGGCACCAAGGCCGGCCCATTGGATATGATATCCTAGTAGTTGTATTATGTTGAGTATGAGTTGGTTATGCATGCTAGTTTGATATGCTAGAGGGTAGGTCTGTAGGACTACCTGTGATGCTGATTGATTACCTGTATGTGCATTTATCTGTTACATGTCGACATGTTAAGTGGGATGGGTTGAGGTTGTACTGCTCCGTGCGGTATCCAACAAACCCCATAGTATTCCAGATATGAGCTGAGGGCCCGGTAGGCATTCCAGACTCATACTGAGGACTCGGGAGTATTCCATATATGAGCTGAGGGCCCGGTAGGCATTCCAGACTCATACTGAGGACTCGGGAGCATTCCAGATACGAGCTGAGGGCCCGGTAGGCATTCCAGACTCGTACTGAGGGCTCGGTGGCATTCCAGATACGAGCTGAGGGCCCGGTAGGTATTCCAGACTCGTACCGAGGACTCGGTGGCAATCCAGATGTGAGCTGAGGGCCCGGTAGGCATTCCAGACTCACACTGTGGGCCCAGGGGTATTCCAGTCTGTAAAGTTGTGGACCTGTTACGTGCTGTTTTGTTCAGTTTGTTATGTTATGATGTTGCTGACATGGTTATGTGGACTGTATGTGTATCGGTATTTTGGGGGTAACTCACTAAGATTTCGGGCTTACAGTTTCAGTTTATTGTTTCAGGTGCATCAGTGGATCGTGGCAAGGCAAATGCGTGATCGTACAACTCCTCACTTTTTATGACTTTGTTTTTGGGATAATCTGATATAATACATTTTGAAAACAAGTTTGTAATAATTAATGATTTTGAAATGTTTTAAAAGTTTAAATTGGCTTGAATTTTTGGGTGTTACAACTTTCTTGATGTACTTTGCTTGTGAAAGCTTTAGTGTAGCGGTAACTTTGTTTTTGTCTATGATCATGCCCAATATTTGCTTAGCATCCCCAAAGTCCTTCATCTCGAACTCTCTAGACGACTGCTTCTTAAGCTTATTGATCTTATACATGTCGGACCCAACGATCAACATTTCATCAACATACAATAACAGGATGATGTATGAGGAGTTGGATTTTCTCAAGCAACAACAATGATTCATCTCACATCTGCTGTACCCACTCCTTTGCATGAAACTATCAAATTTCAAGTACCACTGCCTTGGATCTTGCTTCAATCCATACATACTTTTATTTAACTTGCACATCATATCTTCTTTACCAATTATAGGAAAACCCTCTGGTTGTGCCATGTAGATGTCTTCTTTTAGGTCACCATAGAAAAAAAAAGTTGTTTATTCGTCTAGCTGCTCTAGATGAATATATTTAGATGCTATAACACCCAACACCATTCTGATTGTAGTCATCTTCACAAACAACGATAATATCTTATTGTAATCAACTCATCTCTTCTATTGAAACCCTATTGACTACCAATATTTCCTTGTATTGGTTGGTGCCATCAATCTCATCTTTGACCCGAAACACCCATTTGTTCTGCAATTCTTTCTTCCTAGTTGGGAGCTTGACCAAGGACCAAGTATGGTTCTTGTCAAGCGATCTCAACTTGTCTTCCATGGCCTTCTTCCATTGTATGGAATCTTTCATCCTCAAGGCCTCTAGATAAGACTCAGGTTCACCATTATCAGTCAACAACAAGTAATTAGTTAAAGGAGAATACTTGAATGTATGTATTTATACTCTAGTAGATCCACAAACAATAGGAGTAATGGTATCTACTTCTTATGCAACCTCGTCATCTGAACGATTATCCTCTCATACATCTGAGCTCCCACTGCTTTCAAAACTTTACCTATCTCTGGAGTACTGATAGTATTGAAACAATAAAATAATGCTCGATAGATTCAAAATAGTTTAGTTGAATCAAACAATAAGAACAAAGATTGAATGTTGATGTGCACAAAAGTACCCACTAATTTTAATATTTATAACCTAACAAACTTAGACCAACTATGCACCTATAGGCAGTGTACCTAGTCATATTAAAGTATAGCTTGGGTAAGTCAGATATCGATCACAGGGAACGGTGTTACTAATTAATCTACTTGATATCAAATTAACCTAATTATTAACAAGTTTAAAAAAGGTTTTATCTGATTTTACAAGATCAGACGAACTTAGCTCAAATTCAATCAATAAGTAAAAACACTCTTGTTTAGTTCGAATCCACTTCGTCCTTATGGCTAGCTAATAATTATAGATTATCAAGTTGGTTTTAATTATATTAGTAATTTAAGTCTAATTTTACCAATAATTAATTAATTCATGTAAAACTATATATGGTCACACACAATTAAACACATAACCAATTATGAATATGAATATGCTATGTAAGATTTATTATGCAAGCGCAATTATATTCACAATCTACGTTCTCTAGCAAAGCTAAGTTTATTTACTTTAGTGACTAATTAAGATTGGTCAATCCTAGCTCTAACAATTTAATGTTCACTAAATCATTAGGTAAACAAGTTCATGCAGTTAATGGTCACTAAGCTACACAGAACATGGAATCAAGCAACTAAAGAAACAACCATAAGCATGCTAGGTAATTATAAACCAAACACAAGCAATTTACCAACTAAATAAATCCATGTAAAATTTAGTTATTCATAAGTTAGAAGCTTCATCTAGCTAAACAAGAGTAGCTAGATTCAGCTGCTCATAATAGCAACTAACACAATAACACAAATCAAAATATAAGGAAACATGTTCATAAGTATCAAATAAGTGAACTAAATTATAGACCTTCACTCTTTTGGTGTTGAAAACCTTTTTCCAAGACCTTTCTTCTGCTAAAAATCGCCTTCTGGAAACCCTTCAATCAGCCAAAAGTCCCTCGAATCGTATTGGGCAAGGGAATTTATAGTATTCTGATTTCCCGAGTTCACATCGTGAACCATAAGGATTCACGTCGTGAATATTAGATAACCGTGTTCGGCAAGGACTCTTCCACCCGTATGCATATCTTCTAGAATTCTCGACTCACGTCGTGAACCATGAATTGTTCACGTCGTGAAAACGTCTTTTGGGTGATTTTCCGTTCTTCTTTCCTTCAATCCTCCAAAGTTCCATATTCTGTCAATTTCAGTCCCTATCTTCGAAGATGCTTCTGTTTGGCTGCAAAATAACAAATTAAACTTATAAGTACCATTATTCTATGCAAATGACCAAAATATTAATAGAAATGTAATTAAATATTGCCTAAAAATATGTATAAATATGGCAATATCAAAATACCACACACTTGTTCTTTGCTTGCCCTCAAGCAAATCTAATTATTAAATCAAACCTTCACCACCAATATCACATAGAACGATCCAACTCAAGCTCAGCCATTATGCCAAGACCTCAACGCATGCATTTGTGTCTAAATTTTTTTTCCTAAATAACCCCCCATACTTTAAATACTCACAATCTTCATAAACACTCGCCCACTTCTTTCGAACAATGCTCATTTTATGCAACCCTCCGAATTCATCCTCAGAAAGCTTTCTAACTTCAAGATATTTTTGTAAAGCTACCCAAGCATACATAAACTAGAGAATTACAACTTTTTAGAAGATACCACAACTTGGAGCTCCTGAATTCTTCTTTACTTTGATAATTGATCTTCAATTTCTTTGAATTCACCATCTTTGTGTAATTTTGATATCTTCAACTTTTGAAACTTCAGAATTTTCGATCTTTGATCTTCTTACTTTGATACTTTTATGCTCCAAAAATTCTTCAATTTTTCACTTTTTTGGTAATTTCTCTCTTTTTTTTCTTTTTACATGTACTCACTTCTCTTTTTTTTAATATCACTCAAAAACCTACATGCTTAAGCAGGGGCGCTTTACTTCAACCCTTATTGGTTAAGACATATCTTTCCTGGATACATTTCAAGTTTAGGCTGCTAAACATATTGCATCCCTCAAACTAAGCAGGGTTATGTTTTTGTTCCATGATTTCACTAAAATAAGGGAGGCCACAAATGCACTATAACGTGTATTGGCTCAACTAAACATTTGAGCCTTTATCAGATCATCCCAATGCAACACTAGCAACTTAAGTTCAAATTATTATTATTACTAGATTCAATTATTAAAAATTTTAAATTTTCCAAATTCTCTAGATAATATAAATTTACCAAATTTTCTAGCAATTTACTTTTTCTACCCCCTACCCCACACTTATTACATACAATGCCCTCATTGTATGCATAAAATAAATTAAAATTAAGAAAAAAGGAGAAAAAGGAACAGACTCCCCTGGGATAGTGGCGTGATCATCTCCAAAAGTGTGGTTGAAATATGCATCTCGAATATTGGACCTCTTCAAAAATAAGAACTTGGACTCGAACTTGCAAAACCAGCCATCAATCAAAACTTCAATCTTCAAAAAGAATGGTGCAAGCCTCCAAATCGTGTAGACAATGTGGGAAAGCATACGCTACATTGTATATTAGAGAAAACAGCCCATCGAATCGTCACAAAAGTGTCATAAGGAATGGTAGTAATTCCATGTAATGAAGAAGAGCGGAACGGAATCAATGTGGTGGAAATTCAAAACTCACGACGTGAATCAGTATAGGCTCACGACGTGAAGTCGCTGGGTCGCGCATTCTGCATTTCCTTGTAACTTTGCTCACGACGTGAGCAATATAGGCTCACGACGTGAAGTCTGAGTGAACCAGAATTGAAACTGCCTTCTTATATACTCCACTCAACGTCTCAACGAATTAAGACCCTTCTAAATTCAGTGTATTTTGACGACTCTTCTAACTATAACCTTTCTCTCGACTCACCCCACACTTATTTCCAATTGTGGGTTTCGACTTTCAATTTCTAGACTTGAACGACACTCGCCTAAACGAACACGACTCTTGACTCGACCTTATTCCTTCCCCAAGACTCCTTAGCAAGCTGAAAGTTAACAACCAAAGAAGAGCAAAGTAACATAATATCTTAAAGTCTTACAATCCAAACAAAATAAAAACAAACCAAATAAGTCTAAAACAAACAAAATAAAACTAAACGATCAATCATCTTCATCCTCCTCGTTTGCTCCACTAGTGCCCGCCCCATCTCCTCCTTGTCCATGATACTCACTCATCCTAGGGCAAATTGGGTAGTGATACCCCAGGTGAGGAGACTGCTCCACATTGAAGTGTCGAACCATATTCTCCATAGTCCCTCTAATCCAGTTTACGCTCAAGGAAAGCTGGTCAAAATACCCTGTCATATTATCCCCAATATGTGAGCCTACCATGGGTGCGGGTGTATGCACCGGCTGCCCTCGCTCTCCTCTTCCTCTAACATTCCTTCTCCTCGGCCTTGGTTGTGATGCGGGTTGATCACCCTGCTGCTCACCACCATCCTCATCATTCGACCCCAAAATACCCCAATGAGTTCCATAATTTTGGACCACCCGCATGGTCTCCAAATAACCCATACTAAACTCGTGTCCATCCATGCAAGTCATGGAACGAATGATACCAGGAACAAGCAACCCATATGATCGGGCCAAACGGGTAATGAACTGCCCTCCACAAATAGGGCTCCCGGGGCGAGAACTGGCAGCAGAGCCAGCCAGGAAGCGTGCCAAAAAGTGGGGAATGTTGCAACACACTCCCGGCTGCACTATGCACCATAAAAAGAATAAATTCTGCTTGGTTACCTTGTCCCCATGCCTTCTGTGATTGATGGAGAAAGTGATGAAGCGATGTAGTACTCGGTGGATAGGAGATCGAATGCTACTTTCGGGGGACACTCCGGAATTGAATGTCCCGGATGCAATAGAATGCCAAAAATCAAATCCTGTGACACCATCCGCATAACCTCTAGTTGCCTCCCTCAAAAACATTCCAAATTCAGGACTCATCGCCTCTTGGTGATCATATATACCAACCCTCCAAGAAAATTCCATGAGGCTACACTCCCGATACTCACCCCCGAGACGAAAAACCAGTGCTTGCAGATAATGTGGATCTTGGACATTCTCATGAAATGTCACCGTGGAGAAAAACTCCACACACAACTCCTTATAGACCCGCTCTTGGACATGGAAAAGATTTTGCCACCCCACGCAAGTAAAAGAAAAACCATCTCCAATAAAAAATTTAGTAAGAAACGGGGACATCCTATCCACAAGCCCGACCTCCCTCAAACGTGCCCATTCAATAGTGGGTGCAACAGCAATCTCCCGGTTGTACAACCATCCTATCCGGTTGTTCCAACGCGTATATATATCCCGTGACATATTCGTTGGAAAGACGTAAAACGGGTGGAGACTAGAAACTGTTGGATTAATGTCTAAGTCCATAACTATAATTGGTAACACTTGACCCGACCCGGCATGGTCCATTTGGTTTGCATGGCATCATGCATTTGGATAGACTATAATGAGAGAAATAACACTTAAGGTTGGTTAATATATTATAAGTTCTAATATATTAATAAGGTTGTTTAATTAGTATTGATCAAGAATTAATTTGGAATTAATTAAGTGATTAAAAGGAGACTAATTAAATATATGGGTTGATTGTGTAAATCATTCATTCTTATATATGTGGGCTTGTGATCCAAGATTCCTTATGTTGGACTAAGTCCATGGGGTGACCCATGGATACTCCATGGAGGTTAAAATCCATGGAGCATAAGGAATGGGTAAAGTTATGAGTTACATGGTGTAACCCTAATAGCCACCATATAAAAGAATCCCATGGCTCAAGAAATCGTGTACTAATGTGTGAATATGAGGGCTAGACGATTTCAAGGAGTGTTCCATTTCTCTCAAGTCATTCCATGTGCATTTGGTGTTGTGTGAACCATTTGAGGTGTCACACTTGGGGCACTAGGCACTCAAGCTTCATGGAGACAAGCTACATCAAACAAATGTATGTATTCTATCCATTTGATTACCCAAGTATCAAGTATTGTATGCTAGATAGGGTAATACCTTGGAAAGTTCATAATTGCATGTATAATAGAGAAAACATAGATCCAAGGTATATAGGGTTGCATGTACACTTAGGAGTGTTAGAATGCGCAAAACCCATCAGTGGTATCAAAGCCAAGGCTTGTTTTTTTGTTATACTTGCAAAATTAGCTGAAAAATCGAATTGTATTAGTTTAAAAGTTATGCTAATTACTTTGAAAAAAATTTGATGTGAATTATCTTTGTTCATATGAGTTTATTAGATTAATAGAAAAGTTAATTGATTATGTGTTTTCAATCCATTTTAATCTAAGAGTTGATTCTAAAATGTGTTTTTGTAACTTGTCCTCAAGTTATATGAAAAGCCACATTTAAGTTTCATAAAACTCATAAAAAGTTGGCAATGGTTACAAAAATGAAGAGTCTTGTCCTCATTAAATGGTTTTATGACTCCATAACTTGTCCTCAAGTTATGGAGGTTCAAGAGTCACTTCATTAAATGATAAAATGTGTAACCTTAATTAGTTCCATAAGTTACAAAAATAAAGAAAAGTTACATTCTTTTATTAGTTTAAAGTCTTCCATAACTTGTCCTCAAGTTATGGAACTTGAAGAGTTTTTTTTTAATTAAAACTACTTTAAACACATAAGTTATGGAATTAATTAGTTTTGAATATTTTCAAAACTTGCCCTCAAGTTTTGGAATTTGTAAAGTTTTCCCCTTGAATACTTTAATTCCAAGTTAGCCCTTAAAATTTTAAAAGTTAAAATTCAACCCTTATACTTTATAGTATTATAAGTTAATAATAAATATATGTATAAGAGCAAGTCAGTCTTACTGTTAGTAGACCTCATTCACGAAGCCGGTCTATAAGGGGGGTATAAGGTTACTGCCTATAAAATGGCAGTTTAATGGGTGTCCACTCTCACCCACCGCTTCCTTGACTGGTGGAGGGTCGTTAGCCGAACGGGTAGGACAAGGACTATAATTCTCCCTTCATTAAAAGTATTAATGATAAATACTAAGTAACTAAACTTTTTATAAATTCCCAATCTTAGTTACTTAGGAAAATGTGAATAAGGTGCTAATCCATGAAATTACACTTTGCACTTTGTTTAAACCGTTAGTGGAGCGTGTGTGGTTAACCGGCACACTAACCTGGATTTAACAAAGTAGGCAAAGGGTAACTTAATATTTATCATAGTATCGGTGGAGCTCGTGTGGTTAACCGGCACATCGATTGAGGGGTAAATATTAAGGGTACCAAGTATATTTGCATGGTTACTTCACACCTTGTTTTGTGATCCTCGGCATCCCAGTCACAAAACCTGAAGGGCACACTCGAGATTGAAACATGCCATTGAAAAGTTCAATGAATCTCAAAAGATCTAGGAGTTTCAAATCCAATTAAAAACCTAATTACATTATTTTGTTTTTCATGGTGGAAATTGGTAAATCGTTATTTACCTACCTTCAACTATTTTATAACTCGGATTACGGCATCCCTCTTCCAGTTATAAATAGGTTGTTGGATCCTAGCCTTAATATTTCATATTGGGTGTTATATTAAGGACTTTAGATCAACTATCTTGAATATCTCCCAAAAGCTGTCTAGTTCAGACATCTATGATCTTCCCAAATCTCTTGGAACTTTACTTCCTCCACCTCCTCCAATTATTCTCCCTAACCCACAAGTTCAAGGTCACTCAAGCCCTAATGGCAAGCAAGGTCTATGTGTGATCACATCTTGGAGATGAAGTCACATATTGACAAGCTGGGAGAGTTGGGTGTCAAAGTCTTAAGAAGGTTGGATGTTCAATCACTTTCTAAGTCACATAGTAAGTTCCTTATGGACTACCATGTAAAGGACTATGACATGACCCTTAATGATCTTATCTATTTGCTTTGGGGTGCTTAATCAGCAATGATTTGGAGCACTGGCAGAGCAAATCTGATTAGTAGATCAACTCCCAAAACCTTCAATGGACATTGACAATGGTAACATTGGATACCCAGAAAAAGCATTCTCTTCCCAATGGAAAGGGATTGGCCATAGTCAACCCGGTTGACCAGATGGTAAAGAGAAAGGCTAAGTCTGAGATAGTCCCATTACCAAAGAGTCCATATGTTTACCTTGCCAAAGGAAGGGACATTGATTGCGAAGCTGCCTATTTACCTGAAAGATCAAAAGGTTGATCAAGTCAAGAAGTTTGACTCTTCTTCAGGTAAAAGTCCACTATCTAACTCTGTTAAGTTTCTGTTATGAGATTCTCATTACATGATGTGACTGGGTCACATGTTGATGCTTTAAGAATCAAAGAAAAGTGAAGAAACTTAAAGGAAGTACATGCTGATTTTGATCACGAAGATGGATTTCGATCGCATCAGAATTTTTGAGCTGTTACTTAGGAGTTATGATATATTGCTTAGGAATAGATAACAACAAGTTTTTCATATGCATTGGCACTGTAAGGATAAGTTTTTTCCGCAAAGTTTTGAAATAAAATAAAAGGTTTTAATTTTATATTTATTTTAAATATCCTTACAAGTGGCATTTATGAAAAATGGTTGTTTATATGATTCCATTGATAACAATATTTGGGAAAAAAATGGACTTGATTCTTTCGTTTGTGGTAGTGTCATAATTTACCAAATAAGGAAAGATTCTCATTCCCAAGGCTTCAGTTGGATAGAAACTTGGAATCATGCAAGTTGAATAGTATGATGAATGAGAACTTTCAAGCATTGGAAAATTAAGACTTGTTCACATGGATGTGTGAATCAAGTGAAGGACTAAGGGATCGAGTACACATTCTTGTGCACTGATCAAGTCCACCACAAAAGATTGATAAGACTATTCGTCATGATTTACTAAAGTTTAGTAAATATGGTTATACTTACAAGTTTAAGTATAATTCTGAAACATTGGAAAAGTCTCAATGTATGGCAGAACGAATGGGAAGAATCAAATTAGGCAGACAGATAAAAGTTTCTCAAATCTGAAAAGATGGGATAGTACTTTAGTATAATGTTTTGTGATCATCTTAATGATTAAAGAACCACATCACAATTGGTCTTCTAAGGACATCTTAGTGCATTCTTATGACTAAGAAGAGGAGTCATGAATTGTTGAAATGGTTAAATCAAGAAGATGAGTCATGCTTCGTTTCAAAACAAGTCTTAGAGTGATACTCCAAGACTATAAGTTGAGTGACATATCTTAAAGAAAGGTTTATAACACTTGTCAAATGTAAGAGTAAAAGTTTCCTACTCTTGTACATTTGAAATTGGTAAGTTGTGATGTTTTGGGTTAAACAAAGACCAACTTAGGCCAAGAGTGTGAAGTGTTTGTCTTGATAAAGAAGCTGCACTATCTCTTGAATATTTGGCAAGATAGTCTTATATGTCAAGAGGACAGTGGGAGTCTTAGAGATTCTGAAAGCTTCAAGGTCTAATCAAGAATAATAACATGTAGTTTAACACTAGCACACGATGAGAGGTTTATAACCTATCGTGTTGACATATTTCCTTTTTTGTGCCCACTCCAGTTAAAGTTGGCTTTGCATAGGAGTTCTGAAAGTTCTCAATTGGTTGCATAACAACTTGGAAGCAATGGCAGGCCCTGTACTGCTAGGTGGCAAGAAGTTAAGATTGCATAAGTTCAGTCCATATGAGTTTGGATTTGTCATTATCCTTGTCTTGTGACTATGGTTTTGACGATTCACATGGATAAGAACACATACACCATAAAATCTAAGGGTCATAAGGTTTCTCTTCGATTCATGAAAATGATGGTGAGGAAACACTTCCACCAAGTAGATTTCAAGCAGATGGCAAAAGGTCTAAACAATTGAGACTATGATTACGACATCCCTTTTCATAGTTCTGAAATTGTTTAGACACACATGCATGCTATCTAAGGAAAGGTGTATGATTTTTATAAAGTTTTATCAAAGCATCTCGTATCAGAAATCTGAACTTTGGTAAGGAAGTCAATAAAGTATTGATTTCTAGAAGTCCAGCTGATTTCTGAGTACATGTCAAAGCTAGTGGGAGCATAAGTGTTATGCTAATAATCATCATGTTAGTGGGAGCATGATAATTGTTGTTAGTGTTGCAAGTTAGCAATGTTAATTATAGAAAACAAAAGTTTCAATTCGTGAGGCTGCAGGGATTGAAAAAGTTGTTTTGCTATAATTAAGGGAGAGGATATACTTCATTTCAATTCTAAAGGCTTAGATTGAGACCTTAATCATCTTTAGTCAAGAATATATATATGAATTTCATGTTGGATTGGTTCAACTTAAGGAAATTCTATATATTGCGTTCTCAAAATTCGATTATGATTACGACATCCCTCTTCATAGTCAAATTTTGAAAACATGGCAAATAAAAATATTGTAGCAAAAGACTGGTCTAGAATCATGTCTTTATGTGAGACATCATGAATCGTGTACCATTTGCTTTGGGTACAGGATCAATTGCATGTGCTATAATATTTGTCATTTCTAAATTTTTCCAAATGCCAGAGGCATTAAGAAGGGAAAAGGTCTAGAATTGGATATGACTAAAATGATTAAGCAATTGTCGAGGACAATCTGAGGTTTACCAAAGATTGGTTGCTCAGGGACAGTTGGAAGTATAGTGCTAATTTTGGAAGGACCATATTGACATATTCTGAAAAGAGGCATCTCTTATTCAGAAGTGATAGTCAAAATGAGAATATGGAGTTGTCTCCATAGGTGGAAGTTATCTGTGTAAGATTAGAAAACTTAATGCAAGAAGCATGTCCAAAGCAATGTAATTTGAATATGAGACTTAGTTTCCATGGAGTTGATCTCCATTGGAATACCTTATAATGACTGTTGACAAGTCTTTGTGACTTTGTACATATTCATTACAGGAGGGTCAGTGCATATAAGTTTAAAATCTAAACAGATTTCGATAAATGATAGGAATTTGAAATTCTCACATTTTTCGATAAGGATTTGGGAGTGTGAAATTAGAATCATTGAAATTATGTTCAATTGGTTTATTTCACAAAGTAAGGATCATAGACAAACGTAGAGTGCATACTTGGTGTATGGCAAAGCTATTGTTTAAGAAAAACATAGTGTAGATGCTTGGAGCATGGGACAACTAGTGTTTTTAATTCAAGTATAAAGTTGATAAAACCGAAACAATGAATAATGAGTAATCAGTATGGTGATAAATAAAAGTGTTTATTTATATTCATAGGGTTTGATACCATATTTGATTCATTTATTCTTGTGTTTCACTTTGCATGTTTTGACTTCCAGAATAACTAAGTCGCTCTTCCTGAATGATTAAGTTATTCAAACCATCCACAGTCGGTCATATGTTGGAAGTAGATATGAATCAAGACTGTTATGGGTTGGTTTGTAGAGGTCCAAGTTGGTGGACAAAGTGGTGCTACAACACTCATGAGTGCTCATAAGTTCTGAGTATTGGATTCATCCCGCGCTCATTTGAATCACTTCATGGATTTTATCACGAGTGATCATGAGACGATAATATCTTATATTCTTCAAACCTAGAGATATGAGTTGTTACTATGAGTTGGTTGTACATTGATTGCACGAAAACGCATTCGGTAACTCGATGTTATAAAACATGCCTTTGTGTATGATTCAACAAGTAGTAGAACAAGCCATATGGTCGAAGTTTATCCATTCCTTTTACCTTCGGGATAAAAGCGATATCTGTGGGCCCCTCGATGATTTAAAGATGATACATGTGAGTGCTTGGCCAAGCCAGGACTGATTTGATTTGTTCAATCAGTCAGTCATCATGAATCGGAAATCGGGAAACAACAAATGGACAGAGAGAATGATTGATAATCCATGTCTCAGTCCATATGATATCTAGAATGAAGGAATATATGATCCCTTATCTAATGGACAAGTCATTGACAAAGGTCAGAGTTCGACAGAAGCTTTTGAGAGCTACGATTGCTGATCGGTTCCTGAAGTCATATGCAATAATAGTTTTAGACTTATCCAAGTGGGAGACTGTTGGATTAATGTCTAAGTCCATAACTATAATTGGTAAGACTTGACCCGACCCGGCATGGTCCATTTGGGTTGCATGGCATCATGCATTTGGATAGACTATAATGAGAGAAATAACACTTAAGGTTGGTTAATATATTATAAGTTCTAATATATTAATAAGGTTATTTAATTAGTATTGATCAAGAATTAATTTGGAATTAATTAAGTGATCAAAAGGAGACTAATTAAATATATGGGTTGATTGTGTAAATCATTCATTCTTATATATGTGGGCTTGTGATCCAAGATTCCTTATGTTGGACTAAGTCCATGGGGTGACCCATGGATACTCCATGGAGGTTAAAATCCATGGAGCATAAGGAATGGGTAAAGTTATGAGTTACATGGTGTAACCCTAATAGCCACCATATAAAAGAATCTCATGGCTCAAGAAATCGTGTACTAATGTGTGAATATGAGGGCTAGACGATTTCAAGGAGTGTTCCATTTCTCTCAAGTCATTCCATGTGCATTTGGTGTTGTGTGAACCATTTGAGGTGTCACACTTGGGGCACTAGGCACTCAAGCTTCATGGAGACAAGCTACATCAAACAAAGGTATGTATTCTATCCATTTGATTACCCAAGTATCAAGTATTGTATGCTAGATAGGGTAATACCTTGGAAAGTTCATAATTGCATGTATAATAGAGAAAACATAGATCCAAGGTATATAGGGTTGCATGTACACTTAGGAGTGTTAGAATGCGCAAAACCCATCAGAAACCCCAGTTGGAACTTCTCTTCTGGGACCCATTCCTGTAAAAAAACAGCAAACACAGCCAAAAGAAATAACCCAATAGATTAGAAATAAAAGAAACATGAAACTGTCCAGTCCAGAATTCACGTCATGAATTCGTCATCGCAAACTGAAACTGTCCATTTCCTGTAGAAATCGGGCCAATACAATGCTTGGGGTTTACTCCTATGCTAATTTCAACCACAAATCATCAACATTCCAAGGCTATTACGGGATTTTTTAGAGAACATTTTCGATACAAACCCTAACCCTAAGTTTCAACTATTAAAGAAGAATTAGACATGAGAATAAAGAAGTATTACCTTAGATTGAAAGATTACGTAAGCAAAAACGAAAATGGATTTTATGTCGGCCGAAATCAGGGCAAAAATGGGGGACCAGTCTTTGTGTTCACTTCGTGGGAATAAAGAATGAGTTGGTCAAAGGGATTCTGTATTCTTTAATCTGTGGTCCCGTGATTGCTACTGTTCACGTCGTGAATCCTTAAGGATTCACGTCGTGAGTCCTGTCTGGGCTTAATTTTGGGCAATTCATTCTTCATCAGAAATGGATTAGTCTTGGGCCATTTAGTTTAACAGAAAATGGGCTGATATGTATCAACGATCTATTGTCCGGTTCATTCAGAACTCACGTCGTGAATCATAATGATTCACGTCGTGAATACTGTATGACAATTTATATATATATATATATATATATATATATATATATATATATATATATATATATATATTTATCCAGGTTTGTCTATTAACTAAATTCTGAATTATTACCACTTCATTCTTAGGGACCTCACACTCAGTGTTTAATTATGAATAAAGTGAGTTGGATGATATGATCTATGTTTCTAGGACTAAAATGCAAAAACTAAAAAGAAAAAGGAAAAAAAAACGCAAACCAAACTCGGGTTGCCTCCCGAGAAGCGCTTCTTTTTTAGGAGTCTTGAGCTGGACTCCGTGCCTCCTACGTTGATTCGTCAGAAGAATCCACCACCAGGATCTTTTGCTCCTTAAAACGCCTCTTGTAAGCTTGCACTCGACGAATATACGCCTTTTTAGAATTCTCCTTTTTAACCTTGACTTCGTCTCCATCGAGCTTGTGTTTGATCCCTTGAATCTTCAATTTTCCATCATTTTTAAGCTCCATAGTATCCTTCTCTACTTTCACCACTGGACTTGTGACTTTTGAAGTAACCTCCTCTTCATCACTCGACATCTCATCATCTTCATTGCTTACCCAAGAAGTTGGATTCGTGTAGGCAATGACTTCAACTAAAAATGGAACAGATGCTCTCGGTTTTTTTCTTTTAACTTGTTGAATTGTTTTGATTTCTTCTTCCATGAGCTTCTCTAATTCTTCAAGTTCATTCTCTTCATCTATGTTGAAAACCTCTTCTTGAGCATGACTCCCTTGGAAACCATCTTCTATTCCAAAAATTTCCTTCTCGTCCCCAACTCTCAAGGTGAGCTTGGACTCGCGTATATCAACCAGAGCTCCAGCAGTGTTAAGTAACGGGCGACCAAGAATAATTGGTACATTGGGATCTTCTTTCATATCCAAAACCACAAAGTCTATTGGAAAAATGAATTTCCCAATTTTCACGAGAATATCTTCCACAATGCCCCGGGGCTGTGTCACTGAACGGTTCGCCATGTGAATAGTCATCTTTGTAGCCTTTAACTTCTGAATATTCAATTTTTGATAAAACAAATAAGGCATCAAATTTATGCTAGCCCCAGAATCGACTAAAGCATAAACCTTCATATTATTCCCAAACTCACATGGGAGAGTGAGTCGTCCAGGATCCCCCATATTCTTAGGTATCTCTCCCAGCACAGCTTTTGAGCTTTGCTCACTTAGAATCACCTTAGAATTCTCCTTTAATTGTTGACGAGTGTCTAACAAGTCTTGTAGGAACTTAGCATATTCTGGAACTTTTGCAAGTGAATCAATAAAAGGAGTATTAATAGGAATACCCTTCAATTGCTTGATAAACTCCAGATGTTCTCTCTCCAGTGGACTGAGATTAGCTCTAGACGGGAATGGCAAAGGTGGTTTATAAGCTGGAACAGATACTGGTTTTTTTTGTTCCGACCGGGCCCACGACGTGAGTATAGCGGGCTCACGACGTGAACTGGGTATTCCAACAGATTCTTCATTTTCGAGCTTCGGCTTCTTTGGCTTTGGATCGGGCTGTTGTGGCTCCACTTCTAAGGCTTCTAGGAACTCAGAAATCGCCTCTCCTTCAGTATCTATGGCCATTACGTGATATTGAGTCTTCTTTTCAGGATTTTTCGGGAACATCTTCTCATTAACCAAAGTGGTAAGTTGACCAAGTTGTACTTCAAGGTTATTGATGGAGGCTTGCTGATTTTTTATTAATGCTTGCTGATCTATCATCATTGCGTGATGATTCTTCATTATAGCTCTTTGTTCTTCCATTGCAGTGTCAGTAGCATCATGTCTTTTTTCTGAAGCTTCCATAAATATCATCAACATGGTCTCTAATTCTGATTTCTTCTCAACTAGTGGTTGCTCTCTTTGGTAGAAACCCCGGCCAGTTTGCCTAAATTTCTCTTCTTTTTGCTTCTTGTATTCATTGTAAGGCAGCCACTCCTTCTTTGGTTTCCTCCAGTCTTCATCGTACTTGTCCCCACTTGAGTAGCAAACTTGAGCTTTCTTGTTTCCATATTCATCCAAAGTGCAATCTTTTGTCAAATGTGGGACACTACATCTCTCGCAACCAACTCGAATTGCATGAATTGATTGGTCCATTTGGGTCAATCTTCTATCCATAGTGCTAAGCATTGCCATCACAGTAGCCAACTCTTCAGTTTGTGCACCTCCACTGCCTTTTATTCCATCGCGTCCTGGGTTGTGATACTCACGAGAGTGATTTGAAAATTCTTCAACCAGCTCCTTGTCCTGAATTGGGTTCTTCTTTGTTAGTGGTCCTTGTGAATCAAGGAGTTGTCTAGTCATGACATTCACCCCATCATAAAATATCGACATTTCTTGCTGAAGATTTAGGTCATGTTGAGGACAATTCCTTAACAACCCCTTGTAGTGCTCCCATGCCTCGTATAATGACTCCCCCGGGTTTTGCTCAAAGTTGGCAATCGCCTTCTTGAGTTTAAAGATTTTGGAGGGTGGGCAAAACTGATCTAGAAATTTCTCACGCAATTGGGCCCATGTGGTGATCGTACCAGATGGAATAGCCTTCAACCAGTCTTTTGCAGCTCCTTTGAAAGTGACTGGTAACATTCTTAACAAAGCTGTCTCCCTCGGGATATTAGGAGTATTAAAATACTCCGCAATATCATTGACCTCGTCTAAATGCTTAAAAGCATCTTCATGATCCTTCCCATAGAATGGGATATCCTTGAGTATCGTAAGGATATGTCCCTTTAACTCGAATGTGGCATTGGCAGGTATCGCAGGATGTATTAAACCCGACCCCACATCATCTCGAATGCGCTTCTTGTAATCTCCCATGGCCATCTCATCAGTGTTCGCCATTTCGTTCTCCGGCTAGTTCTATGGTTCACTCGTATAAAGTCCAAATTCTTTTTCTGATTCGTATTCTTGATCGAAAACTTCAAAATTTCTCTTTGAGGCTGAACTCGATTCTCCCGTTTTCTTTCCTGACTTCCTTGAAAAGGCTGATTTCAGTTCTTGTAAATGTGTCTTCTTCGGTGTTTGATCTTCTTTCACGCTCTTATCCTTCTTTTTGTGAATTGCAGACTCGAGATCTTCAAGTGGTGGTAGCAAAGGTGTGTTAGAACCTCTGGTCATGAACTTCAAAAATAAAACAAAAAGATAAAACGTAAAACTGAACTAAAAAAAAACTGAAATAAACAAAACTAAGGACTTCAGTTCTCACGTCGTGAATATTAGATAACCGTGTTCGGCAAGGAATCTTCCACCCGTATGCATATCTTCTAGAATTCTCGACTCACGTCGTGAACCATGAATTGTTCACGTCGTGAAAACGTCTTTTGGGTGATTTTACGTTCTTCTTTCCTTCAATCCTCCAAAGTTCCATATTCTGTCAATTTCAGTCCCTATCTTCGAAGATGCTTCTGTTTGGCTGCAAAATAACAAATTAAACTTATAAGTACCATTATTCTATGCAAATGACCAAAATATTAATAGAAATGTAATTAAATATTGCCTAAAAATATGTATAAATATGGCAATATCAAATGTGATTGAAAGAGTGTCGAATGCTTTATTATCAATATCTTAGAAGAGTTCGATAAGAACTTCTCTGTAAAGATATGTAGGGCTACAAAAACATTAACCCTAAAACAATACATGCATGAATTATATATAGCCTAACCCTAGCACCATAAAAGCAGATGGACAGGCCCAAGCCGATAATAATAAAGACTAAATACATGCATAATTAATTTTGACACAACACTATAAATAACCCAACAATATCCCCCTTTGTGTCAAATAAGGTAGAAAATTCTTCATTGCTGTGGGCGCTTCTGAACCTTGAAGACTTTCGGCATTAGACCAAGTAAAGTATTGCGAACTTGAATGTACCACTTGATCATATATGTGAAGCACTTCTTATCCTCAACATCATTCGCTTTGTTCTTCTCGGTAATCCCCAAGACGTGATTCAGACAAGAACTGGAGTAAAGATGTTTGTTTTGTAAGGAAAACGAACACTTTTGAACATTCGCACCATCTATAGCACTTTATTGAAATACCACACTCCAGTTGTCCTTTTGAATTCGTCCCAACTTCATCTTTCTAATATCACTCGGAGCTTCTTTTGGTTGTATAGTAGGTTTCTTTCGGAGAACAACCGCTATCTCCACATCCATTTTCACAACTTCATAAATGTGGGAGATCAACATCCTTTTCAAATGTGCCACAATGGGTTCGAAATTCTGTTCATCTTTAGATAAAAGATTCAACAAAGAAATCCAATCATATGGATTAAGGCACGGTAGATCAGCAAGAGAGAATTCAAAAATTGTTATTCTCCCCCCCCCCCCCCCCCGTGAAGCTTTGAACCGAGCATTAATAAAGCTTTCTTTTTCCACCGGACCAATAACTTTAGCCGCATAAGTTTTCTTTGAACTCCAAGTTTGATATTGAGGCTTTCCGTGCTTGAGGTAAAAAGAGAGAAGCATTTGGTTGACATCATTGTCCAAATTGGGTGCACTCGCAATCTTATCATAACATTTAAACAAAAAGGCTTTCGGAATGATAGGAAAGTCAAGTTGTGATTCCGAACTGTTTTCCAATTCAAACGAAGCAACTGGATCTAACCAGTAAATGTTCGGATTATCAACTGCCTCATTTAAAATCCTTTCCATGGACCAGGGAGGGAAGAGGGCTTTCTGAGTTTTGAGAGTGACTTGTGCTTCATGAGCCTCTTTTTCCCGAGCTTCAGCTTCCTTAGCAATACGCAGATTCTCATCAATGTCTTTGTCACGAGATTTTCTTTTGAGTTGAGCTTTTTCTGATAAGTCTTCTTCTTCCTCATCATCATCATCAATCTTATTTTTCCCTTTTGATCCAGAAGCTTCATTACCGTTCTGATCTTTTGACTTTGGCGGTGGTTTGGTTTCGAACTCACCAGATTCATCAGCTGGTTTCTTGGGTTCTTCAATAGATGGCTTCTTAGCTTCTCCCCCTTGTTTTGGAAGTGAACCAGATTCCAAAACACCCTCTATACGATCAAGCATGGATAAGACGGGTTTTAGTTTGTCAGCAAGATGTTGTCGAACGAAGACTGTGAGCAACGAGTCACGAGTCTCTACAAGATTTTTCAAGAAAAGATTTATATCTGCTACACAACTTTTGATAACAGCTTCTCGGAGTTAAGATCATTAATCTTTTGGGTGGCATGAGATAGCTTCACAGAAAGAACTTTCACTTTCTTATGTTTGATAGCCAGGTTATCCAAAAGATCGTTCTTTGCAGGCAGATCCTCCTGTAGCTTTTCGATCTTCGAAACTATAGAGGCACTCAGCTCATCATTATCATCCTTGATTTCAGAACGGACTTTAGTGAGAGCCTCTTTTCAGTGTGAAGAGTAGAGACAAGACTCGTAATCACCTTATTCGCAGCTGTTGTGTTTTTATCAGAGGAACTCCGAAAATCCTCCATAAACCAAGTAACACCAGCAAGTAGTTTATCGACTTTTTCTGGTCGTTTCACGAACTGTCTAATCTGAGTTTTGAACAGCCTTTGCAAAAGCATCGAGGGTTTTAGCATGCTCCTTGGTCAAAATCTCGATTAACACTTTGACAGATTCATAGGAGTATTCATTGCTTGACGAAGTTTTGGAAGACTCAAGTAGAGTATCCAACTTTTCATTGAGGGCCTTGAACTGCCCTTTCGTTATTGGTGAATCATCATCATTTTCCTCGTAAACAGTAAATGGAATGTAGTGAAAATCTTGAAAGTCGTCACGATCATCACCAAAGATTGTATCCGGATCATCAGTCCTTAGGGGTGAGATAGGGGTAGAATCCTGACCAATAGTAACATCAAAAGCATCTGCCCCCGTATCAGATACGTTGACAGTTACTATAGGTGAACTCATAGCAGTGGTTGTTGTTGCTGTGGATTCGGTGAATAGGGGAATGGTTTGAGCAATGGAGACTTGTGGTTGCGAAACACCAACAGAGACATTGGGACATGGAGCAATTGTGATTGGTCTTGAGATCGGCATAGATGTAGCAGTATGAGAAGGTGGAGGAGAAGGAACATGAAAAGTTTCATTTGGTGAAGGAACAGAAGTAGGAATCAAAGATGTTACCTTCGCAGTAGACTGAGTGCAAATAGGTTCCGAGACCATAGGTTCCGAAGTTGTGGTAGTATCGTTTGTTTCATTCCGAACTGTGTCATGCTCGTGTAAATCCAAATGAGTGCGAGAGTCGGAAGCTTCTTGAACTGGAGTCAAAGTCCTAGGCTTCCGAGCAGATTTCTTGATTTTCTTTGTCGGAGTTTAAGCTGGTTCGGAAGGACCGAACTTCGCCTTTCGCTTACCTCCCTTTTTAGGCTTGTTCGCTTCCTCCAAATCCTTTTGCATCTCAGGAGTCAGAGGACGAGGTCCAGATACAAGTTTCTTTCTATACTCTGTAATAAGCTCGTTGACTGTTGGAACATAGTTGAGCATAGCCTCCAGAATAGATCCAATAAAGGTGAACTTCGTAGGATCAGACACGATGAAGTTCAAAGTGTGAAATATTGGAATGGCTGCTATTATAGACCCTTCTACCACCAGAACATTTAGTCGAGTTATGGCCCTCTGGACGATGAAAGACCCAGAATCGAGCACAAGAAATCTCCGAGTGTCGTGTTGTTGAAAGAGTGACCTGAACTAGTTGTGCCCAAAGGATGGAACCATGATCCAGATTGATTCCATGGTATAAGTCATAGATGATGGTGCATAAAATCTTACTTTCATTGTCTGAGCCTGTGACTCGCTCTGAGAAACTTCTGAAAAGAAGAGTGAAAAGCACATTCCACATCGGAGGAAGGTTGAGCTTCTTGAACTTTGATAAAATGGAGAGATTTCCCACGTAACCCATCTGGTAAAACATCTCCAGAATTGCAGAGGAAGAGATTGAATCTGGATCAACCAGATCCCTAGCTTGAGAAAACCCTAGCAATCGGCTGAAGCGAGACTTGGAGATTGAGGTTTTGTGAGAGTCAATATCAAAAGTAATCACAGGCTCATGTTCTTGGTAACATGTAGTGGGGAATGCCTTGGATAGATGAACCAAGGGGACATTCTCTTCCATGGTAAGAGTTGGAGCTAAAGGAGAGTGACGAAGGCACTCAATCATCGGATGGAGAGTGACAACGTATTTGGATGAGTCGACATCCAAGATGAGATTTTGGTTGGATTTGATGTTCAGTAGTCCCGATGAAGCGGTTTGCTCAACCACGGATGGAGTTTCAGAAGAGGCGGCCATGGATGCAGATGGAGAAGATGAACAGTGTTTGAGAGAAAGAGGGTTTTTCTTGCCGGTGAGTTTGAAAGCTTTGAAAGTGGTAAATGAAAATCAAGCGTCAATTTCCCTTTTATACGTCATTAGTGGTGAGAGAAATTCAGCGTTTGGCGCTTCCAAATCCCTGAAAAGGCGCATGAAAAGACGTAACAGCTAGACGTGTGTCAGGCGGCGTGTAACGCCCGCAGATCCGGGCTAGTCAATTTAGAGACAAAGAGCATCAAAAAAATGAGTTTTTGATTTAAGATTATTTATAAGGAGTAATATTAATCAAGTTGTAGCATATTTTACAAGGGTTTTGTACATATAAAGAACGCCGAAATCCGAGTTATAACGAAGAAGTTATGGTCCGTCGAAGTTTCGCGGCAAACCGGCACGGCACCGGGAGATGTAAATAGTGAATTTACGATAGATGACTTTTTAGCCTTAGCAATCTAAACAAAAGTTGTATAATATGTTAAACCAAGAGCGTCCATAAAAAGAACGCCTAAATCTGACTTCGTATGATGAAGTTATGAATTTTCTAAGATTTGGTATAGCAGTGCACGACCCGAAACTCGAATTTTAGTTCGAGCGGTTTTTGGCCTACGCGACCTAAATGAGAGTTGAATAAATCATTAATAGGAACTCAACGATAAAAAGACAGACGAAAACGGAGTCCGTATGAAGGAGTTACGAATTCTTCACGGTCATTTAACAGTCTAATCTCCTCCTACTGTTAAATTTAGAATCGGTCGAGAATTAGCTGACGGAGTCTAAATGAAAGTTGTAGATATTGTTTTTACCTACACGTGGATATAAAAAGCGTCGAAAACGGAGCTCGTATGCAAAAGTTATGATTTTTCTAAGTCGGGAATGAGCTGTGCGAAATCGGGTGACGTGACACAATCCTGACCATTGTTTTCTCCCCAAGGCTTGCCACCAGATGGTGACATGTGGCATAGAATCGGCGAGTAGGCATTCCGACTCGGCGAGTCCATCAGATTTCCAGCCTATAAATAGAGGTGCGGGGCAGCCTCATTTCTCACACCTTCAAACCCTTCTTCCTCTCTCTAGAACCTCTCTCTAGCTCTCCTTAAGCCCGCTAAAGCCTAGGAAAACCCCCTAGCACCCGAAGGAAGCCCCGAGGCTCCCGAAGGCTCCGAGAAAAGAGATTTTTGGCTCGGAAATGCTACTCCAGTGAAGCCCGGTTTTTAATAAAAACCCGTTGTAAGTGAGTTATGCTACCCTACTTTAAGTATAACTTATGTTTAAGTTCATTATCGTTATTATGAACTTATAAACATGATTTATCACTGATTCCAAGTAGTTATACTGATTGATGTACTTACGGGGATGATGTCTAGGTTGTGATTTAGTGAGGTGTTTAAAGTGGGATTTCCAAACAGTATACTTCGTATACCAAACGCACCCTACCTCTTATATGATCCTACCTGGTTGTTCCTTACTTGATAGATCATGAAGTAGACTTTGAGTTAATGATGAATCTAGACTAATAATTAGTTGCGAATAATATTAGACTAAAATCTAGTGGTAATAATACTATGTTTCGTCGAAAGAAAATAAATTGATAGAAGGGAAGCGTTGTCTGAGTTCGGAATCACCACCTTAACAAGTGAGTGCATAGTTACTTTCATCTTACACATAAATATGAAATATTTTATATAAATTACGTGCTATGTGTGCATATTATTTGAATACTTGCTTCCTATGTCGGATGAACGATTTTATACATGTTTTAAATAATTTAAACTGTATATGTATTTTATATCTACGAATATGTTGGGATAAACATGGGTAGATGAATGATGAGAGATGAAAGATGATATGAGTGAACGTTGGAAGCTATAGACTTAGTGCTAACAAATAACATCGGTAGCTATAGACTTAGTGCCTATCGAATAAACGTTGGTAGCTATGGACTTAGTACCTGTTAGATAAACGTTGGCAGCTATAGACTTAGTGCCTAACAAATAACATCGGCAGCTATTGACTTAGTGCCTATCGAATAAACGTTGGTAGCTATGGACTTAGTACCTGTTAGATAAACGTTGATAGCTATGGACTTAGTACCTATTAGATAAACACTGGTAACTGTGGATTTAGTACCCGATGAATGAACTTTAGCAGCTATGGAATTAGAGCTTTACAAACGAGCATTGGCGGCTATGGACTAAGTGCCTGTCATATAAACCCTGAAAGCAATGGAATTCGGAATGAACGAATGCAGGATAGATGACTCTTAGGGTAGACCTTAAGAGTAAGGAAGATAATGGGGATGGGTAATTGGGTTGATTGTTTGATGTTTAAACATAATAATTAATTATTGTGGGTTGAAAACCCTATGTACTCACCAGGTTTCCCAACCTGACCCACTCAAGCTTATTTGTATCACAGATGTCGATATGAAGTTACATTACACTGAGAGATTAAAGAGATGTAGATCACTAGTGTAAATGAATGTAAGTTCTGTTTATGCTTATGTTTCTGTATTGACAATGACATCGCAAATGTTTTAAAATGAATAAAAATACATTTCTTCGGAAATGCTTTGATAACGTATTTATCATGTTTTACTGGGAACAAATTCCGCAACATTTTTATCAAAAGAAGTACTCTGATTTTTATAAAGCATAAAAAAAATCGGTCTTTTCTGGCCGTGAAAAATGGGGATGTCACACGGCGTAATTGACAGGCGTAATGTCAGGAATAGTTTGAAAAATTCACGCGCCCAAATTGAATTCTTATCCTTTGAAAAACCACCGTTTCAGTTTTGCGCGTTCGTAATTTAGCCTTAGTCAGCACAAACTATTATCGGCTTTAAAAGTAACCATTTGGAAGTTAGAACCAGATAATTGGAGAATCACGAAGATTTTCGTGCAAGAGTGTGCTAAAGATAAAGAAATAAAACAAATATATATGGGATTCTGTGATGTCAAAATAAAATTAACATAAAAGCAGATTGATCCCGGGCAACGATCTCTTCCTTCGGAGTCAAGAGAGACTCGGAAGTGCTTGCATGGCTTCCCGTTAAATCACGATCATCTATTTATTGAGAAATTGTAAAGTCCAATGCCTTTCCATCTCATCCAGCTTGCTGGATGTTCTTTTCCTCCCAGATTTAATTCAAAAGGACTCTCTTTAGCATCCAATTTCGCATTTTTAGCACTTTTAACCCAAAAATCAATTTCCTTTTAATTTTAAGTTCCATTTTCAACCCAAAAATTTTAGTTTTTAATTTTTGACTTTTAATTTTGACTTTTTAATTTTGACTTAAAATTTTGACTTTGACTTTAAAGTTTGACCTTTGACTTTAAACTTTGTGTTAGGAATAAATCCGAGATGACGAATGCGGAATATCAAGAACAATCAAGAATCAATCACCAACATATGCAAGTAATCTGATAAAGGTTTTTCTTGTATTGATTATGAGATGAACGTACAAAGAAAACCCTAATCTTGGTCAAAAGCTTACACCAAAAGTAAACCTAATGATTATTTATAGGGAACAATAAATATCTACCATAAATATAAAATAAATGCCTAATATAAAACCAATGCCTTGGAAGAGCTCGATTAAGAACTTCTACTGTAAAGGCATCGTAGGGAATCATAAAATGATTAACCCTAAAAAGGCTTCCCTAAATAATCAAATATGCCATATCAGTTTCAATATCTCATATACTCAACAATCTCCCCCTAGATGTTGAAACTGATGAAGATCACGATTTCCGATCTTCTTGGCATTTCTCCCCCTAAATTGTGATACTCATCGGCAAATGGGGTCTTCAAAGCGAGAGAGGAAAAAAAACAATCTTCAAAACCCGTCAGATATGATGAAATAAATCGCTTTAGCAAAAACCCAATCTTCAAAAATTAAAACCGAAAAATAACAAAAAATAATTTTGTATTCTCCGATATTTAAATTTAGACAAAAGAATAGAAAAGAAGCAATAATTTAGAAGGGTTTAAAAAGAATAAGACCAAAGAAAAAGGATAAGAAGTGAAAATATTTTGGAAAGAAGGGGTAAAAAATGGTAAAAATCCGAAAAATTTGGAAAGAATTTGGGATATGTGGTTAAATCGGTGAAGTTCTGAAAGTCAGGGGCCTGAAGATGAAAATATATCCAATTTGCTTCATTGTAACGCTGAAAGAAATAACAGCGTTGAAAATAAATCTGAAACCGTAAAGCTTGATAACTTTCGGGGACTGAAGTTGTAACATTGAGTCATCTTCTTCAATATAATCGCTGAACGCCATTCTTTTGACTTAAAAAGTAAATCGCAGTTAATACTTCCGATTCGAGACTCGTTTGACCGATTTCAATAAAAAACGAAATATTAAGAGTTCCGGTTTTCTGTAAATCCGATTTCAATTTTGAGAAATTCTTCAATTGCATAACCTGGTAATTCCGGTAGCATATGATTTGTGAGTCCAAATCGATTGCAGATGCGTTCCAAGGATTACTGTTTTCAAATTCCGATTCCTAAACTTCCAAATCGATTTCAAAAAAAATCCGATCAATCTTAGATTTTGAGATCGATACTTCAGATTTGTGATGTATTCCGATTTCAATTGCGACACCCAATTTCAGATCGATTACGCATTTTGATTTTGATTTCCGATTTCAGTGTTATGTGAAGTCGATTCCGAGTCTGCAAACGATCGATTTTGATTTTGAATTGGATTACAGAACGAATATCATTCCCTGACTTTAGCTTCTTGACGTTCGCTTCAATTGCAGGTTCGCTCCTTATGGCTCCGATTTCAAATTGACATGGACCAAAAGTAATCAAGGACCGAACGCAGATTAAGGACCGAAAGTGAATTGCAGTTCGCTTCAATTATACCAAAGCGAAATCAACCGAACGTTCGGTTGTGAACAGTAGATTCGGTTCTTATTCGTGAGGTTCGCTTCAAATTGTGAACAGTAGGTTCCGTTCTTATTGGTGAGTTTCGGTTGTAATTGCAAGGTTCCCGTGTTTGAGTTTCGCCTCAATGCTTCAGTGAACCACCAAACAAGCGAAACCTCTATTGACCATAAATCTAAAAGCAACCCCTCATGTTAAAGTAAACTGACAGTTTGTACCCTTTAAGCAGAAAAGTGTCAGAAGGCAGCTTTATTTTTGCAGAAAAATGGCACTTTTCACCCCTTTTTCAACTTTTTCAGTCTTTTGTCAATTCCAACACAAAAAAAAAAAACAATAAATTTGATTTCTTCAACACAAAATCATATCTTTGAACCAAATCCACCTGATTTCATCAAGATTTTGTCCCCATTTTCGGGTTTTTTTTTTTTTTTGGATTAAACTTTTATGGGACTTTTGGTACCCATTTAAGGTTCAACTTTGAAGTTGGTTTCTTGCATACCCACTTATTTAAAGAAAATCTATCATCCTCTAAAAATAATACTCGCTTCTTAGTTGGAAAACAAAAATTTCCAAAAATTTCATTAAACCAACCAAATTCTCTTTTCTTTTCCTTCCAACTTCTAAGATTTTTAAGTGAAGAAAAATGAGAATCATAGATTCTTTGAGCATGCTTGACATCAACTTTCTCAACCTTTTCACAAGCATTGGGTACTTGTACCTTGGGCATCCAAACCTTCTTTATTTTACTCTTGTTCTTCTTCCTCTTCTTCCTTTTCTGATTTCTAGGCTTCATAAACGATTTGTGAATCTGAACAACCTTTTCACTATTCTGAATTTGAACATTAGAAGACCTTTGAACACAATCCTTAGGAGTTTGATAAATCTGAATTTCTTGAATCATTGGCTTTCTGTAAGGAATCATTCCTTCAAAATCATCTTCAGAACATAAAGAATCATCTGTTTGAGTTCCAATAGAACAGAATGTCTTCACTTTCACGATTTCGTAATGTAACTCTTCTGAAAAACATGAACCACTTGACTCCCCCTCAACAAGAACATCTGGAGTCACTTTTTCTTTAGAAACTTGAAGAGCAACATGAACTTCTTCTTTTCCTTTTTCAACCCTTTTTATCTTCAACATCTGTTTATGTTCCCGATCTAAATGTTCATAGATAACACGAAATTGTTCTACTATTCTCTCATTCTTTTGCAATTCACGTTCATCAACCCGTGAGTAATGATTTATTTTCTTATCAACAAAAGAATTATATAACTCAGTAACATTCCTCAACGTAGAATCACCAAGAACATGAAACAAAGTTGATTTGTTTACACCATAGATTGGTTTAGTGACCTTTAATCCAAGTTTTAAAATGGAGTTACAGAATAAAAGATCCATTAGATCTTCAACAAATGATAGAACTTGAAGAGAGAGAAAGTAGATCTGAAAAGAATTCTAGAGAGAGAAAAACGGATCTGAAAGGGTTTTTAGTGAGAGAAAACAAATCTGAGATGGATTTTAGAGAGATAAAGTAGATTTGAACACGAAAATTCAAACAAACACAAAATTTTCTTCTAACTCTCTTCCAAAACTCGATTCAAGAACAAATCAGATGAAATATTGAGTTGAAGAAAACAGATCTGAACAAGATTTTCAACAAAAAAACGAGATATAGACTTTTTCTTTTCAGAAAACTTACAAAACTTGAAGAACAAGGTGAGATTCATGATAAAATATCACCATAAACAAGATCGATTCTCGCAAAAATCATTGAGATCTACAAGAACCCGCTCTGATACCACTTGTTAGGAATAAATCCGAGATGACGAATGCGGAATATCAAGAACAATCAAGAATCAATCACCAACATATGCAAGTAATCTGATAAAGGTTTTTCTTGTATTGATTATGAGATGAACGTACAAAGAAAACCCTAATCTTGGTCAAAAGCTTACACCAAAAGTAAACCTAATGATTATTTATAGGGAACAATAAATATCTACCATAAATATAAAATAAATGCCTAATATAAAACCAATGCCTTGGAAGAGCTCGATTAAGAACTTCTACTGTAAAGGCATCGTAGGGAATCATAAAATGATTAACCCTAAAAAGGCTTCCCTAAATAATCAAATATGCTATATCAGTTTCAATATCTCAAATACTCAACACTTTGACTTTCTCGTTTGACTTTCAAATTTTCAAATTTAGCTTTTCGGTTTGACTTTTAAGTTTGACTTTTTAAATTTGACTTTTAAGGTTGACTTTTGAGTTTTTAGTCAAAGGGCATTTTTTTTTATAAATTAGTTCCTCAAACATCCCGGTCAGTGAAGTTTCATGTACTCCATCTTGTGAAGCTACGATTAAATTTCTTCGCGAACAAATTGATTTGCTAAAAAGGAAAAATGAGGACCTAAAATACGAAGGATATCAACTTAGGAAAGGTCAAAAACCCTTAAAAGCACAATTAGAAACCAAAACTAAAGATTTTAGAAAACTTCAAGAAGAATACAGTAATAAATGTGCAAACTATAGATTTGTGACAGAGCAACTTGCTGAGTTAACTGCTGAGCTTAACACATTGAAAAACAAATTTGAAAATGCAGATTTTAATTTTAGAAAATTTGATGTGTCGAGTGAAGTAGTTGCATCAATGATGGAAAATAGTTTGAGATTTAAAAATAATCAGTCAAAAGGTTTAGGGTATGATAAAGTGCCTCCTCCTTTTAATCATACCTATCAGTATAACCCTTTGACAAAAGAGGAAATGGACAGAGAGCCACATCTTAAATATGGATTTGTGTCAGGAGGTAGTATTAATGTTGAAAATACTAATGTTTCTACTTCCCATGCAGATCAATCTTTAAGTCAATCAAAGCAAGCAACTGAAGAGAGTGTGTTTGATAATGAAATTGTATCAAAGTCTGATGACTTAAATTTTTTTCGATATATTTGATGATATCTTTGATAATTCTGTCGTGGTTGTGCCAGAATGTGTTGAGTTAAACGATTCTAATGCTTCTACTTCTTGTGCAGGTAAAGTAGTAGAGGACGAGGACAAGGAGAACATAACTAATTCTAGTTCTGCAAATTCTGACGATTATCAAACAAATGACTCCTTGAACTCTGAATATGTTGCTTCTAACTCAGTTACTTCTGATCAACCTGCTGTTGAGAAGTACAGGCCACCAATTCCAGTGAAACAGCCATCCTGCTGCAAGTGTGCATGTGGGAACAACCAGGAACAAGGCAAGGATACGCCACCAGGGTAGGAAGAAACAACTTCCCAGTGAAGAAAAGGACATGTTTTCACTGTGGAACACCTGGACACATTGCCAGACATTGTCCAAATCGCGCATACGTTCCCTACTACGCACAAGGCTGGCAGAACGCGCCAAGAGGGAGATTTTCCAAAAGAAATCCCTCTAGGTCACGTTGTAACATCCCGTTCAAATGGAGTAATTAAATAATAAATCAGGAATCCCGGGAAGTAATTATTATGATTATTTTATACTATTTTAGCCCAAGATCGAATAATAATTAGTGGGTTGTTGGTTTCGAGGAGCCAAATGACAAGATTTGAATCTCCGGGGGTTAAAATGTAATTTCGGGATTTATTATGTTAAGGATTTTTGAAGACAAGGGTTGTTTGGTAAATTAGGGATCGAATTTGAGAATAATTATGGAAGCAGGGGTGAAATTAGTAAATATTGAACCTGAATTGTAAAGAATGTTAATGCTGAGGGCTAAAAAGGTAAAATTAGGACTCATTTTGAAAGGAATAGGAGGAGGAGGGGCCGGTTGTGTCAATATGGGAAGATGTTCCATTTGAGGCGGGTATATAGCGTTAACCCCTCAAACCCTAACCCTAAAACATAACTCATATGCAGCCGCCACCCTCTCTTCTCCGATCTCCGGCGCCGTTGTCACCCGACTCCACCTAATTCCGATCAATGAGCGGCCTCAAGCGACTAGGATGGACACCTTCTTCTCCTTCTCTTTCTCCAGCCGCTATATTAGAGCCTCAGCCTCCGCCCAGCCGAGATCATCCGCCGCTATCGCCGTTTACTCGTGAGAGCTCTTCCAGCCGCTGCTGCGCTACTCACGACAAAACCGCTGCGCCGCAGCCGTCGAAGACCTGGACGCTGTCGTCCGTCGCTACCGCTTGTACCACCAACGAAGGAGGCTGTCATTGCTTTTTCCCTCAGACTATCATGAGCCACCGCGAGGATGGCTGTGTTTGGATGATGTTTTGCTTCGTGCGTAGCCGAGGAAGACCACCGCTCCGGGCGGCTGCCTCGTTTCGTGTCCTCCGGTTACCGCCTGCCACATGCCACCGAGAGATGATGGATGTGTTCGTGGCTCGTAAGGAGATACGGATGTTGTTGTGATTTCTGTCGAAAGAGGGGTAACAAAAAACCACCATGGCAGTCGGCCATGGTGGCTGTGGCTGTCAATACCGCCGTTAGCCGCCATTTCACGCCATCTACCACTGCCGGCCACCACCAGGTGGCTGTGTGTGTGTGTTTAGCTTAGCTTGGTGTATGTTCATTTTTGGATTTTGCGTTGTAAACTATAATTAGAAATTGAATAGTGAAAAGAAACCCTAACCACCACCGTGAGGTGGTGGCTGCTGCCTCCTGCCGCCACCGGCCGCTGTGTCGGGTGGCGGTGTGCCTTGTTTGGTTGTGACTCGTTTGGATGTTTGGACAAGGGACTACTAAACCCTAATGGGCCAAAAGAAACCCTAGTGGGCCCAAGGAGATCCCAATGGACCTAATAAAACCCTAATGGGCCCAATAAGGCCCAAAGTGACCTAGAAGCTCAACCAATGGACTAATGGGCTAGTATTGGGTTGGTAAACCCTAATTAGGGTTTGGAAAACCCTAAGGGCATAAAACCCTAATTGTGGGAATCGTTTGAGACACACACGACAACTAATTATTAAACCTAAAATAATAATTAATAATCATTGGCAAATGAGCTTAAGGCAATAATGGACTTAATGGATTAAGTCCTTAATGGGTTAAGTAAAAAACACTTAACCCTAATAATCATTTCATGTGAAAGCCCTAATCTCACTCGGGCCTTGAATTGGGCCTTCCTAGTGGGCTTTGGTGATTGGACTATTGATGAGTTGTCCAAGAACAAGTTAATGGACCAAAATAAGTAGATGGTCTTTAGGATAAGGCCCATGTGAGGACTTGGGCCCAATTTGGAAAATTGGGCCATAATTGAGCCTTTATGACTATATGATAATGGGCCATGGGAATTGGATTAGAATAATCGAATGGGCCTTAAGGAAAGACCATGTAGAGGTCTGGGCCCAATTTGTAAAATTGGGCCATATGTTGGGCTTTGGCCCATTATTTTACTTTTGGGCTTTTGTAGTGTGAGTTGGACCTTGGGCTTGGAACCCAATTATTAATTGTGTATTGTTTGATGTTGACAGTCGGGAATCTGTCAACCAACAGCTGGAGTTTTATCTGCGGGACTTCAGCAATGCCAAGTGAGTTATCCTCACTATACTAAGGGGTCTAAGGCACCAAGGCCGGCCCATTGGATATGTTATCCTAGCAGTGGTTATGTTGAGTATGAATTAGTGTTGCATGCTAGTGGTTATTCCAGTTAGGTAGATCTTTAGGACTACGTGTGTTGTTCTATGAATATATGCATGCTTGGTAGTTATGTTATATGTTGATATGTTATGTGGGATGGGTTGAGGTGATACTGCTCCGTGCGGTAACCAAAAAACCCGGGAGCATTCCAGATACGGGCTAAGGGAGACTCATACTATGGGCTCGATGGCAATCCAGATGTAAGTTGTGGGCCCGAAAGGCAATCCAGACTCACACTGTGGGCCCAGTGGAAATCTAGTAGGTGGAGCATTCCGGATACGAGCTGAGGGAGACTCGTACTGTGGGATCAATCGCAATCCATATGTGAGCTGTGGGCCCGGTAGGCAATCCAAACTCACACTGTGGGCCCAGGGGTAATCCAATCTGTAAAGCTGTGTACCCATTACATGCTGTTTTTGTTATGTTATTGCTGACATGGTTATGTGGACTGTATGTGTATTGGTATTTTGGGGGTAACTCACTAAGCTTTCGGGCTTACAGTTTCAGTTTATTGTTTCAGGTACATCAGGGAATCATGGCAAGGCAAAGGCGTGATCGTACAGCTCCTCACTTGTTATGACTTTGCTTCTGGGATACTCTGATATTAAACTATTTTGAAAACATTTTGTAATGACTAATGGGTTTTGAATTGTTTAAAAAGTTTTAAATTGGCTTGAATTTTACGGGTGTTACAAGTTGGTATCAGAGCCTTGGTTTGAGTGAATTGGAGGAACACTTCGGTGAATCCAATCTCAAACTAAGGAAAAAGTTTTCAAGATGATTTCAGAAATGTTTTCAAAATGATTTCCAAAAAGGTTTTCAAAATAAGTAAAGGAGGATGCAGGGTGTACGATCAGCCGGAGCCAGTAAGTAGACCCCAAAATACCATACAAGTTATTTGATTATGTGATATGTTAGAACAACATGTTAGTAATAGGCTAGGGATCTTCAGTAATTGCATGATAGAATTGCCTGATTACATGATGCCTGCTAGCCTAGGGTTTCCTTTATATGAGATTGACATCATTAATGTAGTTGCTTAGTGTATGCATCATGGTTATACATAATTAAGATCTTATAGCCTGAGAATGTTTGATTTGGCCTTATGTTATGTTCTTGTTTGATTCGAAAGTCGGTAGGGTCCAGCGTTATATACGACTAGCATACACTAGTGCTGCAGGGTTGGTGGAAGTTTAATGGATGGATGGATTGTGTGAGACGGTAGGTCAGTTGTGAGACAGTTAGCCTTCCTCTAGGAGTGAGGATTGAGCGCTCGCCAGGTTATGTATACAGTTAAGGTGTTGTGGTGATACTTGATACAAATATGGGTAGGTGTGGAAGGTAGTATGGGCCCGTACTACTGAAAGCACAGGACCCATACGCGTGTCAAGTAAGTCACAATCCCTAGGGTTGGGTAGGGATTTGGTCCCCTATAATTATATGGATTATCAGAGACCTTTCTGGTGTCGTACCAGAATGGAGGTTACGAGACGTCATGAGACCGGATCCAGGTTAGGATCGGGAGCTGGCAGCCAGGATAGGCCAGCATTGTTAGAGGACCGTGTTAGTGAGATCATCCGGGAGGAGGTGATCGGGGTTTTCAGGGAACAGTTTCCGGGGATGTTTGGGGCTATCAAGACCGCCATGGTTGAGTAATTCGACGAGCGCTATATAGCCATTGCCGAGACGATTGCCGCGGCAGCTGTAACGACGGCAAGGGGAGGAGCTGGTCGAGCTCTTTAGTACCTAGGGGTGAGCAAACCCAAACCAAGAAACTGAGAAACCGATTAAAACCGAAACCGAAGCAAAATCGACGGTTAGGGTTTAGATTTTTTAAAAACCGAAAAATCGGGTTCGGTTTCGGTTTTACCCAGAAACCGACCCCTCCAACCCGAGAAACCGACCCATACCTAAAACCGACAAACCGACCCAAGAAACCGACCCATATATATATATATATATATATATATATATATATATATATATATATATTAAAAAAGGAAAGAAAATATAACAACCCTAAATCACTAAATCGAAATCGGGGTCTCAGTTTCCCACTTCTGTCTTCCATTCTCATTATCGTCATTCGTATTTTCTCGTCTCCCCTTCCCCGATCGAAATCGAAGACGCAACCAGCAGCAGCAGGAGCTCCGCTGCTCCGACGAGTTCCGACTCCAACAACCCCATTCCCAAACCGTCGACACCACTCTTCCAAACCGCCGCCTTCGACACTCCGTTCTCGCTTCTCACTTCTCAAGATCGTTTTATAATTTCTCTTAAGGATTATAACATTGATTAAACTTCATGGTTCATCTAGAGTTTGAATATTTGATTATAACCTTCATAGTTCATCTAGAGAAAGTGAGACATCAATATTCAGCAAATTATGGTTGTTGTTTGATTTTAACAGTAGCTGATTTAGTGATTTTAGAGTGGAATGAACCTACGATATAGATTATTGTTATTGAAATATTTTTGTTGTTTGCTTATGAATTATGATGTTATTGGCTGTTTGCTTATGATTTTTGATGCTGAAATTCAGAAATTTTTTTTTCGTGTATGATCTAAAAACAAAATTTTTTGGTAATTCCAGAAACTGTTGATGTTGATTGCATTTTTTTTTCTATATAGATGGAAAGGTCTCATGTAAATGTAGAAACTATTGAGTGCATGGGTTGAACCCAAGAAACCGAAAAACCGCCCAAACCGATCTTAGAACCCGAGAAACCGAACCGACCAGAAACCGATCCCATTGGGTTCTGAAAACCAGAAACCGACCATTTACGGGTTGGGTTGGGTTTGGGTCTAAAACCGACCCAAACCGACCCATGCACAGCCCTACTAGTACCAGGATTTATTACTAGGACGTATCCTGATAAGCAGAGAGCTGCAGTTACTGGGGATCAGGGAGATGTCCCGTACTCGATGCATTCTGCGGGTTGAGCGGGAGAGTCTAACACATGAGTTTCTAGATTTGAGGTTTCGGGGGGTTTTGCTTGAGGCTGGAAGGTGAGTTGTGGGGACTCCGAAAGGAGTAATGATTATGTTCAGCTAGAGTCATGCAGCTGAAGGTAGAATGGTTAATAGATAGGATTGGAATGTCATTTTCCAGGGCAAGGATTGTTCCCTTTCAGTTTACGAGCTCGAAGGATTGAGCAGGCTTGTGATCCAGGATCAGGTTGTATTCCGGCTCGGGGTCAGTTGGTCGCCAGGATTGGCGATAGTAGTTCAGCGCTGGTGAGCGCGGGTGAGTCGAGGTGGCATAAGTATCTTGTGAGATCCGATTCGCCTTGGATCTGTTGCATCCGACGGTAAGGATTGATTGTGTGATATATTGCACTTTTGGAATTGAATACTATGTTTTGGGAGTAGTTTGTAGACCGGTTTAGGACAAAGGTTGTTTCAGCTACTGCAGTTTAGCTATGGACGATTGAGCTGGTGAGTGAGTCAGGGTGCGAACCTTGAATGAAATGATTTCTAGAGCCGAGAGTAGGAGATTTGTTGGAGCACTTTGGGAAGAAGGGTATTATGTGGGAGGTCAACGGACAGGGTCCCACAGGATGGTTATTCAGCATTGTCAGGGTTCAGTGGTTTTAGTAACCGTTATTGATTGGCGGAGGAAAGCGCCAAGGGAAACAGCTCGTTGTTGAGACATTAGTTGGGTCATCTATCTTTGGACTTCAAGATTTGGGGGTGGGATCATTTGAGCATTAGGGACTGTTGGTCTCCCTGGGATTCAGAAAGTGTTCATCTAGTTATTAGAATCGTGCGATCATATGGGGTTGGCTAGTAAAGGAGTCCTAGTTCGAAAGGTCTGGTTGTCATCAGATCGATCGTTGGAAAGTGAGAAGGATTGGAAAATTTTCAAATTTTCAAGTACTGTGAAGACTTAGTTGAATCTAAGTGGGGGAGAATCGCCCCGGAATGTAGAAGCAATATCGATTTTGAAACTGGGATAAGTTTCGCATCGTTTTCAGGAAGGAAGACAACCCTAGTGGCTGCTTGGTTTGAGTGTTGTGTGAGTTGGGAATTCGGTAAAACTCCCCAGCATGTGAACCGCGTCTTCTCGGTGCTTGATACCAGGATTTGGGAAATCAGGTTGGGATTCTAGCCATGAATTAAGTTCAGATGTGTGTTAGGTCGAGTGTGTGTCAACCGGTATGGAAAGTGTTGTAAGACTGTGGGGGTAGCCGTTGCATTCACTAGCGATCAGGTAGTATGGCAAGTGTTGTAAGACTGCGGGGGTAGCCATAGTATTCACTAGAAGAAGATAGTGCTAGAGTGATGTAAGTTTGTGGGTGTAGCCGCAACATTCACTAGGTTGGTAGATAGCATGAGCGCGTTGTTAGGACGCGGAAGGGACAATAGTAACCACCATTTCGGGTGTAGCAGTGAGGATATGGAAATCCACGGATGGGTTTATGGGTTTCCCCAGAGGGATTAGACCTGGTTAAGCCAGCGATAAGACTGTAGGAACGCCACTACAGTTAAGAGATCAAGGAAGCAAGGAATTGCTTAAGGCCGTTTGTGATATAAGTCTACCGTCGGTTAGGTAGCAATCACTTTTAGCCTTGGATTTGATGACGTCAGGATTTGACGCATGGATCCGATCGGTTGGATCAGGAGGTTGTTAGAGTCGCAGTGGCATGATAACTAGTGGCAACTAGTTCCATGGAAGGATTTCGTTCGGAAGTCGTGTGAGGCAATTATGTGGGAGTCCTTTAGCTCCGCGACCGGGCCGGAACTCGGTATTTCAGATAAGTGTTACTCGGTGGTGATGAAACATAGGATTTTGGATGAGATGCAAGGATAGGTCCTTGGATTTCAAGTTATGGGTTAGACCCGAGTTATGTATATAGTGGTATACCAATATAGGGCATTCCATCGTAAGGATGACCGGACCCTACGATTGATGGGACCTAACGTGTTTGGTATTCCAACCCGAGGGTTGACTGGGCCAAACATGTGCAGGATACGATGGTATTCCATCCTGAGGATGACTGGACCCGTCGTAGGCATGCCTGGTATTCCAGTCTGAGGCTGATTGGGCCAGGTATGAGTATTTGTGCTTATGAGTCGATTATTATATGTATGTGGTTCAGGAATTAAAGGATCTTAGTTAGCAGTGTGGGATTTGTGATTCTATTTTCTAGTGGGACCCTCAGGTTATCAGAAGTTGAGTAACTAGTTGGGAGTTAAGTGCAATGCATTTGACAATGATCCAGCGTGGGCAGTCTGTCAGGAAGCCAGACCATCTCGAGACTCCAGATTTCGGATTGAGTAAATGTGATCATATTGTAAGGGATTCGTTTATTTTTCCAGGTTTTAGAACCCTGCGAGGGTTGCATATGGTTTCCTTGGAAGGGCTAGAGTTTTGCTCGGGGTTGTAGTCGAGTAGTTTAAGTTGTTGGCGTGTAAGGAATGATAAGAAACGATTTCGAGGACAAAATCAAATTTAAGTGGGGGAGAGTTGTAACATCCCGTTCAAATGGAGTAATTAAATAATAAATCAGGAATCTCGGGAAGTAATTATTATGATTATTTTATACTATTTTAGCCCAAGATCGAATAATAATTAGTGGGTTGCTGGTTTCGAGGAGCCAAATGACAAGATTTGAATCTCCGGGGGTTAAAATGTAATTTCGGGATTTATTATGCAAAGGATTTTTGAAGAAAAGGGTTGTTTGGTAAATTAGGGATCGAATTTTAGAATAATTATGGAAGCAGGGGTGAAATTAGTAAATATTGAACCTGAATTGTAAAGAATGTCAATGCTGAGGGCTAAAAGGGTAAAATTAGGACTCATTTTGAAAGGAATAGGAGGAGGAGGGGCCGGTTGTGTCAATATGGGAAGATGTTCCATATGAGGCGGGTATATAGCGTTAACCCCTCAAACCCTAACCCTAAAACATAACTCCTATGCAGCCGCCACCCCTCAAACCTAATTCCGATCAATGAGCGGCCTCAAGCGACTAGGATGGCCGCCTTCTTCTCCTTCTCTTTCTCCAGCCGCTATATTGGAGCCTCAGCCTCCACCCAACCGAGATCATCCGCCGCTGCCGCCGTTTGCTCGTGAGAGCTCTTCCAGCCGCTGCTGCGCTACTGACGACAAAACCACTGCGCCGCAGCCGTCGAAGACCTGGACGCTGTCGTCCGTCGCCACCGCTTGTACCACCAACGAAAGAGGCTGTCATTGCCTTTTCCCTCCGACTATCATGAGCCACCGCGAGGGTGGCTGTGTTTGATGATGTTTCGCGTCGTGCGTAGCCGAGGAAGACCACCGCTCCGGGCGGCTGCCTCGTTCAGTGTCCTCCGGTTACCGCCTGCCACATGCCACCGAGAGATGATGGATGTGTTCGTGGCTCGTAAGGAGATACGGTTGTTGTTGTGATTTCTGTCGAAAGAGGGGTGACGAAAAACCACCATGACAGTCGGCCATGGTGGCTGTTTCTGTCAATACCACCGTTAGCCGCCATCTCACTCCATCTACCACCGCCGGCCACCACCAGGTGGCTGTGTATGTGTGTTTAGCTTATCTTGGTGTATGTTCCTTTTTGGATTTTGCGTTGTAAACTGTAATTAGAAATTGAATAGTGAAAAGAAACCCTAACCACCACTATGAGGTGGTGGCTGCCGCCTCCTGCAGCCATCGGCCGCCGTGTCGGGTGGCGGTGTGCCTTGTTTGGTTGACTCATTTGGATGTTTGGACAAGGGACTACTAAACCCTAATGGGCCAAAAGAAACCCTAGTGGGCCCAAGGAGACCCCAATGGACCTAATAAAACCCTAATGGGCCCAATAAGGCCCAAAGTGACCTAGAAGCTCAACCAATGGACTAATGGGCTAGTATTGGGTTGGTAAACCCTAATTAGGGTTTGGAAAACCCTAAGGGCATAAAACCCTAATTGTGGGAATCGTTTGAGACACACACGAGAATTAATTATTAAACCTAAAATAATAATTAATAATCGTTGGAAAACTAGCTTAAGGCAATAATGGACTTAATAGATTAAGTCCTTAATGGATTAAGTTCTTAATGGGTTAAGTAAGAAACACTTAACCCTAATCATCATTTCATGTGAAAGCCCTAATCTCACTCGGGCCTTGAATTGGGCCTTCCTAGTGGGCTTTGGTGATTGGACTATTGATGGGTTGTCCAAGAACAAGTTAATGGACCAAAATAAGTAGATGGTCTTTAGGATAAGGCCCATGTGAGGACTTGGGCCCAATTTGGAAAATTAGGCCATAATTGAGCCTTTATGACTATATGATAATGGGCCATGGGAATTGGATTAGAATAATCGAATGGGGCTTAAGGAAAGACCATGTAGAGGTCTGGGCCCAATTTTGTTGGGCTTTGGCCCATTATTTTACTTTTGGGCTTTTGTAGTGTAAGTTGGACCTTGGGCTTGGAACCAAATTATTAATTGGGTATTGTTTGATGTTGACAGTTCGAGAATCTGTCAACCAGCAGCTGTAGTTTTATCTGCGGGACTTTAGCAATGCCAGGTGAGTTATCCTCACTATACTAAGGGGTCTAAGGCACCAAGGCCGGCCCATTGGATATGTTATCCTAGCAGTGGTTATGTTGAGTATGAATTAGTGTTGCATGCTAGTGGTTATGCCAGTTAGGTAGATCTTTAGGACTACCTGTGTTGTTATATGAATATCTGCATGCTCAGTAGTGATGTTATATGTTGATATGTTATGTGGGATGGGTTGAGGTGATACTGCTCCGTGCGGTAACCAACAAACCCGGGAGCATTCCAGATACGGGCTAAGGGAGACTCGTACTGTGGGCTCGATGGCAATTCAGATGTGAGTTGTGGGCCCGGAAGGCAATCCAGACTCACACTTTGGGCCCAGTGGAAATCTAGTAGGTGGAGCATTCCGGATACAAGCTGAGGGAGACTCGTACTATGGGCTCGATGGCAATCCAGATGTGAGCTGTGGGCCCGGTAGGCAATCCAGACTCACACTATGGGCCCAGGGGTAATCCAGTCTGTAAAGTTGTGGACCCATTACATGCTGTTCAGTTTGTTATGTTATTGCTGACATGGTTATGTGGACTGTATGTGTATCGGTATTTTGGAGGTAACTCACTAAGCTTTCGGGCTTACAGTTTCAGTTTATTGTTTCAGGTACATTAGGGAATCGTGGCAAGGCAAAGGTGTGATCGTACAACTCCTCACTTGTTATGACTTTGCTTCTGGGTTACTCTGATATTAAACTATTTTGAAAACATTTTGTAATGACTAATGGGTTTTGAATTGTTTAAAAAGTTTTAAATTGGCTTGAATTTTACGGGTGTTACATACATTCAGACAATGGCGACTGGAATGCCACGAAGGGCAAGAGTTCAACTCCCAAGGCCAAGAATCCAACTCCCAACAACAAGAAGGGTATGTCGGCCAAGAAGTCCAATCCAAGAGATGCTCCAGCGAAATCAAGATCAGTCAGATCAAAGTCATATCAGCGATCGGCTTCAAGTTCAAAATTAAGTACCGAGGCACCCATCGGAGCGAAAAAGAAATGGGTTAAACCCAACTACAGATGGGTACCAAAGGTTCAATCTCCCAAATCACCCAATGACTCTAATATTTCTTCATCTTCTGTTTGTGATGAACAGGATATGTCATGGGAGAGAGTACCGTGCAAGAATGACAAAGGTCAACCCAGTTTCAAAATGGACTCGGTTCCAAAGACCAACTGATCCCGCTCTGTGTCGGAGCAGCTATGGAGGCATATCATCAGACTTCGGTTTGTTGATAGTAGCTGTTCCAGGCACATGATAGGAGGAATCTCTCAACTGTACAACACTCAGAACATTGTTTAAGAGTATGTGTCCTTTGCGGTAAAGGAAGAAAGGAAGGGATCACTCATGGGGTTAGTGCTTAATGACATGAAGAATTTTCGGATCTGTTTTGAGATTATACGTGTTGTTCTCAGACCTTCTGGATGCAAATTCAATCGGTGACTTACGGTTTGAGTTTTCTTCTCGATACTCCTGGGTTTATCCTACATTGATTCATTTCAAAGACAATTTTCTTTAATTTCCTTATATGTCTTTCTTTAGTAGGTTGTTGTGGGAAGTGATATGAAGTATAGTGCTATAGGGCAATTTATGATGCGTGTAATGCACTAAAGCCGAATTGTCTAGACTCTGTATTCAATGTGCTGGTAGGCACAAAGGATTCAAAAGGACTAGACATTGATTGACCTTGAAAGGACTTGACTAATATGAACTTAGATAGTTTCATTTGGACTGACCATACGACGCTCGGGTAGATTGACCAGTGAGATAAACATGGGAACCTGCGAGATACACTAAAAGTTAATTATCTAGAATTGTGGCTCAACATTTCCTTGATGTATGGACTCATGTCCTTAATTCCGGTATTGATAGGGCAACTGGGGGGTTCTGATAAAGTAGGTCTGTAGGAAATTATTTTCTTGCTTTCTATCTGTCAGTCATATGTTTTTCCTTTGCGTGATTGGAAGATATCCGACCTGGATTGCAACATATGCAACTCTAATTCTACGCACCTCGTTATCTATGAAATTCTTTCTATCTGTTAGCCATATGCTATCCCCTCTGCGTGATCGGCAGATCCGACCTGGGAAACAGCATATGCAACATTCTACCTCTCAATCCCTCTATCTATGTTAGTCATATGTTGCTCCCTCTGTGTGATTGGAAGACATTCGACCTGGGATACAACATATGCACTTCTATATCTGACTTCTTTCTTAATGATTGAATACTCACCTAAATTAAGGAGTTCTTTGGAAGTTCTTGATTACCGGGGTATATCGGGAAGTGGGAAACACGTTCTAGTACATCTAAAATTGAACCATTTAATAGGTTGTCTGTAGATCTTGCTGCTTAATTTAAGTGGACAACAATATCCTTGGTCGTCGTCAGCTAAATGTCCATTTAGGAATATATATCACAATGACTTGTCACTTATAATTTGTCCAATTTGTCAACATCCTTTGTGTTTAAGTGGACCACAATACCGGTGATTGACCAGATCTAGACATACAGGCGTGTGCTGATAAACGATATTGGATTGCTTGACAACTTTGATCCCAAATATTTTTGTTTTTTTTTTAAATTTGTTCATAGTTTTCCTCTATGCACAAATTTAGGGGGAGAATTAAAAAAATTCAAAAATCAAACAAAAATCAGAAAAATTAAAAATCCAAAAATAGTGTTATTTCTGTTTTATTTTTTGTTCAGAAAATAAAAAATCCAAAAATATTTTTGTTTCTGTTTATTTTTTCAGAAAATATGAAAAATCCAAAAAAAAATTTGTTTCTGTTTTATTTTTTCAGAAAATATGAAAAATCCAAAAATATTGTGTGCTAAGTTTTCTTTTAGTTTTGTTTTGTCTTGAAAAGTGAATTCAGATGTAGATGAGACTCATGGAGACTGAATCAAAAATTTCCGAGCCAAGACTTCATCTGTGATCATCGAAGAATTCTCATTTGAAGGAGCAAGAAATGAAGATTACTCTTTCAACATTCAATCCTTCAACCCCAGAAGCAAGGTCAAGCTGTTCTTGAAGATTATGTGACAGATTGTATTGAAGCCTCCTCAATCAGTATGTTGCTATCTATGAACCTGCTGAAGTGATCCAGAAGTTTCGTTCTCTGTTCTCTCTGAAGATTCTCAAGTTGAAAGCGCTATCTTTCAAGAATCTTATAAAGAAGCCTCCTCACCCAATGTGCGTTCAGAGTCAAATTTTGAAGAAAAGCCCAACTGCTCAAAATGAAGTCATTTATTGAAGATTCATCATGTTCATCTTGAAGTTGTGAAGAATTTGAAGATTAATGTTGAAGCCAAGCTCCCAATGAAGATTAACAAGAAAAGCCAGCTACTTTTTAAGGGGAGTTTGTTGGGTCAGTTAGAAAATAAAGCTATAAACAAGGGGGAGATTGTTGGGGCTAAAATATTGGTTTATACTTTGCTTTTCTAGGAAAATATATTTTTATGTAGTTTTTGTGTATTTGTGTGCAGTCGTACTCCTGTGTACGGTCGTACATGGGTGTACGGCTAGTGATCCTATATATAGGGTGAGGGGTGCATGAGAGTTAAGGGCCAAGGAGCTCAAGTGTGTGAAACCCAAGGTGTTCTAGAGAGAGAAACTAGAGAGAAGAGCTAGTGTGTGTGAACTATGTGTATGGAGCATCATTCTATTCATTGAATACATCATATATTCACTTATTCTTCTTCTCCTTCTCTTCTATTTTGATCTTGCATCATCTGTTTGATTGGGATTCCGCACCATCAAACGGATCTGATTGATACATAAGCGGATTGGGGACTTACATTTCTAGAACTCGTCGAGTCCTTTGATCTTCAAGTCCATCACAAACCCCTAACAGGATGAGTGTTCCTTCCACTCAACCAAAGACCATTTCCAGAAAACATTTGGGGGAAAACGCGACCCGACTCGCCGAGTCACCCAAGCGACTCGCCGAGTCCCTCTTTGTCCAAAACTATTCAGTCGATTATAATGGGTCTTAATGCATCAAAACCATAGATCTGACCTCCTAGGGTCCATTTTATACGTAAAGTTCCAATCTTGACGTCCATGCATGGGGGTTTTGGCTCAAAAGCCATAAAAAGAGGTTTATATGGTGCATGGGTCTCCCATGGCCATAAATTTGGCACCTTTATGCCATGGGAACCCTCAATGGTTCCAGATCTGAAGTGCAACTCCAAATATACACACAAATCCAAGCATAGCTTCACTAAAGCTTGGAAAAAGGTTGAAAATAGCCCCAAATCAAGATCTAAGTAATGAATAGCCAAGGTATCAGCTTTATACCTCAAATAAGCAGGAAATGTGTCAAGACTTCTGGATCTACTTGCTCTCCCTTAATCTCCCAAGCTTCCTTCTCCTTCACCAACTTCAAATACACACAAAAGGCACCACAAAGCTCAAGAACACTCAATAAATGGCTAGGGTTTCAAGTTAGGGTCTTCTGGAAGTGAGAGGGACGATGGAGGCTGGTTTGAGGCAGAATAAGACGTTTAAATAGGGTGCAAACCATAAATATTAGGGTTTCATCCAGACAGCTTCTACTAGTCGAGTCGGTCTCCCGACTCGTCGAGTAGATCACTAAAGTTCCCGCGCAAGGTCGAGTCTACTCGACGAGTTGGGCCTCTAACTCGCCGAGTCCCAGAGAAAAACATGAAACTACTAGGATTTAAATACGTACCAGGAACCGGGTGTTACAAATCTCCCCCCCACTTATTTTAGACTTCGTCCTCGAAGTCTGCTGCTAAATCCGGAAAAAGCTCGGGGCAGTGCTCCCTCATCTCGTCCTCTGGCTCCCAGGTCCATTCCGAGACCTTGCGGTGCTGCCATTGCACTTTCACCAGCTCCACCCTCTTGTTCCTCAGATCCTTCGGCTTCTTGTCAAGGATAGCTACTGGCTGCTCAATATAGCTCATGCTATCATAATCGCAGGAGGAAACCTGACCCATAATACGCTCACTCTTACGATGTTCCTCCTTCATAGCCTCCTGCTGGGCCTCTCGAATCCGCTCCAACAGCGGGTTCACCACCCTCATCCTCAAACAAATATCTCTGATCGGCTCTATCTTGCGGCTAAGCGCATCGTCCACGACATTGGCCTTCCCCGGGTGGTAGAGGATCTCACAATCGTAATCCTTCACCACATCTAACCATCGACGCTATCTCATATTCAGATTTGGCTGATCCATGAGGTACCTCAAACTCTTATGGTCCGTGTAATTAGTACAGCGGAACCTATAGAGGTAATGACACCAAATCTTGAGGGTGAAAACAACTGCCCCCAACTCCAAATCATGTGTCGGATGGTTCACCTCATGAGGCTTCAGCTGCCTCGAAGCGTAGGCAATAACATGCCCCCTCTGCATCAATACCGCGACCAAACCCGAGATGGACGCATCGCAATACACCACAAAATCATCCACGACCTCCGGCAGGGCTAAGATTGGCGCCTCGCACAATCGCTGTCTTAGTGTCTCGAATGTGGCCTGCTGCTCAGGCCCCCAGCGAATGACCACTGCTTTCTTTGTCAACTGGGTCAAAGGCACGACTATCTTGGAGAAGTCCTAAATGAATCTCCGATAATAACCTGCCAATCCCAGGAAGCTCTGAATCTCAGATGTAGACCTCGGAACCTCCCACCTCATCACTGTTGGGTTTTGACCATTATAACACTCCTATGGTGTACATGCAACCCTATAAACCTTGGATCTATGTTTTCTCTATTATACATGCAAATATTAACCATTCCAAGGTTTCATCCTAACTAGCATATTATGAAGCACCTATACTACAAAGTTCTAGTCAGATGACATACCTTTTGATGTAGCTTGATGTCTTCAAGCTTTAAGAGCTTAGCCCCAATAGTGTGGAAGCCTCAAATGGAATCACAAATCACCAAAACACCTTGGAAGAACTTGAGAGAATATGTATGCACACTAAAATCGGCCCACTCTTATTTTCACACACTTGTGCCAATTTTGTGAGCCAAGGACCCCTTTATATATTATGGAGGATTAGGGTTACATCCATGTAAACCCTAATACCCATGACCTTTCATTTACATAGGATCCATGGGTTAAAAGCTCCATGAACCATCCATGAAAGCTTAGCCCAACCTAAATGAACTTGGCCCATTCCATATATATAAGAGTCCATATTTAATTAGTTCTTTTTGATCACTTAATTAATTCTAAATTAATTCTTGATCAATACTAATTAAATAATATGTTTCCATATTAATATATTAGAACTTATAATATATTAATATAAATCATAAATATACTATTCTCAAAAGACTATCCATATAAATTGTGCCGGTGAAGTGCAACCCAAATGGACCATGCCGGGTCGGGTCAAGTACATACCAAATATAGTTATGGACTTAGACATTAACATTGCTAACTTGCAACACTAACAATAATTATCATGCTCCCACTAACATGATGATTATTAGCATAACACTTATGCTCCCACTAGCTTTGACATGTACTCAGAAATCAGCTGGACTTCTAGAAATCAATACTTTATTGACTTTCTTACCAAAGTTCAGATTTCTGATACGAGATGCTTTGATAAAAGTTTATCAAAATCATACACCTTTCCTTAGATAGCATGCATGTGTGTCTAAACAATTTCAGAACTATGAAAAGGGATGTCGTAATCATAGTCTCAATTGTTTAGACCTTTTGCCATCTGCTTCAAATCTACTTGGTGGAAGTGTTTCCTCACCATCATTTTCATGAATCGGAGAGAAACCTTATGACCCATAGATTTTATGGTGTATGTGTTCTTATCCATGTGAATCTGTCAAAACCATAATCACAAGACAAGGTTAGTGACAAATCCAAACTCATAGGGACTGAACTAAATCTTAATTTCTTGCCACCTGGCAGTACTAGAGCCTGCCATTGCTTGCAAGTTGTTATGCAACCAATTGAGAACTCTAAGAACTCATATGCAAAACCAACTTTAACTGGAACGGGCACAGAAATAGAAGTATGTCAACACGATAGGTTATAAACCTCAAGTCGTGTGCTAGTGAAGAACCTCAGGTTTTACTCTTGATTAGTTCTTGAGACTTTCAAGACCTTTAAGACTCCCACTGTCCTCTTGACATATAAGACTCTCTTGTCAAATATTCAAGGGATAGTTCGGATTCTTTATCAAGACAAACACTTCACACAATTGGCCTTAGTTGGTCTTTGTTTAATCCAAAACATCACAACTTACCAACTTCAAATGTACAAGAGTAGGACACTTTTACTCTTACATTTGACAAGTCTTTTAAACCTTTCTTTAAGATATGTCACTCAAGTTACAATCTTGGAGTATGACTCTAAGAATTGTTTTGGAACGAAGTATGACTCATCTTCCTGATCTAACCATTTCAACAATTCATGACTCCTCTTCTTAGTCATAAGAATGCACTAAGATGACCTTTAGAGGACTAATTGTGATATGATTTCTAAATCATTAAGATGATCACAAACATGATACTAAAGTACTCTCCCATCTTTTCAGATTTGAGAAACTTTTATCTTTCTGCCTAATTTGATTCTTCCCATTCGTTCTGCCATACATTGAGACTTTTCCAATGTTTCAGAATTATACTTAAACTTGTAACTATAACCATATTTACTAAACTTTAGTAAATCAAATAGTCTTAACGAGCTTTGTGGTGGACATGACCAGTGCACAAGAATGTGTACTCGATCCCTTTAGTCCTTCACTTGACTCACACATCCATGTGAACAAGTAATTAGTCTTGATTTTCCAATGCTTGAAAGTTCTCATTCATCATACTATTCAACTTGGATGATTCCAAGTTTCGGTCCAATTGAAACTTGGGTGATGAGGAACTTTCCTGATTTGGTAAATTTAGACACTACCACAAATGAAAGAATCAAATCCATTTTCCAATATTGTTGTCAGTGGAATCATATAAGCAACAATTTTCCACAAATGTCATTGTAAGGATACTTCAAATAAATAAAATTAAACAATTTTCTTTTATTTTAAAACTTTACGGAAAAACTTATCCTTACAATGCACATGGAAAATTGTTGTTATCTATTCCTTAGCAATATATCATAACTTCTTAAGCAACTGCTCAAAATTTTGATGCGATCGAAATCCACCTTCGCGATCAGAATCAGCATATACTTCCTTTAAGATTTCTCTCTATTCTTTGATTCTTAAAACATCAACATGTGACCCAGTCACATCATGTAATGAGGATCTCAGAATAGAACTTAACAGAGTTAGATAATGGGCTCTACCTGATGTAGAGTCAAACTTATTGACTTTAACATCCTTAGGTAACTTTGGCAGCTTTGCAATCAACGCCCCTTCCGTTGGCAAAATAAACATATGGACCCTTTGGTAATGGGACTATCTCAGACTTAGCCTTTCTCTTTACCATTTGGTCAACCGGGTTGACTATGGCCAATCCCTTTCCATTGGGAAGAGAATGCTTTTTCTGGATTTCCAGTGTCACCATTGTCACTGTCCATAAAGTTTTTGGGAAGTTGATCTTCTAATAAAATTTGCTTCACTATCGTTGCAAATCATTGTTGATTCAGCAACACCAAGCAAATATATATGATCATTAAGGTTCATGTCATAGTCTGTATCATAGTAGTCCCAAAGGAACTCACTATGTGACTTAGAAAGTGATTGAACATCCAACTTTCTCAAGACTTTGAAACCCAACTCTCCCGGCTTGTCAATATGTGACTTCATCTCTAAGATGTGATCACACATAGACCTTGCTTGCCATTAGGGCTTGAGTGACCTTGAACTTGTGGGTTAGGGAGAATAATTGGAGGAGGTGGAGGAAGTAAAGTTCCAAGAGATTTGGGAAGATCATAGATGTCTGAACTCGACATCTTTTGGGAGATATTCAAGATAGTTGATTTAAAGTCCTTAATATAACACCCAATATGAAATATTAAGGCTAGGATCCAACAACCTATTCATAACTGGAAGAGGGATGCCGTAATCCGAGTTATAAAATAGTTGAAGGTAGGTAAATGACGATTTACCAATTTCCACCATGAAAAACGAAATAATTTAATTAGGTTTTTTTACTTGGATTTGAAACTCGTAGATCTTTTGAGATTCATTGAACTTTTCAATGGCATGTTTCAATCTCGAGTGTGCCCTTCAGGTTTTGTGACTGGGATGCCGGGGATCACAAAACAAGGTGTGAAGTAACCATGCAAATATACTTGGTACCCTTAATATTTACCCCTCAATCGATGTGCCGGTTAACCACACGAGCTCCACTGATACTATGATAAATATTAAGTTACCCTTTGCCTACTTTGTTAAATCCAGGTTAGTGTGCCGGTTAACCACACACGCTCCACTAACGGTTTAAACAAAGTGCAAAGTGTAATTTCATGGATTAGCACCTTATTCACATTTTCCTAAGTAACTAAGATTGGGAATTAATAAAAGGTTTAGTTACTTAGTATTTATCATTAATACTTTTAATGAAGGGAGAATTATAGTCCTTGTCCTACTCGTTTGACTTTCAAATTTTCAAATTTAGCTTTTCGGTTTGACTTTTAAGTTTGACTTTTTAAATTTGACTTTTAAGGTTGACTTTTGAGTTTTTAGTCAAAGGGCATTTTTTTTTATAAATTAGTTCCTCAAACATCCCGGTCAGTGAAGTTTCATGTACTCCATCTTGTGAAGCTACGATTAAATTTCTTCGCGAACAAATTGATTTGCTAAAAAGGAAAAATGAGGACCTAAAATACGAAGGATATCAACTTAGGAAAGGTCAAAAACCCTTAAAAGCACAATTAGAAACCAAAACTAAAGATTTTAGAAAACTTCAAGAAGAATACAGTAATAAATGTGCAAACTATAGATTTGTGACAGAGCAACTTGCCGAGTTAACTGCTGAGCTTAACACATTGAAAAACAAATTTGAAAATGCAGATTTTAATTTTAGAAAATTTGATGTGTCGAGTGAAGTAGTTGCATCAATGATGGAAAATAGTTTGAGATTTAAAAATAATCAGTCAAAAGGTTTAGGGTATGATAAAGTGCCTCCTCCTTTTAATCATACCTATCAGTATAACCCTTTGACAAAAGAGGAAATGGACAGAGAGCCACATCTTAAATATGGATTTGTGTCAGGAGGTAGTATTAATGTTGAAAATACTAATGTTTCTACTTCCCATGCAGATCAATCTTTAAGTCAATCAAAGCAAGCAACTGAAGAGAGTGTGTTTGATAATGAAATTGTATCAAAGTCTGATGACTTAAATTTTTTTCGATATATTTGATGATATCTTTGATAATTCTGTCGTGGTTGTGCCAGAATGTGTTGAGTTAAACGATTCTAATGCTTCTACTTCTTGTGCAGGTAAAGTAGTAGAGGACGAGGACAAGGAGAACATAACTAATTCTAGTTCTGCAAATTCTGACGATTATCAAACAAATGACTCCTTGAACTCTGAATATGTTGCTTCTAACTCAGTTACTTCTGATCAACCTGCTGTTGAGAAGTACAGGCCACCAATTCCAGTGAAACAGTCATCCTGCTGCAAGTGTGCATGTGGGAACAACCAGGAACAAGGCAAGGATACGCCACCAGGGCAGGAAGAAACAACTTCCCAGTGAAGAAAAGGACATGTTTTCACTGTGGAACACCTGGACACATTGCCAGACATTGTCCAAATCGCGCATACGTTCCCTACTACGCACAAGGCTGGCAGAACGCGCCAAGAGGGAGATTTTCCAAAAGAAATCCCTCTAGGTCACGTTGTAACATCCCGTTCAAATGGAGTAATTAAATAATAAATCAGGAATCCCGGGAAGTAATTATTATGATTATTTTATACTATTTTAGCCCAAGATCGAATAATAATTAGTGGGTTGTTGGTTTCGAGGAGCCAAATGACAAGATTTGAATCTCCGGGGGTTAAAATGTAATTTCGGGATTTATTATGTTAAGGATTTTTGAAGACAAGGGTTGTTTGGTAAATTAGGGATCGAATTTGAGAATAATTATGGAAGCAGGGGTGAAATTAGTAAATATTGAACCTGAATTGTAAAGAATGTTAATGCTGAGGGCTAAAAAGGTAAAATTAGGACTCATTTTGAAAGGAATAGGAGGAGGAGGGGCCGGTTGTGTCAATATGGGAAGATGTTCCATTTGAGGCGGGTATATAGCGTTAACCCCTCAAACCCTAACCCTAAAACATAACTCATATGCAGCCGCCACCCTCTCTTCTCCGATCTCCGGCGCCGTTGTCACCCGACTCCACCTAATTCCGATCAATGAGCGGCCTCAAGCGACTAGGATGGACACCTTCTTCTCCTTCTCTTTCTCCAGCCGCTATATTAGAGCCTCAGCCTCCGCCCAGCCGAGATCATCCGCCGCTATCGCCGTTTACTCGTGAGAGCTCTTCCAGCCGCTGCTGCGCTACTCACGACAAAACCGCTGCGCCGCAGCCGTCGAAGACCTGGACGCTGTCGTCCGTCGCTACCGCTTGTACCACCAACGAAGGAGGCTGTCATTGCTTTTTCCCTCAGACTATCATGAGCCACCGCGAGGATGGCTGTGTTTGGATGATGTTTTGCTTCGTGCGTAGCCGAGGAAGACCACCGCTCCGGGCGGCTGCCTCGTTTCGTGTCCTCCGGTTACCGCCTGCCACATGCCACCGAGAGATGATGGATGTGTTCGTGGCTCGTAAGGAGATACGGATGTTGTTGTGATTTCTGTCGAAAGAGGGGTAACAAAAAACCACCATGGCAGTCGGCCATGGTGGCTGTGGCTGTCAATACCGCCGTTAGCCGCCATTTCACGCCATCTACCACTGCCGGCCACCACCAGGTGGCTGTGTGTGTGTGTTTAGCTTAGCTTGGTGTATGTTCATTTTTGGATTTTGCGTTGTAAACTATAATTAGAAATTGAATAGTGAAAAGAAACCCTAACCACCACCGTGAGGTGGTGGCTGCTGCCTCCTGCCGCCACCGGCCGCTGTGTCGGGTGGCGGTGTGCCTTGTTTGGTTGTGACTCGTTTGGATGTTTGGACAAGGGACTACTAAACCCTAATGGGCCAAAAGAAACCCTAGTGGGCCCAAGGAGATCCCAATGGACCTAATAAAACCCTAATGGGCCCAATAAGGCCCAAAGTGACCTAGAAGCTCAACCAATGGACTAATGGGCTAGTATTGGGTTGGTAAACCCTAATTAGGGTTTGGAAAACCCTAAGGGCATAAAACCCTAATTGTGGGAATCGTTTGAGACACACACGACAACTAATTATTAAACCTAAAATAATAATTAATAATCATTGGCAAATGAGCTTAAGGCAATAATGGACTTAATGGATTAAGTCCTTAATGGGTTAAGTAAAAAACACTTAACCCTAATAATCATTTCATGTGAAAGCCCTAATCTCACTCGGGCCTTGAATTGGGCCTTCCTAGTGGGCTTTGGTGATTGGACTATTGATGAGTTGTCCAAGAACAAGTTAATGGACCAAAATAAGTAGATGGTCTTTAGGATAAGGCCCATGTGAGGACTTGGGCCCAATTTGGAAAATTGGGCCATAATTGAGCCTTTATGACTATATGATAATGGGCCATGGGAATTGGATTAGAATAATCGAATGGGCCTTAAGGAAAGACCATGTAGAGGTCTGGGCCCAATTTGTAAAATTGGGCCATATGTTGGGCTTTGGCCCATTATTTTACTTTTGGGCTTTTGTAGTGTGAGTTGGACCTTGGGCTTGGAACCCAATTATTAATTGTGTATTGTTTGATGTTGACAGTCGGGAATCTGTCAACCAACAGCTGGAGTTTTATCTGCGGGACTTCAGCAATGCCAAGTGAGTTATCCTCACTATACTAAGGGGTCTAAGGCACCAAGGCCGACCCATTGGATATGTTATCCTAGCAGTGGTTATGTTGAGTATGAATTAGTGTTGCATGCTAGTGGTTATTCCAGTTAGGTAGATCTTTAGGACTACGTGTGTTGTTCTATGAATATATGCATGCTTGGTAGTTATGTTATATGTTGATATGTTATGTGGGATGGGTTGAGGTGATACTGCTCCGTGCGGTAACCAAAAAACCCGGGAGCATTCCAGATACGGGCTAAGGGAGACTCATACTATGGGCTCGATGGCAATCCAGATGTAAGTTGTGGGCCCGAAAGGCAATCCAGACTCACACTGTGGGCCCAGTGGAAATCTAGTAGGTGGAGCATTCCGGATACGAGCTGAGGGAGACTCGTACTGTGGGATCAATCGCAATCCATATGTGAGCTGTGGGCCCGGTAGGCAATCCAAACTCACACTGTGGGCCCAGGGGTAATCCAATCTGTAAAGCTGTGTACCCATTACATGCTGTTTTTGTTATGTTATTGCTGACATGGTTATGTGGACTGTATGTGTATTGGTATTTTGGGGGTAACTCACTAAGCTTTCGGGCTTACAGTTTCAGTTTATTGTTTCAGGTACATCAGGGAATCATGGCAAGGCAAAGGCGTGATCGTACAGCTCCTCACTTGTTATGACTTTGCTTCTGGGATACTCTGATATTAAACTATTTTGAAAACATTTTGTAATGACTAATGGGTTTTGAATTGTTTAAAAAGTTTTAAATTGGCTTGAATTTTACGGGTGTTACAAGTTGGTATCAGAGCCTTGGTTTGAGTGAATTGGAGGAACACTTCGGTGAATCCAATCTCAAACTAAGGAAAAAGTTTTCAAGATGATTTCAGAAATGTTTTCAAAATGATTTCCAAAAAGGTTTTCAAAATAAGTAAAGGAGGATGCAGGGTGTACGATCAGCCGGAGCCAGTAAGTAGACCCCAAAATACCATACAAGTTATTTGATTATGTGATATGTTAGAACAACATGTTAGTAATAGGCTAGGGATCTTCAGTAATTGCATGATAGAATTGCCTGATTACATGATGCCTGCTAGCCTAGGGTTTCCTTTATATGAGATTGACATCATTAATGTAGTTGCTTAGTGTATGCATCATGGTTATACATAATTAAGATCTTATAGCCTGAGAATGTTTGATTTGGCCTTATGTTATGTTCTTGTTTGATTCGAAAGTCGGTAGGGTCCAGCGTTATATACGACTAGCATACACTAGTGCTGCAGGGTTGGTGGAAGTTTAATGGATGGATGGATTGTGTGAGACGGTAGGTCAGTTGTGAGACAGTTAGCCTTCCTCTAGGAGTGAGGATTGAGCGCTCGCCAGGTTATGTATACAGTTAAGGTGTTGTGGTGATACTTGATACAAATATGGGTAGGTGTGGAAGGTAGTATGGGCCCGTACTACTGAAAGCACAGGACCCATACGCGTGTCAAGTAAGTCACAATCCCTAGGGTTGGGTAGGGATTTGGTCCCCTATAATTATATGGATTATCAGAGACCTTTCTGGTGTCGTACCAGAATGGAGGTTACGAGACGTCATGAGACCGGATCCAGGTTAGGATCGGGAGCTGGCAGCCAGGATAGGCCAGCATTGTTAGAGGACCGTGTTAGTGAGATCATCCGGGAGGAGGTGATCGGGGTTTTCAGGGAACAGTTTCCGGGGATGTTTGGGGCTATCAAGACCGCCATGGTTGAGTAATTCGACGAGCGCTATATAGCCATTGCCGAGACGGTTGCCGCGGCAGCTGTAACGACGGCAAGGGGAGGAGCTGGTCGAGCTCTTTAGTACCTAGGGGTGAGCAAACCCAAACCAAGAAACTGAGAAACCGATTAAAACCGAAACCGAAGCAAAATCGACGGTTAGGGTTTAGATTTTTTAAAAACCGAAAAATCGGGTTCGGTTTCGGTTTTACCCAGAAACCGACCCCTCCAACCCGAGAAACCGACCCATACCTAAAACCGACAAACCGACCCAAGAAACCGACCCATATATATATATATATATATATATATATATATATATATATATATATATATATATATATATTAAAAAAGGAAAGAAAATATAACAACCCTAAATCACTAAATCGAAATCGGGGTCTCAGTTTCCCACTTCTGTCTTCCATTCTCATTATCGTCATTCGTATTTTCTCGTCTCCCCTTCCCCGATCGAAATCGAAGACGCAACCAGCAGCAGCAGGAGCTCCGCTGCTCCGACGAGTTCCGACTCCAACAACCCCATTCCCAAACCATCGACACCACTCTTCCAAACCGCCGCCTTCGACACTCCGTTCTCGCTTCTCACTTCTCAAGATCGTTTTATAATTTCTCTTAAGGATTATAACATTGATTAAACTTCATGGTTCATCTAGAGTTTGAATATTTGATTATAACCTTCATAGTTCATCTAGAGAAAGTGAGACATCAATATTCAGCAAATTATGGTTGTTGTTTGATTTTAACAGTAGCTGATTTAGTGATTTTAGAGTGGAATGAACCTACGATATAGATTATTGTTATTGAAATATTTTTGTTGTTTGCTTATGAATTATGATGTTATTGGCTGTTTGCTTATGATTTTTGATACTGAAATTCAGAAATTTTTTTTTCGTGTATGATCTAAAAACAAAATTTTTTGGTAATTCCAGAAACTGTTGATGTTGATTGCATTTTTTTTTCTATATAGATGCAAAGGTCTCAGGTAAATGTAGAAACTATTGAGTGCATGGGTTGAACCCAAGAAACCGAAAAACCGCCCAAACCGATCTTAGAACCCGAGAAACCGAACCGACCAGAAACCGATCCCATTGGGTTCTGAAAACCAGAAACCGACCATTTACGGGTTGGGTTGGGTTTGGGTCTAAAACCGACCCAAACCGACCCATGCACAGCCCTACTAGTACCAGGATTTATTACTAGGACGTATCCTGATAAGCAGAGAGCTGCAGTTACTGGGGATCAGGGAGATGTCCCGTACTCGATGCATTCTGCGGGTTGAGCGGGAGAGTCTAACACATGAGTTTCTAGATTTGAGGTTTCGGGGGGTTTTGCTTGAGGCTGGAAGGTGAGTTGTGGGGACTCCGAAAGGAGTAATGATTATGTTCAGCTAGAGTCATGCAGCTGAAGGTAGAATGGTTAATAGATAGGATTGGAATGTCATTTTCCAGGGCAAGGATTGTTCCCTTTCAGTTTACGAGCTCGAAGGATTGAGCAGGCTTGTGATCCAGGATCAGGTTGTATTCCGGCTCGGGGTCAGTTGGTCGCCAGGATTGGCGATAGTAGTTCAGCGCTGGTGAGCGCGGGTGAGTCGAGGTGGCATAAGTATCTTGTGAGATCTGATTCGCCTTGGATCTGTTGCATCCGACGGTAAGGATTGATTGTGTGATATATTGCACTTTTGGAATTGAATACTATGTTTTGGGAGTAGTTTGTAGACCGGTTTAGGACAAAGGTTGTTTCAGCTACTGCAGTTTAGCTATGGACGATTGAGCTGGTGAGTGAGTCAGGGTGCGAACCTTGAATGAAATGATTTCTAGAGCCGAGAGTAGGAGATTTGTTGGAGCACTTTGGGAAGAAGGGTATTATGTGGGAGGTCAACGGACAGGGTCCCACAGGATGGTTATTCAGCATTGTCAGGGTTCAGTGGTTTTAGTAACCGTTATTGATTGGCGGAGGAAAGCGCCAAGGGAAACAGCTCGTTGTTGAGACATTAGTTGGGTCATCTATCTTTGGACTTCAAGATTTGGGGGTGGGATCATTTGAGCATTAGGGACTGTTGGTCTCCCTGGGATTCAGAAAGTGTTCATCTAGTTATTAGAATCGTGCGATCATATGGGGTTGGCTAGTAAAGGAGTCCTAGTTCGAAAGGTCTGGTTGTCATCAGATCGATCGTTGGAAAGTGAGAAGGATTGGAAAATTTTCAAATTTTCAAGTACTGTGAAGACTTAGTTGAATCTAAGTGGGGGAGAATCGCCCCGGAATGTAGAAGCAATATCGATTTTGAAACTGGGATAAGTTTCGCATCGTTTTCAGGAAGGAAGACAACCCTAGTGGCTGCTTGGTTTGAGTGTTGTGTGAGTTGGGAATTCGGTAAAACTCCCCAGCATGTGAACCGCGTCTTCTCGGTGCTTGATACCAGGATTTGGGAAATCAGGTTGGGATTCTAGCCATGAATTAAGTTCAGATGTGTGTTAGGTCGAGTGTGTGTCGACCGGTATGGAAAGTGTTGTAAGACTGCGGGGGTAGCCGTTGCATTCACTAGCGATCAGGTAGTATGGCAAGTGTTGTAAGACTGCGGGGGTAGCCATAGTATTCACTAGAAGAAGATAGTGCTAGAGTGATGTAAGTTTGTGGGTGTAGCCGCAACATTCACTAGGTTGGTAGATAGCATGAGCGCGTTGTTAGGACGCGGAAGGGACAATAGTAACCACCATTTCGGGTGTAGCAGTGAGGATATGGAAATCCACGGATGGGTTTATGGGTTTCCCTAGAGGGATTAGACCTGGTTAAGCCAGCGATAAGACTGTAGGAACGCCACTACAGTTAAGAGATCAAGGAAGCAAGGAATTGCTTAAGGCCGTTTGTGATATAAGTCTACCGTCGGTTAGGTAGCAATCACTTTTAGCCTTGGATTTGATGACGTCAGGATTTGACGCATGGATCCGATCGGTTGGATCAGGAGGTTGTTAGAGTCGCAGTGGCATGATAACTAGTGGCAACTAGTTCCATGGAAGGATTTCGTTCGGAAGTCGTGTGAGGCAATTATGTGGGAGTCCTTTAGCTCCGCGACCGGGCCGGAACTCGGTATTTCAGATAAGTGTTACTCGGTGGTGATGAAACATAGGATTTTGGATGAGATGCAAGGATAGGTCCTTGGATTTCAAGTTATGGGTTAGACCCGAGTTATGTATATAGTGGTATACCAATATAGGGCATTCCATCGTAAGGATGACCGGACCCTACGATTGATGGGACCTAACGTGTTTGGTATTCCAACCCGAGGGTTGACTGGGCCAAACATGTGCAGGATACGATGGTATTCCATCCTGAGGATGACTGGACCCGTCGTAGGCATGCCTGGTATTCCAGTCTGAGGCTGATTGGGCCAGGTATGAGTATTTGTGCTTATGAGTCGATTATTATATGTATGTGGTTCAGGAATTAAAGGATCTTAGTTAGCAGTGTGGGATTTGTGATTCTATTTTCTAGTGGGACCCTCAGGTTATCAGAAGTTGAGTAACTAGTTGGGAGTTAAGTGCAATGCATTTGACAATGATCCAGCGTGGGCAGTCTGTCAGGAAGCCAGACCATCTCGAGACTCCAGATTTCGGATTGAGTAAATGTGATCATATTGTAAGGGATTCGTTTATTTTTCCAGGTTTTAGAACCCTGCGAGGGTTGCATATGGTTTCCTTGGAAGGGCTAGAGTTTTGCTCGGGGTTGTAGTCGAGTAGTTTAAGTTGTTGGCGTGTAAGGAATGATAAGAAACGATTTCGAGGACAAAATCAAATTTAAGTGGGGGAGAGTTGTAACATCCCGTTCAAATGGAGTAATTAAATAATAAATCAGGAATCTCGGGAAGTAATTATTATGATTATTTTATACTATTTTAGCCCAAGATCGAATAATAATTAGTGGGTTGCTGGTTTCGAGGAGCCAAATGACAAGATTTGAATCTCCGGGGGTTAAAATGTAATTTCGGGATTTATTATGCAAAGGATTTTTGAAGAAAAGGGTTGTTTGGTAAATTAGGGATCGAATTTTAGAATAATTATGGAAGCAGGGGTGAAATTAGTAAATATTGAACCTGAATTGTAAAGAATGTCAATGCTGAGGGCTAAAAGGGTAAAATTAGGACTCATTTTGAAAGGAATAGGAGGAGGAGGGGCCGGTTGTGTCAATATGGGAAGATGTTCCATATGAGGCGGGTATATAGCGTTAACCCCTCAAACCCTAACCCTAAAACATAACTCCTATGCAGCCGCCACCCCTCAAACCTAATTCCGATCAATGAGCGGCCTCAAGCGACTAGGATGGCCGCCTTCTTCTCCTTCTCTTTCTCCAGCCGCTATATTGGAGCCTCAGCCTCCACCCAACCGAGATCATCCGCCGCTGCCGCCGTTTGCTCGTGAGAGCTCTTCCAGCCGCTGCTGCGCTACTGACGACAAAACCACTGCGCCGCAGCCGTCGAAGACCTGGACGCTGTCGTCCGTCGCCACCGCTTGTACCACCAACGAAAGAGGCTGTCATTGCCTTTTCCCTCCGACTATCATGAGCCACCGCGAGGGTGGCTGTGTTTGATGATGTTTCGCGTCGTGCGTAGCCGAGGAAGACCACCGCTCCGGGCGGCTGCCTCGTTCAGTGTCCTCCGGTTACCGCCTGCCACATGCCACCGAGAGATGATGGATGTGTTCGTGGCTCGTAAGGAGATACGGTTGTTGTTGTGATTTCTGTCGAAAGAGGGGTGACGAAAAACCACCATGACAGTCGGCCATGGTGGCTGTTTCTGTCAATACCACCGTTAGCCGCCATCTCACTCCATCTACCACCGCCGGCCACCACCAGGTGGCTGTGTATGTGTGTTTAGCTTATCTTGGTGTATGTTCCTTTTTGGATTTTGCGTTGTAAACTGTAATTAGAAATTGAATAGTGAAAAGAAACCCTAACCACCACTATGAGGTGGTGGCTGCCGCCTCCTGCAGCCACCGGCCGCCGTGTCGGGTGGCGGTGTGCCTTGTTTGGTTGTGACTCATTTGGATGTTTGGACAAGGGACTACTAAACCCTAATGGGCCAAAAGAAACCCTAGTGGGCCCAAGGAGACCCCAATGGACCTAATAAAACCCTAATGGGCCCAATAAGGCCCAAAGTGACCTAGAAGCTCAACCAATGGACTAATGGGCTAGTATTGGGTTGGTAAACCCTAATTAGGGTTTGGAAAACCCTAAGGGCATAAAACCCTAATTGTGGGAATCGTTTGAGACACACACGAGAATTAATTATTAAACCTAAAATAATAATTAATAATCATTGGAAAACTAGCTTAAGGCAATAATGGACTTAATAGATTAAGTCCTTAATGGATTAAGTTCTTAATGGGTTAAGTAAGAAACACTTAACCCTAATCATCATTTCATGTGAAAGCCCTAATCTCACTCGGGCCTTGAATTGGGCCTTCCTAGTGGGCTTTGGTGATTGGACTATTGATGGGTTGTCCAAGAACAAGTTAATGGACCAAAATAAGTAGATGGTCTTTAGGATAAGGCCCATGTGAGGACTTGGGCCCAATTTGGAAAATTAGGCCATAATTGAGCCTTTATGACTATATGATAATGGGCCATGGGAATTGGATTAGAATAATCGAATGGGCCTTAAGGAAAGACCATGTAGAGGTCTGGGCCCAATTTTGTTGGGCTTTGGCCCATTATTTTACTTTTGGGCTTTTGTAGTGTAAGTTGGACCTTGGGCTTGGAACCAAATTATTAATTGGGTATTGTTTGATGTTGACAGTTCGAGAATCTGTCAACCAGCAGCTGTAGTTTTATCTGCGGGACTTTAGCAATGCCAGGTGAGTTATCCTCACTATACTAAGGGGTCTAAGGCACCAAGGCCGGCCCATTGGATATGTTATCCTAGCAGTGGTTATGTTGAGTATGAATTAGTGTTGCATGCTAGTGGTTATGCCAGTTAGGTAGATCTTTAGGACTACCTGTGTTGTTATATGAATATCTGCATGCTCAGTAGTGATGTTATATGTTGATATGTTATGTGGGATGGGTTGAGGTGATACTGCTCCGTGCGGTAACCAACAAACCCGGGAGCATTCCAGATACGGGCTAAGGGAGACTCGTACTGTGGGCTCGATGGCAATTCAGATGTGAGTTGTGGGCCCGGAAGGCAATCCAGACTCACACTTTGGGCCCAGTGGAAATCTAGTAGGTGGAGCATTCCGGATACAAGCTGAGGGAGACTCGTACTATGGGCTCGATGGCAATCCCGATGTGAGCTGTGGGCCCGGTAGGCAATCCAGACTCACACTATGGGCCCAGGGGTAATCCAGTCTGTAAAGTTGTGGACCCATTACATGCTGTTCAGTTTGTTATGTTATTGCTGACATGGTTATGTGGACTGTATGTGTATCGGTATTTTGGAGGTAACTCACTAAGCTTTCGGGCTTACAGTTTCAGTTTATTGTTTCAGGTACATTAGGGAATCGTGGCAAGGCAAAGGTGTGATCGTACAACTCCTCACTTGTTATGACTTTGCTTCTGGGTTACTCTGATATTAAACTATTTTGAAAACATTTTGTAATGACTAATGGGTTTTGAATTGTTTAAAAAGTTTTAAATTGGCTTGAATTTTACGGGTGTTACATACATTCAGACAATGGCGACTGGAATGCCACGAAGGGCAAGAGTTCAACTCCCAAGGCCAAGAATCCAACTCCCAACAACAAGAAGGGTATGTCGGCCAAGAAGTCCAATCCAAGAGATGCTCCAGCGAAATCAAGATCAGTCAGATCAAAGTCATATCAGCGATCGGCTTCAAGTTCAAAATTAAGTACCGAGGCACCCATCGGAGCGAAAAAGAAATGGGTGAAACCCAACTACAGATGGGTACCAAAGGTTCAATCTCCCAAATCACCCAATGACTCTAATATTTCTTCATCTTCTGTTTGTGATGAACAGGATATGTCATGGGAGAGAGTACCGTGCAAGAATGACAAAGGTCAACCCAGTTTCAAAATGGACTCGGTTCCAAAGACCAACTGATCCCGCTCTGTGTCGGAGCAGCTATGGAGGCATATCATCAGACTTCGGTTTGTTGATAGTAGCTGTTCCAGGCACATGATAGGAGGAATCTCTCAACTGTACAACACTCAGAACATTGTTTAAGAGTATGTGTCCTTTGCGGTAAAGGAAGAAAGGAAGGGATCACTCATGGGGTTAGTGCTTAATGACATGAAGAATTTTCGGATCTGTTTTGAGATTATGCGTGTTGTTCTCAGACCTTCTGGATGCAAATTCAATCGGTGACTTACGGTTTGAGTTTTCTTCTCGATACTCCTGGGTTTATCCTACATTGATTCATTTCAAAGACAATTTTCTTTAATTTCCTTATATGTCTTTCTTTAGTAGGTTGTTGTGGGAAGTGATATGAAGTATAGTGCTATAGGGCAATTTATGATGCGTGTAATACACTAAAGCCGAATTGTCTAGACTCTGTATTCAATGTGCTGGTAGGCACAAAGGATTCAAAAGGACTAGACATTGATTGACCTTGAAAGGACTTGACTAATATGAACTTAGATAGTTTCATTTGGACTGACCATACGACGCTCGGGTAGATTGACCAGTGAGATAAACATGGGAACCTGCGAGATACACTAAAAGTTAATTATCTAGAACTGTGGCTCAACATTTCCTTGATGTATGGACTCATGTCCTTAATTCCGGTATTGATAGGGCAACTGGGGGGTTCTGATAAAGTAGGTCTGTAGGAAATTATTTTCTTGCTTTCTATCTGTCAGTCATATGTTTTTCCTTTGCGTGATTGGAAGATATCCGACCTGGATTGCAACATATGCAACTCTAATTCTACGCACCTCGTTATCTATGAAATTCTTTCTATCTGTTAGCCATATGCTATCCCCTCTGCGTGATCGGCAGATCCGACCTGGGAAACAGCATATGCAACATTCTACCTCTCAATCCCTCTATCTATGTTAGTCATATGTTGCTCCCTCTGTGTGATTGGAAGACATTCGACCTGGGATACAACATATGCACTTCTATATCTGACTTCTTTCTTAATGATTGAATACTCACCTAAATTAAGGAGTTCTTTGGAAGTTCTTGATTACCGGGGTATATCGGGAAGTGGGAAACACGTTCTAGTACATCTAAAATTGAACCATTTAATAGGTTGTCTGTAGATCTTGCTGCTTAATTTAAGTGGACAACAATATCCTTGGTCGTCGTCAGCTAAATGTCCATTTAGGAATATATATCACAATGACTTGTCACTTATAATTTGTCCAATTTGTCAACATCCTTTGTGTTTAAGTGGACCACAATACCGGTGATTGACCAGATCTAGACATACAGGCGTGTGCTGATAAACGATATTGGATTGCTTGACAACTTTGATCCCAAATATTTTTGTTTTTTTTTTAAATTTGTTCATAGTTTTCCTCTATGCACAAATTTAGGGGGAGAATTAAAAAAATTCAAAAATCAAACAAAAATCAGAAAAATTAAAAATCCAAAAATAGTGTTATTTCTGTTTTATTTTTTGTTCAGAAAATAAAAAATCCAAAAATATTTTTGTTTCTGTTTATTTTTTCAGAAAATATGAAAAATCCAAAAAAAAATTTGTTTCTGTTTTATTTTTTCAGAAAATATGAAAAATCCAAAAATATTGTGTGCTAAGTTTTCTTTTAGTTTTGTTTTGTCTTGAAAAGTGAATTCAGATGTAGATGAGACTCATGGAGACTGAATCAAAAATTTCCGAGCCAAGACTTCATCTGTGATCATCGAAGAATTCTCATTTGAAGGAGCAAGAAATGAAGATTACTCTTTCAACATTCAATCCTTCAACCCCAGAAGCAAGGTCAAGCTGTTCTTGAAGATTATGTGACAGATTGTATTGAAGCCTCCTCAATCAGTATGTTGCTATCTATGAACCTGCTGAAGTGATCCAGAAGTTTCGTTCTCTGTTCTCTCTGAAGATTCTCAAGTTGAAAGCGCTATCTTTCAAGAATCTTATAAAGAAGCCTCCTCACCCAATGTGCGTTCAGAGTCAAATTTTGAAGAAAAGCCCAACTGCTCAAAATGAAGTCATTTATTGAAGATTCATCATGTTCATCTTGAAGTTGTGAAGAATTTGAAGATTAATGTTGAAGCCAAGCTCCCAATGAAGATTAACAAGAAAAGCCAGCTACTTTTTAAGGGGAGTTTGTTGGGTCAGTTAGAAAATAAAGCTATAAACAAGGGGGAGATTGTTGGGGCTAAAATATTGGTTTATACTTTGCTTTTCTAGGAAAATATATTTTTATATAGTTTTTGTGTATTTGTGTGCAGTCGTACTCCTGTGTACGGTCGTACATGGGTGTACGGCTAGTGATCCTATATATAGGGTGAGGGGTGCATGAGAGTTAAGGGCCAAGGAGCTCAAGTGTGTGAAACCCAAGGTGTTCTAGAGAGAGAAACTAGAGAGAAGAGCTAGTGTGTGTGAACTATGTGTATGGAGCATCATTCTATTCATTGAATACATCATATATTCACTTATTCTTCTTCTCCTTCTCTTCTATTTTGATCTTGCATCATCTGTTTGATTGGGATTCTGCACCATCAAACGGATCTGATTGATACATAAGCGGATTGGGGACTTACATTTCTAGAACTCGTCGAGTCCTTTGATCTTCAAGTCCATCACAAACCCCTAACAGGATGAGTGTTCCTTCCACTCAACCAAAGACCATTTCCAGAAAACATTTGGGGGAAAACGCGACCCGACTCGCCGAGTCACCCAAGCGACTCGCCGAGTCCCTCTTTGTCCAAAACTATTCAGTCGATTATAATGGGTCTTAATGCATCAAAACCATAGATCTGACCTCCTAGGGTCCATTTTATACGTAAAGTTCCAATCTTGACGTCCATGCATGGGGGTTTTGGCTCAAAAGCCATAAAAAGAGGTTTATATGGTGCATGGGTCTCCCATGGCCATAAATTTGGCACCTTTATGCCATGGGAACCCTCAATGGTTCCAGATCTGAAGTGCAACTCCAAATATACACCCAAATCCAAGCATAGCTTCACTAAAGCTTGAAAAAAGGTTGAAAATAGCCCCAAATCAAGATCTAAGTAATGAATAGCCAAGGTATCAGCTTTATACCTCAAATAAGCAGGAAATGTGTCAAGACTTCTGGATCTACTTGCTCTCCCTTGATCTCCCAAGCTTCCTTCTCCTTCACCAACTTCAAATACACACAAAAGGCACCACAAAGCTCAAGAACACTCAATAAATGGCTAGGGTTTCAAGTTAGGGTCTTCTGGAAGTGAGAGGGACGATGGAGGCTGGTTTGAGGTAGAATAAGACGTTTAAATAGGGTGCAAACCATAAATATTAGGGTTTCATCCAGACAGCTTCTACTAGTCGAGTCGGTCTCCCGACTCGTCGAGTAGATCACTAAAGTTCCCGCGCAAGGTCGAGTCTACTCGACGAGTTGGGCCTCTAACTCGCCGAGTCCCAGAGAAAAACATGAAACTACTAGGATTTAAATACGTACCAGGAACCGGGTGTTACAAATCTCCCCCCCACTTATTTTAGACTTCGTCCTCGAAGTCTGCTGCTAAATCCGGAAAAAGCTCGGGGCAGTGCTCCCTCATCTCGTCCTCTGGCTCCCAGGTCCATTCCGAGACCTTGCGGTGCTGCCATTGCACTTTCACCAGCTCCACCCTCTTGTTCCTCAGATCCTTCGGCTTCTTGTCAAGGATAGCTACTGGCTGCTCAATATAGCTCATGCTATCATAATCGCAGGAGGAAACCTGACCCATAATACGCTCACTCTTACGATGTTCCTCCTTCATAGCCTCCTGCTGGGCCTCTCGAATCCGCTCCAACAGCGGGTTCACCACCCTCATCCTCAAACAAATATCTCTGATCGGCTCTATCTTGCGGCTAAGCGCATCGTCCACGACATTGGCCTTCCCCGGGTGGTAGAGGATCTCACAATCGTAATCCTTCACCACATCTAACCATCGACGCTATCTCATATTCAGATTTGGCTGATCCATGAGGTACCTCAAACTCTTATGGTCCGTGTAATTAGTACAGCGGAACCTATAGAGGTAATGACACCAAATCTTGAGGGTGAAAACAACTGCCCCCAACTCCAAATCATGTGTCGGATGGTTCACCTCATGAGGCTTCAGCTGCCTCGAAGCGTAGGCAATAACATGCCCCCTCTGCATCAATACCGCGACCAAACCCGAGATGGACGCATCGCAATACACCACAAAATCATCCACGACCTCCGGCAGGGCTAAGATTGGCGCCTCGCACAATCGCTGTCTTAGTGTCTCGAATGTGGCCTGCTGCTCAGGCCCCCAGCGAATGACCACTGCTTTCTTTGTCAACTGGGTCAAAGGCACGACTATCTTGGAGAAGTCCTAAATGAATCTCCGATAATAACCTGCCAATCCCAGGAAGCTCTGAATCTCAGATGTAGACCTCGGAACCTCCCACCTCATCACTGTTGGGTTTTGACCATTATAACACTCCTATGGTGTACATGCAACCCTATAAACCTTGGATCTATGTTTTCTCTATTATACATGCAAATATTAACCATTCCAAGGTTTCATCCTAACTAGCATATTATGAAGCACCTATACTACAAAGTTCTAGTCAGATGACATACCTTTTGATGTAGCTTGATGTCTTCAAGCTTTAAGAGCTTAGCCCCAATAGTGTGGAAGCCTCAAATGGAATCACAAATCACCAAAACACCTTGGAAGAACTTGAGAGAATATGTATGCACACTAAAATCGGCCCACTCTTATTTTCACACACTTGTGCCAATTTTGTGAGCCAAGGACCCCTTTATATATTATGGAGGATTAGGGTTACATCCATGTAAACCCTAATACCCATGACCTTTCATTTACATAGGATCCATGGGTTAAAAGCTCCATGAACCATCCATGAAAGCTTAGCCCAACCTAAATGAACTTGGCCCATTCCATATATATAAGAGTCCATATTTAATTAGTTCTTTTTGATCACTTAATTAATTCTAAATTAATTCTTGATCAATACTAATTAAATAATATGTTTCCATATTAATATATTAGAACTTATAATATATTAATATAAATCATAAATATACTATTCTCAAAAGACTATCCATATAAATTGTGCCGGTGAAGTGCAACCCAAATGGACCATGCCGGGTCGGGTCAAGTACATACCAAATATAGTTATGGACTTAGACATTAACATTGCTAACTTGCAACACTAACAATAATTATCATGCTCCCACTAACATGATGATTATTAGCATAACACTTATGCTCCCACTAGCTTTGACATGTACTCAGAAATCAGCTGGACTTCTAGAAATCAATACTTTATTGACTTTCTTACCAAAGTTCAGATTTCTGATACGAGATGCTTTGATAAAAGTTTATCAAAATCATACACCTTTCCTTAGATAGCATGCATGTGTGTCTAAACAATTTCAGAACTATGAAAAGGGATGCCGTAATCATAGTCTCAATTGTTTAGACCTTTTGCCATCTGCTTCAAATCTACTTGGTGGAAGTGTTTCCTCACCATCATTTTCATGAATCGGAGAGAAACCTTATGACCCATAGATTTTATGGTGTATGTGTTCTTATCCATGTGAATCTGTCAAAACCATAATCACAAGACAAGGTTAGTGACAAATCCAAACTCATAGGGACTGAACTAAATCTTAATTTCTTGCCACCTGGCAGTACTAGAGCCTGCCATTGCTTGCAAGTTGTTATGCAACCAATTGAGAACTCTAAGAACTCATATGCAAAACCAACTTTAACTGGAACGGGCACAGAAATAGAAGTATGTCAACACGATAGGTTATAAACCTCAAGTCGTGTGCTAGTGAAGAACCTCAGGTTTTACTCTTGATTAGTTCTTGAGACTTTCAAGACCTTTAAGACTCCCACTGTCCTCTTGACATATAAGACTCTCTTGTCAAATATTCAAGGGATAGTTCGGATTCTTTATCAAGACAAACACTTCACACAATTGGCCTTAGTTGGTCTTTGTTTAATCCAAAACATCACAACTTACCAACTTCAAATGTACAAGAGTAGGACACTTTTACTCTTACATTTGACAAGTCTTTTAAACCTTTCTTTAAGATATGTCACTCAAGTTACAATCTTGGAGTATGACTCTAAGAATTGTTTTGGAACGAAGTATGACTCATCTTCCTGATCTAACCATTTCAACAATTCATGACTCCTCTTCTTAGTCATAAGAATGCACTAAGATGACCTTTAGAGGACTAATTGTGATATGATTTCTAAATCATTAAGATGATCACAAACATGATACTAAAGTACTCTCCCATCTTTTCAGATTTGAGAAACTTTTATCTTTCTGCCTAATTTGATTCTTCCCATTCGTTCTGCCATACATTGAGACTTTTCCAATGTTTCAGAATTATACTTAAACTTGTAACTATAACCATATTTACTAAACTTTAGTAAATCAAATAGTCTTAACGAGCTTTGTGGTGGACATGACCAGTGCACAAGAATGTGTACTCGATCCCTTTAGTCCTTCACTTGACTCACACATCCATGTGAACAAGTAATTAGTCTTGATTTTCCAATGCTTGAAAGTTCTCATTCATCATACTATTCAACTTGGATGATTCCAAGTTTCGGTCCAATTGAAACTTGGGTGATGAGGAACTTTCCTGATTTGGTAAATTTAGACACTACCACAAATGAAAGAATCAAATCCATTTTCCAATATTGTTGTCAGTGGAATCATATAAGCAACAATTTTCCACAAATGTCATTGTAAGGATACTTCAAATAAATAAAATTAAACAATTTTCTTTTATTTTAAAACTTTACGGAAAAACTTATCCTTACAATGCACATGGAAAATTGTTGTTATCTATTCCTTAGCAATATATCATAACTTCTTAAGCAACTGCTCAAAATTTTGATGCGATCGAAATCCACCTTCGCGATCAGAATCAGCATATACTTCCTTTAAGATTTCTCTCTATTCTTTGATTCTTAAAACATCAACATGTGACCCAGTCACATCATGTAATGAGGATCTCAGAATAGAACTTAACAGAGTTAGATAATGGGCTCTACCTGATGTAGAGTCAAACTTATTGACTTTAACATCCTTAGGTAACTTTGGCAGCTTTGCAATCAACGCCCCTTCCGTTGGCAAAATAAACATATGGACCCTTTGGTAATGGGACTATCTCAGACTTAGCCTTTCTCTTTACCATTTGGTCAACCGGGTTGACTATGGCCAATCCCTTTCCATTGGGAAGAGAATGCTTTTTCTGGATTTCCAGTGTCACCATTGTCACTGTCCATAAAGTTTTTGGGAAGTTGATCTTCTAATAAAATTTGCTTCACTATCGTTGCAAATCATTGTTGATTCAGCAACACCAAGCAAATATATATGATCATTAAGGTTCATGTCATAGTCTGTATCATAGTAGTCCCAAAGGAACTCACTATGTGACTTAGAAAGTGATTGAACATCCAACTTTCTCAAGACTTTGAAACCCAACTCTCCCGGCTTGTCAATATGTGACTTCATCTCTAAGATGTGATCACACATAGACCTTGCTTGCCATTAGGGCTTGAGTGACCTTGAACTTGTGGGTTAGGGAGAATAATTGGAGGAGGTGGAGGAAGTAAAGTTCCAAGAGATTTGGGAAGATCATAGATGTCTGAACTCGACATCTTTTGGGAGATATTCAAGATAGTTGATTTAAAGTCCTTAATATAACACCCAATATGAAATATTAAGGCTAGGATCCAACAACCTATTCATAACTGGAAGAGGGATGCCGTAATCCGAGTTATAAAATAGTTGAAGGTAGGTAAATGACGATTTACCAATTTCCACCATGAAAAACGAAATAATTTAATTAGGTTTTTTTACTTGGATTTGAAACTCGTAGATCTTTTGAGATTCATTGAACTTTTCAATGGCATGTTTCAATCTCGAGTGTGCCCTTCAGGTTTTGTGACTGGGATGCCGGGGATCACAAAACAAGGTGTGAAGTAACCATGCAAATATACTTGGTACCCTTAATATTTACCCCTCAATCGATGTGCCGGTTAACCACACGAGCTCCACTGATACTATGATAAATATTAAGTTACCCTTTGCCTACTTTGTTAAATCCAGGTTAGTGTGCCGGTTAACCACACACGCTCCACTAACGGTTTAAACAAAGTGCAAAGTGTAATTTCATGGATTAGCACCTTATTCACATTTTCCTAAGTAACTAAGATTGGGAATTAATAAAAGGTTTAGTTACTTAGTATTTATCATTAATACTTTTAATGAAGGGAGAATTATAGTCCTTGTCCTACTTGTTCGGCTAACGACCCTCCACCGGTCAAGGAAGCGGTGAGTGAGAGTGGACACCCGTTAAACTGCCATTTTATAGGCAGTAACCTTATACCCCCCTTATAGACCGGCTTCGTGAATGAGGCCTACTAATGGTAAGACGACTTGCTCTTATACATATAATATATTAAGCTTTTAATATTATAATAGTATAAGGGTGTATTTTAGACATTTAAAATACTTGGTGGTTTAATCTATTAATTAAACTAGACTTTTAATTTAATTAAACTCAAACCATATATTTATGGATTAATAATACTCTTTTAATTAAACGCTTTAATTAACTATTAATAAAGTCCATAAGAGTTAATTTGAACTATTCAACAAAACATCATAATTCCAATTATTAAACTCAAAATTAAAACCATTTAATTAATTGTTTAAGTTATGAACCCAAGAGTTTTAGAATTCAATTCTTTTTTTCATAAAAAACTTTTCTCAATTTCCAAAACTTGAGGGCAAGTTTTGTAATTCTTGAAAACCTTTGGATTCCATAACTTATGGAATTAATGGTGTTTTATGATGAAACTTTCCATATTCCACAACTTAAGAACAAGTTATGGAATTCTTTAAAACATTAACACCAAATTTTGTAACTTCATAAAAACTTTGAATCAAAATTTTTTTTATTTTAAAAAAAAACTTTCATATCCATAACTTATGGAAGTTTCAAAAACCCTTAAGATCACAACTTTAAAAAAAACTTTTTAGCTCCAAAATTTTATGACAAAATTTATAACTCCTTAAAACATTTAGATCAAACTTTTAAAACTAATAAAATAATCATATCATTTTATCTTTTACTAAATTTGACCTAATTCAACTCATATAACAAATGATTCAAATTTTACAAATAATTCGTTTTTCACAAAACAAGTAATTATCTTAAAATTTGACAAACGTCATGTTTTTTTTTTCCTTTTTTTTCAACTTGAAAATAAAACATTTGCATCAATATAACAGAAAACAACCCATGGCTCTGATACCACTGTTGGGTTTTGAGCATTCTAACACTCCTATGGTGTACATGCAACCCTATAAACCTTGGATCTATGTTTTCTCTATTATACATGCAAATATTAACTATTCCAAGGTTTCATCCTAACTAGCATATTATGAAGCACCTATACTACAAAGTTCTAGTTAGATGACATACCTTTTGATGTAGCTTGATGTCTTCAAGCTTTAAGAGCTTAGCCTCAATAGTGTGGAAGCCTCAAATGGAATCACAAATCACCAAAACACCTTGGAAGAACTTGAGAGAATATGTATGCACACTAAAATCGGCCCACTCTTATTTTCACACCCTTGTTCCAATTTTGTGAGCCAAGGACCCCCTTTATATATTATGGAGGATTAGGGTTACATCCATGTAAACCCTAATACCCATGACCTTTCATTTACATAGGATCCATGGGTTAAAAGCTCCATGGACCATCCATGAAAGCTTAGCCCAACCTAAATGAACTTGGCCCATTCCATATATATAAGAGTCCATATTTAATTAGTTCTTTTTGATCACTTAATTAATTCTAAATTAATTCTTGATCAATACTAATTAAATAATATGATTCCATATTCATATATTAGAACTTATAATATATTAATATAATCATAAATATACTATTCTCAAAAGACTATCCATATAAATTGTGCCGGTGAAGTGCAACCCAAATGGACCATGCCGGGTCGGGTCAAGTACATACCAAATATAGTTATGGACTTAGACATTAATCCAACAATCACGACCTCCACTTTGGCCGGGTCGACCAAAATCCCGTTCTGGTTGACAAGATGCCCTAGAAACTGCACCTCGCTTAACCAGAACTCACACTTGGAGAACTTGGCATACAAGCTCTCCCTTATCAGAGTCTCCAACACCTCTCGCAAGTGCCCCTCATGTTGCTCCTGCGTCTTGGAATAAACCAAGATGTCATCAATAAAAACTATCACAGACCTATCCAACATCGGTCTATACACGCAGTTCATGAGATCCATGAACACGGCAGGAGCATTGGTGAGCCCGAAAGGCATCACCACGAACTCATAGTGACCATATCATGTCCGAAAAGCCGTCTTCTAGTACATCCTCCTCTCTGACCCTCATCTGATGATAACCTGAACGCAGATCAATCTTGGAGAACCACGATGCTCCCTAAAGCTGGTCAAAGAGATCATTAATCCTCGGGAGTGGGTAACGGTTCTTCACCGTTACCTTATTCAGCTCCCGGTAATCTATACACATCCGATGCGATCCGTCCTTCTTATTCACAAATAGAATCGGGGCTCCCCAGGGTGAACTGCTCGGTCTGATGAATCCCTTGTCTAACAGCTCCTGCAGCTGTGTAGACAACTCCTGCATCTCAGGAGGAGCCAACCGATACAGTGCCTTGGCTATCGGAGCCGCACCAGGGACTAGGTCGATCCTGAACTCTACCTGCCTCTCCGGAGGTATCCCAGGCGGCTTCTCTGGAAATACATCTGCATACTCTTGTACCACCGGTACATCACTCACTGTTGCCTTACCCGCCTCTCGGGTATCCAAGACATAGGCGACATACCCTGCGCACCCCTGTTGGAGATAGCGCCTAGCTCTCGCTGCTGAACATAAAGCTGGTCCACGCTGTGGCCTCTCGCCCTGAATCACCAGCTCTCCCCCACTTGGGGTCCTGACCCGGACTAACTGTTGCGCGCAGTCGATCACTACCCCATTGGGGCTTAACCAATCCATACCTAGAATAACCTTGTTCCCCCGAAATGGTATGGGAACCAAGTCTACCAAGTAGCGCTTCTTGAACAACCTCAAAACACAATCCTTGAAAACCTCTGATGCTCGCACTGATCGGTCGTCCGCAATCTCGACCTCTAGAGGGCAATCCAACATGCCCGAAGACTCAGGGAACCTCTTGCTAAGCGCAAGAGAGACAAATGATCCGGTAGCACCCGAATCAAACAACACCCGAACCAGGATACCGTTCACATGGAACGATCCTAAAAAAAAACATATAACATGGCACATCAATATCATAAGCGACGTATAATAATAGTTAGGGAGAAGAAATCATACCCGTCACCACATCGGGTGTGGCGCGTGCCTCCTCGGCTGTCAACTGGAAAGCTCGACTCCTCACCACTGGAGCCTCTGACTTGACCTTCCGGCCATCCGTAACCCGAGTAGTCGCTGGAGTTGGCGCTACCACCGGCGCTGTTGCGGCTGTTGTCAACCTTGGGCAGTTGGCCTTTTTATGGCCCCTCTGATTGCAATGAAAGCAAATCAGGTCTGATTTCTGAAAAGTGGGGGCAGGGGCAGTACAATCCCTACCAAAGTGCCCCGTCTTGCCACACTTGTAGCAGCCCGATGATCCCGCTCTACAAGCTCCCTCATGCGGCCTGCCGCATTTCCTGCAGCGGCTCTGGCCTAGCTGGCCCTTCGGCCTAGCGTCGGATCCCTTGGGTTTCTTCCCCGAAACCCCAGTAACCAGCTCCGTCTCTGCCTTCCTCTTCCTGAGGTGCTCTAAATCAATCTCCATCTCCCTCGCCCTGCCAATCATAGACTCCAGGGTCGGGCAGGCTGAGTAGCTGACATGCTCCCGAATATCAACTCTCAACATATCAAGATAGCGGGTCTTCCACATCTCCTCATCCCCCGCATACCGAGGTACCAACAAAGCCCCTTCCCTAAACTTGGCAGTGATCTCCGCCACTCTCTCCGTAGTCTGTCTCATATCAAGAAACTCCCTGGCCAGCTGCTGAAGCTCCACAGCTGGCGCAAACTCAGCTCTGAACCTGGTCACAAAGTCCGACCAAGTCATCGCCTCGATGGTTGGGGCTCCCCGTGAGTCACCAACCGACTCCCACTAATTTATAGCTCTGTCTCTCAAACAACCCGCAACAAAGCGAACCTTCGACCTCTCCGGGCAGAAGCTCTTCAACTGCGCAGACTCGATGTCTGCGATCCATCTCCTGGCAGCAATGGGTCCTTCGTCCCATGAAAGTCTGGCGCACCACTCCCCCTGAAGTCCTTGAAGGATAGCGTGCGCATCCCTGACCGGCTGAACACCGAGTCACTCCTGAATTTCCGGAGGCGATCCTCCATCAACTCAACAATCCCCTCCTTGATCGACCTGAAAATGACCGGGGTCGACTCAAGGATACCTCTCGTGATCTTAGATGCGAGGAAATCGCATAGCCCATCATCAACCTGCTCGGATCCCGCACCCGAGCCTGATCCTGATCCTGATCCAGACCCTAAACCTCCTGCTCCATGACGCGTAACCACCATTCTGAAATAAACACATAAACGTCAGGGTCATACATACTCTCGAGAGGTCTCACACACTCTCCAAGTTTCCTGGTTCTATCTTATCCTTCCTTGATTCGAGTACAGATCCTCTGCTTCCAGTAGTACGGACCCATACTACCTTCCACATCTATCCGTACTTTCCTCCAAGATTGCTTCGACTTCACCAAGTCCCTTTTACTAATACCGATTTCCAAACTATTCTCATACTAGGCTTGTCCTAGGGCACTCTTCGATCTACTCTCCGCCATCAGTTGCACAAGGAGTCCCTACCATCTTTCTCTAACTAGCTTGCGAATACTATTGCATATTCGCTTACTAGTTAGTTAAAGCTAGTGGGAACCCCTATAAGCACAAAGCAAGCAGCATTCTTGCATTTAGTAACCATTATCAAGCATAACCTAATCAGGCTATCATACTGCTGACCAACCAGCCCTAACATATAGCTCAAATAACTCATACAACAGGCATATAAGGCATCCTTCCTATAACCTTAGCCCTAATCTAGCATGTAGTTCTCATAATCACATAACAGGCATACAAAGCATCCTCCCGAGATCCTTAGCCCTAGTCTAGCATGAAAATCTCATAATCATATCATATAACATAACATATCATGTATGGGTATCTTGGGGAAAACATACTTGAGCTTGGCCGGTCGCACGCATCACATACTTTGTTCTTTTCCCAAACTCCTTATTTTAAAATTTTTAGAAAACCATTTTTTTCTTACAAAGATCCTACAAGCCCTCGATTTGAGTCCAGACACCCCCGAAGGTGTGCCCGAATCCTTCAAATCAAGGCTCTGATACCAACTTATAACATCCCAAAATCGAGACCCAAAATTTTTTGTCTAATTATATTACTTATGAAAATAATTTACGGAAAACATCGTTATTATCATTTCAAAACATCAAGTCAAAAATCAAAATCTCGAAAACCATAACATCAAATAGTAAAACGTCAGAGTACAATCCCAGGGTTCTCAAAGCGGAAATCATGTGTGTGCGATGCGCTGCTACCCTGCCGGCTCAATCCCAGGGTACATGCTCTCAGCGTATCCTCCAATGTTTGAATTGTTCATTCGTTCTTACCATTGGTTTGTGGATGGTAAGCTGTATTCAAACACGACTTGGTACCCAATTCCACATATGGACTCCTCCAAAATCTTGAGGTAAAACGGCTGTCACGATCGGATACAATCATTAACGAAACATCGTGAAGCCTCACACTTTCCTTCACATAAGAATTCGCAAGTTTATCCATAGACCATTTCTCGTTGGCTGCTATGAAATGCGCACTCTTAGTGAAGCGATCAACGACCACCCAAATCATGTCGTGACCGTTCCTTGTTCTGGGCAGTTTAGTCACAAAATCCATAGTGATACCTTCCCATTTACCCATGGGTACAGGCAAAGGTTCTAAACTCCCATACGGTTTCTGATGTTGTGCCTTAACCCTAGCACATGTTACACACTCGGCCACATACTTAAAAACATCGAGCTTCATCGTTGGCCATCAGTAATAGGGTTTTAGGTCCCTATACATTCTTATACTGCCGGGATGAATCGAGTACATGGTCTTGTGAGCTTCTTCCATCAGAAGATCTCTTACTCCTCCCATCCTAGGTACCCAAATCCTACCTTTGAATACCTTCAGTATTTGACCGTTTGTATCAAACACCAATGTTTTTCCCAAACGTTCCTCCTTTCGGTCATTTTTTTTCTCTAAAGCTTCCTCTTAAGCTTTCTTTATACTTTCCACAATTGTAGAGACAACTTCAATTCTCAACGCTCTTGGCCTCTTCCTTTCAAGATTCACCTTCCGACTGAGAGCATTAGCAACGACATTTGCTTTACCAGGGTGGTAAAGTATCTCACAGTCGTAGTCCTTGAGTAACTCCAGCCAGCGCCGTTGCCTCATGTTCAATTTCTTCTGATTAAAGAGATATTGAAGACTCTTATAATCAGCGAAAAGTTTGCATTTAGTATCATAAAGATAGTCCCTCCCTATCTTTAAGGCGAATACTACCACTGCCAACTCCAGATCATGAGTGGGGTAGTTCTTTTCATGCTCCTTCAATTGCCTCAATGCATACGCTATCACTTTACCCCTTTGGGTCAGAACGCAACCTAACCCAACTTCTTTAACAACGAACGCGATACTTCTATTGATCGCTTTGATTAGCCTTTACTTCAATTCGGCTTAAGTCAACTGCTACATCAAACTTGGTTCTCTGAACCACATAACAAACTCATCGTAATTGGACTCAATTCGATATGACCACTAGGGTCGGAATAACAATCATCTTCTTAGTCATTACCGAAACGATGGTAACGACAGACTAGAATAAGACGGAATCAATTATGAGTTCCTTGGTAACCTTGTGACTTTCCCTGATCCAAGTGTGAGTCCTGTGCTTCCAGTAGTATAGATCTACACTACTATTCACACCTACTCATACTCGTCCCAAGTACTGTCTCGCAGTCCCCAAGTCCTAAAATCACAAAAAAATTTAACACATACGAATGTGTCCAATTAATCATAAAATTTTCCTAGACTCTACTAGGACTTCTTCCATGCGTATCTTCAGTCATCAATTCTACTTCAACTTGGTTGGTGATGGAAATTCCAAATGATGGGACAACTTCAAGAATTACACCAATCGTTCCATCATCCTGCCAATCGAAGGTGTACATCAGACGTACCATACTCCTTTAAACGTTTCATTATTTTATCAAACATATTCTAAAGACAAGATACCACTCTTACGATATCTTCTGATAGGTATCATTCACTATCATAAGCTTTTCATTTCCTCCATCTACTCAATTCTCTACGAGTCTTCACCATAACGTTTTGTACACCCAAGCAGACGTTCGATGTACCAGGCGAGAATTTAAGATAGGAAAGCTTTATTTAAGATAAACGTATAAATCTCCTTATCACTTCGAAACGTTTACATGTTAGTTCTAATATCGTAATCATACGCTTAGAATCCTAAACACATAAGGTTTCCAGATCCGGTCGACAACAGACCATAGATCCGAACAAATAATAGCATATAAGGCATCCTTATAGCTATAACATAAAATATTTAGCACATAAAACATTTTAGGCATCCTTCCTAAAATAAACTAGTGCTCGTGTCAATTTAGGTGTACTACCTAAAATATAATACACACACTCAACTCACAATCATCGCTTAGCATTCTGAGTTTAAGTCTAGAAATCCTACAATTTCTTAGTTCGCTTAAACTAATGCTCTGATACCAACTGTGACATCCCCAATTTCACGGCCAGAAAAGACCGGTTTAATTTATGCTTTTAAAATAATTTCAGAGTAATCATTTGATTAAAAGTGTTGCGGAATTTGTTCCCAGAAAAACATAATAAATATGTTATCAAATCATTTCCAAAGAAATGTATTTTACTCACTTAAACCATTGGGATGTCATTGTCAATACAAAAACATAAGCATAAACAAAACTTACATTCATTTACACTAGTGATCTACTTCTCTTTTAATCTCTCAGTGTAAAGCAACTTCGTATCGATACTTGTGATACAATTAAACTAAGTGGGTCAGGCTTGGGAGTCTGGTGAGCATATAGGGTTTTCAACCCACAATAAATAATAAACTTATTAAGTTCTCAATCAACAATAAATTTATTAATTCCATCAACCAAAATAACCCTAATTACCCATTCCCATTATCCTCACTTTACGTCCCTAAAACAACTATCATAAGGGACCTAGCCTAACGATTATCACTAGGGGTGACAACATTGCTTTGGGGGTTCCTCAGCAAGTTATGTCAAATAAAACAAACATCGGGGTGACAACATTGCTTTCCCTCAGCAAGTTATGTCAAACAAGACATCCTAACATAAAACAACCAACAAGGTGACAACATTGCTTTCCTTCAGCAATTTATGTCAAATAGGCACGAATTCACATCGTCGCCATGTGCTAGTCCATAGCTCTTATTCATCGACGGTATTTCCCATGGGAGTTCCCCCCCCCCCCCCCCGCAATACATGTCAATGGGTTTTCCATATACTAAGTCCATAGGTCTTATTCATCGACGATATTTCCCACGGGAGTTCCCCCCCCCCCCCCCGCAATACATGTCAATGGGTTTTCCATACAGCTGATGAACATACTTAAGGGGTTTCCCCAGCCTTACATGCCCTAAAGGCACTCATGAGGGGAATAGAGTACAACGAATGAACACTTAAGTCCATTAACACCTACAGGTTATGAGCCTGCTAGTGTTCCACGGACCGTCTAAAACAGTCAATGGTTGTCATCCATACTCTGCTGAATGACGGGGGTCTTAGAGTACAGTGAATGAACACTCAAGTCCATTAACACCTACAGGTTGCGAGCCTGCTAGTGTTCCGCAGACTGTCTAGAACAGTCCATGGTTGTCATCCCTACTCTGCTGAATGACGGGGGTCAACGTTGGGTAAGGGCTTTTCGCATATTGCACCACTCACGCCAACATTTGGGTAAAAGCTTTTCCCATATTTCACCACTCACTCTCAACTCATGATCTATATAACTGATCATCTCATCTATCCAACTCACCTTTCATCACACACCCACTATTTAACTCATGATCTATATCACTAACTCATGAAGCTAGTCCGATCACTTCATAAAAGAACAAAGACTCCAAAGCTCTTCCAAATAAAAGTATAGGGAAAATACTGATAAAGTACTCCCGTACGCTCCCGTACCCCGACACGTAATAGTGTCAAAAGGAAGAACTAATGGATGAACACATAGTTCAAAAACACCTAATGAACGTATAGTTCAAGAACACTTTATGAACATATAGTTCAAACATACGTACCGATTACAAGTCTACTAACGTTCCACTGGACTATCTAAAATAGTATGTGGCCGTTGTCTATACTCTGCTAGATGACTAGATCATCTTAAACATCGATACCTCTCATCACTTTTATTTCATCACACATCATCTAATTCATCTACCCATGTTTTACCCAACATATTTGTAGATAAAAATATATATACAGTTTAAAACTTGTATAAAACATCAATTCAACAGTCACCTCAAATAAACAATTAATATATTTACACATAGCACGCATTTTAAGGTAAATACTTCATATCTATGTGTAAGGTGAAAGTGACTATACACTCACCTGATTTAATGAAAATCGGGCAGCAATTCGTTTCCTAAAACGATCGTTTCTAATAAAACCGGGAGTTTTATTGAGAAACCGAGATCTGCGAAAGGTCGGGCTTCAAAACCGCAAAGATAAATTTTCCGGGCTTCTCGGGCTCTTTGTGGCGTATTCCAAGGGTTATAATCGATATCGGGGCTTTGGGGAATGTTAAGATGAAGAAAATATGGAAAAAGGGGCTAAATATGGCAAAATCTCAAAAGTAACCGGGATGGTTCGCATACCCTTCTATTTATAGGGTCCGAAGGTCGGCTTAGAAGAGTGGGGTCCGCAGACGAGGTTGCACAGGTGCTCGCACATGGGCTGCGCGTTCGAGGGCCTCGCTGGAGGCTTCTGATTGGACCGCTTCGGACAGCTTCCTCGGTTCGGACACGTTGCTGATGACACACCGAGATCGGACACGGGGCAGCCTCCTATTGGACCGAGCCTCGGACTCGCGAAGAGCATGACACGCCTCGCCAGGTGGCTTCGGTGACTCAGCAGGTTCCGGACACGCGTCGGATTGCGAAGCGAGGACACGTGGCCGAAGTCCACGTGTGCGAAAATTCCCGGTTCTGGCATTATTCCTCGATTTTCGCGCCAAAACTTCTAAAATCCATAACTTTTGCATACAAGCTCCGTTTTTAACGTTCTTTATATGAACGTGTAGGTAAAATTACGCTCTACAACTTTCGTTTAGACTTCGTTGGCTAATTTTGACTTTAATTTTTATATTATTATTTTTAACAGACCGGGACAGGAAATCCGTTAAAAATTCATAACTTCTTCATCCGACGTCCGTTTTCGTCAGACTTTTTACCGTTGTGCTACTAATGACGAGACCTTCGATTATCATTTAGGTCGTGTCGGCTAAAAATCACTCGATCTAAAATTCGAGTTTTTAGCTGTCTACTGCTAAGCTGAAACTTTGAAAAATCATAACTTCCTCATACGAAGTCAGATTTGGGCGTTCTTTTTATACCTACTCTCAGTTTAACGAAAACTACGAGTTTTGTTTAGATCACTAAGACTAAAAAGTAGTTTATCAAAAACTTACTTTTTACGACATTCGACACCGTGTCGGTTTATCGTGAAACTTCGACAAGTCATAACTTCTTCGTTATAACTCGGATTTCGGCATTCTTTATATATCTGTAATCCTTGTCACGCCCAATACAAGTTTCTTAATAGACATCGACTTTATCTAAAATTTAATTTTTTGACGCTCATTTTTATTCTTAATTAATTAAACCCTAATAATTAAGCATAAAACACATAATTCACATAATATTCACATAATTCCTTTTCATTTCTTCTAAATGAGTTACAAAGGTTAACCTAGACCATGATGTCAATATTAATGCCTAGCCTAGAAACACGGGCGTTACAAAGCACTTAGGGTGTCATCACTAAATCATCGAGGGGCCCACATATATAGCTTTTATCCCACATTGGGTAAAAGGAACGGATAAACTTCGACTCAATTCTCGCTTGTACCTACTCATCAAACCACACACAACAATATGTTTTATAACACCAAGTTACTGGTTCATTTACATATTATCAATGTGCAACCGACTTGTAAATTACAACTCACATGTCTCTGTTTTAAGAATATAAGATATTATCATCTCACCAATCACTCATGATAAAATCCATGAAGCAATCCAAGTGAGCGTGGGTTTAATCCAATGCTCAAATCTTAATTCATAAGCACTCATGAACGTTGCAGCAAACTTTTGCTATGTCTAACACACTTCAGACAATCTACAAGCCAATTCATGACAGTCTTCTTTCATACCTAATTCCAAAGTATGAGCGACTGTGGATGGTTTGAATAATATTATTATTCGGGAAGTCAAAACATGCAAAGTGAAACACAATAATAATTGAATCCAATATAGCCCCAAACTTTTGAGCATAAATAAAACTCCTTTTATTTAGTCACCATATTGATTACATATTATTCATTGTATAATGTTTCGAATAATCAACTTATTACTTGAATTATAACAGCAGTTGTCCCATGCACCAAGCATGCACCCTCTGTTTACCTATGGTCCATACTTTGTGACATAGATCAATCGAAAACATTTCCAATGATGCTCATTTCACAACTCCTAATCCTTATCGTTAGTTTAAGAACACAAAATTCTCGCCACTACTAGAATATGTTAGATTCTAACATTTTATGCAATGATCCTTTTGTAATCTTATTGCACAAAAAGTCACCAAGACTTTGCCAATGCAATTACAAAGTGTTCTGTTGGAGATTGTTACAAGACAATTCCATAGATTTGAAGTCTCACATTCAAATTACATTCCTTTGAACATCCTTCTTGCATAAAAATTTCTAATCTAGACATAAATTCTTAACGTCCAACTCCCAATATGGAAACATTTCCATATTTGCCATATGACAACTCATTCTTGATAGAGTCTTATCTATTCATAATAACATCAATATGTTCCATTCAATACTTTACTTCCAACTGCGCACAAGCGACCAATCCTTAGCGAACCTCAGATTGTCCTTGACAATTGTTTAATCAATTTAGTCAAATCCGGTTCTGATCCTTTTCCCTCTTAATGCCCTAAGCATTTGGAAAATCAGACTGGTCAGATATTATAGCATATGCAATCAATCCTATACCCAAAACGTATGGGACACGATTCATAATGTCTTACATAAAGATGTGATACTTTACCAGTCTCCTGCTATAATATTTCTAGTTGCCTTATTCTCATAATTTTAATTATGAAGAGGGATGCCGTAATCATAACCAAATTTTGAGAACGCAATTATCCTTTCCATATATAGAATTTCCTTACGTTGAACTATTTCAACATAACATTCATATATATTTGACTAAATTTGACTAAAATTTCTCGATCCAAGCTTTTAGATTTTGAAACGAAGTATAATATTCTCTCCCTTAATTATAGAAAAACAACTTTTCAACCCCTGCAACTTTGCAATGTGAACCTATTGTTTTCTATAATTAACATTGCTAACTTGCAACACTTAAAATAATAATCATTCTTCCACTAACATGATGATTATATCCATACCAGCATAACATTTATGCTCCCACTAGCTTTGACACGTATTTAGAAAACCATTGGACTTCTAGAAGGTAATACTTATTGACTTCCAAAGTTCATATTTCTAATACGATATGCTTCGATAAGCCTTTATCTAAGCTTCTAGAAAACAACTCATACACCTTTCTTTAGATAGCTCACATGTGTGTCTAAACAATTCTAGAACTTATATCAATAAGTCTCGAATGTTCAAACTAATTGCCAAATCTTACAATTCGAACTATGAAGAGGGATGTCGTAGTCATAATCGAATTTGAGAATGCAATTTACATAATCGCTATCTCATTAAAATCTTCCTAGTGAAAGCATTTCCTCACAATCATTTTCATGAAGGAGAGAAACCTTATGACACTTAGATTTTATGGTGTATGTGTTCCTATCCATGTGAATTTGTCATAACCATAATCATAAGATAATGTTTGTGAAAAATCCAAACTCTTATGGACAGAACTTGTTCATTCTTAATTTCTTGCCATCAAGGCTCCTACCATTGCTTCCAAGTTATTTAGCAGCTCACCTATACTAGTCAATGCACTTTCATTGAACAAAGTGCTAGCCTTTATGCAGTCAATTGAGAACTCATAGAACTCATATGCATAACTAACTTTATTGGAATGACATAGAAACAAAATGTGTCAACACGATATGTTACAAACCTCAAGTCGTGTGCTAGTGATTAACAATAGGTTTACTCTTGATTAGTTCTTGAAACCTTTCAAGATCATTTAGACTCCCACTGACCTCTTGACATATAAGATTCTCTTGTCAAGAAACATTTCTCGACAAACAAATATTCAAGAGTTATTGAGGATTCTTATCAAGACAAACACTACACACATTGGTCTTAGTTGGTCTTTGTCTTATCCAAGACATCACAACTTACCAATTTCAAACGTGTAAGAGAAAACATTTTTCTTACTCCACATTTGATGAGTGTTTTTCAACCTTTTTCTTAATATTATGTCACTCAAGTCACAATCTTGGAGTACGACTCTAAGACTTGATTTTGGAACGAAGTATGATTCACCTTTTGATTTAACCATTTCAACAATTTCTGATTCCTCTTCTTAGCCATACTAGTGTACTAAGGTGTCCTTAGAGGATCAATTGTGACACGGTTATATAATCACTAAGTTAATCATAAAACAGATACTTAAGTACTCTCCCATCTTTTCAGATTGGAGAAACTTATATCTTTCTGCCTAATTGATTATTCTTATTCGTTCTGCTATTCATCGAAAATTTTCCAATGATTCAGAATCATACTCAGTATTTTAAGTATAATCACATTTACTAATCTTTTAGCAAACTATGACGAATATTTTATCGTTCTTTGTGGCAGACTTGACCAGTGCACAACATTGTGTACCAGATCTCCTAGTCCTTCACTTGACTCACATACTTATGTGAACAAGGAATTAGTCTTAATTTCCCAAATACAAAGGTTCTCATTCATCACATAATACCAGTTGCATGATTCCAAGTTTCTGTCCAAGTGAAACTTGGGCGATGAGAATCTTTCCTTATTTGGTAAATTTCTAACATTACCACAAATAACATAACTAAGAATCAAATCCATTCACAATATTGCTAACAATAGAAACATTCAAACACCAATTTTCATAAAATCCATCACAAGGAAACATAAATAAGACAAAAACAAAATTTATTTTATTGCGGAAAAATCTTGTCCTTACAATGCGATTACAAATGAAAACTATGTAAATATTATTTAGCAATCTATCCTAACTCTAAAGCAGCAACTAAAAATCCGATCTTTGAATTATGCGATCGAAATCCATTTCTCCGTGATCAGACTCAACACACTCTTCCTTTAAGCTTCCTTTCTTTTCTTTGATCCTACAAAACATCAAAATGTAATCATATCACATCATGTAGTAAGAATCTATAAACAGGAACTTAATAGAGTTAGATAGTGGATTTTACCTGAAGTAGAGTCATACATCTTGACTCTCCCATCTCTTAGATCTCTCAGGTAGTCAGGGCAGCTTCGTAACCAATTCCCCCTCTTTTAGCAGTAGAAATACACAGATTCTTTTGGGAATGACACAAGGGATTATCTGAGACTTAGCCTTTCTCTTGCGTAGAGAAAACTTTTCTGGACTTCCAATGTTGCCATTTCCCATAGAAGGATGGGACATTGATTTTCCAGACAAATTTGCTTGACCAGTGTGCCAAATCATCGTTGATTCAGCAGCAATAAGCAAATAAGTCAAATCAATGAGGGTCACATCGTGTTCCATCATATAGTACTCTCTAATGAACCTACCATATGAATCGGGAAGTAAGCGAAGAACCAAGTTAACACCCAACTTCTCCGAGACATCGACGCCCAACATTCCCAATCTATCAATATGCAACTTTATATCCAAGACATGAGTGCATACCGACTTTCCATTTTCGTGTCTTTTCGCCAATAGGGTTTGAGTGACCTTGAACTTTTCAAGTATTCGAACACGTGGGTCAGGGAGAATTATCGGAGGAGGTGGAGGAAGTGAAGCATGATTTCCATTTCCACAATCCAATTGTGGAACACCATCTTCAAGTGGAAAACTTTTTCCAATGGATTCAGGAAGACCATAGTTGTCAGACTTTGACATCTACAAAACAGGAGAAATTCAAGTTAGTTGATTGGAATCCTTGATATAACACCCAAATGAAATATCAAGGCTAGGATCAGGGGCAGAACCAGTTAAGAGCCAGGGGTAGCCTGTGCTACCCCTTAAACTCATCCGAGAAATGTAATTTTTTTTTATGTTGCATCGGGGCTACTGGTAGATGATTCAAGGTGATACTCCTTGTTGCAAGAAGATGAAGAATCAGACAAAAAATATTCATAACAGGTATGCTTTGCTTGATAATTAATATCATAATTCCAATTTGATTGTCTTTTCTAAGATCGAGGCTCAATTTCGTCTTTTGGAATCATCGTAACTTGAATTCTAATTCTAATTACTTGAATGCTAAGCTGGTGTTTCAACTACGTTTCTTGAATTGCACACAGTACACCTTAGAGTTTAAGCTCTGGTCATTTGGATGTTACACAACTAATCTCACCTAAACCAACCAACAAATTCTCAGTGGCCCACCAACTGTTTGATGAAATTCTTGTGAGAAGATGAAGGGATTGGAGTACACAATCATGATTCATGAGCCATGGATCATATTCATAGGGATCTTAACTGCAATAATGGAAACATCCTACAGGTAGATACATAAAGGTAAACATTGCACCTATTTCATTCTACACATAATGTTTAATCATAAAACTTAGATGCTTTCTATATGAGTTTTATTGTCTCCCAAGGTCTTATGATAACGTTTTTGCATCAAAGCTCCAAATAAGCCTTGTCTTGTGAACCATATGCTGTAAAGACCATTTTACCCTTCATGTTACCAAGCCAAGAACTTCTGGTATTGACATTATTAACCATAAAACTACATTGCCAGGAGCATGAAAATTTGGTATTGACATTATTAACCATGAAGCTACATTGCTTGTATAACCAAGAGGTCATCTTAAGATCTTCCGTGGAAAACATTTTGTGCTACCCCTAATATTTTTTTCTAGTTCCGCCACTGGCTAGGATCCAACACAATATTCTACAACTTGGAAGAGGGATGCCGTAATCCAAATTGCAGAACATTTGAAGGTAGGTAAATGACGATTTACCAATTTCCACCATGAAAAACGAAAAAGAAATTTAAGTTTTAAATGAATTGAAACTCCTAGACCTTTTGAGATTCATTGAACTTTTCAATGGCATGTTTAAATCTTGAGTGTGGCCTTCGTTTGTGAGTGGGATGCCGAGGATCACAAACAAGTTGTGGATAACCATGCAAATATACATGGTGCCCCCAATGTTTCAGTCACCTAATCGACGTGTCGGTTAACCACACACGCTCCATCGATCTATGACAAACATCGAGTCACCCTTTGCCACCTTTGCTTAGAGCCCAATTAGTGTGCCGGTTAACCACACACGCTCCACTAACGTCTTAGCAAGGGTACAAAGTGTAATTTCATGGAATAGCACCAACTCCACGTTTTTCCTAAAGTAACTAAGATTTGGGAATTTATAAAAGCGTTTAGTTACTTCGTATTTCATTATACTTATAATGGAAGGTTGTGTCCTATCCTACCCGTTCGGCTAACGACCCTCCACTGGTCAAGGGTGCGGTGGGTAAGAGTGGATACCCAATGGCGGTCATTTTATAGGCCGCTTTCTTAAACACCCCTTATAGACCAGCTTCGTGAATGAGGGCTACTAACGGTAAGACTGGCATTTTACTTATACATATATATTATTAAACCTTTAATTCTATATAGTATAAGGGTGTATTTTACACTTTTAAAATACTAGGTGGTCTAATTTAATAAATTATACTTTTAATTTAATTAAATATAAACCAAATCATTATGGATTTATTAACTCTCTTTTAATTATACACTTAATTAACTTAATAAAACCATAAGGGTGTAATTTGAACTTTTCAAAAACTAGGGTTTTAGAATTTAATATTTCAAAATTAAACTTTTAATCAAAATATTCAAATTCCAAAACTTGAGGGCAAGTTTTGAAACATTTCAAAACATTAGGGTTTAACTATTTAAATTTCAAAACTAAAATTTTTTGAGTTCAAATTTAAACTATAAAACCTAAAGGGTGTAAATTGAAACTTTTCAATGTTACAAGGTTAAATATTTGACTTATAACAATCCTATATTATCCATATTTAACAAAATCCATCAATTTTGATGAGGATAACCATTCCAAACTTAAAAAATCGGATTTAGGCAAGAAAAACGAGTTTTGGCAATTATCCTCAACAAAATCTGGCAGAAAAATCGAAAATCCCGGCACTAGAGCCTTGGACTCGTCGATTCCACAATGGAACTCGTCGAGTAGGACCTACTCGTCGATTCCATTCATGGACTCGACGAGTGTGCCAGTCAGAAACCTTAAAAATCGATTTTTCAAGCAAGCGATGAACAATTAAGCATCAAATACATCAAACAAACAGCCTAGACTCTGATACCACTAATGGGTTTTGAGCACTACAACAATCCTATGGTGTACATGCAAACCCTAAAGCTTTGGATCTAGTTTGCCTAATGAACATGCAATAATCATCCAAAGCTCATAAACCCTAGATCTAGCATACAATGATCAATATTATCATAATAAAGGGTTTAGATCTTACCTTTGATTGTTATGTAGCAATAACAATCTATTCCTTCTTGTAATTCGCTTCTGAAAGCTTAGTCCCTCAAATGTTGCACCTCTAATGGAGTCACAAACACCATGAGCAACAAGATGACGTAGGAGAAGGAGGAGGAGCACCAAAAACGACCAAGAACCCTTAGGGATTACTTCCACACGTTTTTGGGGCCTTAGGGGTTCCTTATATAGTTAGGCTATTAGGGTTTTCAACTAGGAAACCCTAATTTGACTGCTTAGGCCCTAAGCAGCCCATGAACTCCCTCCTTAGAGACCTTGGATGATATCTAATGGGTTTCCCCATAGATTTCGTCCACTCCAACTTCTATGGAGTCCATTAGCCCAATATTCAACTATCACACAATTGACAGTTCTAGTCCCCTTCATTTAATTAATGTCTTTTAGCCACAAAATTAATTCTTAATTAATTTTTGACTAATATTAATTAAACAATATGATTTCTCTTTTAATATATTATTCTTATAATATATTAATAAATCATAATTAATCCTCTTTCTCCTTAATTCATCCTATCAGTTGCTATGGCGAAGGCAACCCAAAAGGACAATGCTCACAATCGGGTCAAGTACATACCAAAATAGTTATGGGCTTAGACACCTAATCCAACACTACCACTATCACATAGAACATATCATACCGACACATAAAACACATCAAGTAATAGCAAACCAGAAAATTATCACAAAGACAGTCATCTTAACTGTAATCAACTACTAGTGGGTCGGCCTTGGTGCCTTAGACCCACTTCTACTGGAAGGTAACTCACCTCAATGTCGTGTAGTGTCTGCGCTGCCCTCGGTATGGAAAATCAACTCTTCTTGACTCTTAAATCCCTACACAACATCCTTTCCACATTACCAATTCATACTCATAACCCCTACAAGGGTCAACTCAAGTCCAAGTCAAAGTCAAGGTCGGAGCCTTGGTCAAAGTCAACATCTGGTTGACTCGACTCGTCGAGTTGGTCCACCAACTCGCCGAGTCCCCATGTCCACAAAATGCTACCATCCCGTCCCTACTCGTCGAGTCTAGCAAGAGCTCGATGAGTTCGCCTTCAACAACACATCAGACTATCTTCAACCGACTCGCCGAGTTCGTCCATGAACTCGTCGAGTTCATCTTCATCCATATGAAGGTGTTCAGTCTATGACTCGCCGAGTTCATCCTTGAACTCGTCGAGTCCGTCTTCGTGTGGTTGGGACATTGCCTTGAACTCGCCGAGTTTTTCGAGAACTCTTCGAGTCCTTTGATCTTCAAGTCCATCACAAACCCCTAACAGGCTGAGTGTTCCTTCCACTCAACCAAAGACCATTTCCAGAAAACATTTGGGGGAAAACGCGACCCAACTCGCCGAGTCACCCAAGCGACTCGCCGAGTCCCTCTTTGTCCATAACTATTCAGTCGATTATAATGGGTCTTAATGCATCAAAACCATAGATCTGACCTCCTAGGGTCCATTTTATACGTAAAGTTCCAATCTTGACGTCCATGCATGGGGGTTTTTGGCTCAAAAGCCATAAAAAGAGGTTTATATGGTGCATAGGTCTCCCATGGCCATAAAGTTGGCACCTTTATGCCATGGGAACCCTCAATGGTTCCAGATCTGAAGTGCAACTGCAAATATACACACAAATCCGAGCATAGCTTCACTAAAGCTTGGAAAAAGGTTGAAAATAGCCCCAAATCAAGATCTAAGTAATGAATAGCCAAGGTATCAGCTTTATACCTCAAATGAGCAGGAAATGTGCCAAGACTTATGGATCTACTTGCTCTCCCTTGATCTCCCAAGCTTCCTTCTCCTTCACCAACTTCAAATACACACAAAAGCACCACAAAGCTCAAGAACACTCAATAAATGGCTAGGGTTTCGAGTTAGGGTCTTCTGAAAGTGAGAGGGACGATGGAGGCTGGTTTGAGGCAGAATAAGACGTTTAAATAGGGTGCACACCCTAAATATTAGGGTTTCATCCAGACAGCTTCTACTCGTCGAGTCGGTCTCCTGACTCGTCGGGTAGATCACTAAATTTCCCGCGCAATGTCGAGTCTACTCGACGAGTTGGGCCTCTAACCCGCCGAGTCCCAGAGAAAAACATGAAACTACTATGATTTAAATACATACCAGGAACCGGGTGTTACATTATTAATATATTATAAGTATAATATATTAATTGAGAAATCATATTATTTAATTAGTGTCGGTCAATAATTAATTTAGAATTGATTCTGTGATCAAAAGTGACTAATTAAATCTAAGGGGTTGGTTATGTAAATCATCCATTCTTATAGTATGGGCCAAATATCCATTAGGATGGGCTAAGTGGTTCATGGATAGTCCATGGAGCTTTAACCCATGGAGCCTACGGGATATGGAAGGTCATGGTGCATTAGGGTTTCATGGATGAAACCCTAGCCTTGAGAAACACTATAAAAGAGTCCCTTTAGCGACAAAATCGGCCAACCATATATACAAGAGTGTGTGAACCGATTTTGCAAGCTAACTTATTCTCTAAAGAGCCTCCTTTGCATATTGGTGTTTGTGACACATTAGAGGCACAACATTTGAGGTGCTCAAGCTTCCAAGGTCAAGAACTACACAAGAGGTAAGATATCTAACTAGTTGTTACTTTGAATTGTATGCTAATTAAGTTATATGCTTTGGAAATTTGAAAAATGCATGTATAATTAGAGAAAACATAGTCCAAAGCATCTAGGGTTGCATGTGCGCCATAGGAGTGTTATAGTGCTTAAAACCCAACAATTTGATCCTTTGATTTTCGTGTACATGATAGAATAAAGATTTATAAACGATAAACAAAGAAAAAAAAAGGTGTGTAAGTTATTATTTAATTTATCTTTTTGTCTGGTAAGGAAGTAGTAACTTATCTTATAATTAGTAACATTTTTATTTATTTTAGCATTTACATACAAAGTTTTTTTTTTCTAAAATTGTTATATTTTGAAATAGTGATAAAAGCATTAAATAACAATATAATATAATAATATTAGTTTCAATGATAAAAAAAATATAGTATATAGAAGGGAATAACTATAAGAAAATATTTTAAATGTAAATAAAAAGAAAAATAGAAACATTGGTTTGTTTATAAATAAACAATGAGATTTAATTTTATTATTGTTTTCCTTTCAAAATGTTGTTGGCTTTCAAAATAAAGTTAAAATTTGTTGCAATGTTAAAAATAAATAAATAAATAACAATGTTGTTGATATTTGTAGATGCTGAACTTTAAGCGAAACACAGGAAAATATTGGTGAAATGATGAATATATATATATATATATATATATATATATATATATATATATATATATATATAGGAGTAGGATCAAATGAGAACACCTAAAAGGTTGAGAACGCGAGAACAGATCTAGATCATCTAAATATTCAAATCTAAGGCTATTATCAGGCGGGACATTTACGTAAATTCTGAAATTTATTGGTATTAAAGTGTATCTTTGAAATGGTGAAAAGGGTATTACAGTAATTATAGCTTTAGAAACATTAAATAATTCCTATAACCCCTCAATCACTCACATATTTCCTTTAATTTTCCATCACTCTCTTCATCTCTCTTTGAAATCTAGGGCACGCCACCATCTTTATCTCAGAACACAATCTGTCACAACCATCATCGTCCCTCCTCCATCATCTAAATTTCATCAGTAGCATATTTTTGCTCCCCTCTCTTCTTATCTTCTCGTTGCTGCCCTACGTCCTTGCGCCATCGTCATCGTGACAAAAATAAGCAGAATAAGGGTTAATAGGGGAGACTGCTTCGAGACATTGAAGAAACAATCAAGGAGTTTGTTCAGATTAGCACATTCATCGATGACTGATCTGCATTGTTATTGACAAAGCACGACGGAATGAGGGTTGCCGACTATCTCACCTGCGAAGAAAGGCATGTTCAGACCGGCCCGGCGAGACGAGGCAGAAAGCCCCCCAGCCTCTACTCTGTCGCAACAACGCAACAAATCGACAACAAACTTGGTATATTCTCGGTTAATAAAACACTTTCCCATCTTCAAATTCCCCTTCTTTATGTATTATTTCTTCTATTCATCTTCAATTTAGAGTCTGATCAGTTGAGTTGATTAGTTTCTTGATTCGATGAAATGGGTCTTTACTCTTTACATCATTCTAAATTGGTTTGAAATAATGGATTGGTTTGAAATAATGGATTGGTTTAAGAATGTATCTCTAAATATCTGATGTATAATTGGGGATGTCTAATTCCATCTTTTTTAACAGGGGAAGAAGATACGATTGTGCACATAAGGTGCTTGATGAAATGCCCTAATCAATGAATGCAGTTTTCAAGGCTTTTGAGAAGAGGTCTAGGCCATGGAAGACATATATCAATCTGGTTGATGTCCATTCTGGTGATTTTTTAGTTGTTTCAAAGATTCGTGGAAGATGAGATGGCTTTGAAACATTGGAGAAGTGGGTCACAGGCTTATTTGCTGGTCATACAACAATTTGTTTGAAGGATGAATTCGGTAATCTTTGGGTTAGGGAATCAGGACACGATAATTAAAAGGTATTGTGTCTCTGCTCTTCATATATCTATGGTAGAAATATCAATTTATCATTTTGAATGTTGAATCTTGTAGGGTGAGGAAATTATTGTGACGATTCCTTGGGATGAATGGCGGATGACTTTTAGGAAACATTCAAGATTATTTAGAAGACTCTCAAGTGAACGTCAAAATTGATAAATCAGATTTTATAAATAGGTTGTTTGAGTTTAATCATCAATGAATAGAACTATATTATAATTGCATGTGTTTTAATGATTGATCTTTTGAACAGGTTTAATGTAAGAGCTTGATATTTTGAATAAGGCTAACTGTAACTAAGGAAATCGACAACATGATCAAGGGCAACCCTCTTTGAATTCATTTATGATTAGTGGTATATTTATCAATGAATATAACGGCTGGAAATGTAGCAATTTAGATGTCTTTTGTATTTTGTTAAAATATATTCATATATGGTTAAAAATGTATGGCTAAAGTTGTATTCGTGTATGATTATGATTAGAGGTTCATTCTTTTGTAATAAATTAATTTGTTTAAAGTTGTATTCATTTATGATTATGATTAGTGGTTTATTTTTTTCGAATGAAATGATGAATTTTTAAACATTCTTTGTTTTTAATTCATTAAAAAAAACGAGTCTAGTCATGGCATCTTCACTTATGAATATGACACTACTTGATAAATATTCGGATAAAATGATTAATGTGTTAGTATTTTTGATGTGGTTGGTAAAAAAATAACTTAAAGCAAAAAAAAATAACGTTTTATTTTTTAAAATTATGGCAAAAACGTTTTTTAAAATCATTTTATTGATTTTGTTAATTAAAAATAGATTATATAAATTCCTAATATTTTGGTAAAAAAATCTATTAATCATATTAAATTCCATGATTTTAGGAATTAATTAATTACCCATAAATTATCCATAATTAATTATATTCTAAAATTCTTTTTATGCCCTTATATGATGATTGGTTTACAACTGTTCTCGCGTTCTCAACCTTTTAGGTGTTCTCATTTGATCCTTTCCCTATATATATATATATATATATATATATATATATATATATATATATATATATATATATATATATATATATATATATATATATAGCTGTTTTTCTTATAGAGTCCTACTTTAAGCGTCAACTACTTATATATAAAATTCTCATTTCAAGTAAATATTTTTGCCAAACAAAATTCCACCCAATGATAATAGTTGTTGGGATTTGACTTTCATTGACAAAGATAGCAAACAAGTGCTCGAATGAGGGTTATATATGTTTGGATTTCAGTGTAACATCCCGAAATTTCAGAAGTTCAATGAAGGGCCAAAAGTGTAAATAAAAGAAGGGACTCGACGAGTAGGTCTGCAAACTCGCCGAGTCAGAGCGGGATTCTATCGCGGTTTTAGTGGCCAACTCGCCGAGTCGGCGGCTTGGACTCGACGAGTTGGTGCTGTAGAGAGAAAACCCTAATCCCGGGGGTTGTGCCCTATATAAAGAACATTATAACCCACCCTTAGCCTCTTTACTACCCTTTTGAGATCCAGAAACCCTAAAATCGAGTGAGCCTCCATTAATAGAGAAAATAGAGCTTTGGAAGAGGAAATCTTGGAAAGGGGCTTGAAGATCAAGAGGCTTGCTGCAAAGGAGTGGTGTAGATCCGGGATCTACTTCAGTTGGAGCTTATATTGGAGGTAATAATATGTTGCTTGGGCTCTTTTGCATCTAGATCTTTTATCATTTGAGATTTGGGGCATTTTTGGTATGATTGAGAGCTATTTCGAGTTAGAGGCTTAGATCTGAGGTTGCTACCTCAGATCTAGGCTTGTGATGGTCCAAAATGTCATAAAGCTCCTGTCTAAGAGTTGTTGGTGAAGCCCCCTAGTCCTTAACCCTATCCCTAGAGTGTTTTAGGCCTATATCTCCTTGGTTTCACGTAAAGTTTCCCACTTTATGTGAGGGTTAGACTGTAGAAAAGTGGATCTATGGATTGGAGCCCCTGCATGGTTCGAAAAGCCACTGTATGGATTGAGAACTGGAGAGACTCGGCGAGTCACATGGGTGTACTCGACGAGTTGTATGAACATGTGCATGTACTCGGCGAGTTGGAAGAACAACTCGGCGAGTCTGTTGAAGATTGCCTTGGACTCGGCGAGTCTGTTCTTGGACTCGGCGAGTCTGGTCGCAGAACCCCAATCTCTTCTGGTTAAACCTCGAAGCAGTGAGTCGGGAGGTGACTCGGTGAGTTGAGCAGGATGGGACTCGGAGATCGTTGGAATCGACGAGTCTTGGGGTGACTCGGCGAGTTGAGTCGTGTTCTAAGAGTTTTCAGAGTATAAGGACTCGACGAGTCAACGGGTTGACTCGGCAAGTAGAGTCAGTCATGAAGTTTGACTTTGGCCTGGACTTTGACTTTGACCTTCATGGGTGTTATGGTAATTGGTTATCTATGTCAATGGTCCATTGATGGCAATAGGTGTTGGGGTTTGGAGCAGTGCTTCGGGAGTGTGCTTTCGTGGTTCGGTTCTTCGTTTCAGGTGAGTTATCCTCACTGTACTCAAGGGTCTAAGGCACCAAGGCCGGCCCTTGAATTGTTGTTTAGAGCTTGTTATGCTTATGTGATGATATGCTTGCTAGTATACTAGTAGATAGGATAATGATACGATGTTATGCTCTGTTAGCTTAGTATCCTGGAGGATAAGGTAGTTAAGTGATGGCAAGTTTTGTTGGATCAGCACCCTGGTAGTTGGGTAGTGGTTATATTTATAGACCTGTAGTTGGTCTTGCCTTATGTATGCTGGTAGGAGGTTACCTGCGGGATATGTATGTTGAGCAGTAGCAGAAGGTATTCCATCCCGGTAGGATGATAGGGCCCTAGTATGTTGCTTCTGTAGAGTGTTATGTGGTTGCCTGTTATGTGTGCATGGTTGCTAGTGTAGGGGCATTCCAACCCGATGGTTGTGGGCCAGGAGTATTCCATCCAGGTGGGATGATTGGACTCGTAGTAGGTTGGCATTCCAACCCGATGGTTGAGGGGCCTGGGGTATTCCATCATGAGGGATGATTGGACCCATAGTAATAGTTATTGTATGTATAGGAAGTGGGGCATTCCAACCCGATGGTTGTGGGCCAGGAGTATTCCATCCCGGTAGGATGATTGGACTCATAGTATGTTGGCATTCCAACCCGATGGTTGAGGGGCCTGGGGTATTCCATCTTGCGAGATGATTGGACCCATAGTAGTTATTGTTGTACGTATAGGTGTATGGGAATTCCAACCCGATGGTTGTGGGCCGAGAGTATTCCATCCTGGTAGGATGATTGGGCTCGTAGTATGTAGGCATTCCAACCCGATGGTTGAGGGCCAGGGGTATTCCAACCAGAAGGTTGATTGGACCCATAGTATGTTGTTCTTTGTTGTATGCGTATATTTATGTGTGTATGGGTACTTTGGGGGAACTCACTAAGCTTTCGGGCTTACAGTTGAGGTTTATTGTTTCAGGTACTTCAGGAGATTGTGGCAAGGCGAAGGCGTGATCGTACCGCTCCTCATGTTTTGTGATTTATGTGATATGGTTCTGGGGGATACTCTGATGTCTAAACTATTTTGAAAACAAGAATCCTACATACGAAAAAAGATTAAGAACTCTAAGTGTTTGGTTCACTTTTGTTGAAATACGGAAACTAATTGTCTAGAAACTAATCGTCGCTTGGATACTACTCGTTGGGGGAAATATTACATCAATAATTTTTTTTTTCAAATATGTTCTCATGAATTAGAAAATGATACATTTTCGACACAATGAATCCTACATACGAAAACACCTATACAATATACACAAAAGTGACAAATACATTAAAAAATACATTGTTCGTCAAAAATGATAGTTTGAGTCTTCGCTTTGTCTAAAAAAAATAGAGTTTTAGGATCACAAAAACAACTCAACATACACAAGAAACTAAAACTCGGGTTAAATATTACAAACTCACAATCCATTAAACCGGTCAATGTTAATGAAACAATTAAGATGTTATGGTTATTTGGAGTTAACATTCTGAATGATTAATTACAATTTTCAAGGAAGTGACATATAAATGAGCTTATCAACGTTTGAGGATTGTAAGAACTAAATAACTATAAATATTTTGTAACTTGGTTAATACTTAATGATTTTATATTTTTATAGTTTGATCAGACGCAAAGAAACTATTCACCAAAATATTCGCACCCGACGTTTGGCGCGGGTAGACGGCTAGTATATATATATATATATATATATATATATATATATATATATATATATATATATATATATATATATATATATATATATATGGAGAGGTTCAAATAAGAACCAAAAAAGATTAAGAACTCTAAGAACCTCCATTTTATAGTTATTCATATGCTTATTAAACATTTAAAAATCATTTTTTTCTTGTCTTTTTTGATAAGAAAATGACAAATTCATAATTTTTACAGTTTAATATTTTCATTCGCATTGTAACACAATATATATATATATATATATATATATATATATATATATATATATATATATATATATATATATATATTACATAATTTCATATAGTTCATTTACAGTCTAATACACAAAATTCACAACTTAATACAATTAATTTTACAATAATTCAAAAATTCAAAGAAGTCAAACACAAATTCTACTATCACCAACCACTACAACACACTATCACCAAACACTTGTGTCACCGTTGTAACCATCCTTTCTTCCAAATCCGATCTGTATACAAAATCGTGTATTAACAACTTAAATAGTATATTCACTGCTTAATAAACCTATTAATTTAATAATTTAGAGTTTAATGCAAAACAATTATAAAAATTGTTACCTTCTTACATATTTATACAAGAAAATTAACACAACCATTTATACATAAATAATTTATATTTTAACGAAAAAAATAAATAAAAAGTTCACAACTTAATACAGTCAATTCACAGTTTAATACAGTCAGTTCACAATTTAATACACAAAAATCTTAGATTAATACAATAAATTTACAGTTTAATATACAGAAATATTATATTTTAACTTAAAACTTATATGTATACCTTTAAATATGAAGGCTAGTGTTTCTTTTAAAGTTTAATTTGTACAATATTAACAGTTTACATTTTATATAATTTATTTAAATTTAGAGAAAATCATATATGTGTATAATGATTCTTTTTTTTAAACACAAAATTCTTAAAAAAAATTCATAGCTTAATACAGTCAATTCACAGCTTAATACTATGAATTCACAATTTAATATACAAAATTCACCATTTAATATAATAAATTCACAGTTTAATACACAAAATTCACAACTTAATACAATTAATTAATAACTTAATACAGTCAATTGTCTCTTTCAAAAAAAAACTTAATACAATCAATTCATAGTTTAATACGACTAATTCACAGCTTAATACATAAAACTAGTAGCTTAATACAACAAATTCACAGTGTAATACAATTTAATACTCAAAACTTATATATTTACAACAATATTCTCAACTTAAAACTTATATTTATACATTCATATCTGGAGGCATTTGTGTATATTAAAATGTGAATTTATTATATTAAGTTCTGAATAAAATTCACAGATTAATACACTAATTTCACAACTCATTTACACATAAAATTTAGATTTGGATAAAAAAAATCAGAATTTACAGTTTGATGAAACATTTCAGACACTAATTCATAGCTTAATTCCATATTTCAAACACTAAAATGCACAACTTATTGCAAAAAACAAAAAAAAAAAAACAAAATTCATAATATAATACATGCTTCAGCCACCAATTCAAAGCTTAAAAAAAAATTTAAACACTTATTCAAAACTTAAGAACTTACAGATCTCGTTGAGGCATTTCATCAAACACCTTGTGTGCACATTATTTTCAGATCTGATGTGATTTACAAATCTGAGATTGTCATATTGCTTAGAGTCTTCGGATATTCCAGATCTGATCTTATTACCGTATAGATCATTGTCGAAGCAGATCTGAAGCAACATGAAGACGGTGTTTGGAGGAGAAAACGACGGTTGTGGTGGAGATAAGCAGAAGGAGGAGGAGGTGTACTCCTTGTTAAAAAACATTTTTTAACAAGGATTTCAAAGTTAAAAAACAAAATATTTTACATTGAATGTTAAGATATAAATGACAACAAACTTGCAACCGAACAGTTGATGATCGATTTGTACTCCTTGTCCATCCTTACATCAAACACGATAGTCCCTCAATTTTTTCTTTCAAACATTTCAACCTACAAATCCAAATTCAACAAGGAAACAAATAAACACTTTAAACATATATATAGAAACTGCATATCAAATCCATTACCAACTTTTCAAAGTATGTTGCTAGAATCGATAATTTATCAAAATCTCCAATTGTTATAACTTGTATAAACTACTTTCAATTCATATAAAGTTCATTCATAACTTTTATAAACTACTTTCAATTCATATAAAGTTTATTCATAACCTGTATAAACTACTTTCAATTCATATAAAGTTCATTCATAATTGCTAGATAATGATGCACCATCATTTATGTACCAAACTCCATATGATATGAATCATTCACCAAACGTATGTTATCTTTGTGTTCTATTTCCAATTCACCAACGAATTTGTTGTTTTCTTTGATAAAATCTACATTATTAACCAACCATATTATCTTCTATCTTAAGATTTCAAACAAGATTCATATTTTCTTTATGGAACCTTGATACTAGTAATAACAGGTTCTATCAAAATTTATCATCTCGATCTTGTACATGACCGGACATGAAATACAAAGAAAATTAAAATCGAGGACTGATAATCGAGTTCTAGGGCAAAAAAAAGAAGAAAAAATCGATGTATCTATAAGAATCAGTTTTCAGGGGGGAAAGAAAGAACAATCGATCTATATTTACAGAGACATTAATGTCGGAAGAAAAAAAACTTACCTGCAATGATGGCGTCGCTGGCGGTGGCGAAATCAATGTCGGAGGTAGCAGATGATTGTAGATCGAAGAGGTAGGAGAAGGGTGGAAGGGAGGAGAAGGGGCGATGATGTCGGAGCTTGGCGTCGGAAATCGACGGCGTGAGGAGGTGATCGGTGCTGGAGATGGTCGGGGCCTCGGAGGTGGGAAGAGACGAAAGAGCGATCTGAAGGGGGTGTGTGGTGTTGGAGGCGTGTATCAACGTATGAGGGTAAAAAAGGGAAGGAAGCGTGCGTTTTTTTTTCAAAAGTCTGAAAGTTTAAGAGGCTTATAAAAAATTAAGAGGCTTTTATTCATATGCTACCAAACACTCTTAATCTGAAAAATTAAGAGTTTGTCTCTTAATTTGTCAATTAAGAGGCTACCAAACAGCCCTAAGTCTATGTTTAAATCCTCAAATTTAGGCATATCTAACATAACACATCTCTTTATTGTGAGGATTTAATTTTTTTTTGAAATTTGCTTATCTTCCCTTATGTTTAAATTACCGATTCAAACATTCACATCCCCCGATTTCACCATCGTCTCTTTCTCTCCAAGAAATCGATCGGTTATCTGCTTTGCATGTTTTTTTGGAATATGACATTTTACCGAAGAAAAATAATTGCCAAAAGAAATTATTCGTTATCGCTGCTTTGCGTGAGTACAGGACTTGTTAGTACTTAATAATAATGATTAAAAATTGTTGAAATTAAACCGAGAAATTTTTTTTTTATCAATGTGGTCCCAAACATATCCGTCGCGTGTTTTTGGACATTGTCCGATTGAAAGTGGAATTTATGATTATTGGCCTTTACCTTTTAAATTCTATAAATCTTTAATGGAGAGAGAGTTTTGATGGTATGGTATGACAAGCCTGTGCCAATTTTAATGGGCTTCATGAAGATAACAAATTCATATTGTCTGAAGACAAACTTAAATTGTTGAAGAATAAAGTAAATAACTGGCATGGTGGATTTTAGAAAGAAGAATTCAGGGGCTAAAAAAGATTTGTTAAATAAAATGGAGGACATGGGTAAGCTTCTAGATGGTTGTTGCTATAATGCTGTATGTGATCGGTATATGAATACTAGGATGGACCTAATTACAAAATCTGGTGATATTGAAGAAATGGAAAGGATGGATTTGTCGCAAAAGCTAAAATTTAATGGGTATCAAATAGTTTTTGGGGTGATCTATTTGGGGTGCTATAATTAACAATGACTAGATTACTAACCCAGGTAAAATAGTTTTTTTTTTTTTTTTTTAACTTTATAAAGAAAAATTAAAAAAAAAAACTATGGGACTCGATGCAACAAAAGAAGTAATTATTTCAAGTGTTTAGATGCGGATCAAATGATGTAGATGGAGGCATTGCATGCAATAGATAAGTGATGTGGTATGGTGTTTTGATAGTGATCGTGTGACAGATTATGATGGGTATACGTTAATCATAAAGAAATTGAGTTTAAATGATCTACAAAGACAAAGCACTCTCACAAGTCACAAGTGATTTTTGACCAACAATCTTGTTTTTGTTTCTTTGGTGATGTTTTTATAACATCATTCGTCCCTCCTTGAAGTGATTTACAAAGGCATAACATTCTACTACTTTTGTCGTGATGTTTCTATAACAACATTCTAGTTGATATGTCTTTAACTTGATAAAAGTTTCTTGTTGTTGTTCTATTTTGGCTTTTGTTTTTATGGTCTCATTTTGTTTTTTATATGTCTACTCCGGAAAAGTAGGTTGCTATTAATGAATTGATTCAATTATTATTTTAGGTTTTTGGCACATTGGAACTTTGGAGCAGTTGATTCAGAAATTTGGTTATGATCTGGGAAAAGCGTTGATTTGCAATTTTGTAATGGTTACCTGGTTTCGTAATTTGAAATGATTAGTTTTTGTTGTTTGTAATTGTTAAGTGATTTTGGTCCATATTTTATAATGTATTTTTGCAACGGTAAATTTAATTTTTTTTAAAAAAAAAGGAAAAATAAAAACTAATGAAATCGGGTACCTGGTACCGGAACCGGCTCCAGGCAATTTAGGAGCCGTCACAAAATCTAAATACTACAATAGTTTCGGTTCCTATACTCTCATAATCGTCAGTTCGGTTCCAATCATTTTAGCATCGGGTTGGATCAACTTTAGTGTAAAATTGAAGATTTAGTGACAGCTTGACCGGTCTTTGAGGTTTATTAGAAGACACATCAATTTTTTTTTTATTATTACTAGGTGTAAAACCCGTGTACTACACGGGTTAAAAAAATTAATATTAAGGTGTAAAAATTATGTATTTTTTAAAGTAATACTTTTACATAAATACAAAAAATAATGATAAATAAGTAAGCAATTTATGAAAAAAATATGTTGAATATCAAGGTGTAACATAAAGACTTTTTAAGTAAACTTTCAAAATAAATACATACAAAATGATGAATAAAAGGTAACTAATATACATTTGCTTTTAATTGTAGATAGAAAAAATGGTCTGTGATATTTTTATCAAAATTGACCAGTCAATATTTTTTATAATAATAGATAAAAAAATTATACAAAGGACACAAATACACACGTTTTTAAAAAAAGATAATTGATAAAAAATCACACCATTCTCTCGGAGGCGTACGTGGACATTACCCCCATGCGTCAGTTTATGGATTGCAGTCACACTCATCTTATTTCCTTGTTTTTGTGATTATGTAACACAACTATCTTGGAAACTATTACCATTAGCTAAAAGTCAATAGGTAAAACAAAGGCACAAGTGTTGAAATTAATTGATATTGATAGTGTATAATATAGTTAGATAAAAATCAAACAAATGATAGAAATAAACAATTTTTACTAAAGATAGTTAAGAAAACACACACAAAATACACAGATGCACTAAAGATAGAACACGATTGGATTCGACATTTGCTTAAAATAGAAACTGAAATAAAAATAAAGTTTGTTTTTAACTCTAAGACACCCTTTTTCGGTTCTGGTACTTCACGTTTTGAGTTTCATGCTATCTGTTTTTGGATATCTAGTAATCTATGATGGTAGTTATTGCAATTATATTTGAATTTAAAAATTATTAATGTCAATTTCACTTGAAATTCTATCAACCAATCTCAAAATCCAAATGATCTGTCAATCTTTTTTATAAACGCAAAACCAATTTAAATTATTACATTATATTCTCAGAACCATCGTATCATTAAAATAATGGTCTATAGAGCTCCAATGGACCTATATATCCAACACCAATTTTATGTCAATATACAAAGTCACGATTTTAATGGTGCAATATTAATACTCTATTTGTCCTTTATTAATATACATATAGTGAAGATTTTTTTATTTATAATAATTACGTTAAGAAAATCATATAATGAAAATGTAAACAAAGAGACTTTTTACTACCTGAGATAAAATAAGAGGACCACTTAGACTCTAATACAGACTTTTTTATTTTAAAAAGGTACAACACCACCCATCAATATAGTCATAAATCAGACATCTCTTGACCATTTCACCACCAATGCCAGAAAAGTTAACTTCTTTTTTTTAAAGACATAACATATATAAAATGATAAAAAAAAGTCAAAGAAAAATTAGGCATATGCAAAGAGTACCATAGACAAAATAATAATAATAATAATAATAATAAAATAAAAAAATAAGAAAATAACAACTGCCAAAGCAACTATAATACAGAGAATTAACTAAAAATAACTATAAGCAACACCGAATGAGAGCCTCTTCAAGCTATTGACAAATCCCAAGAATAACAATAAACTTTAGAGACAACCTCAAAAAATAACATCTAACTTGTAAAGCTTTGAAGGAACTGACTTAAAAACCGTCATAAGTAGCAACCACATTCTATAAATCCTTTCAGTGGAAAACTTAAACGTATGTCCAAGCAACACCCATAAATTCCCGAAATACCCTTGAAGACAAAAAAAAGGTGAAAAAGCCAAGGACAGGGGCAACAACGTCTATACTTCACCACCACTAAAATACAAAGATACCAAAAATATTTATAAGTGCCTACAAAAAACCAAAGCAGTAAATAAGAACACCATGACGTTTAGTAGAAAAACCTCCCAAAACAGCATGATATACTCCAATAATATCCTTGAAAAACTTAAAGGCCGTTAATTTATGAAAATAGTGACAATTGCAATCCACTTCCAGCACATCTCCCCATTTAGGAGAGAAATTTAACCAAAAAGTCAGTGAAAAAAACTAAACAGGATGCTAAAAAACTTTTGATATTTTGCACCTTTAAGTCTATCTTTATCAGAACCTGTTATATGCAAAGGAAGAACACACATGAATGTAATTTTATTTCTGTATGTTAATAGCAGCATACATTAATTGCATTTAAGCCATGAAAGTAAAGATAGCAGTAGACTGTAGCTAAAGTACCTTAGATTTTCTTTCTCTTGTTCTTTCTTTCCCTATGCAGTTACCTTGATTTCTGGACTTCAGTATCCAATCCGTTTTGGAGAAAGGCCAAGAGTAAAACTCAAAATCCAAAATATGAAAAATAAAAGTTAACAAATAAGCTCCATGATTACATTGAACAATTGTGTAAAACACATATAATCCAGGAATTGTTTTCGACAATATTGATCTTCAGTAAAAACATAGATTGTAGGTTAATTGACTTGTCATGTGAGAATACGGAAATTGCACCACATATATACGAGCAATAAAGCAAGAAAAAACAAATTTGAAATCAAACAATTCAATTTCATAGAGACATACTAACAAATGGTTGGTGTGCGAATCATATCTTTTTTTTCAGTTCACTGCCACCAATGTCACTCTTTATTATCTCATTCTTGGTCTTGGAACCTAAAAACACATGAAAGATAAAAACTCACAATCAAATCCTCAATGTAAAGAATAAATGATTGGTTGATAAAATAAAAATTCGCATTATAACACAAGATATCATAAGAAGACAATTAACATAAACTTTAAATAAAAAGTGACCTAAGTTCTCCAATATACCTGACCTAATTAATAAAAAACCCAATTCATTATTGGATTATACCTGACTAGAGAATCAATAAACCTAATAGGAGAAACAATGAATTTCATCATAATAATTTCTCCAATGAAAACGCTCTCAAAACATGGTGGTTTCATCTCCAATAATGACCACAATTAAAACTACCAACCATTTATAACGACGTATTAAGAAAATAAAGAGATTATGTTCCTATAAACACAATAATGTATCATGTAATAGTATTAGAAAAACCTATAGAGATGATGCAAATAGTAATACAGAAGCAGTTTGTATTTGTGACTCTTTTTCTTCAACTCAATCGGCCATTCCTCAGGAGTCAGGATTACTCCCACTTGTGTCACTTTAGACTATATGAAGAACACATTCTTATAATATCCTTCCCTCACAAACCTGAGCACACAAAAAAATGTCAAGTTGTCAAAATTATAATAAATGAATCTTAAATCTATGTCAAAATACGAATATTGAATCTGGGAAGGAGGGAACCTATTTCTTCTGTACATATTTATTGGATTTTGATGTTGCTATTTCAATTAAGATGAGACGATAGGCCATGAATGAGGAGAGAATATACTTATAGGCAATCGAGAAACAGAGAAGAGAAACATGATTGATGATTTCTTCATGGACATTTTATCTATAACTTATAGGCAGAATTCAAATTTAAGAATTAAAATTGACAGAGATTTAAGGATTCGTATTAATATCAAAACCCTACATATATGGAAAGGGGCGAGATTTAAGGGACGAATCATTATCAACTTACCAAAAAACAACAAATTAGTTTGTTGATCCACCGGGAGTAAATTTTTGAAGCCTCTTATTCCCTTCTTCACTCGATAATCCTTGCCTGTGCATTTTAGTATTTCGAAAACCTCTTAATAGGAACAATCTCCGGCATTAATCAACACATTGTAGATCATCAGATCAATCAATAGGCATGCAAAACGTAACAAATAATCGATTTCAAGTGAAAGCGTCATCGATTTGTAAACATGATAAGGATGTTTTGTGTGTCTCTGGTCTTGATTTTGAGTAAGGAGCATTGTTAGGGCTTTGAAATTAGACCAAAGTAAAATGAAGTAGAAATGATGAATACAGAAAGACCCAACAACATTGGATCGAACCACAACCAACAAAACTACATGCGAATAATAAAGTAGAAAACACATACGATTTCGAAAAACCTATGATTTTGGAAAGCATTCATCAAATCAACGTTTGATTTTTAGCCTAATCAGATCGAATTTGAAATGGAGAGTGTAAATGTGCTCAAAATAACATCTTATATTTAGCAACAGATAGACTTTACGGTTGGCACTTTAATGAATATAATGAGATGACATTTAAATGAAAATAAAAAACACAAGAAAATGACATGCGGAAAATATAGTAATTCAAAATTATTAGAAAAAGACACATGACAGATTGAAGGAGAACATGCCATGTGACAAAAAGATCCTTATTTATTAGGGAAGATTAACATAATATATATAAAAAGTAAAAAAGAATGGAGTTTGGTGAGATGTGATTTCACATCGAATTTAAATACATTAAATACTTGTGAAATGTTGACAAGTGGTAAACGTGGTAATGGTGGTTGGGTTATTAAAGACCACCTTTATTAGTTATTACCATTTTGGAACTACAAATTTTGCAGCCTCCACAGTAACAGTAACCTAACCATCAATATTCGAGTATAAGGAAATACAACCCTCAAATCATATTGTACAAGTCATTACAGAACATACATAAGTTCAGCTCTCAAAGCTCAATGCAGTAGATACAAATACAACATACAAGCGTCACATATACCCTTATAAAAGTACAACCCTCAATGCAGTTGGTAGAACTTACAATCGCCATATTAGTGCTCTTATAGCTCATCATAAAATCACTCAACACTCGATATAGTGGGCATAGTGCTGTGGTAGCTCGGGGAAAGGGCCTTTCCGCCACTTGGAATCCATTATCGATTTCTTGCACTTTTTACCAACCTCAGATCATGATTCTTTGGCCCTAAAGAAAACCCTACAAATTCCCCAATTTTTAGATTCATTCATCCATTCTGCTTCCAAACAGATTCATAAACGAAAACCTTCTGTTCTTTCTTTCACTCATTCGCCAAGGTCACAACACCAAAGTTTGATCATTTTCCTGCACTGTTAACCAACCTTAAATCATGATTCTTTAGTCCAAAGAAAACCCTAAATTTCCCAGTTTTTTCTTTATTCATTCACAATTTGATCTTGCAGACAGTTTCATCCCAAAAGAAAGTTGTTTTTTTGTACCCGTTTAACTTCATCTTCTTAAAGTGAAAAGTCAGAATCTTGATCATATTCTCAGTTTATTGTTGCAAATTGGAAGTGGGTTTTTCTTGGATTTAAAATGATGATTCTTGGTGAAAATGTGAATACCCTTAAAGTTATAGATTCCTCGTTAAGGTTGTTTGTGGTTCCTCTAAGTCTTGGTTCCATGTGGTTGACTTTGACCAATCATCAAAATAACGAAATGTATGGCAAAATAGAGTTCAGTAATCTCAAGGGTCTCAAGTAATTATCCATCTCTATGACATGTTTCAAATGACACCCATCAAGATTCTTGAAATATTTTGTTTATTTAATGAGATTTTGTGTTTTTTTGACAGATTCTTGGTCAGCATTAGTGCAATTTCTGCTGGGTATGCTGTGGTTGCTGTTATTTCTTCATGGGTCAAGAACTTGATGAACAAAGCTTGGATCTTTTTTGTTTGCGATCAGGTTATATCTACTTTTAGTCTTTTATTTAAAATTTTGAATTATCCAATCGAGTTTGTCCAAGTGGTTAAAAGTTATCTAATAGAAGTAATAGAAGTTCTAGATCAATATATTTTATTCATAAAAGGTAAAATCGGTCAAATTAAAGGAAAAGTTATCGAATTTAAAAAACAAGTTAAAGGTTTACGACTTTACGTTTAGATGTCTACAACATTCTATATTGTTTTATACAAGACGTGGAAAAGTAATCTTTGGTACGAAAAAAAACAGAAAAAAGATAACAAGCTACCAACCAAGTTTTAATTGATTTAAAATTTTACTCATTTTTATTAATAGAAACATTCATCTTGCTTCATAAAAAATAGGCAAATTCTTTCAATCTTTTATAGATTTTTATGAATCAACGATGATATAGGTGGTGGCATATTTGATGGTGGCAAGTGGTGGTAGCTTTGGGGAGATAGTGTATTTGGCATACAATGGCAACCCAAAGGTGACATGGAGTGAAGCATGTTCTTCATATGGAAGATTTTGTGGGAGATTAAATCTCATTTTGGCTCTTCATCTTATTGCTTTGCTTTGTTTCTTTCTGCTTTCTTTGATTTCGGCTTTTAGGGTTTTCACAAGATTTGAACCTCCTCTTTCTTCCAAAGAAGTTGAAGGTGAAAGGATCTAGATTTGTGCATTGATGGGTTGTAGAGTTTTTCCTTTATTTTGGTCACTATGGTGTTTGACTTTTGACCAACCAGGTTTTCCTTATTGTGGTCTTATTCTTGTAAAGATAAGGGGGTGTTTTGGCTTAGCTTCTCACAATCTTTTTGGAAAAGTTACAAAAAGTCAGGATTTCCTGACTTTTCCAAAAAGTTCATTTTCCTTGTATAAAAACTCCAAAAGTAGCTTTTAAAATTAGTTTTGCCAAACATCTTTTGTTTTTTTTCTTTTCCAAAAAGGACTTTTGGACTGTGAAAAGCTAAGCCAAACACCCCTAAGTCGACGATTATAAGGTTTAGATTTGTATGGTGGTGTGTCTCACATGTTTATCATGTTATGATTGACGATATAAAAATTTTAAAGCCTTTTACAAAATAGTCAATTTTGTTTTGAATGCACTGTATTTACTATTTGTTTGTAGTTGTTGGTGGACATTTTTTTTAAAAAAAAATTTAGATCCAAAAACTGGAGTAACATATACAAATTAAAAAAAAATGAAAAGTAAAATGTTACAAATGTATAAAATGTAACTGTTACAGATAAATAGAATGAAAGTAAAATGATATGATTGATATTAAAGGGATGTCATTTTACCTGATTAACGATATTCTTATGATAGGTAGGAAGCAAAATGTAAGTAAGTTGCTATTATAGGTAAAAAAATAAAGTAGGTTGTTATTCTCTGAAATTTGGACATTCCGCATAAATTTGCATTTGCTCCTCCTACCATTCTGAGAGTTTGGGGATCATCTGTTTTCGATGATGTATGTGCTAGTAACTAAACAATAAAGACTAATCTTTTTTAATATCTTTATAATTAAGTTACTTATGAATTATATTTATTAATTACTATTATAGAATAATAAGAAAAGTGGGTAAAAGCTATTTAAGATCATCTCTTATTTATTTGCGTCCCATAGTCTGTCCACTTTCATATCATTCACTTCAAGAGAGTACATCAATGATGTTTGAATTTTGAATGGATAATATTAGGGTCCTCCTATTCGCACGATTAAATTCGTGTATAAGTCATTATTAGAGTATTGATTTGATTACTGCATAAACAGTCCCATCATTTTTGTCACTTCACATGATTTCAATTGTTTTTATGTCTTTTCTAATTTAATCCCTTTCACTTAGATATAAATTACAAAACACACCCTTTTTGTTCTTTCGAATTCCAATAATTTCATTATTATCTATTTCAAATATATAGATGAAAACTTAATCTTAATAATTATAAGGTTTGCAATTTCATTATTATTATATATGCTAGTATTGGTTTATTTTCTTAAAAGTATATATAGATCTGAAAAAACTATACGATTAGTCTTATAAATATTTTCAAAATAATATCAATTAAAATGTTAAGGCTCTATATTTGATTTTTAGTATTACTATGTATTCTAACCATTTTCCGTAAATTTATTTTTCATCAAAATGTAATATATTTTATTATTTTCAAAATTCCTATTATTAATGACCGACCAATTTATAACTTTTCTAACCCATTGCTAACAACATTTATTTAAGTAAAATTAAGTAAATTAATCATAATTTAATGTGTATTAAAAAACCTAAAAAATAACAAAAGAACCGCTATTAACTCATTCTAGCAACATCTATTCAATTTAATAAATTAAAAATGGCAACTGACATATATCATTTCAATTATCGTGTCAAATTGTGTGTCAACCAATCTATCGACAAAATGTAATATTACAATTTAATACCTCCAGTTTATATTGTAGTTTTAGAAAAGACCTTAGATTTTTTTAATTTATATCTTAAACCTTTGAAACTTTATTAATTTTGAAAACTAACAAATAGAAACATATTATTTAATCATAAAAGTTGTATAATTAAAATGATCTCATGAATACATTTACAAGAAGAGTAATAATGAATATTATTAAATATTATTAAATATTAATAAAAAAATTAATTTGTCAAATAAGAAATATAAACTATGAAACATTAACAAAAATAGAAGGGATAAAAATGAAAATTTGGTTTCAATTTCTTTTAGACAATTGATATTTCTTATTTGTTAAACTAAAGCGACTTGCAATATCATTTTGAAAAAAAACTTTCATTAAAAGCAAACATACAATATTTGTTATAAATATAGATTTTATTAAATGGCAATTTGGGAAGAATGGATGGGTGACACATATTATGAGGTATTTGTACTTAACATTTCTTATTTTTTATTGTATTTTTGTTAAATGTATGTTTTTCTCTGTGTTATGTTTAGAGAGACGATATTTATCCAATGGAGACAAATGAAGTAGATGAAATAATAGCTTGAATGTATGTAACTATTTTTTCGAAGACAGATCGTCATTCGAAACGGATATCCATCCAATGTACACAAATGAAGCAGAAGAACTGATTTATGAACTATTATTATCGTCAAATGTTGATAAGGGTTCTATTATAATGTATTAGTAACTTGTCAATTATTTTTAAGCCATACAACTGTTATACCCCCGGCCGAGGCGGCGGAATATAAGGTTTGATTTGAAAATCAAATATAAATGTAAGGATATTTAATGAAAATAATATATTTTATTATTTTCAAAATTCATATTGATCGACCAATTTATAACTTTATTAAAATAATATGTGTGCCGATAAAATGTATTAATATGTGTGCCGATAAAATGTATTAATATGTGTGCCGATAAAATAATCATTTTATCGATAAAATGTAATATTACAATTTTATACCTTCGGTTTACATTGTAGTTTTAGAAAAGACCCTAGATTTTATCAATTTAAATCTTAAACCCTTAAAACTTTATTAATTTTGAAAACTAACAAATAGAAACATATTACTTATTCATAAAAGTTGTTTAATTAAAATGATCTCATGAATACATTTACAAGAAGAGTAATAATGAATTTTATTAAATATTAATAGAAAAAAATTAATTTGTTAAATAAGAAATATAAACTATGAAACATTAACAAAAATAGAAGAGATAAAAATGAAAATTTGGTTACAATTTCTTTCTATATATAGAGGATTGGTATTTCTTATATGGTAAACTGAAAGTGACTTGCTGAAAGTAACTTTCCTTAAAAGCAAACATATGATATTTGTTATAAATATAGATTTTATTAAATGACAAGTTGGGAAGAATGGATGGGTGACACATATTATGAGGTATTTGTACTTAACCTTTCTTATTATTACTATTATTATTATTATTATTATTATTATATGTTTTTCTCTTTGTTATGTTTAGAGAGATGATATTCATCCAATGGAGACAAATGAAGTAGATGAAAATAATAGCTTCAATGAAAGTAACTATTTTTTCGACGACACATCACCATTCGAAACGGATATTCATCCAATGGACACAAATGAAGCAGATGAAAATGAAAGTTTGAACGAAAGTCGTTATTTCTTCGATGACACATCACCCTTCAAAACAAATAAGATATAAATTCATTAGTATGTTGTTAGTGTAATGTAAGCATCAAGTGGATTTGTTGGCTACTGATAATAATATAATTGTCAGGTGTTCAATTCTCGTCAAGAATTGATGGATTGGGTGCAAAATATGGCAAATACTTTAGGTTATGTCATCGTCATAAAAAATTCTAAACGTAACTTTAATGTTGTATTTCAATGTGACCGTGGAGGTACATACAAAAGTACACAAATCTCCAAAAAAAAAACAGGGACAAAAAAAATTAATTGTCCATTTAGCCTACAGGGTAAATATTCGTCAGTAGATAATTCTTGGAAGATAAAAATGATATGTGAATTTCATAACCATGAGCCGTCATTATATTTAGAAGATCATCCTTATCCACGACGGCTAACTGAATATGAAGGTCGAATAGTGAAAGATTTGTTGAAAAAAAATGTCAAACCAAAAGATATATTATCTGCACTAAAAAACCTAAATCCGAAAAATATATCTACTCTCAAAACTATCTACAATGCAGACGAAAAACTTCGACGTAGGGAGAGAGAAGGTAAAACTCAAATGCAAGGTGTTATGGAATTTCTAGATCAAAATGGATATGTTTATTATAGTCGTGCAAATGTTTTGACAAATAAGTTAGAAGAATTATTCTTTGCTCATCCAAGATCATTAGAAATATGGCGTGCATTTCCACATGTCTTATTAATGGATGCAACATATAAGACAAACAAGTACGGGATGCCTCTATTGGAGATTGTTGGTGTAACTCCAACAAATATGACATTTTCCATTGCATTTGTGTACATGCATGAAGAAAAACAGTCCAACTATGTTTGGGCTTTAGACTGTCTAAAATCGGTAATGGAAGGATGTATATTGCCGCGTGTTATTGTGACTGATAGAGAAATGGCTCTCATGAACGCATACACTATTATATTTCCAGATGCTAAAGGATTACTTTGCAGATGGCATATAAATAACAATATCATGAAGAAATGCAAATCATGTTGGGATGTTCTTTATACGTCATGGACGAGGTTGGTTAACTCTTAAACAAAGGAAGCATACAACAAGAATTTGGCACAAGTTGAAAAAATTACGAACAATTATCCAGGTATTTTTAAATATACATTATAATATGTTATAATTCATTACATCAACTGAAATTTTTTATGTATTTCAGATGCATTTTCTTATCTAAACAAAACATGGTTGACACCACACAAAGAAAAGTTTGTGTCTGCATGGACCGATAAGTTTCTTAACTTTGGCAACCACACAACTAATAGAGCTGAAAGTCAACATGCCAAGTTAAAAAGATATGTCGAAACATCACGATCAGATATCGCCAAATCATTGAAGCGTATTGCTGATGTTGTTGAGTCACAATACACAGGTATAAAAGCGAGTCGTGCGCATAACAAAATTTTGATTGTACATCGGTACTACGAAATACCACATCTAAAACCATTGTGTCGTTTCGTTTCAATTTATGCACTTGATATCATTTTCAAAGAATATGAGCGGTCCAAAGAATTTGGATTTGTTTATGAAAATTGTGGATGTCAAGTACGTACAAGTTATGGGCTGCCATGTGCGCATGAACAAGCTATATTTGTTAAAAAAGGTAATTGTGTACCGCTTCATTCAGTAGATAAGTTTTGGAAGAAACTTGATTTATTAGAATGCAAATCGTTAGAAGATGACAATTTGGGTTGTGCAGTTGAGGTAAATATGTTTAATGCTCATTACGAAAAACAATCAAGACCTGTTAAGTTAAGTTTAGCAAGGAAGTTACTAAACTTAATCACGCCGTCAACAACTTCAGTTTCTGAACCTGCTACTCACAAAAATACTCGTGGGCGCCCCTCCTTAAAGAAGAAACTTTTCAAGAAAACCCATATCGATTTAAACCAGGACCCACCAACTCAAGATCCACCACCTCAAGATCAACTGACTCAAGCGCCACCAACTCAATATCCGTCTCGACGTAGCATTTTTACTTATACGCCTGATTATATGCGGTCTAATTTGTTTGATCTAAACCAGGAACCGGATAGGCACAGTACATACTCGTTCCGAGAACCTCCAATGTTCAACTCAACTTTTAATCAGGAACAATCGATGCATAGCTCGTACTTCAACCAAGAACAAGTAATGTATAATTCAGATCCACTTATGAATGAAATTCCGTATGAATTTCATCCATATGTCACAAACATACAAAACGTGAGGGGAGATGGAAATTGTGGATTTCGTGCAATAGCTGCGTGTCTCGGTTATAGTGAAGATAATTGGCGTCAAATCCGCTTAGATTTACAGAATGAGTTGTTAGCACACCCAGCTGAGTACGCACAGATTTTTGATTACGATTTAAACACCATACATCACTCATTGAATTTCAATGGATCACATTTCGCACCAAAAGATCGTTGGTTGATTATGTCGGTCACTAGCTTTCTCATTGCTAACAAGTATAATGTAATAGTTATTTTTCTAAGCAAAGATAGTCCATCAACATGTTTTCCACTATGGCTTGGTACCCAAGACATCTCAATTCATAGAGTTGTTGTTATTGCTCTTGTTAGAGGTGATCATTATGTGAAGGTTGATTTACATGGAGCATATCCAATGCCTACTATTTTACTACTTTGGCGTCACAACAGATCATCACGGTCTGCTGGATGGGAAACTGTTTATGCTACTCGCCTGAATTCCTACATTTCTCCATTTGCAACACACAGTAATTGTAACAATTCTACAGTTATAATATCTGATAATTAATAAAATCAAATTTATGTTTTGTTGTTTATAATTATTAAGATCTCTATAAATTAAAAAAAAAATTGTTTTTTTTAATTTAGCAAACTTATATATGTGCGATTCTGATGTTTCTAAAAAAAGATTAAATATTTTGAAGTACAATCTAGAAACTAATCACAGTCTACAATATATATATATATATATATATATATATATATATATATAAAAGTTTTAAAAAGTGTAAGGTTTGATTTGAAAATAAATACAAGTATAAGGTATTGAATTGAAAACTTACATCTTCTTTAATTTTTAACAACAGCCGATGCAAATTCAATTTAATATTATTAAAAATAGTCAAATTTGTTAAGTGATGTATATCAAATCAATCGTGTCTTCGTGCATTTGGAATTCAATTCGTGGGTTTAGAATTACCCATAACATTATTGCAGCAAAAAGAATAGAATGCCAAATGGGACCCAAGATTTGGACAGATGTAAGTGGTATAATATGAGATATGGACCTCAAGGGGGAAGGTGTTGATTGGGATCATATAAGAAGTTGATTCTGTAAGCATGCCAAATGGACAACATCTCAATGTGGCCATATAAAATTTTGGCAATTGATTTCAGAACATCAGGAGAACAATGCATTTTTTTTTATCAACACATGCTTTTTCAGGTAGCTAAAAGTGAAATATGATAGAAAACTAATGAAGATAATCTCTCATGTGTGGTGAATTGTAGTTCTTATTAGAGACAACAAACCATTTTCTCCATATCTAAATATTTATCCTGATTATGTAATGTTTTAGAACCGAGGAAGCATATTATAGTGATGATGATGATGATAGTATCAAGTAACAGCCGTTAATAGACCACGCAACAAACAGACGCAGTGGAAAGGGAAGGATGCGAACCTATGACATCGCAAGTAGAGTAACGGATTATCTACATCAGAGTAAGCAATCATATCAGATTCAGAACGATTAAGTTCTAGCTAAAAAGAAATGACCGTGCTGATCAAATCTTTCACTTCTCACCTTTGAGTAAATTTTTCTAATCAACGCTAAAAAAAACAAATACGTCAACGAAAAGTGGAAGAAATTTAGGGTTTTCAAATACTGCTTACTCTGCAGGCAACGGTAGAGTTGACTGGTGATGAATGTAGATGGTTCGACCCCATTGTCACCATCGAAAACGCCGATGTAAGTCGAATATGGCAAAATTAACACTATTCTTTGGTTTTCCAGCAATCAATTGGCCTCAACAACTGCAACGGAATATTCACGGGCGCCGATAGTGATGAGATAGAGATGATTATCGTACGGAGGAAATGGGGATATGCGCCTGTGCGTGCCTGTGCCATCGTCCGGTGTTTTTAGCATTTCTTCATCGGAATATAGAAAGACGTAGAGACAGACATATATATAGAGAGAGAGAGAGAGATAGGAGAGCAGCGGCAGTTCGTCGCTACCATCTCCATCTCAGGGAATCGCCGGATGCGTGGCAGGCATCTATGTTCTTTGTATCGTTTCCGTCTTTTGGATTTCGTCACTTCAAAATGGGTCTGCAATTTCCGTATCAGGTTATTATAATCTCAGAGAGAGGGGAGAAGGTGGAAGCAGGCGGAGCACGGAAGTGGTAATGGAGAAAGAATCAGTCGTTTTGTGCAGGCCAAATGGAATGCTTATTGAATCTGTGCTGTTGGAGTAGAAGTACAAGTGTGGACATAGGTGGACTAAGGCCCAAGGGGCTCTTGTTAGACTACCTCGTAACCAACCCAACCCAACCCAACCCAATCCAATCCAACCCAGTTTTTCTAATAAAAAACTAATTTCTTTTTTTTCTAACTATATAATCCAATCCAATCTAATTTTTTACACCAACAACACAATCCAAATTCATTTTTATTTAAAAATATAACTTAACTTTATTTTTCTTTTACTAAAAACTATTAGAAATATTAAAAATAAATATTTTATTTTGAAACAAATAAATTATTTATTTTAAACATAAAATTAAATAAAAATAGATAAAGAAAATATTTTACATTCATGAAACAGATTTAATAAAATAGATAAAATAAGTTACAAATACAGAAGATGCAAACTACTAAATTATTTTTCAGTGCTAAATTTTTTCCATATATGCTCAATCAAATCGTTTTTTAGAGCGTTATGAGCTTCTCTATTGCGAACTTGTGCCATGTTGGTCATATAACTGGATAGATCTTCAATTCGTTGAGTAGAGTATTCAAAAGATTCTTTGTCTTTTGTAGTTATAAATTCTGATGGATCATAATAATGAAGGTATGTGTGTCGTTCATCCTCAACTATCATATTATGAATAATGATACATGCAATCATAATTTTCCCCATCATGAAGAAATGTAAAACGAGCTTGTAAAACTCCAAATGCCCGTTCAACATCTTTTCTAGCAGCCTCTTGATGTTCAGCGAACAACTTGTGTTTTCGAAGTTGTGGAGAACTTATTGACTTGACAAAGGCAGCCCGTGAAGGATATATGCCATAAGTGAGATAATAAGCCATATTATTTTCTCGATCATTCACAGTGTAACTCACCTTTGGTGCTCGACCTGCCAAGACATCATCAAAATTAGGAGATCTTTGGAGGACGTTAATGTCATTGCACGAACCTGGTGTTCCGAAGAATGCATGCCATATCCATAAGTCATATGATGCAACAACTTCCAAAATGATTGTTGTCTTACCGCTTCTACATGCATATTGTCTAGCCCAAGCGGTGGGGCAGTTTTTCCATTCCCGGTGCATGCAATCAATACTGCCTACCATACCTGGAAATCCATGTTCTTCTCCAACATGGAGCAGTCGTGCCAAATCATCTTGATTGGGACTTCTAAGGTACTCTTCACGAAAGCATGAAATGACACCTTCCACAAACTTTACAAGTGTAACGCCCGGTTCCCGGTACGTATTTTTTTTATTAAAAGTTTTGCACATTTATACAGGGACTCGACGAGTTGGTGGCCCAACTCGTCGAGTAGATGCGAAGGATTGGACGTGGGTGGAAGAATCTACTCGCCGAGTCGGAAGCCCCGACTCGACGAGTAGACCTGTCTGGATGAAACCCTAAAATATAGGGTTTGCACCCATTTTAAACACTTTAACTGGCCTCCACTCCAACCTCCATCACCCTCAGACCCTATCCTCGAAACCCTAATCGAATATTGAATGTTCTTGAACTTTTTGTGTCATTTGTGTGTATTTGAAGTTTGAGAAGAAGAAGAAGCTTGGGAGATCAAGAGGAAGCAAGTAGATCCAGAGGTTTTAACACATTCCCAACTCATTTGAGGTATAAAGCTGATACCTTGGCTATTCATTTCTTAGATATCCATTTAGGGCTATTTTCTACCTTTTCTAATTCTTAGTGAAGCCATATTCGGGATTATGAGTATCAATGGAGTTGTACTTCAGATCTTGGACCTTTAAGGGTACCCATGGCACAAAGATGCCAACTTTATGGCCATGGGAGTCCCATGCACCTTGTAGACTTCATTTTAGGTCCTTATGAGCTAGTTAACCCATGCATGCACGTAAAGTTTGTAACTTTACGTGCTATATCGATCCTAAGAGGTCAGATCTATGTTTTGGATGCATTGAGCCCGACTAAAATCGACTTAGTAGACTTAGACTTTGGGGGACTCGGCGAGTCGCTCATAGGACTCGGCGAGTCGGGTTATGGTTCCCCAACCTTTTCTGTTTTTGATCGATCTAGTTGAGTCTAGAAGAGGACTCAACAAGATAGACGTGATTATGGACTCGAAGATCAAAGAACTCGACGAGTTCAAGGATGGATTCGGCGAGTTTAAGGCAATGTCCCAACTTGTATGAAGAAGAAGTCGACGAGTTCAAGAAGAACTCGGCGAGTCAAGGGCTAAAAACCTCAACATGTATGAAGAAGGACTCAATGAGTTCAAAAAGAACTCGGCGAGTCAAGAGCAAAAGGTTCCGATTATGTATGAAGGAGAACTCGACGAGTTCTTGAAAGACTCGACGGGTAGGAGTGAAGTCCCAGTGTTTTGTGGATTATGCAACTCGACGAGTCGGTGGACCAACTCGGCGAGTTGAGCCAACCAGATGTTTGACCCAAAAGTTGACTTTGGCCAGGGCGTTGACCTTGACTTGGACTTTGACCTGAGTTGACCCTTGGAAGGGTTATGAGTATGAAATGCTAAATAAGGAAGGGTATTATATGTAGGAGTTTGAGTGGAGTCGATTCCAACGTCGAGTACCGTTAGTTACTGCACGACATTGAGGTGAGTTACCTTCCAGTTGAGGTGGGTCTAAGGCACCAATGCCGACCCACCAGTAGGTGATTATGTTTGAGATGATTGTCTCTGTGATAATTGTATGGGTTGCCACTATCTGATATGCTTTATGTGCTAGGATGCTATGATATATGTGATAGTAGTAGTTGGGGTGAAATAGTCCCCGGATACCGGTTGAAAGATACCGAAAGGGTAGGTCGGGCACCCAGATATGCCTGACAGTATATTTATGTATGTTATGCTATGTTATTATGTGGTAGTGGTAGGGGTGAAATAGTCCCCGTTATCCGGTTGAAACAGACCGAAGGGGAGGCCAGCACCCAGATATGCTAGGCAGCTATCCGGTTGAAATAGACCGAAGGGGAGGCCGGAACCCATATATGCTTGGCTATGTATGTTACTGTATGGTATGTGGTATGATGGGGGGGAACTCACTAAGCTTTGTGCTTACGGTTTTCAATTTTGGTTTCAGGTACTTCATCTTCGAAGGGAAAGGAGTCGGCACGGTAGCTGCGCATCACACACATGATTTCCGCACTATGATGTTCTTCGGATTGTACTATGACATTATTATTATTCCACGACATGTTTTATGATATTTGGCTTATGGGATTATGGTTTGTTATGATATCGATGATGTTTTTCAGTAAACCGCTTTATAAGTTACTTAATTAAAAAACAAAATTTTTGGTCTTGAAAATTGGGATGTTACAAGTTGGTATCAGAGCCTTGGTTTGAGGGATTCGGACGCACCTTCGGGGGTGTCTGGACTCAAATCGAGGGTTTAAAAGAATTTTTTTACAAGGAAATAATTTTTATAAATAACAAGTTTTAAGAAAGAACAAGGTGTGTGATGCGTGCAACTGGCCAAGCTCAAGTAAGTTTTCCCCAAGATACCCATACATGTTATGTTATGATTATGAGAACTGCATGCTAGATTAGGGCTAAGGATCTAGGGAGATGCCTTATGTGCCTGCTATATGTGCTTATTGAATTACATGCTAGAACTGATTAGTCAGTAAAATGATGGCCTAAATAGGATATGATTGGTATGGTTACTCAATGCTCGAATGTTGTGTGCTTTGTGCTTTTAGGAGTTCTAGTTATCTTTAGCTAAATAGTAAACGAATACGTTAAGTTACATATTGCGAGGACTAAATAATTTCAGAAGGTTAGGTCTAGCCCTACAGCGCAGCTCTTGTTTGAGTCCAACCGTTGTAGGGAAGGACCCTTCATTTGAAGAATTATCTGGTCTTACTGATATGTAATGGTATTCGCAAGCTAGTTAGGTAAAGATGACAGGGATACCTTATGCAGCTGATGGTAGAGAGAGAGAGAGAGAGAGAGAGAGAGAAAGAGAGAGAGAGATACCCTAGGGTAAGCCTAGGATGAGATTAGAGCAGTAAACAGTGGCAGTAGAAGGGACTTGGTAAAGTCAAGGCAATCCTTGAGGAAAGTACAGATAGATGTGGAAGGTAGTATGGGCCCGTACTACTGAAAGTAGAGGATCCGTACTCAAGTCAAGGAGGGCTAAGATAGAACCAGGGAACTCGTAGGATGTGGGAGACCTCTCGAGGTTATGTATGACCCTGAAAATTATGTGTTTTGTTTCAAAATGGTGATGATTACGCGCCATGGAGGGGGAGGTTCAGGATCGGGATCAGGTTCAGGATCAGGTTCGGGATCAGGTGCCGATCCAGTCGATGAGGGACTACGTGAGTTCATTGCTTCCGAGATCACTAGAGACATCCTTGAGGCGACCCCGGTGATTTTTGGGTCGATCAAGGAGGGGATCATCAAGCTGATGGAGGAACGCCTCAGAGCGTTCTGGAGCGACATGGCATATGGCCAGACAGGATCGCACACACTGTCCTTCAAGGACTTCAGGGGGTGTGGTGCGCCAAACTTTCACGGGATGAAGGACCCCATCGTTGCCAGGAGGTGGATTGCATACATGGAGTCTGCTCAGTTGATTAGCTTCTGCCCTGATGGGTCGAAGGTTCGGTATGCTGCTGGATTCATTGGGAGCCCCAGCCATTGAGGCTATGACCTGGTCGGATTTTGTGACAAGTTTTAGGGCTGAGTTCGTGCCGGCTGTGGAGCTTCAGCAGCTGGCCAGGGAGTTTCTTGATATGAGACAGACGATTGAGTCAGTGGCGGAGATTATCGCCAAATTTAGGGAGAGGGCCTTATTGGTACCCCAGTACGCTGGTGACGAGGAGATGAGGAAGACCCGGTACCATCACATGTTGAGGGCTGACATCCGGGAGCATATCAGCTACTCAGCCTGCCCGACACTGGATTTCATGATTGCGAGGGCGAGGGAGAGGGAGATTGATATAGAGCACCTCAGGAAGAGGAAGGCGGAGACTGAGCAGGTGACTGGGGTTTCAGGGAAGAAACCCAAGGGATTCGACGCTAGGTCGAAAGGCCAGCAGGGTCGGGGCCGCTGTGGGAAGTGCGGAAAGTCGCATGAGCGGCCCTGTAGGGCAGGGGGATCAGGTTGCTACAAATGCGGTAAGACTAGGCATTTTAGCAAGGATTGTACAGCCCCTACCCCCACATTCCAGACATCAGATCTGATTTGCTTCCATTGCAATCAGAAGGGCCACAAGAAGGCCGATTGCCCGAGATTGACAGCAGCAGCGGCGCCAGTGGTGGCGCCAGCTCCAGCGACCCTGCGGATCACTGATGGCCGACAGGGCAAGACAGAGGCTCCAGTGGTGAGGAACTGAGCCTTCCAGTTGACTACCGAGGAGGCACACGCCGCACTCGATGTGGTGACGGGTATGATTTCTTCTCTCTAGCCCTTATTATATGTTGCTTATGATATTTATGTGCCATGTTATGTGTTTTGTTTAGGATCGTTCCATGTGAACGGCATCCCAGTGTTGGTGTTATTTGACTCGGGGGCTACCCGGTCATTCGTCTCTCTTGCTCTTAGCAAGAGGTTCTCTGAGTCTTCCGGCATTTTAGATTATCCTTTAGAGGTCGATATTGCTGACGACCGATCTGTCCGAGCATCAGAGATTTTTAGAGATTGCATGTTGAGATTGTATGACGAGCGATATCTCGTGGATGTGGTTCCCATTCCGTTGCGTGGGAACAAGGTTATTATAGGCATGGACTAGTTGAGCCCTAATGGGGCTGTGCTCGACTGTGCGCAACAGTTGGTACGTGTCAGGACCCCAAGTGGGGGAGAGCTGGTGATTCAGGGCGAGAGGCCACAACGTGGACCAGCTTTGTGCTCAGCAGCGAGGGTTGGGCGCTACCTGTTGGGTTATAAGCATAACATCAATCTTATGGTGTTCATGCAACTCTAATTGCTTTGATCTAGTTTTTTCTAAGTAAACATACAACATTGAATACCAAAGCAATAAACCCTAATCGACTAGCATGCGAATCTGAATTTGACATGTGATTGGGGTTAGAATCATTACCTTGATTGTTATGTAGCAATAACAATCACAATCCTCACATGTTGCACCTCTAATGGAGTCACAAACACTCAAGCAACAAGATGACTTTAGGAGAGGGAAGATTTTTGCCCCTTAGGGTCTCTTAGAATCATTGGCCGAAAATCCCTTAGTCATGGGGTCTATTTATACTTGTGGCCGCTAGGGTTTTTTGGTGGAAACCCTAATATGACTGCTTAAGCCTTAAGCAGCCCATGGACTCCTTCCTTGGAGCCCTTTGGACGAAATCTTATGGGCTTCCCCATAAATTTCGTCCACTCCACTCTATGGAGTCCATCGGCCCAACTAGCAACTAACAGTTAATTGCAATATGCCAATATCAGTCCCCTTTATTTGATCAATCTCTTTTGATCACCAAATTAATTTCTGATCAATACTAATTAAATAGTATGATTTCCAAATAATATATTAAACTTGTAATATATTAATAAAACGATTTTCGAGTACCAATTTATTATTCATATAATAAATTCTACTCTCTCTCCTCATGTCATCCTATCAAGTTGCATGAGTGAAGGCAACCCAAAAGGGCCATGCTCATAATCGGGTCAAGTACATACCAAAATAGTTATGGGCTTGGACACCTAATCCAAAAGTCTCCCACTTGGATAAGTCTAACAACTATTTTGCATATGACTTCAACACCTGATCAACAATCGTAGCTTTCAAAAGCCGCTGTCAACTCTGATCTTATCAATACCGCGTCCTTTAGATAAGGGATCATATATTCCTCCATTCTAGATATCGTATAGACTGAGACATGGATTTTAATCATTCTCTCTGTCCATGAGTTGTTTCCCGATTTCTGATTTATGACGACTGACAACAGACTACAATTGAACACATCAACTTAGTCCAGGCTTGGCCAAGCGCTTAGGATGTCATCACTAAATCATCGAGGGGCCCACAGATATCGCTTTTATCCCACTTTGGGTAAAAGGAATGGATAAACTTCGACTCAAATGCTCGCTTGTACTTACTCATCAAATCACACACAACAATATGTTTTATAACACCAAGTAACTGGTGCGTTTACATATTATCAATGTGCAACCGACTTGCAAACTACAAAGCTCACACGTCTCCGTTTCAAGAATATAAGATATTATCGTCTCACTAATCACCCGTGATAAAATTCATGAAATGATTCAAGTGAGCGTGGGTTTAATCCAATACTCAAATCATATTTCAAGAGCACTCATGAACACTGCAACAAACTTTTGCTATGTCTAAAATATTTTAGACAATCTACAGTCGGATTCATGACAGTCTAGCTTCAATACCTACTTCCAAAGTATTTATCGACTGTGGATGGTTTGAATAATCTTATTATTCGGGAAGTCAAAACATGCAAAGTGAAACACAAGAATAATACTAATCCTATATGGCCCCAAACTTTTGAGTATAAATAAAACACCTTTATTTAATCTCCATATTGATTACTCATTATTCATTATATAATGTTTCGGATAATCAACTTATTACTTGAATTATAACAACAGTTGTCCCATGCTCCAAGAATGCACACTATGTTTACCTATAGTCCTTACTTTGTGAAATAGATCAATTAAACACATTTCCAACGATACTCATTTCACAACTCCTAATCCTTATCATTAGTGTAAGAATACCAAATTCTTGCCACTATCAGGATATGTTACATTCTAACATTTTTATGCAATGATCCCTTCGTAATGTCACAGCATCCAAGCCACCAAGACTTTGCCAATGATATTACAAAGTGCTCTATTGGAGATTGCTACAAGGCAATTCCATCGATATGAAGTCTCACATTCAAAGTGTGACATCCCCTAATTTCTCGGCCAGAAAAGACCGATTTAATTTATGCTTTTTAAAATAAAATCAGAGAAATCTTTTCAAAAGATGTTGCGGAATTGGTCCCCAAAACAAAACTTGATAAAAGTTTATCAAAACCTTTCTTTAAGAAATGTATAGTTTCATTTCATATCAAAACCTCGGGATGTCATGTTCCGATACAGATCAAAAGCATAAACAAGACATTATAAGCCCTACAACAGTTATTTACAACAACTGGCCTATAATCCAAAAATCTCTCATCATCCTCCGACTATGCTCAGGGTCCACTACCTGTAACATAAAAAGCTGAGTGGGTCAGGCTTGGGAGCATGGTGAGCATATAGGGTTTTCAACCCACAGTAATAATAAACTTATTAAGTTCACCAATCAACAATAACCCTGATTACCCATTCCTGTTGTCCTCACTTTACGTCCCTAAACACCTATCACAAGGGACCTAACCTAAGGAATATTATCGGGATGAACACTACTGCTAAGGGGACTCCTCAGCCATACATGTCCTAAAGGCAACCATGAGGGGGATTGGAGTATGCCAATGAACATTTAGTTCATCAACACCTACAAGTTGCGAACTTACTAGTGTACCACTGGACTGTCTAGAAAGGTCCGTGATCGTCATCTATACTCCGCTAGACGACTACAACAACAAAAACAACAACAACATCGAGGCCTCTCATCATTTTAACACCCATCGAATATTTCGTCTACCCATGTTCTACCCAACATATTTGTAGATAAAATACATATACAGTTTAAAACTTGTATAAAACATCTATTCAACAGTCACCTCAAATAAACAATTAATATATTTACATATAGCACGTATTTTAAGGTAAATACTTCGTATCTATGTGTAAAGTGAAAGTAACTACACACTCACTTGATTTGATGATAATCGGGCAGCAATTCGTTTCCTAAAACGTTCGTTTCTAATAAAACCGGGAGTTTTATTCAGAAATCGGGCTCTGCGAGGGTCGGGCTTCGAAACCGAAAAGATAAATTTTCTGGGCTTCTCGAGCACTTCGTGGCGTATTCCGGGGGTTATAATTGATACCGGGGCTTTGGGGGAAGTTAGAATGAAAGAAATATGGAAAGAGGGGCTAAAAGTGTCAAATTTTCAAATATTCCCCGGGAGGTCTCGCACCCTCCTATTTATAGGGGCGAGGCTGCTGATCCAATGGCTGAGAAGCTTCCAGGTGGCATCAGATGCGAGAGGAGGTCACATGGGCTGCGCATGCGAGGGCCTCGCTGGCAGCCTCTGATTGGACCGAAGTCCGGGTCCGAGGAGGGGGGGCTCGTGGCACCATGCAAAGGCTCGGACACGAGCAAGAGGACACGCGTCGGATTCTCACTGGACCGCTTCGGATTTCGGACACGTGGCACAATTTGACCGAGGGTGAGGTGGCCGAAGTCCACCTATGCGAAATTCCTCGGTTTTGGCAATTTTTCTCGATTTTCGCGCCAAAACTTCTAAAATCCATAACTTTGACATACAAGCTCCATTTTTGACGTTATTTATATGCACGCGTAGGTAAAATTACGCTCTACAACTTTCGTTTAGACTTCGTCGGCTAATTTTGACTTTAATTTTTATATTATTATTTTTAACAGACCGGGACAGGAAATCCGTTAAAAATTCATAACTTCTACATCCGACGTCCGTTTTCGTCTGTCTTTTTACCGTTGTGCTACTATTGACGAGACCTTCGATTCTTGTTTAGGTCGTGTCATCTAAAAATCACTCGATCTAAAATTCGAGTTTTTTAGCTGTCTACTGCTAAGCTGAAACTTCGAAAAATCATAACTTCCTCATACGAAGTCAGATTTGGGCGTTCTTTTTATACATACTCTCGGTTTAACGAACACTACGAGTTTCGTTTAGATCACTAAGGCTAAAAAGTAGTTTATCAAAAACTCACTTTTTACGACATTCAGCACCGTGTCGGTTTTGTCGTGAAACTTCGACAGATCATAACTTCTTCGTTATAACTCGGATTTCGGTATTCTTTATATATCCGTAATCCTTGTCACGACTACTACAACTTTCTTAATAGATATCGGCTTTATCTAATATTTATTTTCGACGCTCATTTTTATTCTTAATTAATTAACTCCTAGTAATTAAGCATAAACCACATAAAACACATAATATTCACATAATTCCTTTTCATTTCTTCAAAATGAGTTACAAAGGTTAACCTAGACTATCACATCAACATTAATGCCTAGGCTAGAAACACGAGCGTTACAATTCTCTCCCCCTTAGGATGATTCCGTCCCCGGAATCACACCTCAACAAACAACTGCGGGTAGCGACTCATCATGTCACTCTCCGTTTCCCAGGTGAGATTTGGCCCATTCGTATGTTTCCAGCGCACAAGCACTAAATCAACCATCTTGCATCGCAACTTCATAGTCTTACGGTCAACTATTGCCTCAGGTTCTTCGATCAACCTCTTGTTTTTATCCAACCTTAACTCAGAAATTGGAATTATGTCGGGTACATCTCCCGTGAACTTTCTCAAATAACACACATGAAAGGTGTTATGAATACCCTCCAGTTCTTCCGGTAATTCTAGCTTGTAAGCTTGATTCCCGATCCTCTGAAGAACTTTAAATGGTCCAATAAACCTTGGAATCAATTTTCCCCTTTTACCAAATCTTATAAGTGTTGGATTAGTGTCTAAGTCCATAACTATTTTGGTATGTACTTGACCCGATTGTAAGCATGGTCCGTTTGGGTTGCCTTCACACGGGTGACTAGACAGGATGACAGTTGAGGAGAGAGGTTGATTAGGGCATAAATATGATTTATTTATTATATTATATGATTAATATAATAATTTGGAATCATATTATTAATTAGTATTTAATCAGAAATTAATTAGGAATTAATTTCAGGATTAAAGGAATTAATTAAAAGTATAGGGGCTGTTTTGTAATTATTTGATAGTTGAGACTTTGTGCTATTGGATCACCTTTATTAAGGCTTGAACGAAAATCCTAGAAGGATCTAGGAGTTTTTCGTCCAAGGGCTTAAGGAAAGGAGTCAATGGACTTGCTTAGGCCCTAAGCTAAGGGATTAGGGTTTCCACCTTCAAACCCTAGCTAGCCTCAAGTATAAATAGCACCCTAAGGCACTAGAATTCGACCACTCCTTGGGAAAACCCTAATAGGGACGAATTTTGGAGCTTAGTACTTTTCCTCCTCTCTCTCATATTCATCCTCTCACCCAAAGTGTGTTTGTGAGCCATTAGAGGTACTACACTTGTGGTACTTGCTTTCAAGAGCTAAGGAAACTCAAGGAATTAGTTTTTATTACTATATAACAACAAAAGGTATGTATTCTTTTCTCCTATGTGAATTTCGAAATTACTAGGAGCATGCTAGGTTTCCTTATGTGTTCATAATGTTGTATAACTAATAGTGATAACATAGATCCAACTCTAGGGTTGCATGCACACATAGGATTGTTTGTATAAAACCCAACAGTGGTATCAGAGACATTGTTTTTTGTTTTCAATTAGATTCTATATAAAAGTATGAATTTGACATATTAGGGTTTATAGCCAATAAACCCTAAAGGCATGATTTTCGAAATTAGGGTTCATAAACCCTAAATTTCGAAATTTGGTTAGGGTTTCCCAAATCCTTTCCTTAGCCTCCAAGATTTCGAATTCTAGGGTTATCCAACCATAGGATTTAGAAATTGGCCTCCTCCCCAAGATTAGATCCTAATTTTTAGGGATTTGGATAATGTCATATCTTGTAATTATCTTTTAAGTGTTTAAATTTGGTAATTAAAGATTTTGAATTATCCCATCTCATAATTTTGAATTTTAGGGGATTTAAGGGATTAGGTTAAATTAAGTGTTTAATTTAATAGATATCCTCCAAGATTTAATAATTCAAATTAATTGTTTAGTTTTGGATAATTATTAAATCAAATTTTAATATTTAAGATTTAAAGGTTTTAATTTTTCAAAATTTTTTTAAACCTAATTGTTTTGAAAAGTTCAAAACTTGCCCTCAAGTTTTGGAATTTAAAAGTTGATTAAAAGTTTAATTTTGAAATGTTAAATTCTAAAACCCTCGTATTTTGAAAAGTTCAAATTACACCCTTATGGTTTTGTTAAGTTAATTAAAAGTTTAATTAAAAGAGAAAGTTAATAAAACCACCTAGTATTTTAAAAGTGTAAAAAATACACCCTATACTATATATATATGACATTAAAAGTCTAATATTATATATATCTATGAGTAAACAGTCAGTCTTACCGTTAGTAGGCCTCATTCACGAAGCTGGTCTATAAGGGGTGTTTAAGGAAATTGCCTATAAAATGGCGATTGAATGGGTATCCACTCTTACCCACCGCACTCTTGACTAATGGAGGGTCGTTAGCCGAACGGGTAGGATAGGACGAAACCTTCCATTATAAGTATAATGAAGTACAAAGTAACTACATGCTTTTACAAATTCCCAAATTCTAGTTACTTTAGGCAAAATGTGAAATTGTATGCTAATCCATGGAATTACACTTCGTACCCTTGTCAAACGTTAGTGGAGCGTGTGTGGTTAACCGGCACATTGATTAGGTGATAGTATCATTGAGTGCATCACGTAGATTCGTATGGTTATTCACACCTTGTTTGTGATCCTCGGTATCCCAGTCGCAAATTTGAAGGGCATAATCGAGATTAAACATGCCATTGAAAAGTTCAATGAATCTCAAAAGATCTAGGAGTTTCAATTCATTTAAAACTTAAACTTCATTTTTGTTTTTCATGGTGGGAATTGGTAAATCGTCATTTACCTACCTTCAAATATTCTGCAACTAGATTACGGCATCCCTCTTCTAGGTTGTAGAATGTTGTGTTGGATCCTAGCCTTGATGTTTCATTTGGGTGTTACATCAATGATTCTTATCAACTAACTTGAATTTTCTCCCGTTTTGTATATGTCTAAATCTTACAATGGTCTTCCCAAGTCCCTTGGAACAAGCTTTCCAAATAAAGATGACGTTCCACGATACGATCAAGGAAATGAGAGTCATGCTTCACTTCCTCCACCTCCTCCAGTTATTCTCCCTAACCCACAAGTTCAAAGGCTTGAAAAGTTCAATCTCACTCAAGCCCTATTGGCAAGTAAACACGAAGATGGGAAACCTGTGTGTGCACACGTCTTGGAGATAAAGTCACACATTGACAGGTCAAGGATGTTGGGTGTCGAGATTTCAGGTGAGTTGGCTGTTGACTGGGTTCTTCAGTCGCTTCCTGAATCATATAGTGAGTTCGTTAGAGAGTACTATATGATGAACCATGACGTGACCCTCATTGATTTGACCTATTTGCTTATAGCTGCTGAATCAGCAATGATTTGGCGTGCTGATCAAGCAAATTTTCCTGGTGAATCAAACTCCCAAACTTCAATGGACATTGAAAATGGTGACATTGGAAATCCAGAAAAGGTAAATTCTGAGATAGTTCCTTGTGCCATTCCAAAAGAGTCCATTTGCTTCTATTGCCAAGAGAAGGGGCATTGGAGACGAAGCTGCCCTATTTACCTGAGAGATCTGAGAGATGGGAGAGTCAAGATGTATGGCTCTACTTCAGGTAAAATCTATTAACTAACTCTATAAGTTCCTATTCTTTGATTCTTAATACATGATGTGATAAGATTACATTTTGATGTTTTTGCAGGATCGAAGAAAAGAGAGGAAGCTTAAGGAAGAAGCGTGTTGAATCTGATCATGAAGAAATGGATTTCGATCGCATGGACTCGAGGATCAGATTTTTGAGCTGCTACTCTAGAGTTAGGATAGATTGATAAGAAATATGTAATAGCATAGTTTTTTAGTTGAATTGCATTGTAAGGACAAATTTTTCCGCAATAAAATAAATTTTGATTTTGTCTTATTTATTTATCCTTGCAATGATGTGTATGAAAAATTGATGTTTGATTGTTTCTATTGTTAGAAATAATGGATTTGATTCTTAATTATGTTATTTGTGGAAATGTCGAGAATTTGCCAAATAAGGGAAGATTCTCATCGCCCAAGTTTCAGTTGGACAGAAACTTGGAGTCATGCAACTTGGTTGCGTGATGAATGAGAAACTTCATATTTGGAAATTAGACTAATTCTTTGACAAAGTGTCAAGAGAAGGACTAGGAGATCGAGTACACTAGGTTGTGCGTTGATCAAGTCCACCACAAGAGTGATAAAGATATTCGTCATGATTTACTAAAGTTTAGTAAATATGGTTATACTTATAAGATTAAGTATAATTTTGAGTTGATTGAAAGAGTTTCAATCAATAGCAGAACGAATAAGAAGAATCAAGTAGGCAGAAAGATAAAAGTTTCTCTATTCTAAGAAGAAGGGAGAGTACCTTTTATTGTGTTTTATGATAAGTCTTAATGATTAAGAACCATATCTCAATTGATCCTCCAAGTGAGTGTTAGTGCATTTGTATATCTAAGAAGAGGAATCGAGAATTGTAGAAATGGTTAAAATCAAGAAGTCAATCATACTTCGTTCCAATATCAAGTCTTAGAGTTATATTCCAAGATTGTGAATTGAGTGACAAGTCTTAAGTAGGTTTATAACACTCGTCAAATGTGGAGTTTGGAAAAGGTTTTCTTATTCTTGCACATTTGAAATTGGTAAGTTGTGCTGTCTTGGATAAGACAAAGACCAACTAGGACCAATTATGTGAAGTGTTTTGTCTTGATAAGAACTACACTAACTCTTGAATATTTGTTTTGTCTAGGAAAGGTTCCTGACAAGAGAATCATATATGTCAAGAGGTCAGTGGGAGTCTCAATTGTCTTGAAAAGTTTCAAGAACAAATCAAGAATAAACCGATAGTTAATCACTAGCACACGACTTGAGGTTGGCGACCTATCGTGTTGACATAATTTTGTTTCTGCGCCATTCCAGATGAAGTCAACTATGTAATATGAGTTCTATGAATTGATTGCATAAAGGCAAGGCACCCTAATCAATGGAAAGTACATTGATAGGAAAGGGTGAACTACTCAACGACCTGGAAGCAATGGTGGGCATTCATGCTACCATGAGGCAGGAAATCGAGATTGAACAAGTTCAGTCCATATGAGTTAGATTTGTCACGAACATTGTCTTACGATTATTTTTATGACAAATTTAAATGGATAGGAACACATACACTTTAAAATCTAAGTGTCATAAGGTATCCCTCCTTCATGAAAATGATTGTGAGGAAATGCTTTCACTAAGAGAGATTTTAAGAAGATAGCAATTGTGATAATTGTAGTCTCAAATTCGATTATGATTACGACATCCCTCTTCATAGTTCGAATTGTGAGATTTGGCAATTAGTCTGAACATCTGGGACTTAGTAACATAAATTCTGAATTGTTTAGACACACATGTGAGCTATCTAAGGAAAGGTGTATGAGCTTAAAAAGCTTAGATAAAGGCTTATCAAAGCATTAGGTATTAGAAATATGAACTTAAGGAATTCAATAAGCATTGTTTTCTAGAAGTTCAAGTGTTTTCTGAATACATGTCAAAACTAGTGGGAGCATAAGTGTTATGCTTGTATGGAAATAATCATTGTGTTAGTGGGAGCATGATTATTATTTCAAGTATTGCGAGTTAGCAATATTAATTATAGAAAACAAAGATTAACTTTGCAAAGTTGTAGGGGTTGAAAAGTTGTTTTGCTATAATTAAGGGAGAGAATATTATACTTCGTTTCAAAATCTAAAAGCTTAGATCAAGAAATGTTAATAAAATTTAGTCAAGGATACATAGCACATTCTCAAAATTCGATTATGATTACGGCATCCCTCTTCATAGTTCGAATTGTGAGAACATGGCTAACAAAATATTATGGCAAAAGACTGATAAAGTATCATGTCTTTATGTGAGACATTATGCATCGTGTCCAATACGCTTCGGGTATAGGATCGATTGCATATGCTGTAATATTTGACCATTCTAAAATTTTCCAAATGCCTAGGGCATTAAGAGGGAAAAAGGGACTAGAATCGGTTTTGACTAAAATAATTAAACAACTATCAAAGGACGATCTGAGGTTCACTGAGGATTTGTCGCTTGTGAGTAGTTGGAAGTATAGTACTGGATGGACTATATTGACATTATTATGAATAGATAAGATTCTATTAAGAATGTGTTGTCATATGGCAAATATGGAAATGTTTCCATTAATGAGAGTTGGATATTAAGAAATATGTCTAGATTAGAAACTTTTATGCAAGAAGGATGTTCAAAGGAATGTACTTTGAATGTGAGACTTCACGTCTATGGAATTGTCTTGTAACAATTTCCGATAGAATACCTTGTAATTTCATTAGTCGGGTCTTGGTGACTTTTGTGCTATGACATTACGAAAGAATCATTGCATAAAATGTTAGAATCTGACATATTCTAAAAGTGGCAAGAATTTGGTATTCTTATACTAATAATAAGGATTGGGGATTGTGAAATGAGTTTCATTGGAAAAGTTTTTCAATTGATCTATTTCACAAAGTATGGACCATAGGAAACCAAAGTGTGCATGCTTGGAGCATGGGACAATTGTGGTTATAATTCGAGTAATAAGTTGATTTTCTGAAACAGTAAGCAATGAATAATGAGTAATCAATATGGTGTTTAAATAAAAGTGTTTTTATTTACGCTCAAAAGTTTTGGGGCCATATAGGATTAATATTATTATTGCGTTTCACTTTGCATGTTTTGACTTCCAGAATAACTGGGTTATTCGAACCTCCACAGTCGGTCATACGTTGGAAGTAGTTATGAAGGAAGACTGTCATGAATCTGTCTGCAGATTGTCTAAAGTGTTTAGACATAGCACAAGTTTGCTGCAGAGTTCATGAGTGCTTTGCTAAGATTAAAGTATTGGATTAAACCCACGCTCACTTGAATCACTTCATGGATTTATCACGGGTGATTAGTGAGACGATAACATTGTATATTCTTGAAACCGAGATGTGTGAGTTGTTATTTGCTGGTCGGTTGCACATTGATGATAAGTAAACGCACAAGTAACTTGGTGTTATAAAACTTATTGTTGTGTGTGATTCGATTAGTAGGTGCAAGCAAGCATTTGAGTCAAAGTTTATCCATTCCTTTTACCCAAAGTGGGATAAAAGCGATATCTGTGGGCCCCTCGATGATTTAGTGATGACACCTAAGCGCTTGGCCAAGCCGGGACTAAGTTGATGTGTTCAATTGTAGTCTGTTGTCAATCGTCATGAATCAGAAGTCGGGAAACAATACATAGACAGAGAGAATGATTTAAATCCATGTCTCGTGTCTATACGATATCTTGAGAATGGAGGAATATACGATCCCTTATCTAAAGGACAAGTTACTGATCAGAGTTGACAACGGCTTTTGAAAGCTACGATTGTTGATCAGGTTCTGAAGTCATACGCAGAATAGTTATTAGACTTATCCAAGTGGGAGACTGTTGGATTAGTGTCTAAGTCCATAACTATTTTGGTATGTACTTGACCCGATTGTGAGCATGGTCCTTTTGGGTTGCCTTCACACGGGTGACTAGACAGGATGACAGTTGAGGAGAGAGGTTGATTAGGGCATAAATATGATTTATTTATTATATTATATGATTAATATAATAATTTGGAATCATATTATTAATTAGTATTTAATCATAAATTAATTAGGAATTAATTTCGGGATTAAAGGAATTAATTAAAAGTACAGGGGCTGTTTTGTAATTATTTGATAGTTGAGACTTTGGGCTATTGGATCACCTTTATTAATTCTTGAACGAAAATCCTAGAAGGATCTAGGAGTTTTCGTCCAAGGGCTTAAGGAAAGGAGTCCATGGACTTGCTTAGGCCCTAAGCTAAGGGATTAGGGTTTCCACCTTCAAACCCTAGCTAGCCTCAAGTATAAATAGCACCCTAAGGCACTAGAATTCGACCACTCCTTGGGAAAACCCTACTAGGGACGAATTTTGGAGCTTAGTACTTTTCCTCCTCTCTCTCATATTCATCCTCTCACCCAAAGTGTGTTTGTGAGCCATTAGAGGTACTACACTTGTGGTACTTGCTTTCAAGAGCTAAGGAAACTCAAGGAATTAGTTGTTATTACCATATAACAACAAAAGGTATGTATTCTTTTCTCCTATGTGAATTTCGAAATTACTAGGAGTATGCTAGGTTTCCTTATGTGTTCATAATGTTGTATAACTAATAGTGATAACATAGATCCAACTCTAGGGTTGCATGCACACATAGGATTGTTTGTATAAAACCCAACAATAAGTCCCTTCCACGGCGAGACTTTAAGTAAAACCGAATCTCCAACTTTGAATGATATCGGTTGTCTTTTCTTGTCAGCATAGCTCTTTTGACGATCTTGAGCAGCTAACATCCTTTCCCTTATCACTTTCAACTTTTCAGCAGTCTGATGGACTATTTCAGGTCCCATAAAATGCTTTTCCCCAGCTTCCAGCCAACATGACGGCGTTCGACACTTTTCCCCATACAAAGCGTGATAAGGTGCCATCTTGATGCTTGAGTGGAAACTATTATTATAGGAAAATTCTACTAGAGGTAAGTGTTCATCCTAGTTACCTTGGAATTCTAGGGTACATGCTCTCAGCATATCCTCCAATGTTTGAATTGTTCGTTCGCTTTGACCATCAGTTTGAGGATGGTAAGCTGTACTCAAACACAACTTGGTACCCAATTCCTCTTGTAGACTCCTCCAAAACGTTGAGGTAAAACGGCTGTCACGATCGGATACAATCGTTAACAGAACACCGTGAAGCCTCACAATTTCCTTCACATAAAAATTCGCAAGTTTATCTGTAACGCCCCGTTCTAATAGTATTAATTTATGGATTTCCGAGATCAAGAGTAAGGGCGTTTCGGTCTTTTGTGGGCAATGGGTTTCATTCGAGAAGGTTTCGGACCGGGGTGTGTTGCTAGAAGCGTAGGGCTTCTCGCCACCTTTGCGTGGATATAAAGTTCGTCAGGAACGGATTTAGAATAAAGGAGTTATGACATTTTAAAGAAAGTGACATTTATGGCCCTTAATGGAAAATTTTGTCGAGGTAGGCCATGCATACAATTGGGACACGCGTGGGTACGCCCAGCGTAATAGAGTAAATGATCGCGGGTGCAGGGACGCGTACGCCCAGCGTACGCTCAGAGTCATTAAACCCTAATTTTAGGGCTAGCCACTATATAAAGAACATAAAGGATCAACCCCAGCCTCCTTATCTGTTCCCTTATCCTCAGAAAAACCCTAGGTAGCCGTTCCTCCTCCATTGTTGAGTGTGTTTGGCTTTGTGGAGCTTAGTTTGGCAAAGAAAAGCTTAGAGGAAGAAATAAGAGGTTGGCAAAGAAGGAACCTTGGTGGCTGGAGCTTGTAGATCTGAGATAGCACCACCTTTTGCAACTATTTAAAGGTATAAAGCTTCTTGCTTGACATCTATTTTGTGTAGATCTAAGTGTTGTGAATTTTTGACACCATTCTTGTCCCAAAAATCCCCAATATGATGCATGATGTGTTTTGGTTAAGATAAGTTGTCCTTTCAGACCATAGGAGAGGTCTTGAGTGAGAAAAATAAGGTCCCAATGGCTTTGGTTGTCCCATGTGTGAAGTTGGAAGGTCTTAATGGGTTAAGACCTTGAGTTAAGAGCTTTATGGACGTCAAACGGGATAAAGTTTGAGACTTTATGAGTCCTAGGCCCTTTTTGTCACTAGATCTGGCATATGGGCTTAAGTGCTTAAGTCATTAAGCACATGGAAGGATTTTTTGGTACAGACGTGCGTACGCCCAGCGTACGCCCTCTGTTCGGTTTTCGAATTTGGGCCGTGAAGTATTGGGCTGTTTATGGGCTAGCTGGGCTTGGGCCGTGACTGAACAGTATAGATGGAGTAATTTGGGCCCAATAATTATTATGGACCTTGGATCTAGGCCCGATTAGAAAGATGAGCCCAATTTAGTAAATTGGGCCAATATTGGGCTTTGCATAAGGACTTGATTTTGGGACTTGGCTCAATAAAAGGAAAATGGATTTAAGGAGTGGTGTGGGCACTTGGCCTAGAAAGTCATGCTGGATTCTAACTTGGTGATTATCATGTGATAGTTGGGAGTTCCGGTGAGTCAGCGGTCAGAGATTTGCAGGATTTCGGCAGTTGCAAGGTGAGTTATCCTCACTATACCAAGGGTCTAAGGCACCAAGGCCGGCCCTTTGAATTGTTATTTGAGTAATTGCTGTTGTGATATGTTAGTTTGGTATTCTGCTAGAATGGATGATTATATGCTAGTATGGCTGGTTAGATCGACATCCTGGTAGTCTGGATGTGGCTATGCTTAGTGACCTGTAGTTAGTCGGACTGTCTGTATGCTGGTAGGAGATTACCTGTGTTATGTGCGCATATTTGAGCAGTTGTAGAGGGTATTCCATCCCGGTAGGATGATAGGGCCCTAGTATGTAGTTTATGTGGACTATTATGTGATTATCTGGTAAGTGCACATGTTGTTAGTATGTTGGCATTCCAACCCGATGGTTGAGGGCCAGGAGTATTCCATCTCGGTAGGATGATTAGACTCGTAGTAGGTTGGCATTCCAACCCGATGGTTGAGGGCCTGAGGTATTCCATCTTGAGGGATGATTGGACCAATAGTAGTGATTGTTGTATGTGTAGGAGTATGGGCATTCCAACCCGATGGTTGTGGGCCGAGAGTATGTCATCCTGGTAGGATGATTGGACTCGTGGTATGTTGGTATTCCAACCCGACGGTTGAGGGCCAGGGGTATTCCAACCTGATGGTTGACCGGGCCCATTGTATGCTGTTTATTGCTGTATGTGTATGGTTATGTGTGTATGAGTATTTTGGGGGAACTCACTAAGCTTTCGAGCTTACGGTTTCAGTTTATTGTTTCAAGTACATCAGGTGATCGTGGCAAGGCAAAGGCGTGATCGTACCGCTCCTCATATTTCATGATTTTATGATTGGGTTCTAGGGATACTCTGATGTTTGAAACTGTTTTGAAAACAAGTTGTATTAACTTAATGGTTTTTGAATGGGTTAAAATGTTTTAAATTGGCTTAAATTTTATGGATGTTACATTATCCATAGACCATTTCTCGTTGGCGGCTATGAAATGCGCACTCTTAGTGAAGCGATCAACGACCACCCAAATCATGTCGTGACCGTTCCTTGTTCTGGGCAGTTTAGTCACAAAATCCACGGTAATGTCCTCCCATTTACCCATGGGTACAGGTAAAGGTTCTAAACTCCCATACGGTTTCTGATGTTGTGCCTTAACCCTAGCACATGTTACACACTCGGCCACATACTTAGCAACATCAAGCTTCATCGTCGGCCACCAGTAATAGGGTTTTAGATCCCTATACATTTTTGTACTGCCGGGATGAATCGAGTACATGGTTTTGTGAGCTTCTTCCATCAGAAGACCTCTTACTCCTCCCGTCTTAGGTACCCAAATCCTATCTTTGAATACCTTCAATCCTTGACCGTTTGTATCAAACACCAACGTTTTTCCCAAACGTTCCTCCTTCCGGTCATTATTCTCCAAAGCTTCATCTTGAGCTTTCTTTATACTTTCCACAATTGTCGAGACAACTTCAATTCTCAGCGCTCTTGGCCTCTTCTTTTCAAGATTTACCTTCCGACTGAGAGCATCAGCAACAACATTTGCTTTATCAGGGTGGTAAAGTATCTCACAGTCGTAGTCCTTGAGTAGTTCTAGCCAGCGCCGTTGCCTCATGTTCAATTCCTTCTGATTAAAGAGATATTGAAGACTCTTATGATCAGTGAAAAGTTTACATTTAGTACCATAAAGATAGTGCATCCATATCTTTAAGGCGAATACTACCGCTGCCAACTCCAGATCATGAGTGGGGTAGTTCTTTTCATGCTCTTTTAATTGCCTCGATGCATACGCTATCACTTTATCCCTTTGGGTCAGTACACATCCTAACCCAACTCCAGAGGCATCACTATAAACTGTGTCAACTCCTTCAGGTAACAAAAGAATCGGTGCTTCACACAGTCTCTTCTTTAACTTTTCAAAGGCTTCCTTATGCTTTTCATTCCAAGCATAAGTAGCTCCTTTGTGGGTCAAAGTTGTTAATGGAGTAGCGATCGAAGAAAAGCCTTGGATAAATCGGCCATAATATCCGGCTAATCCTAAAAAGCTTCGAATCTCCGTAGGACTTTTTGGTTGTTCCCACTTCATCATAGCTTCAATCTTTGCTGGGTCAACCATTATTCCTTCTTGGTTAACCACATGACCTAAAAATTGGACTTCTTGAATCCAAAATTCACATTTGGAGAACTTTGCATACAGCTTCTCCTTTTTCAAAACTTCTAGCACTTCACACAGATGCTTGTCATGCTCCTGCTTGCTTTTCGAATAGATCAAGATATCATCTATGAATACTATCACGGATTTATCAAGGTATGGTTTACAAACCCTGTTCATCAAATCCATGAAAGCTGCTGGGGCATTGGTTAGTCTGAACGACATAACCAAAAATTCATAGTGTCCATATCTTGTTCTGAATGCAGTCTTTTCGATATCGTGCTCTCTCACCTTTAGTTGATGGTATCCTGACCTAAGATCGATCTTCGAGAAATAGCTCGAACCTTGCAACTGATCAAACAGGTCATCGATCCTCGGCAACGGATACTTGTTCTTTATGGTCGCTTTATTCAGATCTTTGTAATCGATGCACATTCTCATGCTCCCGTCTTTCTTCTTTATAAATAACACAGGGGCTCCCCAGGGTGATGAACTAGGTCGAATGAAACCTTTGTCCAATAACTCCTGAAGTTGTTTCATAAGTTCTTTCATCTCGGTTGGTGCTAATCGATACGGTGCTTTTGCTATCGGCGTCGTTCCTGGTAACAAGTCGATACGAAACCCCACTTGTCGACCAGGGGCAATCCAGGAAGATCTTCGGGAAAGACTTCCGGATAATCACACACCACCAGAATATTCTGCACCTCCTTCTTTTCCTTCTTAGCATCGATCATGAACGCTAGATATGATGTACACCCCTTGGCCAAACACTTTCTGGCTTTCATTAGGGAAATGATTCCAGAATTTACTCTGCGTTTGTCTCCATACACCATAAACGACTCTTTCCCTGGCGGGTTTACTTTTACTATCTTCTTCTTACACAATATTTCGGCATCATTGGCGCTAAGCCAATCAATTCCTAAAACTATGTCGAAACCATTTAACTCGATAGGCAATAATTCCTCGTGGAACTTATTCCCATTCAAGTCAATGAGGATATTTTTCATACGATGGCTAACAGGTACAAACTTACCCCTAGCAATTTCGACTAATAAAGCATTAACTAGTCTATCAACAGGCAAAGCTAGTTTTCTACCAAATTCATGCGAAATAAAGGAGTAATTGGCTCCAGAATCAAACAAAATTTGGGCAGGCAATTCGTTTACGAGAAAGGTATCTGAAGCGACATCGGCTTCTTCTTTCGCAGCTTCAAGTGTCATCTAAAAGGCTCTCGCCTTCGGCTTTGGTGGCAGATTGGGTTTTGCTGCGTCTTTCTTCTTCGGGCAATCCCTCAAAATATGCCCTTCTTCATGGCACCCATGACATACGTTATTAGTGAAGGTGCATTCATTGGCATAATTCCCTGGCTTTCCACACTTGTAACAAGTGATTCCCACGCTACATTTCCCAGCATGTTTCTTCTGGCACTTGTCACACCACTTGGCTTCGGCTCCTCCTCCGAATTTTCTCGAACCAGACTTCGAGAATTTGTTCTTTTTATTGGAACCTGAAGTTCCTTCAGACTTTCTCTTTTCACCAACTTCAACCTTGTTGGCGGCTCTCCCTTTAATCATATCTTCAACAGACTTGGCAGCCCAGATAGCTGCCTCCAAAGTAAGTGCCTGACGTACTGGCACCGCATATTCCCATGGAAGTCCCTTTGCGTACCTGTCAATTTTTGCCAGCTCATCTGGGACAATACACAAAGCAAACTCCATTTTTTCTGTGAAGTTATTCGTATATTCGTCAACGGTCATACTCCCCTTCTTCAACGTTAGAAATTGGTTTTCTAACTCAAGTACGTTTTGGGCCGAGCAGTACTTGCGCTTAAATTGCACCAAGAACTCTGCCCAAGTCAGTTGTAGTGGCTCATTAGGGCATTGGGTTTTCCCCAAAGTGTTCCACCAACGAGCAGCACTACCCCTGAACTGACGTACTGCAAAAGTGGTTTGTAACGTGCCTTGGCAATCACAAGTCATGAAAGCCAATTGCATTTCCGAGATCCAGTCCATTACTCCGACGGGATCTTCTTTTCCAGTGAAGGTCGATGGTTTGCAAGTCATAAAGTCCTTATACTTGCACCCATTTCTCTCCACTCTATTATCGTGGTTATTTCTCCCAACCACGAGCGGTTCACTATGACCAACCGATCTACTGTTGTTCCCTTCTTCAAATCGATTGTCATTTAATTCACGTTGTTCAACAGGAACTGAAGGTTCATCCCTGTTGTTCAGCAACATTTGCCTCAACTCCTCCCTTTGTTCAGCCAACATGATCTAAATCATAGTTCGTACTCCATCCATGGTGATGGGTTCTGGTGCAGCTCCTACTATAGGCACCTGTTCCACCACTTCGGGTTGAGGTTGTTGGTTTCTGTTTGCATTTCCCGCTCCACTTCGAGTTTCTGCCATTACAATCTATATACCGAATAAGGCGAATTTAGGTCTCTATCCTTGATAGATATTTCAATTCCCTTATCACTCCTAAACGTTTACATGTTAGTTCTAATCTCGTAATCATACGCTTAGAATCCTACACATATAAGGTTTCCATATCCGGTCGGCAACAGACCGTTGATCCGAACAAATAATGGCATTTATGGCAACATATAGAATTTAGCACATAAAGGCATTTTAGGCACCTTTCCTAAAATAAACTAGTGCTCGTGTCTAAAATATGGTAGACACTCACCTCACAATCATCACTTAGCATTCTAAGTTTAAGTCTAGAAATCCTACAATTTCTTAGTTCGCTTAAACTAATGCTCTGATACCAACTGTGACATCCCCTAATTTCTCGGCCAGAAAAGACCGATTTAATTTATGCTTTTTAAAATAAAATCAGAGAAATCTTTTCAAAAGATGTTGCGGAATTGGTCCCCAAAACAAAACATGATAAAAGTTTATCAAAACCTTTCTTTAAGAAATGTATAGTTTCATTTCATATCAAAACCTCGGGATGTCATGTTCCGATACAGATCAAAAGCATAAACAAGACATTATAAGCCTTTCAACAGTTATTTACAACTACTGGCCTATAATCCAAAAATCTCTCATCATCCTCCGACTATGCTCGGGGTCCACTACCTGTAACATAAAAAGGTGAGTGGGTCAGACTTGGGAGCCTGGTGAGCATATAGGGTTTTCTGTAAGTCCCCAAAATGCTTGTGTATCAATCAGATCTGTTTGATGGTGTGGAATCCCAATCAAACGGATGATGTCAGATCAAATAGAATAGAAGGAGAAGAAGAAGATGATGAATCTTGAACGTATTGATGATATGATTGAAGTTCCTTACACAAGATTCACTTTCTCTCTCTAAAACACACCTTATAATACACACACATCAGCTCATCTCTCTCTCTCTCTCTCTCTCTCTCTCTCTCTCTCTCTCTGTGTTATCGTCCCTCTTCACACCCCTCACCCTATATATATACATGAGAAACATGGGCCGTAAATGGGTTTACGGCCGTAAACACCCACCTGGCCGTAAACCTGACTGTAAACTCATAAAATATTACAGAAAAATACAATTGCCCAGAAAAGCAAAGTATAAACCATAATTTTGACCCAACAATCTCCCCCTTGGTTTATAGCTTTCTTTTCTTAATTGACCCAACAAGCTCCCCCTAAAAAGTAGCTGGCTTTTCTTGTTAATCTTCATTGGGAACTTTGGCTTTAGCTTTAATCTTTGATATCTTCATGACTTCAAGATGAACATATGAATCTTAGATGAATGACTTCATCTTGAGCAGTTGGACTTTTCTTCAGAATTTGGCTTTGAACGCACGTCGGGTGAGGAGGCTTCTTGAAAATTTCGCTTTCAGCTTGAGAATCTTCAGAGAGACTATCAGAGAGAACTAATCTTCTGGATCACTTCAGCAGGTACAAAGATAGCAGCAAATTGATTGAGGGGGCTTCAATGCAATATGTCACATAATCTTCAATTACAGCTTGACCTGGCTTCTGGGGTTGAAAGATTGAATGTCGAAAGAATAATCTTCATTTCTTGCTCCTTCGAATGAGAATTCTTCGATGATCACGAATGAAGCCTTGGCTTAGAAATCTTCGACACAAACTCCATGAGTTTCATCTTCACCTGAATTCACTTTTCAAGACAAAACAAAACTAAAAGAAAATTTAGCACACAATATTTTTGGGTTTTTCATATTTTCTGAAAAAAAATAAAATAGAAAGAAAAATATTTTTGGATTTTTGATTTTCTTGAACAAGAAATAAAACAGAATATAACACTATTTTTTTTTTATTTTGAATTTTTTTTAATTCTCCCCCTAAATTTGTGCATAGAGGAAAACTATGAACAAATTTAACAAAAACAAAAGTATTTGGGATCAAAGTTGTCAAGCAATCTAATATCGTTTATCAGCACACGCCTGCATGTCTAGATCTGGTCAATCACCGGTATTGTGGTCCACTTAAACACAAAGGATGTTGACAATTCGTACATATTATAGGTGACAAGTCATTGTGATATATATTCCTAAATGGACATTTAACTGACGACGACCAAGGATATTGTTGTCCACTTAAATTAAGCAGCAAGATCTACAGACAACCTATTAAATGGTTCAATTTTAGATGTACTAGAACATGTTTCCCACTTCCTGATATACCCCGGTAATCAAGAACTTCCAAAGAACTCCTTACTTTAGGTGAGTATTCAATCATTAAGAAAGAATTCAGATATAGAAGTGCATATGTTGTATCCCAGGTCGGATGTCTTCCAATCACACAGAGGGGACAACATATGACTAACAGAGATAGAGGGATTGAGAGGTAGAATGTTGCATATGCTGTGTCCCAGGTCAGATCTTCCGATCACGCAGAGGGGACAACATATGGCTAACAGATAGAAAGAATTTCATAGATAAGGAGGTGCGTAGAATTAGAGTTTCATATGTTGCAATCCAGGTCGGATATGTTCCAATCAAGCAAAGGAAGCAACATATGACTGACAGATAGAAAGCAAGAAAATAATTTCCTATATACCTACTTTATCAGAATCCCCCAGTTGCCCTATCAATACCGGAATTAAGGACATAAGTCCATACATCAAGGAAATGTTGAGCCACATTTCTAGATAATTAACTTTTAGTGTATCTCGCAGGTTCCCATGTTTATCTCACTGCTCAATCTACCCGAGCGTCGTATGGTCAGTCCAAATGAAACTATCTAAGTCTATATTTTCTAGTCCTTTCATGGTCAATCAATGTCTAGTCCATTTGAATCCTTTGTGCCTACCAGCACATTGAATACAGAGTCTAGACAATTCGGCTTTAGTGCATTACACGAATTGCATATTGCCCTTTAGCACTAGACTTCATATCACTTCCCAAAACAATACCTACTAAAGATAGACATATACAAAAATTAAAGGAAATGTCTTTAAAACGAATCAGAGTAAGATAAACTCGGGAGTATAGAGAAGAAAACGCAAACCGTAATTCAGCGATTGAATTTGCATCCAGAAGGTCTGAGAACAGCACGCATAATCTCATAACAGATCTGAAAATTCTTCATGTCATTAAGCACTAACCCCATTTGTGATCTCTTTCTTTCCTCCTTTCCCGCAAAAGGACACATACTCTCAAACAAAGGTCTAAATGTTGTACAGTTGAGAGATGTCCCCTATCATGTGCCTGGAACAACCATTACCAACAAACCGAAGTCTGATGATATGCCTCCATAGCTGCTCCGACACAGAGCGGGATTAGTTAGTCTTTGGAACGCAGTCCATTTTGAAACTGGGTCGACCTTTGTCATCTTTGCAAGGAACATTCTCCCACGACATGTCCTATTTATCACAAACAGAAGATGTATAAATATTAGAGTCATTAGGTGATTTGGGAGATTGAACCTTTGGAACCCATTTGTAGTTGGGTTTGACCCATTTCTTTTTCGATCCGATGGGTGCCTCGGCACTTGATTTTGAACTCGAAGTCGGCTTCCGAGATGATTTTGACCTAACCGGTCTTGGCTTCACATGAGCATCTCTTGGATTGGACTTCTTGACTGGCAATCCCTTCTTGTTCTTGGAAGTTGGATTCTTGGCCTTCTGCGTGTTCCAGTCACCATGGTCTGAACGTGACCTTGAGGGGTTTCTTTTGAAGTATCTCCATCTTGGCGCGTTCTGCCAGCCTTGTGCATAGTAGGGAACGTATGCGCGATTAGGACAATTTTTGGCAATGTGTCCAGGTGTTCCACAGTGAAAACATGTCTTTTTCTTCACTGTGAAGTTGTTTCTTCCTGTCCCTGGTGGCATATCTTTGCCTTGTCTCTTATTGTTCCCACAAGCACAATTACAACATGCACTCTGTTTCACTTGAATTGGTGGCCTGTATTTCTCAACAGCAAGTTGATCAGAAGCAGCTGAGTTCGAAGCAACAGATTCAGAGTTCAAGGAGATGTTGGTTTGTTCAATGGTGTTCTCCTTGTTCTCATCCTCTGCTACTTTACCTGCACATGAAGTAGATGTGCTAGAAACAGGAACATCAATATTTTCAAACAAATCATCAAATATGTCAAAAAAAACTTAACTCAACATGAACCGGAGCAGAAGCATCACAAGATGTATCATTGATTCTAACATCGGAAACAAAAGATTTTTCATTGGAAACAAAAACATCAGGTTCAGACTCAGTTTTGTTATCAGAAATAGATCCTTCAACTTTGTGCTTTGACTGATCTAAGGATTGATCTGCAGGGGAAGTAGAAACGTTAATACTTTCAACATTAATAAATCCTCCTGAAACAAAACCAGATGGCTTGCCATAAACCATGAATGGTTCGTTGGCAATCTCCTCTTTAGACAAAGGTTGATACTGATATGTATGATTAAAAGGAGGAGGTACATTATCGTATCCTAAACCCTTTTGCTGGTTTCGTTTGAACTGCAGGCAATGGTCAATCATGTTGGCAACTACCTCGCTTGATACATCAAACCTTTTAAAATCAAAATTTGCAGTTTCAAATTGTCCTTTTAATGTATCAAGCTCATCAATTAAGTCATCATTCTGTCTCTTGATATAATCATAATTTTCACATTTGTTACTGTAGTCTTCCTGAAGTCTCCTAAAGTCCTTTATTTTTGTTTCTAACTGGGCCTTTAGGGGTTTCTGTCCTTTTCTAAGTTGATAGCCCTCATATCTCAGGTCCTCAACTTCTCTTTTTAATAAATCAATTTGTTCCCGTAGAAATTTAATCGTAGTTTCACAAGCTGGAGTACATGAAACTTCATTTACCTGAATGGATTCAGAACTCATCATTTTTTTTTTAAAATTCTTTGACTAAAAACTCAAAAGTCAACCTTAAAAGTCCAATTTAAAAAGTCACACTTAAAAGTCATACCGAAAATCTAAATTTGAAAATTTGAAGGTTGAACGAGAAAGTCAAAGTTTAAAGTCAAAGGTCAAACTTGAAAGTCAAACCCTTTGACTACAAACCTCAAAAGTCAACCTTAAAAGTGAAATTTAAAAAGTCAAACTTAAAAGTCAACCCGAAAAGCTAAATTTGAAAATTTAAAAGTTAAATGAGAAAGTCAAAGTTTAAAGTCAAAGGTCAAATTTTAAAAGTCAAAGTCAAAATTTTAAGTAAAAAGTCAAAAATAAAAGTCAAAATTTAAAAACTAAAATTTTTGGTTGAAAATGGAATTTTAAAATAAAAGATTTTGAATTTTGGGCTAAAAATGACAAAGTTGCGAAACTGGGTTCAAAAAGGAGTGTTTTTGAATAAAAATTGCGCAGGAAAGGAACAAAGGCGATGCTAGAGGAGTTGTTTAAGGCGTTGAAGAGAGGAACCAGGATACCCGGGTTCGATCCCCGGCACCCTCAAAACGTTTCCTAATTTTTTTAGATGTGCGGATGCTGTCTGCGAAGATCCGAGGACGTGGTGCGAGGCCAAGAACGAAGTTGCTGAGCCTTAAACTCCGAAGCAAGGCTGGCCGTGAACGCGAAGGCCGTAAACCTCGGACCGCAAACCGAGGGCCGTAATCTCGGACCGTAAACTCTGAGGCCGTAAACTCCGGGCCGTAAACTTCGGAAACCCTAGCTGCTGACCGTATACGCCGCCAACCCCTCGCTGGTTACGACCAAAAACAGCGTTTTCACCCTTTTTTTGCTCCAAAACTCGATCAAAAACTCGTTTTTATGAAAAACGCGAAGAACCAAACCCCCCCCCCCCCTAATGTTCAGAGATCTATCCAAAAACGCAGGAATCCTTCAAAAATAATATCAAATAAGCTCCAGATTTGACAAAATTGACTGATACAATCCAAGCTCTGATACCAATTGTAAGTCCCCAAAATGCTTGTATATAAATCAGACCCGTTTGATGGTGCGGAATCCCAATCAAACGGATGATGTCAGATCAAATAGAATAGAAGGAGAAGAAGAAGATGATGAATCTTGAATGTATTGATGATATGATTGAAGTTCCTTACACAAGATTCACTTTCTCTCTTTAAAACACACCTTAGAATACACACACATAAGCTCCTCTCTCTCTCTCTCTCTCTTTCTCTCTCTCTCTCTCTCTCTGTTATCGTCCCTCTTCACACCCCTCACCCTATATATATACATGAGAAACATGGGCCGTAAATGGGTTTACGGCTGTAAACACCCACCTGGCCGTAAACCTGACTGTAAACTCATAAAATATTACAGAAAAATACAATTGCCCAGAAAAGCAAAGTATAAACCATAATTTTGACCCAACATTTTCAACCCACAATAATAATAAACTTATTAAGTTCACCAATCAACAATAACCCTGATTACCTATTCCCGTTGTCCTCACTTTACGTCCCTAAACACCTATCACAAGGGACCTAACCTAAGGAATATCATCGGGATGGACACTACTGCTAAGGGGACTCCTCAGCCATACATGTCCTAAAGGCAACCATGAGGGGGATTGGAGTACGCCAATGAACATTTAGCTCATCAACACCTACAAGTTGTGAACTTGCTAGTGTACCACTAGACTGTCTAGAAAGGTCTGTGATCGTCATCTATACTCCGCTAGACGACTACAACAACAACAACAACAACAACATCGAGGCCTCTCATCATTTTAACACCCATCGACTATTTCGTCTACCCATGTTCTACCCAACATATTTGTAGATAAAATACATATACAGTTTAAAACTTGTATAAAACATCTATTCAACAGTCACCTCAAATAAACAATTAATATATTTACACATAGCACGTATTTTAAGGTAAATACTTCGTATCTATGTGTAAAGTGAAAGTAACTACACACTCACTTGATTTGATGATAATCAGGCAGCAATTCGTTTCCTAAAACGTTCGTTTCTAATAAAACTGGGAGTTTTATTCAGAAACCGGGCTCTGCGAGGGTCGGGCTTAGAAAGCGAAAAGATAAATTTTCCGGGCTTCTCGGGCACTTCGTGGCATATTCCGGGGGTTATAATTGATATCGGGGCTTTGGGGGAAGTTAGAATGAAAGAAATATGGAAAGAGGGGCTAAAAGTGTCAAATTTTCAAATATTCCCCGGGAGGTCTCGCACCCTCCTATTTATAGGGGCGAGGCTGCTGATCCAATGGTTGAGAAGCTTCCAGGTGGCATCAGATGCGAGAGGAGGTCACATGGGCTGCGCATGTGAGGGCCTCGCTGGCAGCCTCTGATTGGACCGAAGTCCGGGTCCGAGGAGGGGGGCTCGTGGCACCATGCGAAGGCTCGGACACGAGGAAGAGGACACGCGTCGGATTCTCACTGGACTGCTTCGGATGACTCAGCAGTTTCGGACACGTGTCACGATTTGACCGAGGGCGAGGTGGCCGAAGTCCACCTATGCGAAATTCCTCGGTTTTGGCAAATTTTCTCGATTTTCGCGCCGAAACTTCTAAAATCCATAACTTTCGCATACGAGCTCCGTTTTTGACGTTCTTTATATGCACGCGTAGGTAAAAATACGCTCTACAACTTTCGTTTAGACTTCGTCGGCTAATTTTGAGTTTAATTTTTATATTATTATTTTTAACAGACCGGGACAGGAAATCCGTTAAAAATTCATAACTTCTTCATCCGACGTCCGTTTTCGTCTGTCTTTTTACCGTTGTGCTACTATTGACGAGACCTTCGATTCTCGTTTAGTTCGTGTCAGCTAAAAATCACTCGATCTAAAATTCGAATTTTTTAGCTGTCTACTGATAAGGTGAAACTTCAAAAAATCACAACTTCCTCATACGAAGTCAGATTTGGGCGTTCTTTTTATACCTACTCTCGGTTTAATGAACAATACGAGTTTCGTTTAGATCACTAAGGCTAAAAAGTAGTTTATCAAAAACTCACTTTTTACGACATTCAGCACCGTGCCGGTTTTGTCGTGAAACTTCGACAGGTCATAACTTCTTCGTTATAACTCGGATTTCGGTATTCTTTATATATCCGTAATCCTTGTCACGACCACTACAACTTTCTTAGTAGATATCGGCTTTATCTAATATTTATTTTCGACGCTCATTTTTATTCTTAATTAATTAACTCCTAGTAATTAAGCATAAACCACATAAAACACATAATATTCACATAATTCCTTTTCATTTCTTAAAATAAAGTTACAAAGGTTAACCTAGACTATCACATCAACATTAATGCCTAGGCTAGAAACACGAGCATTACACAAAGTACATTCCTTTGAACATCCTTCTTGCATAAAAGTTTCTAATCTAGACATAGATTCTCGATATCCAACTCCCAAAATGGAAACATTTCCATATTTGTCATACGACAACTCATTATTAATAGAATCATATCTAATCATAATAATTTCAGTATGGTCCATTCGTTACTATACTTCCAACTGCCCACAAGTGACCAATCCTTGGCGAACCTTAGATTGTCCTTGACAATTGTTTAATTAATTTAGTCAAATCCGGTTCTAGTCCTTTTTCCCTCTTAATGCCCTAGGCATTTGGAAAATTTAGAATGTTCGAATATTAAAGCATATGCAATCGATCCTATACCCGAAGCGTATGGGACAAGATTCATAATGAAAACGTGATACTTTACCAGTTACTTGTTATAATATTGCCATATATAGAATTCGTTTAAGTTGAACCTTTTCAACATAACATCCATATATGTCCTTTGACTAAATTTAATTAAAATTTATCGATCTAAGCTTTTAGATTTGAAATGAAGTATAATATTCTCTCCCTTAATTATAGCAAAACTGTAGCACCTGGTTCCTGGTATGTATTTTATTTAAGTAATTTTGCATTTTTGACCTTGGACTCGGCGAGTTGAAGGACCAACTCGCCGAGTAGAAGCGAGATGAGACGCGGGATTTAAGTGATGGACTCGTCGAGTCGGATCCCGGACTCGACGAGTAGGCTCTGTCTGGACAAAACCCTAATCTGAGGGTTTGCACCCTATTTAAACAACATTATACAGCCTCCATCGCCCCTTTATGATCCCAGAGACCCTCCATAGCAAACCCTAGCCGAGTGTGTGAAGTTCTTAAGGCATTTGTGGTGATTTTTGTGGCTTTGTTCACAAGGAAAAAGGAAGAGCATAGAAGGATCAAGAGGAGGCTAAAGGATCCGAGTTTGGTTCATCATTTGCAGCCTTTGAGAGGTATAAAGTCTGTACCTTGCTCTTTCATTTGATAGATCCCCTTTTTGGGGAGATTTAGGGCTTTTATAAGCCATTTGGGTAACCAATCATGATTGCAAACATGGTTGGGGGTTGAGGCTTTGGAATCAGGTCTTTAAAGGGGTCACAAGGCAGATTTGGGTTGCTTTTGCACCCAAGGAAGGCCCCATGCAACACTAGAGCTTATTTTATGTCCTTTTGAGCTCAAAGTCCCATGCATGCACGTAAAGTTTGTAACTTTACGTGCTAGAACGATTAAAGGAGCTAAGATCTATCTTTTGGCCGAGTGTTGTACATCAGAAATCGAGGATTTTGGGTGTGGACGTTATCGACTCGGCGAGTCCGTTCTTGGGACTCGACGAGTCCAAGGCTTTGAGTCCCATTTCTGTTGAGGGTAAAAAGGACTCAGTTGGGCGTTAGAAAGGTTGTAACAGTACAGAAAGAGTGACCTAACGCACTGGACTTAATTTTAGACCTGGAGTTCATGGGACTCGACGAGTGCTAGAACAGACTCGGCGAGTCCAAGGCAATCTCCTTATGTTTGAAGATGAACTCGACGAGTTGTTCATACAACTCGGCGAGTCAAGGTCAGGACGTGTTCATCAGTTGAAGGTGAACTCGACGAGTGTTCATACGACTCGGCGAGTCGGTTGAAGGTTCATTGATGTTCGTAAGGAAGGGGAACTCGTCGAGTCATTGCCAAACTCAACGAGTCGAGTCGTGGATAAGGACGAGTAAAATGAAGGGACTCGACGAGTTGACGGCCCAACTCGGCGAGTCGGGTCAACTGGAAGTTGACTTTGACTTGGACTTGGTTGGGGGTAAAATGGTCATTTTACCCTAAGAGTAGATATCAGTTTCTAACTGAGTGTTTGTGGGGATTGTAGCCGGAGGATTTCTGGAGCAGCAGCGGACGGAGGTTTCCCGCACAGATTATCAGCAGCTTCTTGTACGAGGTGAGTTACCTTCCAGTAGGGGTGGGTCTAAGGCCACAATGCCGACCCACCAAAGAGGAGTATTTAGAAGATGATTGTCTTTGTGATAATTATCTTGGTTTGGTTACATGCTTTGTTCATGAGTTTTATTTGTATGATATGTTACGAGTATGATAGGGATTGGTTTCCCTGGTAGCGGTCCTTAGGACCGAAGGGTAGGTCAGTACCCGGATATGCCTGACTGTATGTTTATATCTTGTTGTTGTATGCTAGTGGTAGGGGGTGGAATAGTCCCCAGTTACCGGTTGAAAGATACCGATGATGATTACCGGTTGAAAGATACCGAGGATGATTACCGGTTGAAAGATACCGACGATGATTACCGGTTGAAAGATACCGAGTATATATTGTATGGTATGTGGTATGATGGGGGAACTCACTAAGCTTTGTGCTTACGGTTTTGGTATTGGTTTCAGGTACCTCTTCGTCTAAGGGGAAGGAGCCGGCGGCGTAGCATCGCGTCACACACACACACACACGATTTCCGCATGGAGTTTCTGGGATTGTACTCTGATATGTTATTATTTTATGACTTGGATTTTTAGACATGAATCATTGTTTTATGGGATGATGTGTTTTCACGGTATTTTCTTGTGAATGTTTTTATGTTTCAGTTAATTAAAAAGAATTTTTTTGGACTCGAAAATTGGGACGTTACAAGTTCGTATCTGAGCCCTGGTTTGAGGGATTCGGACACACCCTCGGGGGTGTCTGGACTCAAACTGAGGGGCTAAAAGGTTTTTACAAGGAAAATGGTTTTCTAAAATCTAAATGAAAGGATTTTAACAAAGACGAAGTGTGTGATGCATGCGACCAACCGGGCTCAAGTAAGTTTTCCCCAAGATACCCATACTTGATATGTTATGCTATATGGTTTTGATTCAGAAAACTGCATGCTAGAATAGGACTAAGGATCTAGGAGGATGCCTTGTGTGCCTGATATATGATTCTGAGAATTGCATGCTAGTTAGGGCTAAGGATCTAGGTGGATGCCTTATATGCCTGTTGTATGAGCTGTATGCTAGGACTGTTTAGTCAGCAGTAGGATGGCATGTGTAGGTTATGCCTGATTTGGTTACCCAATGCACGAATGCTGCTTGCTTTGTGCTATGGGGGTTCTGGCCATCTTCAACTAGCTAAGGAACGGATATGTAACAGTATCCGCAAGTTAGTTAGGGGGAAGTGGTGGGGACTCCTAGTGCAGCTGATGGCGGAGGGTAGGTCGGAGAGTGCCCTAGGAAAGCCTAGGACAAGGTCAGTGAAAAGGGTATCGGGAAAAGGGACTTGGTGAAGTCGAGCAATCCTTGAGGAAAGTACGGGTAGATGTGGAAGGTAGTATGGGCCCGTACTACTGAAAGCAGAGGACCCGTAATCGAATCAAGGAGGGCTTAGATGGAACCTGGAAACTTGGAAAGTGTGTGAGACCTCCGAAAGTATATGTGACCCTGACATTCGTATGCTTATTTTCAGAATGGTGGTCACGCGACATGGAGCAGGAGGTTCAGGATCTGGGTCAGGATCGGGCTCGGGCGCAGGATCCGAGCATGTGGATGATGGGTTACGCGAGTTCATCACGTCCGAGATCACGAGGGGTATCCTTGATGTGATGGCGGTTATCTTCGGGTCGATCAAGGAATGGATTGTTGAGCTGATGGAGGATCGCCTCCGAGCATTCAGGAGTGATATGGCGTCTAGCCAGGCGGGTGCCCGCACACTGTCCTTCAAGGACTTCCGAGGGAGAGGTGCGCCGGATTTCCATGGGGCGAAGGACCCCATTGCTGCCAGACGATGGATTGCAGACATTGAGTCTGCACAGTTGACTAGCTTCTGCCCCGAGGGGTCGAAGGTGAGGTATGCAGCAGGATGTTTGAGAGACAGGGCCAGAGATTGGTGGGAGTCGGTTGGTGACTCTCTGGGAGCCTCGGCTGTTGAGGCTATGACATGGCCGGATTTTGTGACCCGGTTCAGGGCAGAGTTTGCGCCAGCTGTGGAGCTTCAGCAGCTGGCCAGGGAGTTCTTGGACATGAGGCAGACTACGGAGACTGTGGCGGAGATCACCACCAAGTTCCGAGAGAGGGCATTGCTGGTACCCCAGTATGCGGGTGATGAGGACATGAGGAGGACCCGCTACCATGATATGTTATGAGCTGACATCCGGGAGCATGTCAGTTTCTCAGCTTGCCCTACCCTGGATTCCATGATTTCCAGGGCTAGGGAGAGGGAGATTGATCTGGAGCACATCCGGAAGAGGAAGGCAGCGGAGGGGCTGACGACGGGGGCTTCAGGGAAGAAGCCCAAGGGATCCGATGGTAGGCCGAAAGGCCAGTCAGGGCGGGACCGCTGTGGGAAATGCGGTCGGTCACACGAGGGAGCTTGTCGCACTGGGCCGGGTTCAGGCTGCTATAAGTGTGGCAAGGTTGGGCATTTTGGCAGAGACTGCACTGCCCCTGCTCCTGCGATTCAGATATCAGACCTGATTTGCTTTCATTGCAATCAGAAGGGCCATAAAAAGGCCAATTGCCCCAGATTGACAGCAGCAGTGGCGCCGACTCCAGCGACAGCACGGATTGTGGATGGCCGGAAGGCCAAGTTGGAGGCTCCAGTGGTTCGGAGCCGAGCATTTCAGCTGACAGCCGAGGAGGCACGCGCTGCACCCGATGTGGTGACGGGTATGATTTCTTATTTTGTGCTTGTATGTTATGTCGCTGTGATTTTGATATATTATGTGCCTTGCTTAGGATCGTTCCATGTGAACGGTATCCCAGTTCAGGTGTTGTTTGATTCGGGTGCCACCCGATCGTTTGTCTCTCTTGCGCTTAGCAAGAAGTTTCCAAAGTCTTCGGGCATGTTGGATTGCCCTCTAGAGGTCGAGATTGCGGACGACCGGTCGGTACGAGCGTCAGAGGTCTACCGGGATTGTGTTTTGAGGCTGTTCAAGGAACGTTACCTGGTGGACTTCGTTCCCATACCTTTGCGGGGGAACAAGGTTATTATTGGTATGGATTGGCTGAGCCCCAATGGGGCAGTGATTGACTGCGCGCAACAGTCAGTGCGGATTAGGACCCCTGGTGGGGGAGAGCTGGTGGTTCAGGGCGAAAGGCCACAGCGAGGACCAGCTTTATGTTCGGCAGCGAGGGCTAGGCGCTACCTCCAACAGGGTTCCGCAGATTATGTCGCCTATGTTATGGATACCTGGGAGGTGGGTAGGGCGACGGTGGGTGATGTGCCCGTGGTACGAGAGTTTGCGGACGTATTCCCCGAGGAGCTGCCTGGGATACCTCCGGGGCGACAGGTGGAGTTCAGGATCGACCTAGTCCCTGGTGCGGCTCCGATAGCCAAGGCACCGTATCGGTTGGCTCCTCCTGAGATGCAGGAGTTGTCTACACAGCTGCAGGAGCTGTTAGACAAGGGATTCATTAGACCGAGTAGTTCTCCCTGGGGAGCCCTGATTCTGTTTGTGAAGAAGAAGGACGGGTCGCATCGGATGTGTATAGACTATCGGGAGCTGAATAAGGTAACGGTGAAGAACCGTTACCCACTCCCAAGGATTGATGACCTCTTTGACCAGCTACAGGGAGCATCTTGGTTCTCCAAGATTGATTTGCGATCAGGGCATCATCAGATGAGGGTCAGAGAGGAGGATGTGCGGAAGACTGCGTTCCGGACGCGTTATGGCCACTATGAGTTTGTGGTGATGCCTTTCGGGCTCACCAATGCTCCTGCCGCGTTCATGGACCTCATGAACCGCGTGTGTAGACCGATGTTAGACTGGTCTGTGATAGTGTTTATTGATGACATCTTGGTTTACTCCAAGACGCGAGAGCAGCATGAGGAGCATCTGCGAGAGGTTTTGGAGACTTTGAGGAGGGAGAGCTTGTATGCTAAGTTCTCCAAGTGTGTGTTCTGGTTGCGCGAGGTACAGTTTCTTGGGCACCTTGTCAACCAGAATGGGATTTCGGTAGATCCGGCCAAAGTGGAGGCCGTGATGAGATGGGAGGTTCTGAGGTCTCCATCTGAGATTCGGAGCTTTTTGGGATTGGCAGGCTACTATCGGAGATTCATTCAGGACTTCTCCAAGATAGTCGGGCCCCTGACCAGGCTGACGAGGAAAGTCGTGGTCTTTCGCTGGGGGCCTGAGCAGCAGGCCGCATTCGAGACATTGAGACAGAGATTGTGCGAGGCGCCAATCTTAGCCCTGCCAGAGGGCATGGAGGATTTTGTTGTATACTGTGATGCGTCCATCTCAGGTTTGGGCGCAGTATTGATGCAGAGAGGGCATGTTATTGCTTACGCTTCGAGACAGCTAAAGCCTCACGAGGCGAACTACCCGACGCATGATTTGGAACTGGGGGCTATGGTGTTCGCCCTCAAGATTTGGCGTCATTACCTCTATGGTGTTCGTTGTACCATCTACACGGACCATAAGAGTTTGAGGTACCTCATGGATCAGCCGAACCTAAACATGAGGCAGCGTCGGTGGTTGGACGTGGTGAAGGATTACGATTGCGAGATCCTTTACTACCCGGGGAAGGCCAATGTGGTGGCCGACGCGCTTAGCCGCAAGGCAGCGCCGATCAGGGATATCTGTCTGAGGATGACAGTGGTGACTCCGCTGTTGGAGCAGATTCGGGAGGCCCAGCAGGAGGACACGAAGGAGGAACATCGGAAGAGCGAACAGATTGTGGGGTAGGTTTCGTCCTTCAACTATGATAGCCGAGGGTTATTGACTCTTCACCATAGGGTGTGGGTCCCTTATCATGGGGGCGTGCGCCAGATCCTGATGGAGGAGGCACTCAAATCCAGATTTTCTATCCATCCCGGAGCGACGAAGATGTATAGAGATCTTCGTCCTGATTATTGGTGGCCCTGCATGAAGCGGGACGTAGCATGGTATGTGGAGCGGTGTTTGACCTGCAGGAAGGTCAAGGTCGAGCACCAGAGGCCACACGGAAAGATGCAATCGTTGGATATCCCGCTATGGAAATGGGAAGACATTACGATGGATTTTATCACAAAGCTTCCCAAGACCGCGCGAGGGGTGGATTCGATTTGGGTCATCGTCGATCGATTGACCAAGAGCGCTCATTTTATTCCGATTCAGGAGAGCATCTCGGCCGAGAAGCTGGCCGACATTTATATCAGAGAGGTGGTGGCGCGGCCCGGGGTGCCAGTGTCGGTGATTTCAGACAGAGATGTTCGGTTTACTTCCAGGTTTTGGAAGAAGTTTCATGACGAGCTGGGTACTCGTCTGCATTTTAGCACCGCCTTTCACCCGCAGACGGATGGTCAGAGCGAGCGGACCATCCAGACGCTAGATGATATGCTGCAGTCATGTGTTTTAGACTTCGGAGGTAGCTGGGATACCTACCTTCCGTTGACGGAGTTCTCGTATAATAATAACTATCATGTGAGTATCGATCGACCTCCCTTCGAGATGTTGTACGGGAGGAAGTGAAGGACCCCGATATGCTAGGGCGAGGTTGACCAGAGGGTCATGGGGAGCACCGATGTAGTGCTCAAGACGACCGAAAGGATTCAGCAGGCCAGGAGCAGACTTCAGACTGCGCAGAGTCGGCAGAAAAGCTATGCTGACAAGCGCCGATCGGACCTGGAGTTTCAGGTCGGGGATATGGTTCTCCTGAAGGTGTCGCCATGGAAGGGCGTCATCCGATTCAGGAAGCGGGGCAACTTGGGTCCCAGGTATATTGGACCCTTCAGGGTTATAGCCCAGGTGGGCAAGGTGGCTTATAGGTTGGATTTGCCAGTCGAACTCAGACAGATCCACAAAACTTTCCACGTCTCTCAGCTGCGGAAGTGCCTGGTGGACGACTCAACAGTGGTACCCTTAGAGGACATTTAGGTCGATGACAGCCTAAATTATATTGAGCGGCCAGTGGCGATCCTCGACCGGAAGTCGAAGGATCTGAGGAACAAGAGGGTGGAGCTCGTGAAGGTGCAATGGCAGCACCGTAAGGGCTCAGAATGGACCTGGGAGCCGGTAGATGAGATGATGGAGCATTACCCAGAGCTATTCCAGGATCGAGCAGCAGACTTTGAGGACGAAGTCTAAAATAAGTGGGGGAGATTTGTAGCACCTGGTTCCTGGTATGTATTTTATTTAAGTAATTTTGCATTTTTGACCTTGGACTCGGCGAGTTGAAGGACCAACTCGCCGAGTAGAAGCGGGATGAGACGCGGGATTTAAGTGATGGACTCGTCAAGTCGGATCCCGGACTCGACGAGTAGGCTCTGTCTGGACAAAACCCTAATATGAGGGCTTGCACCCTATTTAAACAACATTATACAGCCTCCATCGCCCCTTTATGCTCCCAGAGACCCTCCATAGCAAACCCTAGCCGAGTGTGTGAAGTTCTTAAGGCATTTGTGGTGATTTTGGTGGCTTTGTTCATAAGGAAGAAGGAAGAGCATAGAAGGATCAAGAGGAGGTTGAAGGATCCGAGTTCGGTTCATCATTTGCAGCCTTTGAGAGGTATAAAGTCTGTACCTTGCTCTTTCATTTGATAGATCCCCTTTTTGGGGAGATTTAGGGCTTTTATAAGCCATTTTGGTAACCAACCATGATTGCAAACATGGTTGGGGGTTGAGGCTTTGGAATCAGATCTTTAAAGGGGTCACAAGGCATATTTGGGTTGCTTTTGCACCCAAGGAAGGCCCCATGCAACACTAGAGCTTATTTTATGTCCTTTTCAGCTCAAAGTCCCATGCATGCACGTAAAGTTTGTAACTTTACATGCTAGAACGATTAAAGGAGCTTAGATCTATCTTTTGGTCGAGTGTTGTACATCAGAAATCGAAGATTTTGGGTGTGGACGTTATCGACTCGGCGAGTCCGTTCTTGGGACTCGACGAGTCCAAGGCTTTGAGTCCCATTTCTGTTGAGGGTCAAAAGGACTCAGTTGGGCGTTAGAAAGGTTGTAACAGTACAAAAAGAGTGACCTAACGCACTGGACTTAATTTTAGACCTGGAGTTCATGGGACTCGACGAGTGCTAGAACAGACTCGGCGAGTCCAAGGCAATCTCCTTATGTTTGAAGATGAACTCGACGAGTTGTTCATACAACTCGGCGAGTCAAGGTCAGGACGTGTTCATCAGTTGAAGGTGAACTCGACGAGTGTTCATACGACTCGGCGAGTCGGTTGAAGGTTCATTGATGTTCGTAAGGAAGGGGAACTCGTCGAGTCATTGCCAAACTCGACGAGTCGAGTCGTGGATAAGGACAGTAAAAGGAAGGGACTCGACGAGTTGACGGCCCAACTCGGCGAGTCGGGTCAACTGGAAGTTGACTTTGACTTGGACTTGGTTGGGGGTAAAATGGTCATTTTACCCTAAGAGTAGATATCAGTTTCTAACTGAGTGTTTGTGGGGATTGTAGCCGGAGGATTTCCGGAGCAGCAGCGGACGGAGGTTTCCCGCACAAATTATCAGCAGCTTCTTGTACGAGGTGAGTTACCTTCCAGTAAGGGTGGGTCTAAGGCCACAATGTCGGCCCACTAAAGAGGAGTGTTTAGAAGATGATTGTCTTTGTGATAATTATCTTGGTTTGGTTACATGCTTTGGTCATGAGTTTTATTTGTATGATATGTTACGAGTATGATATGGATTGGTTTCCCTAGTAGCGGTCCTTAGGATCGAAGGGTAGGTCAGTACCCGGATATGCCTGACTGTATGTTTATATCTTGTTGTTGTATGCTAGTGGTAGGGGGTGGAATAGTCCCCAGTTACCGGTTGAAAGATACCGATGAGGAATACCGGTTGAAAGATACCGATGATGGTTACCGGTTGAAAGATACCGATGATGATTACCGGTTAAAAGATACCGATGATGATTACCGGTTGAAAGATACCGAGGATGATTACCGGTTGAAAGATACCGACGATGATTACCGGTTGAAAGATACCGAGGATATTGTATGGTATGTGGTATGATGGGGGAACTCACTAAGCTTTGTGCTTACGGTTTCGGTATTGGTTTCAGGTACCTCTTCGTCTAAGGGGAAGGAGCCGGCGGCGTAGCATCGCATCATACACACACACACGATTTCCGCATGGATTTTCTGGGATTGTACTCTGATATGTTATTATTTTATGACTTGGATTTTTAGACATGAATCATTGTTTTATGGGATGATGTGTTTTCACGGTATTTTTTTGTGAATGTTTTTATGTTTCAATTAATTAAAAAGAAATTTTTTGGACTCGAAAATTGGGACGTTACAAAAACAACTTTTCAACCCCATGCAACTTTGCAAAATGAAACTTTTGTTTTCTATAATTAATATTGCTAACTCGCAACATAATAATCATGCTCCCACTAACATGATAATTATATCCTTACCAGCATAACACTTATGCTTCCACTAGCTTTGACATGTATTCAGAAAGCAGCTGGACTTCTAGAAATCAATACTTATTGACTTCCAAAGTTCATATTTCTAATACGATATGCTTCGATAAACCTTTATCAAGCTTCTCAAACTCATACACCTTTCCTTAGAAAGCTCATATGTGTGTCTAAACCATTTTAGAACTTATAGGAATAAGTCTTAAATGTTCAAACTAATTGCCAAATCTCACAATTCGAACTATGAAGAGGGATGCCGTAATCATAATCGAATTTGAGAATGCAATTTACACAATCGCTATCTCCTTAAAATCTATCTTAGTGAAAGCTTTTACTCACAATCATTTTCATGAAACGGAGAGAAACCTGATGACACTTAGATTTTATGGTGTATGTGTTCCTATCCATGCGAATTTGTCATAACCATAATCATAAGACAATTTTTGTGACAAATCCAAACTCATATCGACTAAACTTGTTCATTCTTAATTTCTTGCCATCAAGGGTCCCACCATTGCTTCCAAGTTGTTCAGCAGCTCACCTATACTAGTCAATGTACTTTCATTGAACAAGGTGCTTTGCCTTTATGCATTCAATTGAGAACTCATAGAACTCACATGCATAGTTGACTTAAACAGGAATGGCACAGAAACAAAAATTATGTCAACACGATAGGTTGCAAACCTCAAGTCGTGTGCTAGTGTTTAACAATAGGTTTACTCTTGATTAGTTCTTGAAACTTTTCAAGATCATTTAGACTCCCACTGACCTCTTGACATATAAGATTCCCTTGTCAAGAAACATTTACTGACAAACAAATACTCAAGAGTTAGTGTGGATTCTTATCAAGACAGCACTTCATACGATTGGTCTTAGTCGGCCTTTGTCTTATCCAAGACATCACAACTTACCAATTTCAAATGTGTAAGAGTAAGAAACTTTTCTACTCCACATTTGATGAGTGTTATAAACCTTCTTAAGATGATGTCACTCAAGTCACAATCTTAGAGCACGGCTCTAAGACTTGATTTTTGGAACGAAGTATGATTCACCTTTTGATTTAACCATTTCAACAATTTCCAATTCCTCTTCTTAGCCATACTAGTGCACTAAGATTTACTTAGAGTATCAATTGTGATATGGTTTCATAATCAATGAGACGATCATAAAACATGATACAAAAGTACTCTCCCTTCTTTTCAGATTGGAGAAACTTTTATCTTTCTGCCTAATTGATTCTTCTTATTCGTTCCGCCATTCATTGAAACTTTTCAGTGATTCAGAATTATACTTAATCTTGTAAGCATAACCACATTTACTAGACTTTTAGTAAATCATGACGAATAATCTTATTGTAATTTGTGGTGGACTTGACCAGTGCACAACATTGTGTTCTAGTCATTTAGTCCTTCACTTGACTCACATACTTGTGTGATCAAGGAATTAGTCTTAATTTCCTAAGTACCAAGATTTCCATACATCACATGATTCAAATCATATGATTCCAAGCTTCTGTCCAGTTGAAACTTGGGCGATGAGAATCTTTCCTTACTTAAAAAAAACTATGACACTACCATAAATAACATAACTAAGAATCACATCCACTTAATATTGCGTATAATAGAAACACACAAGCATCAATTTTCACAAATGACATTGCAAGGAGATATAAATAAGACAAAACTCAAAATTTATTTTATTTATAAAAGGTGCGGAAAACTTGTCCTTACAACGTAAATTCGAATGAAAACTATGCTATTACATATTCCTAAGCAATCTATCATAACTCTAAGCAGCAACTCAAAAATCCGATCATCGAATCATGCGATCGAAATCCATGTCTTCGCGATCACACTCAGCTCACTTCTTCCTTTAAGCTGCCTTTCTTTTCTTCGATCCTACAAAACATCAAAATGTAATCTCATCACATCATGTATTTAGAATCTAAAATAGAAAACTTAATAGAGTTAGATAGTGGATTTTACCTGAAGCAGAGTCATACATCTTGACTCTCCCATCTCTTAGATCTCTCGGGTAGTCAGGGCAGCTTCCTAACCAATTCCCCCTCTGTTGGCAGTAGAAACACATGGATTCTTCTGGTATGGTACACGGGACTATCTCAGACTCAACCTTTCTCTTGCATAGAGAAAACTTTTCTGGACTTCCAATGTTTCCATTTCCCATAGAAGGATGGTACATTGATTCACCACACAAATTTTCTTGACCAGTGTGCCAAATCATTGTTGATTCAGCAGCAATAAGCAAATAAGTCAAACCAATGAGGGTCACGTCATCGTCCATCATATAGTACTTTCTAATGAACTCACTATATGATTCGGGAAGTGACTGAAGAACCAAGTCAACAACCAACTTCCTTGAGATATCGACACCCAACATTCCCAATCTATCAATATGCAACTTCATATCCAAGACATGAGCACATACAGACTTTCCATCTTTGTGTCTTTTTGCCAATAGGGCTTGAGTGACCTTGAACTTTTCAAGTCTTCGAACACGTGGGCCAGAGAGAATTATTGGGGGAGGTGGAGGAAGTGAAGAATGATTTCCATTTCCACAATTCAATCGTGGAACATCATCTTCAATCGGAAAACGTTTTCCAACAGATTCAGGAAGACCATAGTTGTTAGACTTTGACATCTACAAAACGGGAGAAATTCAAGTTAGTTGATAAAATCCTCAATATAGCACCCAAATGAAATATTGAGGCTAGGATTCAACACAATATTCTACAACTTGGAAGAGGGATGACGTAATCCAGTTGCAGAACATTTGAAGGTAGGTAAATGACGATTTACCAATTTCCATCATGAAAAACGAAAAAGAAATTTAAGTTTTAAATGAATTGAAAATCCTAGATCTTTTGAGATTCATTGAACTTTTCAATGGCATGTTTAAATCTCGATTATGTCCTTCATGTTTGTGACTGGGATGCCAAGGATCACAAACAAGGTGTGGATAACCATGCAAATTAGCTTGGTACTCTCGATGTTACAAATCACCTAATCAATGTGCCGGTTAACCATACACGCTCCATTGATCTATGATAAACATCAAGCTACCCATTGTCATCCTTCATTGGTTCCATATTAGTGTGTCGGTTAACCACACACGCTCCACTAACGACCAACAAGGTGCAATGTGCGATTTCATGGATTAGCACCAACTCTACATTTTTCCTAAAGTAACTAAGATTTGTGAATTTATAAAAGTGTTTAGTTACTTCGTATTTCATTATAATTATAATGGAGGGTTGTGTCCTATCCTACCCGTTCGGCTAACGACCCTCCACTAGTCAAGAGTGCGGTGGGTAAGAGTGGATACCCATTCAATCGTCATTTTATAGGCAATTTCCTTAAACACCCCTTATAGACCAGCTTCGTGAATGAGGCCTACTAACGGTAAGATTGACTCTTTACTTATACATATATAATATTAAACTTTTAATTATATATAGTATAAGGGTGTATTTTACACTTTTAAAATACTAAGTAGTTTAATCTATTAACAAATTATACTTTTAATTTGATCAACTTAAACCATATAATTATGGATTTATTAATTCTCTTTTAATTAAACTCTTAATTAAATTAACAAAACCATAAGGGTGTAATTTGAACTTTTCAAAATACTACGGTCTTAAAATTTGATATTTCAAAATTAATACCTTTTAATTAAATTTTAAATTCCAAAACTTGAGGACAAATTTTGAAACCTTTCAAAATATTAGGGTTTAACTATTCAAATTTCAAAAACTAAAACTTTTAAGTTCAAATTTAAACTATAAAACCTAAAGGGTGTAAATTTAAACTTTTCAAATTTACTAGGTCAAATATTTGACTTATAATAATCCTATATTATCCATAGTTAACCAAATCCATCAATTTTGATGATGATAACCATTCTGAACTTAAAAAATCGGATTTTGGCAAGAAAAACGACTTTTGGAAGTAATCCTCAACAAAATCTGGTAAAAAATCCAAAATCCCGACAACAGACCCATGGACTCGTCGAGTCCACTTTGGAACTCGTCGAGTAGGATCTACTCGTCGAGTCCATACATGGACTCGGCGATTCAGCCAGTCAGAAGCCAAAAATTTCGATTTTCATGAACTTTGGCAATTCACTTTTGCATCTATTCACTAGAAAAACGATCTGGCTTTGATACCTCTGTTAGGTTATAAGCATAACATCAATCTTATGGTGTTCATGCAACCCTAATTGCTTTGATCTAGGTTTTTCTAAGTAAACATACAACATTGAATACTAAAGCAATAAACCCTAATTGACTAGCATACGAATCTGAATTTGACATGTGATTAGGGTTAGAATCATTACCTTGATTGTTATGTAGCAATAACAATCACAATCCTTCTTGATCTTGACTCTTGAAAGCTTAGTGCCTCAAGTGTTGCACCTCTAATGGAGTCACAAACACTCAAGCAACAAGATGACTTTAGGAGAGGGAAGATTTTCGGCCCTTAGGGTCTCTTAGAAGCATTGGCCGAAAATCCCTTAGTCATGGGGTCTATTTATACTTGTGGCTGCTAGGGTTTTTAGGTGGAAACCCTAATATGACTGCTTAAGCCTTAAGCAGCCGATAGACTCCTTCCTTAGAGCCCTTTGGACGAAATCTTATGGGCTTCCCCATAAATTTCGTACAATCCACTCTATGGAGTCCATCAGCCCAACTAGCAACTAACAGTTACTTGCAATATCAGTCCCCTTTATTTAATCAGTCTCTTTTGATCACCAAATTAATACCAAATTAATTTCTGATCAATACTAATTAAATAATATGATTTCCAAATAATATATTAAACTTGTAATATATTAATAAATGTTACGACCCAAAAATCAAGGGTAACAATTTCATTTTTAAAATAGCTAAAACATAGATATCATTTATTCCAAACATCCAAACATCGTTATTAAAACATTTATCAGAGTTCATCCCAAAATCATTCATTACGGAAAACATGGGTGTGTGCACTGCGATCAATTCGAGCCCTTCCTTTCCAAACCAATGATACCTGAAACAATAAACAAAACTGTAAGCACGAAGCTTAGTGAGTCCCCCAGAGCATATCCCACACACAATCCACATAACACGTATCACATTAGCTATACAAGTTATCTCTACCACATATCATTAGCTATAAAAGCTATCTCTACCACATAACATTAGCTATAAAAGCTTCATAAACCATATCAATTATATAACCATATCAATCACATAACAATGCATATAAACATATACGGATGCTGTGGGCTCCCCCCCAGGGTCTTACTCCAGGATGCCATGGGCTCCCCCCATGGTCTTACACCTATGTGCCAAGGGCTCCCCCATGGTCTTCAATAGGAAAGCCATGGGGTCTCCACATGGTCTTACATCCAAATGCCATGGGCTCCCCCCATGGTCTTTAATAGGAAAGCCATGGGCTCTTCACATAGTCTTACATCCGATGCCATGGGCTCCCCCCATGGTCTTCCATGCAAGTATAACAAAGACAGTTAGCATAACACATACCACATAGTCAATAGCATACCACATAATCACTAGCATACCACATATACATGCATACCAGACATATCAGTAGTGAATCTACAATAAACACTACAACTAACTGAATGGGCCGACCTTGGTGCCTTAGACCCATTGGTATGGTGAGAAGACTCACTTGGCACTGCTGAAGTCCCGCGAATAAAACTCTAGCTGCTGGATGACAGATTCCCAAACTGTGAACACCAAACAATACCCAATTAATAATTGGGTTCCAAGCCCAAGGTCCAACTCACACTCCAAAGGCCCAATAGACAAGTAATGGGCCAAAGCCCAACATATGGCCCAATTTTTCAAATTGGGCCCAAACCTCTACATGGACTTACTTTAAGGCCCAACCAATTATTCTAGTCCAAACAATTGGCATTCTGATGGCCCAATAGCTAATAATCCTCAAGGCCCAATTATGGCCCACTTATGGCCCGATTTTCCAAATTGGGCCCAAGCCTTTCTAATGGGCCTTATCCTAAAGCCCAATAATTTCCTTAGTCCATAAATATGTTCCCAATTGGCCCACAAAGGCCCACATCAGCTTAGTCCAATAAATGGCCCAATAAGAACCCAAAACCCAATTAGGGTTTTTCACATGAAATGACGATTAGGGTTAAGTGTTCCTTCTTAACCCATTAAGGACTTAATCCATTAAGTCTAAACATACAATGAAATCGGGTTTGAGTCATATCTTCACTCCAATGGTCCAAAAATGCGGGTCTCGATAAGTCCAAATCAATAATTACAAAATTAGGGTTTTCTAAACCCTAATTAGGGTTTCCAACCCATTACAATCCAATTAGGCCCAAAAGCTAAGTCCTTAGGCCCATTAGGGTTTCATTAGGACAATTAGGGTTTTACTAAATCAGGCACCACCCACTACCACCTCGGCTAGTGGTGGTCAACGGCGGCTCACAGCGGCGGCCACCACCTCACGGTGGTGGTTATGAGTTTCTTTTATTATTATTTTGGGCACCATTACAATATACAACACAAGATCCCAATTAAACATACACACACATTAAATAAACACACACACACACACAACCACCCTAGTGGTGGCCGGTGGTGGTACACGGTGGCAGCCACCACCTCACGGTGGTGGTTGTGACTTCCTTGGTGTTCCAACCACACAAAACATGCCCAACACACGTTAGAAGCAGAATCACGCACCCATAAAAACTCACAGCCACCTCCCACGGTGGCTGGTGGTGTCAAGACACGGCAGCGACGGCAGAAACTAGAAGAAATGGCGGCAGGCGGCGGCAGGCGGCGGTTGACGGCGGACTGCGGTGTTTGGCAGCAGCTCAAGGTGGAACGACACCATATGAACACGAAAACACCTCCGATTGGGCTATCCACAAGAAACCGGCGACATCCGCAACAGAATGACGCCTTATCGGTGGTTTTCAACTTGACGGCGACCTTCCGTTTACCCTTGACCTTCGACAGCGAGGTGGTAATGGCGGTGCTCGAACTCGACTGGTAGTGGTGCATTCCTCCATACTCGCGACTGAAATGGCGCAACCCCCGACGATCTCCGTCTTCAGCCTCCACTTAAAGATGGCGGCAGTAATCCTCGACATGGCGGTGGCTACGGTGGTCCTCCGGCTTCAACAGGTCAAGGGAGGCGGCTGGAGGTAGTGAGAGTGGCGGCTGAGGTTTGCATTAGGTTTAGGGTTTGATACCTGGTGATATTGGGGTTATATACCCGGTTCCATAAGATTTATCCCATAATAACAAAAATGGTCCCTCCTTGTATTATTTATTTCAAAACAAATCCCTAATTTACCATTTAAACCCTGCTTTCTGAAAACCTTTCTAAATCGAGTCCAAGATGTTACTAATCAGCCCCTGCTTCCATAAATCCTTACATATTAAATCCCAATAATACCAAACACCCCCTGACTTCTAAAATCCTTTGCAAAGCAAGTCCTGAAATTACACTTTAACCCCCCGAATAATCCAAATTATAACATTCGGCTCCCCAAAACCAACAATCTGCTAAATAATATAGATTTAGTGCGACTATTCGTTCATCAATTTTTATCTATTTATTTATTAAATAAACAGAATGTTACAATAAAACCATTTTCGAGTACCAATATATTATTCATATAATAAATTCTACTCTCTCTCCTCATGTCATCCTATCAAGTTGCATGAGTGAAGGCAACCTAAAAGGACCATGCTCATAATCGGGTCAAGTACATACCAAAATAGTTATGGGCTTAGACACCTAATCCAACACTACCTTCAAAAGGGTTGCGCCGGATATGTCGCCTACGTCATGGATACCCGGGATGCGGGCAAGGCAACTGTGAGAGACGTGCCAGTGGTGCGAGAGTACCCGGATGTGTTTCCAGAGGAGTTGCCTGGGATACCTCCGGAGAGGCAAGTGGAGTTTAGGATCGACCTAGTTCCCGATGCAGCTCCGATAGCCAATGCACCATATCGGTTGGATCCTCCTGAGATGCAGGAGTTGTCTACACAGCTGGATGAGCTGTTAGACAAGAGATTTATCAGTCTGAGCAGTTCACCCTGGGGAGCCTCGATCCTATTTGTGAAGAAGAAGGACGGGTCACATCGGATGTGTATAGACTACCGGGAGCTGAACAAGGTGACGGTGAAGAACCGTTACCCACTCCCGAGGATTGATAATCTCTTCGACCAGTTGCAGGGGGCATCTTGGTTTTTCAATATAGATATACGTTCAGGCTACCATCAGATGAGGTTCAGAGACGAGGATGTACATAAGGCTGCTTTCCGGACTCGCTATGGCCACTACGAGTTCGTGGTGATACCCTTCGGGCTCACCAATGCTCCTGTCGCGTTCATGGATCTCATGAACTGCGTATGCAAACCAATTTTGGATCGGTCTGTGATAGTTTTCATTGATGACATCTTGGTTTATTCCAAGATGTAGGAGCAGCACGAGGAGCACTTGCAAGAGGTGTTGGATACCTTGAGGAGGTAGAGATTGTACACCAAGTTCTCCAAGTGTGAGTTCTGGTTGCGCGAGGTGCAGTTTCTTGGGCACCTTGTCAACCAGAACGGTATTTTGGTTGACCCGGCCAAAGTAGAGGTCGTGATGAGATGTGAGGTTCCGAAGTCTCCATCTGAGATTCGGAGTTTCCTGGGATTGGCAGGCTATTACCGGAGGTTCATTCAGGACTTCCCCAAGATAGCAGTACCCTTGACCCGGTTGATGAAGAAGGCCATAGTCTTTCGTTGGGAGCCTGAGCAGCAGACGACGTTTGAGACACTGAGGCAAAGGTTATGCGAGATGCCTATCTTAGCATTGCCAGATTGCGTGTAGGATTTCGTAGTACACTGTGATGTGTCCATATCGGGTTTGGGCGCAGTGCTGATGCAGAGAGGGCACGTCATCGCCTACGCGTCGAGGCAGCTGAAGCCTCACGAGGCGAATTACCCTACGCATGACATGGAGTTGGGGGCGGTTGTTTTGGCTCTCAAGATTTGGCGACACTACCTCTATGGGGTCTGATGTACAATTTACACGGATCACAAGAGTTTGAGGTACCTCATGGAGCAGCCAAATCTGAACATGAGGCAGCACCGGTGGCTGGATGTGGTGAAGGATTACGACTGTGAGATCCTCTACCACCCGGGGAAGGCCAATGTGGTGGCCGATGCTCTTAGCCGCAAGGCGGACCCGATCAGAGATATTTGTCTGCGGATGACAGTAGTGACTCCGCTTCTGGAGCAAATTCGAGAGGCCCAACAGGAGGTTATGAAGGAGGAACATCGAAAGAGCGAGCGTATTGTGGGGCAAGTTTCCTCCTTCGACTATGATAGCCATGGGTTGTTGACTCTACACCGTAGAGTGTGGGTTTCGTATCATGGGGTACACCAGGTTCTGATGGAGGATGCACACAAATCTAGGTTTTCTATACATCCCGGGGCGATGAAGATGTACAGGGATCTTCGTCCTAATTACTGATGGCCCTGTACGAAGCGGGATGTAGCCTGATACGTCGAGAGATGCCTAACCTGCAGGAATGTCAAGGTCGAGCACCAAAGGCCTCACGACAATACACAGTCGTTGGATATCCCTATGTGGAAATGGGAAGATATTACTATGGATTTCATCACGAAGCTTCCCAGGACCACACGAGGGGTGGATTCGATTTGGGCCATCGTGGATCGGTTGACCAAGAGTGCTCATTTCATACCGATCCAGGAGAGCATCTCGGCCGAGAAGCTGGTCGATATCTACATCCGTGAGGTTGTAGCTCAACACGGAGTGCCAGTTTCCATGATTTCAGATCGCGACGTGCGATTCACTTCCATATTCTGGAAGAAATTCCATGACGAGTTGGGTACTCGTCTACACTTTAGCACCGCTTTTCACCCGCAAACGGATGGTCAAAGCGAGCGGACCATCCAGACCCTGAAGGATATGTTACAGGCATACGATTTAGACTTCGGTGGTAGCTGGGATACCTACCTTCCCTTGGTAGAGTTTTCCTACTGATGAGAATAATTTTCTCTTAGATCGATAGATTTAAACAGATATCAATAGAACTGTAATAAGTAACAGAAAACAATGAACACCAATATGAATCAAACGAATGTCGAATGATTAAAACATCAACCCTCAGAAAAGCTCGATGAAGAACTTCTACTTTAGAGGGTGCTAGGGTTACAGTACTTGTCTAAAGAAATAATCAAGAAGCGTCATTAATATAATGCATGCATGCATTATATATACTAAACCCTAAAAACATAACACGGTTGGACAGGCCCAAACCGTGAATACATATGGACCGAACTTAACTAAGCCCAATGGCGCAACCCATAGACTCAATAATCTCCCCCTTTACGACATTGAGGCGAGAGATCACTTCGGTTAAGTAACGGTTGTTTTGTTCACAGTCTTGAATAGCTTGGGGATGATGTCAAGAAGAGTTTGACGAAAATGAATGTACCACCGAAGCATATCAGTAAACATCTTTTTATCAGCTTCACTGTTATGAGTGCACCTGTGTATGATATCAAGAATGTGCTCCAAGCAAGAAGTGGAGAACAGTTGTTTGTCAACAAGAGCGAACAAACATTTTTGACTTTCGCCCCTGGTGAACATGACTGTATGAAACTTTGGGTCGATTTTACCTTTCATCATTACATTGATGTCGCTTGCCTTCCCAATTGGCTTGATAGTAGGCTTCTTCTTTATGGCAGAGGTGATTTCCTGATCCATCTTTGCGACTTCAAGAATGTAACACACCAGCATTCGCTTGATGTGATCTATAGTAGGCTAATATTCCTTTTGATTAGCCAGCAAGATATTGTTCAGGAGAATCCAGTCATGAGGATTCAAATTTGGTAAATCAGCGAGGGAGATCATATGAACCGAACTGTCTGAGCCTCGGGTCATTTTGAACTTGATATTGATAAACTTCCCTACTGAAGTGGGCTTTAACACCTTGACTGTTGTGATCTTCTGATTACTCCAAGTCAGGTATTGAGGTTGAGTGAAAAAAAGATAGTACTCAAGCAGGTCTCGATCAACCTTCAGGTCAGGAGAGGGGATGGCCACTGTTGACTCAAAACAATGAAAGATGAATACCTTTTGGGTGATTGACATATCAAACTGAGAATCCTTGAAATTCTCAAGAGCGAATGAAAGAACCGGTTCGAGCCAATGTGTGCTTGGAGCTTCAATTACCTCCTTCTGAAGCTTTTCCATAGACCACAGAGGGAACATAGATTTCCTCTGTTCTAATACATCGTTCGCTTCCTTTTGTTTCCTCTCCCTATCAACTTCCTCCTTTGCTTTACGAACCTTTTCCATAAGCTCTTGATCATTTGGCTTGATTTTGAGGTTTTCGATTTTAGAAGCAGTTTCTTCTGTATCAGTCACATCATGAATTTCATCCTCATCGTTATCACCAATTTTCTTCTTTCCTTTGTCCTTCATACTGCCCGAAGCTTCATTACCCTTCGGTTAAGCAGTGACTTTTGGTTGGGTGATAGGTTTTCTCTTTGGAGGTTGTTAAGATTGTTCCTTCATAACCTCTTCTCCCCCTTGTTTCGGAGGCACAACGGGCTCCGGAACACCTTCAATCCTGCTTAGAATGTCTAGAGCAGGTCGTAATTTCTCATCCAAGTGGTGTCGAACCGAGATTGTGAGGACCGAGTCATGGGCTTCCAGAAGATGTGGAAGAATAGAATGCACATTACCAACAGAACTTTTGACCACTGCTCGCTCAGACTTGAGTTCTTCAATCTCTTTGGTTGCCGCCTTGAGCTTCAAGTTCTGAATTTTAAGCTGAGAAGTTCGACGATCTAGCTCATCCATTATCTTGCTTTCCACAGCTAGTTCGACTTCAAGTTGAGTGAGACGGGCATCAACCGATGTTTGAAGCTCGGTGTTGGCAGTCTGGATTGCTTTGCGTGTTTCCTCAAAGTGCTTCTTTTCAGCCTGAAGCGAGCGGGTAAGATTATCAACAGAAGCATTCATCGTTTGAGCATTCTTCTGAGCTGCAACCTGTACATGGATTCCAGAACCGAACCAATAAAGAGAAACTTCGATGCATCGGAGACAAGTATCCTCGTCGTGTGGAAAGTAGCAATAGACGACATCAGTGAGTCTGCCATTGTTGGAACATGAAACTTCTCCATCGCCCATTGAGTAACAAGAGTCCAAAACCTAGCACAAGAGATTTCAGAGTAGCGAGAAGTATAACTAATACTCTGAACCAGTTGAGACCATAAGATGGATCCAAAGTCCATGTTGACCCCATGGTACAGACCATAGAGAAGGGTCATGAACGCCTTGCTCGCTCCATCAGAACCTGCAACCCTCTCCGATAAACCCTTAGAGAGAAGGGTAAATACACCATTCCACTGAGGAGGAAGACATGATTTCTTGAACTTTGTGACAGTGGTGAGAATCTCAGTGTACCCCATATCATAGAAAATTATGAAGAGTTGAGTGTTGGTAATGGAATCAGGGTTGATCATGGAGTCGTCGACAGCAAGCCTTAGCAACAAACAAAACCTAGATTTTGAAATCGACGTCTTTTGATTGACGATCTCAAAGAAGATGCGCTCTTTGGCTTTATCGTAGACAGCGATTGAGGAAACCTGAGAAAGTAGCGACATTGGAACATACTCCACCTGGGTTAGGGCTAGGACAAGTGGTGAATATTTTAGACATTCAACCACTTGCAGCATGTAGGGATCATACTGGAAAGGTGAGAGATCAATGATGAGGTTTTGATTCGGTTTAATGGTGAGAAGAGAAGACTGGGCAGTTTGTTCATAAACAGATGAAGATTCAGCCATTATTGCAGGTGTGAAGAAGAAGAGGAATAGTAGAAATTCGCCGGTGTGTTCTTGAGAGAGTTGTGAATTGGTAAAGTAGTCCAAGAGGTGTGAGAAAACCTTATATACCATCGCCAAGAGAGATAAAGAATCCACAGTAATGATTCGACGATCTTCTGAATCGGCGCCTGAAAAAGGGCGATTTGACAGCCGGGTTTCCCTAGGAAGACGTCATCAGGCGTGATGTTAGGAACCGTTTCAAATTCACGCGCCCGTTTCAAATCTTATCCAATGACGTGGTTTGAAATCTTATCTTGTTACCGCCGTTTCAACTTCGAAAACTTTTCAAATTCCTTTTCAAACTGTGACAAACCTTTCGCTGCATATGAGGCTGGCAATGTTCGCTCCTTTACACGGTATACCACCATAGCATTTACAACCGAAGCATTAAATCTGAAAATTTTGCATGAGTACCACGAACAAGAATTGGGAAAATCATAATGATCTTCATGCAAGAGTGTGCCAATAGAAAAGAAATAAAGCAAATTATTTGTGGGATTTAAGTGATGTCTATTTAGACACGAAACTATGGATCCCGGGCACGAATTGTTTCCTTCAAAGTCAAGAGAGACTTAGAAGTGTCTGTGTGGTTTCCCGTTGAAATACGATCAAATGTTTATTAAGAAACATTGAAATGCATCTTTTCAAATTTAAGCTATAAAGGGTGGCTTATCTTCAACCGAACCTCAGTACTTGACATAAGACCGAAAGTCGGATGAAGTACTTATGAGACCAGTGTAGTCTGTTAAACAAGTAGGTATGATAACATATTCAGTGACTTGGTGATATTTGTGGAAATCTCAAAAACAAAATTAAACTGGATCTTATGGGAAGAAATGCCTTGGGTTTAGACAGTTTCATAAAGATCGCAAAAAAATAAAAAAGAGATTTCTTGGTACCTTCCACTAAAGTGGTTTCGTTAAAGCGTGGGTGAAAACTAGAACATTTGATTGTTCACCGTCAATTCATTATTGGTGTTGGATTTTGGGTTTCACTTAGCACGTGGTGAAACGAAGCTAAGATCATTAACACAGATGTTGTGTAACCATAAACCTCAGTGGTAAATTCTGAGAGTCCCAAGGGTTACAATAATGAACCGAAATGAGATGGAGAAGAGTGATAAGGAGGTTAAAGAACCGAAAGTACCTCTGCTATATAGAAAAGACCGAGCAGACAACTCTTAACTCAATGTGAGACGTGTAAGGTAGCTCATGACATAAGTGATTTTATGAGCCTGATTGGGAAGATTTGATTTGTGTATATCAAATCAGTAAGGCTTCACTTTAAGTCTTTGAGGCTATGGTCTACATACAACAACATGCTTCTAGGGACACTTAGCTAGTATTAAGATAAAGAAATGTATACCTGTCCCAGCTCCATCATTTGAATGATCGAAGATACCTTTCAATGATATTTTTGGAATTTTTGATTTTATTGAAAAGCGACAAAAACAAAACAAAAAAACTAATTTTGGATTTTATAAATTTTCTGAAAAAGAAATAAAAACAGAAAGGAAAATATCTTTGATTTTTATGAATTTTCTGAAGAAGAATTAAAAACAGAAAGAAAAATATTTTTGATTTTTATTAATAGAAATGAAGTGAGAAAAGACATACACAGTGTACAAAATATACAACCGAAACTTCACCTAAAAGTAGTGAAGCGAAATAGATCGAGCGTTCGGTTCATTTCGGTTCCCAATTAATCAGGAGCCGAAATAGACCGAGCGTTCGCTCTATTTCGCGTTCGGTCCATTTCGGTTCCCGAAAATTCTGGAGCCGAAATAGACCGAGCGTTCGCTCTATTTCGTTTGATCAATTTTAATGAGGCGAAAGTAGTTTCGGTACTGATTCAGATTCCATCATTCCTAAGCCTTGGAGAATTTTATTAAAACTTACTTCAGGTAAGGCTTTTGTGAAGATGTCAGCTAATTGATCAGCAGATCTAACAAAATGGATTTCCACATTACCATCTTCAACGTGATCTTTGATGAAATGGTATCTCAGTGCTATATGTTTCGTTTTGGAGTGTTGTACTGGATTGTGACATATCCGAATGGCGCTTTCTGAGTCACAATAAAGTGGAATTTTCTACATGTTTAGGCCATAGTCTCTAAGTTGGCTTTGTATCCAAATGACCTGAGAAGTACAAGATGCTGCAACAATATATTCAGCTTCGGCTGTAGAGAGTGAAACGCATGTTTGTTTCTTGGACTGCCAGCTGACGAGTTTACCATCGAGGAATTGACATCCGCTTGTAGTTCTCTTTCGGTCCAAACCACATCCTCCAAGATCAGCATCAGAGAATGCTTGAACGAAAAATCCTGATTTAGCAGGATACCATAGACTGAGAGAGGAGGTTCGCTTCAAATATCTGAAGATGTTCTTAACCGCCACCATATGAGGTTCGCGTGGATTAGCTTGGAACCTGGCACAATAACAAACAGAAAACATAATATCTGGTCTACTAGCTGTTAGATACATTAGAGACCCTATCATTTGCCGATATAGGGTCATATCTACAGCCGGTTTCTCCAAAGATGGGGTTAACTTCGTTCCGAATGCCATAGGAACCTTTACTTTGGAATCTCCCATCATGCCAAACTTAGCCAGTAGTGTCTTTGTGTAAGAGTCCTGATTAATAAATATGCCTTCAGGTCCTTGTCTAATGTTCAAGCCAAGGAAAAAATTAATTGGACCCATTGAGCTCATCTCAAACTTAGTCTCCATCAACTTCCTGAATTCAGCTGTGAGGCTAGGATTCGTAAAACCGAAGATGATATCATCGACGTAAATTTGGACGATCATTAAGTGGTCACCCTCTTTCTTGCGAAAGAAGGTTGGGTCAACCGAACCTTGTTTAAACTTGGACATTTTTAGAAATTGAGTAAGGGTTTCATACCAGGCTCTAGGAGCTTGCTTCAAACCATAGACAACTTTATCCAGGATATAGCAATGATCAGGGTACTTTTCGTTCACGAAACCTGGTGGTTGCTCAACATATACTGTATCCTCTAATTCTCCATTCAGGAAAGAACACTTGACATCCATTTGAAAAACTTCAAAGTTTTTATGTGCAGCATATGCCAGAAAGATCCGAACGGATTCTAACCTTGCTACAGGAGAAAAGGTTTCTTCATAATCTATACCTTCTTCCTGACAATATCCCTTGACTACCAGCCTTGCCTTGTTGTGACTTACATTTCCCTCTTTATCTATCTTGTTCCTGAATACCCATTTCAACCCAACCACAAATGCATCCTTTGGTGTGGGAATCAGTCTCTAGACTCGATTTCGCTCAAACTCATGAATTTCGTCTTGCATTGCATGTACCCAATCGGAGTGATCGAGTGCAGTATAAACCGTTTTTGGTTCTATTTTCGAGACGAACTGTAATGCCCGTGTTTCTAGGCTAGGCATTAATATCGACATGATACTCTAGGTTAACCTTTGTGACTCATTTTGGAGAAATGAAAAGGGATTATGTGAATATTATGTGTTTTATGTGTTTTATGCTTAATTATTAGGATTTAATTAATTAAGATTAAAAATGAGCGTCGAAAATAAATATTAGATAAAGCCGATATTTATTAAGAAAGTTGTAGTGGTCGTGACAAGGATTACGGATATATAAAGAATGCCGAAATCTGAGTTATAACGAAGAAGTTATGACCTATCGAAGTTTCGCGACAAACCGGCACGGTGCCGAATGTCGTAAAAAGTGAGTTTTTGATAAACTACTTTTTAGCCTTAGTGATCTAAACGAAACTCGTAGTGTTCGTTAAACCGAGAGTATTTATAAAAAGAACGCCCAAATCTGACTTCGTATGAGGAAGTTATGATTTTTCGAAGTTCCAGCTTAGGAGTAGACAGCTAAAAACTCGAATTTTAGATCGAGTGATTTTTAGCCGACACGACCTAAACAAGAATCGAAGGTCTCGTAAATAGTAGCACAACGGTAAAAAGTCTGACGAAAACGGACGTCGGATGAAGAAGTTATGAATTTTTAACGGATTTCCTGTCCCGATCTTTTAAAAATAATAATATAAAAATTAAAGTCAAAATTAGCCGACGAAGTCTAAATGAAAGTTGTAGAGCGTAATTTTACCTACGCGTGCATATAAAGAACGTCAAAAACGGAGCCCGTATGCGAAAGTTATGGATTTTAGAAAAATTGGGCACAATTTCCGAGGAATCTTGCAAAGATAAGGCCAATCTCGGTGAGTCACCCGCTGAGTCCGACGCGTGTTGATTGCTGATTTGACCGAGGGTGCGGTCTAATGGCCTTCGGATGCGCCTCTCTTCTCACTTCGCCCCGTGTCCGATGTGTTGGACCAATCCGAGGCCGGCACGCACCCATCTCGCATCCGAGCCTCGCCCCTTCTGCCACATGTTCCGAACCTCGCAGCCAGCTGCCTTCCCTCCGGATCTGAGGCTCGCATCTGCTGCCGCGTGGAGCTTCCTCAGCCATTGATCTTCGGTCTCGCACCCTATAAAAGGGGGAGTTGCGAGATCTCCCGGCTAGAATTAGAAACTTGGCCATTTTCACCCCTAAACTCATATTTTCACTATTTCGACCTCCCCCAAAGCCCCGGGATCATTTCCAACACCCGGAACACGCCCCGAAGTGCCCGAAGACCCGAAAAATTTATCTTTTCGGTTTCGAAGCCCGACCCTTCGCAGAGCCCGGTTTCTCAATAAAACTCTCGGTTTTATTAGAAACGATCGTTTTAGGAAACGAATTGCTGCCCGATTTTCATTAAATCGGGTGAGTGTGTAGTCACTTTCATCTTACACATAGATATGAAGTATTTTATATAAAATACGTGCTATGTGTATATATGTTGTTTGTTTATTCGAGATGGGTGTTGAATGAATGTTTTATACATGTTTAAAATGATTTAAAATGTATATATATTTTATCTTCGAATATGTTGGGTAAAACATGGGTAGATAAAGTATGAGGGATAAAAGTACAGTATAGATGTACGTTAGTAGCTATGAATTTAGTACAGTATAGATGTACGTTAGTAGCTGTGAATTTAGTACAATATAGATGTACGTTGGTAGCTATGGATTTAGTACGTTGGCAGCTATGGACTTAGCGCCTGTTGTGTAAACCTTGGCGACGATGTGAATTCGTGCCTATTTGACATAAATTGTTGAGGGAAAGCAATGTTGTCACCCCGATGTTTGTTTTATTTGACATAAATTGCTAAGGAAAGCAGTGTTGTCACCACGTTGGTTGTTTTATTTGACATAAATTGCTGAGGAAAGCAATGTTGTCACCATTTTGATTGTTTTATGTCAGGTGGTCTTATTTGACATAAATTGCTGAAGAAAGCAATGTTGTCACCTTATTGGTTGTTTATTTGACATAAATTGCTAAGGGAAAAGCAATGTTGTCACCCCGGTGTTTGCCTTATTTGACATAAATTGCGGAGGAAAGCAATGTTGTCACCCTATCGGTTGTTTTATTTGACATAAATTGCTGAAGAAAGCAATGTTGTCACCTTACTGGTTGTTTTATGTTAGGTTGTCTTGTTTGACATAAATTGCTGAGGAAAGTAGTGTTGTCACCCCCTTTGGTTGCCTTATTTGACATAAATTGCTGAGGAACCCCCGAAGCAATGTTGTCACCCCTAATGAAAATCCTTAGGCTAGGTCCCTTGTGATAATTGTTCTAGGGACGTAAGGTGAGGATAACGGGAATGGGTAATTAGGGTTGTTTTTGGTTGATGAAATTAATAAATTATTTGTTGATTGATAAACTTAAAGAGTTTATTATTTATTGTGGGTTGAAAACCCTATATGCTCACCAAGCTTCCAAGCCTGACCCACTCAGCTTTTTATATTACAGGTAGTGGACCCCGAGCATAGTCGGATGATGATGATGAGTGATTTTTGGATTATAGGCCAGTAGTTATAAATAACTGTTGTAAGGCTTATAATGTATTGTTTATGCTTTTGATCTGTATCGGAACATGACATCCCGAGGTTTTGATATAAAAGAAAATTATATATTTCTTAAAGAAAGGTTTTGACAAACTTTTATCATGTTTTGTTTTGGGGACCAATTCCGCAACATCTTTTAAAAAGATTTCTCTGATTTTATTTTAAAAAGCATAAACGAAATCGGTCTTTTCTGGCCGAGAAATTAGGGGATGTCACACGAACGAAAACAGAGCAGTTTGCTTCGCTTTTATTTGAGACCGAGTAAGAACGCCTTCAGATGTTTCACCGATTTACTTGAGTCTTTTGATGATCTTTTGTCCATTTTGTGAGAGGAGGGTAGTTTGGATCATAGGCAGGATCCAGTTCAGCATTTATTTCTTCTTCGAATTCTGATTGAGAATCTTCGTCATTTGTATTGTTTATCTCCCCCTCGAATGACGAAACAACCTCAACATCTGGTTCAGAATTCTCCCCCTCGATTTGACTTTCATGGGTCATTGATGGAGATGGGTTCTCCCCCTGGAATGGTAAGTCAGGTCACCTTGGTGTAGATCAGCTCTCCCCCTGGAATGTAGAAAAGTTATTAGTAGGATCACTTAAGCTTTGGGGTTCGCCTTGAACTGGAGGTTCGCTTGGACTGTGAGGTTCGCTTTGACCTAGCTGTTCGGTTGGTCCTTGGTGTTCGCTTTCCATTTCTTTTGCTGCTTCATCGATAATTTCTTCAGGTTGTCGATCTTGTTGTCAGTAGCTTTTGCCTCAGAATGAATGGCTCTCTCTAGTTCATCGAAGAGCAACATGTATTCTTCAAATAGATTGGAAATAGGAACCGAGACTTGACCTGATTTTGGAAAGATTTCCTCCGTTGGTACTTTGCTGGATTGCAATTTATTCACATAATTATTCTTCAAATAGATTGGAAATAGGAACCGAGACTTGACCTGATTTTGGAAAGATTTCCTCCGTTGGTACTTTGCTGGATTGCAATTTCTTCACATAATTATCATCAAAAGTGACATAGTAGGTTTCTTCAAGTTTCTTTGAACGTTTATTCAGAACTCTATATGCCTTTGAAGTCAGTGAGTAACCAAGAAAAATTCCTTCATCTGCCTTTACATCGAACTTGTTTCGGTTCTCTTTAGAGTTGAAAATAAAGCATCTTGAACCGAACACATGGAAAAACTTGACATTTGGCTTGCGATTATTCAAGATTTCGTATGGAGTGATGGAAAATCTCTTGTTGAGGAAGGTTTGGTTCTGGGTATAGCACGCAGCAGCTATTGCATCAACCCAGAAGTACAGAGGTAGAGAAGCGAAACTGAGCATGGTTCAGGCCGCTTCACACAATGAACGGTTTCGCCTTTCAACTACGCCATTTTGTTGTGGAGTATAGGGAGCATAGAAGTTGTGAGACACTCCCTTTTCAGCGAGAAATTCTTCAAACTCTTGGTTTTTGAATTCGATCCCATTGTCACTTCGGACGTTTGTAACCACCTTTCGCAATTGAAGTTCCACTTGCTTTATAAATGCTTTGAGCTTTGGAGTTGTCTCTGATTTCTGTTTAAGAAAGAAACCCCAGGTGAAACGTGAAAAGTCATCAACAATAAGTAAAATGTACTTACTACCACCGATGCTTTTTATGGCCGAAGGACCACATAGATCGATGTGAATCAGCTCAAGAGAATCGATGATCTTTGTGTTGACAATTGTGGGATGACTCTTTCGGCTTTGCTTTCCCATCTCACATGCTGCGCACAAGTGTTCCTTATCAAATTTGAGAAGTGGGAGTCCTCGTACATGATCACCGATAACCAACTTGTTGATATCCTTAAAGTTGAGATGTGAGAGCCTTCGGTGTCATAGCCAACTTTCGTCAGAGTGTGCTTTCGTTAATAAGCATACAGCCGACTTTCCTCGAATTGGGTTAAGATTTGGAGGATACATCTCTCCTTTTCGCTTGGATTTTAACAAGACAACCTTCGTTTTCTTTTCAACAATCTTAGAACCTTCATCATCGAACGAGACCTTCAAGCCAGTTCCCATAACTAGTTGAGAGACACTGATGATATTGTGCTGCAATCCCTCTACATATGCTACCTTACGAATTAAGAATTCTCCGTTTGTGATCATGCCGTAGCCTTTGATTGTGCCATAAGAATTATTCCCGTATTTGACACATCCGCCATCCTTAAGAGCCTGAAACTCCCTTAGCTCTTCCCTCATTCCTGTCATGTGACGTGAGCAACCACTATCAATGTACCATTCATCTTCGAACTGGTCGTCACTTATAACCTGCAAAAATTAAGCAGATTTAGGAACCCAAAGTTGCTTGGGTCCACATGATCCTTTTACAGAACAAGGAATAGAAATAGAAAGATCAACCATATAAGTTCTTTTTATTAGTGTGGTTGCGTCTTTCCTCTTGATGGTAAAGACCTTGAGTTGTTTAAATCAGATTGAGGAATTTTGTTTTGATTCTTAACAAATTTGTTTTCATGTTTCCTAGGGTTAGCAGACGTCTTCTTTGTTTGCGTTTTGTCTTCAGAGACGAGCTTCCCTTTTCCCTTGCAATCCTTGACATCATTGTTAGGATTCTGCTTTGGTTGAGAATGAGGAGGATGGGATTGAGGACTGAAACTTGTCTTTCGGTTCTTATCAAGGCTAGACTTGGGACCGAAACTAGTCTTTCGGATCTTGTCGCTGCAAAAACTGGGAACGAAACTAGGCTTTCGGTTCACTTGACTGCAGGATTGGCAGTGGGTGCATGGACCAGAATTATCCTTTGATCCAAATTTCGCCTTGAGATTTGATGCCTTTTCTGTGTGAACATAATTGGAGTTTTGGGAGTTCCAAAACTGCTTCCTTTCATTGAGATTCTTTTGATATCTTTTGTTTCACTGGCATTTCTGTTCAGCAAGCTGCTTTTGAGACTTGTGAATATTTGCTCTTGGCTTCGGTCGTTCAATATGACTTTCGCTCTTCAATGAAGAGGTTTCGCTTGCAGCCGTCATTGGTTTGCTTGGGATTTCTTTGGTACCACTTGTGTTGGGTACATCAAAGCTTGTAGGTTTATTGAGTGGTTCTGCCACGTATCTGCCTTTAACCCTCCATGAGGTTCTCTCTGATAAACTGACAGTCTCATCTGCATTGTCGATTGGAGCATACCAAAAATAATCATCACAACCACCCGCGTTATCTTCGTTTACTATGGCTGTCAGTTCGGTTGTGTGTTTTTGAGTAACCCCTGTTGTGGCGTATACCTGATTTGGTACAGTTTGTACCTTTTGATAAACCACTGCTTTCGGTTTTAGAACTTTGGATTTATCTTGGGACACTCGAGCGAACTCAACCGAATTCTCAGATATTAGACCTTTGGTAGGTTCGGTTTCGCTCCTGACAAATTCTGAACAGTCAACCACACCCTCTACAGAAATTTCACTCATATCACTGTCCTCGTTGAATTCAGAAGTGTTTTCAACATTTATTTTGTTTTCTGAACTTAACTTGGCATTCAATGAGTCAAACTTTTGTATGGTTTCTGTCTTGATTTTCAATTTATCATTCTCGTCCAAAATATTTTTAAGCATGTCCTTATGGTCTTTGGACTTGATAAAGGACTCAATTTTGTCCAGACCAACCCTGTAGGCGTCAGAGATGTTATCTGAAGAGACAATAGATTCACAGTTATAACCATCAATATCAATTTCGTCCTCCATTAACTCAAGGAAGGGCAAAATCATTTTGTGAATCTTTTTGCCAATTTCACAATCTAAATGCAATTGAGTAATATTTGTATATAAACGTTTAGCAATTAAGCAAAAAATGTTTCTTTGTTTCATAAGTTTCAAATTATCACGTTGCAAATAAATAACTTCATCTCTTGTCCTAACTAACTCTAACTCCGTCTTCTCTATCCACATCCTTCACTCCTCATTCTTGGATGTCACCCTGCTAAGTTGATCGGTTAGGTTAGCATTTGTGAGGCGTGTTTGCATTAGAATACCACTTAAACTAGAAAATTTGAATTTCAAATCGTTTAATTCCTTTTCATAGTTAGTTACAGGTATTTTAAGTGATTCGAGAATGGATTGTACCTTCTGGATCAACTGATCGCAGTCATTGATCCTCTTGCTCACAGGTTTGGCAGCAAAACACTTATATTCCTTCAGATTCTCCTCCTCATACTCGCCTTCAGTTGTGTAGCCCCTCATTTGTGACACCCCAGCTGTCACCATCAAGCATCTCCCAGCAGACTCAGTACTCTTCTCTTTCGCCACAAATGCCTTGCCATGTGTGGGTTTACGTACTTCTTCATCTTCAGAGTCTGTAGACCAGACCTCTACACCACCGAACTCGTCATCCACAACGTTCTCCTGCACAATCAAAGCATTCATTGAACTATTAGAGGCTTTCTTCTTTTTATCTCCTCCAACATGTGCATATAGTACGCTTCATCATCTTCACCCTCTTTCTTCTCCGATACCTTTCTCAACATGTAATCTTTGGCAAAGTGGTTTTTGCCATGGCAGAAGTTGCAATCATATCCGAAGTCTCCCACCAATTTGCTATCCTTATTCTCTTCTTCTTTCTGAGGAGTATTTTTGATCTCCTCTTTGGCCTTTTCTGAGCTATAGCTTCCCTGCCAGTTTCGGTTCTTGGCAATAGGAAACTTTTTGCGAGCAAACCTTTTCGGGTTGGAAACCATCATTTCATATTCTTCGCTTGTCAGATCACATTCTGACATCTTTGACTCTTCTTCATCTTCTGCCACATTTTTCGCTTTAGAGAGAAGGGCCAAGGATCCCATACTAGACACTACTTTCGCTTCCTTAGTCACAACACTTTCATGAGACTTAAGAATACCTACCATCATACAGAATCGGGACCTTTTGCTCTTGAATCGCCGAGTTCTTTTTGAACTCGTCGAGTTCTTCTTCATACACGTTGAAGTGTTTAGCCCTTGACTCGTCGAGTTCTTCTTGAACTCAACGAGTTCTTCTTCATACAAGTTGGGACATTGCCTTAAACTCGTCGAGTCCATCCTTGAACTCATCGAGTTCTTTGATCTTCGAGTCCAAAATAGGAGTGAAGTCCCAATGTTTTTTTGGATTATGGAACTCGACGAGTCGGTGGACCAACTCGGCGAGTTGAGTCAACCAGATGTTGACTTTGGCCAGGGCGTTGACCTTGACTTGGATTTTGACCCGAGTTGACCCTTGGAAGGGTTATGAGTATGAAATGCTAACTGCAACATATCGCTCGTCAAATGTCTCGATCAAAGTGGTCTTAATAGACCCAAACATCTCCGGAATAGCCTCTCGTATGGCTACGGCCACCTCGTCGTGAATCATCCTGCGAATCTCACCATCGCTAACTCCACTGCTTTCTGGGGTGTGGCGTGTACCTACCATGATGTCTCTGAAACACAACACGAAAATCATCAGAGACTCGCTCGAGCATACTCACACTCGACTACTCATCCCTACCTGTTCCTTAGCATCCTAAGGATTCTTACTTGGATTGCATACAGACCGGGTGCTTTCAGTAGTACGGGCCCAATACTACCTTCCACACCCCACCCGTAGTCACCCCAAGTCCTCCTCCTTGGATTCTAATTCACAAATACTCTATATCTCACGAATCACAAACTACTCTCTCAGAAGACTCCTCTCAAGCTCATCTAAGTTTCTCTTCCTAGATTATCTCCCGACTCAGGACTCAGCACATACTCAAGCAAATAACAGATAACACTGATCAAAGCATCTCCTAGGCTAAGGCATCACAAATCAGGCAGCTCTAGCCCTAGAATATGAAATACCTAGCCTACTCTCTAGCATGCAATTCTAATAAAATATCTCATAACACAAAGGTAAGGGTATTTTTGGGAAATCACCGTTCGAGCTCTGGCTGATTGTACACACAGCTCCAACTCATTTTCTTTTAAAACTATTTCTCATTTTAGAAAAATCATTTCTTTTGAATTTTTTTCTCAAATCCTCAGTTTGAGTCCAAACACACCCGGAGGTGCATCCGAATCCCTCAAACCAAGGCTCTGATACCAACTTGTAACAACGTAAATTTTCAAGCCAAATTTTTCAATTTAAAAACACATTTATTCCAATAATAAAATCACAAAATGTCATAATGTCAAATCATTAAAACTCATATCCAAAAACTGTATATAAAACTCCAGGATCCTCTCAATCATAACTCAATCTTTGATGTGTGTACAATCAAGTCGGCGCCTTCACGTGATCCTGAGAAGTACCTGAAACACATAACACATAACACGATAAGCTCAAAGCTTAGCGAGTTCCCCAAAATACCACACACAGCTCAATAGCCACTCTAGGCTATAACTCAATAAGACCCTCCGGTCAATGTATCTCAGTGGGACCTTCCGGCCCCAACTCAATAAGTTCATAAAAATAATACTCAACATAAATCACAAAGACATAATGTAGAATATTAAGATACACATGTAAGCACAATAAACAGCTCAGTCACACAAAGATACCACTCATGGTAAGTATAGTGAGAAGACTTACCTCGTAAGCTAGCAAGTAAAAGTCTTGTACTCGGAAATCTCGAACTAGCCTCCGCCTAACACATTGGATAATTGTCTCTAATTAATACTCTACTCATACTCAAATACACCAAAGGTTGTTCTCTCATTCTCTCTAACTCTTGGAATGGGTAAAAGACCATTTTACCCCTCCATGGTCTCCATTACTTATGTTGACCAAAACCTAAAGTCAACAGAAGTCAAACTCGAGTCAACAGTCCAAGTTTGACCTGACTCGCCGAGTGCACTCATGTGACTCGTCGAGTCCACTCGTTCCTCATAAGTCTCATGAAAGTCTAGCTCGTCGAGTTAACCCCTAACTCGCCGAGCTGTCGCATGGTCCAGTCCATCGGGACAAACCCTAACTGACTCGTCGAGTCAGCTCATGGACTCGGCGAGTCTCTTCGATCTGATTTCTCATTCAAACGTTTTAAGGTAGATCTATCACTCCAAACACCAGATCTACCATCCTAAAGCTCGATTGTCACGTAAAGCTTCGATCTTTACGCTCATGCATGGTGGTTTTGCTCCCATCCACCAAAACATGTTCTCACAAGGTGTTAAACACCATACTCCTCATATAGATGAATAAAGTTGGGACCTTTGGGCTCTAGGGACCTCACAAGGTCCAGATCTGAGGTCTAAACCTCTGATAACTCAGTATGCTCTAAGCCCAAAATAAAATGTGATGAAAATCCTAATTTCTCAACTCATAAGATCTAACCAAATGATGGGGAAAGATTCAAGATTTTTTCCTTCCTCTTGAAGCTCTGGAAGAAATAGCCTGAACCCCAACAGTTCCTTCTTGTTCCTTGCTGAACAAACTCCTCTTCCTCCTCAAAGATGCACTAAAATCCTTCAAGGTTAGCTTGGAGACTCCTTTAGCTCACTACACTCGATTAGGGTTTCACACAGAAAGGTTAAGCATCTGATGAGCCGCAAATGAGGCTATAAGTGCCCTTATATAGGCCCCAAACCCAAGGATTTAGGGTTTCACTGCCCAGCGTCTACTCGGCGAGTCGACTCTCTGACTCGTCGAGTAGATCATTAATCCCACGTGGCACAACGCGACTATACTCGACGAGTTGTAGCACCAACTCGTCGAGTTGCTCAATATTCCTCAAAATAAATAAATAAACAATATACCTGGAAGTCCGGATGTTACACTTCCAAGACTTTCTTTGCTAAACTTAGTCGATTCTAAATCTTGAATAGTTATGGTGTTATACCTGAGTGATTCTTAGCACAGTGTAATTGATGAAGTTTGGTCATCTAATTTTATTGAAATTGTGGATGCTTTTCGTTAAGAACTTGTCATGGTTCCACCTGAAATTTCTATATGAGATTAGATGGTGATATGGAATGAAGAATTGAAGATGGTGTGTATATGATGTGTGTTGCTTTACCCAGATTTTGGAAGAAATTTAAGATACTTGAGTGTTCTTAGCACACTATAATTATATGGGTGCAAAGCCGTAATCAAACAACATGGTTTTGGTTAGAAAGTCAGAGCTTCAGATCAGTCACACTCTACTCTGACTCAATCGGAAACTATCAGACATCCACTTACTTTTTTTTTCAAAAAGATTATGATTATTTTTTAAATATTACATTAAAAAATAGTTAGTTTAATAATATCCCTAATTATGTGATGTTATAGGTGTTACTCATTCCATTTTGAGTTTTTTAGGCAATGTTTGGCACATTGACAAAAGTGGATTGGATTGGACAGAAATGAATTAGACCGGACATAATCGGACATGAAAAATGGATTGGATTGGACGAAACTAAATTAGACTAGACATAACCGAACATGACAGGACATAACGAATTATATGTAGACTATCAAACATATCAACGTTGGGCTCCTTTAAAAAAATCAAATGGTGAGATGTTAATAAAACCTCAATCACATCTCCCAAGTTAAAAAAATTACAAGACGTCGCAAAGCATGTTAAGATTCCAGTACAAAAAACAAAACTTATAACTATGGAGGATTCAAAATAAATCGCACAACAAAGCGAAGCAGGTGATCGTAAAAACATTCACGTACTTCCTTTTCTTCTAAATCGAACCCCCCCCCCTATAAAATATAATCACCCTCTTTTAAACCTAGATCAATTTTTAGGAGTTTTCCTTCCATTAGATTCTAGACAAGGATTTGCTTCATGGAATAATAAAGCACATGAACACACTAGACCAAATGCTTCAAGGTTTTTTTGGAAAGAAATTGATGGTCGGATCAAGATGAAAATAAGATCAAAGAAAATTTGTTGCCTTAACAATCGTCAACAGACGGGAGATGGATCGAGAGAGGCAATAGATAAAAAAAATTCTTGTTTATGATTTGCAGGGAGAGGAAAATAGAAAAGAAGAGTTGTGAAAAATGTTTTGCTTTGTCCAACTTAGTTCCACTCTTTTTGGGAGACTAAATTTACAAGTTTTAGTCTCATTACATAAGTTTTTGTTCCATTGACGTTTTGTTCCATCAATACCAACCATGAACCATCTCGTCAAATGATTTTGTTCTGTCTTAGTCCAATTCTACCAAACATTACATGAGACCATCTGTTATACCCAACACTAACCACTATAGTGGTGGGTGTCACATCATCATCACTAACTATCACTAAACCTATGAGATACCCACCACTACCACTCCACTCCACATCATTTTTTTAATTAGAAAATACAATAAAATTACATTTTTAAAAATAAAAAAACATTGAATTTTTACTAGTTTTTCATTAATTATAAAAATAAAAATACAACTTCAAACTACGTTACTTAATTAACCAAGAATTAAAAAAAACATCACATTACTTAAATAACCTATAATTAAAAAAACAAACAAACATAAGTAAAAAAAAAAACTAATCTTCGTTCATGTTGAGTTGATACAAATGTTCCGTGACATCTTCTCGAGGATTGAAACACGTTTCACAGTTATGAATTTCAACAATTTGTGCTAAAAATTTAGTCGTTCCGAGTATGAACTCTTCAATCGGGATGACGACGTCGTCTGGATCATACATGCAGATCGCTCGACCTTGATCTTCAATGATCATATTATGCATTATAATACATGATTCGACCATTCGTTTAATTCTATCTTTATCCTAGAGTCGTGTAGCATATTTCACTACACGCCATGTCTGCTTGAGGACTCCAAATCCTCTCTCGATATCCCTTCTCGCTGATTCCTGCCTTTTGTGAACAACTTTGTCTTTTCACTTCGAGGAACCGAGTATGCCTTCATAAATGTCGAATAATCAGGGTATATCCCATCACAAAGGTAGTAATCGTATTTGTACGAATGTCCGTTCACCGTGAACGGCATATCAGGTGCTTTGCCAGTCCAAATATCATTGAAAAGAGGAGACTGGCTAAGAACATTAATGTCGTTGTTAGACCCTGTAACTCCAAAAAACGAATGTCATATCCACAAATCCTGAGATGCAACAACTTCTAGTATTATATTTGGCTCACCTATATCACCTCACGTAAATTGACCGCGCCACACATTTGGACATTTTTCCGAAGCCACATGCGTACAATCTAGACTACCAAGCATACCCGGAAATCCATGTCTCTCTTCATGAGCCAAATATAATCTCTCAATATCATGTGGAATAGGTTTACACAAATATTCTTTGTGAAAAACCTCATACACACATGCCCAAAACCAATCTACATAATCAATTACGATCCTCTCAGATACCTTTAAGGACTCGTCGGATGCATCAAATGTTATACCGTATCCCAAATACCTAAGTGCAGCCGCATATTTTTGTATACTTGAAAAACCATTCTTCCTCTACCATCGGGTTTTTGTTTGAAAAAATCATAACGAGTCTCTAAATCATTACTGATACGTAAAAATATAGTCTTATTTTGACGGAAACGACGTTCGAACGTGTCCTCATTGTAAAGACAATTATCGACAAAGCAATCATGTACTAATAAGTCGTGTGTGGCTTGGCGATCACGATTGACGACCGCTCTCGAATGTGCAACATTTGAACTTTCTTCATTGTGAAAATGTTGCACAACGTTGAAGAAGGTCGAGATGAATTCTCCGTCATCATTCGAGTCAAAATCTTTAAAGAAATCCATATGTTTTTTGGTTTAGAGAATGAGAGTGTAAAATTTGATAAGAAGTGAAAGTTTTATTGTGTTTATATAGGTATTGAGTTTGTAAAGAAAAAAAATTAAAAAATAAAAAATAAAAACTACAAAAAATGACTGTTGAACGATCGAATCCAAGCCTTGAAATTCATTTGGTCGTCCGCCTCCATCGTAGCCACCACGAATAGCCACGACCACGACTCACAACGACACACCAGGACGGTGTGCACGAGCATGGTTTGTGGCCATGTATATACCACATATCCATTCGTGCTTTGTATACGGTTTGGCCTTAGACCATCTGCTATACGCTCAACGACAACGATCGTGGAGAGCTTCCAATATCGGTCACCACCACCCACCACAAAGCCAAGGAGTACCATCCGCGACCACGAACAGAAGAACGAAGAGAGAAATAGAGGGAGAAGAAGAAGAACTGAGAGAAGAAGAAGCCCTGATTGGGCGTTGTCTCTCGTCGTCTGCATCACGAACCACCACGAAAACACCCGACCACGAATGACCGAGGTAGTGTGCACGAAAACGCTCGTGACCACATAGACGTAGAGCCGGTCTGTCTTGAGTATACCGGACAACCTTATTGAACTTGAACCGTTTAACGGGTTATTGGACAAGTGTGTAAAGATTATTGGGTTGGAAGTGCCCAGTCCAATCAGCCATTTCCATTGATAAGATGATGGGCCTGTGAAACAAAAAGAGGCCCTAAACTCTAGAGGCATCCATATGAAATGATGTCGTATACACTTTCCCCTTGCCCTAATCAAGAATATAAAAAGAACCAGATTTGAGGCACCGATCAACATTGGAAACTGAATTCTCTATAAAATTTCGCACAAAATTTCTCTTTCATCTCCTCAAGATTTTTTTGGTATGATCTTCGTTTGTTTTGTAGAATTTTGATTATTCAATCTCAAATCGGTTCTTTCGCTTTTTTGTATTCGATCAAAACCCTAATTCGATCTGCTCATCGATTGTTGTTTTACAGTTGATTTCATAGTCTTGATCGCCATGGCCAAAAGTTCATTCAAATTGGAACATCCTCTTGGTACTCTCCCAATCCTTGTATTTTTTTTATCGCATCTAAAATCATATTTTCGTGCTTATAGTAATTAGAAATCGAAGTGTCTTCTGTTGGTTGGGTGGTTTGATCGGTATGATCTTGGTCTCTCTTTCGTCGCGTAGATAGGATTACTCGAATTCTTGTTTCTCTAATCATAGCTTTTCACATGATAGCTTTTGATCATTCATTAGGGTTTGCGTAGATCTACTTTTTTACTCGTTTTAACATGAATTGGGAATCGTTTAAAGCTGTTATGCCGATCTGCAAATTAATGCTGTTTGATTATGTTAGTATATATACATCTGTATCGCAAATTATGTGATGTAACTCTTTTTTTTTTCAGAGAGGCGCCAAGCTGAAGCTGCTCGTATTAGGGAAAAGTACCCTGACAGAATTCCGGTATGACATATAATCTTCTCATATGATGAACATTCTTGATATGTATCTGTATGCTATTTTCTCATTATTGCTATATGTTGCAGGTTATTGTAGAGAAGGCTGAACGAAGCGACATACCAGACATTGACAAGAAAAAGTTAGTCATCTCTTTGTCTCAATTCAACCATCCCCACATTTATTTTTATGTTTTTTGATATTTTTTTAACTCAAAACGCAATTGAAGTCTGAAGACTACCTCTTTCTTCTAACAAAAGTCTTATATGATTTCAGGTATCTTGTTCCTGCTGATCTCACAGTGGGACAGTTTGTGTATGTGGTTAGAAAGAGGATCAAGCTGAGCGCTGAGAAGGCCATCTTTATCTTTGTGAAGAACATTCTGCCTCCTACTGGTTAGTAAATTGACATGATATTTTTTCAAATAGTATGTGTTTTTGTTGTAATGTGATTTGATAATAAGTATAATATATGTTTTACAGCTGCAATGATGTCTGCAATCTATGAGGAAAACAAAGATGAGGATGGATTCCTGTACATGACATACAGTGGGGAGAACACGTTTGGATTGGTCTGAAGCTGTTAAGTGGTTCTGAATGTAAATACGAAGAAGGTGATGGATGAATGTGTACATTCTTTTATCAATGGTGCATGCTCTGTTTGATTTCATATCTTACTCTCTCTTAGTGACTCTAATCTTGTGAACGAGATCCAAATAGTATATAAGACAATGAATGGTATCTGCATGGAATCAAGTTGAGAAGTTTAATATATGTTTGAAGCTTCTATATTTTCCTGCTGTTTTAGATTTGTTTGACATGGTGTTAATATAAAATTACAAGCCAATCGTGTTAATTTTTTTTTTTTTGATATTATAAAAATAATAACGATGTTATGTTGTCTTGGTTGGTTTCCTGCATATAAAATATTAAATAACATAGAACTAATAACACAAAAAGAAAAAATAAAATATTGCTGACTAGTTTTGTATGATTTCGTGGATAGAAGTCCTTATACTCAGCTTCCAAGTCCCCTATTGGATGGATATTAAAGGCTTTGACGATTTAATTAAAGAGAATTGGCCTACGTATAAAGATGAATATGAGAGTAATAAGCTGAAGGCGTTAAAACGAAAATAGAACTTGGCATGTTGATTATAAACAAAAAAAGGAGAGAGGATGACCAAATTAAACTTCAATCTCGTTTGAGTGAGATTGATAAAGATCTGGATAATGGCCAAGGTTCTAGAGAAGTTATTAATGAAAGAGCTTATTTGTTGCAATGTATGCATGATACATGATGTCGCTAAAAAGTAAAAATAAAAGGGGTTGAGGGTGATGAAAATATTAAGTTTTTCATGAATTCTTAAGAAAAAAAAAAAGACGTCAAAGGCGATAAAATGTGTGAAAGATGAAGGTGATTGGATCACATACCTGTCTTTAGTGAAACAAGAGTTGTTTGATTTTACAAGATGAAGTTTGATGACTTTGATGGTGTCAACTTCATCTCTAGAAGCTTTCAGTTGTGTAGGTTGTCTTGGGCCCTAATTAATGAACTGGATTCTCGGATTTGGATGAGGAGTTAAGACATGTGATGTGGTCTAGCAGAAGTGACAAGGCTCCAAGTCCAAACAACTTTACGATTGCTTTTGTTAAAAGATATTGGGAATACAAGGTAAACCGTATGAAGCGTCTTATTGATTCTATAACCATTCCTTACAAAGGTCCGGACGTTTGTTGCTCAAAGCTGATCCCCTTGAAGGTAAGGTGTTTTGTTTGGGGAGCTTCGAGGGATGTATACCGGTGGCTGTCTCATTGGCTGATAGAGTGGTTCCAAACTCCAATCAGTTGTGCCCACTCTGTAATTAAAGTCTAGAAACAATTGAACACCTCCTGCTTCACTGTGAGTTCGTCCAAATCATCCATCAATGGATCTTCAATTAAACTTCACAAACATCTCAGAGTTCCTTGACTTGGCGACTGTGGGGAATAGCTGCAACAGAAAAAAGAAGATCACCATCCTATTCTGCCTTCTTTGGAATACATGGTTGCCAAGGAATGACAAGGTTTTCAAGAACATGTTTTTGAAACCTACAAAAGTAGTTGATAATATCATTTCCATTTCCTATACTTGGTGCAAACACAAGAACCCTTAAGGGTGCGGGAGTGGAGTTACTCGCCTTTTAGACACATTCATTGTTAATTTTTTAGTTTGTTTTTTACTCTCTTTGTACTGAACTTTGGATATGTTTTAGTCACTTGCTAATCGTGGCCTTTTTATTAATGTTGTTTACCGTTTCCAATATATATATATATATATATATATATATATATATATATATATATATATATATATATATATATATATATATATATATATATATAAAACCCTAAAAATCATAAAAATGCATAAAAAAATACTTAGAGATCACAAAACTTTTTTTTTTTAAATTTTTTATGAAAAAATCGCATGTCTTTAAATAAATTCGCTGATTTTTTTTTGAAATTTTTTTTTAAAAAAAAATTGATTTTTTTATTTTTTTTTCAGCGAATTTATTAAAAAACCTGCGATTTTTTTATAAAAAAATTAAAAAAAAAAAGTTTTGTGATCTCTAAGTATTTTTTTATGCATTTTTATGATTTTTAGGGTTTTTTTTGTTTTCCAAATAACCCTTCCCTATATATATATATATATATATATATATATATATATATATATATATATATATATATATATATATATATATATAATAATAATAATAATAATATAAAAGCCCTAAATTTTTATACGCGTAATTGGAAAAAGCCCTGATATTTTTTATTATTATTGCTCTGGCCACAACTTTCTCGCAGAATTATCACTCTAGCCCACTTAACAAGTTTCATGGTTAACTTGGTTAACTTTTTTGCAAAATCAGTCTTAAAATGTTCAAATTTGGTCTCTGATGTTTGCAAAAAATTACACCATATGATTTTCTAATTTTATTTTTCGTTTTTTGTATACTTTATTTATTTTCGGGTTTTTTATAAATATATATACATTTTTTATTTTCTTTTTTTATATATACTTTATTTATTTTCATTTTTTTAACTTTTCAACAATTTGATTTTTTTTACCTTTTGTTTTCTATTTTTTTAGTGTATATATAGAGTATATTAGAGTTTTTTTTTTTTTTTTTTTTTTTTTTTGTTTTTCTCATTTTTCTTTTCGTATTATATTTTTAATTTTTTTCATCTATTTATTTATTTATTTATTTATTTATTCTTATTTGTTTTTCAATTATTTTTTTTTGTATTTTTAACTTTTTATTGACCTTTTTCGAAAAATGTAAAATGTATTAATATATTAGAGTGTTTCACAATTTTGATAATTTATAGTTTTTGTAATTTTTGTAATTTTTTTTCAAGTAAATAAAATAGTTATGTTTATATTTGTAATTGCGGTCCAACTTATTTTCTTTTTATTTTTTTTTCTTTAGTGTTATTATATTTATGTTACGAAAAAATGAAAATTAAAAAAAATTAGCTTGTTTATTGAGAATTAGTGTTTCAATGTGTTGTATAGCTTGCAAATTAAATCATATTTCTATATATGATATCAATAGTTTAAATTCAAGATAATATTTTTCAATTTGATAATAGACTAAAAGAAAGAACAAAAAATATAATAATAGTCGGTCTCTATAAAAAAAACTTGTTATAGTAATTTAAATTAAATTCAAGTTCGTTTACTTGAATCAAAATAAATAAAAACATTAGAAAAACCATAAATAACTAAAATAGAAAAAAAATAGAAAAAAAAGGTAAAAAAAAAAAACAAACAAACAAATTGTTGAAAAATAAAGTTAAAAAATGAAAATAAATAAAGTATATAAAAAAGAAATAAAAAATGTATATATATTTATAAAAAAAACCGAAAATAAATAAAGTTTAAAAAAACGAAAAATAAACTTAAAAAACCATGTGGTGTAATTTTTTGCAAACCTCAGGGACCAAATTTGAACTTTTTAGGACTGATTTTGCAAAAAAATTAACCAAGTAAACCATGAAACTTGTTAAGTGGGCTAGAGTGATAATTCTGCGAGAAAGTTGTGGCCAGAGCAATAATAATAAAAATATTAAGGTTTTTTCCAGTTACACGTTAAAAATTTAGGGCTTTTATAATATTAGTCCTATATATATATATATATATATATATATATATATATATATATATATATAAAAGATGATATTATGGGGTTTGTAACACAATTTTTTGAAGACCGTAACATTCAAGCCGATTATAACTCATCGTTTGTTGCTCTGATTCTGATGGTATCTAATCTAATTATCATTCAAGATTTTCGTCCTATTACTTTAAATGGAATCCAATACAAGATCACTGCAAAAATCATAGCAAACAGATTGGCTAAGGTTATTGGTTGCTTAGTTAGCATATAACAGTCAAAATTTATCGAAGGTTATCGGATGGTAGACGATCCTTAACAGTTAATGAAGTAGTGAATTGGTACAAAAAAGAAGAGGAATCAATATATTCACATATTTTCCATAAATGTACCCATCCTTATAGGTAACTCCTCCAGGCCAAAATTCAAGCTTCTGACCTACAATTACAAACATGACATGATGATTTGATATGAAATGAATAATCCGCCAGATATTCAAACATGAAACCTGTTATAAACCCCATGATAAAAATAATCAAATACAAAGCAGCATACAACTATATATATATATATGGCTATAACAATTAACAACAACTTAATCCTCTCCCCATCTATCCATCCATGAACCAACACCGACCCCATCTATAACTATCCAACTCTACTTTCTACTTTCACATTTCCATCCACACCACCAACTCGCCTAAGTCTGATCGGATCCGGTGCATGGTTGATGGTGCATTAGCAGATAAACATGCAAGCAAAGCAAGGTTTGTGTTGTTTTATTAGATTTTTAGAGCTGCAAAGCTAAATCGGGTTGCTGAGAGTCCACCAGCATACCAGTAGACTGTCTCACAGGAGATGACTGGTAGCCTATATTCAGATCTGGTGGACATGTGGATGATTCCTGTTGCTTTGGTCTCAACTGCTGCGGGTTAACGTTAACCCCTACCCCTCTCCAACTAGGCTGCACCTGGAACCTCGACAGGTCAGCAGTGACTAACTGAGGGAAACCCAAACCCATGTGTCTATTTTGAAGACCCCCCTGGACTTGTTGAGGGACAAACGCCTGAACCAGTTGTTGCTGTTGTTGTTGGCCCTGAAAATGAAGCTCACCACGAAACCGTGAGACTTGAGGAGCTTGATTTCGACTATACAAAGAATCAACTGGTAGCTGTTGTTTGTGGGTCCCAGTCCCGGTCCCACCTAACGACATCCACGCCTGAGCAGCGGTTAAAGCTGCTGCATTACCACTTGGATCCTCCCTTTTCAACCCCTTTGAGTCAAAACCAAAACTGTTCAAGTTGTTATTCTGTTGATTTTGACTCCTCTCGGCTAACATTTTCATCATCTGAACCGGGTCGCTTAGGCCCGCTTGCAGTTGTTCCTGACCAACTGGTGTTGGTGTGGTGTTTACTTTACTTGGTCTCCCAGGGGTAAATCCGTCATTCTGAGTATTCGGGTACATAAGATTTCCATTTCGTGAAACTGGTGGTGACGGGATGTCAGAGGCGGTGGTGTGAACCGGTTTTCTTGTAATTACAGGTGGTGGGGGTGGGGGTGGAGGGTGGTTCAGTTCAACCAATGAATCTGAAGCAGAAATTTTGAAGAAAGGAGATTTAATGAGGGGTTCCCTAGGGCTAGGAGACTCATGTTTTATAGGTTTAGGTTTAGGGGGTTTATTATTGTTACTTGTAGAAGCTGCTGTTTTTTCTTGTAGAAAATCTTTTAAGGTGTAGTCTCCAGGCATGATTAGGACTGAAGTGGGAAGTGGTTCGTATTCACCAACCCATCCGCGCCCATATTTGACGCCACCTGGCAAGGCTTGTTCTATGGTTTGAGACGCGACTTTCCAAGCAACCGATCCCAGTGTTGCAGCAAAACGAGCCAGGCTTCTGGCATATGAATGATCTGCATGTAGACCCACCTAACATAACATAATTTTTTTGTTAAATTTCATCATTTCTATTAAACTATAACTATTTTCTTTTCTCTAGTATACTATGAATGATTACATTTTTTTTAATATAATCTCATATAGCCTTTAATTAGCTTTTATTATGTTTCGCTTTTTGGTATATAATAAACTCTATAATACTGTAGTAATTAAATACTATATACATAATCTTGAAAGTTGAATCTATACCTAGGATTTACATACAATATTAAAACATGGAGTTTGAAAGACTCCGATCGAATTGAATTCCATCCATTTGGCAACCAATCACACCACGGAATGGAAACGGATCTCGAATTCCAATTCCATTGGAATCCACGAACCAAACATACCTAGTACTAGTAGCGTCAAACAAGAAAAGAGAAAAAGGAATATTGTGACATACAGGAATGAACTGCTTGCTTTCACCCTCGAAGATTGAAAACATTGAGTCTGATTCAGTTACTGGTTCAACAGATGTGTTGTATGTTGCACGTCTATTTTCATCATGTACAGCTTTCCTTCCAAGTTTAGACATTAAACCCTTTCCTGAATAAGCAGTTTAGTATATATTTATTGAATATAATTTGCTAAATTTGGAATAAATAGATTTGAATTATTGCAATGAGATACATACATACCAGGTACCAGTTCTTGGTCTTTATCTAGACTGTTATCAGGTAAGGAAGAGTTTTCAGGAATAAGCACTTCACCACTAGTATATGGATTTGGCCTGATAGGTGTCTGGGCAGATGAGCCATTTGGGAATTCTTCTAATCTGACATTGGCACCATTGGCACCAGATAAGGTTTCAGACTCAACAGGGTCATCATGCACGGGTGGTTTCTTTAATTGTTTTTTAGGTGGGGAGAAAGTAGTTGGTGTTATTTTATGGTCTGTGTTGACTTCTATCTCGGATCGATCAACATTTGCTCTTAGTCTCTGGAATCTTAGTTTCGCCTGCTCTTGAATAGAGCTTGCCTTCCCAAATTATTAGAGTGGTGAGATCAACAAACTGAACAAGATGGGGAAACAAAAGGGAAACAAATGGGAACATTCAAAGTGAATACCTGTTTATAGTAGATTGTATCTGGTGCATTGTATTGCATTGCATTGGTGCAAATCAGATACACATCACTCTGCATTCATGAAAACCAATTGTTAAGCTTATTAAGATAACTATTAACAGATATCCAAGCATTGGAGCATTTATCAACAACTACTTGGAGCCCCTCATTCCATCAAACCAACCTCAAATTCTTTTAAAGTTAAATAGGCTCCTTTTGCAAGCTTTTTCCTCACAGTGGCGAAGTCCATTGGGCGCTTGATCACATCATGATAATCAGGAAGCTGCAATATACAGAACAACAATGTCAGTTATATCCAAAGTACAACAAGATAATACTAAAACTAGAGTCTCTCAAAAGTACCTCATCAGGATCAACTGGCTCAGCGTAAACCCCATAAGTATCTTTTCTGCCACAATTAAGCCATCCAAAATTACATATTCAACCCAAAAAGAACATGATTTCAAATATTAAACTGCTGATACTTACTTTTGAAGTTTGTCGAGAATCAACTCTAGAGTCTTTTTGTCAGGCAAAGGTAACCCTTTAGAAAGATCTGACGCCGTCCCTACTCAATATCACAATGAAAAATTGGTAATGAACTAGCATGATGTTGAAGCAGAAATGAACAGAACCGAAAATGGCAACTAACCACAAACGAAGTCCGACCCTCCTGGTGCTTCGTCTTCTTGTTCTTCTTCTTCTTCTCGTTCTTCTTCTTCTTCTTCATCGTCCTCTTCTTCCAATTTCCGCCCTCTAATCTGTCAAAATGAGAAAAACGGAACATCAAAACTTGGAGCTGAATAGACATAAGAAACAATATTCAATATATAAAATTCTTGCAGAATGTAGGCGGCAGAGACCTATACAACCAGAAGACAGAGTAGTGAGTGACACGAAATCAGAGAGAGATGGAGAGAGAAAGAGAGAGGATGCGTGTGAGTGTTGTAGAGAGAGAGAGAGGGGGAGAAAAAAAGAGTGGCGGAGAGAGAAAGGTGGGCAGCGTGCTTATATTCTGTGTGTGATTTTGTGGGGGTTAGTTTTTGACAGTTGACTCGACCGTTGCAATCAATCCAATCTCTCCTACCCCAACACCCTACACACATATATACATATACATATGCATATATGTGCACAAAAATGGCGTTTGAGCCTTGTAGAAAATTCACAATGAATTCCACTGAGCTGAAAACGTACACTATATCTCAATTGCTGAATATCACGACGCATTAGTCTGCAAATACGAATAATTTCAGTGCAATTAATCAGTTACCTCTTCAAATTCATTATCTTCATCATCTTCTCCATCACTTGTATCAATTTTCCGTTTCTTCGAATGCTTAACATCGTCATCGTCATCATCATCGTAATCATCCGACGAAGAAGACACAGGCGCGTGTCTCACGCGCCGCGTGTTCGGCCTGGAATCATCTTCAGATAGCAATAACCTGAGCTTCTTCTCTCTCCTACCTACTTCCTCATCTTCATCATCATAAAACTCATCGTCGTCTACATAGTCATCGATGTCAAAGTTGTACCTGACGTTGCGGCGTCTACGGCTCCTCCGTCGGTCCACCGGTGACGGGGGCGCGGCGGAATAGTTAATCCGAGCTCGATCTGTGTTGGATGGCCTTCCTCTCCTCTTCCTCCTCACGATCTGACCCATCTTTTTCGGCTCCGAGCTTCCTGTCTCACTTTCTCTCTCTCTTCTCTCTGTAGGCTGTTTCTCTCTCTTCTTTTACGAGTTCCGTTTACAGAGTATTATTTCCCTAGGTATACCGAACCTAACCTGAGCCTCAGGTTCGGATTTTGGTACCAGAACTTTTTTGTCCTTTTTTGGAACAAAAGTTTGAATGTTATCAAAGGGTAAGAAAAAGATATTTGAATTTATATTTTACCAAAACAGTTATGGAACGCAACCATGTACCGGTGAATAAGATATAAATGATGAAATACCATTTCATATATGTCGTGTCAAGTGAAAAAATTGAAGGCATCTTCTCTTCTTGGTGGAAGGTTAACATTATGTAAATTTGTACTTGGCAGCCTAGGAACATACATATTCTCATTATATAAGGCTTCTGTAAAGATCATCACCACCCTAGAAAACCATAGAAGGCGGTTCTTTTGGGGAGGGTCATCGGACAAAAACAAAATGTCATGGATAGCGTGGGACAAGGTCCCTGCCAGAGTTGACGACGGGGGCCTTGGTATTGGAAGCTTGAAAGCTCAAAATCTTGCATTACTAAGTAAGTGGTGGTGGCGTTTCAAATCAAATAAAAAAGAGTTGTGGAATGATGTCATAACAACTTTTTACGGTAGGGATGGGGGTTTCAATGCTCCCTCAAAAGCAAAGAAAAAAGGTTTCTGCTGGGGCACCATCGTAAATTTGCACTCCACCTTATCAAAACATGACTTAGACTTGCAAAACCTCTTCACAAACCCCATTTCAAACCAATCTGATAGGATGTTCTGGAAACTTGAGCCATCGGGTGTATACATCGTAGCCTCACTGAGAAACTACATCGACGACAAGCTCCTCCTAAAAACAAACAATCGTTGGATTTGGAACTACCTTGTGCCTCAGAAAGTAAACATCCTAGTTTGGAGAGTTTGTCATGGAAGGTTACCAACAAAAGAAAACTTATACAAACTAGTAATTGGCTCCGATATGGTGTGCACCCTCTGCAATCAACATTAAGAATCAGAAACCCACCCATTCACCTCCTGTTCAGTATCATTAAAAGTTTGGGGAGATATTTATGGTGGCATTTATTTCCATCAAGCTTCCAGTCGGTCTCAGAACTACTTCAGTGTAAGAATAACTTTCCACCTAAAAAAGAAGTAGGGTTGTTTCAAGAAGTTGTATCATTGGTCTTTATCTGGGTCATTTGGAAATTCAGGAACAAGTTGGCTCATTCAGTCAAACACATCTCACCGTCAGGTCTCGCAAATGAAATCTAGGCCCTATCATATCTATGGATAAACGCTAGACATAAATCTAAAAGGTTTAGATGGCTAGAATGGTGTTGCAACCCAATTCTTGAGTCTGATCTGTTGTAAGTTCATAGTGTGGGGTTGGGTCAGTTTTGGGTCAAGTTAATTGGTGTCTTAGGGTATGCCAAGTAGCAGTTAAGTATGTGTTTGGTGTGTGTTTCTTTTCTCGGGTAGACATCTTATCTAGGAATACATCTGCACTTGGCATTTCTTTCGCGTTTCTTTCTAGTGTCTGATGTTATATTTTAAGAGGGGGGGGGGGGGGGTAAGTGCACTTTATTTTCGCGTGTGTTTTGTTTTTCTTTCTCTCTTTCTATTCTCGCTTTTTCCTTTGTTTCTTATTGCAGGGTCTTACAATCATTATCCAATCCTGAAGGTTCATCTTGGGTTATGTTGCACAATACTTTGAATCTGCTTTCTTAAAGAATCCTCCTGAAGACAGCCTTACAACATTTTTGTTAAACTTTGGACACATCTTGCTCTCCCAAAGGTGTAGTTTGCAACTTAAAGCTTACTGTTGACAAATGTTCCCCTCACGGTGGCTCTTGATTCATGGTCTGAAGTACCGCATTTTGCCCGTATGGTCCCTGTTGGTGTTGCCTCTTCAAAGGTTGAAGATACTTCATACATAGTTGTGTCATTTGGGGATATCTAGTTTAGACATTAGTTTGGTTTCCAATACAAATCTCTAGTCATCATTAATTTTGTCTAGTTTTAGCTCACTGTCAGTTTTCTTCATGGTCTCTTGTTTATTAATGACTTTGTCCAGCTCCCTGTTGGCTTTCTTTAACACATTTTCCTTTACCGTTCAAAAAAACGTGAAAAAGTGAAAAATATTTTATAACATCTATTAATTTTCATGTCATTATTTTTTTTCCATTTTCTTTATTTATTTCTTTTTTATTTTCTTCGATTTATTTATTTTCATGTCATTATTTTTTCCATTTTCTTTATTTATTTCTTTTTTATTTTCTTCGATTTATTTATTTTCTATTTCTTCTGAGGCATTGTTAAGGTGAGTTCATCTCACTATATTATGCAGTGTTGTAGAAATCGGCCTTGGCGGCCGATTAATCGGCGATTAATCGTTTGGCGGCTTCGAACCGATTACGATAAGGGTGCTTGGCGGAAATTGGTCAAAATCGGTCAAACTCGGGCTTGGTGGTCCTCGGCGGTCATAAGCGGGAAATATTTAAAAAATTCAAAAAAAAAAAAAATTCCAAATATTACACCAAAATTTTAAAATTTTAAAATTTTAAATTTTTAAGCTTTCAAATTTTAAAATATTCTACTAAAATTTTTAAAATTTTAAAATTTTAAAAATTTAAATTTCCAAATACTTAATTTTTTTTAGGAAATATTAATATTTTAAATAATTTTATTAACAATTTAGGGTCTCCGATTAATCGTCGATTAATCCCCGCCGAGTCTGATTAATCGCTTCTTGCCCAGTCGACCGCCGAACGATTTTTACAACCTTGATATTATGTATTCCAGTAAATATCCATGTATGTTAGGATATAGAAGCGAATAGAGTAGAGTCCATAGTGTAGATTCTATGTGCCTATATTGGTAGACTTGTTAGGTTGTTGATTTTAATGTTAATTGTGTATGTGATCGGTTAAGGGCTGAGGCATTCCCACTTCATGCAGAAGGCCAAGATGCGGGCGGACTAACTTTATGCTAAAGGCCAAAGGTGAAGTGACGACAATAACAACTTAAGCGATTGTGAGTCGGATAACATCAATAGCAACTTAAGCGATTGTGAGCCTAGAGACTCGATGTATGCATGTATATGTGTAACATCCCGACTCCTAGGTATAATATTTAATTAATTTGCATTCATAATTTCAGAGCAACTCGACGGGTTGGATGCCCCAACTCGCCGAGTAGAGGATTTAATGGTCGTGTGATTTTTAGAGTCTACTCGACGAGTTGGAGGACCCCAACTCGACGAGTAGGTGCTGAGTGAGAAAACCCTAATTTTCAGGGTTTGTGTCCTATTTAAAGGACCTTAAGCCTCCATTTCCGCCTCCCTTATCACCCTAATACTCTGTGAGAAACCCTAATCGAGCTATAACCTTGTGTGAGAGAAATAGAGGCTAATCTTGTGTGTTCTAGTGCACTTTTGGAAGGAGGTTGGAGATCAACAAGGCTTGGAACGAGGATGGACTTTTGGATCCAGTGTTCTTCAGTGTTAGCTTCTGTTTGGAGGTAAAAATCTACCACCTTAATCATTTCTTTTGTTAGATCTCTTTCTAGGGAGTTTTAGGGCTTTCTCTCATCCATCTTTTAGGTATTGAGTCATTTGAGCATGACATGAAGTTGAAACATCATATCTAGATTGAATGAGGTCCTTTGAGTCCAAAGATCCAAACTTTATCAAGCTAGTGACAAGCTTTTATGCACTAAACCCCATATAGAGCTTACTATGGCATTTCGAGCCTTAGATGCCATGCATGGACGTACAGCTTGCAACTTTACGTGGTATTTCAGCCTTGGGAGGCTAGATCCAAAGTTTGGGACATTATTTCTGCTTAGAATCATCTGAATGAGAATTGGTCTAGAGGGACTCGACGAGTGCATGAGCCAACTCGACGAGTCGGCTAGGGTTTTACCCCATAGACTGGACGAGCTACAACTCGACGAGTTGACGAGACAACTCGACGAGTTGAGTTGGATTTTCCCGATACTTCAGAGAAAGTGAAGGAACTCGACGATTCGCATAGATGCACTTGACGAGTTTAGTCAACATGGACTGTTGACTTGAGCGTTGACTTTCGTTGACTTTTAGGGTTTGGTCAACTGTAGACCTTGGAGACCATGGAGGGGTAAAATGGTATTTTCACCCTTTTTGAGATTTAGTGGAGGAGTTAGCTTATCATCTCAGATTGGTTATTTTGATTTGCTTATTAGAGATAATTATATTGTGTAGGCAGAGTCTAGACTGTTCGTGGGGTACTGGATCTACTTGCTTACTTCCGAGGTGAGTCTTTTCACTATACTTACCTGAGTGGTAATACTGAGTGACCAGAGGGTCTTATTTGAGTTATCGACCAGAGGGTCCTATGTGCTTATATTGAGTTATGTGATATTATGCATTTTGTCTTTCTGATATATGCTATATTATTATGTGCTTTACTGAGTTAGGACTGGAGGGTCCAAACCGAGTTGTGAGACCGGAGGGTCTTCATTGAGATATAGGACTGGAGGGTCCAACCTGAGCTGTAAGACCGGAGGGTCCTCACTGAGACACATGACCGGAGGGTCCACACCGAGCCGTGAGACCGGAGGGTCCGCACCGAGACGCATGAGACCGGAGGGTCCATGCCGAGTTATAGGCATGAGAGGATTATTATTTGTGTATGTGGTATTTTAGGGAACTCACTAAGATTCTTGCTTACCGTGTTGTGTGTTATGTGTTTCAGGTACTTCTCAGGATCGCGGGAAGGCGCCGGTTTGATTGTATACACCTGTTCGAGACTTTGTTTGAGGATTCTAGGATACTATCAGTTATTTTGTGGTTTTGTGTTTGACATTTGAGACAATTGTTGGTTTTGAGAAATGTGAAATGAGTTTTTATGTGTTCTAAAAATGAAAAATTTAGAGTGTTACAAGTTGGTATCAGAGCCTTGGTTTGAGGGATTCGGATGTACTCTCGGGTACGTTCGGACTCTAACTGAGGATTTGAGAAAAATTTTCTAAAAAGAAATGATTTTTCTAAAACGAGTAAGAGTTTTAAAGAGAAAACGAGACGGAGCAGTGTGTACAATCAGCCACAGCCCGAACGGTGATTTCCCAAAATACCATTAATTGTTTATATTATGAGATATTAGAGCTGCATGCTAGAGAATAGGCTAGGTACTTCAGAAATCAGGGATAGAGTTGCCTGGTTCATGATGCCTTGGCCTAGGGTATGCTATTGATTGATTTTATCTGCTATTTGCTCTGTATGAGAACCGAGTAGGTAGAAACATAGCAGGAATCATTGGAGAGAGTTTTGAGTAATCTAGGAGTGATACCTAGATGAGCATCGGGGAATATACTGAGAGAGTAGTGAGATCTGTGAGGGATAGAGTACTGTGAATTAGGATCCTAGGAGGAGGACTTGGGACGACTACAGGATTGGTGTGGAAGGTAGTATTAGGTCCGTACTACTGAAAGCACCGGATCTGTATGCGACTCAAGTAAGAATCTTAGGATGCTAAGGAGCGCGTAGGGGTGTGTAATCGAGTGTGTGTGTATTGAGCTAGTCTCTGATGATTTTGTGTTTGCGTTTCAGAGACACTATGGTGATTACCCACAACAACCCCGGGGGCAGTGGTACCAGTGACGAGGAGATCCGCAGGATCATTCATAAGGAGGTGGCCACAACTATCAGAGAGGCCATACCAGAGATGTTCGGGTCTATTAAGACCATGTTGATTGAGACATTGGTGAGCGATATGCTGCTGTTATGGAGGTTGCTGCTGTTGCATCCACCGCGGCCATAGTTGTAGCCCAACCATAGGGAGGTGACTCGTTGTTGTTCTGTGAGTTCAGCAACACGAAGCCACCAGAGTTTGATGGGACGCAGGATCTGATCGCTTTCATGAGATGGATCTCCGACATTTAGGGGTGTTTCTATACGTGTTCATGTCCAGAGCATCTGAGAGTCTGGTTCGCACTGAACCAACTTCGCTTGGGAGCGAAGGATTGGTGGAAGTTTGTGACGACTAATTTTACCCCTGCAGATCATGTTGCAGTGACTTGGGAGAGGTTCACCAAGTTATTCCGAGATGAGTATGTTCCCCGGGTGGAGAGGGAACGTTTGGCACATGAGTTTCTGTCTCTCAAGCAGAAAACAGAGTCAATGACAGAGATTACGAGGATGTTTCATGAGAGGGTGTTGTTCTGCCCTGAGCACGTGTCCACTGAGTAGGCACGTGTGAGTCGGTATTTGAGCATATTAAGGAGGGATATTCGGGAGTTCGTAGCGAACTCATCTTATCGGACATTGGCTGAGTTGCAGACCAATACCAGGAGGAGAGAAATTGAGCTGGAGATTCAGACCAAGGAGGAGGGAGAGCAGCAGGAGAGAGATAGGAGACCGGTACAGTCGCAGCCGGCGACGAAGCGGTCTAAGCCCGCTGATTTGAGAGTTGGAGGCCAGAAGGGCAGCACTTGTAGCAAGTGAGGCAAGAGCCACGAGGGGTCTTGCCGAGTGGGGATTTGCTACAAATGTGGCAAAGAGGGGCATATGGCGAGGGACTGCCCCAAGGGATTCTCGGTTTGCTTTCACTGCAACCAGACGGGCCATTGGAAGGTCGAGTGTCCCCAGATAACTCAGTGTAACGTCCCAAAAATCATGTCTAAAAAATTCTCTTTAAAACTATAATAAAAACCATAGTTATCAAACCATTCATTCAAAACATATTTAATCAGAGTATCATGTATAAACGTATCATATCAGAATAAATTATCCCAGGCTAAAACATCATGGTGTGTGTGATGCAGTCATCCCGAGCTCTTCCCTCCGCTACTGGAAGTACCTGAAACCAAACTGAAAACCGTAAGCACCAAGCTTAGTGAGTTCCCCATACTACCACATACTACATATATAAGCACATACTGGGCCCCCGCCCGCTGCATCGGGACTTGCCCGACATCGGACTCGCTCCGGCATCAGGCCCCGCCCGACATCAGGCCCCGCCTGGCATCGAGCCCCGCTCGGTATACAGATTAGTCTCTCTTAGACCCCGCCTGTCTCTAGGCCTCGCCCGCTATACACATACAATCATATAAACACGCTAACACATAAGCAAACATACTCTACTGTATTCCTATCCTAAGGCCTATCCTAACTTGGGCCTCACCCATGTCCTGCTACTGATGAGTCATGGAACCCCGTCCACACTCCTGCTGATAGTGAGATACGGGCCCCCACCCATACTCACTTCTCTCCTATCTCGGGCCCCGCCCCTGCTCTTGTAGCACCTGGTTCCTGGTATGTATTTTATTTAAGTAATTTTGCATTTTTGGCATGGGACTTGGCGAGTTGAAGGCCCAACTCGCCGAGTAGAAGCAGGATGAGACGCGGGATTTAAGTATGGGACTCGTCGAGTCGGGTCCTGGACTCGACGAGTAGGCTCTGTCTGGGCAAAACCCTAATCTTAGGGTTTGCACCCTATTTAAACAACCTTATACAGCCTCCATCGCCCCTTTATGCTCCCAGAAACCCTCCATAGCAAACCCTAAGTGTTTTGGTGCAAGATCTAAGGCTTTTGAGTGATTTTGTGGGTTTCTGATAACAAGGAAGAAGGAAGAGCGTAGAAGGATCAAGAGGAGACTGAAGGATTCGAGTTTGGTGCATCATTTGCAGTGTGTGAAAGGTATAAAGTCTGTACCTTGCTTGCTTATTCGTTTGATCCCTTTTTGGGGAGATTTAGGACTTTTATAAGCTATTCTTGGTAACCAACCATGATTGCAAGCATGGTTGGGGGTTGAGACTTCGGATCTAGGCCCATGGAAGAGTTGCAAGGCAGAAAAGGGCTGCTTTTGCACCCATGGAAGCCCCCATGCAACTTAAGAGCCTATTTTAGAGCCTTTTTGGCTCAAAGTCCCATGCATGTACGTAAAGTTCATAACTTTACGTGCTAGATCGAGTTTAGGGGCCTAGATCTATCATTTGGACAAGAGTTGTACACCAGAAATCGAAGGAATAGACTTGGGACTGTATCGACTCGGCGAGTCATCCTTGGGACTCGGCGAGTCCGAGGCTTGACTTCTTTTCTGTTATGGTCCAAGAGACCCCGAGTGAAAGAAAGGTTTAGAGGGTCCAGGAGAGTGACCCAGACGTATCGGGATAAGCCATAGTCCTGGATTTCATAGGACTCGGCGAGTGCATGAGTCGACTCGACGAGTCCAAGGCAATCTCCCAACCCTTGAATATGAACTCGACGAGTTGTTCATACAACTCAGTGAGCCGAGGACAGGACGTGTTCATAGGATGAAGATGGACTCGACGAGTTGTTCATACAACTCGGCGAGTCGGAGGAAGGTTCATCCGGGGTGGTGTTAGAAGGGGACTCGACGATTTGGCGGCCCAACTCGACGAGTAGAGACGTGAATGAGGATAGTGGAAGAGATAGGGACTCGACGAGTTGGCGGCCCAACTCGGCGAGTCGGGTCAACTGGAAGTAGACTTTGACTTTGATTTGGACTTGTTCAGGGGTAAAATGGTCATTTTACCCTAAGAATAGATATCAGACTCTGATTAAGTGTTTTGTGGGGATTATAGTCGGAGGATTTCCGGAGCAGCAGTAGACAGAGATTTCCCGCACAGATTATCAGCAGCTACTCGTTCGAGGTGAGTTACCTTCCAGTAGTTGTGGGTCTACGGCCACAATGCCGGCCCACCAGTAGGAATTGTATATTAGATGATCGTCTTTGTGATATCATCTAGGTTTGCTACTACCTGATATGTTATATGCTAGCATGATATGTATATGTGACAGTAGTAGAGTCCGATTGTTAGGACCGGAGGGTAGGTCAGACACCCTTGATATGTCTGACAGTATGTGATGATATGATTATATGCTGGCATGATATGTTATATGTAATAGTGGTAGTAGGGAGGGAATAGTCCCCAAGTTCGGTTGTTAGGACCGAAGGGTAGGTCGGACACCCCAGAAACATCTGACAGTATGTTTACGTTATGATATATGTGATAGTAGCAGTAGGGGGTGGAATAGTCCCCGAGGTTCGGTTGATAGGACCGAAGGGTACGTCAGCACCCCAGAATGGCTTGACACGGGTAGGTCAGCACCCCAGAATGGCTTGACACGGGTAGGTCGGCACCCCAGAATGGCCGTACTGGGTAGGTCGGGCACCCCAGAATTGCCCGACAGTATGAATGCGATATGTCTGTATGGTATGTGGTATGATGGGGGAACTCACTAAGCTTTGTGCTTACAGTTTTAGTTTTGGTTTCAGGTACCTCTTCGTCTAAGGGGAAGGAGCCGGCAGTGTAGCAGCGCATCACACACACATGATTTCCGCATGGAGTTTTCTGGGATTGTACTCTGATTGATTTTACTTTGACATTATGATTTCAGACACATTGTTATAGTTTTGTTTGCAAATGATATGGCATGGGAAATGTTTTGGTAAACTATGTTGAGAATTACTTAATTTTAAAAAAAAATTGGGCTTGGAAATTGGGATGTTACAGCTCTGCTACTAATGAGATACGGAACCTTGTCCATACTCAGCTAGTGATGAGATGCGGGACCTCGCCCACACTCACCTCCCTACCAGGTAAATACAAGTATCACACAGACAACAAGTATAACTAACATACTAACATTCCTCGGGCTTGACCCGACATCGAACCGTGGTCTGGAAACATACTATCATACAATGCTTAGGGCTAACCCCCGGGTCTTCCTACCATACATAAACTAAATGGGTCGGCATTGTGGCCGTAGACCCATGCATACAGTGAGGAGACTCACCTTGCACTACTGAAGTCCTGCTAAAAACTCCTCTGGCTGCTAACTGGAACTTCCCAAACTGCTGATCCTTCGGCTCCCCGAGCTCCAAAGAGTTCCAAATGATGATGCTATTCCAGATCTATGAGCTCTAACTTCCCAAGTTCTTCCTTGCCAACTTCTTCTTTTCTTCTTCCAAGATTACACCACCAAAATGAGCTTCTTAAAGTCAAAATCACCCAAGGATGAAGAGATGAGGCGCTCTAGGGTTTCTCTGAGATTGGGGAGGCTGATAAAGAGGCTAGGGTTTGAGCCATTATGTTCTTTATATAGTGGTTGGCCCTAAAATTAGGGTTTCTGGACACTGGTCGTACGTTGGGCGTCCTTCCTGTACGCGGGGCGTACGCCTAAGGCACCCGCGACCATTTACCTTTATACGTTGGGCGTACCCACACGCCTTCCACTTTGCATGCATGGTCCTTGTCAACTTTTTACATTAGGGACCATTAATGCCAATAACTTCCAAGTGTCATATCTTCCTTATCCGAGGTCCGTTTCCAACGAACTTTATACCCACGAAAAGGTGGCGAGAAGCCTTACGCTCCTAGCGACACACCCCGGCCCAAAAACCTTTTGAATAAAACATCAAGACCCATAAAAGACCAAAACGCCCCTAGCCTTGGCCTTTGAAATGCATAAGCGAATACTTTCAGAACAGGGTGTTACAACTCTCCCCCACTTAAACTAGACTTCATCCTCGAAGTCCGCTACGACCAACTATCCTGCAATCTGCTCTCAACATTCCTGTCCGATGCATACATCACCTGTTGGGTCCGATCCCCGAAGAAACACTTCCATTGACCTTCCGTCTAGTCTTTCCGCAAAATAATCCTTGAAGATAAGAACCTCGAGAGCACTTCTAATCACCAACAATCCTGAGAGCACGAATCTTACCCAACCGACAATCCTTTTGGTACTCCCCGAGTACTTATGGTGGACATCCTAGGGGTTCACCCCTTTCTCCTGCGCGTTAACTGGCCTTCCCCAAGCAACTTTCCAAAACAACAACCTTTACTTTCTCTATGAAGGACATACCCTTCGCTGTATCTACATCTCCAGCCACTTCCGAAGAAACTTCGGCTACCTAAAATTGCTCTACCTACATTGCCACCCTGGCTCCCTAAGTCCTGGGATCCTCGATCCCCTATCTTGACCCTAAGGTCTCTACAAGGTCCCACCTGCGCTGCTATAATCACATGGGCCTCGCCTATGGGTCTCACCCAAACTATATCTCGGAGTGGCCTCCCCCACAGGTCTCACCTATCTTGGGCTATGCAGGCCCCACTCCAACCTAAAAATCAACGAACTACTCTCTCTATCGATCTTCATCATGCTAACTAGGAGATACGGGCCTCGCCCACACTCCGCTAACTAGGAGATACGGGCCCTCGCCTACACTCCTCTAACTAGCTGCTAACGAAATGCTACGGCTATCCCGCAACCTTACTACTCTTCCCGCTATGTCTAACTGCTGGAGATTGCTACGGAGACTTCGTAGTCTTACATCCTGACTAAACTCGCATCCTGCCGAGAAAATCTCCCACCTGGTTCCCACCCAGGTATCATCTACCGCAAATACACGAACTCAATGTTGGGAAATTTCCCAAACTCCCAACTCGCGCGCTCCTCTATCCCAACAGCCACTGGGGCTGCTTTCCTTTCCAACAAAGTTGCGAACTCGTCCCAATTTGCACTTACTCCTACTCCTAACCTCTGGTATAGTTCTCCCCTACTTCGATTCGACTAGATCCTTACAGCTCCCAGCTTGGGAAGGATTCCCAATCCTTCTCTCCATCTAAAGGGTCGATCTGCTGACATCCAACGCTTACCACTGCTAGCGCTCCAACCAACCAATACCAAATCTAAACCACTCTTGAAGACTAACAAAACACTTCCCGAGCCCCACTCACACCTGCTACAGTGTCTGCATCCTGAGAACTGGCTCAAAAAGGGGGTACTACTATGAACTACCGCCCGAAAATCCATGGTATGCAGATGCCATATGATCCGAACACGAACATAAATAAAATTCTAACATACATTCACTAACATAGATGCAGTACCATAACAATATAATCATGAATAAAAGTTGACAGGAGAGAAAAAGATACACACCTTCAACGTCCGGTACTGCTCGTGTCTCCACTGTAGACAACTGAAAAGCCCTGCTCCCCACCGCAGGCACCTCTGCTCGGCCCTGACGGTCGTCGGTGATCCTCAAAGTCGCAGGGGCAGGTGCCATCACCTGTCCTGCTGGAAGCAAACTCGGACACTGAGCCTTCTTGCGGCCCCCTGATTGCAATGGAAACATATCAGGTCTGACCCATGAGTGGTGGTAGCAGTACAATCCCTGCTGAAATGAACAGTCCGGCCTCACTTGAAGCAGCCAGAATCACCACCACTACCACCCATGCACGCACCCTCGTGCGTCCTGCCACACTTGCCACAACGACTGCGGCCTTGATAATCCCTCGATCTCACATCTGACCCCTTGGGTCTCTTTCCTGAACCTGCAGCTACCTGAACCTCCTCCGGCTTCCTCTTTCTGAGGTGCTCCAAATCGATCTCCCTCTCCCTGGCCCGAGCAATCATATCCTCCAGCGTCTTGCAGCTGGACCTGCTCACAAACTCCCTGATTTCACTCCTTAGCATCTCGTGATATCGGGCTTTCTTCATCTCCTCATCCGCGACATACTGCAGAACAAGAAGAGCCCTCTCCCTGAACTTGGCGGTGATCTCCGCCACTGTCTCTGTAGTCTGCGGTAAATCCTGAAACTCTCGTGATAACTGTTGCACCTCAATCACTGGTGTAAACTCGGCCCTGAACCTAGTCGAGAAATCACTCCATGTCATCGCGTCCAACACAGCATCATCCCCAATGGTATGACCAACCTCCTCCCACAAATCCCGTGCTCTGTCCTTCAGAAGACAGGAGACAAGTCGGACCTTGTCCCCCTCGGGACACCGGCTAGTATGGAAAGCGTTGGCAACATCGGCCAACCACCTGCTGCTAGCGATGGGGTCTCGAGCCCCATGATAATCTGGAGCTCCACAAGCTCTGAACTCTCGGAATGTCAGGGTACGCGTCCCCATCATGGCCATCATCTCCGTACAAAAAGCTCCCAGATTCTCATCCAGAAACTCTAAAATACCCTCCTTGACCGAACCAAAGATCACAGGAGTCTGGTCGAGAATACTATGCGTAACCTCTGTTGAAATAAACTCTCTCATCTACTCCCCGAGCTGCTCGGCTCCTGAGCCCGAGCCCGATCCCTCACCGGCGCCTGAATCTCCAATTGGTCTACCCCATAGCGTCACCATTCTGCACCACATCATAACCATCATCAGAATGCTCATCGCTATTGAGGCATCACACACGCTCTACAAGTTCCCTGGTTTTATCCCAGCCCTCTTTGAATCGAGTATAGATCCTCTGCTTTCAGTAGTATGGGCCCCTACTAACTTCCATATCAATCCGTACTTTCCTCAAAGATGGCCTTGACTCCATCAAGTCCCTTGCACTACTACTATTGCTCCCAACACTAATCTCATCCTAGGATTACCCTAGGGAAATCTATAACCCAAACCAGTCCTCAGTTGCTGAAGGACTCTTCATAATGCCAATTAACCACTATGTGAATACCATCACATGTAACGAGGCTCGGATAATCCTTCGAGTAAAGGACTCATCCCTATAACGGTTGGACTCAAACAAGAGCTGCACAATAAGGTCAAATCCAATACTCTGAGATTATTCAACCCTAGTCACATGTGACTTAATGTATTCACCTAGTAGTTAACTCTCATCGCTCAAAGTCTCACCAAGCATAGAGCAAGCAGCATTCAGACCAACGGAAAATCTAACCAAAAACATAATCAAGCAATTCTGCCCACATATCAGGAAATCTGTACTAGCATGCGATTCTAAGCTCATACACATATAACAGGCACATAAGGCATCCTTCCTAGATCCTTAGTCCTAATCTAGCATGCAATTCTCATAAGCATATAAAATCTAAACAAACATGTATGGGTAATTTGGGAGAACTTACTTGAGCTCGGCTAATTGCATGCACCATACCCTTTTCTATTTTCAAATCCTTTTCTCCTTTCAAATTCTTTTCTCTTTACTAGGTCCTTTTATAAAAATGATTTCTTTTTGAAAATTTTCATACCAAGTCCTCATTTTGAGTTCAGACACACCCGAGAATGTGCCCGAATCCCTCAAACAAAGGCTCTGATACCAACTTGTAATGTCCCACAAATCATGTCCAAAAATTTCATTTTAAAACTATAATAAAAACCATAGTTAACAAACCATTCATTCAAAACATATTTAATCAGAGTATCATGTCTAAACATATCATATCAGAGTAAATTATCCCAGGCTAAAACATCATGGTGTGTGTGATGCATTCATCCCGAGCTCTTCCCTCCACTACTGGAAGTACCTGAAACCAAACTGAAAACCGTAAGCACTGAGCTTAGTGAGTTCCCCCATACTACCACATACTATACATATAACCATATACTGGGCCCCCGCCCACTGCATCGGCACTTTCCCGGCATCGAACTCGCTCCGGCATCGGGCCCCGCCTGGCATCGATCCCCGCTCGGTATACAAATTTATCTCTCTTAGGCCCGCCTGTCTCTGGGCCTCGCTCGCTATACACATACAATCATATAAACACGCTAACACATAAGCAAACATACTTTACTGTATTCCTATCCTAAGGCCTCACCTAACTTGGGCCTAGCCCATGTCCTGCTAATGATGAGTCATGGAACCCCATCCAAACTCCTACTGATAGTGAAATACAGGCCCCCGCCCACACTCACTTCTCTCCTATCTCGGGCCCCGCCCCTGCTCTGCTACTAATGAGATATGGAACCCCGTCCATACTCAGCTAGTGATGAGATGCGGGACCTCGCCCACACTCCCCTCCCTACCAGGCACATACAAGTATCACACAGACAACAAGTATAACTAACATACTAACATTCCTCGGGCTTGCCCCGGCATCGGACCTTTGTCTGGAATAACATACATATAAACTTTCCTAGGGTCTCGCCCGGTATCGGACCGTGGTCTGGAAACATACTATCATACAATGCCTAGGGCTAACCCCCGGGTCTTCCTACCATACATAAACTAAATGGGCCGACATTGTGGCCGTAGACCCATGCACACAGTGAGGAGACTCACCTTGCACTGCTGAAGTCCTGCTAAAAACTCCTCTGGCTGCTAACTGGAACTTCCCGAACTGCTGATCCTTCGGCTCCCCGAGCTCCAAAGTGTTCCAAATGATGATGCTATTCCAGATCTATGAGCTCCAACTTCCCAAATTCTTCCTTTCAAATTTCTTATTTTCTTCTTCCAAGCTTACACCACCAAAATGAGCTTCTTGAAATCAAAATCACCCAAGGATGAAGAAATGAGGCGTTCTAGGGTTTCTCTGAGGTTGGGGAGGCTGATAAAGAGGCTAGGGTTTGAGCCATTATGTAACATCTATTTCGAGGATTGGATGGAGTTTACCATTTAAGGGGAATTTTATGCATGGACTCGGCGAGTTGGGAGTCCAACTCGTCGAGTAGGGTCGTGACATCTTGGACGCGGGTCGGAACTGACTCGGCGAGTCGGAAGGCCTGACTCGGCGAGTAAAAGCTGTTTAGAGAAAACCCTAGTTTCGGGGTTTGCCCCCTATATAAACATCATTATAAACCCTAGTAGCCTCCATATATGGACTGTTGACCTTGACTACAGACATGGACTTGACCAGGGTTGACCTGAGGGTATTTATGGGATTTTGTTAAGCTAATCACCTGATGATTATGGGCAGTTGAGAAGGAGTAGCGTGTGGGATATGTCTAATTTCAGCTTATCAGTTTAGCAGTCGAGAGGTGAGTCTTCTTACCATACCTATGGGTCTAAGGCACCAAGGCCGACCCATTTTATGATAGTTGATATACTTGCTATGTAGAGGTGTGTGATTTGTATGTATGCGTGATATGCGGTAGAGATAGCCTTTGTGGCTAATGGTAGAGACAGCCTTTATGGCTGATGGTAGAGATAGCCTTGTGGCTAATGGTAGAAATAGCCTTTGTGGCTAACGGTAGAGATAGCTTGTATAGCTAAATGATATGTGCCAATGGTAGAGATAACTTTTATAGTTATGTGATCTGTGATATGTGGCAGGAGTAGCTTATATAGCTAACTGATGTGTGCTAATGGTAGAAAGAGCTTTTATAGCTATTTGATACGTGATACGTGGTAGAGTAGCTCTTATAGCTGATTGATATGTGATAACAGTAGAGATAGCTTTTACAGCTAATACGATATGTGTTATGTGGATTGTGTGTGGGGTATGCTCTTGGGGACTCTGTCACACCCCCGAACCAGACGGCGGAAACGTCCGAGGGCTCGCGTGACTTAAATTGAATATCATCACAATGATTATACATGAAACAAAACATAAACTTCACCATGCATTAATACATAACGATTGACATTGTTCACATCCAGTACATTGTTTAAATATTACATATCCATAGCATCAATTGTTTGAGAGTTTTCAAAACATAACATCCTAACATACTTGATATTACCCTTCAGCTTACCTGTTACCTGAGAATACAAGTTATTTTGAAAAACGTCAACATATGAAATGTTGGTGAGTTCATAAGCAGGGTTGTGATAAAAATGATTTGTGTAGTTTATAAAACCCAGAAAATCCGATATTTTCTGAAAAGACAATTGTTTACCAAAGTGTGAAGATCCATAAGTTGGTGCATGAATGATTTCAAAATGTGTATAAATGAGAAGTTTTGCATTATAGTTATTGAAAATATAAGCGAGTGGTGTTGATTTCCTCGAAAAACCCGATGTTTTCCGATAACATAATATAATTGTTTCAAATTGTTATACCGCCACACGAGTGATTTTGATTACTTTTCCTTGATTACTCGGATAGTATTGGATTTATTTAATTACGTGAGTCGTTATAACCATGCATGATAATGACTAGTTCGTCTGTCTTGGCATTCTAGCGGACGCCGGAATTGATCTTAAGATTTTGTCACCCTAGACTGGCCGAGTCTAACTGTAGCGAACAGCTGAGGTGTGGGGGAGTCACCCCCATATAGATCTATACACAAACTCTCGCTCTCCTTCCAGGAGACTTTGATTATAACTACAGACTACGAACGACACTTAGAGGTGTCGCCCATTATTACTCACTTAATCCAAACAAAATTGATTACTATTGATTAACGACCTGAATTTGTTTATTTTGATTGCAAGTAAGCCTAACAAACAAGGAGAAGAGGATTACAAAGTCCTGCTAATTACGTGAGTTATTTTAGGCTATTGGTTATACGAAGGACGCGTTGGCCCATTTCATATTTGATTTAATTTGGACCTTACTAGCAATGCTAATGGGCCACCAAGGCCCAATAGCACATATATTCCATTGAGGGTCCCTTAAACATGTAATTGGGTCACAGGAGGCCCAATAGACATGTGTTATTATTGTTGGGCCCAAAAGTCATGTCAATGGGTCACGAAAGCCCAATAAGCATGCTTAAGATCTTTCAAGCCCAACCATTTGAATATTTACTTGTTTTAGGTATAGTATAATGGTCGGAAGTTTGATTGAACAATTGTTAAATTCTCAACGGCACGAAACTTGTCGGTTGTTTATAACGATATTTGAAAATATATGTATATTCTTCATTCTATTTTCAAAAGTTGTAATTTGGTATTCTTTTGACCCAACTATCTTAAAACCAAAATAATTGACTCAAAATATTGGTTTGACCCATTCAGCCATTCTTTAATAAAAATGACAATTTTAGTCCCTTACATAAAGAAAAAGACATTTTAGGCCCTTAACGTATTTTTTTGACATTTTTGACCCATAGACTTGTTTAAATAAATGTTTTTAGCTCAAAATTTACTCTTTTGCAGTTTCAGCCCTTCCAGCAAAGAGTCTTTCGGTTAAAGTCCAACTTTTTCGCAACTTTTACAATTTTGGCCCAAAATCCAAAAAGTTTACATTTTTGATCCTTGTTTGGAAAATAAATCATTTTAACCCCTGAATTTGTTTTGTTTACCCCTTTTACCCCCTGTTTTAAGAATTTTACCATTTCAATCCCTTGAAAATTGTATTTTTCGCAATTTTTGGCTCAATGGGCCGAAAAGCCCAAAATTTGGCCCATTAAGCTACAAATTTCATTTCTAGCCGTTAAAAGAGCATGATATTCATAAAAGCATTTATTTTTACTGTTTTGACTCTTTTAGTCCTTGAGAAAACCGTGGATGGCAATTTTTCAACCCAACTTTTGTTTATTTGACAATTTAAGTCCAAAAATGGGTTTTATGTTGTAACATGCTTATTATAACCTTAGATGATAATTTTTCTTAACTTGTTAAGTGTAATATGTCTTAGATCATGTTTGTTTTCCTTCTTGTGCCATAGATCTCGAGATTTCTTTCCTTTTTGTTACATATTTACCACATAAACACATAAAATCACACATACATACATGAAATCACACACAACATACACATACACATAGATCTACACATTTTACTTGTATTCTCCCCCATAAAACTTGTGAAAACCGAAAATAGAGGGGTATGAACTCACCTTTGCTTGTTGTTTTCGATTTGAAGAAGAAATGGAAGAAGTTTGATGCTATTCTCGCGCCCTAGAAAGCTTCTTGAGAAGACTTTGGCTTAGATAGGTTCTAAGAAGCATGATCATGAACTTTCATGAGTTAGAAGGAGATTTATAACAATTTCAAGAAGCTAAACCATGGATCTAAGCATTAACTTACCTAGAATGATGATTTTTGTGGAAAAACCTTCTTGAAATGCCCTAGATCTCGAAAATTTTGATAGAGAAACAAGAGTGTTCTTTGAGAGTGTTTGGAGAGAATTTGTGAGGTGTGTGTGTTTTTCCTTTGTGTTCTCGGACGAAGAAGAAAAAGAGAGGGGAGAAGAGAGAGAGTGAGGTGATAGATGCTTGGAAGTATGAGATGGGTGCATGGATATCCCAAGTATAATTATGAGGTGTCACTCCCACCCTTAATCATCCATTATTCTTATTTTTTTTTTTGTTTTTCTTCTTGGGCCGAGAAAGAGAGAAGAGAGAAGAGAATTTGGGCCTTTTGTGCTTAAGTCCATATTATGGGCCCATTTTGATGATTTTAGGCCCAATTGGTCTTTGGAGATGGTTCACGGCCCAAAACAAATCAAAGTATGAGTTTTATGGCCCAAAAGGGCTAATTAAATTTTTTATGGCCCAATAAGAGTATTTTATTTCATTCTAGGCCCATTATGGCCCAAAATGTTAAACTAAATGAAAGTGGGTCCAATTAGAGCCCATTTAAGAGTTCTAAGCCCAAAATAGTCAAATTGGAAGCTTATTGGTCCATTAGGCCCAATAAGAAAATCCTAGTCCAAAATGGACTTAAACCGAGATTTTTAGAGTTTCCAACTTTTGTTGACTATTTGAAAGTTTGTATAGGGTATTTGATGGAATTTTGTTGTCATTGAATAAACACCATACATGTTTTCTAGTTTTAGCTACAATGTCATTCTTTGTTAAGTGTCTACAACGTATCAGAATTCCTAGCTGTGACAGACTCACTAAGCTTAGTGCTTACAGTTTTCAGTTTTGGTTTCAGGTTTCATCGATTTGGAAATGAAGGGCTCAGATTGATCGCAGTGCACACACCTATGACTTCCGCAATGAATGATTTTGGGACGAACTCTGATAAATGTTTCTGATTAACACTGTTTTGGAATGTTTGGAATAAATGGTATCTATGTTTGGGTTGGATTAAAAATGAAAAATTTTACCCCTGATTTTTGGGTCGTCACAAGTTGGTATCAGAGCCTTGTTTTGAGGGATCTGGGGATACCTTCGGGTGTGTCTGGACTCAAACTGCGGATCTGTAAAGTTTTCAAAAAATTTCCAAAAGAAAAGGTTTTCTAAGACGAGAAAGGGTGTGGTGCATGCAATCAGCCGAACTCAAGTAAGTTTCCCCAGAATACCCACAATTGTTAACTGTTATGATCTGATTATGAATCTGAGAATCGCATGCTAGTTAGGGCTAGGAGAGATGCCTTTATCTGATATATGAGCTGGTAGACTTGCATGCTAGTGCTGAGTAGTCAGCGGTAAATTGACCTGATATGGTATGTCATGTTAGATTGAGAATGATTATTGGTATTGGTAACTGCTACGTGTATGTTTTTAAAATTGTATACGGTTAGGATCTTATAGCCTTAGAATAATTGATGTGGCCTTATTTCCTGTTCCTCATATGGTTGTGGTCCTAGGGTAGAGTCTATTATTCGACAGTTTATTGGATTCTGTTATGTGTATAATTTGCATGCATAAGGCAGCCGACAGTGAGGATGGATGGATGTGGATAGCATGGGTTGTGGTATATGGGCCTGATGTGTGTAAAACTAACTAGTTTTAATCCTACTTTTTAAATATAAATTTAACACACAAAAGGCAGTGTACCTGTCAGTTGGTGGTATAATTAAGCAAGCAGGGTGTCGAACACAGGGAACGGCAAATTAAACTAACTACTAGAATTATCTAAAAGCAAATAATAAAAGGAAGGGTTTTCTCTAGTTTTGCAAGACTAGAAACTTAAACAATTAACTAAAACTTAAACTACCAACTAAGCAAGCAAAGATCAACTAAATTCAATAATAAAGAAGACTTCTGTTTAGGTTTTGAATCTTCTATTCCTATGGTTGATTTTATGGCAAGTGCAATGAATTAACTTTTCATTGGCTACTGATTAGTGTGATTAGGTTCACGTTCGCTATTACTAATCCTTAGAAGAAAAATCAATTCAAACAGTGGCCAATTGGTTAAATTAACAGGTTTTCTAGTTTATTGATTCGGGTTAAGTAAGACTTGTAGTGGTTAATTAAATTGGTCGTTCAATTAACCTCTTGCTGATGGTTCGTCACACAAGCTCACATATTAACTTACCTATTCTCTATTAACCCTAGTTTCACGTTCGCTATTCCTAGGCATATAACAATGTTTTCACATAAATCATATGAGATTAGCAATTAAGAGATGGTCATGCAACTTAATATACTGGTTAATTAACAGAAGAATAGTTATAATTAACACATAAGGTTCTTTAACAAGCTTATCAAAACGTAATCACCAAATTAAAGTAATCCAACCATAAAATCATACCATAATCATAAAGTCATCTATCCTAAACAGAAGATAATAGTGTTAGCTCATGATTACAGCAAATCATGAGCTATATGCCAGGGTATCACACAGGAATGCCCTTTATATAGATTTTCACAAAACAGAGGTGACTCGTCGAGTCCAGTGACCGACTCGGCAAGTCCGTCACTTAAAACCTGTGCACGGCAAGTCAGCGTCCAGAATCACGAAAGTTCGACCTGACTCGCCGAGTTGAGGCCCAACTCGTCGAGTCTGTTTGGAATCAGCATTTTCTCAAAACATGAAAGTCGTACGAAACTGTGTCTAGTTTTCAGAACATTTTGAATCTTGTCAATCGGAGTTACGGTTCATGAGATATGGCCAAAACACTGACGAGGGGTCAAGCTGTCTAGCAACATCCTTCTTTCTTCAAAATCCAAGATCCAAGCCTCCAATCGCTAGTTCCGCTTCCTTTTCCTTCCGAGCATGTCATTAATGCTGAAAATGAAATATTAAACTAATTAAGCACCTTTTGTTCATTAAATGAGACAAAAACAACATAAAGTATTAAGATAATGCATGGATTTTATAACTAAATATGCCCATATCAATGGGCCGAATGTTCTATGATAGTTTGTGGGTTGGAGAGTGCCCTAGGATTAGCCTAGGATGAGGTTAGTGACAGGTGTTACCTGCTTGCGGATTGTATGTGTGGATAGCCTGACTTGTCTAGTGTATGCTGGTTAGATTTACCGTTACCTGAATGTTGCTTGCTTTGTGCTTTATGGGATTCCTAGTGATGTGGATCAATTACTAAGTGAATAGGTTAAGTCACATACAGTACAGGTTAAATAATCTAAGAGGGATGGATTTGACCCTATGACGCATCTCTTGTCTGAGTCCAACCGTTCTAGGGTTGAATCTTTTACTCGAAGGATTACTTGACATCTGTTGTATGTGACTATATTCATGAGGTAGTTGGTCGACATTAATAGGAATCTTTCAGCAGCTGAGGACAGGGTGAGGTTAGGAACCTAGGAAAGCCTTGGATATGCTCCAGTAAGTTGGTAGGGCGGTTCAATGAGATTGGAAACCTAGGGGGAGCCTAGGAGGTGCTTCGGTGGATATTGTGTTGCTATTTAGCAGACATTTAGTATATCATGGGAGATGGTGACTTAGAGGGTTCGGGATGATTCCGGAGGAAAGTAGGGATAGGTGTGGAAGGTAGTATTGGGCCCGTACTACTGAAAACACATGATCCATACTCGAATCGGGGAAAGTATTGGAGAATCTAAGAAGCCTAGGAAGGATAATTCTTGGTTATGATTGGACCGTGGGGATAGTTGCGGTGCAGAATGCAAATGAGCACGTAAGGGAAGGGACCAGGGTTTGGTCCCGGCTCCGGTGAAGAGCTAGTTAGCAGAAGGACTGCTAGGATTTTGAGTTCGCCTTGGATCTCTTGTATCAGGCGGCGAGGATTGATGGTGCGATCGATTGCACATTCGGGATTGGAGAGCAAGTCTCAGGGATAGTTTGTAGCTCAGTTTAGAGCCGAGGTTGCTCCAGTTATTGCAGTGTAGTCGTGACGATTGAGCTAGTATGTGGGTCAGGATGTGAGACCCAGGATGATATAGATTCCAGAGCCCGAGGACGGAAGATTGATTGGGAGTAGCTCGAGCAAAAAGGTTCAGGTCATGTGAATTTAATGGAGGATCTCAGGAAGAGATCCAGAAGTTTGGATCAGCTTTTGAGAGGCCATTGGGGCCGGATTCAGTGGAACGCTTGTGGAGAACTGCACGATGGAGGTTTGTTCAAAGAGTTGGGATTGTCATTAGGGTCGGAATAAAGTATTACATCATGTTCTCAGGATGGTCAGGGGTAACTTAGGAGGAGGTGGTCAGGATTCCTCCAGATGTTTGCGGATATGCTATCTTCGGCCATTCCCGCTGGATATCGGGAATTTGCATTGCTTTGGAATGGTAATAAGTTGGATCTCGGTTCGGTTCTCTGTTATTTTTTGGGTTAGCAAGGGTTGTCAGATGCTATCCAGCATGCCGAGGAATTTTGAGGAATCTTCAGGCGGACATATCTCGCAGAGCGGGTCCCGCATATACCGTGATTGCTCCGGGTCGTTATCGGAATTTGTTCGGTGATCTGGATTGCTACGGGTGTAGCAGCTTTGGCCACGTCAGCAGGGACTGCCCATGGGGGGGGGGGGGCAAGATCATCATATTGTCATTGTGGGCAGGTGGGTGACAATGAGGTCGACTACCTGACGATCAGAGAGGAGCGGTGAGTGTATCCACTCCGGATATTCTGAGGATCACCAATGGATGAGAGGGTAGAGCCGGAGCCCAGCAGAGAAGGGCCCCACTTTTCAGGATCGGACAGGAGAGATCGGAATTTCGTCAGGCAAGGGTGCGAGGTATATATACCCTTTTGCCTCCTAATCAGCGTGAGTAGGCGTATCGTTGGTTGTTATCTCTGGTTGTGGTTGAGTTATATATACCTTCAGGAAGAGTTAAATGCCATCTGCATGCCATGATTTTGGGAGGAATAGTACGGGGTCGTCTTCTTGTATATCGCGGATTGTCCAGTGTTTGAGTATCATTTTGGGATTAACGAAGTGTTAGCTGATTTTCGAGAGTCGTGTTGTTTTAGAAGAGTTATTCGTGGTATTTAAGCTTTGTTAAGCACCGGCCATCAGCAGATTGATCATTGGAACGCGAGAAGGTTTGGGAATCCTTCGATTTTCCTATGCTGAGCAGACTTAGTTGAATCTAAGTGGGGGGAGTCATTCAGATATCCAGGATAGAAGCAAGTGTAAGACGATGATGCGTCTCACATTCCCCTTCGGGGAAGGAAAGGCAACCTTAGGGGATGACTGAATATAGGATATCATGGGATGGGAGTTCGGGAAACTCCTAACATTTGGATTGCGTCCTCTTGACGTCAAGTATCAGGTTTCGGGGGAGGGAACCAGGCTGGGTCCCAGTCAGTATTTGAGTTCGGTTGGGAGGATAGACCATGTAGGTGCTCAATGTTGAGATATATTCGGATTGATAGATGAGCGATAGGGTCATGGGCAACGATCGTGAGGGTGAAAGTGTTGTAAGACTAAGGGGGAGCCGTAGCATTCACTAGCAGTCGGATAGTGTGGAAAGAGTTGTAAGACTACGGGGGAGCCATAGCATTCACTAGCAGTAGAGAGTGTTGTAAGACTACGGAGGAGCCGTAGCATTTACTAGCGGTAGAGAGTGTTGTAAGACTGCGGGGGTGCCGTAGCGTTCACAGATTCTTTCAGGTGACTTGGACTAGGGTAGGCTAGTTCGCAGGGTTGTGGGGGAACCACTGCTTAGTTAGGATCAGGACCAGAGGGGATTGACCGACCAGTTATCCGGGGGCGAGCCAGGTGGTTGTGGGAACTCCAGATTGGAACCGGTAGAGACTGTTGAGCTAAGGGTTGGATCTTGTGATACAAGATCTTGTGGTCGAGTAGTGCATGTTTCTGTAGGGCTGCGGCTGGGTAGCCCTGTTATAGGATCTCATAAGAACCTGGTGGTTGGACCGGGTGCAAGACTGGAAGTCTCAGGGAATCGGCTAAGGGTATTTATTAACCGGTCGAGTAAAGGATGACGGGACGTTATGGGGCATTATGCAAATGCCGATTCAAGGAACTCTTGATAGGAGCGGAGTAACAATTCAGATTTGGACAGGAACCCAAATCAGAATTCGTGCAGGATTTTGTTTCAATGAGATGGGATGCAGGACATCTATATGACAAGGGCATCGATGGCATAATTCCAGGTTGGTGAACGAGGTGGTTTGATGGTGGTTTAAGTCGTTGTGATGTTTCTCGGGTGGCTCTAGTTGTAATAGAGCCACGACATGTCGGAATCAGGAAACGATAGGTCGAAGGAGGCCGGGTATGAAGTAATACTACAACTATTATGGTAGTCTTCACCTTTTTGGCGTCGAATTCAGTGGCGACAGGTTGTCAGCCTATCACGATCGGATGGATCAGTCGGATGGAAGGAGATAGGGCAGTTATGGCTAGACGAGGTATCCTTCGGAGGTCGTAGGGGACTGCTGAGTGTGGTTTGGCTCAGCAATCGGGTAGGTGTATGGTGTCCCGGACAGTTGGAAGATAGGTTGGGGCCAGGGAGGTCCGCAGTTGTTATTCTGGAAAGCGGCCATGTGGCAACAAGATGTTGGATTAGTGTCTAAGCCCGTAACTATATTTGGTAAGTATTTGACCCGGTTGTGCATGGTCCTTTTGGGTTGCCTTAACCAAAGCAACTTGATAGGATGATTTATGGAGAAAGAGGATTAATTATGATTTATTAATATATTATATGAATAATATATTAGAGGAGAAATCATATTGTTTAATTAATATTAGTCAAGAATTAATTGATAGTTAGTTTTGTGACTAAAAGACATTAATTAAACTTAGGGGACTGGAATTGTATTTATAAGATAATTGCAATTGGGCTATGGATCACCTTGGAACATTGGTTGGACGAATTCTATGGGAAGCCCATAAGGAATTCGTCCAAGGGGTGTTCTAAAGGGAGTCCATGGGCTGCTTCGAGCCTAAGTAGTCAAATTAGGGTTTCCTTGTTTGATAACCCTAATAGCCTCACTATATAAAGACCCCTATGGCCCCAAAAACGTGGTGAACTCTTTTGGAAGAACCCTAGAACGTTTTTGGTGCCTCCTCTCTTTTCTCTTTGTTCATCCTCTTGCTTGTGGTGTTTGTAAGCCATTAGAGGAGCGACACTTATGACTCTAAGCTCCAAGACAAGAAGATTCAAGCCATTCTTGAAGAGGTAATCATCTAGATCTATTATTATATGTTAATTTTGAAATTTATATGCTATATTAGGGTTCTTGACTCTTGGATGAATTGCATGTACAATAGAGAAACCTAGATCCAAGCATTAGGGTTTGTATGAGCACATAAGATGTTATTGTGTATAAAACCCATCACAAGAGGGGTAGGAGCGACCTTAGTGATTTGGGGTCTGTGTGGGGAATTGCTTATTATTCAGTGGTCGCAGTTGATCGGTGATTTTGTTGTTAGGAAGCCTCAAGGCATTGCGAGTGGGAAGTATTCTATTTAGACTGGTTTTCCGGAGGGACCAGTTCGTTGATAATTCAATGTGGGCAGTATGTCAGGAAGACAGACCACCCCAAGGCTTCAGTCGTTAGATGAAGCAGATATGATCAGGTTGCAAGTAATTCGTTCATTCTTGGATTTCGTATTGCTGAAGGTGTCTCCCTGGAAAGGGATTATCAGGTTTCGGAAGAAGGGGCAAGATGGGGCCTCTGTATACAGGCCGTTCAGGATCTCGGCCCGGGTGGGCAAGGTGGCATATCACTTGGGAGCCAGAAAAGGTGATGCGAGAGCATTACCCCGAGTTGTTTGGGTCAGCAGACTTCGAGGACGAAGTCTAGTTCAAGTGGGGGAGACTTGTAACATCCATTTCGAGGATTGGCTGGAGTTTACCATTTAAGGGGAATTTTATGCATGGACTCAGCGAGTTGGGAGTCCAACTCGTCGAGTAGGGTCGTGACATCTTGGACGCGGGTCGGAACTGACTCGGCGAGTCGGAAGGCCTGACTCGGCGAGTCAGAGTTGTTTAGAGAAAACCCTAGTTTCGGGGTTTGCCCCCTATATAAACATCATTATAAACCCTAGTAGCCTCCATTTTTACACCCTAGAAGCTATTTACGGCCGCAAACCTCTTGTGTGAGAAGAGAGAGAGCAATTGGGAGCTTGTCTTTGGGATTTTGGGGAGGATTTCAAGCTTGAAGAGGAAGTATCAAGGGGGGAGCACTAGATCGAGTATCTATTTCGTGTTAGGCACCTTATTGAGGTATTAATCTGTTACCTTAAAGCTTAAAGTTCTTAGATTCTTGTGGAAGATTATGGCCATCCTTGAGGAAATGGAACCAAGTTTGGATCTGGACCTATCAAAAGGATATGATTCCAGATCTGGAACTTCTTAGGTCCCAAATGTCATAAAGTTGTCTCCTTGGTGCACCCTAATTCTTATTCATGCATTAGAGACTTGTAAGAAGCTTGTTGATGTGGTTTTGGCATTATGAGACTTAGTATGAACGTAAAGTTGGCAACTTTACGTGGTATTATCACTAGGAGAATATGGATATGAAGTTTGGGATCTTGAGTCCCACTAGAAAAGGCCGTAAACATAATGGACTAAGGGGACTCGGCGAGTCGTGCAAGAGACTCGGCGAGTCGAGAGGGTTTCCTCGTTCACGACCAAGGGTTCACGGCCAAGGTTTCACGACCAAGGGTGCACGGCCAAGGGTTCACGACCAAGGGTTCACGGCCAAGGGTTCACGGCCAAGGGTTCATGATCAATGGTGTTCGGTTGGGAGTTTACGGCCGTAAACATCAAGGGACTCGACGAGTCTCTCGGATGACTCGGCGAGTCGACGAGTTAAGCAAGGAACCCGACGAGTGGCTAATTGTACTCGACGAGTCAAGGTCAATATGGACTGTTGACCTTAACTACAGACATGGACTTGACCAGGGTTAACCTGAGGGTATTTATGGGATTGTGTTAAGCTAATCACCTGATGATTATGGGCAGTTGAGAAGGAGTAGCGTGTGGGATATGTCTGATTTCAGCTTATCAGTTCAGCAGTCGAGAAGTGAGTCTTCTCACCATACCTATGGGTCTAAGGCACCAAGGTCGGCCCATTTTATGATAGTTGATATACTTGCCATGTAAAGGTGTGTGATTTGTATGTATGTGTGATATGCGGTAGAGATAGCCTTTGTGGCTAATGGTAGAGACAGCCTTTATGGCTGATGGTAGAGATAGCCTTGTGGCTAATGGTAGTGATAGCCTTGTGGCTACTGGTAGAGATAGCCTTTGTGGCTAACGGTAGAGATAGCTTGTATAGCTAAATGATATGTGCCAATGGTAGAGATAACTTTTATAGTTATGTGATATGTGATATGTGGCAGGAGTAGCTTATATTGCTAATTGATGTGTGCTAATGGTAGAGAGAGCTTTTATAACTATTTGATATGTGATACGTGGTAGAGTAGCTCTTATAGCTGATTGATATGTGATAACGGTAGAGATAGCCTTTACAGCTAATAGAATATGTGTTATGTGGATTGTGTGTGGGGTATGCTCTGGGGGACTCACTTAGCTTAGTGCTTACGATTTTCAGTTTTGGTTTCAGGTTTCATCGATTTGGAAATGAAGGGCTCGGATTGATCGCAGTGCACACACCTATGACTTCCGCAATGAATGATATTGGGACGAACTCTGATAAATGTTTCTGATTAACACTGTTTTGGAATGTTTGGAATAAATGGTATCTATGTTTGGGTTGGATTAAAAATGAATTTTTTACCCCTGATTTTTGGGTCATTACACATTATGTTCTTTATATAGTGGTTGGCCCTAAAATTAGGGTTTCTGGACACTGGTCGTACGCTGGGCGTACTTCCTGTACGCGGGGCGTACGCCTAAGACACCCGCGACCATTTCCCTTTATACGCTGGGCGTACCCACGCGCCTTCCACTTTGCATGCATGGTCATTCCTTGTCAACTTTTTCCATTAGGGACCATTAATGCCAATAACTTCCAAGTGTCATATCTTCCTTATCCGAGGTCCGTTTCCAACGAACTTTATACCCACGAAAAGGTGGCGAGAAGCCTTACGCTCCTAGCTACACACCCCGACCCAAAAACCTTTCGAATAAAACTTCAAGACCCATAAAAGACCAAAACGCCCCTAGCCTTGGCCTTTGAAATTCATAAGCGAATATTTTCAGAATAGGGTGTTACACTCAGGGATCAGCCCACACTGCTGCTAATGTTGCTTTACGTGTTACTGATGGTCGGTTGGGGAAAGCCGAGCCTCCGATGGCTCTCGGGAGAGCATTTTAATTGACCGCGGAGGACGTCCGCGCAGTGCCTGACGTCGTTGCTGGTACGTATCTCCTTATTTATATTATTTTGAGATTTGTTTATGCTTATATTATGTTGTATATAGGTACTTTTATTGTGAGTTTTGTGCCTGCTTTGGTGTTATTTGACTCGGGTGCGAGTCGATCTTTTGTGTCTCAATCCTTTAGTCGTCACATTAGTGTCAGACGCGAGGCGTTGAGTCGACTACTGAGGGTTGCTATAGCCGGCGAGCATGCAGTTTTTTCCACTGATGTATTCCGGGGGTGTGTATTGGAGATTTTCGGGGTTGAGTTCCCGATAGATCTGGTGTCGATAGCGATGGGTGATGTCTGTGTCATAGTGGGCATGGACTGGTTGAGCCGGTTTGGAACTGTGATTGACTATGAGCGTCAGATGGTGACCATATGATACCCTAGTAGGGGAGTGCTTACCGTGATGGCGAGGGACCAAATCTAGATCAACTTTCTGCTCTGCCGCCAGGGCGAGGTAGAGTTTACAGCAGGGATGTATGGGCTTTTTATCATATATGATGGATACGAGAGTTGACTCTAAGAGGCCGAGTTCTATTTTCGATGTTCCGGTTGTGTGTGAGTTCCCGAATGTTTTCCCCGAGGAGTTACCGGGTGTGCCTCCCGAGAGTCAGGTGGAGCTCCGGATTGATTTGATTCCGGGTGCGGCGCCTATTGCCAAGACACCTTATCGACTTGCGCCGCCCGAGATGCAGGAGTTGTCCTCGCAACTTTAGGAGCTGTTGGGGAAGGGTTTTATTAGACCGAGTAGCTCACTGTGGGGAGCGCCGATCCTTTTTGTCAAGAAAAAAGATGATTCACACCGGATGTGCATTGACTACCGGGAGATGAACAAGCTGACGGTCAAGAACCGTTATTCACTACTGAGGATCGACGATTTATTCGATCAGTTGCATGGGCATCTTGGTTTTCCAAGATTGATTTGAGATCTGGGTATCATCAGATGAGAGTTTGCGAGGAGGATATCCAGAAGACGACCTTTAGGACTCGTTATGGGCACTACGAGTTTGTGGTGATGCCTTTCAGACTCACCAATGCACCGGCAACGTTCATGGATCTCATGAACCGGGTGTGCAGGCCCATGTTGGACCGATCGGTGATCGTGTTCATTGACGACATTTTGGTATACTCGAGGTCCAAAGAGCATCACGAGGAGCATCTTCGGGAGATTCTTGGAGTATTGAGGACGGAGAGGCTTTATGCCAAATTCTCCAAGTGTGATTTCTGGTTATGAGAGGTCTAGTTCTTAGGACACCTCGTTAACCAGAATGGGATTTTGGTCGACCCGACCAAGATATAGGCAATTATGCAATGGAAGGAGTCGAGGTCCCCATCCGAGATCAGGAGAGTTCTTGGCCTGGTAGGCTACTACCAGAGATTTATCCGAGATTTCTCCAAGATTGCCGTTCCTCTTACCAAATTGTCCAGGAAGGGTGTTACTTTTACTTGGGGGCCCGAGCAGCAGGCCTCATTCGAGACTCTTCGCCAAAGATTGTGCGAAGCTCCAGTGTTAGCCCTTCCCAAGGGAATGGAGGACTTCGTAGTTTACTGTGATGCATCTATATCAGGGATGGATGCAGTGTTGATGCAGAAGGGACACATGATAGCATATGCATCGAGGCAGTTGAAGCCTCACGAGACGAGGTATCCCACCCACTATTTGGAGTTAGGGCGGTGGTGTTCTCCCTCAAGATTTGGCTTAACTACCTTTATGGTGTTCGGTGTACCATATACACATACCATAAGAGCTTGAAGTACCTTATGGATCAGCCCAACCTGAATATGAGACAAAGGAGGTGGTTGGATGTAGTGAAAGACTACGACTGTGAGATTTTGTATCACCCTGGCAAGGCTAATGTGGTAGCCGATGCCCTTAGTCGTAGAGTAGTGAGTGCTCCGATCCGAGACGTGTGCATGAGGATGACGGTGATGACTCCAGTCTTAGATACCACCCGAGAGGCTCAGGTGGTAGCCGTGAGACCAGAGAACCGTAAGAGAGAGCGGGTGATCAGACAGATTTCTGAGTTTGGGACAGATATTTTGGGGCTTATGACCTTCCGTGGGCAGATTTGGGTGCCATATACGGGTGGAGCTCGACGTATATTGATGGAGGAGTCCCATAGGTCGAGATTCTCGATCCATCCGGGAGCCACCAAGATGTATTTGTGTGACCCGAAATTTCTATCTTGTACAACCATTCAATTATGTCAAAGTCAGACTTGTTTCTGCTAACTTTTAGCACTGTTTAGAGTCTGTTTGAGCATTCTAAGCCTAGTATATCAAAGGATCAAGTGTTAGATTGGGTCAACTGAAGTTCAAAACCATCAATCAAGCCATAAACCCCTCAATGAGGAGTTTACGGCCGTAAACTCATGGTGGCCGTAAACTCTAGCCTATAAGTATGAAGCTTGGGCCATTTTTCTCCACTTTTACTATTTCTAAGGCTAGGAACTCGAAAACTCTCTCATGTATCATAGGATCTTGCTTCAAAACCCTCAAAAATATCTTCAAGATCCTCAAGAACATCAAGAACACATAAGTTCTTTGGGCCGAAATCTACTCTTCTAAGCTTCTAAATCGTAAGTACCCTCTTATATAATTGCTATCTAGTTAAGACTCTTGATTCTAGCCTTGAAATCAAACTTTTCCCAAGAACAACAAGAGTTTACGGCCAAGAGCATCTCCCTTGGCCGTAAACCCTTAATATAGGTGCATATGGACCTTAAACTCTTCCTAAGGCTTGGACATGAACCTAGAACCCTTCCTCAATGCTTTAAGCCCTTTAAAACACCCATATGCACAAAGTAGCATGAGTTTACGGCCGTAAATTCATGGGGCCGTAAACGCATTGGCCGAAATCACATAGGGTCGTAAACTCATGGCCGTAAACTCCCTAGAATGGCCATACACCCTTAGTATGCAATCATATGTGATTGTAGCACTTCAATCTTAGGGTTTCCTAGTCTAATAGGGTGTTACCTTTCATGATTAGTTGTTTATGCACTAATTATATACATATATGTGTCATTATATGCTAAATAGGATCCGTGTGTGTGCTCAAGTCTTCACTTGACACCTAGTATCCTATACCACTCTTTCATCCAAACTACTCACTACAGGTGAGTTCATACCCCCGTATTTTCATAGTTTTTACTGTTTTAAGGGGGGGGGGATACAAGTCTAACACAAAGATTTTGTGTTATAAAAAATAATTTCAAAAGGATTACAGTTATCAAAACAAATGGTTTCAAACATCTTATCGAAATGAATTTCAGTATCATCAAATCAAGTGGTTTTAAGTGATTGTTTCAAAAAGACATCAAGTCACCAAAATGGATTTCAAAATATGAAACTTCTTTTAAATGTTTTATAAACTTATATTTTCCTCCAAAAATCACGTTTGTATACATATATTTATATAAATAAGATTTAAAAGGTATAGGACTCACAACCCACTTTGGTTCCTTTTCCTTGTTTGGATGTGGGATTTTAAGTAACAGTTGTCTGTTCGAGTGTCATTTAAATTTTACTTATATATATTTGTATATGTATACAAATATAAAAGTTAGTTCAATAAATTTCAATGACCCTGTGTAACATGTTGAGCAAGGGGTTACATTCATGAATACTCATTATCAATTCAGAATGTTCATATAAATTATAATAGGTGTAATTTATGATTCATAGTACATTGATTTACAATTCAAAGTATACTAGAGTACATTATTTTGCAAGAACAAAGGTTGATTCAAAACTATTCAAGGGTATACATTCTTTCAAGATTCATGATAAGGATACTAATTCAAGAACATACAACAATCATTCATTTCAGAAGGATTAGATTTTCATATCTATTATACAAATAATGTTATATGCTTTTATGAGTCAAGTAGTACAGTTTGTTTAATTCATTTTAAACAATATAGTAAAGTCCTGATATTATGACCAGAATCTTCAGCAGGGGATCAATACAATGTGTGTATAGATCTATATTGGGATTGACAACCCCGCACTCGGACTGCTAGCTATAGTCAGACATACACGCCTGTAAGTGACAATTGTTATCATCAACTTTTAGCGCATTCATAGCGTTGGGTCAGGCCATCTAGTCAATATGGTTATAATAACTCATTAAAAGATATTAACAATACGTTAGTGTATAGTTAACTAAACTTATGTACTATTTCAAAGTACCAGTTTTCCAGATACAGTTTACAGTAATTAACGTTATATAGACTTAGAATATGTGATTTGGCTTCATTTCCTGTTCCTTGTTTGGTTGTGGATTTAGAGTCGGGTCATTTAATCGAAAGTCGAATATAATCAAGTTAGATATAATTAATATACACTTCATAGTTATAGTAATATCTAGAACAAGTTGTACATAGTACATTATTTGTTAATTGTAGGTCTTTCTTGTAGAAACTTATCGTTACTAACTATATTCTATATCTCTTATCCCTATTCTCGCTTAGATAAAAATGGCTGGATTTCACTTACCCGGAGACCCTTATTTTCCCGGTTAAGAACAAGATGCAGAGCCAGAAGAACATCACAAAATTCCCTTAGATGATGATTTTGCAGAAAGTTTTCCTGAAGAAAATGATTCCGACTCAGAACCTGAAGTCGAGAACCTACCTCAAGTGGCCCCGATACTAAATCCAAACCCCCAGCTTGTATTCGAAGGCCCAACACCTACGTGGGTTAGAAGCCTGGATATGTGGAGTCATGAACAAGGCCAACTCCGTCCGTACAATGGGGATCGCCGTTTATACAATGTGAATGAGGGAGGCTCCGCAGATAGAGCTCTTCCAATCATAGTTCGCCGAGTGGCCCGCAATGTCGAACTAAACGTGGCGGCCATTCAGCGAACTGTGGAGCTTGAGGCAGACTCAGATGCCAACACAAATCGCATTCGCAATCTCGAAGTTGCTCATGGGAGAACTATGAGAGACAATGAAAATCTGCAGCGAGGGCTAGCTGCAACTCGAACTGAAGTCATAGAACTCCGAGCACGTCTGATAGTGTATGAAAGACATCTACTTGCTGTGGAGCATCAACTAGCTGAGTTGAGGTTTCGTCCAATAAATAATCGTCGCCAGTAGGAGATGCTCTACTCGTTTCCTATTCACTCTTTTGGTTATAGTTAAGTCTACGGATAGGTTCTAGCGTTATTTTTCATGTTTTTCTGTAAGACCACAAAAAATTTATTTTTCGGTAGGTCTATATGATGTCGATATTTTTCCCAGAATTTGGTGTATTGTAGACCTGTTAGGGTCAAATTTTCCAGACTTTATGTATTCAATATGCCAATTTAAATCGACATGCATTTTCACAACCTTTGAAAAATAACCATTCGATTTTATATCTTCCTGTTACAAGTTGTACTTGTCGTAGACTTCTATTTCCAATTCATTACAAGATTAGTGTTGAACTATATGTTTAGTTCAGAGATATCAAAATTCATATTCACTCTTGATATCTTACCATCCTTGTATCTTTTGACTTTTATAGAAAAAGATGCCTCCACGTAGAAATCCAAGACGTCACAATGTAAATGAACCGCCGGTACCACCTCCGCCACCACCTCCTCAGTTTGACCCCGCTATGTTCCAAGCGGCGGTCACGGAAGCTGTAGCTGCTGCTATGTCTCAGATCCATACTTCTGGTGCTAGTGGGTTTGGAGCTGGTACAAATCCCCCTAACTAGGGTGAAGGTCATGGGCATTCGCGAGAGTGCACTTATAAAGATTTTTCTAATGCCAAACCCAGGACCTTTAATGGAACTGGGGAAGTTATGGCATTAAGGCAGTGGATAGAGAAGACAGAAGCAATTTTCAAAATCTGCTCCTGTCCTGACAGCAGCAAAGTCAAGTTCGCTGCTTGCACTTTTTCGGAAAGAGCTTTGACGTGGTGGAATGGTCACGTTAAGTCACTTACTCTGGTAGTGGCTAATTCGATCAGCTGGGAGAACTTTAAAGCTATGCTTATGCGATAATATTGTCCGCGAGGCGAAGTCCAAAAACTTGAGCAGGAACTCTGGGGTCTTTCAATGGTTGGTTCTGATATATCAACCTATACTAGTAGATTTTGTGATCTGGAAATTCTGTGCCCGGAGATGGTTGCTATAGAGAGCAAAAAGATTGAGAGATATATTTGGGGACTGTCGCCCCAAATTCAATCTAGTGTTTTAGCTTCAAGGCCTGTTACTTTTGACAATGCTAAAGAGCTGGCACAATCTCTTATAGACCATGGAGTCAATAAACACTCAGTGGTTGCTATGTCAGAAAAACCAAAGGGAAACAACAACAACAACAATTACAACAACAACAACAAGAAGGGTCAGAGCAAGAGGAAGGGCAAGTTTTCACAAGGTTCCTCAAAGAAACAACAGCTGACTACAGTCAACGCTGCGACTGTACCTACTGCTGTTCCTGTTAATCCAGCACCAGCTAAGCCTTATGCTGGTAATCTCCCGAAGTGCAATAAATGCAATTTTCACCATAATGGAAATTGCAGGGAAATGCAGTGTCGTAACTGCAACAGGAAAGGGCATACTGCCCGATTCTGTAGAGCACCACCTCAACCACTTAACCAAGTACCTGCGGCTGGAGTTGGTCAAGCATGTTATCAATGTGGTGAAGTGGGGCATTTCAAGAGATATTGTCCTAAAGCTGGAAATGTTGGTGGAGTTGGGAGAATTTTAGCCTTGGTCCACGAAGAAGCAGTGGCAAATCCCGCAGTAGTTACGGGTACGTTTCTTCTCAACAACACTTATGCATGCATTCTATTTGATTGTGGTGCTGAGAAGAGCTTTGTGAGCCATAATTTCAAACACTTGCTAAATCAAAACTCTCAACCATTAAAAGAAACACTCACGGTCAAAATGGCTAATGGGAAATCCAAATCCACCAACGATATATACATAGGATGTACTCTTACTTTGAATAACTATTCGTTTCCTATTGACCTTATGCCGGTCTCTATCAAGAGTTTCAGTGTTATAATAGGTATGGATTGGTTGTGTCCTAACCGTGCTGACATCCTATGTTATGAAAAAGCCATTCGTCTGAACTTGCCAACTAATGAAACTCTTGTTATTTATGGCGACAAACCCAGAACGAACCTCCAGATCATTTCTTGCATCAAGGCACAGAAGTAACTTCGTAAAGAGTACTGTGCTTTCTTAGCTCACGTGGTAGACAAAAAGCAAGAAGTAAAAGATATCGCGAAAATTCCTGAAGTCTGTAACTTTCTCGACGTTTTTCCCGATGATCTTCCAGGAGTGCCTCCCGAACGACAAGTCGAGTTCAGAATCGACTTAATTCCAGGGGCTACCCCAGTAGCCAAATCTCCTTATCGTCTTGCACCTTCTGAAATGCAGGAATTATCCAGCCAGCTTTATGAACTTCTTAGCAAAGGGTTCATAAGACCAAGCTTCTCACCTTGGGGAGCACCGGTTTTGTTCGTGAAGAAGAAGGATGGATCATTCCGTATGTGCATAGACTACCGCGAGCTGAATAAACTTACCATTAAGAATCGATACCCTCTGCCTCGCATTGACGATCTGTTCGACCAACTTCAAGGTACAAGCTACTTCTAAAAAATAGACTTAAGATCCGGGTATCACCAGTTACGGATTTTGGAGGATGACATTCCCAAAACCGCGTTCAGAACTCGTTATGGTCATTATGAGTTCGTAGTGATGCCATTCGGATTAACGAATGCACCTGCTGTGTTCATGGATCTAATGAACAGAGTGTGTCATCCATTCTTGGACAAATTCGTTATAGTCTTCATTAACGACATCCTTGTTTATTCAAGAAGTGAAGAGGAACATGGCCAACATCTTCGTCAAGTTTTGCAAACTCTTAGAACATAGAAACTCTATGCGAAGTTTTCAAAATGTGAATTTTGGATTAGGAAGGTTGAATTTCTAGGTCACGTGGTCAGTTCTGAAGGAATACACATCGATCCTTCCAAAATTAAGGCTATTGAAAACTGGTCAGCACCCAAAACACCTACAGAAATCCGTCAATTCTTAGGTCTTGCTGGCTATTATCGCAGATTCATTCAGAATTTCTCTCGAATAGCTAAACCTCTTACCACCCTGACGCAAAAGGGTGTAACTTTTAACTGGGGAGAAAAACAAGAAACAACGTTCCAAACGCTGAAACGAGTCTTGTGTAGTGCACCAATCCTGTCTCTCTCTGAAGGGACAGAGGATTTCGTAGTGTACTGTGATGCTTCAAATCAAGGGCTTGGATGTGTTCTTATGCAAAGAGGAAAGGTGATATCCTATGCCTCAAGACAACTAAAGACACATGAAGTCAACTATACAACACATGACCTTGAGCTACTGAACGACTACGATTGTAAGATACTTTATCACCCTGGTAAAGCTAACGTAGTAGCTGACGCCCTTAACAGAAAAGAATACTCGGGACACCGAGTAAAGTTGTTGACCATGACAATCCATTCACATCTGTCCCCACAGATCAGAGAGACTCAAATGGAGGCCTTAAAACCTGAAAACGTGGCAGGTGAATCATTGAGAGGAATGGATAAGAACTTCAAAGTCAGGGATGATGGAGTCTATTGTTTCATGAACCGGATTTGGACACCAAAGTTCGGTGGTTACCGAGATATGGTTATGAATGAAGCACACAAAATCGATACTCCATTCATCCGGGTTCAGACAAGATGTAGCTGGACCTCAAGAAACTATACTGGTGGCCAAACATGAAGGCCGAAATTGCTACCTTTGTGGGCAAGCGCCTTACTTATGCCAAAGTCAAAGTAGGATACCAGAAACCTTCAGGTTTATTGCAACAACCTGAAATACCCGAATGGAAGTGGGAGCGGATTAAAATGGATTTCGTAACCAAGTTACCCAAGACATCGGGAGGTTATGATACTATTTGGGTAATCGTCGATAGATTAACCAAATCCGCACACTTCTTGCCAATCAAAGAGACTGACAAAATGGAGAAATTAACAAGAACTTACCTCAAGGAAATCGTTAGACTGCATGGTGTGCCAATATCTATTATTTCTGACCGAGATAGTAGATTCACTTCTCGTTTCTGGCAGTCTTTACAAAAATATTTGGGAACTAGGTTGGACATGAGTACAGCCTACCATCCACAAACTGACGGACAAAGTGAGAGGACGATTCAAACTTTAGAAGATATGTTGCGATCTTGCGTGATAGACTTTAGTAAGGCATGTGATACTCATTTACCCCTTGTCGAATTCTCTTACAACAATAGTTATCACACTAGTATAAAGGCTGCTCCTTTCGAAGCTCTCTATGGCCGCAAGTGCAGATCACCTCTGTGCTGGGCTGAAGTGGGTGATACGCAGTTAGCTAGAAGTCAAGTTCCTGAAAGTACCCTCACTGGTCCGGAAATCATTCGCGAAACCACAGAGAAAATCGTACAAATCCGGGAGCGGCTTAAAGCTTCCAGAGATAGACAGAAAAGCTACGCTGACAAAAGAAGAAAACCTTTGGAGTTCCAGGTTGGTGACCGCGTCATGTTGAAGGTCTCACCCTGGAAGGGCATGATACACTTTGGAAAGCGTGACAAGTTGAATCCAAGGTATATAGGACCATTCGAGATTCTTGCTAGAATTGGTCCCGTAGCTTACAAACTCCGACTACCTCAAGAACTAAGTAACATACATCCTGTTTTCCACGTCTCAAACTTGAAGAAGTGTCTGTCCGAAGACACTCTTGTTATTCCACTCGACGAAATCGAGATCGACGAGAGCCTCAACTTCGTGGAATAACCAGTAGAAATCATGGACCGAGAGGTCAAGCAAACAAAGCAAAGCCGTATTCCTATAGTGAAGGTTCGCTGGAATGCCAAGCGGGGACCCGAATTCACTTGGGAGCGCGAGGATCAAATGAAATTGAAATATCCTCAACTTTTCGCTTAGTTATTTGTAACTACTTAATTGCTTAAACTCTAAGTTCGGGACGAAATTCTCTCTAACGGGGGGATGATGTGACAACCCGAAATTTCTATCTTGTACAACCATTCAATTCAGTCAAAGTTAGACTTGTTTCTGCTAACTTTTAGCACTGTTTAGAGTCTGTTTGAGCATTCTAAGCCTAGTATATCAAAGAATCAAGTGTTAGATTGGGTCAACTGAAGTTCAAAACCATCAATCAAGCCATAAACCCCTCAATGAGAAGTTTACGGCCAGGACACATGAGTTTACGGCCGTAAACTCTAGCCTATAAGTATGAAGCTTGGGCCATTTTTCTCCACTTTTACCATTTCTAAGGCTAGGAACTCGAAAACTCTCTCATGTATCATAGGATCTTGCTTCAAAACCCTCAAAAATATCTTCAAGATCCTCAAGAACATCAAGAACACATAAGTTCTTTGGGCCAAAATCTACTCTTCTAAGCTTCTAAATCGTAAGTACCCTCTTATATAATTGCTATCTAGTTAAGACTCTTGATTCTAGCCTTGAAATCAAACTTTTCCCAAGAATAACAAGAGTTTACGGCCAAGAGCATCTCCCTTGGCCGTAAACCCTTAATATGGGTGCATATGGACCTTAAACTCTTCCTAAGGCTTGGACATGAACCTAGAACCCTTCCTCAATGCTTTAAGCCCTTTAAAACACCCATATGCACAAAGTAGCATGAGTTTACGGCCGTAAATTCATGGGGCCATAAACGCATTGGCCGAAATCACATAGGGCCGTAAACTCATGGCCGTAAACTCCCTAGAATGGCCATACACCCTTAGTATGCAATCATATGTGATTGTAGCACTTCAATCTTAGGGTTTCCTAGTCTAATAGGATGTTACCTTTCATGATTAGTTGTTTATGCACTAATTATATACATATATGTGTCATTATATGCTAAATAGGATCTGTGTGTGTGCTCAAGTCTTCACTTGACACCTAGCATCCTATACCACTCTTTCATCCAAACTACTCACTACAGGTGAGTTCATACCCCCGTATTTTCATAGTTTTTACTGTTTTAAGGGGGGGGGGGGGATACAAGTCTAACACAAAGATTTTGTGTTATAAAAAATAATTTCAAATGGATTACAGTTATCAAAACAAATGGTTTCAAACATCTTATCGAAATGAATTTCAGTATCATCAAATCAAGTGGTTTTAAGTGATTGTTTCAAAAAGACATCAAGTCACCAAAATGGATTTCAAAATATGAAACTTCTTTTAAATGTTTTATAAACTTATATTTTCCTCCAAAAATCACGTTTGTATACATATATTTATATAAATAAGATTTAAAAGGTATAGGACTCACAACCCACTTTGGTTCCTTTTCCTTGTTTGGATGTGGAATTTTAAGTAACATTTGTCTGTTCGAGTGTCATTTAAATTTTACTTATATATATTTGTATATGTATACAAATATAAAAGTTAGTTCAATAAATTTCAATGACCCTGTGTAACATGTTGAGCAAGGGGTTACATTCATGAATACTCATTATCAATTCAGAATGTTCATATAAATTATAATAGGTGTAATTTATGATTCATAGTACATTGATTTACAATTCAAAGTATACTAGAGTACATTATTTTGCAAGAAAAAAGGTTGATTCAAAACTATTCAAGGGTATACATTCTTTCAAGATTCATGATAAGGATACTAATTCAAGAACATACAACAATCATTCATTTCAGAAGGATTAGATTTTCACATCTATTATACAAATAATGTTATATGATTTTATGAGTCAAGTAGTACAGTTTGTTTAATTCATTTTAAACAATATAGTAAAGTCCTGATATTATGACCAGAATCTTCAGCAGGGGATCGAAACAATGTGTGTATAGATCTATATTGGGATTGACAACCCCGCACTCGGACTGCTAGCTACAGTCAGACATACACGCCTGTGAGTGACAATTGTTATCATCAACTTTCAGCGCATTCATAGTGTTGGGTTAGGCCATCTAGTCAGTATGGTTATAATAACTCATTAAAAGATATTAACAATACGTTAGTGTATAGTTAATTAAACTTATGTACTATTTCAAAGTACTAGTTTACCAGATACAGTTTACAGTAATACATTACAGTTTACAATAACAATTAATGAATTCAGACATACTCTTAGATACAAGTTTACAAAAGGATTACAAATACAAAACATTGGTTTACAAATAGAACAGTTTTATGCAACTAAAACTTCTTTTCATATACAGCAGAAAATATAGGATTTTCTGGAAATAGTTACATATTCAAGAAACAGAAGACATTCTTTCAAAACATAAATACTTATGCACTTACTCAACTTTATGTTGATACTCTTTTTTCAAATTACTTGTATTCTCATGGAACCAGTAGGCAGGTACACCCCGAGCTTTTGAGAAGATGGAGCTATTTATGTCTTGTCTTCTTCTTTTGTACAACTATTTAGTTTCATAATACAAGGTCGAAACACATGTAAATATTTATACTTTTTAAATACAGTGGTTGTTTGTACTCTGATTACTATAATGCATGTGTTGTGATACTACAAATGAAGTCCTCCACCCCCGGACGTTTCCGCCGTCTGGTTTGGGGGTGTGACAATTTGGACTTAAAAGGGATTATTGGTGGCCCTGCATAAAGAGAGATGTGGCATGGGTAGTCGAGAGATGCTTGACATGTCGTCAGGTCAAGGCAGAGCACCAACGTCCACATGGCCCGTTGCAGCCTCTAGAGGTTCCCCAGTGGAAGTGGGAACAAATTTCCATGGACTTTATCACCAAATTACCGAGGATCGCACGAGGTTTTGATGCGATATGGGTTATTGTAGACCAATTGACGAAGAGTACTCACTTCCTGGCTATCAGTGAGAGCTCTTCTACGGAGAGATTGGCCGAGATCTACGTTTAAGAGGTGGTAGCACGGCATGGGGTACCGATATCGATAATATCAGATCGAGATATGCGTTTTACTTCTAGGTTTTGAAAGAAATTTCATGAGGAGTTGGGTACCAGGTTGCACTTCAGTACCGTATATCACCCACAGACACACGAGCAGAGCGAGCGGACGATTCAGACACTCGAGGGCATGCTGCGTGCATGTGTTATGGACTTCGGTGGAAGTTGGGACACTTATTTTCCCTTGGCTGAGTTTTCATACAACAACAACCATCACTCCAGTATTGGTATGCCTCCCTTTGAGCTCTTATATGGGAGGGGGTGTCGGACTCCCATCTGTTGGGGAAAGGTAGGACAGAGAGTGATGGGGGGTACTGAGATAGTGCTCAAGACGACAAAGCAGATCCAACAGGTTAGACAGAGGTTACCGACGGCCCGGAGTCGTCAAAAGAGTTACGCCGACCGGCGCCTTTAAGAGCTAGAATTTCAGGTCGGAGATTTTTTCCTCCTGAAGGTATCCCCATGGAAAGGGGTGATCCGATTCAGGAACCGAGGCAAGTTGGGGCCCTAGATACATTGGTCCGTTCAGAGTGATCGCCCGAGTGGGTAAGGTAGCTTATCGGTTGGAGCTTCCTGCAGAGTTCATCCATATTGATAACACCTTCCACGTGTCCCAGCTGATGAAGTGTGTAGCCGATGAGACGGAAGTGGTCCCTTTAGAGGACATTCAGGTTGATGAAAGTCTGAAATACATTGAGAGGCCAATAGCGATCCTTGATAGGAAGGTGAAGGTCTTGAGGAATAAAGAGGTGCCTTTGATTCAGGTTCAGTGGCAACATCGGAAGGGATCCGAGTGTACTTGGGAGCCAGAGTCCGAAATGTGGGAGCAGTACCCAAAGTTGTTTTTAGTGGATGACTTCGAGGGCGAAGTCTGATTCTAGTGGGGGAGAATTGTAACATCCCGACTCCCATGTATAGCATTTAATTAATTTGCACTCATAATTTCAGTACAACTTGACGAGTTGGATGACCCAACTCGCCGAATAGAGGAGTTAATGGCCGCGTGATTTTTAGAGTCTACTCGACGAGTTGGAGGACCCCAACTCGACGAGTAGGTGCTAAGTGAGAAAACCCTAATTTTCAGGGTTTGTGTCCTATTTAAAGGACCTTAAGCCTCCATTTCCGCCTCCCTTATCACCCTAACACTCTATGAGAAACCCTAATTGAGCTATAACCTTGTGTGAGAGAAAGAGAGGCTAATCTTGTGTGTTCTAGTGCACTTTTGGAAGGAGGTTGGAGAGCAACAAGGCTTGGAACGAGGAGGGACTTTTGGATCCAATGTTCTTCAGTGTTAGCTTCTGTTTGGAGGTAAAAAGCTACCACCTTGATCATTTCTTTTGTTAGATCTCTTTCTAGGGAGTTTTAGGGCTTTCTCCCATCCATCTTCTGGGTATCGAGTCATTTGAGCATGACATGAAGTTGAGACATCATATCTAGACTAAATGAGGTCCTTTGAGTCCAAAGATCCAAGCTTTATGAAGCTAGTGACAAGATTTTATGCATTAAACCCCATATAGAGCTTACTATGGCATTTCGAGCCCTAGATGCCATGCATGGACGTAAAGCTTGCAGCTTTACGTGGTATTTTAGCATTGGGAGGCTAGATCTAGAGTTTGGGACATTATTTCTGCTTAGAATCGTCTGAATGAGAATTGGTCTAAAGGGACTCGACGAGTGCATGAGCCAACTCGACGAGTCAGCTAGGATTTTACCTGATAGACTGGACGAGCTACAACTCGGCGAGTTGACGAGGCAACTCGACGAGTTGAGTTGGATTTTCCCGATACTTCAAAGAAAGTGAAGGAACTCGACGAGTCGCATAGATGCACTCGACGAGTTTAGTCAACATGGATTGTTGACTTGAGTGTTGACTTTCGTTGACTTTTAGGGTTTGGTCAACTATAGACCTTGGAGACCATGGAGGGGTAAAATGGTATTTTCACCCTTTTTGAGATTTAGTGGAGGAGTTAGCTTAGCATCTCGGATTGGTTATTTCGATTTGCTTATTAGAGATAATTATATTGTGTAGGCGGAATCTAGAATGTCCGTGGGGTACTAGATCTACTTGCTTACTTCCGAGGTGAGTCTTCTCACTATACTTACCTGAGTGGTAATACTGAGTGACCAGAGGGTCTTATTTGAGTTATCGAATGGAGGGTCCTATGTGCTTATATTGAGTTATATGATATTATGCATTTTGTCTTTCTGATATATGCTATATTATTTTGTGCTTTACTGAGTTAGGACCGGAGGGTCCAAGCCGAGTTGTGAGACCGGAGGGTCTTCACTGAGATATATGACTGGAGGGTCCAATCTGAGCTATAAGACCAGAGGGTCCTCACTGAGACACATGATCGGAGGGTCCACACCGAGCCGTGAGACCGGAGGGTCCTTACCGAGACGCATGAGACCGGAGGGTCCATGCCGAGTTATAGCCATGAGAGGCTTATTATTTGTGTATGTGGTATTTTGGGGACCCTCGGGTCTCTTGTTTACCGTGTTGTATGTTATGTGTTTCAGGAACTTCTCAGAATCGTGGGAAGGCGCCGACTTGATTGTACACACCTGTTCGAGACTTTGTTTGAGAATTTTGGGATATTATCAGTTATTTTGTGGTTTTGTGTTTGACATTTGAGACAATTGTGGTTTTTGAGAAATGTGAAATGAGTTTTTATGTGTTTTAAAAATGAAGAATTTTGGTTGAAAAATTTAGAGTGTTACAATATGTATTGTGATATATGGTATATTGGGGGAACTCACTAAGCCTAGCGCTTACCGAGTTGTTACAAATGTTTTCATGCATTCCATTGGTTCGTGAGAAGGGCAAGGTTTGACTGTACACACGCGAATTCACAATTAAGGCTGTTCACTATTTGGATAAAACCGAATTGTCAAATTGGACAATTTGGATTGGACTATTTGGTTCGGATATTCGGATTTTTGGATTGGTTTTCAACAAAACCGAATTATTATTTTGTATTTCGGATTGGTTTTGGTTTATAAAATAAGAACCGAATAGTCCAAAAAGACCAAATAGATATTTATTATTTATTTATTTATAATATATACCTATAGTTATTTATTAATTTTGTAATTTATTTTTTTAAATAGGTTCAAAACGTTTCACCCGAGAAAAAAAAACATTAATATGCATTTTCTCTCAAAAGTTTTCTATCTATAAAATATTTAACTATAATATATCTTCTTAGTAGTTGTTTTTAAATTTCAAATGACAACTAAATAATTTGTTTTTGTTTTTTGTGTAAAGTTGGATAATATTATAATTATATGTCGTTTTAAAATGTTTTGGTTTTTGAAAACCGAATTATAAAAACCGATCCAACCGAATTGTAATCATATCGGATTAGATCGGATTTGAATTTAGTTTGGACTATTCGGATCCATGTTTTGAAAACCGAAATCAATTTGGATTCACTTTATTGGATCAGATCAAACCGATCCATCCAAACGAACACCCCTATTCGCAATCATGTTTCCGCAAATGTAAATGTACTATGATACAATTCAATAAATAAAAATGAAAATTTTTCCTTTCAAAATTGGGACTTTACAAGTTGGTATGAGAGCCCTGGTTTGAGCGAACTGGATGAACACCCATGTGATTCCATACTCTAACCGAGTATTTAAATATCTTAATAAAACTTTTCATAAAAAAGAATAATACACAAAGGATAGAATGTGATGTGTGTAGTCAGCCAAAGCTAATAAAGGAGAGTGGTTCCCAAAATATCCATATTGGTTATATCTATTGATATATGAACTATTAGAAATGCATGCTAGTATGTAGGCTAGGGATCTTTTCAAGAATTGCAGATTAGAATTGCCTGGTAAATTAGATGCCTTATAGCATAGGGATTTACTTGTTACTTGCTGCTTAAAACCTATAGTGATTGTAACACCGTAAATTTCCAAACAAAAATTTCTTTTTAAAATCATATAATTCTCATAACGCATTTCACCAAAATCTCATTTAGTTAATTTACAAAACGCATCTCCATGTTGTTTAATTAATAATCCAGGATCCTCAAACATAACTCTTTCTCTGGTGTGTACAATCGAGCTGGTGCCTTTCCGCGATCCTGAGAAAAACCTGAAACACGTAACACATAACACGGTAAGCACGAAGCTTAGTGAGTTCCCCAAAATACCACATACAACACATTATCCACTCGAGGCTATAACTCTGTAAGACCCTCCGGTCTATGTGTCTCAGCGGGACCCTCTAGTCCCATGGCTCGTTGGACCCTCTGGTCCGGTCTAAGTGAGGACCCTACAGTCTCACAGCTCGTTGGACCCTCCGGTCCGGTCTCAGTAACACATAATATAGCATATATATCACACATACAAATGCATAACTCAAGTAAGCACATACGACCCTCTGGTCACACATAAATACCACTCTAGGTAAAGTATAGTGAGAAGACTCACCTCGGATAATGAACAACCCCTATAAACGCTGTTGCTACGCACCGACCTCTAACTCTGAGCCAAAACCACAATTAACCCAATTAGGAACTAAGTCCAGACTCTCACTCATTAGGTCTAAAGGAAGACCACTAAATAGCCCATTAATAGCCTAAAACCCATTGGGCCCACCAATACCCAATACTAAATGGGCTCACCCGAGGCCCACTCTCAAAACTAAATGGCAAGCCCAACTCAAGGGCCCAAGCACGAATATATATATATATATATATATATATATATATATATATATATATATATATATATATATATATATATATATATATATATATATTCCTCTGGTCCAATACTCTATTGCAACAAGCCAAAACTCTAGGCCCAACACTCAAGGCCCAAAATGAGACTTAGCCCAAAAGTCCACAGTGAGGTTAAGCGGGGCGTACCTCCCTTGGTACGCTCAACGTACTCACAATCCAGATTGACCATCGGGGACACTGGGGTAGTACGCGGGGCGTACAGGAATTACGCTGAGCGTACTCCCTAGATTCACTCTTTCTACTCACTTGGTCTTAATCAGTTAAGACCTTGGCTCATATCACAGATCTGGGCCCCCTAATACCTCTTAATCCATAAAGTTAGTGACTTTAAGCCTTTGCATGGCTGATTAGGTCACAAACACTCACAACATGGCTGATTAGGTCACAAACACTCATCCTCTTTCCTCATAAAGCTCATAACTCATGCATGGCTTGCTTCTAACGTCCAAGATTGGATTTTTATGACTTTACTCCACAAAATACACTAAAAGGGGGTTGATCAAGGTCTCTGGAGCTCATTATCTCATAAAGTCTCCATCTTTTGGGACAAAACCCTAAAATACTCCATATAAATGCATAAATCAAAAGAGTGAGAAAGCTTGAAGCTTTATACCTCTATGTGAAGCTTTCCACACAGCTAAGCTCAGATCCAAAAGCCTGGACTCTCACTCCTTCTTCACTAAGGCTTCTTCTCTACTTCAAGAACACAAGATTACACTCACAAGCTCTCAAATGCACTCACAAGCTATAAGAATGATGATTTAGGGTTAGGAGGGTTTGGTGTCTGGGAATGGTGGCCAGGAATGAGGCCATCATATCCTTTATATAGGGGACTCACCAACAATTAGGGTTTCCACTCTGTGCCTAGTACGTCCAGCGTACTAGGTGACTCCACTTGAAAATCACGCACACGAGTATGCTAAGCGTACACATATGTACACCCAGCGTACTCAACTGCCACCTTTCTCAAATAAGGGACTTATCTTGCCACAACTTCAAACTTTCATTACTTCCTTGATATAACCTCGATTCCCATGAATCTCAAACCCATGGAAAGGTGACGAGATGCCCTAAGCTTCTAGCAACTCGTCGCAACCTCGAGACCTCCTCATGCTCGGTTTGTAGCCCACGAACCCTAATCAGGGAAGATCTGAAACAGGATGTTACAGTGATATTAGTTAGTTATTTAACGAATACATTGGGTTGTATATTCCTATAATTAAGTAGTTTTAGATTGCTTGATTTGGCGCTATTGCAAAACTCTCGTTTGAGTCCAACCGTTATAGTGTCGGATCATTCAGTCAACAGACTGTTTGATTATAGAGGCATGCAATCATATTCATCGAATAATTAGTTAGTATTGGTAGAAGTTCTTCCTCGGAAAGTAGTAGGGTAGAATAGAAGTATTCCTAGAAGGAAGGTCTAGGGAATATACTATATGCTCAATAAGACATATATTCGTAAGGTATGGCATGGGTAGAGACGAAAAATCCTAGTAGAGTCTAGGAAAATCTTTTGTATCTGCTCATAGGGATATATATATATATATATATATAGTGGTCTTCATGTGTAGTGACCTAGATACCGCAGGACAATTTTTGGGACAAGTATGAGTAGGTGTGAAAAGTAGTAGAGACCTATACTACCCAAAGCATATGAATCACACTTGAATCAGGAAGAGTCACAAGGTTACTAAGGCACTGGTAGTTAGTTAAATAGTGTAGCTAACCCTATAAGACATCTTGCATTACTTCCTTTATTACCTGCCGTATGGTAATGTCTAGAAGAGTGACTCTAAATTTGGGCCCGAGTGGCCATATAGGATTGAGTCTGAATAAGTAAGATCTGCGTAAGTAAGTTAGGAAGGAGATGATCAAGGTGATCAAAGGAAGCATTGCAGCCTTAGTCAAGGCTGATTAGATTTGCTACCTACAGTGATACAGTTACATGTCGACCTCCCATGATCAAGGAGGAAGGATCGGGTACAAGAAGAAAGAAATGTGAGTAACGTCTTCCTCATTAGTGTCCTTCTCATAGGGAAAAAGGGCCAGTACGCTATGGACCTTTCCATAACGAAAGTCACCAGGTTAGGACCACCAAACTATTACTGCAACTAAGGGAGATATCGCGTCATATGATAAGTTAGGAAGGAACATGTGTGTCTATTAGGAGTTTGATCCTATGGATTAAAGGCTAGGACTAAAGGTATATAGGAGGATAAAAGAACATGTACGGGTTCAGACACATCCATCGGTGAATGGGTTCAGACCTATAGATTCTCGCTCAGGATAATAGGGAAGCAGCGTTCGTTGTAGTGAATATAAGTAGGACTCATGTGAATGTCTTTCGTTCATTTGCATCTGGGAATTCCGGAAATGGTTAGGATACCCATTACAAGAGTGTCAGTATGAAGGCGACAAGTTGATTATTTGAGAGAGCAGTCAGGAGGGTATTAGATTCAACAATCATTGTTGGTAGTTCCACTGAGATAGTCACATCCTCATATACCGTTTAGTTATACATGTGCGTTAGTTTTATACAACTTTGTGCTTTTCACGACCTTATCCTGTTTTGGTCGTGAGAAGACCACTTGCAGTAGGCAAAACCAGTAGTACCACGATGATAATGTCGAAGGTCATTGGATATGACAACCGGGAGTTTCTTCAAAATCAAAAGGAGCTAGAAATCACATAGGAAAAGCCAGCTTAGACTTCGGCTAGTTACAAGCAAAATCAAAGTATGGGTCGAACCCAAATGGGGGAGAACCGATCCTCAAGGAAAAAGTGCGAAAAGTAGTTCGACTTACGATGATGATGTCAAGGTCCAGGATAGCAGCATCTCGAGTAGGCAGAGATAGTTAGTTTCGTCTTCGGGTAACTGAAGAATGATGTCTTCTATTACATTACCCATAAGATATGAGTTTCTTGCTTCTCGAGGAAAGATATGTCTTTCCTCCCAAGCGTCTGATAGGATCTAGGAATTTGCCAAACTCCCAAGTACGGATTAGATAGCCTAGAGAACCATATAGGTTCGTGCCGTCGAGGATATAGGATTTATCCTCGCAGTAGAGGATTAGTTAGAAATTTAATAGGTAGTATACTTTCCATAGAGAGCGTCAAGTACTTGATGAATATAATAGACTTAGGAACTTGATTCCAACCATAGTAAAGGATTTAGTTAACCCAAGCTAAAGGATTATAGCAGTAGGATAAATGTCAAGGATAAAGTATTTTTGTAATTATGTTTAGAGACCCATAGGAGGAAACCATTTAAAAAGGACTATGCCCATTAAGAATATGGTAATACCTTAATGTAACTTTAGGCATCAAGATAGAATATGTGTTTAGTTTAGTTATCCCTTTAGCCAATAAGCATAAGAATTAATAGAGAGCTAGGATTGAATCTCAACTTTCATAGGTCGACATAGGATGAGAGTTAGACTCTAGCACCCATACAATGTAGATTAAGAACCCCTAAATTAGTTATAGTCTCAAAATTTGAAAAACAGAGGTCATTGGTGATAAGTAGATATCAAGCAAGGATGATGACTAGGACAACCATGAAATGGTTGTGAATCTTTAGGACCACCGAAGGGTTGATCGTGAGTCTTGATGCCCGGGGGATGATGACAAGAGTGATCTAGCATCAAAATCCAAGTAGTTGGATAAGCGTCACGACGTATCGTGAACGTTGCTCAAACAATAGTTATAACTCGATGTAGGTAATGTAGTTAGAACTTGTGAGAGGCCTAGTAGGTGACCTAGTGTTCATTATAATCTAGTAGATAATCAAGCCTTATTATGAGTTTGTCGGTGATATTAGAGTGTTGGTTCTAGTGTTTTCAAGCCAGTAAACCCGTTATGGTAGCTGTGGTTAAAATTTAGGATGTTAGAATACTTTAACTAGGCAAAAATAATGTTTTTAGTCTAGATTCGTGTATATTTTAAGGATATTTCATAAGCCTTTTAGAGGCATGTTCCTAAAAGTGAATCCCGTTAGGATGTCGTGGATAAATTTTCGTAGTTTAAACTTTATATCGAGTCGACTGTGTCGGCATTTCACGTCTGAAGGTGATCCTCAACCGTAGCATGTAAATTCTGGAAGTCAAAACAGATGAATTCCCGGTTTTAGAAGACTTCTCAAGGAATTGGGGAGTGCGTCTACAGTAGAAAACAAAGTTCTACGGCCAAATAAGTATAGATGGACAAAGCTGGTGCGGAAACGTTAGTTAGATATTAGGTTGATCTCATGAAACCCCAATAGGATAGTATAGGAATTTCCTTAAGGTGTACTAGGAGTAGGATTCTGGAGACGAAATCTATATAAGTGGGCGAGAGTTGTAACACCCCATTTTTGCCTTACAGTATAATCGACCAATCACAGAAATAAACGTTTTTGATAAAAGACTATTTAGGATAAATAGTATTGACGAAAGTCATAGTAATAGCAAAACTGAGAGCGTGCATATAGAGAACGTCTAAATCTGACTTCATACGAGGAAGTTATCATTTTTAGAAGTTTCAGCGCAACAGTGTGCTGCAATCATCCCGGGCTCTTTCATTCGAAAATCCGAAGCCTGAAACATAAACTGAAAACCGTAAGCACAAAGCTTTAGTGAGTTCCCCAAGATACCACATACCATACATAACCTATCACATAACGGGACCCGCCTACTGAGATACGGCCCCCGCCCACACTCGCATAACGGGCCCTGCCCACACGTCCATAACGGGCCCCGTCCACACTCGTATAACAGGCCCCGCCCACTGAAATATATATAACCATGTAATCATATAGCATTCAAACACATGCGAAAATCAGAAATATAGCAGCATACTGCACAATCATCGGTCCCCGCCCACATTCAAATCATACATGCATAACCCGATACTAGCATACAGTATAACCATCGGGCCCCGCCCAGTAAACATAAAAATCATAACACATGTAAGAGTCACGCAGACAATAAGCATACTAAGCATAACAAACCATGGGTCAGCATTGGTGCCTTTGACTCACTAAACATAGTGAGGAGACTCACCTCGCACTGCCGAATCACACAGACGATCCCTGGCTGCTGGCTGACAGATTCCCTGAGCTGTCAATAACAAAACAACACCCAATTAACAATTGGGTTCCAAACCAAATCCATAAATCTATACTCGAGGTAAAGAGACCATTTACCCTTAACCTAGCTTGATCCAAGACTTAGGCCCAAACTTAACAATCCAATAAGGCCCAAATACCAAAACCACTCAATGCCCAATTCATGGCCCAATATTCCAAATTGGGCCCAAACCCATTGAAGGCCTTTCCAACCTAATTATCAGCCCAAAACCTGATGGCTCAATAGGGCCCAAGACAACTAAGCCTAAATTACGACCCACAGTGAAGCCCATCATGCCAAACCCCTCCTGACTGAGTGGCGTACTCAGCTGTACGCTAAGCGTACAAGCAGTTTGGCATGTACATTGTGCGTACAGACTTGTACGCCCAGCGTACTCCTCCATTAAGTCCATTTTCGACATTAAGCACTTAATGCTCAAGATTAGGAGTCCAACCCATAGATCTACTTCTTAAAGAATGTCTAGACCCATAAAGTCATTGACTTGATGACTTTGCATGCCTCAAAAGAACCCAACATCAACTTAAAGCATTAAAATTTCACCAAGTGGACACCAAATTATACATGGGGGGATTCTAAACCCTAAATGAAGCAACTTTATGCATCTAGAACCTCGGAAACACCAAGAGTGGCAACTCAAAGTTCCTGGAGTGGTATTAAGTCACTAGATATCATCCTTGGGACCAAAATGAACCAAAAATCATACATGATAGATCTAAGACATCAATGATCAAGTTCATAGCTTTTTACCTCAATCAAGGTGGAAATGAAGCCCATACTCCAGATCCATAAGCTCTTTCTTGATCCCTATCCTTGCACCAAACTCCATATTCTTGGAAATGGACCAAACACACCAGAAATGGACACCATGAGCTCAAAATACCATCATGAAGGCTAAAGGACGATTTCTAGGGTTTTAGGGACTTAGAGTTTGGTAAAGAGGCCAACCCTAAGGACTTAATGTGTTTATATAGGGTACATAATCAAAATTAGGGTTTTCATTAAGATGCACGTACGCCCCGCGTACACCATTGTACGCCCCGCGTACGTGCCCGAAGGCACGATCCTGTTTCGCATTTGTACTCCCTGCGTACACCATTATACGCCCCGCGTAACGGCTTTAGAACTAGTATGCCATGCATACATATATGTACTCTCCGCATACTGCTTAACCCCTTAACCCTAATATACTCCGAAGGTCATTACTTCTTCGTTATAAACCCGATTCCGACGATCCTTATATCCATGAAAAGGTAACAAGAAGCTCTACACTTTAATTAACTCATACTTGCCTTACCATATTCTGAACAAACATCCATTTTTCCATAGAAGCCCAAACTAACAAATTACCAAAATACCCTTTGACTCCAAAACACAAACCAAATACCCGAATCATCCAATTTACATCATCCACCTCAAAATGAGTCCAAAACTAAATTCTTAAAGGATCCTATGCCTGCTAATACCCAATACTTGACCACCACCCCAAAATGGAAACTATCCGAAACAGGACGTTACAACTCCCCCACTTAAATTAGATTTCGTCCTCGAAATCATCCCTTACCATCCCCGACACATCAAACAACCTGTGCAACACGACCACGACCCCGAGCATACCACAACCTTCCCAAGGCAACCAGAACCAACCCTAGCAATGCTATTCAACCCAAAGATGCACGAATCCTTTCACCATCTGAGAATAATGATGGTTTTTGAGCATTCTAAGACTCCTATGGTGTACATGCAACCCTAGAAACATTGGATCTATGTTTTACTAAGATACATGCAAATTTGATTTTTCCAAGGTTCTTATCCTAACTAGCATGGCATGGGGAACTTGAAACATAAAAGCTAGTAGAATAACATACCTTTCTTGTTGCTTGGATTCCTTAAGAACTTTGTGAGCCTAGCACCCTAAATGTGATGCCTCAAATGTTTCACACAACACCACAACTCTTGGAATAACTTTGATAGAAGCACACTATCACTCACAATCGGCTAGCCCTCCTTGTTCTTCACCATGTGCCGATTTTGCTAGTCTATGGGGTCTTTATACAGTGTGTCATTGTTGGATAAGGTGTCTAAGTCCATAACTTATTTGGTATATACTTGACCCGACCCGGCATGGTCCATTTGGGTTGCACTTCACCCGAACTATTTATATGGATAACATTATGAGAAGAGTATATTTGCGGCCTACTAATATATTATAAGTTATAATATATTAATATGAAATTGTAGTATTTAATTAGTATTGATCTTAAATTAATTATGAATTAATTTAGTGATCATAAGGTGACTAATTAAATAATGGGCTATTGTACTTATATAGTGTGGGCTAACACTCATAAGGAAATGGGCTAAGCTTGAATGGGAGTCCATGGATGATCCATGGAGCTTTTAACCCATGGATCCTTGGAATAGGAAAATACATGGGTTATTAGGGTTTGCATGGTTCATAACCCTAATCATCTACACTATATAAAGAGGCTTATGGTGCTTGAAAAGACACTATGTGTGTGTGCATAAGGTGTGGCCGATTTCTAGAGTATTAGAGTGCTCTCTCATAAGTTTTCCAAGTTTGTGGTGATTTGTGATTTCCATTTGAGGCATTCACATTATTGGTGCTTGGCTCTCAAACTCCCAAGGAATCAACTCACTAACAAAGGTATGTAATTCTTCTAGTATCTTTTATGTTTAAAAGTACCCCATGTATGCTAGATAGGTTATGAACCTTGGAAAATTATTTTGCATGTATTTTAGACAAACATAGATCCAAGGTTTCTAGGATTGCATGAACACCTTAGGAGTGTTAGTTTGCTCAAAATCCAACAGTCATAAGTAGGGTTACACCATGTAAACCCTAATTGACATGGCTTTTCATTTCCTCCATGATCTATGGGTTTTAACCTCCATGGACCATCCATGGAGCACCCTTATAATATATTAACAAATCATAAGTGTCCTTCTTCTCATTTTGTCTATCCAATTATCATGATGCCATGCAACCCAAATGGACCATGCCAACCGGGTCAAGTACATACCAGAAATAGTTATGGACTTAGACACCTTATCCAACAGTTTCCCACTTAGATAAGTCTAATAACTATAACTGCAAGTATGACTTCAGGAACCGATCAACAATCGTAGCTCTTTCAAAGTCTCGCGAAACTAAGATGAACTGCCATTTAAGATAAGTGATCATATAATCCTCTGTTCTCCAGATATCAGCCGGACAAATACATGGAACAATGTCGTACTTATTGTCCAACAGTTTGTTTCCCGATTTCCGATTTGTTTGGCATAGAACTAAACTGAACACATCAATTTGGTTCTGACCGGGCCCGATACATAGGTCAAAACAAAATCATCGAGGGGCCTAGATATCGCTTCTAATCCTCCAAGGACTAAAAGGAACAGATAGAATTCGACTCATATGGTTGTTCTACTAGTTGTTGAATCATACACAAAGGCATGTTTTATAACATCGAGTTACCAATACGTTTTCGTACAATCAATGTATAACTAACTCATAGTCAACAACTCATATCTCTAGGTTTGAAGACTTATATGATATTACCGTCTCACGATCACTCGAGATAAATTCCATGAAGTGGTACTAGTGAGCGTGGGTTGAATCCAATACTCGAATCGCTATTCCAGGAGTACTCATGAACACTGCAACCCCTTTGTCCCAGACAAACTGCAGGCCCATTCATGACAGTCTTGCCTCATTACCTACTTCCAAAGTATGATTGACTGTGGATGGTTTGAATAATATGATATATCATAACATAATTATTGTGGAAGTCAAAACATGCAAAAATTGAAATGATAGTAAACGATTGACAGAAGATAGTAACACTTTACATATAAATAAATAACAACTTTTATTTATCATCAAATGTCAATTGCACTTTTCAAATTTCAAAAGCTATATAATTTCTAAAACTAATATCATACTTTAGCCCAATGCGCCTCACATGCTGAAGATGCTTAACCCTACTCAGTCCCTTCATGAGGGGATCTGCTGGGTTCTCATCCGATGATACCCTCTTTGCCACAAGGAGACCTTCTTCTATTCGATGTCTAATGAAATGATATTTTCTGTCGATGTGTCTGGATCTCCCGTGATCCCTTGGTTCCTTTGCTAAGGCAAATGCACTTTCACTATCACATAAAATCTCCATAGGCTCCTTTATAGCTGGTACTACTCTAAGGTCTCCAATGAAGTTCTTCAGCCATATCGCCTCCTTTGCTGCCTCGCTTGCTGCTATGTACTCTGATTCGCAAGTTGAATCAGCCACTGTCTCCTGCTTGGAACTTTTCCAAGTAATTGCTCCTCCGTTTAAGGTAAAGACCCAGCCTGACTGAGAGCGGAAATTATCCCTATCAGTCTGGAAGCTAGCATCACTATACCTTACTACTCTCAAGTCATCACTCCCACCGAGGGTAAGGACCCAGTCCTTAGTCCTCCGCAGGTACTTGAGAATGTTCTTTACCACATTCCAGTGAGCTTTGCCAGGGTTCCCCTGATATCTGTTGACCATGCTCAAAGCAAAGGCCACATCAGGACGAGTACAAGTCATAGAATACATGATCGAGCCTACAACGGAAGCATACGGTACTCGACTCATCTCAGCTATCTCAGCCTCTGTACTCGGGCTCTTAGTCTTACGTAGTCTGGCGTTACTCTGGATCAGTAACTCTCCTTTCTTGGAATCCTACATGCTGAACCTATTCAGCACCTTATCCAAGTAGGTACTTTGACTAAGTCCAATTAGTCTCTTACTCCTGTCTCTTAAAATCCTTATCCCTAGGATATAGGCAGCTTCTCCAAGGTCCTTCATAGCGAAACACTTCCCAAGCCAGGACTTCACTTCCTGCAGAGTTGGGATGTCATTTCCTATGAGTAGTATGTCATCTACATACAATACCAAAAAGCTAACTATACTCCCACTAGCCTTGACATATACACATGACTCATCTTCACTCCTCGAAAAACCAAACTCTTTGACTTTCTCATCGAAACAAAGATTCCATCTGCGAGGTGATTGTTTCAATCTATAGATGGATTTCTCAACCTTACACACTCTATTAGGGTACTCTGCACTGACAAAACCCTATGGCTGACTCATGTAAACATCCTCAGCCAACTTTCCATTAAGGAAAGCGGTTTTGACATCCATTTGCCATATTTCATAATCATGAAATGCAACAATGGCTAGCATAACCCTAATAGACTTAATCTTCGCTACTGGTGAAAAGGTCTCATCATAGTCAACTCCCGGAGTTTGAGAAAATCCCTTTGCAACCAGTCGCGCCTTATAAGTGTGTACATTCCCATCCATGTCGGTAATCTTCTTGAAGATCCATTTGCACCCGACTGTCTTACGACCTGGTACATTGTCAACCAAGTTCCAAACTTGATTGTCATACATGGACTGTATCTCGCTGTCTATAGCCTGTTTCCATTTAGCAGACTCGGGGCCTTCCATGGCTTCCGTGTAGGTTTTATGTTCATCCAAACTTATCAGTGTACTATCACTGATAAGTGTATCACCTTCTACAGTAATATGGAAACCATAGTAATGCTCAGGTGCATTACTAACTCTAGTGGGACGCCTCATAGGTACAGAATCGTCAGTTGGATCAACATGAGTTTCCTCCTCAGGTTGATTGCTAGGGTTTGAGGTTCCTTCACCACTTGACTCTTAAATTTCTTCAAGGTCAATTTGCCTCCCACTGTTTCCTTGGCTTATGAACTCTCTCTCGTGAATGACTCCTCTCCTTGCCACAAAGACCACATTATCACTGCGTCTATAGAAGAGGTAACCAAAGGATTTATTTGGGTAGCCGATGAAAATACACCGCTCACTCCGAGGTTCGAGCTTATCGTGAGTCTCGCGCCTTACGAAAGCCTCGCAACCCCAAATCTTGATGTGATCCAAATTGGGAACTTTCCCAGTCCACATCTCGTGAGGTGTTTTGGAAACCTTTTTGGTAGGGACTAGATTAAGAATATGGGTAGCAGTCTCTAAGGCATACCCCCAAAATGAGATTGGTAGCAAAGCTCGACTCATCATGGAACGAACCATGTCCAACAAGGTTCGATTACGCCTCTCAGCTACACCATTAAGCTGTGGTGTTCTGGGAGGTGTCAATTGTGAGACAATCCCACATTCCTTAAGATAGTCGAGGAACTCTGTACTAAGATACTCAACACCTCAATCGGATCGAAGCATCTTAATGTTCCTGCCCAACTGATTCTTCACTTCCTGTTTAAACTCTTTGAACTTTTCAAAGGTTTCTGACTTATGCTTGATTAAGTAGACATATCCATATCTACTATAATCATCAGTAAAAGTCGCATAGAAGCGGTTAGCATCCCATGTGGCGGTTCTGAACGATCCACACACATTTGTGTGTACAAGATCCAACAAACCTTCAGCCCTAGCACAAGAACCAGTGAAGGGTGACTTTGTCATTTTTCCAAGTAAACAAGATTCACAACTTCATATGACTTTAGGTCAAATGACTCTGAGACTCCATCCTTTTGGAGTTGGCTTATGCGTTTCTTGTTCACATGTCCAAGACGACAATGCCATAATGATGCTTTATCCAAGCCAGTGGAAGAATCAATACACAACACATTATTTCCTAGATTATCTACAACCGACACAGTTTCATATACACCATCACAAGGTAATGCTTTAAAATAAAGAACATTATTATAGAAAGCATTAATACCACCACATTCATTATCAAATTAAAAAGTAAATACTTGTTTGTACAAACCGTGAAAGGAAATAATATTTCTCGCCATTTCAGACGAGTAACTACTTAGCAACAAAGAATAAACTCCAATCTTGGTCACAGGTGAAGCTTAAATATTCTCCATGATCAAGTTTATCTTCCCATGCTCCACATTCTCACTTCTTCTTAGTCCCTGCAAATCAGAACATATGTGAATACCACAACCTGTATCAAGGACCCAAGAATTAGAATATGGTGAGTTATTAGACAATATAATGTAAATACCTGCATGGTTGGGTTTCACTTTCCCATCCTTAACATCTTGCAAGTACTTTGGGCAGTTTCGCTTCCAGTGTGCCTTTTCATAGCAATTGAAGCATTCAGCCTCTTTAGGGTTGGCAGAAGGAGTGACAGAACCAATTTTGGTTCTACCTAAAGAGGAGCCATCAAGAGACTTCCCTTGGTACCCTTCGAAGGGCTCTTCCTCTTCTTCCCTTTACCTTGCCTGATAGCCAGAACAGGGGCGGTGGTAGGAGTAGAAGCAGTAACAACCGATTGATCATAACAAGAAGGTAAGGAGTGCAATATGATATCAATTGCTAACTCCTCGGGGAAGTTCACATTCAACTTCATCAGACGGTCCACAAACCTTTGCATTTTCTGCTTGTGGCCAGTGTTGGGTTCACCATCTTTCATTCGGGTTGTTATCATGGAGGAGATTATTTCATATCGCTCTTGACGAGCACTCTGATGGTATCTTTTTATCAGATCCTGGTGCATCTCAAAAGGATAAACGTCCTCATAGGACTTTTGGAGCTCGACTGTCATCGTGGTCAGCATGATACATGCCACTTTAGTGGCATCTCTTTCACGAGTCCTAAAGTCAGCGATCTCCTCGGGAGTAGTAGAAGACTCATCAAGTTCCTTCAGATCCGTGTCAAGGACATATTTCTTGTCCTCATAGCGAGTGACCATCCATATGTTCCTAATCCAATCAGTGAAATTAGTCCCATCAAAGATGACTCTCCCATAAAGGTTCATGAGAGAGAAGGAGCCGGTAGGGTTTGAGCCAGAAGCAACATTGTTGGAAGACATCTGAAAAAGAAGAAAGACAAGTTTAGATTAGATATAAAGATAGTCCTTAATAAGACACCCAAATGTAATATTAAGGCTAGGACCCAACACAATATTTTATAACTTAGAAGAGGGATGCCGTAATCCAAGCTATAAAATATTTGAAGGTAGGTGAATGACGATTCACCAATTTCCACCATGAAAACGAAATGTATTATTAGGTTTTAATTGGTTTTGAAACTCCTAGATTCTTTTGAGATTCATTGAACTTTTCAATGGCATGCTTCAATCTCGATTGTGCCCTTCAAGTTTTGTGACTGGGATGCCGAGGATCACAAAACAAGGTGTGAATAACCATGCAAATTTACTTAGTACTCTTAATGTTTATCACCTAATCGATGTGCCGGTTAACCACACGCGCTTCACCGTCTATGATAAACCTTAAGCCACCCTTTGCCAACCTTGTTAAATCCAATTTAGTGTGCCGGTTAACCACACACGCTCCACTAACGACTTAAGCAATGTGCAAAGTGTAATTTCATAGGTTAGCACCAAATTCACATTTTCCTAAAGTAACTAAGATTGGGAATTTATAAAACATTTAGTTACTTTATAATAATCATTATACTTTTCATGAGACCTAAAGTCATTGTCCTACCCATTCGGCTAACGACCCTCCACCAGTCAAGGAAGCGGTGGGTGAGAGTGGACACCCATTAAGCTGCCATTTTATAGGCAACAACCTTATACCCCCTTATAGACCGGCTTCGTGAATGAGGCCTAGTAACGGTAAAACGACTTGATCTTATACATATATTATTAAGTTATAATACTATAAAGTATAAGGGTTGAATTTTAACTTTTAAAATTCTAGCGGTTAAAACTAAAGTTTTCTAAAGTGACTTTACATGTTCCAAAACTTGAGGGCAAGTTTTGTAACAATTCAAGACTTTTCAACTTCATAACTTATGAGTTAATGGTTTATTAAAATGAAGACTCTTCATTTTATGTAACCTATGTGTTGTTTAATAGACTTTAAAAGAAAAGACTTTTGGTAATCCATAACTTGAGGAAAAGTTATGGACTCCATTAAAACATCTAGATCAAGAATTAAACTAACAAACAATTTGCAAATAATTCCTATGATCTACCAAACTCATAAGTGTATGAACATTCATATCAAGAATTTCAAAAATCATATAAACACATATAAAACTTGAAATTTTGATAATAACCATTGAAAATGGATTAGCATAATCATTACCACACCAAAAACAGGTTATACAAGTTAAAAACAGTTTAGAGCAATGATTCTAGTCCATTTCCAGCAGCAAAACTCGAAATTCTGCACACAGGGGCTCCTACTCGCCGAGTGCAAGAACCTACTCGACGAGTAGGATGCATTTTCACTTGGACTCGTCGAGTCCCCCCATGGACTCGGTGAGTCCACTGCACAGTGAACAGAAAAAACACTTTTTTTCAAGTATTTGCATCAAGTATCAAGAAAACAAGCCTAGGATCTGATACACTGATGGGTTTTGAGCATTCTAACACTCCTATGGTGTACATGCAACCCTAGAAACTTTGGATCTATGTTTTACTAAGATACATGCAAATTTGATTTTTACAAGGTTCTTATCCTAACTAGCATGGCATGGGGAACTTGAAACATAAAAGCTAGTAGAATAACATACGTTTTTTGTTGCTTGGATTCCTTAAGAAGTTTGTGAGCCTAGCACCCTAAATGTGATGCCTCAAATATTTCACACAACACCACAACTCTTGGAATAACTTTGAGAGAAGCACACTATCACTCACAATCGGCTAGCCCTCCTTGTTCTTCACTATGTGCCGATTTTGCTAGTCTATGGGGTCTTTATATAGTGTGTCACAAGTAGGGTTACACCATGTAAACCCTAATTGATATGGCTTTTCATTTCCTCCATGATCCATGGGTTTTAACCTCCATGGACCATACATGGAGCACCCTATGGGTTTTATCCCAATCCAATAAACCATGGATCATTAGCCCACTATATAAGAATGGATGATTTACATAATCAACCCCGTATATTTAATTAGTCTCTTTTTTTATCACAAAATTAGTTCCAAATTAATTCTTGATCAATACTAATTAAATAATATGATTTCATATTAATATATTATAACTTATAATATATTAACAAATCATAAGTGTCCTTCTTCTCATTTTGTCTATCCAATTATCATGATGTCATGCAACCCAAATGGACCATGCCAACCGGGTCAAGTACATACCAGAAATATTTATGGACTTAGACACCTTATCCAACAAATAATCCCTTGCAAATTAACCACAACTATTTAACCTGAAATCTAAAGTCTCGAGATGGTCTGACTCCATGACAGACCTCCCATATTGAACCATTGCTGAATCAACCCCACTTAACTGTTGAATTAATGTCTAAGTCCATAACTATATTTGGTATGTACTTGACCCGACCCGGCATGGTCCATTTGGGTTGCACTTCACCGACACATTTTATATGGATAGTCTTTTGAGAATAGTATATTTATGATTTAGATTAATATATTATAAGTTCTAATATATTAATATATAATCATATTATTTAATTAGTATTGATCAAGATATAATTTATAATTAATTAAGTGATCAAAAGGAACTAATTAAATATGGACTCTTAGATATATATATGTGTAGTGGGCCAAGTTCATTTAGGTTGGGCTAAGTCTTCATGGATAGTCCATGGAGCTTTAACCCATGGATCCTAGGAAATGAAAGGTCATGGGTATTAGGGTTTAACCCTAATCCTCCACACTATATAAAGGGTCTCATGGTTCATGAAATTATGCGAGTGGCTAGTGTGGATACACTAAAGAGGGCAATAACCGATTTCATAGTGTGAGCCAAGTATCCATATTCTCTAAAGGTTTTCCAAGGTGTTTTGGTGATTTGTGATTCCACTTGAGGCTTCCACACTATTGGGGCTAAGCTCTTAAAGCTTGAAGACATCAAGCTACATCAAAAGGTATGTCATCTAACTAGAACTTTGTAGTATAGGTGCTTCATAATATGCTAGTTAGGATGAAACCTTGGAATATTTAATATTTGCATGTATAATAGAGAAAACGTAGATCCAAGGTTTATAGGGTTGCGTGTACACCATAGGAGTGTTAGAATGCTCAAAACCCAACATTGGTATCAGAGCCATGAGTTGTTTTCTGTTATATTGATGCAAATGTTTTATTTTCAAAGTTGGAAAAAAAAGGAAAAAAAAACATGACGTTTGTCAAATTTTAAGATAATTACTTGTTTTTGTGAACAACTAATTATTTGTAAAATTTGAATCATTTGCTATATGAGTTGAATTAGGTCAAATTTAGTAAAAGATAAAATGATATGATTATTTTATTAGTTTTAAAAGTTTGATCTAAAGAGTTTTTTGAAACCTCCATAAGTTATGGATATGAAAATGTTTTAAAAAAATTGATTCAAAGTTTTTTATGGAGTTACAAAACTTAGTCTTAATGTTTTAAAGAATTCCATAACTTGTTCTTAAGTTATGGAACATGAAAAGTTTCATCATAAAACAAGTATTTAACTCCATTAGTTATGGAATCCAAAAGTTTTCAAGAGTTACAAAACTTGCCCTCAAGTTTTGGAATTTGGAAAAAGTTTTTTTATGATAAAAAAAAGAATTGAATTCTAAAACTATTGGGTTCATAACTTAAACAATTAATTAAATGGTTTTAATTTTGAATTTAATAATTGGAATTATGATGTTTTTATTGAATAATTCAATTAACTCTTATGGACTTTATTAATAGATAATTAAAGTGTTTAATTAAAAGAGAATTAATAATTCCATAATGACATGGTTTAAATTTAATTAAATTAAGAGTATAGTTTAATTAATAGATTAAACCACCAAGTATTTTAAATGTCTAAAATACACCCTTATACTATTATAATATTAAAAGTTTAATATATTATATGTATAAGAGCAAGTCGTCTTACCATTAGTAGGCCTCATTCACGAAGTCGGTCTATAAGGGGGGTATAAGGTTACTGCCTATAAAATGGCAGTTTAATGGGTGTCCACTCTCACCCACCGCTTCCTTGACTGGTGGAGGGTCGTTAGTCGAACAGGTAGGACAAGGACTATAATTCTCCCTTCATTAAAAGTGTTAATGATAAATACTAAGTAACTAAACCTTTTATTAATTCCCAATCTTAGTTACTTAGGAAAATGTGAATAAGGTGCTAATCCATGAAATTACACTTTGCACTTTGTTTAAACCGTTAGTGGAGCGTGTGTGGTTAACCGGCACACTAACCTGGATTTAACAAAGTAGGCAAAGGGTAACTTAATATTTATCATAGTATCGGTGGAGCTCGTGTGGTTAACCGGCACATCGATTAAGGGGTAAATATTAAGGGTACCAAGTATATTTGCATGGTTAGTTCACACCTTGTTTTGTGATCCTCGACATCCCAGTCACAAAACCTGAAGGGCACACTCGAGATTGAAACATGTCATTGAAAAGTTCAATGAATCTCAAAAGATCTAGGAGTTTCAAATCCAAGTAAAAAAACCTAATTAAATTATTTCGTTTTTCATGGTGGAAATTGGTAAATCGTCATTTACCTACCTTCAACTATTTTATAACTCGGATTACGGCATCCCTCTTCCAGTTATAAATAGGTTGTTGGATCCTAGCCTTAATATTTCATATTGGGTGTTATATTAAGGACTTTAGATCAACTATCTTGAATATCTCCCAAAAGATGTCGAGTTCAGACATTTATGATCTTCCCAAATCTCTTGGAAAATTTACTTCCTCCACCTCCTCCAATTATTCTCCCTAACCCACAAGTTCAAGGTCACTCAAGCCCTAATGGAAAGCAAGGTCTATGTGTGATCACATCTTAGAGATGAAGTCACATATTGACAAGCCGGGAGAGTTGGGTTTCAAAGTCTTGAGAAAGTAGGATGTTCAATCACTTTCTAAGTCACATAGTGAGTTCCTTTGGGACTACTATGATACAGACTATGACATGAACCTTAATGATCATATCTATTTGCTTGGTGCTGCTGAATCAACAATGATTTGGAACGATAGTGAAGCAAATTTGATTAGAAGATCAACTTCCCAAAAACTTTATGGACAGTGACAATGGTGACACTAGAAATCCAGAAAAAGCATTCTCTTCCCAATGGAAAAGGATTGGCCATAGTCAACCCGGTTGACCAAATGGTAAAGAGAAAGGCTAAGTCTGAGATAGTCCCATTAGCAAAGGGTCCATATGTTTATTTTGCCAAAGGAAGGGGCGTTGATTGCAAAGCTGCCAAATTTACCTAAGGATGTTAAAGTCAATAAGTTTGACTCTACATCAGGTAGAGCCCATTATCTAACTCTGTTAAGTTCTATTCTGAGATCCTCATTACATGATGTGACTGGGTGACATGTTGATGTTTTAAGAATCAAAGAATAGAGAGAAATGTTAAAGGAAGTGTATGCTGATTCTGATCGCGAAGGTGGATTTCGATCGCGAATATGGAGTTGTCTCCATAGGTGGAAGTTATCTGTGTAAGATTAGAAAACTTAATGCAAGAAGCATGTCCAAAGCAATGTACTTTGAATATGAGACTTAGTTTCCATGGAGTTGATCTCCATTGGAATACCTTATAATGACTGTTGACAAGTCTTTGTGACTTTGTACATATTCATTACAGGAGGGTCAGTGCATATAAGTTTAAAATCTAAACAGATTTCGATAAATGATAGGAAGTTGAAATTCTCACATTTTTCGATAAGGATTTTGGAGTGTGAAATTAGAATCATTGAAATTATGTTCAATTGGTTTATTTCACAAAGTAAGGATCATAGACAAACATAGAGTGCATACTTGGTGTATGGCAAAGCTATTGTTTAAGAAAAACATAGTGTACATGCTTGGAGCATGGGACAACTAGTGTTTTTAATGATGGGTTTTGAGCATTCTAACACTTCCTAAGTGTACATGCAACCCTAATAACCTTGGATCTATGTTTGTCTAATAATCATGCAAAGTTGAATTCCAAGGTTATATTCCTATCTAGCATACATGGGGAACATTTTTAACTTGAATGAAAGATAGAATAACTTACCTTGTTGTTGATTATGATCCTTGAAACCTTGTGAGCCTAGCACCCCAAGTGTGATGCCTCAAATGCTTCACACAACACCAAATGCAAAGGAGTAAACTTTGAGAGAATCTTACACTTGCAAAATCGGCTCTAGCCCTCTTGTTTCTTATGTGTAGCCTATTTTGGTGGAGAATGGGTTTCTTATATAGTGTTGACACATCTAGGGTTACACCATGTAAACCCTAATGTGTCATGACTCTTCATTTCCATGACCCATGGGTTTGTAACTCCCATGGAGCATCCATGGAGCATCCTATGGGTGGAACTCAACTTGATAATCCATGGAGCCTCTTAGCCCACTATATAAGATATGGAAGATTTACATAATCTACCCATATATTTAATTAGTTATCTTTTGATCACTTAATTAATTCTTGATCAAACTAATTAAATAATATTATTAATATATTAGAACTTATAATATATTAATAAACCATAAGTGTTATTTCTCTCATTTTAGTTTATCCAATTGCATGGTGCCATGCAACCCAAATGGACCATGCCGGGTCGGGTCAAGTACATACCAGAAATAGTTATGGACTTAGACACCTTATCCAACAGTCTCCCACTTGGATAAGTCTAATAACTATAACTGCAATACTTCAGGAACCGATCGGCAATCGTAGCTCTTTCAAGGTCTCTCGGAACTGAGAAGATGATGATACGCCATTTAAGATAAGTGATCATATAATCCTCTGTTCTAGATATCAGCCGGACAAATACATGGAACGGTGTCTTACTTTGTGTCCAGCAGTTTGTTTCCCGATTTCCGATTTGTTTGACATAGAACTCAATTGAACACATCAACTTAGTTCTGACCGGGCCCGGTACATAGGTCAAAACAAAATCATCGAGGGGCCCAGATATCAGCTTCTAATCCAAGAAGGATCAGATAAACTTCGACTCATATGTTTGTTCTACTACTCATTGAATTATACACAAGAGCACGTTTTATAACATCGAGTTACCAATGCGTTTTCGTACAATCAATGCATAACCAACTCATAAGTAACAAATCATATATCTAGGTTTGAAGACTTATATGATATTACCGTCTCACGATCACTCGAGATAAATTCCATGAAGTGATTCCAGTGAGCGTGGGTTGAGTCCAATGCTCAGAACTTATGAGCACTCATGAGTGTTGTAGCCATGTCCAACAACTTAGACCTCTGCAACCAATCATGACAGTCTTGATTCATACCTACTTCCGACATATGACCGACTGTGGAGGTTCGAATAATATGATATACCAAACATAATTACTCTGGAAGTCAAAACATGCAAAAGAAATATAGTAAACGATCGACAAGAGATAGCAACACTTTACTCATAAATAAAACACCTTTTATTCATCATCTAATGTCAATTACACTTTACAAATTTCAAGGTTATCTAACTACTAAATCTAATATCATCCTTCAGCCCTATGCTCCGAGCATGCTGGAGATGCTTAACCCGAGTCAGTCTCTTCGTGAGGGGATCTGCTGGATTCTCATCCGATGATACCCTCTTTGCCACGAGGAGTCCTTCTTCTATTCGATGTCTGATGAAATGGTATTTTCTGTCGATGTGTCTGGATCTCCCGTGATCCCTTGGTTCCTTGGCTAAGGCAACTGCACTTTCACTATCACAGAAAATTTCCATTGGCTCTTTAATAGCTGGTACAACTCCAAGGTCTCCAATGAAGTTCTTCAGCCATATCGCCTCCTTTGCTGCCTCGCTAGCTGCTATATACTCTGATTCGCAAGTTGAATCAGCCACTGTCTCTTGCTTGGAATTCTTCCAAGAAATTGCTCCTCCGTTTAACGTAAAGACCCAGCCTGACTGAGAGCGGAAATTATCCCTATCAGTCTGAAAGCTAGCATCACTATACCCTACAACTCTCAAGTCTTCACTCCCACCGAGGGTAAGGACCCAGTCCTTAGTCCTCCGTAGGTACTTGAGGATATTCTTTACCGCAGTCCAGTGTGCCTTGCCAGGGTTCCCCTGATACCTGCTAACCATGCTCAAAGAAAAGGCTACATCAGGTCGAGTACACGTCATAGCATACATGATCGATCCTACAGCCGAAGCATAAGGTATTCGACTCATTTCTACTATCTCAGCCTCAGTACTAGGGCTTTGTGTCTTACTCAATCTGGCGTTACTCTGGATGGGTAACTCTCCTTTCTTGGAGTCCTGCATGCCGAATCTCTTCAGCACCTTATCCAAGTAGGTACTCTGACTAAGTCCAATTAGTCTTTTACTCCAGTCTCTCAAGATCCTTATCCCTAGAATATAGGCAGCTTCTCCTAGGTCCTTCATAGAGAAACACTTCCCAAGCCAGGACTTAACTTCCTGCAGAGTTGGGATGTCATTTCCTATGAGTAGTATGTCATCCACATACAATACCAAAAAGCTAACTATACTCCCACTAGCCTTGACATATACACAAGATTCATCTTCACTCCTAGAAAAGCCAAATTCCTTGACTTTCTCATCAAAGCAAAGATTCCATCTGCGAGGTGCTTGCTTTAACCCATAAATGGATTTCTCAAGCTTACACACTCTATTAGGGCTGACTCATGTAAACATCCTCAGCCAACTTTCCATTAAGGAAAGCGGTTTTGACATCCATTTGCCATATTTCATAGTCATGAAATGCGGCTATGGCTAACAGAACCCTAATAGACTTAATCTTGGCCACTGGAGAAAAGGTCTCATCATAATCAACTCCCGGAGTTTGTGAGAAACCCTTTGCAACCAGTCGTGCCTTATAAGTGTGTACATTACCATCCATGTCGGTCTTCTTCTTGAAGATCCATTTGCACCCTACAGTCTTACGACCTGGTACATTCTCAACCAAGTTCCAAACTTGATTGTCATACATGGACTGTATCTCGCTGTCCATTGCCTCTTTCCACTTGGCTGACTCAGGGCCTGCCATGGCTTCCGCGTAACTGTTAGATTCATCCAGACCTATCAGTGTTTCATCACTGATAAGTGTATCACCTTCCGCAGTAATATGGAACCCATAGTAATGCTCAGGTGCATTCCTAACCCTTGTGGAACGCCTCAGAGGTACAGACTTGTCAATTGGCTCAACAGGAGTTTCCTCCTCAAGTTGAGTGCTAGGGTTTGAAGTTCCTTCACCACTTGACTCTTGAATTTCTTCAAGGTCAACTTGCCTCCCACTGTCTCCTTGGCTTATGAACTCTCTCTCTCGAAAGAAAGCCCTCCTAGCTACAAAGACCACATTCTCACTAGGTCTGTAGAAGAGGTAACCAAAGGATTTCTGTGGGTAGCCGATGAAAATACACCTCTCACTTCGAGGTTCGAGCTTATCATGAGTCTCGCGTCTCACGAAAGCCTCGCAACCCCAAATCTTAATGTGGTCTAGTTTGGGTACTTTACTAGTCCACATCTCATGAGGAGTTTTGGCAACTTTCTTTGTGGGAACTAGATTAAGGATATGGGCGGCAGTCTCTAAGGCATACCCCCAAAATGAGATTGGTAGCGAAACTCGACTCATCATGGAACGAACCATATCCAACAAGGTTCGATTACGCCTCTCAGCTACACCATTCAACTGCGGTGTCCTGGGAGGTGTCAATTGTGAGACAATCCCACATTCCCTAAGATAGTCGAGGAACTCTGAACTAAGATACTCACCACCTCGATCGGATCGAAGCATCTTAATGTTCATGCCCAATTGATTCTCGACTTCCTGTTTAAACTCTTTAAGCCTCTCAAAAGTCTCTGAAGTATGCTTGATTAAGTAGACATATCCATATCTACTGTAATCATCAGTAAAAGTCCAATAATAATGATTAGCATCCCTTGTGGCATGTTTGAAGGGCCCACACACATCCGTGTGTATAAGATCCAACAAACCTTCACCCCTCTCACAAGAACCTGTGAAGGGTGACTTTGTCATTTTTCCAAGTAAGCATGATTCGCAACTATCATCTGACTTTAGGTCAAATGACTCCAATACTCCATCCTTTTGGAGTTGGCCTATGCGTTTCTTGCTTATATGTCCAAGACGACAATGCCATAATGATGCTTTATCCAAGTTATTATCATTAATAGAATCAATACACAATACATTATTTCCTAAGTTATCAACCACAGATACAGTTTCATACACACCATCACAAGGTAATGCTTTAAAATAAAGAACATTATTAAAGAAAGCATTAATCGAACCAACTTCATTATCAAATGAAAAGGTGAAACCTTGTTTATACAATGCATGAAAGGAAATAATATTTCTTGCCATTTCTGGCGAATAACAACATTTATTCAAATCTAAACTAAACCCACTACTTAGCGATAAAGTATAAACTCCAATCTTGGTGACAGGTAAAGCTTTCCTATTCCCCATGATTAATTTTATTCTTCCATGCTCCACATTCTCACTTCTTCTTAGTCCCTGCAAATTAGAACAGATATGAATACCACAACCGGTATCAAGGACCCAAGAGTTAGAATGGGGTGAGTTATTAGATAGGATAGTGTAAATACCTGCATGGTTGGGTTTAACTTTCCCATCCTTCACATCTTGCTGGTACTTTGGGCAGTTCAGCTTCCAATGTGACTTTTCATGGCAATAGAAGCATTCAGCCTCTTTAGGGTCAGAAGAAGGAGTGACAAAACCTTTCTTGGTTCCACTTGAAGAAGAGCCATCAAGGGTCCTAGCCTTGGTACCCTTCGAAGAGCTCTTCCTCTTCTTCCCTCTACCTTTCCCGATTGCCAAAACCGGGGCAGAGTTTGGAGTAGGAGTGTTAACAACCGACTTACACTTAAGACCTGTTTCTGCGGTCTTGAGGAGTCCCTGAAGTTTGCTGAGTGTGACCTCTTCCTTATTCATGTGATATGTCATGCGGAATTGATCATAGCACGATGGTAAGGAGTGCAAAATGATATCTATTGCAAGCTCCTCAGGGAAGTTCTCATTAAGCTTCAGCAACCGATCCACATACCTTTGCATTTTCTGCATGTGGCTCGTGACGGATTCCTCATCCTTCATCATGGTTGTTATGATAGAGCATATGATTTCATACCTCTCTTGTCGTGCACTTTGATGGTATCTTTCCATCAGATCTTGGTGCATTTCAAAAGGGTAGAAGTCCTCATAGGACTTTTGGAGTTCCGCTGTCATGGTGGCCAACATGATGCATGCCACTTTTGTAGCATCCCTTTCATGTGTCCGAAAGTCAGCGATCTCCTGGGGAGTTGCAGTGGTCTCATCAATCTCCTTAAGCTCCTTGTCAAGGACATATTCTTTGTCCTCGTAGTGGGTAATCATCCTGATGTTTCTGATCCATTCATTGAAGTTGGATCCATCAAAAGTGACTTTCCCACACAAGTTCATAAGGGTAAAGGAGCCATTAGGATTAGAGCCAGAAGCAGCATTGTTTGAAGACATCTGAAAGAAGAGAACAAGATTAGTTTAGATATTAAGAGAGTCCTTAATAAAACACCCAAATGTAATATTAAGGCTAGAATCCAATCACAATATATTATAACTTAGAAGAGGTATGCCGTAATCCAAGCTATAACATATTTGAAAGGTAGGTGAATGACGATTCACCAATTTCCACCATGAAAAACGAAATATAAATATTAGGTTTTTAATTGGTTCTTAGAAATTCCTAGATTCTTTTGAGATTCAATGAACGTTTCAAAGGCGTGTTTCAATCTCGAGTGTGCCCTCCAAGTTTTGTGACTGGGATACCGAGGATCACAAAACGAGGTGTGAAGCAACCACGCAAACCACTTGGTACCCTCAAGGTTTATCACTCAATCGATGTGCCGGTAAACCACACACGCTCTACCGATGCGATGGTAAACCTTAAGTCACCATTTACCTACCTTGTTAAGTCCAAGTTAGTGTGCCGGTTAACCACACACGCTCCACCAACGACTTAAACAAAGTGTAAAGTGTAATTTCATGGATTAGCACATTATTCACATTTTCCTAAAGTAACTAAGATTGGGAATTTAATAAAAGCATTTAGTTACTTTATAATATTCATCATACTTTTAATGAGAATTTATAAGTCCTTGTCTTACCCGTTCGGCTAACGACCCTCCACCGATCAAGGAAGCGGTGGGTGAGAGTGGACACCCATTAAGTTGCCATTTTATAGGCAACAACCTTATACCCCCCTTATAGACCGGCTTCGTGAATGAGGCGTACTAGCGGTAAGACGACTTGACGTTATACATATATATATTAGTAACTTATAATATTATAAAGTATAAGGGTTGAATTTTAACTTTTAAAATTCTAAGGATTGGAACTAAAGTTTTAATCAAGACTTTACATGTTCCAAAACTTGAGGGCAAGTTTTGTAAACTTCCAAAACTTTTCCTTTCTTATAACTTATGAATTAATTGAGTAATAAAAATGAAGACTCTTCATTTTTATAACTCTTGTGTTCTTTTAATGGCTTTAATAAAAGTGAGACTTTTGGTTTTCCATAACTTGAGGACAAGTTATGGACTCCATTAAAACACATTATGATCATGAATTAAACTACCATGAAGGTTACAAACAATTCCTATGATCATCTAATCTACATAAGTTCAAGAACATGAATATGAACACTTTCAAGAATAAAAATTACACTTAAAAAAAAAACTTGTAATTTTAATAATTGCCATTGTAAATGGATTAGCATAAACATTACACCATCTAAAACAAGCTTTAAAACATCAAAACGGTTTAGGGTAATGTTTCTAGTCCATTTCCAGCAACAAATGTGCAAACTTTCATACGAGCAGAAAACAGAAAAACGATTTTTTTTCAAGCTGTTTGCACACAAAAAAAAAACAATAAACAAACCTAGGCTCTGATACCACTGATGGGTTTTGAGCATTCTAACACTTCCTAAGTGTACATGCAACCCTAATAACCTTGGATCTATGTTTGTCTAATAATCATGCAAAGTTGAATTCCAAGGTTATATTCCTATCTAGCATACATGGGGAACATTTTTAACTTGAATGAAAGATAGAATAACTTACCTTGTTGTTGATTATGATCCTTGAAACCTTGTGAGCCTAGCACCCCAAGTGTGATGCCTCAAATGCTTCACACAACACCAAATGCAAAGGAGTAAACTTTGAGAGAATCTTACACTTGAAAAATCGGCTCTAGCCCTCTTGTTTCTTATGTGTAGCCTATTTTGGTGGAGAATGGGTTTCTTATATAGTGTTGACATATCTAGGGTTACACCATGTAAACCCTAATGTGTCATGACTCTTCATTTCCATGACCCATGGGTTTGTAACTCCCATGGAGCATCCTATGGGTGGAACCCAACTTGATAATCCATGGAGCCTCTTAGCCCACTATATAAGATATGGAAGATTTACATAATCTACCCATATATTTAATTAGTTACCTTTTGATCACTTAATTAATTCTAAATTAATTCTTGATCAAACTAATTAAATAATATTATTAATATATTAGAACTTATAATATATTAATAAACCATAAGTGTTATTTCTCTCATTTTAGTTTATCCAATTGCATGGTGCCATGCAACCCAAATGGACCATGCCGGGTCGGGTCAAGTACATACCAGAAATAGTTATGGACTTAGACACCTTATCCAACATTTAATTCAAGTATAAAATTGATAAAACCGAAACAATGAATAATGAGTAATCAGTATGGTGATAAATAAAAGTGTTTATTTATATTCATAGGGTTTGATACCATATTTGATTCATTTATTCTTGTGTTTCACTTTGCATGTTTTGACTTCTAGAATAACTAAGTCGCTCTTCCTGAATGATTAAGTTATTCAAACCATCCACAGTCGGTCATATGTTGGAAGTAGATATGAATCAAGACTGTCATGGGTTGGTTTGTAGAGGTCCAAGTTGGTGGACAAAGTGGTGCTACAACACTCATGGGTGCTCATAAGTTCTGAGTATTGGATTCAACCCGCGCTCATTTGAATCACTTCATGGATTTTATCACGAGTGATCATGAGACGATAATATCTTATATTCTTCAAACCTAGAGATATGAGTTGTTACTATGAGTTGGTTATACATTGATTGCACGAAAACGCATTGGTAACTCGATGTTATAAAACGTGCCTTTGTGTATGATTCAACAAGTAGTAGAACAAGCCATATGAGTCGAAGTTTATCCATTCCTTTTACCTTCGGGATAAAAGCGATATCTATGGGCCCCTCGATGATTTAGCGATGACACATGTGAGTGCTTGGCCAAGCCAAGACTGATTTGATTTGTTCAATCAGTCAGTCATCATAAATCGAAAACCGGGAAACAACAAATGGACAGAGAGAATGATTATAATCCATGTCTCAGTCCATATGATATCTAGAATGGAGGAATATATGATCCCTTATCTAATGGACAAGTCATTGACAAAGGTCAGAGTTCATTGACAAGATCAGAGTTCGACAGCAGCTTTAAGAGCTACGATTGCCAGTTGGTTTTTGAAGTCATACTCAATAATAGTTTTAGACTTATCCAAGTGGGAGACTGTTGGATTAATGTCTAAGTCCATAACTATATTTGGTATGTACTTGACCCGACCCGGCATGGTCCATTTGGGTTGCACTTCACCGACACAATTTATATGGATAGTCTTTTGAGAATAGTATATTTATGATTTATATTAATATATTATAAGTTCTAATATATTAATATATAATCATATTATTTAATTAGTATTGATCAAGAATTAATTTATAATTAATTAAGTGATCAAAAGGAACTAATTAATTATGGACTCTTAGATATATATATGTGTAGTGGGCCAAGTTCATTTAGGTTGGGCTAAGTCTTCATGGATAGTCCATGGAGCTTTAACCCATGGATCCTAGGAAATGAAAGGTCATGGGTATTAGGTTTTAACCCTAATCCTCCACACTATATAAAGGGTCTTATGGTTCATGAAATTATGCGAGTGGCTAATGTGGATACACTAAAGAGGGCAATAACTGATTTCATAGTGTGAGCCAAGTATCCATATTCTCTAAAGGTTTTCCAAGGTGTTTTGGTGATTTGTGATTCCACTTGAGGCTTCCACACTATTGGGGCTAAGCTCTTAAAGCTTGAAGACATCAAGCTACATCAAAAGGTATGTCATCTAACTAGAACTTTGTAGTATAGGTGCTTCATAATATGCTAGTTAGGATGAAACATTGGAATATTTAATATTTGCATGTATAATAGAGAAAACATAGATCCAAGGTTTATAGGGTTGCATGTACACCATAGGAGTGTTAGAATGCTCAAAACCCAACATTAAATCCCAACTGACTACTCAACTTCTTATACTTGAGGTTCCCATAAGAAAAAATATTCATAGACCAATTATCCCTACAGAACACTTATACTTGACAGAGGCTTAGATAATCCTTCGAGTTGGAGACTCATCCCTGCAACGGTTAGACTTAGACGAGAGCTACGCAACATGATCAAATAATCTACTCTGAGATTATCCAATCCCAACTGCAAGTGAACTAACATCTCTTCTGAATAACAAGCCACTCCACACACGAGTTCCAAATCAATAATACTGAAATCATTCATTACGCTTGAACCAATCCAATATACAATCACAAAAGGTTATCTACCATCACAAAACTGAAATCATTCATTACGCTTGAACTCTTCGATTGATTCCCTCGGCATATAGATACCCCGAGCCTCAACCCACAAAAACGAAAATTCTGCACAAAACACTCACGATACCCGACTCGAGATATTACTCAAAAACCAACCCGATATTCAACTCATAACCCGAGATCCACGGATCTGCACTTGCATTTCACCCAAGACTTTCTGATCCATGACAACCCCTCACTAGAATACGATATAAATGTTCCCAAACCATCGCTGAAACTATCCATCTCGCACTTGGTCCAACCACCAGGTTCCCAAGAGTCCAAATAACAAGGCTACTCAGCCTATAAACCCCTATGCGTCACACACTGATCGCCCACTTAATCTTGCCACTCAAGATCCAATACCTTGACCCAACGGTCGCTACCAGGTCCCACCTATACTACTATAATCGTATGAGCCTCGCCCTCGGGTACCACCCAACTATACCACGGTGTGGCCTTGCCCACGGGTCCCACCCATCTAGAGCTAAACAAGACCGAATCTGCCTCGGACCCCAATGGTCCTCCTCCCATAACAGAAAAATACTCATTGACAATCCTAATCGGTGTGCCCACGACACGAACCGATTCCCTCTTGGTGCTCATGACCACCTCCAACGCTAGCCTATCTCGGACTGGTGAATGCTATGATCCCTTCGCAAGCTTACAACACTCCCAACCAACCATGGTTACACACTCCCAAGTCGTAGTATTCATAAAACCGAGAGCTTGCATATAGAGAACGTCTAAATCTGACTTCGTGAGAGGATGTTATGAATTTTCAAAGTTTCAGTGCAGTAGTGCGAGCATAGAAATCGAAAATTAATTTGGTATATTATTATCCAAAACAATCTAAATTGAGGATCTCATGAATATGAACCTGTCGATACAAAGACAATCGAGAACGAAGTTCGTATGAAGGAGTTACGAATTTCACATAGCCTTGAGCAATATAAACCGGTCTAAATATGAATTTTTGTTAGAGCAAGAATTATATGTTGAGACCTCAACGAAAGTTGTAGAGATCGTGGAGCGGATTCCAGGGATATAAAGAACATCGAAAACGGATCTTGTATGTGAAATTTATGGTCGTTCGAAGATCTACGAAAAGTACACTGGCTGATGACGTGGTAACACCTAAGTGTGCCATGTGGCCATGTCGGGTCGTCGACCCTTTCGCGAGACCGAGTGACGTGGCACCATGAGAATGAGAAACGTGTCGCCACAAAAAAAGGACACGTGGCATACTTCTAGAAGAGATGATGTGGACAATTTTGGACGCGACACGTGGCGAAGGCTGAGAGGAGCCAACACGACAAGAGGACAATTTTGGACGCGACACGCCTCTCAAAAGCATATATATATATATATATATATATATATATATATATATATATATATATATATATATATATATATATATATATATATATATATATATATATATATATCAAGGTTGTGAAAATCGCTCGACGGTCGACTGACGTTAAGCGATTAATCAGACTCGGCGGGGATTAACCGAGTACCATAAATTATGAACAAAATTATTTAAAAAGTTAATATACCCTAAAAAAATAAGTATTTCAAAATTTAAAATTTTGAAATTTTGAAAATTAGAAAATTTGAGTATAATATCTTAAAATTGTAAAGCTTAAAACTTTAAAAATTAACAATTTTGGTGTAATATTACAAAATTAAAAAGTTGAATTTTTTAAATATTTCCTACCTATGACCGCTAAGGACCGCCAAGCCCGAGTTTAACCGATTTTGACCAATTTCCGCCAATCACCCTAATCGTAATAGGTTCAAGGCTGCCAATGCCGGTTTCTGCAACTTTGATATATATATATATATATATATATATATATATATATATATATATATATATATATATATATATATATATATATATGTGTGTGTGTGTGTGTGTGTGTGTGTGTGTTTGTGGGGGGGGGGGGATTTTCACTTCATTTCTACTCCAAAATCTTCCTAAACGCTCTCAACCTCCCAAATTCTTTAGGTCCATTTTAGGAGTTTCCATTGGTCAGAAGCGGGGATCTAGTGCGTCGTAGGATCCGAAAAATAGAAGCTTTCATTTCGTGATTCTGCGCGTGCAATTTCCCAATTTTAGCTAAAAATCTTTGTAAGTTAAGCTACACTTATTTTATTTCAAGTGTAACTTCTATTTATGTTCATAGTCGTCATTATGAACCTATAAATAAGATTTATCAGTGAATCCAAGTCATTATACTGATTGATCTATTTACGGGGATGCTGTATAGGCTGGATTTAATGAGGTGTTTAAATTGAGATTTCCAAACAGTATACTATATATATCGAACGGACCCTACCTCTGATATGATTCTACCTGGTGATTCCTTAATTGATAGATCATGATGTAGACATTGGGATTCGTGGTGAATCTATCTTATCATTGATCGCCAAAAATATAAGACTAAGACTTAGTGATATGAACCTAGGTCACATCAAAGAATAAGCTAGGTGCTAAGGCGAAGTTCTTCCTTAATTTCGAGGCATCCACTTTTATCAAGTGAGTGCATAGTTACTTTCACCTTACACATAGATGTCAAATATGTTATTTGCTTAGATGCCCTATGTGTTTATTATTTGTGTTCCTGATAATTATGCTAAATGAGATAATGATTTTCACTCACAGTAAATTATATATGTATTTTATTATACTTATATTGTATCGGGTAAAAAAAATGTAGAGAGAAGAGTGAAAATATAATGGTGAGAGACCATGCTAGAGATAAAATAGTGGTGAGAGACCATACCATAGAAAAATATAATAGCGAGAGACCATGCCCAATTGAGAGCAATCATTTAGCAGAGTATTGATGACAACCACAGACCCTTCTAGACAGTCCAGTGGAACACTAGCAGACTCGCAATTTATAGGTGTTAATGAATCATAATATATGGGAGTATGGATTGTGTGCTCATTCGAGTACTCTATTCCCCTCATGGTTGGCTTACTGACATGTATTGCTAGGGAATCCTCGAGGCAATGTTGTCTGCTCGATGTTACAGAGATCCTCTAGGATAGGTCCCTTGAGATTATCATTTTGGGGTCGAAGAGTGAGAATAATGGGAATGGGTAATCGTGATTAATCGGTTTGGTGTGTTATATATTTTGAAAACAATATAATAATACTGTTGTGGGTTGAAAACCCTATGTACTCACCAGGTTTCCCAACCTGACCCACTCAGTTTCCTTGTATCATAGGTATCGATATGAAGGTACTTTATGCTAAGAGAACCAAAGAGTTTTAGGCCATTAGTTTACTTACTATAAAGCTTGCCAAGTTTATGCTTATGTTTCTTGTATCAGTTATGACATCCTGTGATTTTTGTTATAATCAATGAAAAATATGTTTCTTTGGAAATACTTTTATGGGACAAATTCCGCACTAATAAATACTCAGTTTTAAATAAGCATAATAAAATGTTTTAAATTGGTCGTAAAAATAGGGATGTCACAGTTGGTATTAGAGCATTAGTTTAGCGAACTAGGATTTTAGAGGATTTCTAGAATTAAACTTAGAATGCTAAGCGATGATTGTGAGATGAGTGCCTATTATATTTAGGTAATACACCTGAATTGATACAAGCACTAGCTCACTTTAGGATAAGATGCCTAATTTGCTTTTATGTGCTAAATGTTTGTAATATAACAAGCCTTAGGTTGCCTCTCTGAATTGATATTATTAGGTTTAAGGTCTATTGCCAACCTAGAATTAGGAAATTTTATGTGTCCAGGTTTCTAAAATTTTAATTATGGAACTAGAACTGGCATGTAACTTTTCAGAATGATAAGGAGAATTATGCTTCTAAACCTTCCCAATCTATATTCTCATCTCGGTACACTGAAGGCCTGCTTCGGTGTATAGATCGTCATGGTAAGAACTCATGGTGGAATAGGAAACAGTAACAGGAATCAACAACCCGAGCCCCATGTGATCGAGCGATCACGTGAGGCATTACCTGTACCTGAACCAACCATGATGGAAATGATATAGACGATGTTAGATCGCTAGATGGAATATACAAAGCGTTTACTGCAAGGGATTAGGGATGAACCTACTGCACCTGTCGTGCAACGTGAGCTGGAAGAGGAACAGTCAGAGGAAGGGAACTATAGTCGGACTGTTAGCCAAGTTAAATCGCAAGTAGTCAAGAGAAACAACCTGTATGAAGGGGTTAAAAGGAATGGATGCAAGTACAAGGACTTTACGACTTGCAAACCATCAACTTTTAGTGGGAAAGAAGATATGATTGGAGTTATGGATTAGATTTCTGAGATGAAGTTTGCTTTCATAACTTGTGGTTGCAAGGGCAAGATGCAAACCACTTACATTGTACGTCAGTTTAGAGGTGGGGTTGTTCGTTGGTGGAATACGTTAGAAAAAATCTGTAACATCCCATTTTTCACAACCAAAATTTTTCATTTTTATTAAGGTAAAACTTCTCAATTTATAAATCAATTAGTAAGAAAACCGTTTATTCCAAATTACATTTATTAAAAATCAGAGTATCATAGAAAACGTGGAATCCTCAATGTTGTTGATGAGTGTGTATAGTCCCGCCTTCGCCTTCCCATAGCCACCGATGATACCTGAAACAATAAACAACTGGGTAAGCATAAATCTAAGTGAGTTTCCCCCAAAATACCCCATACGATAAACATACAAGCATGCATTGGGTCCACTCAGCCATCAGGATGGAATACCCAGGGTTTGTTGGCCTACCACCTCAACCTAACCGCTCTTCCAGAGCCTCCATGCCTACGGCTTACAGTCGGCCCACACCGGGTATCTTGGCCTACAACACATAACAGGATTGCCTCAACTCACTACTACCATATGTCAACATATAAACAAACAAGGATCAAGTAGGCACATAATACAGACAAACAACAATCATACAACACACTACCGCCTTCTAGTCCTCTCACAACACACAGTCCCACTACCATCTAACCTTCATGAAATGCATAACCATAAGTACCCATGTGTGAGATAGCCACCCGAACAGATGCTCCTACTCTAGAGCCATAACCAAACAAGGAATAGGAAATAAAGCCTAGATCAAGAGTTCTCATGGTATCCTACATGACTACATACAGTCCCTAGGGAACTCCACTAGATGATAACCAACAAGTACAAGTTTACATACAGTTCTACAAATCACTACCGAATAACAACATTCTATATACCAAGATACAGATCTAACATACCACTACGACACAGTAACATACTCGATACTAGGATGCAAATCTAACAGATCACTATAGCATAACAACATACTAAATATCGACACACCAAGAATGCATAACCATATATACTCAGAGGTGAGATAGCTACCAGGACATGTGATCCTACTCTAGAACCACAACCAAACAAGGAATAGGTAAAAGAGTCTAGACCAAGAGTCACCAGTCTATCCTACATGACTATATGCAATCCCTAAGGCATCCCTCTACTAACAGATAACCTCAACTAGTGGACCGAAATTAGTGCCTTCGACCAACGGTACCTGCTACACTACTTTCTGCTACGGATCCACTAACATCAGAACCATATAAAATCTTAATCACCAATCAAAGCCCTCAACTTTGACCTAAAGTCAAACTTGGTCAAAAAGTCAACAGTCAACAGAGTCAACAAAAGTCAAAGTCCAAGGCTGGTTGAGTATGCCATGCGTACTCAACTTACGCCCCGCGTACATGGGATGGCTTAGTACGCCCAACGTACGAAAATTACACTCAGCGTACTCGAGTTGATTCCATCCTCTCCATTAAGCACTTAATCCCTTAAGGACTTTTCACCCAAACTCAGATCTAGCCTCAAAACATTGTCTTAAGTCATAAAGTTTCCACCTTAATGACTTTCCATGGCTAGGGAAGGTACAAAAGCTAAAACCCTAACTTATTAATCCATTAATACATTGCAAATCTTGCATGGAAGGGATAGAAGGAGAAATGTCATATTTTTATGCTTCCTAATAGCGTCATAATGGATAAAGTTTCCAACTTTATCCATTAGAATGGTCCCAACAAACAAGATCTAGTCTTTAAGTAATAAAAGTGACCAAAAGTGCATCCTTTTGAACTTAATCCATTAAGTCCAAGTCTCCAACCTTAAGATCTTAATCAATATGATGTTTAGATGGATAAAGGTTCGAACTTTATCCATAACAAGGTTACATACTTCCAAGATATAAAATTTATGCACTTAAAGTGACCAAAAGCTCATAACACCCAAAACTAACTAGATCTAACAATTTCATCATCAAGGTTCAAATTGTATACCTCTAGAAGAAAGATCAAAGTGAACAAGGTCTGTATCTACAAGATCCAATGCAACCAACGCTTCTTAAATGAGTTCCTTCTTCTACAAGGTGCACCAAGAACACTCCAAAGCACATAAAACACCTTCTTTTTGTTCACAAGGCTCAAACTAGGGTTAGGGTTTCAAGAGAGGGTGTTGGAGAGGTGGAGGTTGAGAATGGAGTGGGATTGGGGAAGTTAAGGAGCTTAAATTGTGATCAAACCACAAAAATAGGGTTTAGGAACTGATCGCGTACGCTCAACATACTCAATTTATGCCCAACATAGTAGGGATGCCATAGTACACCCATCATACTCCCCATACGCCCAACATACGCGGCTGACCCAAAAATCGTCCTAACGTCAAACGGTCGTAACTTCTTCGTTCCAACTCCGTTTTCGACGTTATTTATATCCACGGAAAGGTATTGAATAGATCTACAATACTATATAAATATATTGGACTAAAAAAATTCTCAAATAAAAATCCATATTTCATGCAAGAACGCGACCTATGACTTTTATCGTTTTACCCTGCGGCCTAAAACACAATTCAAAGGTTTAGATCTCATAACCATCATTGCCTCCTTCCAAAAGGTCTAAACATTACCTCCTTAAGGCCCAAAGCCTTTATACAATTGACTTCCGGCCCATGGCCTTGAAATAAGAAATGACGGGACACAGGATGTTACAAAATCATAAGCCCTAACGAGCCACTACAACTAACATGGGCAGACTGGTCACTATGCTAACGAATGCACGACCAAGAAAGAATTATGCTTCAAGTGTGGTGAAAAAGGACACTTCAAGAAAGACTTCGCACATAGGGAAGGGGATACTTAGCCCAATGTGCCGCCAAAGCCAAAGGCGAGGGCATATCATATGTTACTTGATGAGGAAGCAAGAGAACGAGAATTCAGTCTACTTGTTGGGAGTAATTGAATGAGTGAGTCATATAAGTTTACTAGCAATGTCTTATGTAGCCTAATGTAAAAGGCATAATATATGATAAGTTGGAATAATAATGTAATCATCTAAGAAGCAATATAATTTCCTAAATTATGTTATTCAATGTGTTAAGTTCTGTGTGGCTTTCTTTTATGGTAACTTAGTGAACTTCGAGACAATACTTGGGACGAGTATGAGTAGGTGTGAAAGGTAGTAGAGGCTTATACTACCAGAAGCACAAAACTCACACTTGAATCAAGAAAAGTTACAAGGTTGCTAAGACACTAGTAATTGAGCTATTTTGTTCATTTATGTAACATCCAAAATTTTACGCCAAATTTAAACTTTTCAAGCATAAATAAAACCCAATAGTATTGTTTACAAAAATGTTTTCAATTCATTATTCAATCAGAGTGTCCCAAAAACCAGATCATAAGGATGAGGAGCGGTACGGTCACGCCTTCGCGTTGTCATGAACTCCTGAAGTACCTGAAACAATAAACTGAAAACTGTAAGCCCGAGGGCTTAGTAAGCTACCCCCAAAATACCAATACCACACTGATAATACCATATCCGTAATAACCAATCAATCAACATGCATACTGGGCCATCGGCCTGACTGGACCGTCCTACAGGGCCTACAGTCCAACTGAATCTATACGGAGCCTTCGACATGACTGGACCGCCACGTGGGCCTACAGTCTTCCCGGACCGCTCATAGGGTGTGTTGGCCTTCAGCACAAAGCAGGACCGCCTCAACCCAAGCAACAAGCAAATAACCATGTGCGCATAACTAACATATACTGGCATATACAACCATCAAACATATCTATCTCACTGAGCACCAAACATAGCAATCTCTCATAACTAGAGCACTGACCTAGCAGGTCACTAACATATCAATCCCTACGGATCATAAGAGCATAACATACTGTCTATCCTGATTCTGACCTAACAGATCATATCCACATGTAGCATACCATAACGATAACAACTAAAAGGGCCGGCCTTGGTGCCTTAGAACCTATCGATATAGTGAGGATAACTCACCTTGCAGATGTCGACTCGGTAGGTAAACTTCAACCCTCAGATCACTGCCACAAACTCCACCACCTATTACCATAGTATGATCATACCCATAAGCCAACTAAACAAACCCTGGTCAAAGTCAAAATCATCAGTCAAGGTCAACAGTCCATGTTGACCTTGACTCGCCGAGTACCCCCGGCTACTCGCCGAGTTCCTTGAAGTACTAGCCCACTCGCCGAGTCACCTGAGTGACTCGTCGTGTTCCTTTGGCTTACGATCGAGACCCTAAGGCCACTCGTCGAGCTTCCTTCTTGCAACATGACAGTTACCCGCGCATACATAATTTGGGGCAACCTCATCCGACTCGCCGAGTTGTTCATCCACTCGTTGAGTCTACGACAATCTTCATTGGACTCGCCGAGTTGTTCTTCCAACTCGCCGAGTTCATGCCTATCTTCATATGACTCGCCGAGTCGACCATGCGACTCACCGAGTCCCTTCAGTCCTTTTTGCCATACAGACTCATTTGAGCCATGCAGCGGCTCCAAACTACAGATCCAAGTTTCTAAGGCATGCTTTTCACGTAAAGTTGCAAACTTTACGTGCATGCATAGCTACAAAGGCTCTTAATGTCAAATCCAAGCTCACAATGGGGGTTTCATACTCATAGAGGCTTCATACATGACCAAATTCGGAGCTTTATGACTCTAGAACCCAAGAAGGTTACAGATCTAAAGTTACAACTTCAGATCTAACTCATATCCCACACTACCATCTCAACCAAACGATAAAACCCCTAGATCTCAACCAAAAGAGGTCTAGAAAGAAAAAGGAGAAAAGATGACGACTTGATACCTCCAAATGATGCTATCTGAGGTAGATTTCTGATTTCCCACACCTCCTTGCTCCTAGCCTTTTGTTCCCCAAGCTTCTCTTCTCAAAAGATCTCCTCTCCAAAGCTTTACACACACAAGAATGAAATACCACACGAATTAGGGTTTTCTAAGCTCTCAAAGGACTGCAAAGAGGCCAAAGGAGGCTTATGTTTCCTTAAATAGGGTGCAAAACCCCGGGATTTAGAGTTTCCTCTGCCAGCTCCCACTCGTCGAGTCCCTTCATGGACCCGGCGAGTAGGTCACTAAACACGCATACCAAGCCCGTTGCTACTCGACGAGTAGGGCAACCAACTCGTCGAGTAGGCCTTGAAACCAATTAAATTCTTATTTAAACAATACTTGAGAATCGGGGCGTTACAATTTACGTCATTACCTTTGTTTCGGTAATGACTACGAAGATAAATATTATCCCGACCCTAGTGGTCATTATGAATCAAGTCTGACTTTAAGAAAGAAGGAAAAGAAAATCAAAGCGATAGAAGTATCACAGTCGTTGTTAAGACTAAGCAGCCTGTAGCTAGAATTGCTAATTGTTATAATGTGATTATATCACATTAGAACACAAAGGAATGTATCTTCCATGCTAGAGTCTGACTTAAAGAGACCTGAGTCTAGCCATTACACATACTATGAAAGGTCATTAGAGCATGACCCACCGGTGTGTTATGGTAATCAAAGTGATGACCTTATCATAGGTTAATTGTATTCTAGATGGAGCAGGAGTCTCAGATGAAGATCAAATTTAGAATGAAGAGTAGGTGCAAGATTAAGCACCGCCAGTAGTCAAGACATCCAAGAGTTAGACATAAGAATTACGGTTATTACATGGGATAGAAAGGTAACATGCGAAGTCATTATACAAGCCATGTTTTGTTGATGATTACGGGACGTAATCATCCTAATGGGGAGATAATTGTAACGCCCACATATTCGGGCTAGTAAATTAAAATAGAATAAGCTATAAAACTGAATTTTTGATAGAAAATTATTTTGGATAAATAACCTTAACCAAAGTTAGAGTATATGTGACAAATATTCTGCACATATAACCAAGAGTATACATATAAAGAACGTCCAAATCTGACTTCATGAGTGGAAGCTATGATTTTTTGAAGTTTCAGCACAGTAGTGCGAGTACAAAAATTGAAATTCAAATTGGTGGATTGTTATCCAAAACAATCTAAACAAGAATTAAAGATATCGTGAATATGAACCCATTGATATAAAGATAGTCGAGAACAGAGTTCATATGAAGGAGTTATAAATTTCACACAGACTTTAACAGTCTAGACCAGTCTAAATATAATTTTTTTTTCGAGCAAGAACTATATGTTGAAAAGTTAATGAAACTTGTAGAGATGATGGAGAGGATTTTGGGGATATAAAAAAAGTCAAAAACGGAGCTCGTATGCGAAAGTTATGGCCGTCCGAAGATTTGCGAGAAATTTACTAGGCTGACGACGTGGCAGCACCGGAGTGCGCCACATGGCCATGTCAGGTAGCCGATCCTTTCGCGAGACTGAGTGACGTGGCACCACGAGAATGAGACACGTGACACCACAAAAAGGAGAAAAGTGTAATACTTCTATAAGAGATGATGTGGACAATTCCGGACGCGACATGTGACGAAGGCTGAAAGGAGCTAACACGATAAGAGGGCACGACGCGCCTCTTGTCCGTGCACGGTGCGCCTCTCAAAAGCCTATATGTATATATATATATATATATATATATATATATATATATATATATATATATATATATATATATATATATATATATATATATATATATATATATATGCGGGATTTTCATTTCATTTCCACGCCTAAATCTTCATAAACTCTCTCAAATATCCCACATTTTTAGGTCCAATTGTAGGGGTTTCCGTTGGTCAGTAGAGGGGCTCTAGTGCGACAGCGGGTCCGATAGAAAGAAGCTTTCAGGTTGGGATTTTGCCCGCATAATTTCCCGGTTTTATCTAAAAATCTCTGTAAGTTAAGCTACACTCATTTTATTTCAAATGTAACTTATATTTATGTTCATAGTCGCTATTATGAACCTATAAATAAGATTTATCAATAATTCTAAGTCATTATGTTGATTGATCTACTTACGGGGATGATGTCTTGGCTGGATTTAGTGAGGTGTTGAAAGTGAGATTTCCAAACAGTATACTTTGTATACCAAACGGACCCTACCTCTGATATGACCGTACCTAGTTATTCCTTACTTGATAGATCTTTATGTAGAGATTGAGATTATTGAGGAATATAGATTATCACTAGTCGTCAGGAATATAAGACTAAGACTTAGTGATATTAACGTAGGTCACATCAAAGGAGAAGCTATGTATTAAGGCGAAGTTTGATGGGTTTTGAGCACTCTAACAACCTTATGGTGCACATGCAACCCTAGATGCTTTGAATCTATGTTTTCTCTAATTATACATGCAATTTGATTTACCAAAGCACTCATCCTAACTAGCATACAACTGAACAAAATAACTAGTTAGATAACTTACCTCTTAGTAGGACTTGTAGTTCTTGGCCTTCAAAAGCTTTAGCACCTCAAATGTGATGCCTCTAATGTGTCACAAACACCAAGTGAAAAGGAGGCTTGAGAGAATAAGTTTCTTAGCTCAAAATCAATATCAAACTCTAAGAATGATAGGTGTAACCGATTTTGGCTCTAGGGGTGTCTATTTATAGTGTGGCAAGTGCTAGGGTTACATCCATGCAAACCCTAATGCACCATGACTCTTCATCTTACTTAGGCTCCATGGGTTAACCTCCATGGACTATCCATGTTGGCTTAGCCCACCCAAATAACCATGTATCATTGGCCCACACTATAAGAATCATTGATTTACCAAATCAGTCCCCGTATATTTAATTAGTCTATTTTGATCACTAAATTAATTCCAAATTAATTCTTGATCAATACTAATTAAATAATATGATTTCATATTAATATATTATACTTGTAATATATTAACAAATCACAAATAACCTTATTCTCAAAAGTCCATCCTATCAAGTTGCATTGGTGAAGGCAACCCAAAAGGACCATGCTACTCTCGGGTCAAGTACAAACCAATTATAGTTATGGGCTTAGACACCTAATCCAACAGTCTCGTACTTGGATAAGTCTAATAACTATAACTGCAAGTACGACTTAAAAAACCGACTAACAATCGTAGCTCTTAAAAGCTGTTGTCGAACTCTGGCCCGGTCAGTGACGCGTCCTTTAGATAAGGGATCATATAATCCTATGTTCTTCAAGATATCAGCCGGACAAATACATGGAAAAATGTCATACTTATTGTCCAACAGTTTGTTTCTTGATTTCCGATTTGTTTGACAGAGAACTTAATTGAACACATCAATTTAGTCCCGACCGGGCTAGACACATAAGTCAAAACAAAATCATCGAGGGGCCCAAGATATCGCTTTTAATCCTCCAAGAATAAAAAGGAACAGATAAACTTCGACATTATATGCTTGTACTAACTATTCGTTAAATCATACACAACAGTGCGTTTTATAACATCAAGCTACTAATGCGTTTTCGCACTATCAACGTATAACCAACTCATAGTCAACAACTCATATATCTTGGTTTGAAGACTTATATGATATTATCGTCTCACGATCACTCGTGATAAATTCCATGAAGTGATCCAAGTGAGTGTGGGTTTAATCCAATACTCAGGCCTTATGAGCACTCATGAATTTTGTAGCAAACTTTTGCTATGTCTAAACGTTTCAGACAATCTACAAGCCCAATTCATGACAATCTTGCCTCAATACCTACTTCCAAAGTATCATCGACTGTGGATAGTTTGAGTAATTTATTATTCTGGAAGTCAAAACATGCAAAGTGAAACACAAGAATAATCGAATCCAATATGAACTTATGAATATAAATAAAACATCTTTTATTTAATCACCATATTGATTACCCATTATTCATTGTATAATGTTTCGACTAATCAACTTGATTCTTGAATTAAAACAATAGTTATGCCATGCTCCAAGCATGCACACTATGTTTTTCTATGGTCCTTACTTTGTGAAATAGATCAATCGAACACATCTTCAATGAAAGTCATTTCAAAATTCCAAATCTTTATTGCACGTGTAAGAATTCCAAATTCTTGTCACTGCTAGAATGTGCTAGATTCTAAACTATCATGCAATGATTATTTTGTAATGTCTAGGTACCATAAGTCACAGAGACTTGACCAACGATATTACAAAGTATTCCATTGGAGATTGTTACACGACAATTCCATGGAAATGAAGTCTCACATTCAAAGTACACTCCTTTGAACATCCTTCTTGCATAAAAGTTTCTATCCTACACATAGATTCTTAATATCCAACTCCCATTTTGGAAACATTTCCATATTTGCAATATGACAACTTATTATTAATAGAATTCTGTCTAATCATAATAATGTCAATATGGTCCATCCATTACTATACTTCCAACTGTCCTTAAGCGACCAATCCATGGCGCACCTTAGATTGTCCTTAACAATTGTTTAACCACTTTAGTCATATCCGGTTCTATTCCTTTTTCCCTCTTAATGCCCTAGTCATTTGAAAAATTAGAACACGAGAATATTATAGCATATGTAATCGATCCTATACCCGAAGCATATGGGATACGATACATCTCACATAAAGACGTGATACTTTACCAGTCTCTTGATATAACATTTCCATATATAGAATTTCCTTATGTTGAACCATTCCAACATAACATTCATGTATATCCTTGACTAAATTTGATTAAAGTCTCAATCTAAGCTTTTAGAATTGAAATGAAGTATGAATTCCTCTCCCTTAATTATAGCAAAACAACTTTTCAAACTTTGCAACTTTGCGAATCGAAACTTTTGTTTTCTATAATTAACATTGCTAACTCACAACACTTAACGTAATAATTGTGCTCCCACTAGCATAATAATTACATTCTTATTAGCATAACATTTATGCTCCCACTAGCTTTGACATGTACCCAGAAATCAGCTAGACTTCTAGAAATCAATACTTATTGACTTTCATTACCAAAGTTTAGATTTCTGATACGATATGCATTGATAAGACTTTATCTAGTCTTTTCAAATTCATACACCTTTCCTTAGATAGCTCACATGTGTGTCTAAACAATTTTAGAACTTACAACAATAAGTCTCAAATGTTTAGATCTTTTGCCATTTCTCACAATTCGAACTGTGAAGAGAGATGTCGTAATCATAATCGAATTTGAGAACGCAATTAACACAATTGCTATCTCCTTAAAATCCTCTTAGTGAAAGCGTTTCCTCACAATCATTTTCATGAATTGGAGAGAAACCTTATTACACTTAGATTTTATTATGTATGTGTTCCTATCCATGTGAATTTGTCATAACCATAATCACAAGACAAGGTTAGTGACAAATCCAAATTTATATGGACTGAACTAATTCAATATTAATTTCTTGCAACTTAGTAGCACAAGGGCCTACCATGTCTTCCAATTTGTTGAACAGATCACCCTTACTTTCACTGATCAAGGTGCTATGCTTTATGCAAACAATTGAGAACTCATAGAACTCACATGCATAGTCAACTTTAACTAGAATGGGCATAGAAACAAGAATATGTCAACACGATAGGTTACAAATCTCAAGTTGTGTGCTAGTGATAAACAATAGGTTTTATTCTTGATTAGTTCTTGAAATTTGTCAAGATCTTTAATACTCCCACTGATCTCTTGACATATAAGATTCTCTTGTCAAGAATCATTCCTTGAAAAACAAATATTCAAGAGTCAGTGCGGTTACTTATCAAGATAAAAACTTCACACAATTGGTCTTAGTTGTTCTTTGTCCTATCCAAGACATCACAACTTACCAATTTCAAATGTACAAGAGTAAGAAACATTTTACTCTACATTTGATGAGTGTTATCAACCTCTTTAAGATGTGTCACTCAGGTTACAATCTTGGAGTATGACTCTAACACTTGTTTTGGAACGAAGTATGATTCACCTTAATTGATTTAACCATTTTAACAATTCCCGATTCCTCTTCTTAGCCATACAAATGTACTAAGGTGTCTTTAGAGGATCAATTGTGATATGGTTTCATAATCATTAAGATAATCATAAAACACAATACTCAAGTACTCTCCCTTCTTCTCAAATTGGAGAAACTTTTATGTTTCTGCCTAATTTGATTCTTCTTATTCGTTCTGCCATACATTGAAACTTTTCCAATGTTTCAGAATTATACTTAATCTTGTAAGCATAATCATATTTACTAAACTTTAGTAGAACATGACAGATATTCTTATCGTTCCTTGTGGTGGACCTGAACAATGCACAACCAAGTATACCTGATCTCCTAGTTCTTCATTTGCCTCAGATATACATGTGAACAAGGAATTAGTCTTAATTTCCCAAAGACGAAAATTCTCATTCATCATACAATACAAGTAGCATGATTCCAAATTTCTGTCCAATTGAAACTTGGTGATGAGAATCTTTCCTTATTTGGTAAATTTTGACACTACTACAAACGAAAGAATCAAATCCATTATCCAATATTGCTATCAGTGGAAACATATAAACAACTTCCATAAATGTCATTGTAAGGAAACTTAAAATAAGACAAAAAAACAAAATTTTTTCTTTACTTATAAAAGTGCGGAAAACTTGTCCTTAGAATGGAAATACAAATGAAAACTATGTTGTTATCTATTCCTAAGCAATCTATCATAACTCTTAAGCAGCAGCTCAAAATTCTTATCATCGAACCAAGCGATCGAAATCCATCTCTTCACGATCAGAATCAACTTACTCTTCCTTTAAGCTTCCTTAATTTTCTTCGATCCTACAAAACATCAAAATGTTATTACATTACATCATGTATGAAGAATCTCTAAATAGAAACTTAATAGAGTTAGATAGTGGGTTTACCTGAAGTAGAGTCAAACATTTTGACTTTACCATCCTTGCGATCTTTCAGGTAAATATGGAAGCTTCGCAACCATTGCCCCTTCTCTTGGCAATAGAAACATATGGACTATTTGGAATGGTGCACGGGACTATCTCAGACTTAGCCTTTCTCTTTACCATTTGGTCAAAGACCATGGCCGATCCCTTTCTATTGGGAAGAGAAAGCTTTTTTGGACTTCCAATGCTACCATTGTCAATGTCCATGCAAGTTTGGGGAGTAGATCTTCCAATCAAATTTGCTTTACCATTGCGCCAAATCATCGCTGATTCAGCCGCAATTAGCAAATAGGTAAGATCGAAAAGGGTCATGTCGCGATTTGTCGTATAGTAATCCTTAATGAACTCACTATATGATGCAGGAAGTGATTGAAGAACCCAGTCAACAACCAACTTCCTCGATACAACGACACCCAACATTCCCAGCCTGTCAATGTGTGACTTCATCTCCAAGACATGTGCACACACATACCTTCCATCTTGGTGTTTCCTAGCCAATAGGGCTTGAGTGACCTTGAACTTTTCGAGTCTTTGAACTTGTGGGTTAGGGAGAATTATTGGAGGAGGTGGAGGAAGTGAAGTTTGATTTCCATCTCCACGATCCAATCGTGGGATATCACCTTCATGAGGAAAGCTTTTTCCAAAGATTTGGGAAGACTATAGTTGTCTGAACTAGACATCTACAAGGGAGAAATTCAAGTTTAGTTGATTTAAGTCCTTAATATAACACCCAAATGAAATATTAAGGCTAGGACCCAACACAATATTCTACAATTCGGAAGAGGGATGCCGTAATCCAATTGCAGAATATTTGAAGGTAGGTAAATGTCGATTTACCAATTTCCACCATGAAAAACGAAATTTATTATTAAGTTTTAATTGGATTGAAATTCCTAGATCCTTTGAGATTCATTGAACTTTTCAATGGCATGTTTAAATCTCGATTGTGCCCTTCAAGTTTGTGACTGAGATGCCGAGGATCACAAACAAGGTGTTAATAACCATGCAAATTAGCCTGGTACACCCAATGTTACAAATCACCTAATCAATGTGTCGGTTAACCACACACACTCCATTGATCTATGATTAACATCAAGCTACCCTTTTCCACGCACTGTTAGTCCCAGATTAGTGTGCCGATTAACCACACACGCTCCACTAACGACTTAACAAGGTGCAAAGTGCAATTTCATGCGTTAGCACCAAATTCACATTTTTCCTAAGTAACTAAGATTGGTAATTTGTAAGACATTTAGTTACTTAAAGTATTCATTATACTTTTAATGAGAATGTCCTATCTTACCTGTTCGGCTAACGACCATCCACCAGTCAAGGAAACGATGGGTGAGAGTGGACACCCATTAAGCTGTCATTTTATAGGCAGTAACCTTATACCCCCCTTATAGACTGGCTTCGTGAATGAGGCCTACTAACAGTAAGACTGACTTCTCTTATACATATATATATATATATATATATATATATATATATATATATATAATTATTAAACTTTTAATATTATAATAGTATAAGGGTTGAATTTTAAACTTTTAAAATTCTAGGATTTGGAATTAAAGTATTCATAAGTATGACTTTACAAATTCCAAAACTTGAGGGCATGTTTTGAAACTTGTCAAAACTTTTCATTTCCATAACTTATGAGTTTAATGACTTATAAAGAAAAAACTTTTCATTTTCCATAACTTGAGGACAATTTATTGCATTCATTAAAGGCGTTTAGATCAAACATTTTAATTAACAAAATAATCACATAATTTATCTATGATCTAGTTAAACTCATAAGTCAAGATAATTCATATCAACAATTGCAAGAAATTAGCCTAATCAAATAAACTAATACAAATCTTGAAATTTTGACAATTATCTTTTAATTGGATGAGCATGATCATTACCCTATCAAGAAAAGAGATTATATGTGTCAAAAAACAGTTTGTGGTAATGATCTCAATCCAATTCTGGCCAAAAACCCGAAATTTTGCACCCAGAGCCATCAACTCGACGAGTGCATGAACATGACTCGTCGAGTTGGTCATTTACTAAGTGGACTCGTCGAGTCAGCCAGTGGACTCGGCGAGTTCATCAGTCAGTGGCCAAAAAATCGATTTTTTCAACTTTGAAAACTAATAAGCATCAAGTATAACAGAAAACAATCCTAGGCTCTGATACCACTGATGGGTTTTGAGCACTCTAACAACCTTATGGTGCACATACAACCCTAGATGCTTTGGATCTATGTTTTCTATAATTATACACGCAATTTGATTTTCCAAAGCATTCATCCTAACTACCATACAATTGAATAAAATAACTAGTTAGATAACTTACCTCTTAGTAGGACTTGTAGCTCTTGGCCTTCAAAAGCTTTAGCACCTCAAATGTGATGCCTCTAATGTGTCACAAACACCAAGTGAAAAGGAGGCTTGAGAGAATAAGTTTCTTAGCTCAAAATCAATATCAAACTCTAAGAATGATAGGTGTAACCGATTTTGGCTCTAGGGGTGTCTATTTATAGTGTGGCAAGTGCTAGGGTTACATCCATGCAAACCCTAATGCACCATGACTCTTCATCTTACTTAGGCTCCATGGGTTAACCTCCATGGACTATCCATGTTGGCTTAGCCCACCCAAATAACCATGTATCATTGGCCCACACTATAAGAATCATTGATTTACCAAATCAGTCCCCGTATATTTAATTAGTCTCTTTTGATCACTAAATTAATTCCAAATTAATTCTTGATCAATAATAATTAAATAATATGATTTCATATTAATATATTATACTTGTAATATATTAACAAATCACAAATAACCTTATTCTCAAAAGTCCATCCTATCAAGTTGCATTGGTGAAGGCAACCCAAAAGGACCATGCTACTCTCGGGTCAAGTACAAACCAATTATAGTTATGGGCTTAGACACCTAATCCAACAAAGTTCTGCCCAAATTTCGAGCCATCCACTTTTATCAAGTGAGTGCATAGTTACTTTTACCTTACACATAGATGCCAAGTATTTAATTTGTTTAGATGCCCTATATGTTTATTATTTGCGTTCCTGATAATTGTGCTAAATGAGATAATGATTTTCACTCGTAGTAAATTATATATGTATTTTATTATACTTATATTGTATCGGTAAAAAAGGTAGAGAGAGAAAAGTGTAAATATATTGGCGAGAGACCATGCCAGAGATTAAATTGTGGTGAGAGACCATACCATATAGAAAATATAATAGTGAGAGACCATGCCCAACTAAGAGCAGTCATCTAGCAGAGTATTGATGACAACCATGGACCATTCTAGACAGTCGAGTGGCACACTAGCAAATTCCCAATCTATAGGTGTTAATGAATCATGATATCCAGGAATATGGATTAAGTGTTCATTCGAGTAGTCTATCCCCTTCATGGTTCCATTACTTACACGTATTGCTAAGGAATCCATGGGGAAATGTTGTCTACTTGTTTCTATAGAGATCCTATAGGATAGGTCCCTTGAGACTATCATGTTGGGGTTGAAGAGTGAGAATAACGAGAATGAGTAATCGGTATTAATCGGTTTGGTGTGTTATATATGCTTAAAATGATATAATAATAATAATTTGGGTTGAAAATCCTATGTACTCACCAGGTTTCCCAATCTGATCCACTAAGTTTCCTTTTATCACATGTATCGATACGAAGGTACTTTAGCTGAGAGAACCATGGAGCTTTAGGCCATTATTTTAGTTAATGTAAGGCTTGCCAAGTTTATGTGTAGCATCCCCAAAAAGGAGGTATAACTTCTCGTACCTTAACCTTACATATATATATATATATATATATATATATATATATATATATATATATATATATATATATATATATATGTCAAGATTGGTCCTTATGTTGAAAAAGGTGGCAATTGAGTACGCGCAACGTACTCCTGCGCTTCGCTTGATCGTGTAGGCCACCTAGTATGTGGGCGTACCAGAGGGTACGTTGGGTGTTCTAGGTTAAGAATGAACCCCTAATACCTTCTTGTGTCCTTATTTAAAGAGCATGATGGCCTCATTTCTAGCCACCATTATTAGCCTCCAATCTCCTCCAAACCCTAATCTCGTTCCTCTAGCTTGTGTGAGTGTTTGTGACTCATTTGAGTGTTCTTATGGAGCTTTTGATGGAGATGGTGTTAAAAAATATGTTTTTGGGAATCTTAAAAATGACAAATTTGTTTGAAAATTTTGAGTGTTACAAGTTGGTATCAAATCCTTGGTTTGAGGGATTCGGGCACACCCTCAGGTATGTCTGGACTCAAACCGAGGAGTTGATTAATTTTTTCAAAAAGAAATGATTTTTCCAAAAGAGTAAAGAACTTTTAAGAGAAAAGCAGGACGAAGCAGTGTGTACAATCAGTCAGAGCCCGAGCGGTGATTTCCCAAAATACCCTTACTTGATTATATTATGAGATGAGTTATTCTTTAGTTGTTAGAACTACATGCAAGATGGTAGGCTAAGTATCTTCAGGAATTATGAGCTAGAGTTTCTTGATTCGTGCTGTTTTAGCCTAGGAGGCCGTTTCCTTGATTCAACCTATTCGTGTTATTTGGTATGTGTATGTTGCTTAGTTGTACATGGTTAAGACTTTATAGCCTTAGAATGCATGATTTAGACTTTTTTCCTGTTCCTTTTTTGGTTGTGGACTTGAGGAAGAATCATTTAGTCGACTGTCTATCGGGCCCTATATCATGTATGATTGATGTGTATGGAGCAGACGGCGAGAATGGCAGAGATCCTTGCGAGGAAGTTGGGTGTTGGGGAGTAGTCTAGGGTGAGTGCCTAGATATTCAGTTTGAGAAGTCTTCTGAGAGGATAGTTAGATATCCATGCGGGATAGAGTACTTGTGACTGTGGGTCTTAAGATGACGACTTGGGGCAAATACGGGTTGGTGTGGAAGGTAGTATTGGGCCCATACTACTGAAAGCACCGGATCGTACGCAACTCAAGAAGGAATCTTAGGATTAGAAGGAGCTTGCAGAGATGTATAAGTGTTATGCGTGCATTTTAGCTTGTCCCTGATGATTTCTATGTTTATGTTTCGGAGAATATGGTGGTTACCCGAGGTTCAGGCTCCAGCAACCCCGAGAGGCCGAGTACCAGTGACGATGAGATCCAGATGATCATTACTGACGAGGTGGCCGCAGATATCAGGGAGGCCATCCTAGAGATGTTCGGGTCTATTAAGAACACATTAATCGAGACTTTTGACAAGCGCTATGCTTCCGTCACTGAGGCTGCCGCTGTCGTAGCCACCGCAACCCTTGTAGCTGCGAGGCCTTAGGGGGGTGATTCATTAACGTTCTGAGAGTTCAGCAACACGAAGCCACCAGAGTTTGACAGGACCCAGGAATCGATTGTTGTGATGAGATGGATCTCTGATGTTGAGGGATGTTTTTATACCTGTTCATGCCCTGAGAACTTGAAGGTTCGATTCGGGCTGAACCAGGTTCGCTTGGGGGCGAAGGACTAGTGGAAGTTTGTGAGGACTGATTATTCTCCCGTAGAGCATGCTGCAGTGGCTTGGGAGAGGTTTAACGAGCTGTTTCGAGATGATTTAATTCCCCTGGTAAAGAGGGAACGGTTGTCCCAGGAGTTTCTGTCACTCAAGCAGAAGACAGAGATGGTGACTGAGATCACGAGGATGTTCCACAAGAGGGCATTATTCTGCCCTGAGCACGTGTCTACGGAACAGGAACGTGTGAGCGGATACTTGAGCATTTCAAGGAGGGATATTCTGGAGTTCGTGGCAAACTCATCATATCGGACATTGGCGGGGCTGCAGACCAATGTCAGGAGGAGGGAGATCGAGCTAGAGACTCAGACGAGGGAGGACGGAGAGTCTCAGGGGAGAGACAGGAGACCAGTGCAGTCGTAGCCGGCGATCAAGCGGGCTAAGCCCGCTGATTGTAGAGCAGGAGGCCAGAAGGGTCACACTTGTGGCAAGTGCGGTAAGATCCACGAGGGATCTTTCCGATCGGGGATTTGTTTCAAATATGGCAAGGAGGGGCATATGGCGAAGCATTGCCCTAAGGGATTTTCGGTTTGCTTTCATTGCAACCAGACTGGCCACAGGAAGGCTGAGTGTCCTTATCTCACTTAGGGTTCAGCTCAGGCCCGTGCTCCTGCTACCTTGCGTATAACTGATGGTCGGCCAGGGGAGGCCGAGGTTCTGAGAGCTCTCGTGGGAGAGCTTTTTCCCTGACTGCCGATGAGGTCCGCACGACACATGATGTTGTTGTTGGTATGTATCTCCTTATTTATGCTATTGATTTGATCTGTTTATGCTTATCTTGCGTTTCATGTAGGCACTTTTCTTGTAAATTTTATGCATGCTTTAGTGCTATTTTACTCAAGTGCGAGTCGATCCTTTGCGTCCTTATCCTTTAGTCGCTATTTTAGCACCATGCGCAAGGGCTTGAGTCGTCCATTTAGGGTTTCCATAGCCAACGAGCACGCGGTTTTTGCTACCGATGTCTTTCATGGTTGTGTTTTAGAGATTTTTGGTGTCGACTTTCTGATTGATCTGTTTCCGATATCGATGGGGGATGTCTGTGTTATAGTGTACATGGATTGGTTGAGCCGATTTGAAGCTTTGATTGATTGCGAGCGGCAACTGGTGACAGTTCGGGACTCCAGTAGTGGAGTGCTTACTATTTATGGCGAGGGTAGTAGATCGGGATCAGCTTTCTGTTCTGCCGCCAGAGCAAGACAAAGTTTGTAGCATGGAGGTATGGGTATTCTGGCCTATGTGGTGGATACTCGGGTTGTGAAGAAGGGGTCGATTTCCATTTCTGATGTTCTGGTGGTATGTGACTTTTCTGATGTTTTCCCTAAGGAGTTACCGGGTGTACCTCCAGAGAGGCAGGTGGAGTTCCGGATCGATCTGATTCTGGGGGCGGTGCCTATCGCCAAGGCACCGTATCGTCTTGCGCCGCCCGAGATGCATAAGTTATCCTCTCAGCTTCAGGAGCTGTTGGGGAATGGGTTCATATGACCGAGTAGTTCTTCGTGGGGACCCCAATCCTTTTTGTCAAGAAAAAGGATGGTTTACACCAGATGTGCATTGATTAGCAGGAGTTGAACAAGTTGACAGTGAGAACTGCTATTTGTTGCCCAGGATTGATGATCTCTTTGACCAGCTGCAGGGGGCATCTTGGTTTTCCAAGATTGATTTGAGATCTGGATATCATCAGATGAGGTTTCGAGAGGAGGATATTCCGAAGACAACCTTTCGGACTCGTTATGGGCATTACGAATTCGTAGTGATGCCTTTCGGGCTCACCAACGCATCGACAACGTTAACAGATCTCATGAACCGGGTGTGTAGGCACATGTTGGATCGATTGGTGATCATTTTCATTGATGACATTTTGATATATTCGAAGATCAGGGAACAACATGAGGATCATCTCCAGGAGATTCTTGGGGTGTTGAGGATGGAGAGGCTTTATGCCAAATTCTCCAAGTGCGATTTTTGGTTACGAGAGGTCCAGTTCTTGGGACATCTCGTCAATCAGAATGGTATTTTGGTTGACCCAACCAAAATTGAGGTAATAATGTAGTGGGAGGTGCCGAGATCCCCATCCGAGATTAGGAGTTTCCTTGTCCTGGTAGGTTATTATCAAATATTTATTAGGGATTTATCCAAGATTGTTGTTCCTCTCACCAAGCTGACCAGGAAGGATGTTGTTTTTATTTGGGGGTCTGAGCAGCAAGCATCATTCGAGACTCTTCGCCAGAGATTGTGTGAGGCTCCAATGCTAGCCCTCCCAGAGGGGGGGGGGGGAAGGACTTCGTGGTTTATTGTGATGCATCAATATCAGGATTGGGTGTTGTGTTGATGTAGAGAGGGCATGTGATCGCATATGCGTCGAGGCAGCTGATGCCTCACGAGACGAGGTATCACACCCATGATTTGGAGCTGGAGCGGTAGTATTCACCCTCAAGATTTGGCGTCGTTATCTCTATGGTGTCCATTGTACCATTTATATGGACCATAAGAGCTTGAGGTACCTTATGGATCAGCCCAACCTGAATATGAGGCAAAGGAGGTGGGTGGATGTAGTTAAGGACTACGATTGTGAAATATTGTATCGTCCAGTCAAGGCTAATGTGGTAGCCGATGCCTTGAGTCACATAGCGGTGAGTGCCCCGATATGAAATGTATATATGAGGATGACAGTGATAACTCCAGTTTTAGATGTCATCAGGGAGGCCCAAGCGGTGGCCATAAAAGCAGAAAACCGCAAGAGGGAGCGGGTGATAGGGCAGGTTTCGACATTTGAGACAGATGGTATGGGGCTTCTGACTCTTCATGGGCGAGTATGGGTTCCATATATGGGTGGAGCTCCATGGATTTTGATGGAAGAGTCCCATAAGTCGAGGTTTTCTATCCACCCGGGGGCCACAAAGATGTATCTAGATCTAAAGCACAATTATTGGTGGCCCTGCATGAAGAAAGATGTGGCATGGTTTGTAGAAAGATGTTTGACCTGTCACAAGGTCAAGACAGAGCACCAGCGCCCTCTTGGCAAGTTGCAGCCTCTCTATGGAAGTGGGAATAAATTTCTATGGATTTCATTACCAAGTTACCGAGGACTGCGAGGGGTGTGGACACCATCTGGGTGATAGTGGACCGGTTGACAAAGAGTGATCACTTCTTAGCTATAAGTGAGAAATCTTCCACGGAAAAGTTGGCAGAGATTTATGTTCGAAAAGTGATGGCTAGGCACGGGGTGCCGGCATCTATAGTGTCCGACCGTGATGTGCGCTTTACTTCCAGATTCTGGAAGAGATTTCATGAGGAGTTGGGTACCTGGCTACATTTTAGCACCGCATATCATCCGCAGACGGACGGGTAGAGCGAGTGGACGATTCAGACGCTCGAGGATATGTTTTGAGCTTGCGTTATTGATTTTGATGGGAGTTGGGACTCCTACCTTCCTTTGGCTAAGTTTTCTTACAACAACAACCACCATTCCAACATTGGGATGCCTCCATTTGAGCTTTTATATGGGAGGAGGTGTCAGACTCCTATCTGTTGGGGGAGGTCGGACAGAGGGTTATGGGGAGCATAAATATAGTGCTCAAGATGACAGAGCATATCCAGCAGGTCAGGAAGAGGTTGATGACGGCCCAGAGTCGTCAGAAGAGTTACGTAGACCGATGACGTTCTGAGCTAGAATTTCAGGTCGGTGACTTTGTTCTCCTGAAGGTATCACCATGGAAGGGTGTGATCCGATTCAGTAAGCATGGAAAGTTGGGCGCCAGATTCATTGGTCCTTTTAGGGTATTTTCTCGAGTGGGAAAGGTAGCTTATCGGTTAGAGCTGTCTGAAGAGCTGAGTCAAATTCATGACACCTTCCATGTATCCCAGCTGAGGAACTGTGTAGCCGACGAGACGACAATGGTCCCTTTAGATGACATTCAGGTTGATGATCGCCTGAACTATATTGAGAGGACAGTAGCGATCTTGGATAGGAGAGTAAAGACCTTAAGGAACAAGGTAGTGAACTTGGTAAAAGTTCAATGGTAGCACCGTAGAGGCTCGGAGTAGACTTGGGAGTCGGAGTCCGAGATGCGTGAGCAGTATCCAGAGCTGTTTCTGGAGGATGACTTCGAGGGCGAAGTCTGATTCTAGTGGGGGATAATTATAGCATCCCCAAAAAGGAGGTATAACTTCTCATACCTTAACCTTTTATATATATGTCAAGATTGGTCCTTATGTTGAAAAAGGTGGAAATTGAGTATGCAGGGCGTATGCATGTGTATGCGCAACGTACTCATGCACTTAGCTTGATCGTGGAGGCCACCTAGTACACTGGGTGTACCAGAGGGTACGTTGGGCGTACTAGGCTCAGAATGAAACCCTAATACCTTATTGTGTCCCTATTTAAAGAACATGATGGCCTCATTGCTAGCCACCATTATCAGCCTCCAATCTCCTCCAAACCCTAATCTCGTTCCTCTAGCTTGTGTGAGTGTTTGTGACTCATTTGAGTGTTCTTGTGAAGCTTTTGGTGTAGAACGAACCTTGCAGGAAGGATAGCTTGTGCTTTTAGCTCTTGGATCTGAGTTATACTTCAGTTTGTGCATCTTCCAGAGGTATCAAGTTCAAAACTTGTTCATTGTTTGTTCTAGTTCTTGTTTTGGGTCCTTTTTAAGGTTTTATGTCCCAAGTATGGAACTTTGTGAGTTTCGTGAACTCCAAAGCTATTCTTCTGTCCTTTTAGGTGTGTTAGAGTATTCTAATCCATAAAAATGAGTGCTTGGACGTTTTAATCTTTCCATGCCTGAGTTGTATGGTCTTTTGTGCTGAGAAAGTTATAGTTTTTGGGATTGGGTCTTGTCCAGCCATGCAAAGGCTTAAAGTCTGCAAATTTATGTATCAAGAGGCCTTATTTAGCTCAGATCTATAGTTGGAATTATTGTCTTAACATATTAAGACCAAGTGAAGTGTAAAAAGGGAGACTGAGGAGTACGTCGTGCGTACTCCCAACTACGCCCAACGTAGCACTGAGAATACCCGTCGCATGCTTAGCCAGTAGTACGCCCAACGTAGAAGGTTGTACGCCCAACGTACTCGTTGAGAGTTGACTTTTGTTGACTTCCGAGTTTTTGGTTAATTTGTGGACTTTTGGCCAATGAGGGGAAAAATGGTATTTTTACCCTCCTGAGAATTAGTAGAGAGGCTCGGTCTAGCAATTTGGGGTTATTAATATTCATTATTAATTAGATTTGAATGTGACATATTTTAGGCGGAGTCTAGACAGGAAGTTCCGGGTGCGAGATTTATTGTTTTCTGCGTGAGGTGAGTCTTCTCACTATACTTACATGTGTGGTGATGCATGTATTGACCGGAGGATCTTATTTGTATTATTGATCGGAGGGTCTTATTTTCTTATATTGAGATATGTGTTTTTATGCATTTTGTCTTTGTGACTTATGCTGTTATATTATTCTATGTATAAATTGGGTTATGACCGGAGGATCCATACCGAGGCGTGAGACCGGAGGGTCCTTATCGTGATATATCCATGAGAGGCTAATTATTTGTGTGTGTGTGGTATTTTAGGGAACTCACTAAGCTTCGTGCTTACAATGTTGATGTAAATGTTTTTCAGGTACATCTCAGGATCCCAGGAAGGCGCCGACATGATTGTACACACTCGTATGCTAATGGGAATATTTGTGGATTCTGGGATATTCTGACCTTGTTTTATGATGTTATGTATTTGACAATTTTATTTGGCATGAGATGGTGTTAACAACTATGTTTTTGGGAATCTTAAAAATGAAAATTTAGTTTGAAAATTTTTAGCGTTACATTATGCTTATGTTTCTTGTATTAGTCATGACATCCAACGATTTTTTTATAATCAATGAAAAATATATTTCTTCAAAAATACTTTTATGGGACAAGTTCCGCACTAATAAATACTCTGTTTTAAATAATCATAAATAAAAAGTTTTAAAATTTGGTCGTAAAAATGGGGATGTCACATAGCCTTACTCCATGTCATGGGCCAAATCATGGTCTTTAGTTGTACAAGTGCCAGGGGTCAGATCCTGCTCTTCCATACAGTTACCAAGGGCCAAACCCAGGTCTTACACGCAAATGCTAGGGGCCAAAACCATGGTCTTCCATGCAAGTATCACAAAGACAACTAGCATCATACATAGTATAGTTAGAAAACTCACCTCGCAACGTAGTAAAGAATTGACCAACTCGCACAACCAATGGGTACTACACACCACTTACCGAATCACACAAGGTAAATCCTTAGTCTACCTTCTAAAACTAGCATTTTTACCAAAATTAAAACATTTTCAAAATTCAACGATCATAATCAACGTCAGTTGACCTCCACGTCGTGGTCCTCCTTTAGCCACGTCGCTGAACCTTCTCGACAAAACAGTCGCGATGTAACATCCTGTTTTAAGTCGATTCATATTCGGGACCGTGACCCGAATATATGTTACCAGGAGGTTTCAGATATTGGGGAAGAAAGTTTTAAACCTCTTTGAGTGTGTGTAATGTAGCTTAGAGGATCGGAGAGTTCGATTTGAGTTTTTGGAGACCAAGGGTATATCAGTAAAGTGGCAGTTTGGGCCTTTTATGGAATTAGATTTTTGTTCGTAAAGTTTTATAGAAGGGGGAGTTGATAGAAAGGTAGAGCTCTTCGAGACCTTTTCATGGATATAAAGAACGTCGAAAACGGAGTTGAAACGAAGAAGTTATGGCTGTTTGAAGTTGGAGTGGTTTGGGTGACTGATCGTTGACTTGTTGACCAAGCTCATTTAAGGCTCATGATGGGAGCATTAAGTGCTCACGACGTGAGAGGCACCTAATTCCCCAAAACCCTTATTTTAGGTATTTAAAGGTATGAGATGATTAGGGTTTCTCCTCCTCAGCCTCCTTCACTTCCAAGACCTCTGGAAACCCTAATCTCAGCCCACATTGAAGTTCTTGGTCATTCTTGGTGTTATTCAAGAGCTTTTGGGAGAATAAGATAATTTATGGTGCATTTTTTTATCATCTTGGCTTCATCATCAGCTAGTTGTGGAGCTTTTGGACCTCTGTAAGTACTCAAGCTCATGTCTTTCCGTCATTGCTTTCTAGATCTAAGTTTCCATGCATTTTATGGCTTGTAGTATTGGTTAGCATGCATGGGATCCATAAAGTTGGCAACTTTATGGATCATGGTGGTATCTTAAGTCTTATAAGTTTTGGATCTAGATTTTGGTCATGGTTGTGGACTCCAAGCTTGAGTCTTGGTCCTTTTTCCTCCATTTTAACCTAAGTTGGTGTTTGAGTCATGTATTGGACATACATGACTGAAAAGCTTCGATTTTTTGGTCAGATCTGGACTCACGACGTGAGGAATAAGACCTCACGGCGTGAGAGCGTGTTCAAGGAAGTTTCTGGGCAAAAGTCACGACCTCACGACGTGAGCATAAGGTGCTCACAATGTGAGAACCTCCTATGCAAATTGGGCTCTTTGATTGTTGGCTAGCTTGGTCTTGGACTTATCCTTTGGTTTGGGCTCATAATGGACTAAGGATTTTAGAGTAATGGACTTCTGTTTGGGCTTGCCTTGTTGGGCTTGCTTTAATGGGCCTTGGAAGGTGAATTAGGCCTTAGTGGGCCCAATGGAGTTGGGCCTTGATTGGTCCCAATGGGCTTGGGCCAATTATGGGCTTGCTTAGTTAGGCCATTAGTGGGCCTGGTGCTTGGGTTTAGACATGTGTATTGATGGATTTAGTTCTGGGGTTTAGTTCAGTGTTTGGAGCCGGTTCGCAGCAGAAGCAGTTATGGGTCGAAGGCACCAAGGCCAACCCTGTATTTATTGCATTGTATAATGGTTGTCTGTGTGATAAGTATCATTGTTCACGTATTGATTGATGATCATGTGATTTATGTATGTTATTATGTGGTAGTGGTAGGAGTGAAATAGACCCCGTAACTGGTTGGGATAGACCGGAGGGTAGGTCGGGCACCCAGATATGCCTGGCAGGGTAGGTCGAGAACCGAGATATGCTCGGCAGGGTTGGTCGAGCACCCATGCTCGGTAGGATAGGTCGGGCACCCAGATATGCCCGACAGGGTAGGTCAAGCACCCAAATATGCTCGACAATATGTTTGTTATGTATGTAGTATGTTGGGGGAACTCACTAATCTTTGTACTTACGGTTTTCAGTTGTGTTCAGGTACTACGATTTTCGAACAAGGGAGCTCCGGATGATTTCAGAGCACACACCACATGTTTCTGCATTTTAAAAAATACTCTGATTTGAAATAATACTGAAATACTTATTTTGTTAAACTTGTATGTATAAGGTTTTGGTGCACTGTTTTACTTAATCAAAAATGAAATTTTATGTTCTTATTTTGGGACGTTACACGTGACTAGACCAGCCTCGACATCGTGGCAAGCATGCCACCACGTCGTGGCAACTGGGCAGAAACAACTTAATGGATTAAGCACTTGTCCATTTAAGCATAGAGCTAAGAAGTTCGGATCTTAATCTCCTTAAGGTCTTGATGGATAAAGTTTCCAACTTTAACCATTAATACATTCCAATAAGTCAAGATCTCTAATCCTAAGCTTTTAATGGTTTCACCAATTCCATGGACACCACAGTAGGTCATGCAATGGATAAGAGCTTAATCCATTAAGTTGCTTCTGCCCAGTTGTCACCACATCATGACAAGCATGCCACCTTAATGGATTAAGCTCATATTCATTTAATCTAAGATCTCTAAAGCTTGGATCTCAATCTCCTTAAGGTCTTGATGGATAAAATTTCTAACTTTATCCATTAATAGATTCCAATAAGTCAAGATCTCTAATCCTAAGCTCTTAATGGTTGCACCAATTTCATGGACACCATACTAGATCATGCAAGACCACTTTCCAACCACCACCATGGTCTAGAAGCTAGATAATGCACTAAAATACTGTGGAGTTCACCCAAACTCCAAATACGAGAATATTGGGAATATAAAGCTCATAAAATAACCTAACACAAGATCTAAATATACAATGAAAAAGATTGAGACTTTATACCTCCACAAGGTCAGAAATGAGATAAAGATGCTATATCCAAGCCAAAAATCAAGCTCTCAACCCTCAAGATGGACTCCTTCTTCTTCCAAGCTTCACAAAATGGATTCACACTCTTAAAATATACACAAATAGGCTAGGTTTTGGGTGGGAATCGTTCCTAGAAGATGGAGGCTGTCGAATGAGGCATCCCTATGAGTTAGTCCCTTTAAGTAGGACACTTATCCTGGAATCTAGGGTTTTGAACCCTAGCCGCCACCACATCGTGGCCAAGACCTTGCCACGTCGTGGTGGTTCACGAATGCATGTTTTACGAAACCGGGCAACCATGTCGTGGTCATTCCATAACCACGTCGTGGCTTAGACAAAATCCTACAACTTAGTAAATGAAATTAAATTAAGTAGAACCATACCAGGAAACAAGTGTTACATCGCTTGAATCAGACAAGAAAATATGAGGTAATTTGACGGATGTTTGAGTCTACAGTTTTGGGAGTGGATAATGCTGATAAGCTGACAAACCTTTGACGGTCCAGAACTAAAAGATCTCGACCTCTAGTAAGACAATAATCTTGGCAATTAAACAACTCTTCCAATTAAAACTCTATATCGTAATGCTCCAAATATGTCCAATCATTCGCCCATGATACATCATAGATTGTCGGAAAATATGTTGAAGAACCAGATGCACTTAATTTTGGTTTTGTTTTCATAGATCGTTGGTTGGTTTCTTAAGAACCAGATGCCACCATGGACACATCAACATAACTTGTTTCTAAAAAAGGTGCATTCTATAAATTTATAGTCGTTTCAGAAACCCCGCATTTGATTTTTGGTTTTAATTTTATAGATCTTTGGGTTGTTTATGTACTGGATTTTGACATGGGATTTGGTTTTGATTTTTGTTTGGTTATGTTCTCTTCAATCATGGTTTTGATTTTATTGGTTGGTTTTGATTTTCATAGGTTGGTTTTGATTTGGTTTGGTTTTTATTATTATAGCTTTCAAGTTTTTTTTTCCAGGTTTGTCTTTGGTTTTGTTTTTGTTTGATTTGCTGTCGATGGTGGCTTATGGTGCTTATTAAAAGTGACTAATGGTGGTTGTCAAAGGTGACTAATGGTGGTTACCGAATCTGAACATATTGAAATCATATATCTATTTACAAGGTGGAGAGAAAATAAGCAGGGCGGGGTAAAAAGGAGGAACACGAGGGAGTGAATTTGGGTTGGTGAGATCCATATGTATTTCTTTATTAAATAGTTTATCTAAGATCATGATAATAATAAAGATTAATAGAGGACATAAATGTCATTTCATGTATTGAAGGGACTAACCATGAAAGAAAACCAAACTATATAGATGGTCTGAGTTAAAAAAATTAAGGACCAAGCATGCAAACTATCCCAAACCAGAAGGACCATTTGTGTAATTTAATCTATTAATATATACATGTTTTTATAAATAATACAAAGTTACATAAAAGGTTCATCTGGTTTCAATTTCTTGTGTGGTAGTCCTTGGCCCATGTAAAAAGACCATTATACATTTTTTATTTTCTTTTTATCTTTTTATGTAATATTACAATTTGTATTAACATTAAATTACAAACTCATTCATAAACCACCCACTCCATCATTGGTAATCTTACCATATTGTACCCCTCCATGAATATCAACAACATCACCCCCCATCGTGCGCCATCACTACCCATTCCTTTTATCTGAAAACTACCCTTTTGACCACCCTTCCCCCTATTAGATAATAATACCAACAACCATCACACCGTTTAACACATGAAAAATCCTATGTCCGACAATCTATTTCTTGATCCCAGTGTTGTTTTCATCATCAATCATTTCCTTTTCAATTTCATATACATCTTTAACTTCATACCTGTAATCCTCATCTATCATAGAAAACTCATTTGTAATCCTTTGAAACATCGATGATGAATTAGACATGACTAAAGGGTAGTCATCGGTGAGAGGAAAGGATGGGGAGAATGAAGTGGGTCATTTATTGTATATTGTGGTTGTGGATTTGTGGGGAAGAATAAAAGAGATAGAGAGAGCGGGAAATGGGTGAGCCCTTATCTTATTTTTAATTATTTAAAATCATAAAATAATGATAAAACAAAGACAAAATTGCGAAAATTGGTCGATGTGGTATTTAAAAACTATAGATATGGTCCAAAAAGTTTTTAACATGCATATAAGATCCAAAATAAAAAAAAATCATGTGGTTTTAGTCCTAAACTTTGATATTTTTTTTTTTGTGTTTTAGTCCTTGAAGCACTTGAAAGGACCATTTTTCCATTTTAATTTCTTTTCTGTATTTTTTCCATATTTATTTTACTATTTTATTAATTAAAAAATCTCCATCTCCCTCTTTCCTCCCTCTCCCCCTCTCTCTCATACACACACACACGCACCAAAAACCCTTTGACACCCATTTTCTGGTGTAACACTCGCAGATTCGGGCTAGTCAATTAAGATATAATAAGCATTAAAAATGATTTTTTTTATTATCTAGGATAAATAATCTTAACCAATGTAATAGTTATGGTCAACAATTGTAACCTATTTGATTTAATAAAGAAGAATTATATGAATATTATGTGTTTCATTATTATTATAAAATAACAAAATAGAAAAATCAGTTGAATCGTTCGTAAATCGTAAAAATAAATGCGCTATATATATATATATATATATATATATATATATATATATATATATATATATATATATATATATATATATATATATATATATATATATATATATATTATATCTAGAAAGTATACGTTTTTCCGATCCCGAAAATATAAATTTCGTAGAAATCTAACTTCGTATGAATTAGATATGATTTTTATAAGATATAAAAGTCATCCGCGCACAACGAATGTATAACGTAAAAAGCTACAAAGAGAATAGTTGACTTTTAGCTAAAGCCACCAAAAAGAAAATCGTAGTACTCTTTCAAATAAGAATTTTAAGAAAAAGAATGCAAAAAACGGAATCCGTACGAGAGAGTTATGATTTTAGCAAAATCATTTAATTTTATAAAAATATGGAGAAAAAATAAAATCAAAATTAGCCGACGGAGTCTAAACGAAAGTTGTAGATGTCGTCGATAGCTACGTGTGGATATAAAGAACGTCAAAAACGGAGTGCGTATGAACGAGTTATAATTTATAATAGCATATTTATGTTTTAAAATAAAGTATAAAACATATATACGTATACATGTAACATCCTGTTCTAGATTGTTTTGTGATTTAAGGGCCGTGGGCCTTAATCCGAGTATGAGGAGGTTTTGAGGCTTTGAAGGATAAAGGTTTAGGCCTTTTTGGTATATGGGTAAGGTAGGTTGTGTGATAAAAGAGTTTGGTTTGTGCTTTAGAGCCCAAATGTATTGTTAAAGGCGCTGGTGCGGCTTTTCATGAATTTTGGATCTGAGTTCGATTGGGCTTCAGGAGGAATAAAGTTGATAGAAATGTAGGGCTTCTCGTTACCTTTTTGTGGATATAAGGATCGCCGGAAACGGATTTATAGCGAAGAAGTTATGACCTTCAGAAGTTTTGTGGTTGCAGGCTTAACCGAGTACGCTGGGCCTACTAGTGCAGAAGGAAGTACGCTGGGAGTACTTTGGAGTACGCTGGGCGTACTAACCAAGGATGGTCACGAATGTTCTTCGGAGTACGCTGGGCGTACCATATGTACGATGGGCGTACACTGATCAGACCTGAACCCTATTTTAGGGTCTTGGACCCTATTTAAGCTCCTTATCTCATAACCTAACCCTAATATCTTCAGCCTCCATCCCTCTAAACCCTAGAAATCGATCCCAAGCCTCCATTTGAGTGATTCTTGAGCATTTTGGTGATTTAGTGAGTTTTTGGTGCATGTTGTGGAAGAAGTAGTTCCTTGAGGAAGCATTGCTTGGCTTGGAGCTTGTGGATCCAAGCCATATTCAGGTTGATCTAGCTCCAGAAAGCATAAAGTTTGAATCTTGGTGGCTTCTCATGTGGATCTAGTGGGGTGATGACTTGTTATGTTTGGCTTTTGAAGAAGAAGGAGCTTTGAAAGAGAATAGCTTGAGCATCTAGCTTTTGGATCTATATTCTTCTCTTGTTGGTGCATCTTCCAGAGGAATCAAGTTTGAAACTTGCTTATTGTTGTGCTAGTTTTGTTTTGGGTCCATTTTAGGGTTTTTGGTCCCAAAGATTGAAGCTTTATGAGTTGTTGAACTCCAGAGCCTAATATATGTCCCTTTAAGTGTTCTAGTGGAGAGGATTTATAAAAATGAGGCCTTGGACGTTGGAACCACCTCATGCATAAGATATGAGCATTTTTCAAAGTATAGAGTAAGAGTTTTTGTGTTTGGGACTTGATCTGCCATGCAAAGGCTTAAAGTCACGAGCTTTATTGTGTATGAGCCTTTATGGAGACCAGATCTAAGAGTATAGCTATGGTCTTAACGGATTAAGACCAAGGGAGTGGAGATAACAATCTTGGACGTACGCTGAGCGTAATTCCAGTATGCCCCGCGTACTGACCAGTGTCCCCGATGGCCAATCTGGATTGTGAGTACGCTAAGCGTACCAAGGGAGGTACGCCCCACGTAACCTCACTGTGGACTCTTGGGCTAAGTCTCATTTTGGGCCTTGAGTGTTGGGCCTAGAGTTTGGGCTTGTTGCAACAGGGTATTGAACGAGAGGAATGTCTATATTCGTGCTTGGGCCCTTGAATTGGGCTTTCCATTTAGTTTCGAGAGTGGGCCTCGGGTGAGCCCATTTATTATTAGGCCTTGGTGGGCCCAATGGGTTTTAGGCTATTAATGGGCTGGTTAGTGGTCTTCATTTAGACCTAATGAGTGAGAGTCTGGAATTAGTTCCTAATTGGGTTAATTATGGGTTTTGGCTCAGAGTTAGAGGCCGGTGCACAGCAGCAACATTTTTAGGGGTTGTTCTTCATTCGAGGTGAGTCTTCTCACTATACTTTACCTAGAGTGGTACTTATATGTGACCGGAGGGTATTATGTGCTTACATTGAGTGTTATGTTATCTTGCTTTATGTTGTATGCTATGCATTATGTCTTTGTGATTTATGCTATGCAGAGCTTTACAGACCGGACCAGAGGGTCCAACGAACCGTGGGACTGGAGGGTCCCACTGAGACACATTGACCGGAGGGTCTTACAGTGATATAGCCTCGAGTGGCTAACGAGCTGTGGGTGTGGTATTTTGGGGAACTCACTAAGCTTCGTGCTTACCGTGTTCTGTGTTATGTGTTTCAGGTTTTTCTCAGGATCGCGGGAAGGAACCGGCTCGATTGTACACACTAGAGAAGGAGTTATGTTTTGAGGATCCTGGATTATTAATCAATCAATTATGGAGATGTGTTTTGTAAACTAAATAAATGAGATTTTGTGAAATGCGTTATGAAATTTATATGATTTTAAAATGAAAATTTTGTTTGGAAATTTACGGTGTTACAATACATATATATACATATGTATATATCATTAGAAAGGTATCGACGATGCGGTCGTTATAAGACTAGTGTTGATTACTTTCGACATTAGTTTAGTACAAATATCGTTAAATCTATTTAAAATAGTATTATAAAGGGGTATTTAGTCGTTTCAATAACTATAAGATCATTAAGTACCTATAGAGGGTAGTTTTTGAAAATTCAATTACTATAAATAATAGCCTCTAAGCTCTCATATTTCTTGCACCATTCTCTTGATTCAAGAGTCTTTCTCTTCTTATCCCCCGAACATTTTGGTCCCTCATGATTCGACTTATCTTTATGTAGTTTTAGTATAGTAAGGTGAGCGCAGATACGCTGCAAGAATCCTTTTTAAAAAGATTAAGCGACGAAGTTCTACCCCTGCAAAGCCCAACTCCTAGCTAAAACCCCCTTGTAAATAAGTTATGTTTACCCTACTTTAAGTATAGCTTATATTTAAATTTAGTATCGTTATTATGAACTTATAAATAATATATATTATAAAATATAATATATAAAGTGTTATTATAATATTTTTTTAACTACTCGCGGTATGGGGAATCTGGTTTGAAGGGCCGCATAGGGTTATTGGATTTCAGAAGTGCTATAATGCCAAAATGGTCCTGTCCTTCGGTGTTTCATGTCTGGCCGTTGTCTGTACGTAGTGGTTGAAAAGTGTTGTTTAACACTTATAAAATAATAACGCTCGTAATTATTCTCAATAAATATTAGACTAAAATCTAGTGGTAATAATACTAGGTTTCGTCGAAGGAAATTATATTGTTAAGAAACAAAGCGATGTCCAAGTTGTAATCACCACTTTAACAAGTGAGTGCATAGTTACTTTCATCTTACACATAGATATGAAGTATTTAAAATAAATTATATGCTATGTGTGAATATTATCTGTGCTATTGATATCTATGCTGAATGAACCGAATATACATGTTTTGTAACACCCAAAAATTTCAAACCAATTTAAACTTTTAAAACAAGTCAAATTCATCAAAACATTACAACCTTGTTTTCAAAATATTATTTATCAGAGTATTCCCAGAAACATAAACATAATATGAGGAGCTGTACGATCATGCCTTCGCCTTGCCGCGATCCCCTGATGTACCTGAAACAATAAACTGAAACTGTAAGCCCAAAAGCTTAGTGAGTTACCCCCAAAATACCGATACACATACAGTCCACATAACCATGTTAGCAATAACATATCATAACAAACTGAACAGAACAGTACATAACGGGTCCACATCCCTACAGACTGTAATACCCACGAGCCTACAGTACGAGTCTCCCTCAGCCCGTAACTGGAATGCTCCCGAGCCCACAATATGAGTCTCCCTTAGCCCGTAACCGGAATGCTCCTAGCGTTTGTTGGCTACCGCACGAAGCAGTACAACCTCAACCCATCCCATATAACAAACACATAATATAACCACTAAGCATGCAATAATCATATAACATCACAGGTAGTCCTACAGGTCTACCTAACTGGCATAACCACTAGCATGCAACACTAACTCATACTCAACATCTAACACTGCTAGGGTAACATATCCAATGGGCCGGTCTTGATGCCTTAGACCCCTTAGTATAGTGAGGATAACTCACCTTGCAACTGTCGTCTGAAACTAGAAAGCTCAACTCCCGGATCAACAACACGAACTCCACCACCTATAGTTACCATAAAACCCTTTTTCATAAACCTCCAAATTACCGGAATACCCTCAGAAGTCAACTGGTCAACCCTTGGTCCAAGTCAAAGTCCACAGTCAAAGTCAACAGTCCATGTTGACTCGACTCATCGAGTGCAGTTCACCGACTCGTCGAGTCCTTCCAGAACTCGAGAAGTCGTGAAATCCTTGATTGGCTCGGCGAGTTCCCCTTTAACTCGCCGAGTTCATACGTGCCCAAGAATTAGGAGAAACCCTAGCCGACTCGCCGAGTCTTCGAATGACTCGCCGAGTTCAAGGCAATCTTCAACGGACTCGCCGAGTTGTTCATCAACTCGTCGAGTTCATAGCCATCTTCAACGGACTCGCCGAGTTGTTCATCCAACTCGTCGAGTCGTTGCAGACCTTTATCCATGCAGACGCTTTTTAAGCCATGGCAAGGTTCCAGATTACAGATCCAAGCTTCTAAGGCATGTTTATCAGGTAAAGTTGCAAACTTTACGCACATGCAAGGCTCTAAAGGCCCTAAATGACCAATCTAAGCTTCCAATGGAGCTTTACACCTTGGGAGAGTCTCATTCTGGCACAGGCTGGAAACTTTATGGACTAAGAAGCCCAGGGGAGCTCAGTTCTGAAGTGACAACTCCAGATCTTAGCTTGCACACAAGAATAGCTTCCATTCATACATGAAAATCCTAGAATTTGTCCAAAGAGGGGATCTAGAATGAAATGAGGTCAGGGTAACGATTTATACCTTCCAGAAGATGCCCAATAAGGTAGATTTCAGATCCCCAAGCTCCTTGCTTCTGAATACTTGCTCTCCAAGCTCCCTTCTCCACAAAATCCTCTTCCAAGCTCAAAAATACACAAATGGAACACACACACACACACGATTAGGGTTTGAGAGGGACAAGAAGGGGTAAAGGGGAGGCTGGGGGAGGCCAATGATCATTTAAATAGGGTGCAAAACCCCGAGATTTAGGGTTTCATCTGCCAGCTCCTACTCGTCGAGTCCATTCTTGGACTCGGCGAGTAGGTCACTAAAATACGTGGACCAATCCGCTGCTACTCGGCGAGTAGGGCAACCAACTCGTCGAGTAGACCTTATAAATCAAGGAATTTCTTATTTAGATCAATACTTGAGAATTGGGGCGTTACAATTCTCCCCCACTTGAACTAGACTTCGTCCTCGAAGTCTACTGCAGCGAATAACTCCGGGTAATGCTCCCGCATTTCAGCCTCCGTCTTCCACGTCCACTCGGACCCCCTCCGATGCTCCCACTATACCTTCACCAAAGGTATTCCCTTATTCCTCAGAATCTTCATCTTCTTCTCTAGTATGGCCGCAGGCCTCTCTACGTAATTCAGGCGTTCATCAACCTGAATATCATCCAGCGACACCACCTCCTCTTGATCCATAATGCACTTTCACAGCTGCGAAACGTGGAAAGTGTTGTGTATCCGACTAAGCTCCTCCGACAGCTCTAGCCTGTAAGCTACCTTGCCAACCCTGGCAATGATCCTGAACGGCCCAATATACCAGGGACCCAATTTTCCCCTCTTCCTAAAGTGGATCACGCCTTTCCAGGGCGAGACCTTCAGGAGTACCATGTCACCGACCTGAAACTCTAACTCGGAGCGGCGCCGGTCGGCGTAACTCTTCTGCCGACTCTGAGCGGTCTACAGTCGCTGCCTAATCTGCTGAATCTACTCGATAGTCTGCAAGACCACCTCCGTCCGACCCATCACCCTGTGACCAACCTCACCCCAACAAACCGGGGTGCGGCATCTCCGCACGTACAACAGCTCGAATGGCGGGGCGCCAAGGCTAGAATGATAGCTAATGTTGTAGGCGAACTCCGCAAGCAATAGGTGAGAATCCCAACTCCCACCGAAATCAATGACACACGCCCTCAACATGTCCTCGAGGGTCTGAATAGTACGCTCGCTCATTCCGTCTGTCTGCGGGTGGAATGTTATGCTGAAGTGCAACCGCGTGCCCAGCTCCTCGTGAAACTTTTGCCAGAAGTGGGAGGTAAACCTGACATCCCGATCAGAGACAATGGAAACGGGAACCCCATGGCGAAACACAATCTCGCGAACGTACACTTCGGCCAATTTCTCGGCCGATGAGCTCTCCCGTATGGCCAAGAAATGGGCACTCTTAGTCAATCGATCCACGATGACCCATATAGCATCAAACCCCTTCGCCGTCCTCGACAACTTGGTAATAAAATCCATCGTGATCTGTTCCCACTTCCACATGAGAATCTCTAGAGGCTGCAGCTTTCCATGCGGCCTCTGATGCTCGGCCTTGACCAACCTACAGGTCAAGCACCTCTCGACGTACCAAGCGATCTCTCGCTTCATGCACGGCTACCAATAGCTCAAAATCAAATCCCGGTACATCTTGGTGGCCCCCGGGTGAATAGAGAAATAAGACTTATGAGCCTCCTCCATAACCGTCTGCCTAACCCCACCAGACATTAGAACCCAAACCCGACCGCATCGGGTCAATAGTCCCCGACTATCCTGCACGAACCGGGTATTCTCACCCTTGATCCTCTCCAGCTTCCAATTCTCCGGTCGCATGCCCTCTACCTGGGCATCTCTGATCAAACTCATAAGCGGTGAATCCACCGCTATCCTCATACATACCGCGGGGGTGGAAGACCCAGCTGACTTGCGGCTCAAGGCATCCGCAACCACATTTGCTTTACCAGGATGGTAAAGGATCTCGCAATCGTAGTCCTTGACTACATCCAGCCACCTGCGCTGCCTCATGTTTAGGTTCGGCTGATCCATGATATGTCTCAAGCTCTTGTGATCCGTGTAAATGGTACAGCGGACCCCATAGAGGTAATGTCTCCATATCTTGAGAGCGAACACCACCGCCCCTAGCTCCAAGTCATGCGTAGGGTATCTCGTCTCATGCGGCTTCAGCTGCCGCGGTGCGTAGGCTATCACTCGTCCCCTCTGCATGAGGACCGCCCCTAAACCTGTGATGGATGCATCACAGAACACCACAAAGTCCTCAACTCCCTCCGGGAGTGTCAAGACTGGTGCCTCACACAAACGCTGACGGAGGGTCTCAAACGCCCTCTGCTGCTCGGGGCCCCATCGGAAATCCACCCCCTTCCTCGTCAGACGAGTGAGGGGTACTGCAATCTTGGAGAAATCCCGTATGAACCTCCGGTAGTACCCTGCCAATCCCAGAAAACTCCTAATATCTGAGGGAGATTTCGGAATCTCCCACTGCATAACCGCCTCGATTTTGGCCGGATCGACCAAAATCCCCTCCTGGTTAACGAGATGTCCGAGGAACTGGACCTCTCGTAACCAAAACTCACACTTCGAGACCTTGGCGTACAACCGTTCTCGTCTCAGAACTCCCAACAGCTCTCGCAGATGCTCCTCATGCTGCTCTCGGGTCTTGGAATACACCAAGATATCATCTATAAACACTATGACCGAGCGATCAAGCATCGGTCTGCAGACCCGATTCATCAGGTCCATGAACACTGCTGGCGCGTTGGTGAGCCCAAACGGCATCACCACGAACTCGTAATGTCCATAACGAGTTCGGAACGTGGTCTTCTCCACGTCCTCCTCTCTGACCCTGACCTGATGATACCCAGACCTCAAGTCTATCTTGGAAAACCAAGATGCGCCCTGCAACTGATCGAAGAGATCGTCTATCCTCGGGAGTGGGTAACGGTTCTTCACCGTTAACTTATTCAACTCCCGGTAATCAATACACATCCGGTGCGAACCGTCCTTCTTCCGGACAAATAGAATCGGCGCCCCCCATGGAGAACTGCTAGGTCGAATGAACTGCTTGCCCAGCAGTTCCTGTAGCTGCGACGACAACTCCTGCATCTCTGGTGGTGCCAATCGGAACGACGCCTTAGCGATAAGGGCCGCACCTGGCACCAGGTCGATCATGAACTCGACCTGCCTCTCCGAAGGTATCCCTGGCAACTCCTCCGGAAACACATCTGCAAACTCCCTGACCACCGCTACATCGGAAACCGAAATCTGTCCCTGACTCGCGTATCTACCACATACGCTAGATAACCCGCACACCCGTGCTGAATGTACTACCGAGCCCAGACAGCTGAACAAAACCCTGATCCTACTCTGGTGCCCTCACCATATACAATCAGTTCTCCCCCACTTGGGGTTCGAACTACCACTCGCTGGCCCTCGCAGTCAATCATAGCACCGAACCGACTGAGCCAATCCATGCCCACAATCACGCACACCTCCCCCATAGGGATCGGAATCAAATCTATCGGAAAGGACACCCCGAAAATCTCCAAGTCACACCCTCGATAAACTGAAGAAGCAGAAACCCCGTGTTCGTTGGCGATAGACACTCGCAACGGACACTCTAACTCGCCCACTGGCGCACTGAACTCCCCACTAAATGACTGAGATACGAAGGACCGACTCGCCCCCGAGTCAAATAAGACCAAAGCAGGCAAAGAGTTCACTAAAAACGTACCTAATCACAGGTACAACAGATAAGCATACAACAGATATAGAAAACGAGATAAAGGATAGAAACATACCAGCAACCACATCTGGTGCTGCTCTGGCCTCCTCCGCTGTAAGCTGGAAAGCACGACCCTGAGCCTTCGGAGGCTCTGCCCTGACTGGTCTCCCATCCGTGATCCTCAAAGTAGCCGGCGCTGGAGCCTGTGCCGGTTTGGCGGCGAGCAACGGGCAGTTGGCCTTCAAATGGCCAACCTGATCACAATGGTAACATAACTTCATACTCGGTATCGAAGCGGCCTGGAGACAATCCTTCGCATAGTGCCCCTCCTTGCCACACCTGTGGCACCCACTACTGGCTCGACAAATCCTAGAATGAACCCTGCCGCACTTCCCACAAGAGCGGCTCTGCTGACTCCCAGACCTCAAATCAGCGGTCTTAGACCGCTTCGGCGCCGGCTGCGACTGTGCCGAGGCCGGCCGCTGCTCCCTCAGCTGCAGCTCAATCTCTAACTCCCGCCGTCTGGCGGCCTCTTGTAACTCCATAAGAGTATCACATCGCTGGGTAGATACAAACTGTCGGATATCAGTCTTGAGCATACTCAGATAACGGGTCATCTGAGACTGCTCGGAAGCAAACTCTGGGCAGAACATCGCCTGCTCAGTGAACATACGGGTGATCTCCGTCACCGACTCCCCATCCTGTCTCAAACTCAGAAACTCCTGTGCCAACCGCTCTCGCTCAACCCGCGGAAGGTAACGGGCGCGGAACATGTCCCTGAACTGCTCCCAAGTAACAGCAGCTCTCTGGTCATCAGTGTACGACCCAGTCGCAAGTCTCCACCAGTCCTTGGCCCCAGACCTAAGCAGGTTCAGAGCACACCTGACCTTCTGGTCAGCAGGACACGAGCAGGTGAAGAAACACCCCTCCACATCTGAAATCCATCTCATAGCCTTGATGGGATCCTGCGTCCCATCAAAAGTAGGGGGCTTCGTGTTATCGAAGTCCTTGTAGTGAAAACCTCTACCAAATCCTCCCCCTGCCGCTGATACAGCTGGTGCAGCTGCTGCGGCGGCTGTCTCTGCAAGGGCTGCGTAGCGCTCATCAAAATACTCCACCATGGCGGTCTTAATTGACCCGAACATCTCTGGTAACTGAGCCCGGAATGCAGCAGCAACCTCATCATGCAGGATCTCTCGAATCCTGGCATCCAACTCCTCTGTACCCATCTGCACCACCGGCTCAGGTGTTGTCGGTCCCTCCTGGCCTCTATCCCCTGATCCTGATCCCGAACCGGATCCAACCACAAAGCGCCTCGTCATCACCATTCTGAAACATACCACAAGATATCAGATAATCCATATAAATAACTGCGAGCCAACTCCCTACTAACCCTGGGGATTGTGACTTACTTGACACGCGTATGGGTCCTGTGCTTTCAGTAGTACGGGCCCATACTACCTTCCACACCTACCCATATTTGTCTCAAGCATCATCACAATGCCCTAACTGAATACACAACATGTCGAGCGCTCAATCCTCACCCTAGAGGAATGATAAACATCTCATAACTGGCCTCCCGGCCTCACTCAACCCACCTATCCATGAAACTTCCACCAACCCTATAGCACTAGTGTATGCTAGTCCTACATAACGCTGGACCCTATAGACTTTCGAATATCCAATCCTACCCTAAGCTCCCTATCAAACAAGAACAGAACATAAGGCCAAATCAAACATTCTCAGGCTATAAGATCTTAATTATGTATAACTGTGATGCATACACTAAGCAACTACAGTAATGATGTCAATTTCATATAAAGGAAACCCTAGGCTAGCAGGCATCATGAAATCAGACAATTCTATCGTGCAATTTCTGAAGATCCCTAGCCTAGTACTAACATGTTGTTCTAACATATCACATAATCAAATAACTTGTATGGTATTTTGGGGTCTACTTACTGGCTCCGGCTGATCGTACACCCTGCATCCTCCTTTATTTATTTTGAAAACCATTTTAGAAATTATTTTGAAACCTTTCCTTGATTTGAGACTGGATTCAGACGAATGTTCCTCCAATTCACTCAAACCAAGGCTCTGATACCAACTTGTAACACCCAAAAATTTCAAACCAATTTAAACTTTTAAAACATGTCAAATTCATCAAAACATTACAACCTTGTTTTCAAAATATTATTTATCAGAGTATTCCAAGAAACATAAATATAATATGAGGAGCTGTACGATCATGCCTTCGCCTTGCCGCGATCCCCTGATGTACCTGAAACAATAAACTGAAACTGTAAGCCCGAAAGCTTAGTGAGTTACCCCCAAAATACCGATACACATACAATCCACATAACCATATCATCAATAACATATCATAACAAACTGAATAGAACATCACATAACGGGTCCACAGCCCTACAGACTGTAATACCCATGAGCCCACAGTACAGGTCTCCCTCAGCCCGTAACTGGAATGCTCCCGAGTCCACAGTACGAGTCTCCCTTAGCCCGTAACTGGAATGCTCCTAGGGTTTGTTGGCTACCGCACGAAGCAGTACAACCTCAACCCATCCCATATAACAAACACATAACATAACCATTGAGAATGCAATAATCATATAACATCACAGGTAGTCCTACAGGTCTACCTAACTGGCATAACCACTAGCATGCAACACTAACTCATACTCAACATCTAACACTGCTAGGGTAACATATCCAATGGGCCGACCTTGGTGCCTTACACCCCTTAGTATAGTGAGGATAACTCACCTTTCAACTGTCGTCTGAAACTAGAAAGCTCAACTCCCGGATCAACAACACGAACTCCACCACCTATAGTTACCATAAAACCCTTTTTCATAAATCTCCAAATTACCGGAATACTCTCAGAAGTCAACTGGTCAACCCTTGATCCAAGTCAAAGTCCACTATCAAAGTCAACAGTCCATGTTGACTCGACTCGTCGAGTGCAGTTCACCGACTCGTCGAGTCCTTCCTAAACTCGAGAAGTCGTGAAACCCTTGATTGGCTCGGCGAGTTCCCCTTTAACTCGCCGAGTTCATACGTGTCAAAGAATTGGGAGAAACCCTAGCCGACTCGCCGAGTCTTCGAATGACTCACCGAGTTCAAGGCAATCTTCAACGGACTCGCCGAGTTGTTCATCAACTTGTCGAGTTCATAGTCATCTTCAACGGACTCGCCGAGTTGTTCATCCAACTCGCCAAGTCCTTGCAGACCTTTATCCATGCAGACGCTTTTTAAGCCATGGCAAGGTTCCAGATTACAGATCCAAGCTTCTAAGGCATGTTTATCACGTAAAGTTGCAAACTTTACGCACATGCAAGGCTCTAAAGGCCCTAAATGACCAATCTAAGCTTCCAATGGAGCTTTACACCTTGGGAGAGTCTCATTCTTGCACAAGTTGGAAACTTTATGGACTAAGAAGCCCAGGGGAGCTCAGTTCTGAAGTGACAACTCCAGATCTTAGCTTGCACACAAGAATAGCTTCCATTCATACCATGAAAACCCTAGAATTTGTCCAAAGAGGGGATCTAGAATGAAATGAGGTCAGGGTAACGATTTATACCTTCCAGAAGATGCCCAATAAGGTAGATTTCAGATCCCCAAGCTCCTTGCTTCTGAATACTTGCTCTCCAAGCTCCCTTCTCCACAAAATCCTCTTCCAAGCTCAAAAATACACAAATGGAACATACACACAAACGATTAGGGTTTGAGAGGGACAAGAAGCAGTAAAGGGGAGGCTGGGGGAGGCCAATGATCCTTTAAATAGGGTGCAAAACCCCGAGATTTTGGGTTTCATCTGCCAGCTCCTACTCGTCGAGTCCATTCTTGGACTCGGCGAGTAGGTCACTAAAATACGTGGACCAATCCGCTGCTACTCGGCGAGTAGGGCAACCAACTCGTCGAGTAGACCTTAGAAATCAAGGAATTTCTTATTTAGATCAATACCTGAGAATCGGGGCGTTACATGTTTTATTTGGTATAAACTATATATGTATTTTATACCTGTAAAAATATTGGGTAGAGAAATGATGAGGGATGAAAGCTGATATAGTTGAATATTGGTAGCTATGGACTTAGTGCCCTATAGTTGAACATTGGCAGTTGCACTAAAAGGATAATATCGGGAGCTGCACTTATTAGAGAACATCATAATCCTGACAGCTGCGCCTAAAGGATAATGTCGGCAGCTGCGCCTATTAGAGAACGTCATAATTCCGGCAGCTGTGCCTAAATGATAATATTGGCAGTTGTACCTAATAGATAACATTCACAGTTGTGCCATAGACAATGATGGACTTCGTGCCTATTCCTTAGGAGAAACCTTAGGAATGAAAAAGTGAATGATAGATGATTCTCAGGGTAGAACCTTAAGAAGTAAAGAAGATAATTGGGATGGGTAATTGGGTTAATTGTGTGATGATGAATAAAAATAACTTTATTATTGTGGGTTGAAAACCCTATGTACTCACCAGGTTTCCCAACCTGACTCACTCAGTTTATTTGTATCACAGGTGTCGATACGAAGCTACATTACACTAAGAGATTAAAAGAGATATAGGTCACTAGAGTAAATTAATGTAAGGTCTGTTTATGCTTATGTTTCTGTATTGACGATGACATCCCAAAGTTTTAAAATGAATAAAATACATTTCTTCGTAAATGCTTTGATAATATATTTATCATGTTTTTTTTGGGAACAAATTCCGCAATATTATTCTTTAAAAAGGATACTCTAATTTTCAAATAAACATAAATAAAAATTTTAAAATCACCGTGAATTTGGGATGTCACATATGGCCATCGTCTTCTTCCTTTGTTAGTCAAACACACTCATCTACACAACCAAAATTCATCATACATACAACTCAAAGATACACACATTAAAGCTTAAGAACACATGGTATGTCACAACAAACCACTAATCAAATACCAAAAAACAGAAAACACTTCACACATACATACACATACCTGCAAGTCGAAGCACACACATACACACCCTTTGACCTTTGTTACCTACAAACAAGTTGCTATTAATTAACCTAAATAACCTTTAGAAGAACATGCAGAAAAACCCCAAAATTGCTGGTAAATTTGGTAGCACTGTGACCAAGTTATCTGAATCTCAAGAAGAAAAACACGAATAGAAAAATAACCATCAAGATCAAAAAATATGGAGAAAAGAATCAACTCGGTAATCATTAAAATCATCAAATCTTGAGAGTCGACAAGGCAATAAATCACGAACACAAACCTTGTGTGAGGTATTCTACTTTTAAAATGGTAGGTAAACAGACCAGAACATGTAACTAATTATGTGTTTGTAATCACCGAAACTCGATTTGGATTTGTTCTCTATGTGATTTTTGAATCAAGAAATCCAAGGGTTTATGAGTTTTGGTATGAGAAAGAAAGGTTGTTGCATATTGGTGGTGGGGGTTGAACGAAGAAGTGAAAAGGGAGAAGAGGGGAGAAGTATGGGTTGTTAGTGCATAATCGATTGTGAACCATCAGAGGAAGGAGTGGGAGTGGGAGGTGGTCGGCGAGATACATTGGAGCAGATTCTAGCCTTCTATGTTTGATCAAGTCGAGAATGCATACCAAAAATACAGGTGACTAGTGAATAGGGTGGAGGAAGATGTAATTCGAAGGTGAAGAGGGAGAAGATGGAGGAGATGCAATCGTCGGTGAAGTAATGTATCAGAATTGAAGGTGGGAGATTAGAACGAGAATGAGAAGAGTGAGGGTACCAATGGGGGGAGGATGGGTGTAACACCCCATTTATTAAATAAATAAACGAGCAAATTTATGAATGAGGAGTAGCCTAAAATCAATAATATTAGTGTGGTGTTGGTTTTGGGGAGCCAAGTATTACAATTTAGATTATTCGGGGGCTAAAGTGTAAAATCCGGATTCAGGTTGTAAATATTTATGAAGACCAGGGCTCCGTGGTAATTATTTGAACTTAAGTTGAAAAGAATGAGAGGAGGAGGGACTAAAAATGTTAACTTGGCTGAATTTTAATCATTGAATCTAAATTGAAATGAATTTTGAATGCTGAGGGCTAAAGAGTAAATCGTGGATCTAATCTGAAAAGGATTTGTAGGGGGAGGGGCTGTTCGGTGAAAATTCGGACTCAATTTGTAAAGAGTTTTGAAGGCAGGGGTTAAAAGAGTAAAATATGGACCGACTTTGAAAGAAAAGGTGAAGGGGAGGGGTCATTTGTGGCATTATGAAAATAAGTTTATGGGGGATCGGGGTATATAAGCTGTCATCCCCGTCTAAAACCCTAACCCTTACGAACGTGTTTACAGCCGCCAACCTGATGACTCCCACCGGCCGCCACTCCCACTTCTCTACCTTCGTGAGGTCGCCAACCACCGCAACCCGGGAATGCCGGTGAGAATGTTGTTTCCGCCGTCGTTCGTGACCAGTCGCTGCCATGGTCGTCAAAGCCGAAAGCCGCCGTTGAGGCGTCGTTGTAGTCGGGATTGTCGTCGTTCGCTGCCGCCATTCTTGTTCCTTATTCATTTCGTTCTGCTACCGATGGTCTCCGTCCTAACGCCACCACCTTCTTCGCTTCTTCCCGCTATCCACCACCTTTTGCCACCGTTGTGGTCGTAGGGTTGCTGCTTTCGTCACCGCACCCCAAAGTGGTGGTTGTGTTTAAAATCTCGAGCAAGGGTTTGGTGCGTGTGTGTTGATTGATTGGGAACCAAAAGGAACCACCGCCACCACCGCGAGGTGGTGGCTGCCATTGTGAAACAGCCGCCACCGCCGCCACCGTATGCCACCAGGAGGGTGGCAAGATGGTTGCAAACGAAAGTATGGATGGGTGTGTTTCTGTTTTCTTTTGTGTGTTTGTGTGAACAGTGTTGCTTGGCCGGAAAACCGAGAACAACCGCCACCACCACCGTGAGGTGGTGGCTGCCACCATGTGCCACCGTATGTGTGTATTTTAGTGGGTGTGTGTGTGTGTACAGTTGGTATTTTTTTATAGTAATATTATAACTGGTATCGGAATAATAATAAGAAAACTCAAAACCACCACCATGAGGTGGTGGCTGCCGCCACTAGCCGCCGTGTTGGGTAGCGGTGTGCTTGTTGTGTTTGATTCGTTGGGATGCTTGGACAAATGGACTAAAACCCTATTGGGCTTAAGGACTTAGCTATTGGGCCTATTGGGTTGGGACCCCTAATTAGGGTTTAGAAAACCCAAATTAGGGTTTGGAAAACCCTAATTTTGGATATATGGGCCTTGGACTTATCAGGACCCATATTTGGGCCATTGGAATTGGAATTGTGTATAAAGCCCAATCACACCATATGATTTATTTAGAAGAGTGGTGGAATTAATGGATTAAGTCCTTAATCGGTTAAGTGAGAAACACTTAACCCTAGTTGTCATTTTATGTGAAACCCAATTTTTGGGAACTTGATCGGGACCCGCACTTGAATTATTCACTAAACTTAATATATTAAGTAATAATCATTTGCAATCAACCTAAGTCAATATTGGACTCAATGGATTAAGGGGCTGTTTGGTAGCATCTGGAAGATTCATGTAACTGAATGATGAAGATGTCTGGATGATATAGAGGCTCTTTATGAATCTATATCTGAACAATAAATTGATGTTTGGTTAGATATCTGAATGTTTGTCTCTTAACTAGGAAAATGACCATTTTAACCCTCTAAACTATATTTTGCATACAAAATAAACATTATACAACATTCAATTACATATCATACAACATCTAAAATTATCAATCTGATAAATTCAAACTATGAATAAAAGATTAAAAGTAGATATAACTTTATCATAAAATTGGATTCACAAAAATGGAATCTGTCAAAAACACCAAGCTTTGTTCATCAACCTAATCACAAGCAATCAGAGCGTACCCAACAGAAATTGCATTGATGTTGACCAAGAATCTGTCAAAAACACCAAAATCTCATAAAATCCTGAGCAGAAGAACACGATTAAAACACCAAACACATAGATAGAGCAGAAGGAACATGATTAAAACATCAATTTCATAAAAACCGAGTAGCAACAACATGATTGAAACACCAATTTCGAGCAAAAAAAACAAATAAAAAAACTTACCTGCGAAGGGGAGGACGCAAGGGGGGAGGAAACGAAGTCAGAGATGGAGCAACGCTGCCTGAGGCTGGCAGGGGGAGGCGGCGGTGAAGCCGATGGCTGGCAGGGAAGCTGTTGACAGGGATGAAGAAGATGGAGAATAAGGGAGGAGTGGTCGATATGTAGGAAGAAGGAGAAGAATAAAAAAAGAGGCGGACGATGTTTAGGGAAAGGATAACAAATGTAATTTTTTTTATTCAGACTCATCGCTAGGTCTTACCGAATCAGATCTATTTCTTGGCACATTTTACCGATTAAGAGGGTGAAAAAGGTTCAACCAAACAGTCTGAATCTTAATCATCCAGATCCAGCCTCTTGATGGGATCATTAAGATGTCAAACAAACAACCCCTAAGTCCTTAATGGGTTAAGTAGGAAAACTTAACCTTAATCATCATTTTATGTGAAAACCCTAATTTCACTTGGGCCTTGAGTTGGGCCTTTCCATTGGGATTTGGTAATTGGATTATTAATGGGTCATCCAAGAATAATCAGATGGACTAGAATATGTTGATGGGCTTAGGGTAAGGCCCATATGAGGGTTTGGGCTCAATTTGGAAATTTGGGCCATAGATGGGACATAGTTTGGGCCTTAATGATTATATGATATTGGGTCATTAGAATGTCAAATGTTGGACCGGAATAAATGGTTGGGCCTTAGAGTGATACCATGTAAAGGTTTGGGCCCAATTTGGAAAATTAGGCCATATGTTGGGCTTTGACTCATAGTTGACTGTTGGGCCTTTGGATTGGGCCTTGGGCTTGGATCAAGCTAAGATTGGGGTAAAGCAGTCTTTTACCCCAAGCATGGACTTATGGTTATGTATTGGAACCCATCTATTAATTGGGTGTTATTTTGATGTTGACAGTTCGGGAACCTGTCATCCAGCAGCTGGGGTTGGGTCTGCGGGAGTTCAGCAGTGTGAGGTGAGTTACCTTCCGGTAGAAGTGGGTCTAACGAACCAAGGACGGCCCACTAGTAGTTGATTATAGTTGAGATGATTGTCTTTGTGATAATTGTCTGGTTTGCTACTACCTGGTATGTTTATGTGCTAGTATGATATGTTATATGTGATAGTGGTAGTAGGAGGGAAATAGTCCTCGAGTTTGGTTGTTAGGACCGAAGAGTAGGTCGGGCACCCAAGATATGACTGACAGTATGGTTATGTTATGATTTGTGTGGTAGCAGTAGTAGGGGGTGAAATAATCCCCGGAGTTCGGTTGCTATGACCGAAGGGTAGTTCAGCACCCCAGAACTGCGTGACGTGGGTAGGTCGGCGCCCCAGAATGGCCAGACAGGGTAGGTCGGCACCCCCAGAATGGCCGGACAGGGTAGGCCGGGCAACCCAAAATTGCCCGGTAGTATTTATGTTATGTGTTATGTGTTATGTGGTATATGGTATGATGGGGGAACTCACTAAGCTCCTTGATTACAGTTTACAGTTTTGGTTTCAGGTACTCGTTTTCAAAGGAAAGGAGTCGGCTTGATCGCAACGCATCACACTATGTTTTCTGCAAATGAGATCTTTAGGATTACAATTTGATATGGTTTTATGATAATATGTTTTGATTATTGACAATTTGGTTTTGACATGAGATATTATTATGAATGTTTTTATATTGTTGGTTTTATATAATAACTTAATTAAAATGAAATTTTTGGTCTTGAATTTTGGGATGTTACAAGTTGGTACCAGAGCCTTGGTTTGAGGGATTCGGACACACTCTCGAGTGTGTTTGGACTCAAACTAAGGACTTGGTATGGAAATTTTCAAAAGGAAAATCATTTTCTAAAAAGAATTTAAAAAGAGAAAAAGGAACTTTGAAAAGAACAAGATGTGTGATGCGTGCAATCAGCCGAGCTCAAGTAAGTTTTCCCAAGATACCCATCAATGTTATGATATGTGATGTTATGATATGATTATGAGAACTGCATGCTAGATTAGGGCTGAGGATCTAATAGGATGCCTTATATGCCTATTGTATGTGCTTGTAGACTTGAATGCTAGTACTGATCTACAGTGATAGGATAGCCTATTTAGGTTATGCCTGATTGTATGAGCCTTTGAATTGCATGTACATATTCCTGATTAGATGATAGAATGGTTAGATTTTCCATTGTCTGAATGCTGCTTGCTTTGTGCTTTGTGGGACTTTTAGTATTGTGAGCTAACTATTAAGTGAATATGCTAAGTCACATGTGGCATATGCTGGATAATCTCAGAGTGATAGATTTGACCCTATTGCACAGCTCTTGTTTAAGTCCAACCGTTCTAGGGATGGGTATTTTACTCAAAGGATTATCTGATCTCTGTTGCATGTGGCTATATTCATGAGGTAGCTAGTTGACATTGCTAGGAATCTTTCAGCAACTGAGGACTGGGTGGGTTCGGGAACCTAGGAAGGCCTAGGATATGTTTCAATGGGTTAGTAGTGAGGTTCAGTGAGACTTGGGTGTACCAGTTTGAGGAAGTGATTGCTGAGGAAAGTATGGATAGGTGTGGAAGGTAGTATTGGGCCCATACTAGTGAAAGCACAGGATCCATACTCGAACCGGTGAGAGTCTTGGAGAATCTGAGAAGCTTTGGGGAGAATTTTGTGACCCGTTTGGGGACAGAGGATGTTCCAGTTGTTGCAGCTTAGCCATTGGCAAGTGAGCTAGTGAGCGTGGTAGGGTGTCAGACCCTGAAGGATATGATTTTGAAGAGGTTGCAGATGCGAGATCGATTTGGAGCACTTTGAGAAGAGAGGTTCATGCTAGGTGCGTATAGTAGAGGGTCCCGGGAAGAGACCCATGACTTCTAATCATCGGGTGAAAGGCTAGCAGGGCCGGAGTCAGTGCAACACGTACAAGAAAGTGCACAAGGGAGTTTGACATTCCAAGGGTTTAGGCTGCTACAAGTGTAGCGGGGTCGGTTATGTCAGCAGAAGGTGATCAGGATTCCTCCAGATGTTGCGGGTATGTCATCTTCTACTACTATTAGGTGGATGTTGGGAATATGTATCGCTTTGGAATTGTGAATGAGTTTAGATAAGTTAGATCTTGGGTCAGTTCTCTGCCATTGTCTGGGTTATCAAGAATTGTTATATGTCATTCTGCATGCCGAAAAGTCCTTGATGAACCCATAGAGGGACGCATATTGCGGAGTGGGTTCCGCGTGTATCGTTATCATTCCGGATCTTTTTCGGGATCTGTGCAGGAGTACTATTTAGAGGATAGTCGGCCAGGGTTAGAGCGATAGTTCTCCAGTGAAGTCAGCATTCAGTGGTTCTATCATGGTTTAGGTATGGTCGACAATTGTCTATGGATGAACTTCAGAGTTCAAGGCACTACCGTTGCTAGGGGAGGATTGGTAGCATGAAGACAGTGGAGTCAGTTGCGAGTGTTAGACGCATGGGTGTTCGGTCATTGGATGTTCAAGAGAATTGCATTTCTCGCATGGGCTGTGTTCGGTTAGAGTTCAGTGGTGCTGCAAGATTGGAAGTGGAAACGAGGACTCGTCAGCCAGAGTGAAGATTAAGGCATCTGGTTGTCAGCATGGGAGATGGATTGAGGTGTCAGACTGGACCAGATATCAAGGGTACTCTTCAGGATTTCAGAGAATGGGCGATCTTGAGGTTTGACTGGTAATTGATCGTTAGCATTGGTAAGCTCAGATTGTTGACAGTGGACTATTAGAAAGTAAGAAGGATTGGGAACCCTTCGACTCTCATGTGCATTGAAGACTTAGTCGAATCTAAGTGGGGGAGAGACTTTTTGTAAAGTTCTCCAAATGTGAGTTCTGGTTGCGCGAGGTGCAATCTCTTGGGCACCTTGTCAACCAGAAGGATATTTGGTCGATCCGGCCAATATAGAGGCCGTGATGCAGTGGGAGATTCTGAGGTCTCCAACTGAGATTCGAAGTTTCCTGATTCTAGCGGGTTATTACCGGATATTTATGTGGGACTTCTCCGAGATTGCGGTTCCTTTGACCCGAATGACCAAGAAGTCGGTGGCCTTCTGTTGGGGGCCTGAGCAGCAGGCAGCCTTCGAGACTCTCAGACAGCAAGTTTCGGGAACCAGGTTAGAGCTCCAGTTAGGACTCAAGTTCAGTTGTGTGTTAGGTCAAGTACGTGTTCAACTAGTATGGAAAGTCTTGTAAGACTGCGGGGGTATCCATAACATTCACTAGCGATCAAGTAGTATGGAAAGTGTTGTAAGACTACAGGGGTAGCTGATGCGGGCCCTAGTGTGGAGGATCGGGCACTTGCGTTCCTAGAGGCCCACGATCGTGTGACTAAAGGGGCTTCACGGAAACGGCCATAACTTTGGCTACGGATCTCCGTTTTGGGCCTACGACCAGTCAAATAGAAGATTGAAGCAAGGAGCATGTCTAGATAAGTACCCAAAGGGGACTTACCCATTTTTGAGTCCAGAAATCGCTTTCTAAATTGGACTTATGGACATTTTGTGTTTTTTACATAATTTTTGGACTTTGTTTTTGGGTTTGTGTTTGGCCCATGTCTCTTTAGGGTTTCTTTTAAAATTCTACTTCTTATTTAAGTCTTTCTGATGTATTCTGGATGGTCATTGATCAGTTTAAAGAACTTTCATTTTTCTCTCAAAATTTCGTGTGTGTTTACCGAATTTTGAAGCCAATCCCACGGTATTCATAAAATCAACGTGGTTTGGGCAAGATTATCCTGGGTATTCTTCTAGAATCAACAGTTTTGATCTTTGGTCATTTGTTCGCTGCATCAGTAGCCGTAGCATTCACTAGCAGCAGATAGTGTGAGAAGTGGTGTAAGTCTGCGGGTGTAGTCGTAGCATTCACAAGGTTAACAGATAGTGATAGAGTGTTGTAAGTCTGCGGGTGTAGCCGTAGCATTCACTAGGTTGATAGATAGCATGAGTGTGTTGTTAGGACGCGGAAGGAACAGTATTACCCACCAGTCGGGTGTAGCAGTGAGGGCGTGGCAAATCCACGGATTGGTTTATAGATTTCCCCATAGGGATTAGACCTGGTTAAGCCAGTGATAAGACTGTAGGAGCGCCACTACAGTTACGAGATCGAGGAAGCAGTGGACTGCTTAAGGTCGTTAGTGATATGAGGCTACCATTGGTCATGTAGCAATCACTTTTAGCCTTGGATTTGGACGTCAGGATTTGACGCATGGCCTCGATCGGTTAGATCAGAAGGTTGTTAGAGCCACAGTGGCATGATAACTAGTGGCAACTAGTTCCAGAGAAGGATTTCGTTCAGAAGTTGTGGGAGACGACTAAGTGGGAGTCCTTTGGCTCCGCACCCTGGCCATGACCCGGTATTTTAGAAGACTGGTAAATGAATTAAGACTAGGGAGGTCTCGGTAGATTCTGGAAAGCAGCCATGTGGCAACATACTGCTTCAGGCAGTTCAGTGTTCGGGTAGTTCCAACTTTTGGGGCAGTGTTAGTATTCGTGTTTTAGGTTGCAAGTACGGACTGAGAAACTGATTTGTTGGGAAGTGATAAGACACTCACAGCGGGATCAACTGAGCCTTGGCCAAGTATAAGTGATCTGCATGGATAATTGGGTCTGTGACCCTGTTTTATAATGGGAACCTCGAGTTATCAGAAGTTGAGTAGTCAGTTGAGGGATAAGTGAGCTGGTTTCATCGATAATGATTCAATATGAGTGGTCTGTCAGGGAATCAAACCATTTCAAGACAGCGGATTTCAGACGGAGTATATGTGAACAATTGATACTTAAATTGGATAGGACATGTTCACACGATTTCGTGGATATAAAGAACGCCGAAATCGGAGATCGTACACAAACTTTTTCTTTTTTACGGATGCAAATCATTTATATAACTAATTTTCTCGGAAATGAACATCATATCGCTTTGTTGGAGTATCTACACGTTTTTGAATTTAGGCCACATGCTAATATTTTATTCCATGTTCGAATATTTTTTTGCACAAAATCATAACACTTTCGCTAAAACTGTCGTAACAAGAAAACTATAAAATTAAATGAACTAGAGCTCTGAACACGTTTTTAACATTGTATCATCTATCATTTGATATTTTCAATCAAATATTCAGAGCCAGCACGTTCGGGGCAATCGACAGACATGTTGGCGAGACCGAGTGTCGTTCCACTCTCTCTACTCTCACTCATATATATATATATATATATATATATATATATATATATATATATATATATATATATATATCGGTTACTGTCTCCGACGATCGACAAAGAAAACCGGCCACCGGCTCCTCCCATCATCACCATTCCTCCGCCCCACCGAGCTGTTGATGTTGCCTTTTGTATGACCGCAGCTCCGACGGAGACCTTTAGCTGCCGAAGACGAGAATAGCCGGCAAAGAAAAACCCAACCGACAACCACGCGCCACCATCGACGGCGGAGCTCCGACGGTCTGCGGCGGAAATTCTGACAGGTCTGATTAGCGTGAAAAATACTTTTATGTGTTCCTGACGAGTAGATTTACAAGCCTACGTGTGTGGACGTGTAGACAATGCAATTCTGTGAGAGTAACAAAGAAAATATGTTGTTTGATAATATGAATACGTTCAATCTTACGTAACTATTGTCATTATCACACATTCTCACCAATTAAATCTTCTATAAGGTTATTATAGACTTTTTATTCTTATTCTCATTCTGTCAGAATGTTGTCAGAATGAAAATAAGTGAAAAACGATGTGCGAGAACAAAAATGAATAAAAATTAGTGAGAATGCATGAAAATGACGATATTTATATCAGTTTGAACGTATTCGCATTACTAAACAACTTATTCTCTTAATAATTCTCATAGAATAGCAAAGCAATGTCCACACGTCCACAGAATAGTTGTCCATCCACATTATAACCTAGCCCTATATATATATATATATATATATATATATATATATATATATATATATATATATATATATATATATATTGTTAGTTAAAACTAACTAAATCTAACCATAAATATATATTTTATAACAGTATTTTTATGTTTTAAATAATTAAAAATATAGTTTTTGGTGATATTTATAAATAATAATATTTGTTTTATAGTTTATAATCGTAACTATCAAGAAAATAGTTAAAAGTCATTTTATTTTATAAATTATGATTTACCGCTTTGTGTATTTTTATATTATTTTGGTTTTGTTGGTTTTACAATGGTAAAACCTGGTCAAAATGCAGTTGTTATGCTGCCATATTTGGTTAGAAACTTTAATATAGTTTTTAAACAATATATGTATATTAAGTATTATAAACTTTATAGTTTAAGGTTTAAGATACAGACTCACATTTTTGAACGACTTGAACTCAATGAATGAACAATAGTTTAGTAACCTCTTTAACTAAAAACTAAGACAAAAATGAACACCCTTTTAGATTTGCTAAACTCAGGATTTCTATATGAATTGTACTCTTCATCAACTAAGAACACGAAAACTTATCAAATCCATCTATGCTATAACCGTTAATCCGTAAGGAGCGATGAACGTTTTATATAGATCTATACGCGGTGACCTCCCCGCCCGTGGTTGCTAGCTGCAACCTACGTCTGACGAGTTGAAATGAGTGATAATGTGCATTCTTAATTCACTTTCACAACATTGATGGAGCGTTAGTGATGTTCTCGTCACGAACCTTTGTAGTGCTTTACAAAGGCTTACTCGTCGCGTAGCTTGGTTATAGGCTCATTATAGCCCCATAGTACATTCTAAAAGCACTCATATAGAATTAAAATAGTATTTTTATGTAGCCAGAACACTCGTATGAGTTGAAATAGGACTATATGTAGCGCGAACACTTAGTAAGTTCTATAAGTGCCGGTAAATTATTTAACTAAAATAAATACCTTATAATGTTACTACGACACAAACTTTTATTATTTATAAACTTATATTTCATAAGTTAATCATCATAAACAATACATTCACTTGTACGACGTTACAAGCATTAAAATACTTAAGTCAGGTAGACTTATACACTACACACACACACCAACTTGAACGGGTTTACTAGTACGTATACACATAAGTAAGGTAAGTACAAAAACTCTCTATTTTTTATACGTTTTATGTCAGAAAAAGTACACTTTTTTATATAAGCTGATTATCAATCATATTTACATAAACATACTTTTGGTTATAAAAGTGCGCAACGTAAAAACCTATGGAACTCACCAACATTATTGTTGATGTATTTTAAAATGCATGTATTCTCATAAACTTAAAAGCTGGAGTGCACACCAATTTATATGGAAAACCTGTAATGGTTCCTTGTTTTTGTTCCTGGTCTATCTGTTCAGGCACTTGTTTCGTTTTAATTTACGCTTTGTTGAACCTATACTGTTTTAACGCACTTCTACGAATTCCAACAATATAAAACTTATTCTAGATTAAGTAAAGTATGTAGTGTGATTATTTGTGATCCAACGTAATGTTGCTACCCCGAGGCTTCCACCATCGGTCGGGGGTGTCATTGTGGCCTGACCGTTAACCGTTGACTTTTGACCAATTTGACTTTCAGTTAAACTTAAGGTTTGAGTGATAGACTGAGGTTTGAACACTGTTTAGGTTTGGTGGTACGAGTAACTGCTTCTGTGTGAGTTGTGTTGCTTCAGCTTTTGATCAGGTGAGTTTTCTCACTGTGTTGCTTATGACATAGTTGCTATAACATGATTGTATGCTTAGCTAGACTAGTAGGATTTTTCTTGTTGCTTGTATGCTTACATGATTCGTTTAGTTAAAATAGACGTGTTGGGTTGAAACATACATGTTCGGTTGAAATAAACTCTTTGGTTAAAACAGACCCGTTCGGTTGAAATAGACTTCTTAAGTTGAATCATACCCGTTCGGTTGTAACAGGCCTAATGGGTTGAAACAAAACCGTTCGGTCGAAATAGACCTATTAGGTTGAAACATACTCGTTTGGGTCAAACATACATGTTGGGTTGAAACAGACTCGCTACTAATATAATTATTTATCTGTGTTGTATATAATACTTTGTGGAACTCACTAATCATTGACTTATAGTTGTAGATTAAATGTTTAAGTTACTTCAATTAATCATGGGAAGACGAATGCGTGACTGTACACAGTCGTCAGTAGCTTTAGTATTTGTGATTTCGTGTTGTTACCATACTTTGATTTTTGGATGATTGTCTTTTGGGATAAATGTTTTTCATGGTACTATTTTATGAAAAGGGTATTTTACTTTATCAAGGTTGTAAAAGTCGTTAGGCGGGAGTCAGGTACTCAAATAGGGTTAAGAGTCTAATCGGTTTATGTGTAGATTGATCGACGCCTAGGCGGGGACCCTTAATTGTATTAGAATATATATATATTTTTAATTCAATATTACTTATATCATAACAAAATTAATAAATATGACCAATTTTATGATTATTTATTAATTTTGATATAATATATACAATTTATTCAAAAATTATTATATTCTAAGAAATAAATATTTGAAAATGAGAAATATTAAAATTTGAAATTTGAAAGTTTGAAAATTTGAAAATTTAGGAGTATTATTTGAAATTTAAACCATTTGACATTTAAATTTTAAAATTTTGAAAAGTTTTGATGTAATATTTGAAATTTTGAAAAACTTTAAATTTTAAAAAGTTGAAAATTCTGGCCACCTAACTCTGCCTTGGCCCACCTAAACTGATGTTGATCGGTTCCGTCTAATTTGATCGCCTAGCAAACTCGTAGGCAGTTTCAGTCTGCTTAGCCCGCCATTTACAACACCGTACTTTATTTAAAAATAAAAAAAAATTATGGTGAAATTTGGGATGTTACATTATTTATGTGTGTATGTGTTTGTTTAATGCTCCTAAGTTCATGAATTTTAAAAATTGAAATCAAATATCCTCTTTTTTTTAAATACTTGGTCACTATATCAAAGCAATTGTAAAAATCAAGAGAGATTATAAAAGAAAATTAATGGATTCTACATATCATGATTTTATAAGAATAAGAAAATAAATATAAATGAAACATAGAAAAGTATTTAATTTCTCTTATAAAATACAGGATTTTGAAGGGAAATGGAAGTAATGATGCTAAGAGAAAACGAGAGTTAATTAAAATAGTCTAAAAATACATCCATCCGTAAATGTGGGTCAAAATTGTCTATGTGACATTCCATATAAACAACAAAACTTGGAGATATGTTATAAGTTATAACAAGTCAAAATGGTTAAATAAAAAAAAACAAAATTGAAAGTTTAAAGGCTAGTTGAGCTTAATCATAACTTCATGGTTAGATGAGAGTTAATGGTCATTTAAGTAAAAAAAAGGGCAAAGCAAAATAAAACAAAACACGACTACGTCAAAGCACATGATGATTCATGCAATCTAGTCTTGATCTATACATAATCTATTCTTTTTGTTTGTTGTTGGATACATTTAATGATGCACATTGGAAAATAGGTCGTAATATTGTAATAGTGTTTGTTGGGTTAGCTCATTAACAAAATTCCAAAAGTAGGACCCATGTTATACTATCCGATCAACGTTTTCCTCGTAATAAAGCGTGAGATCAAAAGTCAACAATTATGCAAATGACCTCCAGCCTAGCTGGTAGAGATGCACCGGGTTTTACAACCCACAATGGGGTGCAAGGTCGGGAGGTCGAATCTCAAAGACCCCGTAATTCCTTGTGGGGGAATTTTCACTGGGACCCATATGGGTTCGATCATCCACTTTGGGATGACTCGAACTCGGGTCCTCTTCTGAAATAACGGAGGAGAAGCTTCTGTTGCACCAACCGTCGGTTCCAAAAAAAAGTCCACTATTATATTTTTCAAAGATCTATTCCAATAAACTATGGCATCGTGCAATTATTATATCCTCAAATTAACAAATATATATATATATATATATATATATATATATATATATATATATATATATATATATATATATATAAATAAAGGTAGGTTCAAATGTTTCTTATATCCATTGTGTGTTACAATGCACCAATAAAAATTTAGTAAAAATTAAATTATTATTTAATCAAATAAAGATAGATATTAAATGATATGGGATAATGACTTAAAATGGTAACATATTATTCGATTTGTACATATTTGGTCACTGAGTTTTTTTCGTCCACATTTACCCCTTAAACTCGGTAAACTGTACACATTCAGTCCTTATGACATGTTACTCCAGGTTAGCCGGGAAAAATGACTTGATAGGGTAATATATTTTTCATTTTGTACACATTTAGTCCTTAAAATTTTTGTACATATTTAGTCCTTAACATTTTTTTTTGTTTCAAAATAAGTCCTTTTTTTGTACTCATTCAGTACTTATGAATGATTTCTTTAGGTTTTTTTCACGACATCTTACGTGAGACGATCATTGATGAGGTGCTTGGGGTTGTTGATGCTTATGTCCAATGCGATCTCGACTGCTTGGTTGCGTAAGTCTTGTGGTTTGGCTTAGGTCTTGTATTTTGAACATCGTAACTTCTTCATACGGACTGAATGCATACAGTTTAACAAGTTGAAGGGGTAAATGTGGACAAAAAAAACTTAGTGACCAAATGTGTACAAATCGAAAAATATATTACCCTTTTAAGTCATTATCCCTAAATGATATCCATACTTATAATCCTTTTTTTATGGAGACTAATAAAATTCGTTATTAATGTCAACAATGATAATCTTTCAGACTGCATTCGTATCGAGAAGAATAAGAGTGTATTCTAGCAGAATAAGAGTGTATTCTTGTAGAATACACTTTTGTTCTTCATATTTAATGTAACTTTATTGTATTTTAAGTGAGTGAGTCCTGAAACAAAACACGAACTCATACATAAAAACGTAGATGTGAATTCATTATGAAAAAATGTTATTGCTGACATTAATGACGAATTTAATTAGTTTCCATAAAAAGAGAATTACAATTATGGACATCATTTAATATACATACAATTATGTAAATCATTTAATATCTATCTTTATTTAATTAAATAACTATTTAATTTTACTAAATTCCTATTGGTGCATTGTAGCACACATAAAAAAAAGTTGAAAAAAAATAAAAATCATAAAATCGAGTGTAGTACTATATCGGAGAGAAAAAAAATGGATCATTAAATTTGAATCATGGATCATAAAAAGTGAATCATGGATCATAAAAATCAGACATGCTTCAATTTTAATGATCCAAAAAAAATTTTTCCAATTTTTTTTTCTCTCCGATATAGTACTATCTTCGATTTTATGATTTGTATTTTTTTTCAATTTTTTTAACGTGTCCTCACCGTAAAAAGAGTCCTCACCCGATCCTGTTTTTCTCTCTCTCTCTATATATATATATATATATATATATATATATATATATATATATATATATATATATATATATATATATATATATATATATATGTTCCCGCGCAAAGCGGCGACGATAAATAACTCTTTTGACGAATAGTTTTCTTACGGAGTAATAATTATTAGATTTTATTATTAGTTATTATGTAATAAAAAAAATACCACTTTTAAATAAAATATTTTATGTTTAGACTTTATATTTATAATGTCTATTTATACATTTGATGTAATTAATTAAGATCGGTGTCGAGTTTAAGAAATGTAAATTAGTTTATATACACGAATTTAATATTTTAAAATTTTTATTTTACTCCAAATTAAATTTCTTATTAACCTTCCTTAATTCAAGTGTTTAAATTTTTATCAAATATTATTGATTTATTTATGTATATCTGTTTTGTACAAAAAGTTTTGTATCTTATACCTCTTAAAATTCAAGAAATGACTAATATGTTTTATAATATAGTATAAGATATATATATATATATATATATATATATATATATATATATATATATATATATATATATATATATATATATATATAGAGAGAGAGAGAGAGAGAGAGAGACTTAGGTTATTCTATTCAACTAAGTATTGTATGAATGTATGAATCATTGTGGACCAATCATTTTACTTATTTTTGGAAAGTGAATAATACATATTATTAAATTAAAGATAATTAAAAAATACCATATAATTTCATTCTAAGGGTATTTTAATCAATTAACATAAATTTAAAAAAAGAAAATTGCATATTTTAAGGGAAAATAAATTCTATTAATTTTAAAATTTTGATTGTATGGATGATAATTATCCTAATTCGCAAATTCTGACGGAATATGTTTATCAATATATTGAAAAATAACAAATATTATTGAACCATACAAGAATACACATTCTGACATAATATATTTTTTGATTTAATGAACTTCTTGAAGAATAACAAAATTTTGGATACAAGTTAAAAAGAATTACATTATATTCTTAGAAAAGAAAAAAATTATATACTATTCTATGAGAATGTTACACTTATTAATAACAAAAAAACACAATATATAAATCATTCTACCAGAATATATTATTACATATATTTTTTTCATTATATTGTATATTATTCTGGTAGAATAATCCATTCTTTTTGGAAGATTGGTGGTCATTGTTCATCTTCATCCCATACAATGTTCATCTTCAAGATTCTATTATGACAGAATCAGAATTCAAGATTCAATTCCAGTAGAATGTTGTAAGTTTCATATGTACCATGTTTTGCTTTGATATCTCTCGTTTCGTTCCCAGCCAAGAAAACAAGAACATTCTTGTTCTTGATTTCATGTATACATGCAAATGAGAAATACAACCACTCATTGTTATTGCTTCACCTTCTTTCCATGGCAATTTCAATCAACAAACATCACATCGAATTCTATCAAGCAGTCATGGGTCCATAGCTCAGTGGTAGAGCATTTGACTGCAGATCAAGAGGTCACCAGTTCGAACCCAGTTGGGCCCTATTTTTTCTTTTGTTGTAATTTCACTTTTTGCCCTTATTTCTACTTTTTTGTAATTGAGTTAATAACACCTAATATCAAAGCAGAAATTATACTTTTTGCCCTTATTTGTAATTATACTTTTTTGTAACCACTTAATAACACCTAAAATCAAAGCACAAATTTATTCATATAACATGGAATAGCAAATCAGAGTCATAATCACAAAATTAGTTGAAACTTACCAGTAACAATGTCTCTGAAGAACTCAACGGAATCTGTCAACTCAGCAGCATTTTTGCCCTTCCACTTAACGGTGAGTGACAGAATAGCTTTATCCTCCAGATACACACCAATCCCCGTGAACTTCACGAAGTTACCTTCGATTTCCATACCTCTCACACCTTGCGCATGATAGAAACCACGATTTAGACGATTCAAACTCCAATTAACAATAAAATAGTAAACCTAACTGAAAAGATGAAAGTTACATGATTTTTTATCGGTGGAAGATCGAGTTTAATTACTTATTTGAATATGGGAATTAATATCTGCGCCGACGAGGAACAAAGTGGTGGTTGCACCAGGAGGCTTGACGGATGGTGGAAATACGACGGATTCGATCTGGAGACTGGTGGGGGACGGCGGTGGAGCCATGGTAATACAGTCGGAGTTGAACGGAGAGAGTGAGAGAAGGTGTTTGACTGATGATTTAGCTCTTTGCCCGATCTGTTAGTCAGGTGATGAACACGGGGAAATAAAGCCCTTCTTTTTGTTTCGGTTCATTCTTTTTGTTGGAAGACATCGATGACGGTTGTATATAAGAAAATAAATTAGGTTAAAAGTGAATGTTAGCATGATTATAGGGACTATTTGTGGAAGCTATGTATCAAAATACTAAAATACCCTTGTTTATTTATTTAATTGTTTAAATTTTTATTTAATTTTGATTTGCCCATATTTATGCATACAATCACACAATACTTACTTAGAACACCTGAACCTATCTCTATCTCTCTCTCTCTATATATATATATATATATATATATATATATATATATATATATATAAGATCAAATGAGAACCATTAAATGTTAGGAACCCTAAGAACCATTAGTTTAAACTAATAATTAATGTTATTTTTGTATTTTTCTAGTATTTTGATTTTTCTTTTTTTAAGTTTTTATAAACTGCAAAAATTAATAAGGGTATTGTAGTCAATATTCCTATAAAATATTCATAACTACTAAATATCATATTTGTTTCTCATTATATCACCAACACAAAACGCAAAACTCTACCACCACTTTTTTTCCCTCTACTTCTCTACTTAAACACCACCACCATCGGTAACCAACCCGACCACCACCTCCACCCACCCCGTCGATGTCTCTCCCCTCTCCCATAATTTTTGGTTGTTCAGATCCATTTATTCTCTATAATCCACATGAAAAGCACTAGATTTGTTCAGATCTGGTCCAGTACCGCCACTACAAACTAGCGACGACTTTCCACCAACCTCCAACATCAGATCTGCTACACGACCATCACCTCGGTTGATGTTGCCACTGTTACTATGCAGACCTTCGAGCTCCGGTTCGAATATATGTTTTCTATCACCATCGACCTCCAGATATGTGAGTTTCGGCGACCACCGTTTCCGAACGTTGCTCTACTGTCGTCAGATCTGGATCTAAAGTCGACCTACCACCGTCGAACCACCACATCTAGTTAGACTGAGTGATATTATTTGTTTTTTCCTTTCTATGACGGTATTCTTAGTCCACATTTTGCTAGATCTTGTTATATCTATGTGAATTAGGGTTTTGACAACTACAATATGTTATCTCCAGTGTTAGTTTTGTGGTTTCGATTTGTCATCGATGTTTCCTTAAGAGATCCACAAACATCATGTGTTTTTTGTTCTAAATCTGGAGGATAACATATGTACACTCGTTTGCTTTTGTTTACATGTTTTTAGTATTTTCATTCTTTTCCATTCTTCCACACCTGGTGAAAACGAGTTTCTAGTTGTTATTATTAACAAATCCTTCCCCGCTCTTTCTATGACATGTTGGTTTACTTCAGATTGTCGTTGGTGTGCTTTAGATCTATATAAGATATGGTAGTTTTGTAACATCCTATTTTGTGAAGTTTCTTATTTCAGGATTGCGGACAATAAATGGATCGAGTAAAGGATTTGGGCTTCAAGGGAATAGGGTTTAGACCTTATTAAATGTTGATAATATTGGTTATATGATCTAAGCCTTTGGGTTGTGTTTTGGAGCCAAAGGGTAAAATGGGACAAGTTATATGTTAGGCTTCTTGCATGGATTATGTTTTTTAGTTCGACATGTGTTAAGCAAAAATTAACTAGATAGAAGTGCGGGGCTCGTCAATACCTTTCTGTGGATATAAAGATCACCAAAAACGGAGTTGAAGCAAAGAAGTTATGGTTGTTTGAAGTTGAGGTGGATTTGGGTGAAAAGTCGTGGCGACGGCGTGGGGATCAGAGCCCACGTCGTGGGGATCAGTTAGGCCTAAGCCCATGATTTTCAGGTTTTTCAATGTATTTAAGCTTAATGTTCTGCATTTTCGGCATTTTATCAGCCTCCATCACCTCTAGCACCCCTTGGGAGAAACCTTAACATCCACCTTCAAGTTTTGAGCTTCTACCATATCCTCTCTCCTCTTTTGGATGATTTTTATGATATTTTGATGAAGTTTGAAGATCAAGAAGGTTCTTTTGGTTTCAAGGAAAGTTGTTTCAAGTGTGGATCCATCAAAGGCACTACCTTTTTGAACCATTGTGCGTATAAAGTTCCAATATCGCTATCTAGTTCATTAGATCTTGTCATTTGGGGTTTTTGGCACTTTTGGTCCATTTTATAGGTGATCTTGGAGTTGAGTGGACTCCAACATCATTTGATTAGTTTGGAATGTCTCTTGGACCCCATGGAATAGGAAAAATTATGATATTTTTTCTTCCATTTTATCCATTAAAGTTATCTTGGTCCTTTAGGCCATTTTGGTATATTAAAGTTTAGATCTTGAATGATTGGGGAATTATTATGGATAAAATTGGAAAATTTATCCCTCTAAACATGTTGTTGATTCGGATATGGAAGTTGGAGATTTGGACTTAATGGATTAAGTTGAGAAAGATGCAATTTGGGTACCTTTTGAGACTTAAAATCTAGATCTTGGTCGTTTAGACCTTCCTAATGGATAAAGTTAGAAACTTTATCCATTAAGACCTTGAAATTTATCATATCCGAGCTTTGGAGCTCTTGATATCGAAATAAAATGGATTAAGCTCGCTTGAGTTTTTCAGACCAGTCCCCACGGTGTGGCCTTAGGCTACCACAGCGTGGCGACTGGGGAATCATCGATTGTTTTGGAATTTAGTGCCCACGACGTGGCCAAGGAAGGTCGCATCATGGAGGGCTGTTGTTTAGCAATTTTGACTTTAACTTTGACCGTTGACTTTTTGACTTCTTTGACTTTTAGTCAAACTTGAGTAGGACTGAGCATTTGGCTACAAATTGGTTTCGGTTTGGATTTAGGAAGCTTGGGTTGGCTGTGCTGTTGCTGAGGTAGTTGTTGAACTTCTAATGAGTTGTTCAGGTGAGTTTTTCCTCACTGTACTCAGGGTTCGAAGGCACAAATGTCGGCCCACTAGATTATGTTATGTATCCTTGTATATAGGATGTTACTATGCAGTAGCGATCTGTTAGATCGGTAGATCTGTATGATTACCTGTACTTGCAGGTGATATGTTTATGTTTATCTTTTGCATATGTCGACATAGTGCGGTTGTGGGATGAGGCTTTACTGCTATGTGTGTAAGCCAATAAACTGAGACATTCTAGTTCGATGACTGATTGGGCCAGGGTATTCCAGTCCGATGATTGATTATGCTGAGGCAATCCAATCCGATGACTGTGATCCGAGGGTAATCCAACTCGGTGGTTGTGGACTCGAGGGTAATCCAGTCCGATGACTGTGGACCCAACATGCATAATTGTATATGTTCTGTTGTGTGGGGTATTTTGGGGGAACTCACTAAGCTTCATGCTTATAGTATGATTTCATGGTTTCAAGTACATCAGATGATCAGGGGGAGGTGAAGGCTTGATCGTGCACATCATCCTAGATTTTATGTGTTTTACGATTTTGGGATACTTTGATTCATGATAACAACTTTTGAGAAGTTGCTTTGTAAAACTTATTGATTTTTGGAATGATTTTAAAAATGAAAATTTTGCCTTGATTTTGGGATGTTACAGGTTGGTATCAAATCCTTAGTTTGAGTGAAATGGAAAAGCATTCGTGTGAATCCAGACTCAAACTAAGGATCTATAAAAGTTTTCAAAATTGTTTTCAAAGGTAACCAATGAAGGATGAGATGTGTGCGATCAACCGGAGCATGAAAGTGTACCCCAAGATACCCACATTGTTATTTGCTTATGATGATTATGATAGAATTGCATGCTAGTTTGTAGGCTAGGTATCCTTAGGAATCCTTAGTTTGAGTGAAATGGAAAAGCATTCGTGTGAATCCAGACTCAAACTAAGGATCTATAAAAGTTTTCAAAATTGTTTTCAAAGGTAACCAATGAAGGATGAGATGTGTGTGATCAACCGGAGCATGAAAGTGTACCCCAAGATACCCACATTGTTATTTGCTTATGATGATTATGATAGAATTGCATGCTAGTTTGTAGGCTAGGTATCCTTAGGAATTGTATGATAGAATTGTCTGATGTGTGAGGCCTAATAGCCTAGGAGGATCTCTTGTATGCTAGATGGAATTTACATCGTTACTGTAGTTTCTTAGTGTGTGCATCATAATTGTACATAACTAAGATTTGATATCTTCATAATGTTTGATTTACCTTATTTCTTGTTCCTTGTCTGGTTTAGGGCTTAGGGTAGAATCAAGTATTCGACTGTTTATGGAATCTAACGTTATGTATGATTTGATGGGTTTTAAGCATTCTAACACTCCTATGGTATACATGCAACCCTAGCAACCTTGGATCTATGTTTTCTCTAATATACATGCAAATTTGATTTCCAAGGTTTACATCCTAACTAGCATGTTATGGGGAACTTGTAATACAAAAATCAAGTAGAATAGCATACCTTTTAGTAGCTTGGATTCCTTGATGACTTTGTGAGCCTAGCACCCCAAATGTGATGCCTTAAATGCTTCACACAACACCACAATACTTGGAATAACTTGAGAGAAGTTCACTATGACACAAAATCGGCTTGCCCTCTAGTTCTTACACTTAGTACCGATTTTAGAAGCTTATGGGTCCTTTTATAGTTGTGTCACAATTAGGGTTACACCATGTAAACCCTAATTGAAATGGCTTTTCATTTCCCATGATCCATGGGTTTATAACCCCCATGGACTATCCATGGAGCACCTTATGGGTTTTACCCCAACTCCATAAATCGTGGATCATTAGCCCACTATATAAGAATGGATGATTTACACAATCAACCCCATATATTTAATTAGTCTCCTTTTGATCACCAAATTAATTCTAAATTGATTCTTGACCAATACTAATTAACTAATATTATTAATATATTAGAACTTATAATATATTAATAAACCTTAAGTGTCCTTTTTCTCATTTTTGTATATCCAAGTGTTGCAATTCTATGCAACCCAAATGGACCATGTCGGGTCGGGTCAAGTACATACCAAATATAGTTATGGACTTAGACACTATATCCAACAGTCTCCCACTTGGATAAGTCTAATAACTATAGTTGCAGATATGACTTCAAAATCTGACTAGCAATTGTAGCTCTTTCAAAGTCTCTCGGAACTGAGATGATGATGATGATACGCCATTTAAGATAAGTGATCATATAATCCTCTGCTCTCAAGATATCAGCCGGACAAATGCATGGAACATGGTCTTACTTATGGTCCAACATTTGTTTCTCGATCTCTGATCTGCTTGACATAGAACTAAATTGAACACATCAATTAGGTTCTGACCGGGCCCGGTACATAGGTCAAAACAAAATCATCGAGGGGCCCAGATATCGCTTCTAATCCTAGAAGGAACATATAAACTTCGACTCATATGTTTGTACTGACTACTTGTTGAATTATGCACAAAAGCACGTTTTATAACATCGAGTTACCAATGCGTTTTCGTACAATCAATGTATAACCAACTCATAGTCAACAACTCATATCTCTAGGTTTCAAGATTTATATGATATTACCGTCTCGCGATCACTCGAGATAAAATCCATGAAGTGATACAAGTGAGCGTGGGTTGAGTCCAATACTCAGACCTTATGAGCACTCATGAATGTTGCAGCAACCATTGCTATGTCTAATACACCTTAGACAATCTACAAACCCAATTCACGACAGTCTTAATTCAATACCTACTTCCAAAGTATGACTGACTGTGGAGAGTTTGAATAATATAATTATTCTGGAAGTCAAAACATCCAAAGTTGAAACAATAGTAAACGATTAATCATAAGATAGTAACACTTTACTCATAAATAAACAACAACTTTTATTTAATCATCAAATGTCAATTACATTTTACAAGTTTCAAAACTATCTAATTATTAAAACTAATATCATCCTTCACCTCGATGCGCCTCGCATGCTGTAAATGCTTAACCCTACTCAGTCCCTTCGAGAGGGGATCTGCTGGGTTCTCATCTGATGATACCCTTTTTGCCACGAGGAGTCATTCTTCTATTCGATGTCTAATGAAATGGTGTTTTCTATCATTGTGTCTGGATCTCCCGTGATCCCTTGGTTCCTTAGCTAAAGCAACCGCACTTTCGCTGTCACAGAAAATTTCTATTGGCTCTTTTATAGCTGGTACAACTCCAAGGTCTCCAAAGAAGTTCTTTAGCCATATCGCCTCTTTTGCTGCCTCGCTTGCTGCTATATACTCTGATTCGCAAGTTAAATCATCTACCGTCTCCTGCTTGGAACTTTTCCAAGTAATTTCTCCTCCGTTTAGGATAAAGACCCAGCCTGATTGAGAGCAGAAATTATCCCTATCAGTCTGAAAGCTAGCATCGCTATACCCTGCCACTCTCAAGTCATTACTGCCACCAAGGGTAAGGACCCAGTCCTTAGTCCTTCGCAGATACTTGAGAATGTTCTTTACCACAGTCCAGTGAGCCTTGATAGGGTTCCCTTGATATCTACTGACCATGCTCAAAGCAAAGGCCACATCAGGGCGAGTACAAGTCATAGCATACATGATTGAGCCCAGAACGAAAGCATATGGTACATGACTCATCTCAGCTATCTCAGCCTCTGTAGTCGGACTCTGAGTCTTACTCAGTTTGGCATTACTCTGGATCGGTAATTCCCCTTTCTTGGAATCCTGCATACTGAACCTCTCCAGCACCTTATCCAAGTAAGTACTCTGACTAAGTCCAATTAGTCTCTTACTCCTGTCTCTTAATATCCTTATCCCTAGGATATAGGCAGCTTCCCCAAGGTCCTTCATAGTGAAACACTTCCCAAGCCAGGGCTTAACCTCCTGCAAGGTTGGGATGTCATTTCCTATGAGTAGTATGTCATCCACATACAACACCAAAAAGCTAACTATACTCCCACTAGCCCTAACATATACACAGGACTCATCCTCGCTCCTTGAAAAGCCAAACTCTTTGACTTTCTCATCGAAGCAAAGATTCCATCTACGAGGTGCTTGTTTCAATCCATAGATGGATTTCTCAAGCTTACACACCTTATTAGGGTACTCTGTACTGACAAAACCCTCTAGCTGACTCATCTAAACATCCTCAGCCAACTTTCCATTAAGGAAAGCGGTTTTGACATCCATTTGCCATATTTCATAGTCATGAAATGCAGCAATGGATAGCATAACCCTAATAGACTTAATCTTTGCTACTGGTGAAAAGGTCTCATCATAACCAACTCCCGGAGTTTGAGAAAAGCCCTTTGCAACCAGTCGCGCCTTATACGTGTGTACATTAACATCTATGTCGGTCTTCTTCTTGAAGATCCATTTGCACCCGACTGTCTTACGACCTAGTACATTGTCAACCAAGTTCCAAACTTGATTGTCATACATGGACTGTATCTCGCTGTCCATAGCCTCTTTCCATTTAGCAGCCTCAGGGCCTACCATGGCTTCCGTGTAGCTGTTAGGTTCATCCAGACTTACCAGTGTGCTATCACTGATAATCGTATCACCTTCCGCAGTAATATGGAAACGATAGTAATGCTCAGGTGCATTCCTAACTCTCGTGGAACGCCTCAAAGGTATGGGCTCGTCAGTCGGATCAACAGGAGTTTCCTCCTCAGGTTGATTGCTCGGGTTTGAGGTTCCTTCACCACTTGACTCTTGAATTTCTTCAAGGTCAATTTGCCTCCCACTGTTTCCTTGGCTTATGAACTCTCTCTCACGAAAGACTCCTCTTCTAGCTACAAAGACCACATTCTCACTAGGTCTGTAGAATAGGTAACCAAAGGATCTTTGTGGGTAGCCGATGAAAATACACCTCTCACTTCGAGGTTCGAGCTTATCATGAGACTCACGCCTCACAAAGTCCTCGCAACCCCAAATCTTGATGTGGTCCAAATTGGGAACTTTCCCAGTCCACATCTCATGAGGTGTTTTGGCAACCTTTTTAGTAGTGACTAGATTCAGGATATGGGCGGCAGTCTCTAAGGCATACCCCCAGAATGAGATTGGTAACGAAGCTCGACTCATCATGGAACGAACCATGTCCAATAAGGTTCGATTGCGCCTCTCAGCCACACCATTCAGTTGTGTTGTCCTAGGAGGTGTCAATTATGATACAATCCCACATTCCTTAAGATAGTCAAGGAACTCGATACTAAGATACTCTCCTCCTCGATCGGATCGGAGCATGTTGATGTTCCTGCCTAGTTGATTCTCCACTTCATGCTTAAACTCTTTGAACTTTTCAAAGGTTTCTGACTTATGCTTGATTAAGTAGATATATCCATATCTACTATAATCATCAGTAAAAGTCACATAATAGCGATTAGCATCCCTTGTGGCGGTTTTGAAGGGTCCACACACATCAATGTGTATGAGGTCCAACAAACCCTCACCCCTCTCACAAGTACCAGTGAAGGGTGACTTTGTCATTTTTCCAAGTAAACAGGACTCGCAACTATCATCCGACTTTAGGTCAAATGATTCCAAAACTCCAGCCTTTTGGAGTTGGCCCATGCGCTTCTTGTGAACATGTCCAAGACGACAATGCCACAAGTATGCTTTGTCTAAACTATTTGAAGAATCAATACACAACACTATTTCCTAGATTATCTACAACATTCACAACTTCATATACACCATCACAAGTTAATGCTTTAAAGTAAAATACATCATTGTAATAAACATTAATAGCACCATTATCATTATCAAATGAGAAAGTAAACCCTTGTTTGTACAAGCCAAGAAAGGAAATAATATTTCTCGCCATTTTAGACGAGTAACAACATTTATTCAAATCTAACATTAACCCATTATTAAACAATAAAGAATAAACTCCTTTCTTGGTAACAAGTGATGCTTTCCTATTCCCCATGATTAAGTTTATCTTCCCGTGCTCCACTTTCTCACTTCTTCTTAGGCCCTACAAATCAGTACAAATGTGAATACCACAACCTGTATCAAGCACCCAAGAGTTAGTATGCAATAAGTTATTAGACAATATAGTGTAAATACCTGCATGGGTGGGTTTAACTTTCTCATCCTTTACATCCTGCAAGTATTTGGGGCAGCTTTGCTTCGAGTGCCCCTTTTCCTGGCAGTGGAAGCATTGTGCTTCCTTTGGGTTTGAAGAAGGAGGAATGGAACCTTTCTTGGTTCCACTTGAAGAGGAGCCATCAAGAGACTTTCCCTTGGTACCCTTAGAAGGGTTCTTCCTCTTTTTCCCCTTTCCCTGCCCAATTATCAGGACAGGAGCAGTAGTAGGAGTGGGAGTAACAATTGATTTACTTTTAAGGCCACTTTCAGTGGTCCTTAAAAGTCCTTGAAGCTTACTTAGTGTGACTTTCTCCATGTTCATATGATAGGTCATACGAAACTAATCGTAACTTGGAGGTAAGGAATGGAGAATGATGTCAATCGCCATGTCCTCAGGGAAGTCCACATTAAGCTTCAATAACCGGTCCACGAACCTTTGCATTTTCTGCAAGTGATCGGTGAGGGATTCTCCCTCCTTTATCCTAGTTGTTATCATGGAGGAAATGATTTCATACCTTTCCTGACGAGCACTCTGATGGTACCTATCCATCAGATCCTGGTGCATCTCAAAAGGATAGAAATCTTCATAGGATTTCTAGAGTTCTGCTGTCATTGTGGCCAACATGATGCAAGACACCTTAGTGGCATCTTTCTCATGGGTAGTGTACTCAGCAATCTACTCAGGAGTAGCAGTCGACTCATCGATAACCTTTAGCTCCTTATCGAGGACATACTATTTGCCCTCATAGCGAGTAATCATTCTGATGTTCCTAATCCATTCATTGAAATTGGAACCATCAAAAGTGACTTTCCCACACAAGTTCAGTAGGGAAAAAGAGCCTGTAGGGTTTTAGCCAGTAGCAGTGTTGGAAGACATTTGAAAGAAAGAAAGACAAGTTTTATTAGATAAAGAGTCCTTAATAAGTCACCCAAATGAAATATTAAGGCTAGAACCCAACAAACTATTTATAGTTGGAAGAGGGATGTCGTAATCCAAGCTATAAAATATTTGAAGGTAGGTAAATGACGATTTACCAATTTCCACCACAAAAACGAAATAGATTATTAAGTTTTATTGGATTTGAAATTCCTAGATCTTTTGAGATACATTGAACTTTCAATGGCATGTTTGAATCTCGATTGTGCCCTCTTAAGTTTGTGACTAGGATGCCGAGGATCACAAACAAGGTGTGAATAACCATGAAAATTGACTTGGTACCCTTAACTTTTATCATCTAATCGACGTGCCAGTTAACCACACGCGCTCCACCGATCTTTGATAAAATTAAGTTACCCTTTGCCACTCTTACTAGTCCTTGTTAGTGTGTCGGTTAACCACACGCGCTCCACTAACGACTTGGTAAGGTACAAAGTGTAATTTCATGGGTTAGCACCTATTTCACATTTTCCTAAAGTAACTAAGATTGGGAATTATTAAAGTATAGTTACTTTATAATTTCATTATACTTTTAATGAGCATTAAAGTCCTATCCTACCCGTTCGGCTAACGACCCTCCATCAGTCAAGGAAGCGGTGGGTAAGAGTGGACACCCATTAAGCTGCCATTTTATAGGCAACAACCTTATACCTACCTTTTAGACCGGCTTCGTGAATGAGGTCTACTAACGGTAAGACTGACTTATTCTTATACATATCTGTATATTTAAACTTTTAATATAATAATAGTATAAGGGTTGAATTTTAAACTTTTAAAACTCTAAGGTTCAATTTGGAAATTAAAGTATTAGGGTGTAAGACTTTACAAATTCCAAAACTTGAGGGCAAGTATTGAAACTATTCAAGACTTTTCATTTCATAACTTATGAGTTTAATGGTCCATTAAGTGAAGACTCTTCATTTTATGTAACCTCTTATTCTTTAATGACACTTTTAAAGAAGTGACTTTGGGTTATCCATAACTTGAGGACAATTTATGGACTCCATCATTAGGCATTAAGATCAAGAATCATACCAACAAGCAAGTTACACATAATTCCTATGATCTTCTAAAACTCATAAATATAAACATTCATATCAAAAAATTTCAAGAATCATATTAACACATATAAAACTTGAAATTTGATAATCACCATTGAATATGGATTAGCATAATCATTACCACTTCAAAAAACAGATTTTATACGTTCAAAACAGTTTAGGGTAATGATTCTCGTCCATTTCCAGCAGCAAAACTCGAAAATTTGCTCACAGGGCCTTCTACTCGTCGAGTGCAAGAACCTACTCAAAGAGTAGGTTGAATTTACTCATGGACTCGTCGAGTCCCCCCATGCACTCGGCGAGTTCATACGAACAGTGAACAGTTTTCAACTTTTTCAAGCAGTTTGCATCAAGTATACAGAAAACAAGCCTAGGCTCTGAAACCACTGATGAGTTTTGAGAATTCTAACACTCCTATGGTGTACATGCAACCCTAGAAACCTTGGATATATGTTTACTCTAATATACATGCAAATTTGATTTCCAAGGTTTACATCCTAACTAGCATGTTATGGGGAACTTGTAATACAAAAATCAAGTAGAATAACATACCTTTTAGTAGCTTGGATTCCTTGATGACTTTGTGAGCCTAGCACCCCAAATGTGATGCCTTAAATGCTTCACACAACACCACAATACTTGGAGTAACTTGAGAGAAGTTCACTATGACACAAAATCGGCTTGCCCTCTAGTTCTTACACTTAGTACCGATTTTAGAAGCTTATGGGGTCCTTTTATAGTTATGTCACAATTAGGGTTACACCATGTAAACCCTAATTGAAATAGCTTTTCATTTCCCATGATCCATGGGTTTATAACCCCCATGGACTATCCATGGAGCACCTTATGGGTTTTACCCCAACTCCATAAATCATGGATCATTAGCCCACTATATAAGAATGGATGATTTACACAATCAACCCCATATATTTAATTAGTCTCCTTTTGATCACCAAATCAATTCTAAATTGATTCTTGACCAATACTAATTAACTAATATTATTAATATATTAGAACTTATAATATATTAATAAACCTTAAGTGTCCTTTTTCTCATTTTTGTATATCCAAGTGTTGCAATTCTATGCAACCCAAATGGACCATGTCGGGTCGGGTCAAGTACATACCAAATATAGTTATGGACTTAGACACTATATCCAACATGATTAGCATGCACGAGTAGCTGCAGAGTTGGTGGAAGTTTCATGAGTGAGTACAATTTATAGCAGGTCGGCATGAGATTAGCCACTCTTGAGAGAGTATGTAACATCCCAAAATTCAAGACCAAAAATTTTCATTTTTAATATAGCAATTCATAAAACTGTTTGTAAGGAAACGTCATCAATTAATTCATTTCATAAAAACCATAGATCAAGTGTTTCAAAATCATGTCATAAAAATGTCAGAGTATAAATCCCAAGAATCTCACGTGCGGAAATCATGTGTGTCATGCGCTGCTACCGTGCCGGCCCCTTTTCCTTCGAAGAAGAAGGACCTGAAACAAAAACTGAAAACTGTAAGCACAAAGCTTAGTGAGTTCCCCCATCATACCACATACCATACTATAAACCTACCGCCAACATATCTGGGTGCCCGACCTACCCTTATGCTCTGCACTATCAATATTCAAGCAACCTCAACAATGGAGTCCAAAAGTGACCAAAAACACCCCAAAATGAAATCTAAACATGAAATAATCAAGTTTGAAGCTTGATACCACAAATGAGTCAGAAATGGTGCTAATCTCCTGGATCTACAAGCTCCCTTTGAATCCTTGCTCCTTCTTCAACCTCCTTTCTCTTCTAAACACCAAAACAACACTAAAATACTCCCAAGTGGCTTCCAAATCACAAGAACACACAAATATAAATTAGGGTTTTCATGGTGGCTGTCTAAAGGGGAAAGGGAGGCTGTACCAAAGGCATAAGGTCCTTTATATAGGGATCAAACCCTAAAATTTAGGGTTTTCGAACATGTATACGTACGTTGCGCGTACTCCTGGTACACTGGGCGTACCTGCATGTCATCCACATTCCAGTCTCTTGAGTACGTTGAGCGTACATGGCAAGGTACGATCCACGTACGGTGCTTCCTCAGCCCAACTACAAGGGCCCAAAGGTCTAAGCCCAAACTTTATGAAACTATTAACCTTATAAATAAAAATAGTACCTTTTAAATCTAGGATGTTACAGGATGGATACAACACATAGATTTGTGCGCCTCCTTCATCAAAACCTGGCGCACACCTCCATGATATTGAACCCACACCCTACGGTGTAGTGTCAACAACCCACTACTATGATAATCGAATGAGAAAACCTGACCCACAATACGCTTGCTCTTCCGATGTTCCTCCTTCGTAGCCTCCTGTTGGGCCTCCCGGATCTGCTCCAGAAGTGGAGTCACCACTGTCATCCTCAAGCAAATGTCTCTGATCAGGGCTGCCTTGTGACTAAGCGCATCGGCCACAACATTGTCCTTCCCTGGGTGGGATAGGATCTCACAGTCGTAATCGTTCACCAAATCTAGCCACCGACGCTGCCTCATGTTCAGATTCGGCTGATCCATGAAGTACCTCAAACTCTTGCGGTCCGTGTAAATGGTACATCAGACCCCATAGAGATAATGCCGCCAAATCTTGAGGGCAAAAGCAACCGCCCCCAACTCCAGATCATGTGTCGGGTAGTTTGCCTCTTGTGGCTTCAGCTGCCTCGAGGCGTAAGCGATGACATGACCCCTCTGCATCAATACCGCGCCCAAACCTAAGATGGATGCGTCGCAGTATACTACAAAATCCTCCACGCCCTCCGGCAGGGCTAAGATGGGCGCCTCACACAACTTCCGTCTCAGCGTCTCGAACGCCGCCTGCTGCTCAGGCCCCCAGCAAAATACGTCGGCCTTCTTTGTCAGCCGTGTTAAGAGTACCGCTATATTGGATAAGTCATGTATGAATCTCCGGTAATAGCTTGCCAACGCGAGGAAACTCCGAATCTCAGATGGAGACTTCGGAACCTCCCATCTCATCACGGCCTCCACTTTGGTCGGGTCGACCAGAATCCCGTTCTGGTTGACAAGGTGCCCCAGAAACTGCACCTCGCGCAACCAGAACTCACACTTGGAGAACTTGGCATACAAGCTCTCCCTCCTCAGGATATCCAACACCTCCCGCCAGTGCTCCTCGTGCTACTCCTGCTTCTTGGAGTAACCAAGATGTCATCAATAAAGACGATCACAGACCGATCCAGCATCGGTCTGCACACGCGGTTCATGAGGTCCATGAACACGGAACGAGCATTGGTGAGCCCAAAAGGCATCACCACGAACTCATAGTGGCCATAGCTAGTCCGGAAAGCAGTCTTCTGAACATCCTCGTCACTGACCCTCATATGATGGTAGCCTGAACGTAAATCTATCTTGGAAAACCAAGATTCCCCCTGTAGCTGGTCGAAGAGATCATCAATCATCAGGAGTGGGTAACGGTTCTTCACCATTACCTTATTCAACTCTCGGTAGTCTATACACATCCGATGCGACCCGTCCTTCTTCTTCACAAACAGGATCGAGGCTCCCCTAGGCGAACTGCTCGGCCTGATAAATCGCTTGTCTAATAGCTCCTGTAGCTGTGTAGACAACTCCTGCATCTCGGGAGGAGCCAAACGATATGGTGCCTTGGCTATCGGGGCCGCACCAGGGACTAGGTCGATCCTGAACTCCACTTGTCTCTCCGGAGGTATCCCAGACAACTCATCTGGAAATACGTCCGTGTACTCTCGCACCACTGGTACATCACTCACAGTCGCCTTACTCATCTCCCGGGTATCCATAACATAGGCGACATACCCTGCGCAACCCTGCTGAAGGTAGCGTCTAGCCCTCGTTGCTGAACACATAGCTGGTCCACAATGCGGCCTCTTGCGCTGAATCACCAGCTCTCCCCCACTTGGGGTCCTGACGTGCACCAACTATTGTGCATAGTCGGTCAACTGGAAGGCTTGGCTCCTCGCCACTGGAGCATCTGTCTTGCCCTGTTGGCCATCCGTGATCTGCAGGGTAGTTGGAACTGGCGCCGCCACTGGCGCTGCTGATACCAGTCTCGGGTAGTCAGCCTTTTTATGGCCCTTCTTATTGCAATGGAAGCAAATCAAGTCTGATGTCTGAAAGGTAGGGGTAGGAGCTGTACAATCCTTGCCAAAGTGCCCAGTCTTGCCGCACTTATAGCAGCCCGATGACCCTAGTCTACAAACCCCCTCATGTGGCTTGTCGCACTTCCCGCAGCGGCTCCGGCCCTGATGGCCCTTCGATCGAGATTCAAATCCCTTGGGTTTCTTCCCCGAAACCCCAATCACCTGTCTAGCCTCCTCCTTCCTCTTCTGGAGGTTCTCTATGTCGATCTCCCTCTCCCTCGCCCTCGCAATCATGTCCTCCAGATTCGGGCATGCCGAGTAGATGACATGTTTTCAGATGTCAGCCCTCAACATGCCGTGATATCTGGTCTTCCTCATCTCCTCATCCCTTACATACCGAGGCACCAGTAAGGCCCTCTCCCGAAACTTGGCAGTAATCTCCGCCACCAACTCAGTCGTCTGCCTCATATCTAGAAACTCCCTGGCCAACTGTTGCAGCTCTACAATCGGAACAAACTCCGCCCTAAACCTGGTCACAAAGTCTGAGCAAGTCATAGCCTCGATGGCTGGGGATCCCAACGAATAATTGACTGCCTCCCACCAGTCCCTAGCTCTGTTTGTCAAACAGCCTGCAACATACCGGACCTTCGACCCCTCAGGGCATAAGCTCGTCAACTGGGCAGACTCGATGTCTGCAATCCACCTCCTGGACAAAATGGGGTTCTTCACCCCATGAAAGTCTGGCGCACCACATCCCCGAAAGTCCTTGAAGGAGAGTGTACGCGTCACTGTTTGGCCAGATGCCATGTCGCTCCTGAACGCCCTGAGGCGATTCTCCATCAGCTCGATGATCCCTTCCTTGATCGACCCAAAAATAACTGGGGTTGCCTCAAGAATGCCTCTCGAGATCTCAGACGCGATGAACTCGTGTAGTCCGTCATCAACTGGATTGGAACCTACACCCGAACCTGACCCTGATCCTGACCCAGACCCTGAACCCCCTGCTCCGTGACGTGTCACCACCATCCTAAAACAAAACATATAATCGTCAGGGTCATATATAATCTTGAGAGCTCTCACACTCTCTACAAGTTCCATGGTTCTATCTCAGCCCTCCTTGACTCGAGTACGGATCCTCTGCTTCAAGTAGTACGGGCCCATACTACCTTCCACATCTATCCGTACTTTCCTCAAGGATTGCCTTGACTTCACCAGATCCCTTCTACTACTACTGCTCACTGCTCTAATCTCATCCTAGGCTTACCCTAGGGTAACTCTCCGACCTACTCTCCGCCATCAGATGCATAAGAAATTCTTGTTTCCTTTACCTAACTAGCTCGCGAATACCACTACATATCACTAAGACGAGATAATTCTTCGAATGAGAGGTCCTACAACGGTTGGACTTAAACAAGAGCTGCGAAATAGGGATAGACCTAACCTTCTGAAATTATTTAGTCCTCGTAATATGTAACTTAATGTATTCGTTTACTAGTTAGTTAAAGATAATTAGAACTCCTAAGAGCACAAAGCAAGCAACATTCAAGCATTGAGTAACAAAACCAAGCATATCCTATTCAGGCCATTATATCACTGATTAATCAGTTCTAGCATGAAATTCAATAAGCACATATACCAGGCACATAAGGCATCTTCCTAGATACTTAGCCCTAATCTAGCATGCAGTTCTCATAATCATATCGTATCATAACATAACATGTATGGGTATCTTGGGGAAAACTTACTTGAGCTCGGCCGATTGCACGCAGCACACACCTTGTTCTTTCTCAAAACTCTTCATTTTAATTTTTAGAAAAATTATTTTCGTGTAAAAATCCTTCAAACCCTTGATTTGAGTCCAGACACCCCCGAAGGCGTGTCCGAATCCCTCAAACCAAGGCTCTGATACCAACTTGTAACATCCCAAATTTCAAGACCAAAAATTTTCATTTTTAATATAGCTATTCATAAAACAGGTTGTAAGAAAACGTCATCAATTAATTCATTTCATAAAAACCATAGATCAAGTGTCTCAAAATCATGTCATAAAAGTGTCAGAGTATAAATCGAAGAATCTCACGTGCGGAAATCATGTGTGTGATGCGCTGCTACCGTGCCGGATCCTTTTCCTTCAAAGAAGGACCTGAAACAAAAACTGAAAACCGTAAGCACAAAGCTTAGTGAGTTCCCCCATCATACCACATACCATACTAGAAACCTACCGACAGGCATATTTGGGTGCCTAACCTACCCTGTTGAGCATACTGGGGTGCTCAACCTACCCCTGCTAGGCATACCGTGGTGCCTAACCTACCCCTGTCAAACATACCGGGGTGTCCGACCTACCCCTCCGGTTTATTTCAACCGGTTATGGGAACTATTTCACCCTCTACTACTACCACATAACAACATAACATAATCATACTGTAAAGCATACCGGGGTGCCCGACCTACCCCTTTGGTCCTTTCGACTGATACAAGGACTATTCCCCCTACTACCACTATCACATAACATCCTACCATGCTAGCACATAAACATAACAGATTATGGCATACCAAACAATTATCACAAAGACAATCATCTAACAAATAACTCCTACTAGTGGGCCGACATTATGGCCTTAGACCCACTTCTACTGGAAGGTAACTCACCTCGTAAAGCTGAATGTCAAATATCACTGGAAGGGACCTCTAACTGCTGCTCCGATGACTCCCCGTCTAACTTTAACATAACAACACTTAGTCAAAATCTGAAATACTTCTTAGGGTACAATGACCATTTTATCCCTTGGTCTAATTTGGACCATACCCAAGGCCCATTTCCATTTTATCTTTCCCAAGCCACTATTAGCCCACTAAAGGCCCACTAATGGCCCAATTTTCTAAATTGGGCCCAACTCTTCGAATGGGCCTTTTCACAAGCCCAATAAATCCTTAGCCCAAAATAAATAATATTAAGTGGCCCAATATGGCCCAAAAGGCCCAATACTCTAAGTCTCAGTTCTAGGCCCAGAAACTCTACTCCACAGTGGGCAATGAGGCCCAACTATGCAGGCCCAAACTTCTAAGGTCCAAAAGCCTAAGTTCGCCACTCTGCATGCGTACGGGTGGCGTACCTGGCATGTACGCCCAACGTACGTTGGCCTTGACCAAAACGGGAAGTTGACCCAGTACGCGTAGCGTACTAGGGTGTATGCACGACGTACCGACCAGCTCCTTTGGGCTTCATTTGTGACTTAACCCATTAAGTCCTCACGTCCAAAATGTAGATCCAGGTCCTTTAAGGCATCCTAGTCCATAAAGTCACAAACTTTATGTGCTTGCATGCATGGTTGGGGTCAAAACATGATTTTTGGTCCTTATCCCAACTATGTGACCTTCAAACACTTGTATGGTTGTGGCTTAACCATCAAGGTCCATTTTTTATTACTCTAAGTGCTTCTAAGAGCCCAAAAGGACAGCTCTTATGCTCTGCACTATCAAGATTCAAGCAACCTCAACAATGGAGTTCAAAGGTGACCAGAAACACCCCAAAATCAAATCTAAACAAGCAATGATCAAGTTTGAAGCTTGATACCTCAAATGAGTCAGAAATGGTGCTAATCTCCTGGATCTACAAGCTCCCTTTGAATCCTTGCTCCTTCTTCAACCTCCTTTCTCTTATAAACACCAAAACAACACTAAAATACTCCTAAGTGGCTTCCAAATCACAAGAACACACAAATATGAGTTAGGGTTTTCGTGGTGGCTGTCTAAGGGTGAAAGGAGGTTGTACCAAAGGCATAAGGTCCTTTATATAGGGATCAAACCCTAAAATTTAGGGTTTTAGAATCTGTATACGTACGCAGTGCGTACTCCTGGTATGCTGGGCGTACCTGCATGGCTTCCGCGTTCCAGTCTCTTGAGTACGCTGAGCGTACATGGCAAGGTACGCTTCGCGTATGGTGCTTCCTCAACCCAAGTACAAGGGCCCAAAGGTCTAAGCCCAAACTTTATGAAACTATTAACCTTATAATTAAAAATAGTACCTTATAAATCCCGGATGTTATAGAGTAGATATAGGATGTATGTGTATCCTAGATGCTGGGGCCTAGTGGTCAAGAATTGCATGTGAGGATCTTCCTGATTTTGATGATGTCTTATTATCATTTGGTTCCACTACTCGAATGTTTCTTGCTTTTTTGCTTTGTAGGAATCATATTCATGTGAGTTAACTATTAAATGAATATTTTTAAGTTACATGCTGCAAAGGTTAAATAATTTTAGAATGATTGATTCGGCCCTATTGCGCAGCTCTCGTCTGAGTCAAACCGTTGTAAGGTTGGGTCTTTTAGTCTAAATATTATTTAAGTTTTGTTGCATGTAATTGTATTCATGAAGTAGTTAGGTTACATTAATATGGGTCTTCCAGTAGATTATGGAAGGGTGTGTGGGGATCCTAGGAGATACATTATAATAAAATCACATAATGCAATTCTTTGACCATAGTCCATAGACACATACATTATAACAAAATCAATCAGACAATCACTATCGAGAATTCAACCAAAAAATAATATGATAAAGCTACAGCCACAAATTCAGTCACCAAGAAACCCAATAAACACTAACAGAACCTATACACTTCATGCGAATGTATACTAAAATTGCGAGCATGAGTTAATTATAACCCCAATAAGACAAAATGACAGAATCCATAATCAAACAGCCAAAATCGCTGTAGAAGAGTCGGCACTCGGCAGTTTCCTGTCATTCCAAAATCGTGTACTAATTTCATAAAATGAACAAATATTTCAGCAATCAAAAAAGCATTATTTGTCTAATTTCTACAGAGACAAGAAAGCAACAATGATCTAGGAAAACGAACCTAAGAAGCGAGAAGGAAGCGTCGGAGGCGTAGCGGGCTAGCAGCTTTGGAAGGGTGGCGCTGGCGGTTTGGGAATGGGGTTGAGCTCGTCGGAGCTCCTGCTACTTGAGTGTTGCGTCGTCAGCTTCGATCGGGGAGGGGAGATGAGCAACAGCGCTGCTAAGTGAGAAAATGAGAACTGATTTCAATTTACAGATTACGCAACATTTAGGGTTGTAATATTAAATATTGTGTTTTTGTTAATATGTACATGGTTCGGTTTTACGGGTTTAGTGGGTCGGTTTTACGGGTTTAGATATGGGTCGGTTTTACGGGTTTAGATATGGGTCGGTTTTATGGGTTTTGTGGGTCGGGTTCTATGTAAAAACCGAAACCGAACCCGATTTTTCGGTTTTTAAAAAATTTAAACCCTAACCGTCGGTTTTGCTTCGGTTTCAGTTTTTTTGGTTTCGGTTTTGTCGGTTTTAGTCGGTTTCTCGGTTTCTTGGTTTGGGTTTGCTCACCCCTACTAGAAAATGCCTTAGAGGAATTGGTACGATGTTTAGAGGGTATTGGGAGTATTGTTATGAGTAGGTGACTTAGAGGACTTGGAATGATTCTTGAGGAAAGTATGGATAGGTCTGGAAGGTAGTATTGGGCCCGTACTATTGGAAGCGCATGATCCACACTCGAATCGAAGGAATTCACGAGGATTCTAAGGAGCTGGTTGAGGGTAGATAACATGGTTTGATACCATGATTCGTGGCAGTATCTTCGTATCTGTCGATCTTTCGATTATTGTAACGACCCCGAAATCTTTCTGTAAACGACGTTAACCTCCCGTTACTCGAGCATTAGCGGTTGTAAACTTATTTCGATTCTGAGCGTACGAATTGAAATAAATTAAAATAAAGATGGTAATTAAAAATCTAAAAGAATAATTTATATTTAATGGGTATATAATTTAATTAAATGGTTTTGTGGGGAAATTAAGGTAAATAATTTAATTACATGGATTTATGGGATTTTAGATCGAATATAATTCATTTAATTGGTGTAAATGGTGTTAAGGGATTAAAATGTCATAAAATAAACTTAATTTGTTATTTTATTAGGGTTAGGAGTGTCTGGAATTAAAGAATAAGAGTGTGGGGGCAATTTTCAAAAAAAAAAACGCATATAACCTCCTAGGGGCTTGGAGCGAAGGGATTTATGAGGTTTAAGGAAATATCCATTTTTTTTTGTCACGAATGGAATTGAGGAATCGAACTAAATTAAATCAGTTCTTGAGGTCGTTCTTGTGGAATTGCATCGATTAGTAAATAAGAGGAGTGAAGCCGATCGTTTTTCCTTGGGCTTGAAGTTGCGTTCGGTTTGTGCTAGGAAAGAAAAAAAACTGACGTGAGGGGGAGCAAGCAAGAACCAATCGAAAGTGAGGAAGGATGGGCTAGAAATCATTCTTGGTAAGCAGTTGATCTCCTTCTTGTGAAATTCATTCACCAAATGATGATAATTGGTTAATAGCATTGTCAATTTCTCCCATTTGGATGTTATTGATCATCTCTACTTCCTCCTTACAATCTTTGAATATTCATATGGTTGAATTCTAGTTTTGTTGGGTGTATTTTGATGTTTTTTTGCTGTCAATTTCAAGTATGATCTCTCCCAAGAATGCTATGTTTCATGTTCTTGAAATACTCTAAGTTTTTTAAAACATTGTATTCTTTGGTGATTGATAAAACTTATGTTATTGATACCTTGATTCAAGAGGGTAATTTTTCTGTAAAAGACCATGTTTTGAGCCATCTAAAAGGTCTCCAAAATAGTCCCTAAATATCTTCAAATGAGGCTTAATGGTGGAGAAAACTCTAGCCCTAGTGGTGTTACCTCTTTTAGCAATGAACTTTGTTTTTCCCATAAAAGCAATGTAATTTGAATCATGATTTGGGGTTGGAATTGTTATTTTAACTTATTGAAATGTTGCGACTGTTAAGAACTCAATTCCCATCTTTATAGTTGATTTTGGTTATTTCTTAATAAGTTAAGTTGTAAATTAACCCTTAAAATGCAATGTTGGGAAATTCTGAAAAATTACTAATCTATCCCTGTTTTGAAAAAAATATAGAAAAATCATCAGAAGTCGGATTGATGATACGTCTTGTAAATGATTATTCCTAGTTTGTCAATGATTAGTAATTCTGAAAAATTACTAATATGTCCCTAGTTTGTCAATGCTTATTCTTAAGACCTGATATTGTCCCTAACCAAGGTGAAAATAGTATTTTTCACTGACTGGTCAGAAATTAGCTGCACGGCCATGCTGTCTTGTAAAATTCATATAAAATTGTAGAAAAACCGGTTGGACCTGTGTGAGTGGTAATTTTAAAGATAAAAGTATGAACTACCTGAATATGTAATAAAGTTGAAATTGTTACAGGTTTAAGTGGTGCTAAAGTGGCCTTGAACAGGCTGCTGTTTCAGGTCAAAATCTGAAATGACTAATTTGCATGTTTGGGTAGTAAAATCCTATTATTTGCTCATGTAAACTTATAGTAATATATCTATTTGTGTTTAACTAGGGTAAGGTTTGATACCTCAGGTCCTACAAGATTTGAAGTGTGGAACGGGTGCTTGTTTGAGAAAGTTGAGTCGATCTTTGTGGTTGTTTAAAGTACTTGTTAGGGATTCCACATCTTAGATCGATTAGAATGAACCTAGGTTGTTTAGGTTGCATGTACCCCAATTGTGAAAGATATTTTGAACTGAATGATGTTTCCTTCATGCTATACTTTTTGGGTTCTATTTTGATGTGAGGGTGTGATAGGTCCATGATAGAATGAGATATTGTGTTGATTGTGTGTGGATATACACATACAATAACTTATTGGTAATATTTGTCTATGTTGGTTAGGACAATGCATGCTAGTGATATAATATGACTTAATGATGAAGTGATGAAATGAGCATGATTATATAAAAGATGTAAAATGCCTTAACTTGTGAAACCTTGTTGCATGTTTACATAATGTGAAGTATGGAAGTAATATGCCATCTAATATTATTGATTAAAATTGAGCATGATTACTTAAGGAGGTTTGTAGTGTAATATTTATGTGATGAATTAATAATTTATTAATTAAAAAGGGGAATACACTTAGTAGGGCGTAAATGGTAGCAACCTAGACTTAGGTGTGTGTACCATATCCAGATACTTGTGAGGGCCTTATAGGTTGGAAGATACCTAAAGGGAAAGAGCTTAAGCCACTAGTGACACCGAGTGGTTTTTCTAGAATACCACTCGGGACATGGTTCATGGACACTAAGGTGTTCAAGGACTGGAGTGATATTGGAGTAGTGATGACGTTGGATCAAATATCACGTTTGAGTGGGGAGTTCTAGTGATGGGAACAATGAAAAGTACCACTCTCGAATGACAACGTGCATACTTGTATATGCAATGTCAGAGTAGTGAACGCAACAAACCGGGAGCAATGTTACGAGTGAAAGTTGTGCCTCACTTAGTGCATTGGGTTGAGTCGGTCACGTTAATAGTGAATGAGGTTTTTACCTATTGGGTTAGTGATGGACCTAGTGGGGTAGGGTTGGGCTGGTCACTTAGTAGTGAACGAGTTTTGCCTTCTAGTTAGTGATGGACCTATGTGCAGGGTGTCTACCTTATAGGTTAGTGATGGACCCATGTATGGGGAGTCATCCTTACGGGTTAATGATGGACCCATGTGTGGGGAATCTTCCTTGCGGGTTAGTGATGGACCCATGGCTAGGAATAATTATTAATTATATAATATTAAAAGATAAATAATAATGGTAGACCCTAATGATGTTGTATTGAAGAACATGCAATGTATGTGATGTATATGGTGTGTGTGATGTATGTGCGGTATGTGATGCATGAGATGTATGTGATAATATGCTATGTGTGTTTTCGTAACATTGTACTTATGGTTGACTCACTAAGCATTTGTTGACACTTGTTTCTCTGCTTGTTGTTGTCTTGCATTGGTACAGGTAGAATAGTTTGACGGCTTGGTGAGGATGGGGAATTTGGGTAGTTACATTCCAGTTTATGTCTTAGTATTGATACTGTTGGACATGTCGTGAAGTTTTCTTAGCACTTGTTTTTGATTTGGTTTATGAACTATATTTTGATGAATGATGTTTTTGAAAATAAACGTAACATTGGTGATGTTTCCTTTAAACTTTAAATAAGACTTCCGCTAATGTGTTTTGTTAAATAAATGTTTTGAAAATAAAATTTGGGTGAAAAATCACGACGTTACAAGTTGGTATCAGAGCCATGTTGTGAGTGAACTAAATACAGAGGTCGGTGTTCAGACTCACAGTGTAGACTGGCTCAATTAGGTGCTTTAGGATCTTAAGGGGGGAGGGTGTGTGCTGAGAGATATATGATAGTTATATGTACCTTTTTGAACTTTCCTTCCTGAAATTGTCGTATACCTGAAACTATTCATTATTTAGGAACATGTCGCGCGCTGATGAGGATGCTACCGTTGGGGTTACTTGCGGAGATCAAGACAACCACACACCCGAGATGCCACTGTTTATTTTTCAGACCCCACTTGCAGGTAGTCAGCCGCGAGTTCAGCCAACGCGTAGCGAGCACAACACTGCAAGTGTTGCTATCATTGTCGACCTTTAGGAGCAGCTTGAGGCACAGGATACTGAGTTACGAAGAAGTGATTGGGCTATGGAGCGGATGTAGCAGGCTATGCGAGTTGCTGGTCTCTTACCCCTGGAGGATGAAGAAGAGGAGAATGAGGAGCCATGCGAGGTGATTGCTGAGAGCCGCTCAGTTACCTGGGAGAGGAGAAAGGATCCCACTAGAGAACGCAATGAGGGGCGAGGTAGTTCCTTCAAAGTATTCACGAACAAAAAACCCCTTGTCTTTCTAGGAGGAGATGACCCAACATTGTTCATGTAATGGTTGTGGAAGATGAGACAAATTTTCCGTGCAGGCGACTTCACTGAGTCACGAAAAGTGAGTTATGCAACACTGAAGTTGGATGGTGATGCTTTACACTGGTGGGAGGCATTGGATTATGTTGTTCCTGAGGCTACACTTGACGTCATGACTTGGGAGGCCTTCATCCAAAGGCTTTAGGAGCGTTTATGTCCACCGGGGTAGATGAGGATGACCGAGAGAGACTTCCTTGCACCTGAAAAAGGAACTATATGTGTTGCGAAATATAATTCCTTATTCTCTGAGAAACTACAGTTTGGGAAGATTACTGTCCCACCGAGGCAAAACAGGTGAAACACTATGTTGAGGGGTTACCGGCAGAGTGTCGAGCTAATGTGAGGCAGTGCAACACTTTGGCGGCTGCCATGGACGAGGCTATTTAGATTGTAGTTGATATGGCTACAATAGGGCGTGCTATTGCAAAGAATGGGGAGAAGAGGAAGTGTGAGGGTTCGTGTCAATCCTACTGAACAAAGAAGGGTCACCATGACAAAAAGGGCGACATGTCGAGCTTCTGTATGAGGTGTCATTCCCCACATAAGGGGTCGTCCAGTGATAATACTATGAGCTGCAGACGCTGTGGCAAATTGAGCCACAAGCAGTTAGAGTGTAAGAGTGTTGAGTTTCTTGGGCTTTATCTGGAAGATCATATTGCGTTGTGTTATACATTCCAAGAGTTAGGGATGGCATGTACCTGGTTGATCCGATTTGAGATATGGTTTGTTTGCAACGCTAGTTGGTGGTAGTTTGAACCCTAAATGGGGGAGACTTAGGTATTATTCTTGGAGAATCAATCTATTCGAGTTTATGGTGTCGAAAGAATGGTTCATAGTGATATGCGATTCGGGTATGCGAGACTTTGGTTCAAGATTCGGTCAAGACAGGGGTGCAAAGAGTTGATATCATATGTATGTGCTCAAGAATGCATGAGTTGTCTTTGCAATAGGAAGGTGTTATACGAGGAGATCATTGTAGACAGTGGTTCCTTTCAGGAATGTCGATGAGTAGGTCAATAGGCATTGGGGTCGCTCAGGTTGAGTATTATTTGTGAGGGATTTGTTAGCTTGTTATATAGATTGTTATCTATAGTCTAGGCTGGGCAGTTGTTGATTGGTAAATTAGCTTCATAGTTTGGTATGTTTAGTTCCACATGGTTTGTGGTTTGATAGTGTATTGGGTCATGATATTAGTTGTCAATTGTTTCTCGATCATTGGTCATTTCGTTCATATTCATTAGTAGAGATTCTTCGAGAGTTTCGAGTGGTATCAGTTGAAGTTCAATGGATGCCTTAACATATCGTCAAGTTCAGCTCGAGTTTGGCACATGTCTTTGGTTATTAGAAGTTTAGATGTTAGACCAGTGTTTTTCAATTTTCCAAACGTGACTATTAGATCCGCGTAGAATCTAATTTTTGGCATGTCGTGCCGGTAGGGTTGGTATTTGGATGGATCCGACCAGGGTTTTAGCAGCATCTCTGGATAACTTTAAAAGTTTTATCGAGCTAGTTATGTATTGGTGGAATCTATCCGGTTTCAATCGAGGTGTGGGATCTTATTTTGGTCGTTCATGAGGATGTTTCTGTTAATGGTTGAAGTTCGTCATCCCGTTAGATTTTCTGATACTTCACCCTTTGGGTAAGGTTGTGAGGATGAAGGAATGCAGTAGATGTGGGGTTGATTATGGATTCCCTTGAGGGTGTCTATTGTGGTGAGTTCATTAGGTTTTTCTACGAGGAGTGGATGTGGACTGAGTATGATAGCACGAGAACTCTTCACTTGGGTTATTGGCATGGTGCTTATTAGGTTTATAGATCTTGAATTGGAACAAGATTGCAATCGCCTATCTCATTCTCTAGTTGAGTGTTAGTGCATTTTCACGAGTTAGGAGTCTCTGTGACCAGTTGGTGTGGATCATGTAGATAGTAAGAGTTTGTTTTGGTTGATGTATTAGTTGTGCATCAGAAGTCGCTTGATGAATGTTTGCAATTATGGACACCGTTTCTTGTGGGTTGTTTATTAGGAGTTTGGTTACCAGTGTTAGGTATTGGTTCTGAAATCTCGAGTCACGAAGTTCGATGTAAATGTCTCGCACGATTGTCAAATAGATGTACAACTGAGCTGATGAGGGATTTCGATGCAACGTGAGACTCTTATATGGACCATCATTATGCTCATGGGAGCAGCATGTTGGTGATGACTTGTCAGGAAGTCAAGTGTGTGTTTTAGGATTTTGGGCACAATTGTCAGGAAGTGAAATGTGTGTCCCATATGGGATTGGTTGAAGTTCATGATCGGTATGTTTTGAGTTTTCATTCTGCATGGTTTGGTGGTGTTCCTAGTTAGGGAGTAGAGATAGGTATGAGGAATGGATGATCATCAGTGTTAGGGTATGTTTTATGAAGTTTAGACTGATGGGTCCCGGTTTTGGGAGCTTATTGATGACGTTAATTGTAGTTTCAGTTTTGAGAGTTCCTAGTTTGAATGGTTCTCACTGGAAGTTTGGTCTTACAGTTGGGAAGAGAAAGATTGTGGTTACCGTTGAGTACTTTCAAGAATATTGGGTTGTTTGTTGGCAATTGTGGGTTTCAGAGTGATCTCTCGAGTTTTCTGTATAGATGCTTGGATTTCGAAGTGGATAAAGGGAGTTTCTGATTTTGGGATTACGGACAATAAATGGATCGAGTAAGGGCTTTAGGCTTTAAGGTAATAGGCTTTAGACCCTATTGAATGTTGATAATAATGGTTATATGATCTAAGCCTTTGGGTTGTGTTTTGGAGCAAAAGGGTAAAATGGGAAAAGTTATATGTTAGGATTCTTGCATGAATTATGGTTTTTATTTAGACATTTGTTAAGCCAAAATTAACTATATAGAAGTGTGAGGATCGTCAATACCTTTCCATGGATATAAAGATCGCTGAGAACGGAGTTGAAATGAAGAAGTTATGGTTGTTTGAAGTTGAGGTGGATTTGGGTGAATAGTGGTGTTCACGGCGTGAGGATCAGAGCCCACGGCGTGGGGATCAGTCATGCCCAAGCCCATGATTTTTCGGGTTTTCAACGTATTTAAGCTTAATGCTCTACATTTTTGGGAATTTTATCAGCCTCCATCACCTCTAGGACCCCTTGCGAGAAACCCTAGCATCCATGATATGTGCATATTTAGCTATATATTTAGTATAGATTTTCATTATTTATTAGCTAATTATTTACATATTATGGACAAAAGGTACTTAATAGTGTTCAAATTGTATTTTCAGCTCAAAAGAAAAGCTCAGAGGTAAAAGGAAGCAGGAGGTACGATCGAAAGCTCGGGAACTGAAGAAAGAAGAAAAATGCTAAATCCTGAAGCTACTCGGCGAGTAGGGACGTCTACTCGACGAGTACATACGAAGATTCTTGAAGCAACACGTGAAGTCCTTGCCGTATACGGATTCCTCAAGAGGATTCGACGAGTCGGTTGTCTACTCGACGAGTAGCCCCTGTTTTGAGAAATCTATAAATAGAAGCCACAAACCCGAATTGACTCTCTCTCTGGCTTTTGGGAAGCTTACTTGGCGACTAAGGAGACTGCTGGAGATCTGAAGAACGTGAGAAGAACCCTAATCCTCAATTCTAAGAAGACTAAGGCAACTTAGGTTTAATTTTCCACTTCACCTTTGAATAGAACTATGTCTAGCTTGTTTGAATTCGTTTTTAGTTTGTTATCTACTGCAATTATGAACTAATTTCGTTAGTTTCTGTTTAGGGTAGACAAGTTTGCTCCTATGGATTAATTTACTATTTTGATTAATTGTTATTGGTGAATCTTGTTAATTTAAGCTTGTTAAAGACCCTTATGCATTAACCATAACTATTTTCTGTTAATTGCTAAGTAATTAAGCTGCATGAACATCTCTTAATTGCTTATCTCATATGATTTATTTGAACACATTGCTATATGCCTAGGATTAGTGAATATGAAACTAGGATTAACTAGAGAATGGGTAAATTAATGTGTGAGCTTGTGTGATACACCATCAACAAGAGGTTAATTGAATCACCAATTTAATTAGCTAATTACAAGTCTTATTTAACCCGAATAATAAAACTAGGGAATTTATTAGTTTAAGCACTTGATCACTGCTTAAATCAATCTATTTTCTAAAGATTGGTAATAACGAATGTGAATCTAATCACCTTACTCGGTAGCCAAATAACAATTAATCCATTACATTACCATAAAAATTAACCATAGGAGTAAATGAGTTGAACCTAAACAGAAACCCTTTTGATCATTGAATTTAGTTGGTTTTTACGTGTTTTCAGCTATTAGTTGATTAGTTAAGTTTTAGTTAAGTTTCTAGTCTTGCAAAACTAGAGAAAACCCCTCCTATTTTATTATTTGTTTTAGATAATATTAGTAATTAGTTTAATTTCCGTTCCCTGAGTTCGATACCCTACTTATTTAACTATACCACAATTGATAGGTCCACTGCCTTTGTGTGTCTAATTCGTAAGTGAAAAGTAGGATAAAACTAGTTAGTTTAACACACATCAAGTTTTTGGCGCCGTTGTCGGGGAACCGTTGAAAATTTTATTCTAATTTCTAGTATTATCGATCCTTTATGTAAGATTAATCTTGCACAAAGTTGTTGCTTTAGTAGTCTAAGTATTAGGTTTAGTTTTAATTTTCTCTGATTTGTTAGAATTTTTATTTGATTTTTTTTTTCAGTTTTAGCCTTGAACTCGCTGAGTGCAATCGAAGCTACTCGACGAGTCCATCGCTGAAACTCAGTTTCGTTTTTATTTTATTTTTGTTCTTTTTACGCGTGTTTTCTGTTTTGTTTACAGTTCGTTTATGACCAGGGGAGGAGGTACACCTTTGATCCCACCGCTTGAAGACCCAGAAGCAACCTTGACGAAAAACAAAGGCAAGAACGTAGGAGAAACCGCAACATCGACGAATTCACCGTTGAAGAATCTAAAAGCTGTTTTTATTAAGAAAAAGAGCAAGAAGGTAGGAGAATCCAGCATATTTTCAGAGGCGGACGGAGACCCGAATAAGGACGATATTGTTTACGAATCCGAAAAAGAAGAAAGCGAATCCGAAGGAGGAAGCGACATAGAAGGCGAACTAGCAAACACCATGGCGAACGTCGATGAAGTTCCCATGGGTGAATGGAAGAAAAGGATGCGTGACGACACCGGCCCGGGACTCGTGCAACCCGCGATTCCCGCAACTGCCACCTTTGAACTTAAACGCCACATACTTGCTCAACTAAAGGAGATTCCATTCTACGGGAAGGATCATGAAGACGCATACAAGCATCTTGACGAAGTCAATGACATAGCCGACTACTTCAATGTCCCTAATGTGGCTCGCGACACTGTCATGCTTCATATGCTACCTGTCACATTCAAGGGAGTTGCAAAGGATTGGCTAAAATCACTTCCCCCAGGATCCATCACTACATGGGCTAAAATGAAAGAAGAATTCATAGACCAGTTTTGCCCCCCTTCAAAAATAGCCAAGTTGAAGAAAGCCATAGCTAATTTTGAACAACAAGCTGGAGAGTCACTATATGAGGCGTGGGAAAGGTACAAAGGCTTACTAAGGAATTGCCCACATCACGATCTAAACAGCCAAAATGAAGTCTCCATTTTCTATGATGGAATAAATGTGACAACTAGGCAACTCCTTGATTCGCAAGGACCACTCACCAAGAAAGCACCCCCGGTGATAAAGGCTTTAACTGAAGAATTCTCTAAGCATTCTAGAGAATATCACAACCCAAGGAATGACATGACTCGAGGGGCGGTGAATTCCATTACGGATGACATGGCAGCAATGATGGCAAAATTGGAAAGCATGGATCGAAGAATGACAAAGATGGACCAATCCATCCACGCCATAAGAGTGGGATGTGAGAATTGTAGGGGGCCGCACCTAACCAAAGATTGTGATCTTGACGAGAACGGGAATCAGAAGGTGCAAGTGTTCTATTCAAGTGGTGATAGGTTTGATGACAATTGGCGAAAACCAAAGAAGGAATGGCTACCTTATGATGAGTACAAAAAGACAAGGGGGGAAAAATATAAGCAAAAGGAGAGAGGCTTTTATCAAAAGGAGGAACCAGTGCATGAAAAGAAATCAGATTTGGAAGACATGCTTACAAGATTTGTGGCCGCATCCGAAAAAAGACACAATGATACCGATGCTACACTCAAAGATCAACAAAATATGTTAAGAGAACACCAACTTATGATGAAAGATCAACAAGCCTTGCTTAGGAATCAGCAAGCATCTATTCTCAACATAGAAAAGAAGCCGGGGCAACTTGCTCAACAAGTGAATGAGAGAAGACCGGGTGGACTTCCTAGTAATACCGAAAGTAACCCAAAAGGTGCACATATAAATATAGTGACAACTAGGAGTGGGAAGATTATAACTCCTCTGAACCCTATTCAGCAAGAAGATCCTGAACTGGTGCAAGAGGGTAAAGAGGAACGTGAAAAATCACAGAACCCCGACTCGACTCGCCGAGTCGACGTTACGGACTCGACGATTCCACCACCTGAACAGAAAGGCCAGCCTCCTGTTAATCCATATCAGCCTCCACTTCCCTTTCCGGCTCGAGCTAGACAAGAAAAAAATGAAGTTGACTACCAGAAGTTTCTGGAACACATAAAGGCTCTCCAGATTAATATGCCATTCATAGAGGCGGTTGCACAAATGCCAAAATATGCCAAATTCCTCAAGGAGCTTCTAACTAATAGAAAGAAGATGGAAGAGGTGAAGAAAGTGGTCCTAAACGAGAATTGTTCAGCCGCCATGTTGAATACACTACCTAAGAAGAAGGGTGATCCGGGAAGCTTAACATTGCCTTGCCAATTTGGAAACTTAGCCACCATTTATGGATTGGTTGATTCAGGAGCAAGCGTAAATCTCATGCCATACTCTTTTTTCAAGAAATTAGATCTTCCGAAGCCAAGGCCAATTCGAATGGCGATTCACCTAGCAAATAAAACGGTCACATTTCTGAGAGGAATATGTGAAGATCTATTGGTGAAGGTTGATAAGTTCGTATTTCCCGCGGACTTTATAGTTTTAGACATGGAAGCGGATCCTCAAGTCCCGATAATACTTGGAAGACCTTTTCTTAACATCGCATGTGCTATAGTTGACATGCGAGATTCTAAACTTACCCTTTGGGTGGGAGACGAATCAGTCACTTTTGGAGTTGATAAAGCCATGAAACATCCAAGGAATAGCGATGACACAGCATTTTCGGTTGACATGTTGGAAGAATTGATGGAGAAATGGAACGAAAATGAGCCGAACAAGTCCACCGTCACATATGAAGAAGAATTTGATGCGGAAAGAGAGACTGCTCGAGGAAGCTGAGTATAATGATCTAATCAGAAGTGCAGAACACCCGACTCGCCGAGACGCCTCGACAGACTCGACGAGTCCATCAGAAGAAACCCGATCAGTCACGAATTTTACGAAGGACTCGACGAGTCCCCTCACTGGACTCAACGTGTTCAACATTCAGAACACGAAAACTGAACTAAAGGCACTACCAGATCACTTGGAGTACGCGTTTCTTGAAGATGGCCAACAAAAACCTGTAATTATAGCTGCTGATTTGGCCAAACATGAGAAAGAAAGTCTTGTGGGTGTATTGAGGAAGAGGCAAGGTGCTATAGCATGGAAGATCACCGACATTAAAGGAATTAGTCCAGCTTATTGTTCTCATAAGATTAACTTAGAAGATGGAGCTAAAGCTGTAGTACAACGCCAACGAAGACTTAACCCGAACATGCAAGAGGTTGTGAAGAAGGAGGTGGTTAAACTACTAGATGCCGAAATCATTTACTCAATCTTCAATAGCCCATGGGTGAGTCCGGTGCAAGTGGTACCAAAGAAAGAAGGAATGACGGTGGTGGCCAATGAAAATAACGAGTTAATTCCAACAAGAACAGTAACCGGGTGGCGCGTTTGCATTGACTACAGGAAATTGAATGACGCCACATGCAAGAATCACTTTCTATTGCCATTCATCAATCAAATGCTCGAAAGACTCTCCGGCCATTTATATTATTGTTTTCTTGATGGGTTTTCGGGGTATTTCCAAATTTTAATAGACCCACAAGACCAAGAGAAGACCACTTTTACATGCCCAAGTGGAACATTTGCATATAGACGCATGCCCTTTGGGTTATGCAATGCACCAGCTACTTTCCAAAGGTGCATGATGACCATTTTTCATGATATGATCGAGAAGTTTATGGAGGTCTTCACGGATGATTTCTCGGTGTTCGGGTCATCTTTTGAAGATTGCTTATCTAATTTCGACTTGATGCTAGCTAGATGTGAGAAGACAAACCTTGTCCATAACTGGAAAAGTGCCACTTCATGGTGAAAGAAGGAATAGTATTGGGTCACAAAGTTTCAAGGAAAGGGATAGAAGTGGATAGAGCAAAAGTGGACACAATAGCTAAGCTACCCCCTCCAACTAATGTGAAAGGGGTGAGGAGTTTTCTTGGCCATGCGGGATTTTATCGTCGTTTCATTAAAGATTTTTTGAAGATTACTAGGCCGTTGACTCAATTACTCTTAAAGGATGCCCCATTTGATTTTTCCAAGGAATCTCATGAAGCATTTCATTTGTTAAAGGAAATATTAACCACTACTCCTATCATGATAGCACCAAATTGGAATCTTCCTTTCAAGCTAATGTGTGATGCTAGTGACTATGCGGTGGGAGTTGTTTTGGGACAAAGAGTTGACAAGCATTTTCAGCCGATCTACTATGCAAGCAAAACCTTGAACCCAACTCAAGAGAACTACACTACTACCGAGAATGAGCTACTAGCTATGGTATACGCTTTTGATAAGTTCCGCCCTTATTTGGTGTTATCCAAGACCATAGTTTTTACCGACCATTCGGCCCTAAAGTATCTTTTTACTAAACAAGATGCTAAGCCCCGATTGATACGCTGGGTCTTACTTTTGCAAGAGTTGGAAATTGAAATACGTGACAAAAAGGGAATGGAAAACGTAGCTGCCGACCATTTGTCAAGATTAGAGAACCCGCATTTGGAGGATTTGGAAGAAAACAAGATTGGAGACGATTTTCCCGATGAATATCTTTTAGTAGTATCCAGAGAAATGCCATGGTTTGCGGATATAGCTAACTACTTAGAAACCAATTACATTCCAAAAGACTTGACCCCCCAATAAAAGAAGAAATTCTTTTCAGAAATTAAGTACTACTTTTGGGATGAGTCGTATCTCTTCCGAAGCTGCGCAGACGGAATAATAAGAAGATGTGTATTCGGGAAAGAAAGTCGAGAAATCTTGGCACACTGTCATAGCGGGCCCGCCGGAGGACATCATGGAGCACACTACACAGCTAGGAAGATTTTTGATATTGCGTTTTATTAGCCCATAATTTTTAAAGATGCTGCTAAATTCGTCAAAGAATGTGATTCGTGCAAACGAGCGGGAAATATATCATCCCAAAATGAGATGCCCCAACATAGTATTCAAATTTGTGAGATATTTGATGTGTGGGGTATTGATTTTATGGGACCTTTCCCAATGTCCAAAGGGAATAAATACATCTTGGTGGCGGTCGATTATGTGTCTAAATGGGAGGAGGCACAAGCATTACCAACTAATGATGCTCGGGTGGTGGTGCGATTTCTAAAGAAGTTATTCTCAAGATTTGGAGTTCCTAAAGCTCTTATTAGTGACCGGGGCACTCACTTTGCAAACGATCAATTAGCCAAAGTGTTGAAAAAATATGGGGTACATCATAGGTTCTCCACATCTTATCATCCACAAACTAGTGGCCAAACTGAAGTGACAAATAGGGCGTTAAAGAGGATTTTAGAGAGATCGGTTGGAGGAAATCGAAAGGAATGGTCGGATAAATTAGATGATGCACTTTGGGCCTTTCGAACAGCTTTCAAGACACCTATTGGTACTACAACATATAGGCTAGTTTATGGAAAGAATTGCCACTTACCGGTAGAAATTGAGCATAAAGCTTTTTGGGCTCTAAAGATGTGCAATTTTGATTTGGCTGAACTTCGAACCAACCGGTTGATGCAAATGAATGCCCTTGAAGAGCTTAGAAATGAGGCCTACACTAGTTCCTTGATATACAAAGAAAAGACAAAGAGTTGGCATGACAAAAGATTAAAGGGTAATATCATGAAGGACAAAAGGTGCTACTCTTCAATTCAAGGTTCAAACTTTTCCCGAGCAAGCTAAAGACACGATGGGATGGTCCATTTATAGTGAAGCAAGTTTTTCTACATGGAGCTGTTGAGCTTATATCAAGAGACGGAACTCCTTTCAAGGTTAATGGTCATAGAGTGAAGAGATATGAAGAAGGAATTCCAAGAGATGAAGGTCTTGACGAAGGGCTGCTTCTAGGAGGAACTATAGAAACTTAAAGCGGGAAGGAGTCCAGCTAATGACTCCTTAAAAAGAAGCGCTTCCGGGAGGCAACCTGAGTTTAGAGTTTGCTTTCTTTTTTTCCTTTTTTTTTCATTTTTATTTTCGTTTTTCTTAGGATCTGCTTTTATCATTCTTCTTCTGAGCTTCTGATGATTGCTTGAGGGCAAGCAATGCTCAAGTGTGGGGTGTGGCATACAATTTAAAAACTCGATGTTTTTAGCTTTCTGAATAAAAGACTCGTCGAGTCCCTAAACCTGCTCGGCGATTCCATTTAAGAAATCCCGATCAAACGCGGAATAGCGAAACTACTTGGCGAGTAGGTACACCTACTCGGCGAGTCTACGTATTTACCCAGAAGAAAAAAATTATTATTTTTTCACATTCAGTAAAAGGGGTTTTTAACCCTAATTGTAAAACACTTCAAACATTTCACATAGCAGCCTCCCTACACGACCTGCAAGATCCTCTCAAGCTCTCATCTTGATTTCTTTCATTTTCTTGCAATTCCAACTCAAAGGTAACCATTTTCACTCTTAATTTGTTAAAAGTTTCAATCTTTGGTGAAGTTATACCCTTAATTTCTGCAAAATCCCGATTTTGACTAAACTTAGATTTGGCCGGTTAATTCCATCTAACAGAACTGGACTCGCACAGTTCGTCCTGCTCGCCGAGTCGGTTCGTGGACTTGGCGAGTCCAGGTTGCAGAAGCCAGGAATTTTTATGTTTTTAATCTTTCTGTGTTTTGTTTTTGGTTTGTTTGGTTGTGTTTTGCAGGAAGAATGTCTAGAAGAGGGCAGAGTTCCAGGGGAGGTGGCTATGGGGATCTTCCATGGTTAAACTTTCCAAGCATTACCTCAAAATCTTCCCTTGCTCGTGCAAAAAACAAACTGGAAGCGTTAAAGCGCAAGGAAATATATGTCCCTAATGGTATTGACTGGCATTGGATTGGTCAAGTTGGGTTGGAGGAAGAGTTGACCCCTTATTTGGTCAAATCTTTCAACAATGATGGGATGTCAATAATTTGCGATGGCTGGAGCCGACTCTTTAAGATTTAAGAGCCTGTTTATCAGGAATTATGCTGGGAGTTCTTTGCTACCATCTCCTTCCGAGGTGGTAATGACTATTACAACCCAAACATTATATCTTTCTGTCTTGGAGGAGAGCTGCGCCAATGCAGCATTGCAGAGCTTGCATGGAGGATGGGGATCTATGATCAAGTAGTGATAATGACTGAAAATTTTGAAACATTTTTAGAACATTGTCACAAAGACCTGCCCGAGGAAGTGGTTGCCTCGACCTGGTGGAACACAATCGCCAACCGGGTCTATATTCCATCATCTGCTCAAGAGGGGAGTATCTGTTCCCCAATCCATCGCCTAATTCATCGTCTTGTCGCAAGTACCATTAATATGCGCAAGGATGATGATAAGGTGCTCACCCTTGACATTTTCTACATGTGGAGTATTATCACTCCCGATATTTTCTGCAACTTGCCTTATTGTTTGGCAAAGTATTTAGCAGAGGGTGCAGTCAAGGAACGGATCACCTCCAAGATTAATGGGGGCATGTTTGTCACAAGATTAGCAAGGACATATGGTATTTTGGAACAAGGGGCAGCTCGGATGTTGACCATGATTCCTACTCCTCCTTTCAGCACTACATTATTTAGGAGGGCAAGAATCGTGGAAGATTTTGGTGGAGGACATTTTAGCATTCCTCATGCGGATGAGGTGTTAGTGCCGGAGGAGCCAGGAAGAAGGGTAAGGCAAAGGCGGGAGCAAGTTCGGGAAGACCCACCGGTCATTCCGGTGGATGATGAGTTACCCATGGATTGGTACAACGTTGAGGCAAGAAGGTACCAAGACGACCTTGGTAGAAGTATGAATTATAACAACGAGTCATTTGTTTATCTATTTGAACAAATGAATATCGCACCAAGGCCCGGCCCCGGATTCCCTTATGTGCCAAGCTGGGAGGAACGAGTGCAAGCAAGGAGGAACCAAGCAAGTAGGAATGGAGCAGGAGAAAATGAGGAGGAAGATGAAGATTGATATTTTATGTTTTTTTTATTTGGTTGTTTAAAAAACTATTTATTTGTTTTGTGGTTTTGGAACTTTGTAGGACGATTAAGTAGGAATTTGTTTTTTATCACTTGTGGTTGCTCTTATTTTTCAGATTGAGGCTAGGAAGCATACAAGAGTCAAGAGTCTCAAAATTCAAGGCTAAGAGTAAGGGTCGGGTCTAGATGAGAATGTGCAAATTTTGAGTTTAAGGTCGAGTCCGTTGTCAAACAGGGTTTAAGAGTGTTGCTTATGAAGTAGAGATGAAGGAAAGACACTAAATTGTCATACCCAACCACATCAGAAACGGATTCAGAAGCAGAAGGTTTATTTATCACTCAGCGATGTACTCGCTGAGTGCATAACTTGGGCTCGGCGAGTCCGCTTACGATTCCACGTTTTTCTGCTTAAAGCCTTTCTGCTCGTCGAGCAGCCATAATTACTTGGCGAGTCTCTCAATATTCCACTATCAAATCTTGGATTCTGACCACATATGATACGGGTTTACTCATATTCTTTAAAGGCTAATTCCCGAAGATTTTTCGAGACTATTTTCCTGCATATTTGGAGCTGTGCCACACAAGATTCGACACCCAAGACATGGATGAGCTGTTCCCATGTCTAAAGTCAATTGAAGATGGAGCTTAAAGAAGATCAACCTCGCCACTACTATCCCAGGGGAGTTTGTTCCAATTCCCTCTTTACTTTATTGTTCTTTATCATGCATAACATGCAATGGGGACATTGCATAAATTAAGTGTGGGGTAGGGGGTTGGTTATATTAGTTGAAATTTTAGTTAAAATTGAAATTTTTGAAATTTTTGCATAAAAATTGCTAGGATTTAAGTTAGAAAATTTTGGTAAAAATCAATTAGGAATCATGCTAAGTGTTATGTTTGATGATTGCATGAAGACCCAAATGCTTTGTTGAGCCTATAAACGTTACAATGTATTTATGGCCCCCTTTATTCTAGTGAAATCATAGGACAAAAACATAACCTCGCTTAGTTTGAGGGATGCAACACGTTTAGCATCGTGTACTTGAAATGTATCCAGGAAATTTTTTATCTTTAACCAATAAAGGTTGAAGTTGAGCGCCCCTGCTTAAGCATGTAGGGTTTTGAGTGAAAGAAAAAAAAAGTGAGTCACATGTGAAAAAAAAGGAAAGAGAGTATTACAAGAAAAGTTGTAAGAATTTTGGAGCAATCAAAGTGAAGATCAAAAGATCAAAATTCTGAAGGATCAAAAGTGAAGATACCAAAAACCAAAAGTTGGTGAATTCAAAGAAATAAAGATCAAATTATCAAAGAGTGAAGAATTCCAAAAATAGCTCCATAGTGGTATCGAAAAGTTGTAATTATCTAGATTATGTATGCTTGGGTGGCTCAACCAAAAATACCTTGAGGCTCGGAGGTTTTCTGTGGATGGATTCGGAGGGATGCATAAAATGAGGATTGTGAGTATTTAGAATTGAGGGGGGTCCTTAGGAAAATTTTAGACACAAATGCATGCATTGCGGTCTTGGCATAATGGATGGGTTTGATTGGGATTGTCTTATGTAATATTAGTGTACAAAAATTCAGTTTTGCTTGGGGGCAAGCAAAAGTCAAGTGTGAGGTATTTTGATATGTGCATATTTAGCTATATATTTAGTATAGATTTTCATTATTTATTAGCTAATTATTTACATATTATGGACAAAAGGTACTTAATAGTGTTCAAATTGTATTTTCAGCTCAAAAGAAAAGCTCGGAGGTAAAAGGAAGCAGGAGGTACGATCGAAGCTCGGGAACTGAAGAAAGAAGAAAAATGCTAAATCCTGAAGCTACTCGGCGAGTAGGGACGTCTACTCGACGAGTACATACGAAGATTCTTGAAGCAACACGTAAATTCCTTGCCGTATATGGATTCCTCAAGAGGACTCGACGAGTCGGTTGTCTACTCGACGAGTAGCCCCTGTTTTGAGAAATCTATAAATAGAAGCCACAAACCCGAATTGACTCTCTCTCTCTGGCTTTTGGGAAGCTTACTTGGCGACTAAGGAGACTGCTGGAGATCTGAAGAACGTGAGAAGAACCCTAATCCTCAATTCTAAGAAGACTAAGGCAACTTAGGTTTAATTTTCCACTTCACCTTTGAATAGAACTGTATCTAGCTTGTTTGAATTCGTTTTTAGTTTGTTATCTACTGCAATTATGAACTAATTTTGTTAGTTTCTGTTTAGGGTAGACAAGTTTGCTCCTATGGATTAATTTACTATTTTGATTAATTGTTACTGGTGAATCTTGTTAATTTAAGCTTGTTAAAGACCCTTATGCATTAACCATAACTATTTTCTGTTAATTGCTAAGTAATTAAGCTGCATGAACATCTCTTAATTGCTTATCTCATATGATTTATGTGAACACATTGCTATATGCCTAGGATTAGTGAATATGAAACTAGGATTAACTAGAGAATGGGTAAATTAATGTGTGAGCTTGTGTGATACACCATCAAGAAGAGGTTAATTGAATCACCAATTTAATTAGCTAATTACAAGTCTTATTTAACCCGAATAATTAAACTAGGAAATTTATTAGTTTAACCACTTGATCACTGCTTAAATTAATCTATTTTCTAAGGATTGGTAATAACGAATGTGAATCTAATCACCTTACTCGATAGCCAAATAACAATTAATCCATTACATTACCATAAAAATTAACCATAGGAGTAAATGAGTTGAACCTAAACAGAAACCCTTTTGATCATTGAATTTAGTTGGTTTTTACGTGTTTTCAGCCATTAGTTGATTAGTTAAGTTTTAGTTAAGTTTCTAGTCTTGCAAAACTAGAGAAAACCCCACCTATTTTATTATTTGTTTTAGATAATATTAGTAATTAGTTTAATTTCCGTTCCCTGAGTTCGATACCCTACTTATTTAACTATACCACAATTGATAGGTCCACTGCCTTTGTGTGTCTAATTCGTAAGTGAAAAGTAGGATAAAACTAGTTAGTTTAACACACATCAATCTACCTTCAAGTTTTGAGCTTCTCCCCTCTCCCCTCTCCTATTTTGGATGTTTTTTATGATATTTTGATGAACTTCGAAGATCAAGAAGGTTCTTTTGGTTTCAAGGAAAGTTGTTTCAAGTGTGTATCCATCAAAGGCACTACTTTTTTGGACCATTGTGAGTATAAAGTTCCAATCTTGCTATCTAGTTCATTAGATATTGTCATTTGGGGTTATTGGAACTTTTGGTCCATTTTATAGGTAATCTTCAAGTTGAGTGGACTCCAACATCATTTGATCAGTTTGGAATGTTTTTTTTGACCCCATGGAGTAGGAAAGTTATGATCTTTTGCCTTCCCTTCTAGCCATACAAGTTATCTTAGTTCGCTAGGCCATTTTGGTGTATTAGAGTTTAGATCTTGAATGATTAGGGAATTATTATGGATAAATTTGGAAACTTCATCCCTCTAGACATCTTGTTGATTCGAATCTGAAAATTGGAGACTTGGACTTAATGGATTAAGTTGAGAAAGATGCAATTTGGGTCCCTTTTGAGACTTAAAATCTAGATCTTGGTGGTTTGGACCTTCCTAATGGATGAAGTTACAAACTTTATCCATTAAGACCTTGGAATTGATCAGATATGAGCTTTGGTGCTCTTGAAATTAGAAGAGAATGGATTAAGCTCGTTTGAGCTGTTCAGACCAGTCCCCACGGCGTGGCCTTAGGCTGCAAGGGGGTTGGAGATTGAGGAATCATCGAATATTTTGGAATTTAGTGCCCACGACTTGGCCTAGGAAGGCCACAACGTGGAGGGATGCTAGTTGGCAATTTTGACATTGACTTTGATCGTTGACTTTTTGACCAGTTTGACTTTTGGTCAAACTTGAGTAGCATTGAGCATTTGGCTATGGATTGGTTTCGGTTTGGCTTTAGGAAGCTTGGATTGGCTGTGTTGTTGCTGAGGTAGCTTTTGAGCTTCTGTTGAGTTGTTTAGGTGAGTTTTTCCTCACTATACTCGTGGGTCGAATGCACCAATGTCGGCCCACTAGATTGTGTTATGTATTCTTGTATATAGGATGTTGGTATGCGGTAGCAATCTGATAGGTTGGTAGATCTGTATGATTACATGTACTTAATGGTAACATGTTTATGTTTATTTTTTGCATATGTCGATATAGTACGGTTTTAGGTTGTGGCTTTACTCCTATGTGCGTAACCCAGCAAACCGAGACATGCGAGTTCGATGAACGATTGGGCCAGGGTATTCCAGTCCGATGAATGATTGGACTCGTTGCGTATTGGCATTCCAGTCTGATTTGTGATTGGGTCGAGGCAATCCAGTCCGATGACTGTGGACCGGGGGTAATCCATCCTGATGGCTGTAGACCCAAGGGTAATCCCGTCTGATGATTGTGGACCCAACATGCATGATTTTATATGTTCTGTTGTGTGGGGTATTTTAGGGGAACTCACTAAGCTTCGTGCTTACAGTTTGATTTCATGGTTTTAGGTATATCAGATGAGCGGAGCGAAGCGAAGGCTTAATCGTGCACAACATCTGGGATTTCATGTGATTTACGATTTTGAGATACTCTCATTCATGATAAAAACTTTTGAGAATTTGTTTTGTAAAACTTATGGATTTTTGGAATGGTTTTAAAAATGAAAATTTTGCCTCGATTTTGGGATGTTACAAGTTTACTCTTAACATGTCCAGTTTTTTTGTGGAGGCCTTGAAGTTTTAAGTTGTGTATACATTATTTTTTTACACATCTGATGTGGATATGTGTTGGATCTAAAACTTCAACTATAATGAATTGTGTGATTAAACTGTAATGTATTGTATTAAGTTGTGAATAGATAGTATTACGTTGTGAATCGACTATACTAAGTTATGAATCGTATATACATTTTGTGTTAAAATATGAATGATTTGTGTATTAATATGTGATTTTGTGTTTTAAACTATGAATTGACTGTATTAAACTGTGAATTTTCTATTTATATTGTGAATTGACTAAATTAAGCTATGAACTATGTATATTAAACTATGAATTTATTGTATATAGTTGTGAATTTTATGTATTAAACTGTGAATTGACTGTATTAAGAGATTTAAGTTGATAATGTGTTGTGAATGCATACTTTTTGTGTATTAAACTATGAATTTATTGTATTAAGCTGTGAATTTTGTGTATTAAGCTCTGATTTTTGTGTTTTAAACTGTGAATTGACTGCATTATGTAGTTAATTTTCTGCTTAAACTGTGAACTGGCTATATTAAGTTGTGAATTTTATGTATTAAACTGTAAATTCACTGTATTTAGTTGTGAATTTACTGGTATTAAGTTGTGAATTTTTATATTTTTTTTATGTTTGTTTCTGAAACATAAGATGAAAGAAACATTATAAACATATACGATTTTATATTAATTTGAATAAAGTATATAAAATTTAAACATTGAATATTTATGTAAATAAACTTTGAAAGACGCATTAGCATATAGATGTAAAGATATAAATGTAAGTTTAAGTTGAGAATATGGCTATGAATGTATAATTTTTGTGCATTAAACTGTGAATTTATTATACTAGGCTGTAAATTTTGTGTACCAAACTATGAATTGACTGGATTAAGCTGTGAATTTTTAATGAATTTTGTGTTAAAATATAAATGATATATGTATGAATTTTAGTATTAATTTTCTTGTGAATATATGTATTTTTTGTTGTATAAATATGTAAGGATGTATTAGATTTTATAATTATTTTGCATTAAACTCTGAATAAGTAAAATAGTTAGATTATTAATTGTAACATCCAAAAAATAAGCCCATAAAATTTCATTTTTAATCAAATAAAAACAGTGCTCTAAACATTATCCATACAAGCTTAACAAAGAAAGTGTATGAGTATTATTTCAAATCAGAGTAAATTATAAAATGCGAAAACATGTGGTGCGTGCCCTGCAATCATCCGGAGTTCCCTTGTTTGAAAACCATAGTACCTGAAACAAAAACTGGAAACCGTAAGCATAAAGTTTAGTGAGTTTCCCCCAACATACCACATACAAAACAAACATACTGCCAAACATATCCGAGTGCTGGCCTACCCCTTCGGTCTATTTCAACCGGATACTGCCGAGCATATATGGGTGCTCGACCTGCCCCTTCGGCCTATTTCAACCAGATACTGCCAAGCATATCTGGGTGCCCGACTAGCCCCTTCAGTCTATTTCAACCGGATACGGGGTCTATTTCACCCCTAACACTACCATATAATAACATACATAAACATACTGTCAGGCATATCTGGGTGCCCGACCTACCCATTCGGTCTATTTCAACCGGTTACGAGGTCTATTTCACCCCTTACCACTACCACATAATATTATAGCCAATAAGCATATAAATCACAACAAATAGTGGCATACCAGATAATTATCACAAAGACAATCATCTTTCTTATAAACAACAACTAGTGGGCTGAAATTGGTGCCTTAAACCCACTGTTACAGGAAAGGTAACTCACCTCGCACTGCTGAACCCCACGGATAAAACTCTAGTTGTTGGATGACAAATTCCCGAACTGTCAACATCAAAACAACACCCAATTAATAATTAGGTTCTAATACATAACCATAAGTCCATCCTTGGGGTAAAAAGACTACTTTACCCGTAACCTAGCTTGATCCCAGCCCAAGGCCCAAACACACACACACACTGAAAGCCCAAAAGCCAAACAATGAACCAAGGCCCAACAAATGGCCCAATTTTCCAAATTGGGCCCAAACCCTTCACATGGGCCTCACCCTAAAGCCCATCCAAATATCCTAGTCCATATACTTGTTCTTAGATGGCCCATCAAGAATCCACACATCTAATCCCAACAAAAAAGCCTAACTCAAAACCCAACACAATTAGGGTTTTCACATAAAGTGACGGTTAGGGTTAACTAAAAACACTTAACCCATTAAGGACTTAATCCATTAAGTCCATCATTCTACTAGGTCAATCATATGGTGTGGTCGGGCGTAATTCATAATTCAATCCCAACGGTCCAAAAAGCGGGTCCCGACAAATCAAAAACTAACATTCCCAAAATTAGGGTTTTCTAAACCCTAATTAGGGTTTCCAACCCAATCACATGCCAATTAGTCCACTGGTTAAGTTTTTAGGTTAATTATTGTTAAACAAGTCAGGCACCACCCACTACCACCTCGGGTCGTGGTGGTCAACGGCGGTTCATGGCGGTAGCCACCAGCTCACGGAGGCGGTGGTTTTGATTCTAGACCAAAACACATTAAAAGTATCCCAAATAATAGTCCAATCACACCAAAGTGCACACAACCATCCAATGTGGCGGCTGGTGGTGACGAAATGGCGGCATGAGGTGGCAGCCACCATCTCACGGTGGTGGTGGTGGGTTTTTCCTTGATTAATCCGGCCAAAAAATACATTATACAATATCACACCATAAATCTCACACAAGTTACACCAAAACACACACACACACAGCCACCCACACACAGTGGCTGATGGTGGCAGAAAAGAAGAAGTGGCGGCAACTACCATGGTTGGTAGCCATGGTGGTTTTTCTCGGGTTTCTAGCCAAACGAGCACACCCACACATACTTCACGGTGAAGCAACAACACACACAAACACGAGTTCATCGAAAAGCACGCACCCATCTCAGCCATTTTGGGTGGTTGGCGGCAACCGGAGCAAAAAAAGGCAGCCGATCGAAAAGCACGCACTCATCTCAGCCACTTCGGGTGGCTGGCGGCAACCGGAGCAAAAAAAAAGGCATCCGCTCGGAGCTGCTTCGGCGGCGACAGCACAGCGACAGAAAGGCGGATGAGGAAGAAGATCAGCGTCCTAATCTAGTAAACAGCAGCAGCAACAATCACAGTCCCGCTCTCCCAACCATCCCCGATCAACGCAACGTCAGGTTCAAGGTTTTTCATCTTCGCCGACAGCGGAGACAGCACTACGATGTCTGATGGCCCATGATGGCGACGCAATCGACGGTGGTGGCTGGAGCATGGAGGCATAAGGGTGGTGGCGGTTGAAGCAATAAAAGTAGGGTTAGGGTTTCGGTGAACAAGTCCATGAGAGAAAGGAAGGGAGTGATGGATCTTAAACTCCCGTCTCCATTTACAGCTTCACTTTTTTTTGACACATTTGGCCCCTCCTTCTCTAATCATTACAATCCAATTCCATATTTTACCCCTTTAACCCTTGTTTCCCAAAATCCATTCAATACAATACAGTTGATTCAATATAGACTCCAAAATTTCCGAGATTATAATATTTAACTCCCATGGCTAACCCTGATAAATAATTACGGATTTAGGGCTACAATAAAATAATATGAAATATAATTCACATCTCAGGATTTAGGGTTTATTTATTTATTTAATTTCAACGGAATGTTACATAAATTGTGAATACATTATTTATGTTGTTAATCAATGATTTTATATGCAGTTGTGATTCAAAAGGATTGATGGTTGCAACTATGGTATAGGTGGTTGGTGGTGGCATGTGGTAGTAGTTGGTGGTGGTGGTGGCATGTGGTAGTAGTTGGTGGTAGTGGTAGATTTTTTATTTAACTTCATTGAATATGTGAATTAGTGTATACTTTATTGTATTATGTTGTAATTTTTATGTATTAAACTAAAAATGTACTAGGGATGTACGTGGGACGGAACCCGTACCGACCCGTACCGTTCCTGATTTCCCGAAAACCGAATTCGATCAAAAGTCAATCCCGAGTACCGAACCGAATTAACATCACCGGTATCGGTACCAAGAATGGTACCGGTTTTCGGTACTAGTACCGGTACCGGTGGTACCAAATCCTGAATTTTGTTTATTTTGAGTACCAAGTATCGTCCCATGTTTTTAAATTTGGTACGGTTCGGTACCAGTTCCTGTACGCTACCTGTACTGCATTGGGATTTGGGACAAACTGCTCATCCCTAAAATGTACTACATTAAGCTGTATATTTTATATAAATTTTGTGTTAAAATATGAATTAATGTATGCATGAAAACATTAAACAGTATATTAGTGAATTAATATGTTTCTCAAACTATGAATATGATATTTTAAACCATAAATATGTCTTATAAATGATATATTTTTTAAAGAAATCTACCATTTAGAAAAGATAAATTTGAATTTGTCAAGGCATAATTATAATTTCTTTAATTAAAATTTATATATTTGGCTGGAAAAATGACATGGTATGTGTTAAAAAGTATATCCAAATAAATGAGAACTACAATCTTTATTCTATTAAACTGTGAATACGACCAGAAAAATGCCACTAAATTTGGTGTTAGTCCGACAGCTATCCAACGATGTAACATCCCAAAAATTATTGGGAGATTTTTCACTTGGAAACTGGTTAACCGATTAAAACCTTTAACTTAAGAACAATAAATGACACTTACTTGTTTGAAACCATAATTTTATGAGAGATGAATTATAAGACAATGGAAATCATTATCTTCAATGCATGTGTACAGTCCTGTTGAGCTCTTCTCATGAACAACCTGCTAAAAACATTTATCCATAATTGTAAGCATAAAGTAGCGAGTTCCCCATACACAATGCATCTACATAAAATCCTTATCTCTAAATGAAATCATTATCTTCAATGCATGTGTACAGTCCTGTTAAGCTCTTCTCATGAACAACCTGCTAAAAACATTTATCCATAATTGTAAGCATAAAGCTTAGCGAGTTCCCCATATACAATGCATCCACATAAAATCCTCAGCTCTAAAGCCAACATACTTGCTCTTGTAAGCACAAGCATACACCATATATAATAGACCCAACCCAAAGAGTATAACGGGCCCCACCCAATGTACATAACAAGCTCATTTCAGGGGCAAGATCCTGGTCTTTTCTATAATTGCCAAGGGCTAGATCCTGGTTTTTCGCATAATACATAAAGTCAAATGTAGTAAGGGATCAGATAAACAGTCGAACAGGTGGTCCACCGAAAAGCAATAAATCAAACAAGAACCATGCAATAAGGCTTTGGTCCAAGAGTTCTCAGACTATCTAACTTGGACCACATATGCCCCTTGTATATCCACTAAAGTACCATCTAAAACTATCATTACCCTAACCATTCATAATTATACAAGTGTTGTGATCCAACCATAGTCTTTCATACATGTGTTGTGATCCAACCACAATCTTTCATACATGTGTTGTGATCCCACCACATTCTTTCATGCATGTGTTGTGATCCAACCACAATCTTTCATACAAAAGTCACAAAGACAACTGATATGTATATAAATGCATTGGTTTTAGTCCTACTTTTAAGATATAATTTAGACACACAAAGGCAGTGGAACTGTCAATTGGTGGTATAGTTGAATAAGCAGGGTATCGAACACAGGGAACGACAATTAAACTAATAACTAGAATTAACTAAAACAAGTAATAAAAGTAAAAGGTTTTCTCTAGTTTTGCAAGACTAGAAACTTAACAAATTTACTAACACACAAATTAAATAACTAACAGCTAAAGCAAGTAAAAACCAACTAAATTCAATAATAAGGAAACTTCTATTTAGCTTCGATTCATTTACTCCTATGATTGATTTTATGGCAGGTGCAATGGATTAGTTGTTATTGGCTACCGATTAAAGTGATTAGATTCACATTCGCTATTACCAATCCTTAGAAAATAGATTAATTTAAGCAGTGATCAAGTGTTTAAACTAATGAATTTCCTAGTTTATTTATTCGGGTTAAATAAGACTTGTAATTAGCTAATCAAATTACTAATTCAATTAAATTCTTGTTGATGGTTTATCACACAAGCTCACACACTAATTTACCCATTTTCTAGTTAACCCTAGTTTCACATTCGTTATTCCTAGGCACATAACAATGTTTTCACATAAATCATATGAGATAAGCAATTAAGAGATGTTCATGCAACTTAATTACTTGTTAATTAACAGAAAATAGTTGAGGTTAATGCATAAGGTTCTTTAACAAGCTTAATAAAACAAAGTTCACCAATAAACAATTAATCCAACCACAAATCAATCCATAGTTGTAAATTTTATCTACCCTAAACAGAAGATAATAAGTTTAGCTCATAATCACAACAGATAGTAGCTCACAAACAATGTCTAATAACTCAAACATGGTTCAAATAAAAGATAAAGTAAAGAGTATACTAATTTTGCCTTTAATCTCCTTAAAGTTGAAGTATAGGGTTGTCTTCACGAACTCCAAAGCTCCAGAAGCACCTCAATCGCAGAATAATCCCCAAGGGTTCCAGAGAGAGGTTTTAATTCGGCAATTGGCTTTTATTTATAGTCTTCAGAAAACAGGGGCTACTCGTCGAGTAGATAACCGACTCGCCGAGTCCACTTTAAAAATCCGTATACGGCAAGGACTTTGTATTTTGCTTCGTGAATATTCGTGGGGACGCGTCGAGTAGTCGTCCAACTTGCCGAGTCCTTCAGGATTTTGACTCTTTTCTTCTTTTTTCTTCTTTCTTCAATTCCCGAGTTCCCGATAGCATTTCCCGCTTCCTTTTGCTCCCGAGCTCATCTTTTAGACTGAAAATACAATTTAAACATAATTAAGTACCTTTTGTCCGTAAATTGCAATAAATTATACAAAAAGTAATAAAATTCTAATCGAAGTATATGGCTAAATATGCACATATCAAAATACCCACACTTGACTTTTGCTTGCCCCCAAGCAAAACTGAATTTTAAACATACTAGCATCACATAAAACAATCCCAATCCAACCCAGCCATTATGACAAGACCGCAACGCATGCATTTGTGTATAAAATTTTTCCTAAGGACCCCCCTTAATTATAAATACTAACAATCCTCATAAGCATTCGCCCACTTCTTTTGAACAATGCTCATTTTATACATCCCTCCGAATCCATCCCCAGAAAACTTCCTAACCTCAAGGTATTTTTGGTTGAGCAACCCAAGCATACATAATCAAGACAATTACAACTTTTTGATACCACTATGGAGCTTTTTAGAATTCTTCATTTCTTTGATATTTGATCTTTGATTTCTTTGAATTCACCACCTTGTTGTTTGATTTTTTTTGGTATCTTCAACTTTTTAACTTTGATCTTTTGATCTTCAACTTTGATTGCTCCAATTCTTACAACTTTTCTTGTAATTCTCTCTCTCTTTTTTTACATGTAACTCACTTTTTTTTCACTCAAAACCTACATGCTTAAGCAGGGGCGCTCAACTTCAACCTTTATTGGTTAAAGATATTAATTTTCCTGGATACATTTCAAGTACACGATGCTAAACATATTGCATCCCTCAAACTAAGCGAGGTTGTGTTTTTGTACCATGATTTCATTAGAATAAAGGAGGCCACAAATGCATTATAACGTATATAGGCTCAACTAAACATTTGTGTCTTCATGCAATCATCAAACATAATACTAACTTGGAATCCTAATTTTTACCAAAATTTTCTAAATTAATCCTAGCAATTTTAATGCAAAATTTTCAAAATTTTACCTAAGTTAGGATTCTAATGTAACTAATATAATCAAACCCCTACCCCACACTTAATTTATGCAATGCCCTCATTGCATATTATGCATGATAAAGAAAATGGCAAAATAGAGAGGGAATTGAAACAAACTCCCCTGGGATAGTAGTGGCGAGGTCGATATTTCTGTATTTTGAGTTCCATCTTCAATTGACTTTAGACATGGGAACAGCTCATCCATGCCTTGGGTGTCATATCTCGTGTGGTACAGCTCCAAATATGCAGGAAAATAGTCTCGAAAAATGCCCGAAAAATGATCTCCAAAGCAAATAACGAAGGCCCATATCAAATGTCATCAAATCATAGGCTTGAAAGTGAAAGAATGAGCAACTCGTCGAGTATATATGTAGACTCCCTGAGTTGTAGTGCAATTGGAAGAAAAGTCGTGGTTTTTCACTTGGACTCGCCGAGTCCATAAAGTGCACTCGGCGAGTAGATCGCTGAGTGGAAAAAAATGTGAATTCTGCCCAGGTCCAATTCTGAGATATGTGGGTGATATTAGACTAATATTTTCCCTCATTTTGCTTCAGAAAATAATCACTTAATACTTCTTCTCTCGGTCAGACTCATAATACGACTCAAACTTTGTTTTCTTCTCGCCTAGACTCGATTTCTCACTTGGTCAACTTCGATTCTAGACTCTTTGTCACACCCTCAAAACCAAATGAACGGCGGAAACGTTCTGGGGTGGAGGACGTCATGTACAGTATCACAACAATGCAAGTAGTAAACAAGCAACAACATCATCCATTGCATTAATAATATAATTTCATACAAGTGTGTTCCGTTAAGTTTTAAAGACACCAAAACAATATACATCAAAAAATATAAGAAGAGTCTTGAACAAGCTCCATCTTCTCAAAACCTGGCTCCGGTACCTGTCTACTGGTGACCTGAGAATACAAGTTATTTTGAAAGAGTTTATCAGCTTTAGAGCTGGTGAGTTCATAAGTATATTAGTGTCTGTGTTTGTATGAAAGCATTTGTAAGATGTACTGTGTGTTTGTAAAAGTTTTGTATTTGTTTGAACTATCCTAGAAAACCCTATGTTTCCTACTAAAAGTAGCCTTCTACCAAGGCATCTAGTGTCTGTGCGTGTATCTTTTGTAAAAGTGAGTATTTTCCCAAATCCGACTATCATTAACCAAAAATATAGTTTTTACATTATTGTTTATTGTGTGAAATCACAAAGTAAAATGTAAAGGGAAAATTTTATAGTACTTTAATGTAGCATTATGAAACTACTGCTGTACTAACTACCTTAAGCCAATTGTATATTTTAAGGTAACATGTGATCGGCCTGTATCTTGCTACCGACTCAATAGTAAAGTGACAATGTAAGATGCCACAAAAATGACGTTTGGCACCCGTAGACTTGCAAGTCCCACTGTAGCGAGCAGCAAGGTGTAGGATAGTCAATCCAGTATAGATCTATACACAAACTCATACGCTCCCCAATTAAGGAGATTCTGATACAAAAACAGTCATGGCAGGTAGTGCCATGCCCTGCTTAATGGCTCACATAAATGTATAAATGTAAATGTTATGTGAATTGTGTGCTAGCTGTATTGTGTGTTCTTTCTCTGTCTAGCTTGTATGTTTGTTTCTCATCACTCTGTTTCATGTTTGTTTCTCATTATAGTATGTATTGACTCATGTATGAACTGACTCATTGTATGTTTCATCGTTCTAGTAATAGTATCTTCCTAAACTACCCCTATGGTAGCTTACTAGCAATGTATGAACATGTTTGTATACCCTTGCTACCCAAGGGCATGGACTTGAATGAAGGAAAACCTTTTATATCTATATACATATACATAATATATAACTAGGATTTAAACGACCTTCGGACAGCTAACCTTGATACCCTAAGACCACAATCAAACAAGAACAGGAAGCAGGGTAGACTAGCAGTCCTAAGTCCTTTCAATCCTACTTATATAACTATATCTATATAGATACACAGAATATAAGTTTGAAGAGGTTGATAACACGTTTGGATACCCTTGCTACCCAAGGGTATGGACTTGAATGGAGGAAACCTTTTATATCTATATACATATACATAATATATAACTAGGATTCAAACGACCTTCAGACAGCTAACCTTGATACCCTAAGACCACAATCAAACAAGAACAGGAAGCAGGGTAGACTAGCAGTCCTAAGTCCTTTTTAATCCTACTTATATAACTATATCTATATAGGTACACATAATATAAGTTAAAAGAGTTTGATAAATGTATTTGACAATAAAAGAGTTTGTAAAACAGTTTGAGGTAAAAGAGTTTGATAAACAGTTTGAAAAGTAAGAAAACCATTTGCTTGTTAGTTATTAATCACATGTGAATGATATAATAGCTATAATTGTTCAACTTGTATTCCCCCCCATAAAAGCATTTAAAAACATTTAAAAGGTTAATTAAGGGGTATGAACTCACCTGTAGTTGGTGGTTTGGATGAATCGAAGAAATAGGATTGATAGGTGTCAAGTGAAGCCTTGTACACACACAATGATCCTATTTAACATATAAATACAACATATATGTATCTAATTAGCCTTTAAACAACTAATTAGCAAAGTTAAGACATCCTAAGACAAGTTAAACACCTTATATAAGTGTTATAAGTCTCAAGGAATGCATCTAAGTGTTGTAGAACAATGCTATATGGTTTAGGGTTCAAAAGAAACCCTAACTTGAGTTTACGGTTTTGTGACCTCAACCCAATGGGTTTACGGTCGTAAACCCTAGAGTTTATGGCCGTAAACTCCCCCTCTTTTGACCATTTGTTGATTTGAAGGTTTCTAAGTCCATTGAAGTGTTTCCACTTGAAGTATAAGCCTAAGGAAGAAGCTAGGGCACCATTTCACTCCTATTTGGAGTTTACGGCCCAAAGACCACATCCCTTTGGGTTTACGGTCGTAAACCCTTATGGATGTTGGTATTTTGATGATTTCAAGTCCTTAACACATCAAGGTAAGGATCCAAGTTAGTTACCTAGGCTTAGGAAGGGACTAGGGACATTTTGGTCCCTTAAAATGGGTTTACGGTTCAAGAATGTTCTTGGACCGTAAACACCATTTTCTTGGTGTTTCTTGGATGTTTTTATGTTATAATGAAGTATAGCAAGCTTAAATACACTCTAGGATAGAAGTACTTACTATATGGAAGCTTGAAATGAGCCAAAATGCCAAGAACACTAGTGTGTGTTCTTGGTGTTCTTGGTGAAAATGGAAGAATCAACCTTTTGGAATGATTTCACGGTTAGAAAGGTGTTAAAACACTAGATTAAGTGATCTACTAACTTGAAATGGTTGAAAACACTTACTAGATCGAGATCTGGAATAAATCCCGGGATGATACTTGAGAGGATTTGATATTTGTTCTTGAGAAATTTGGAAAAATGACTATAAATGACAAGTGTCATATATATACTCCAAATTTCTGGGTTTTTGGCTGAAACTATTTTATTCCGGCAGTAAACTCCAATTTCTTGAAGTTTAGGAATAACAGTGTTGCACTATAACCCTAGGGCATCCTCTCTCCTGGTATCTCGTAAAGTGTAAATCCTAAAATAATCAAACTTAATCCAAAAAGTCTAAAAATTTAACTGTAAATGATTTGACTTCTATTGAATTGACATGTTGTACAGAATAGAAATTTTGGGTTGTCACACTCTTGCATGCATCCTAAGCTTCAAACTGAAAAGATAAACACAACCACAAGTGATAGATAACAATAAAAATTCCTACTTAAACCTAATTACTATAAGTTCAAGAACCAACCAAAACACACAAAAACAAATAAAAATAGTCTTTAAACAACCAAACAAATAAAAACCACAAGATACTCAATCTTCATCTCCATCTTCTTCTCCTCCAACTCCGCTACCTTCAGCTTGATTCCTCCTTTGATTCACCTTCTCTTCCCAACTTTGGACATAAGGATATTCGGTCCCGGGTCATGGCGTAATATTTATTTGTTCAAACAAATAAACAAATGACCCATGGTGGTAATTCATGCTCCGTTCAAGATCATCCTGGTACTTTCTCATCTCCACATTGTACCAGTCCATAGGTAGTTTGTCATCCACCGGAATGACCGATGGGTCTTATCGGACATGTTCCCTTCGTTGTCTCACCCGCCTTCCCGGATCCTTGGGTACCAAATCCTCATCTGCATGTGGAATACCAATGTGCCCCCACCATAGTCCTCAATGATTCGTTCCCTCCTAAATAATGTAATGCTAAAGGAGGGGTAGGAACCATTGTCAAAAATTCTCCGACCCCTTGTTCCAAGATCCCATATGTCCTAGCCAACTTGGTCACAAACATCCCGCCATTAATTTTAGAGGTGATCCTCTCTTTAACTGCCCCTTCCGCCAAGTATTTTGCCAAACAATACGGAATATTGCAAAAAACATTGGGAGTAATGATGCTCCACAAGTAGAAAATGTCGAGGGTCGGGACTTTGTCATCGTCCTTCCGCATATTAATGGTGCTTGCGATAAGATGGTGGATCAAACGATGAATGGGAGAACGGATGCTTCCCTCTTGAGCAGAGGAAGGAATGTAAACCCAGTTGGCGATAGTGTTCCGCCAGGTAGCAGCAACCACTTCCTCGGGAAGGTCTTTGTGGAAATGTCCAAGGAAGGACTCGAAATCTTCAGACATGACCACATTGTGGTCATAAATCCCTATACTCCACGCAAGCTCAGCTATGCTGCACTGGCGGAACTCCCCTCCAAGACAGAAATTTATGATACTCGTATCGTAATAATCGCTACCACCTCGGAAGGAGATGGTAGAGAAAAATTCCCAACACAATTCCAGATAGACCGGTTCTTGGATTCTAAACAGCCGGCTCCACCCATCAGAATGGATTGTCACCCCATTTTGCTCAAAGGTCTTGACCAAGTACGGGGTTAGTTCCTCCTCCAATCCCGCTTGGCCAATCCATAGCCAATCGATCTCATTAAGAACATAGATCTCCTTTCTCTTAAGTGTTTCCAGCTTGTTCTTAGCACGGGCTAATGAGGATCTTGAAGTGATGTTTGGGAAGTTTAGCCATGGGATGTCCCCATGACCACTTCCTCTTGAACTCTGGCCTCTCCTAGACATTTTTCTGCAAAACAACACAAAACAGAACAAACCAAGATACCACAGAACATTAAAATGTAAAAAAATCTGATAACTGCATCATGGACTCGTCGAGTAGACGAACCGACTCGGCGAGTCGCATGAACTGTGCGAGTCGCTCTTTTGAATCGGGCAAAATCAGCCATCCAGGGGTTTGTCTAGGTATGTCTATTAAGCATTATTCCACAAAAAAATTCGTCTATAACAGCCTAATTTGACCAAAAATCAAAACCCTAGAATTGGAGTAAACTCCAAAATCCGATTTTGCACAAATTATGGTCATTAATCTACCAAAGGTGTGAACTTTAACAAGATTAGGCAGAAAATTGTTACCTTTTTGGTGAGATTGCGAGGGAAACACAAGAAATTGGAGATGAAAGCTTGAGAGAGAGTTGATCGTCGAGCGGCTGTGGCTTGATGAATGATAAGGTGTTTTTACTATTAGGGTTAAAACCCTATTTTACAGAATGTAAAAATTATTTATTATTTTTTTTTCGGGTTAATACGTGGACTCGCCGAGTAGGGGTACCTACTCGCCGAGCAGATACGCGAATCTGCGAAATATCGTGATTTTTCAAATGGACTCGCCGAGTAGGTAAATGGACTCGACGAGTTTTTCATTCTGTTTGAAAAAATTTTGAGTTCTTAAGTTTTATGCCACCAAACCCCACACTTGAGCTTTGCTTGCCCTCAAGCAATCATTTTATGCAAAGAAGAAGATTGAAAAAGACAAATCCTAAAAAAAACGAAAATAAAATGAAAAAGAAAGGTAAAAAGAAAGCAAACTCTAAAATCGGGTTGCCTCCCGGAAGCGCTTCTTTTTGAGGAGTCGTTAGCTCGACTCCATCCCATGCTACGTTGCAGTGCTTTCCTCTAAATCGAGCCCTTCTTCAAGTCCTTCATCTTTTGGTATTCCTTCTTCATATATCTTCACCCGATGCCCATTAACCTTGAACGGGGTTCCATTTTTCGATAAAAGCTCGATAGCTCCATCTGGGAAAACTTGTTTAACCACAAAAGGCCCATCCCACCTTGTTTTCAACTTGCCCGGAAAAAGATTTAACCTTGAATTGAAGAGTAGCACCTTTTGTCCTTCATGAAAGTCCTTATTACCCTTTAGTCTCTTGTCATGCAATTTCTTAGTCTTCTCTTTGTATATTAAGGAATTTGTGTATGCTTCAGTTCTAAGTTCTTCAAGGGCATTCATTTGCATTAACCGGTTGGTACGAAGTTCAGCCAACTCAAAATTACACATCTTTAAAGCCCAAAATGCTTTATGCTCTATTTCAACCGACAAGTGACAATTTTTCCAATAAACTAACCTATATGGTGTAGTACCAATAGGTGTTTTGAAAGTTGTTCGAAAGGCCCAAAGTGCATCATCAAGCTTATCCGACGACTCCTTTCTATTTCCTCCAACCGATCTCTCCAAAATTCTTTTTAATGCCCGATTTGTCACTTCAGTTTGTCCACTCGTTTGTGGATGATAGGATGTTGAAAATCTATGGTGTACACCATATCTTTTTAACACCTTAGCTAATTGATCATTTGCAAAGTGAGTGCCCCGGTCACTAATAATAGCTTTAGGAAGTCCAAACCTTGAAAATAACTTTTTGAGAAAACGCACCACCACTCGAGCATCATTAGTAGGTAATGCTTGTGCCTCCGCCCATTTTGATACGTAGTCGACTGCCACCAAGATATATTTATTCCCTTTTGATATTGGGAAAGGTCCCATAAAGTCAATCCCCCAAATATCAAATATTTCACAAACTTGAATATTATGTTGGAGCATATCGTTCCGGGATGATATGTTCCCCGCTCGTTGGCACGAATCGCATTCTTTGACATATTGAGCAGCATCTTTGAAAATTGTAGGCTGATAGAAACCAATATCAAAAATCTTTTTAGCCGTATAATGTGCTCCATGATGTCCCCCAGTAGGCTCGCTATGGCAATGTTCCAAGATTTCCCGACTCTCTTTCCCGAACACACATCTTCGTATCATCCCGTCTGCACAGCTTCGGAAAAGGTATGGCTTGTCCCAAAAGTAGTACTTGATTTCTGAAAAGAATTTCTTCTTTTGTTGGCGGGTTAAGTATTTTGGAATGTATTCGATTGCTAAATAATTAGCTATATCCGCAAACCATGGCACCTCTCCTGCTATTACCAAAAGATATTCATCGGGAAAATCATCTCCAATCTTACTTTCTTCCAATTCCTCCAAATGCGGGTTTTCTAATCTTGATAAATGGTCGGCAGCCACATTCTCCATTCCCTTTTTATCCCTTATTTCAATATCAAATTCTTGTAAAAGCAAGACCCAACGTATCAATCTTGGCTTAGCATCTTGTTTAGCAAAAAGATACTTAAGGGCAGAATGGTCGGTAAAAACTATTGTCTTGGATAAGACTAAATATGGTCAGAATTTATCAAAAGCATATACCACCGCTAGTAGCTCCTTCTTGGTAGTAGTGTAGTTTTCTTGAGTTGGGTTCAAAGTTTTGCTTGCATAGTAGATAGGTTGAAAATGTTTACCAACCCTTTGCCCTAAAACAGCTCCCACTGCATAGTCACTAGCATCACACATTAGATCGAAAGGAAGATTCCAATTTGGGGCTATCATGATGGGAGTAGTGGTCAATCTTTCTTTTAATAAATGAAATGCTTCATGACATTCTTTAGAGAAATCGAATGGAGCATCCTTCAAGAGGAGTTGATTCAAAGGCCTAGTGATCTTTGAGAAGTCTTTAATGAAGCGACGATAAAATCTCGCATGACCAAGAAAGCTCCTTACCCCTTTTACATTTGTTGGAGGGGGTAACTTAGCTATTGTGTCAACTTTTTCTCTATCTACCTCAATCCCCTTTCTTGAAACTTTGTGTCCCAACACAATTCCTTCTTTTACCATGAAGTGGCACTTCTCCCAATTAAGGACAAGGTTGGTCTTCTCGCATCTAGCTAGCATCAAATCCAAATTGGATAAACAATTTTCAAAAGATGACCCAAACACCAAGAAGTCATCCATAAAGACCTCCATAAATTTCTCGATCATGTCGTGAAAAATGGCCATCATGCACCTTTGGAAAGTAGTTGGTGCATTGCATAACCCAAAAGGCATGCGTCTATATGCGAATGTTCCACTTGGGCATGTAAAAGTGGTCTTCTCTTGGTCTTGTGGGTCGATTAGTATTTGAAAATACCCCGAAAAGCCATCGAGAAAACAATAATATAGATGACCGGAAAGCCTTTCTATCATTTGATCAATAAATGGCAACGAGAAGTGATCCTTGCATGTAGCACCATTTAGCTTTCTGTAGTCGATGCAAACGCGCCACCCGGTTACTGTTCTTGTTGGAATTAACTCGTTGTCCTCATTGGTAACCATCGTCATTCCTCCTTTCTTCGGTACCACTTGCACCGGACTTACCCATGGGCTATCGGAGATTGAGTAAATGATCCTAGCATCTAATAGTTTAACCACCTCCTTTTTCACAACTTGTTGCATGTGTGGGTTAAGTCTTCTTTGGCGTTGAACTACAGGTTTAGCTCCATCTTCTAAGTTAATCTTGTGAGAACAATAAGCTGGACTAATCCCCTTGATATCGGTTATCTTCCATGTTATGGCTCCTTGCCTCTTCTTTAGTAGTCCCACAAGGCTTTCTTTTTCATGTTTGGCTAGATCAACAGCTATAATTACTGGTTTTTGTTGGCCATCTTCAAGAAATGCATACTCCAAGTGATCCGGTAGAATTTTTAGTTCAGATTTTGTGTTCTGAATGCTGAACACGTCGAGTCCAGTGAGGGGACTCATCGAGCCCTGGGCAAAATTCGCGTCTGATCGAGTTTTTTCGAATGGACTCGTCGAGTCGGTGGATACTACTCGGCGATTCGGGATTTCAGCACTTCTGATTAGATCATTATATTCAGCTTCCTCGGATAGTCTCTCTATCTCCATCAGGTCTCTTTCAGCTTCAAATTCTTCTTCAAAGGTGACGGTGGACTTGTTTGGCTCGTCTTCTTTCCATTCCTCCATTAACTCTTCCAATATATCAACCGAGAATGTTGTGTCATCACTATTACTTGCATGCTTCATAGTTTGATCAACTCCAAATGTAACTGATTCATCTCCCACCCGAAGAGTAAGTTTAGAATCTCGTATGTCAACTATAGCACTCGCGGTGTTGAGGAAAGGTCTTCCAAGTATGATCGGCACTTGAGGATCTGCTTCCATGTCTAGTACTATGAAATCCGTGGGGAATACAAACTTATCAACTTTCACCAATAGATCTTCGCATATTCCCCTTGGAAATGTGACCGTTTTATTTGCTAAGTGAATTGCCATTCGAATTGGCCTTGGCTCCGGAAGATCTAATTTCTTGAAGAATGAGTATGGAATGAGATTTACACTTGCCCCCGAATCAGCCAATGCGTAAATAGTAGCTAAGTTTCCGAATTGACAAGGTAAGGTTAAGCTTCCCGGATCACCCTTCTTCTTCGGTAATTTGTTCAACATGACAGCTGAACAATTTTTCATTTAAGACCACTTTCTTCACCTCTTCCATCTTCTTTCTATTAGTTAGAAGCTCCTTTAGGAATTTGGCATATTTAGGCATTTGTGCAACCGCCTCGATGAATGGAAAATTAATTTGAAGGGCCTTTATGTGTTCTAGGAACTTTTGGTAATCAACATCATGCTTTTCTTGTCTGGCTCGAGCTGGAAATAGCAGTGGAGGCTGATATGGCTTTACAGGAGTTTTATTTTTCTATTCAGGTGGGGGACTTGTCGAGTCCATGTCGATGACTCGACGAGTCGGATCGGGAAATTATGATTTTTGATTTTCTGCTTCTTCCTCTTGCACCAACTTAGGGTCTTCTTTCTGAATAGGGGCCAGAGGAGTTATAATCTTTCCACTCCTATTTGTAACGATGTTTATATGTGTGCCTTTTGGGTTACTTTCAGTATTACTAGGAAGTCCACACGGTCTTCTCTCGTTCACTTGTTGTGCAAGTTGGCCCAGCTTCTTTTCTATGTTGAGAATGGATGCTTGTTGATTCCTAAGCAGATCTTGTTGATCTTTCATCATAATTTGGTGTTCTCTCAACATGTTTTGTTGATCTTTTATTTCAGCATCGGCATCGTTATGCCTTTTCTCGGACGCGGCTACGAATATTGTAAGCATATCTTCCAAGTCTGATTTCTTTTCTTGCACCGCTTCCTCTTTTTGATAAAAACCTCTTTCTTTTTGCTTATACTTTTCCTTCTTTGCCTTCTTGTACTCATCATATGGTAGCCATTCTTTCTTGGGTTTTCGCCAATTGTCATCATACCTATCACCACTTGAATAGCACACTTGTACTTTTCGGTTCCCATTCTCGTCAAGGTCACAATCTTTAGTAAGGTGAGGCCCTCTACAGTTTTCACATCCCACTCTAATGGCATGGATGGATTGGTCCATCTTAGTCATTCTTCGGTCCATGCTCTCCAATTTTGCCATCATTGCTTCCATGTCATTAGTAATAGAATTCACCGCCCCTCGCGTTAAGTTATTCCTTGGGTTATGATATTCTCTAGAGTGCTTAGAGAATTCTTCAATTAGTTACTTTATCACCGGGGGTGGCTTCTTTGTGATTGGTCCTTGCGAATCAAGGAGTTGTCTTGTTGTCACGTTCACTCCAACATAGAAAATGGAGACTTCTTGTTGACTGTTTAGATCATGATGTGGGCAGTTCCTTAGTAAGCCCTTGTATCACTCTCATGCTTCATAAAGTGACTCTCCAGCTTGCTGCTCAAAATTGTCTATGGCTTTCTTCAATTTTGCTATTTTTGAAGGAGGGAAAAATTGATCAATAAAATCCTCACGCATCTTAGCCCAAGTGGTGATGGATCCTGGAGGGAGTGATTTCAGCCAATCTTTTGCGGCTCCCTTAAATGTGATCGGTAGCATACGAAGTAAAACAGTGTCGTGAGGTACATTAGGAATATTGAAGTAGTCGGCTACGTCGTTGACCTCGTCTAGATGCTTGTATGCGTCTTCGTGATCTTTCCAGTAGAATGGGATTTCCTTAAGTTGAGCAAGTATGTGGCCCTTAAGTTCAAAGGTGGAAGTTGTGGGAATCGCAGGTTGCACGAGTCCTGGGTCGGTATCGTCACGCATCCTTTTCTTCCATTCACCCATGGGGACTTCATTGATGTTAGCCATGATGTTAGCAAGTTCACCTTCAATGTCGCTTCCTTCTATGTCAGATTCGCTTCCTTCCCTTTCGGTTTCGTACTCAGTGTCTTTCTTTGTGTTGCTGGATTCTCCAACTTTCTGGCCCTTTTTCTTGCTAAAAGCTGATTTGAGGCTCTTAAAAGGTGACTTCTTTGGTGTTGACGATGATTCAACGGGTTTGTTCTTATCCTTCCTAAGAGCGGATTCCAGGTTTTCGAGCGGTGGGATCAATGGTGTGCCTGATCCTCGGGTCATAAAATACCTGGAAGAAAACAAGAAACTCACGTAAAAAGAACAAAAAAATGAAATAAAAACGAAACTGGAAATTAGTCTTGGACTCGTCGAGTAGCTTCGACTGCACTCAGCGAGTTCAAGGTTAAGACAGAAAAAATTCTATCAAAATTCTAAAAACAGAAAAACTAAAAACTTAAACCTAATAACTAAATTACTAAAGCAGTAACTTTGTGTAAGATAAATCCCCCACAAAGGGTCGATAACACTAGCAATTAGAATTAATTTTTTTGAACCGTTCCCCGGCAACGGCGCCAAAAACTTGATGTGTATATAAATGCACTGGTTTTATTCCTACTTTTAAGATATAATTTAGACACACAAAGGCAGTGGACCTGTCAATTGGTGGTATAGTTGAATAAGCAGGGTATCGAACACAGGGAACGACAATTAAACTAATAACTATAATTAACTAAAACAAGTAATAAAAGTAAAAGGTTTTCTCTAGTTTTGCAAGACTAGAAACTTAACAAATTTACTAACACGCAAATTAAATAACTAACAGCTAAAGCAAGTAAAAACCAACTAAATTCAATAATAAGGAAACTTCTATTTAGATTCGATTCATTTACTCCTATGATTGATTTTATGGCATGTGCAATGGATTAGTTGTTATTGGCTACCGATTAAAGTGATTAGATTCACATTCGCTATTACCAATCCTTAGAAAATAGATTAATTTAAGCAGTGATCAAGTGTTTAAACTAATGAATTTCCTAGTTTATTTATTCGGGTTAAATAAGACTTGTAATTAGCTAATCAAATTACTAATTCAATTAAATTCTTGTTGATGGTTTATCACACAAGCTCACATACTAATTTACCCATTTTCTAGTTAACCCTAGTTTCACATTCGTTATTCCTAGGCACATAACAATGTTTTCACATAAATCATATGAGATAAGCAATTAAGAGATGTTCATGCAGCTTAATTACTTGTTAATTAACAGAAAATAGTTGTGGTTAATGCATAAGGTTCTTTAACAAGCTTAATAAAACAAAGTTCACCAATAAACAATTAATCCAACCACAAATCAATCCATAGTTGTAAATTTTATCTACCCTTAACAGAAGATAATAAGTTTAGCTCATAATCACAACAGATAGTAGCTCACAAACAATGTCTAATAACTCAAACATGGTTCAAATAAAAGATAAAGTAAAGAGTATACTAATTTTGCCTCTAATCTCCTTAAAGTTGAAGTATAGGGTTGTCTTCACGAACTCCAAAGCTCCAGCAGCACCTCAATCGCAGAATAATCCCCAAGGGTTCCAGAGAGAGGTTTTAATTCGATAAGTGGCTTCTATTTATAGTCTTAAGAAAATAGGGGCTACTCGCCGAGTAGATAACCGACTCGCCGAGTCCCCTTTAAGAATCTGTATACGGCAAGGACTTTGTATTTTGCTTCGCGAACATTCGTGGGGACTCGTCGAGTAGTCGTCCAACTCGTCGAGTCCTTCAGGATTTTGACTCTTTTCTTCTTTTTTCTTCTTTCTTCAATTCCCGAGTTTCCGATTGCATTTCCCGCTTCCTTTTGCTTCCGAGCTCATCTTTTAGACCGAAAATACAATTTAAACATAATTAAGTACCTTTTGTCCATAAATTGCAATAAATTAGCCTAAAAGTAATAAAATTCTAATAGAAATATATGGTTAAATATGCACATATCAACAACCTAGCATAACATGACACCAAGTGTCATATAATACACATACATATCAAGGAATTATCCAAATCAACTACCATGTTCGTACTCTAAGAGTACTTCAATCTTGTCATGCAAATGATATATAATGTAATACGTGGCATAGTGAGAAGACTCAACTGGATTGTAAAGCCGGAGAAGCACAACAACACTCTTACTCCTTGCATTGATCAATCTCTCAAAACGAGTAACAATAAATAAAGATAAATCCTTAATCCTCAACCCAAAACTTCCAAGGTTGACTCAAGGTCAAACTGGTCAAAAGTCAACGGCTAATAAAAGTCAACGATCTCCACGATGTGGAGACCTCTTGGCCACGTCGTGGGCATGTCAGGACAAAATAGTCGACATGCAGGATACCACCATGTCGTGGGCCCTCCATGGCCACGTCGTGGTTTTTGCCAGAAATGTCATTTTTCTCATTAAGAACTTCATATGTTATGTCCTTTGCTCAAACTTTCCAGAAGGTTTCCTTACCCTCAAATGAATCATAAAAAAACTTACTTGATGCACATGCATGTCCAATGCATGTCCTTCCCAAAACTAGGTCAAAATGATAAGAAATGGAGTCAAAATTCCATGCATGGCACTAATCTACATGAAAGTCTAGATCTGAAACATATGATGACCTAGGGACCTCAACGAGTGATAAAGTTGCCAAATTTATCAAAATCACCCATTCATATTAACATATCATGAAGGAAAAATAGCTCAAAACCTAGATCTACAAAGGGTGAACCATAAAGGTGAGAACTCGGAGACTTACAAAAGGCCAGAAGATTCACCAAGAGATGGGGATGAGTTTGCTAGCTGATCCTATGCTCAACAAAGCCTTCATTCAACCTTCAAATGACCAAAACACCAAAAAAGAGCTCAAAAAACAAGAGGAAAGGCTAGGGTTTTGAAATGGGGAGATGGAGGCTGAAGGAGATGATGTAATCCAAGAGCTAAGGTCCTTAAATATGGGAGAAACCCTAAAAAATACGGTATTGGGCTGCAGCAGCCACCACGTCATTGCCACCCTCTTGTCACGTCGTGGTGTCCATCAAAACATGCTTTTCATTTAAGTGTCATTCCACGTCGTGGTCATCAACACATCATGTCGTATCATACGGTTTTTTCCCAAAAAACTTATCTTTGACCCCTTTAAGTCTTCAACTGATCCAATCTTTGGCCCCTTTAGTTGTAGACTATGGAATGGAAAAATACGCTCAATATAATATTAATGTGTGGTTTGTCCAAAATTCCCTTAATAAAAAAATTAATTTTTTCCCTAAAGTTCTTAACCTTTTTTAACCCTCATATATAAGATCCACGATGAACTAAATTGAAAGAGTGACCTAGTTAACTTTTTATTTACATATTATTTTGGCATCAAATTCCACATGCGCATTGAGCATGACTCTCCTAAGAGATTAAAATTATCACATAAGACTTAGTTTTTGGGGAGTTTTACTGGCCGCAACATGGTGATGAATTACCATGGCATGGCCACGACATTAAAAATGGACACATTATCTTGCGTGATCACGGCGTGGTGCATGTATGGCCACGACGCGGTAGTGGTGGAGGGTTCAAATTCCTAGATCCCGAGATTGGAACCCTAATTAAGGGAACTAACCTCAAAGGTCACCTCATTTGGCAACCTCCACTCTACGAGATCCTTACCCTCCCAAACCCAACCTCCAAACTTGATTCTTGAGTTTGTTTTATGGTTTTTGTGAAGCTAAGGAAGAAAGAAGTCCTTTGTGGAGCAAGGAGGCAAGAAGTGAGCTTATATCCACCATCTACTTTAGTAATATGAGTCGTTTGAGGTATAAAGTTTAAATCTTGACTTTCTTTTTCTTAGATCTTGGTTTGCACACTCTTGGACCAACTAAGTGACTAGAAGGATTCTTAGACTTCTGAGTTGGAAGAAAGTTTTGTTTTCATGCTCTACCTTGAGGTCATAAGTGCATTTTAGCTCACTTGGAAGTTTGGTTTTCATTTGGGTGTTCATCGGACTTGGGAATGGATAAGGTTAGAAACTTTATCCATTAAGAACATTAGGAACATCAGATTTGAGATTTTGAGGTGTATGGGGTTGAAGGAGGAGCCTAACAGCTTGTTGCAGAAGATTCAGGGATGACAACTATGTCGACCGCGTGTATGTTTCCAATTATTAAATTTGCATTTATGAATTGATTTTTTCTACTGTAATATGTCATTTGGTATGATTATTGTCTTGTATAAGAATTTTCATTTGAGGTAGTACCAGATGCTAGGTTGACTGTAGTGTTGGGGTGACATAGACTCAGAAATTTCAAATTGGCATCTCTACCTATTCTTGTTTGATTAAGGTTTTGGGGTTGATTTGAATGGTTTGAAGGACTATCTTACTCAACTTCTAGTTGTATATTCCAAGTAGGGGAGAATGGAGATTTCGTAGCGGGAAGACTTCGTAACAGGATGCAGTTTTGATATGTGTATTTTTATATATATTTTTATACATTATATCTTAATATTTTAACCTTTATTATTCTCTTTTAGAACTAAAAAGTACTTATAATGCTTTGAGTTATGATTTCCAGCTATTAGTTGTCGATAGAGCGGAAAACAAAAGACTGGAGCGGAAATTGGACTTAGAAGCTAAAAGAACAAAAAAATGCTGAAAACCGCTATTACGCCCAGCGTAATATATAATTACGCCAAGCGTAATGGTGAAACTCTTACTACGCCCAGCGTAGTTAAAGTTACACCCAGCGTACTGGGTGTTTATCCAAACTGCCCAATCGCGATACAACTCTTGCTACACCCAGCGTAAACCAAGTTACGCCCAGCGTACGTAAGTCGGTCCCAAAGGTTATAAATAGCGATTATTGGCTAGCCAGGAGGGGGATTCGACTTCTAACCTAATTTAGTCGACAATTAACTTCTGTTAAGCCGTTTTGAGGGTCTAGAAGGCGGCCGGAAGGCCGTTAAGCTAACGGGAGCGGAGATCGAAGGGATTAGAGAGCGAATACGTGTCAGTAATCATGTGGTTTGTTAACGTGACCATGTTTAGCATTCCACTGTGATACTATTATGTCTTTACTTTCTGATTTAGGTGTAAAAACCTTTTACTTTGTGTTTATGTTGAATGAAACATTGATCTATAGATTAATTGCTAGATTAGATTGTTTGTTTGTGTTTAATTTATCTTGCCAAGCTTGTTAAAAGATCTTTACGTGTTAATGATAATTATTTGCTGTTAATTGTCAAGTAAATTGAGTTGTATGAACATCTGCTTGATTGCTTGTCTCTTATGATTTTGATGACCATCAAGATTATATGACTAGGAATAGCGAATGTGAAACTAGGATTAACTCGGAAATAAGTAAGTTAATGTGTGAGCCTTGTGTGATAAACCATCAACAAGAGGTTAAATTGAATTAGTAATTTGATTAACTATTATTACAAGTCTTGCTTGATACGAACTGAACACTAGGAAACATGTTAGTTTAATCAACTGATCACTGTTTGAATTGACTTGATTGCTAAAGGATTAGTAATAGTGAACGCGAATCTAATCATTTTAGGAATCGGTGAACATGAATAAATGAATTTGTGTATGCAATTGTCTATGTTTTCAAGGTGTGATTTATCTAAACCAAAGTACCTGAAGAGATTTGTTTTCCTGTTAGTTTATCAAGATTTGTTAATTAATTGTTCGTTTGAGATTTAATAAACATTTCTTTATTCATTTCGTGTGTTTTGTAACCTATAATCAAATATTTTAAATTAATTCACTACCGTTCCCCTTGTGTTCGACACCCTTGCTTATCAAAGCTATACTATACTCGATCGGGTTCACTGCCTGTAAGGTGTGGTTTAGATGCGATAAAATAGGAATTATAAATTAAAAATCAGTGCATTAAAAATACACATCAAGTTTTTGGCGCCGTTGCCGGGGGACGGTTTTCAATTACTTTAGTTTATTTGATTATTCGTTATTTGTTTTTATTTTTAGTTTCAATTTATTTTTTTTTTATTTTCGTTGATATCATTTCACTTGTCGGGAAGGTTCTTGTTGTTAATTGCAGGAATTTGTGATCGTACACATTGATTGGCTTTACCTTTTGCATGGGTTTCGAGATTGCAAGCGATTAGGGAATTCTTGACCTGGTTAGTCTACTAATTTGGTGATTTGACCAACTCAATCCATGAGGTGTAGTATAGCAAGGCGTGTCGTGGTGGTTAAGTAGAAGACCGAGCTCTTGCTGTTCTTGACTAGTTAGGTCACCTCTTGTTCTACTTTTAGTTAAAGGTGCGAAGAAAACAAAGGAAATATTCTAACGGGTCCCGAAAGTTGTTGTTTTCACAAACCATTTCTTGCGTGCAAGGGTTTTAATCAACCATTGTTGTTTGATCTCGACAAAGACAAGTGATCATGATGTCTCATTTTTTTTAACGTGTCACTTGTCTGAAAGTTGTCCTGTTGCAGCAATTTAAATATTAAGAAGTCCCCAAATGAATTAGTTGAAAAAAGGGTTTCCAAATAGAGGAAAAAGAAAAGAAAAAAATGCATTAAATTACGCCTAGCGTACATATAATTACGCCAAGCGTACCGGGCGAATGATCGCGAATTGTTTATTCACAGAATTGGACTTACGCCCAGCGTAAGGTTTATCTACGCCCAGCGTAAGTCGACGTCAGGTAATATACTAATCCTTTTGACTTTTTGTTATTTTACCATTTTACCTCCTACCCCACGCTACGCTGAGGCGATCGAATCTTTCTACAAAACTCTGATTTTTCTTCTTTTCTTGTAGAATCGACACCGAGGTATGTTCTTTGGTTACCCTTTGGCTTAAATTTGTGTTTAATTTCTAGAAATTGGTTAAATTGAACTATTTAGAAATCTAGGGTTTCTGCATTTCTTGAATTGGAGTCGATTTCAGTTGAATGTATGTGTGTTTATGGCTCAAATAGACCGATTTCACTTGATTGGGACTTAATTTGTCCTTAAACTCGTATATTAACCTTCGATTTGGGCATTTGAACGTACGCATAGCGTTCTAGACGTTAGCCCTGTGTATGACCCCATGTGTTTGACCCCTAGATTTTTTTTACTGCCCTGCGTGTGTGCGGAATCTGAAGGCATTGTTATGGGTGATGAATTTTGAACGAACAGAGACTTGGTTACGTGTTCCTGGACATACGCCCAGCGTATGCTGGACCTACGCCCAGCGTAAGTTCTTGACCAGCACCCATATTTTTCATTTAATTCTGCTGTGGTATTTTGTTTTGGTTTTGTGTTGTTTTTATTTTTGCAGATTATGGCTCGTAGAACTCAAAGAACAAACCCACCCGAGGACGTGATAGATCATCATTTCTTGCAATTCCCGCAAACTCTAAACAATGAAACTCGGGCCAAATATGTGAAAAATTTGAGTTTGCTGCTTACTAAGGAGATTGACATAGCACCTTCATTTGATTGGGAATTGGCGGCCCAAACTGGACTTGATGAGCTGATCCAGAATCTTTTGCAATACACCCACTCGGACGCGAATGGCGTGCCTTTGTTCGTATGTCAGGGTTGGGAAAGATTGTTCAGGATCCAGGAGCCTGTGTATTGGGAATTTTTGTTGGATTTTTATGCTACAGTTTCCTATGACCCTAGGAAGACACCCGATGATAGGACAGCCTTCTCCTTTAGACTTGGTGGTGTGAGTCGGGAGTGCAGTGCGATTGAGCTTGCCACTCGAGTTGGGATATATACAGTAGACGAGACGAGGAGTGTCCACTTCCCGACATTCCTTGCTGATTGTCTCACGGGCCGGCCGGATGACTACAATGAAAACACTTTCTGGGCAGAGATTACTGGGGGAGTGTACACACCATCTACTGCTCGGGGGAGGATGATTCGGTCTACCACATATAGATTGCTGCACCGTCTGATTTCCATGTCTCTCATGCACCATAAGAATAGTGAGAGAGTGCCTTCTACAGACCTGTATTTCTTATGGGCGCTTGTTACTCCAGGGAGGCACCTGAACCTTCCAGTTGCTTTAGCTGCTTATATGGGTAGGAGGGCCAGGGGACTTCGGGAGGATAGCCCGATTTGCGGGGGGCATTTTATCACACGCTTAGTTCGATCTTATCAGTTGTTGACACGCGAGATTACGAGATCGATGGTGTTTCATGATATGAAGCCGATGAGCCTTCAGTTATTGGAGTCAATGCGTGTACTTGAGCGGGGCGAGGATGGTGTCTTACGGGTACGACCAGATGACGTGGCGGACGAGGAGGGTGCAGTCGAGCCACAGCCGCGACGAGCCCAGCGGCGTAGACCTGCTCCTCGAGGAGCGCAACAGGGACCTGAGCCAAAGATTGATATACGTTACCTGGCTCAGCGCATTGACGAGGGATTTCAGAGCCTGGGTGAGCGCGTTGCACACGTAGAGAGACGACAGCAGTGGTATGGGGATGCGTTGACCGCATTCTTTGCCCATCAGGGGTTTCAGTACCCGGTTCCTTTTCCTCCACCATTCCAGTCACGACCTGATGGAGCCGGTACATCTGGGACACAGCAGCACGATGACGAGGATGACGAGTGACTTAGTTTATCCTTTTTATTTTTATTTTTATGTTATTTTTTAGTTTATTTTTGCGTTGCTTAGTATTAGTATTTTTATTCGGTATGTACTTAGTTTAATTTAGGTTGTTTTATTCTTGTTTTACTTTTGTTTTCCATGTTGATGCTCTTTGGTTGTTTAGATCTTTGCAGAATTTTCGCCCTTTGAAAGCTGGCAGTAAGTTCAGCAGCTAGGTCTGACTGTTGCTAGAGAGAGTCGTGTGAGAGTTCGAAGATTATAGTCAAGACCCACGATTTGTCATAAGTGTGGGGTGCGTGTTGATTTCGTGAGAGATTATTTAGAAGAGTGGCATTTTACTATATTTTGACTCTTATGGTATGGATGAGCTGTTCCCACACCATAGAGTTTTATTTCGACGCGAGGAAGAAGTATCATCCCGGCTGCCACGACATGGTTGACACTTTCCTATGTCGTGGGGGAGTTTTTCATCGCGAGAGGAGGCTGCCATTCTTGATATGACGACGTGACCAACAATTGTCACATGTGGCCATGTTTAGATTTCACATCATTCGACGAGACAACGTGGTCGACACTTTCCCATGTCATGGTTTTTACATATTGCATTTATTTGCAATCTTTTGCACTACATTTTAGAAGTTGGCGTTCTTGATTTCATTTTTCCGGCACATTCAGAAGCAGCAGTTCCAGTTTCCAGTCCTCCAGCAATTTATTGAGCAACTTTTAGCATCCCCATTCGATCTCGCCACAACTACCCCAGGGGAGTCTGTTCCTTTTTCTCCCTTTTTATTATTTTAATTAGTTTTAGCATACAATGAGGGCATTGTATGAAATAAGTGTGGGGTAGGAGGTCGAAAGAGTAATTTAATTGCTAGATTGGGAAATTTTAAAATTTTAAAAATTATAAACTTGAAAAATAGTTTAATTTAGGAAAATCTAGTAATAATTTAAAATTTTGTTAATATTGTATGAGATGATCCGATGAGAACTCAAATGTTTAGTTGAGCTTATATACGTTATAGTGCATTTGTGGCCCCCTGTATTCTAGTGAAATCATGGGACAAAAACACAACCTCGCTTTGTTTGAGGAATGCAATATGTTTAGCAGCCTGTACCTGAAATGTATCCAGGAAAACTTATGTAGTCATTGCACTTAGACTAATGTCTTAACCAATAAGGGTTGAAGTAGAGCGCCCCTGCTTAAGCATGTAGGGCTTTGAGTGAAAAAGAAAAAAAAAGTGAGTATATGTAAAAAAAAGAGAGAAATTACTAAAAAGTGAAAAAAATTGAAGAATTTTTGGAGCAATCAAAGTCAAGATATGAAGATCAAAGGAAGAAAAAATTCTAAAAAATTCAAAAAGTGGAAGATGCCAAAAATCAAAGAAGATGTTGAATTCAAAGAAATTGAAGATCAAATATCAAAGAAAAGAAGAATTCAAGAGCTCCAAGTTGTGGTATCTTCTAAAAGTTGTAATTCTCTAGTTTATGTATGCTTGGGTAGCTCTACAAAAATACCTTGAGGTTAGAAAGTTTTCTGCGGATGGATTCGGAGGGTTGCATAAAATGAACATTGTTCAAAAGAAGTAGGCGAGTGTTTATGAGGATTGTGAGTATTTAGAATTAGGGGGGGTCCTTAAGAAAAATTTTAGACACAAATGCATGCGTTGCGGTCTTGACATAATGGCTGAGTTTAAAATGGATTGTTTAGTGCGATATTGGTAAAATAAAAGTAAGTTTACTTGGGGGCAAGCAAAGGCTAAGTGTGGGGTATTTTGATATGTGTATTTTTATATATATTTTTATACATTATATCTTAATATTTTAACCTTTATTATTCTCTTTTAGAACTAAAAGGTACTTATAATGCTTTGAATTATGATTTGCAGTTATTAGTTGTCGATAGAGCGGAAAAGAAAAGACTGGAGCGGAAATTGGACTTAGAAGCTAAAAGAACAAAAAAATGCTGAAAACCGCTATTACGCCCAGCGTAATATATAATTACGCCAAGCGTAATGGTGAAACTCTTACTACGCCCAACGTAGTTAAAGTTACGCCCAGCGTACTGGGTGTTTATCCAGACTGCCCAATCGCGATACAACTCTTGCTACGCCCAGCGTAAACCAAGTTACGCCCAGCGTACGTAAGTCGGTCCCAAAGGTTATAAATAGCGATTATTGGCCAGCCAGGAGGGGGATTCGACTTCTAACCTAATTTAGTCGACAATTAACTTCTGTTAAGCTGTTTTGAGGGTCTAGAAGGCGGCCGGAAGGCCGTTAAGCTAACGGGAGTGGAGATCGGAGGGATTAGAGAGCGAATACGTGTCAGTAATCATGTGGTTTGTTAACGTGACCATGTTTAGCATTCCACTGTGATACTATTATGTGTTTACTTTCTGATTTAGGTGTAAAAACCTTTTACTTTGTGTTTATGATTGAATGAAACATTGATCTATAGATTAATTGCTAGATTAAATTGTTTGTTTATGTTTAATTTATCTTGCCAAGCTTGTTAAAAGATCCTTACGTGTTAATGATAATTATTTGGTGTTAATTGTCAAGTAAATTGAGTTGTATGAACATCTGCTTGATTGCTTGTCTCTTATGATTTTGATGACCATCAAGATTATATGACTAGGAATAGCGAATGTGAAACTAGGATTAACTCGGAAATAAGTAAGTTAATGTGTGAGCCTTGTGTGATAAACCATCAACAAGAGGTTAAATTGAATTAGTAATTTGATTAACTATTATTACAAGTCTTGCTTGATACGAACTGAACACTAGGACACATGTTAGTTTAATCAACTGATCACTGTTTGAATTGACTTGTTTGCTAAAGGATTAGTAATAGTGAACGTGAATCTAATCATATTAGGAATCGGTGAACATGAATAAATGAATTTGTGTATGCAATTGTCTATGCTTTCAAGGTGTAATTTATCTAAACCAAAGTACTTGAAGAGATTTGTTTTCCTGTTAGCTTATCAAGATTTGTTAATTAATTGTTCGTTTGAGATTTAATAAACATTTCTTTATTCATTTTGGGTGTTTTGTAACATATAATCAAATATTTTAAATTAATTCACTACCGTTCCCCTTGTGTTCGACACCCTTGCTTATCAAAGCTATACTATACTCGATCGGGTTCACTGCCTGTAAGGTGTGGTTTAGATGCGATAAAATAGGAATTATAAATTAAAAATCAGTGCATTAAAAATACACATCAAGTTTTCATCAGGATTGCTCAAGTTCAAGACTTTCGCGTAATTGCTTAACCTTCTGAATTCCGCATTGGGGTCATTGCCAATTTATGGAATTCCAACCGCATGGTATTAGTTGCAGTTTTATTAAGTATTTCGTGGAGCATCTTCGTACTTTAGGGTCCTAGGGTGTTTGGAGCTCAGGCTGAAGGGTTTCGATGAGGATCTCCTTGTCTGTTCTTGTTTGATTGGGACCTAGGGGTCCAAGTCACGACCCAACGGCCTGATAGGGATATTAAAGTTTCACAGGTTCGGTGTATGCCTATGATAGGTTGAGTGGCGTTGGTGGTGGTTGACGGATCGGGGGTAATCCTGAGAGTCGGTAGTGGTTAACGAATTAGGGGTAATCCCGAGAGTCTGTGGAGGTTGACGGATCAGGGGTAATCCCGAAAGTCGGTAGTGGTTGACGGATCGGGAGTAAGCCCGATAGTTGTTAGTGGTTAGCAGATCAGGGTTGTTAGAGCCAAGTGGTTATACAGTCTAGTTTAGTATGTATTCGGTTAGTTTTCGTTTAGGTTCTCGCTAATGTGCTTGTATGTAAGGTTATCAGCGATGACGGTCAGCCGTGGGTTATGTATTCGGTTTATCAATAGGATGGTGTGAGGTCGGGGAGATCTTGGTCAGATCGAATCAGTGAATTTTCGGCCAACAAGGTTAATTATAGGATGTAATTGTTTGTCCGAATGTCGGGCACGACCTTGGAGTCTTCGAGATATGGTTAAGGAGTTAGTTTCTTGCAATATGGTTAATTTTCGTTTCTATGTCAAGATGTATGTCTTCGCTAAATGATTAAATCAGCAATGGTTTTGGAAGTGGTCGTCTGGGTGGAGCATCGATCAAGTGTTGCGACAGTTAAGAGATCGATTGTTGGGCGTCTAATCCAAGAATATACTTTTCATGTGTTCATAAAGGCCTTAGGATGGAAACTGCAAACCATAGTAAGGGAGTTGCGCTGCCAGTGCAATTGTAGTGGGATCAGGAGGACCCGCGAAAGCATCGCGATGGATGCAACTGGTAATTGCAAGGATCGATTTCGAGGACGAAATCTAATTTAATTGGAGGAGAATTGTAACATCATTTTCCAGAATATATCAGTTGAGGACTCAAGGGGATCAAAAGTAAAGTTTTTGGAAGAACCTTGTGCTACGACATGTAGAATGGAGTGCCACGTCGTGACATACCAATTTCAAGAACGCGCGTCTGGATGGCCGCCATGACGTGGCAAGAGGAAGGCCACAACATGGCAGATGATGCGGCCCAAGCCCATGATTTTCAGGGTTTTCTCCATATTTAAGCACCTAAAATCAAGGTTTAGAGCATCCTCTTCAGCCTCCAACCATTCCATACGAAACCCTAGCCTCTATGCATGATTGAAGGCTTGTTTTCTTGATTTAGAGCTTAATATTTGGATTTTGGTGAAGCTTGGGGATAGGAGAGGTTCATCTTGGTGCAAGGGAACAATGCGTAAGCTTGGATCCAACATTCCCTTCAAATTTCTGAGTTGTTGGAGGTAAAAAGTTCATACCTTGGCACTTCTTATTCTAGATTCAATTTTGAGGTCATGTTTCGGTGGTTTTGATCCCTTCGATGGATGCTCCTGGAGTTTGAGGAACTTCAGGGCTTGGTAGCGCTCCTTTATGATCAATATGTTTTGTACAAGTTTTTACCATGCACAAGTTTTGATCCCAGTAAGGAATTAATGGACTTAGAATTGTAGATATTGCCTTTTGGTGGAGTCCTAATGGATATAGTTGGAAAATTGATCTATTAAGTCATTAAAATAGACTAGATTCGAAGTTATGGGGTTAGATCTGTAAGGATTAATCACTTAATGAAGAATATGGAAATCTGCCAGTTCCTATGACATGACAATGGGCTTGCCACGGCGTGGTGGTTCTCTGCTTCACGAATATTTTGTGTTGGTATTACTACGACGTGGCCAAGAGGTTTCCATGGCGTGGTAAGCATTGACTTGGTTGACCATTGACTTTTGTTGACCATTGATCGTTGACTTTTGACTAATTTGACTTTGGGTCAAACTTCAAGGACGTGGGTTATTGATTAAGGATTGATATGTATTTGGTACCAGTAGGTTCGCAGGAGTGATTGGTGTTGGGGAGTGAGGTGTTGTTGTATTTGCTTGGGTCTTTGATTCATGTGAGTTTCCTCACTATACTATGTATTATAGTATATATATATATATATATATATATATATATATATATATATATATATATATATATATATATATATATATATATATATATATATCCTTATATCTTAGGATATACGAGTCGTGGCATGTTGGTTAGAGTACCAGGGGTCGGTGATCTTCTAGCTGAGTGCCCTAGGGGTTTATGCAGTCATGTAGGATATCTTGAGAACTCTTGGTCTAGGCTTTCTTACATGTTCCTTGTTTGGTTGTGGCTTTCGAGTGGGATCACCTGTTCGACTGTCTATCTCACCTCTGATTACATATAACTATGCATTCATTAGTGACCTTCCAGTAGTGACGTAGAGTGTTGTATATGTGGTGGTGAGCTGTTAGACAGGTAGAATAGTGTAGATAGTTGCTTGTGTATGTTCTTGCTTGATTGCTTTCTTGGTTTATATGTCGACATATTGGGTGGTGGGTTCAGGTGGTCTTGCTTTGTGTAGTAGGCCAAGATACCTAGGCGGGACAATGGTCTGTTGTAGGCTAGATGCGGACCAACTGTATTTTGTAGGCATGGAATGGGGACCATTCCTGGACCTGAGGCCCAAGTGAGTGGTCCAGGTATACTATAGGCCTCGCGAGGTAGTCCAATCAGACTGAAGGCACGTGTGTGTGCATGCATTGTATGTGTATTGTGGCATGTGGTATTTTGGCGGAACTCACTAAGCTTTGGCTTAGTTGTGGATTAATGTTTTTCAGGTACCATTGGTGATCATGGGAACGCGAAGGTGTGACTGTACACACTCATAAGCAACATTGGAGATCCTGTATTTTCTATATTACTCTGATTTTTAGACATATGTATTTTGAAACAAATGGGTTTTCTTAACATGGGTTTTATGTAAATGGTGTTTTATCATAATTAAAAATAAAAAATTTGTTTGTGAAAATGGGACGTTACAATAGTTGTGATTGGAATGGTTCTATGAGATAAAGTATGCAACTTTATAGCTCATATTGGTCCCTTGGTCATGATATCTTCTGGATCTAGAAGTTGAATGAGTTTTAAGATCCATGAATGAGATTTAGGCCATTTTTCTCATATTTTGACCTAGTTGGGTGAAGGACATGCATGGGTCATGCATGTCCATAATGTTTAGAATTTTATGGACCATTTGGGTCCCAAGAAGCTTTCTGGAAAGTATGAAGAATGGGCTTAACGAATTAAGGACTAAATCCATTAAGTTGTCCAAGTGTAGTAGCCATGACGTGGAACTCACTAAGCTTAGGCTTACATTGTGGATTTAAATATTTTTCAGGTACTTATTGGATCGCGAAGGCGGGATTGTACACACACATCAACAGTTTTATGATTCGAGATTCCACATTGTTTTCCTTATAACTCTGTTTTGTATTATGGTTTATGAACAAATTGTTTTGACTCGGATGTATCTTTACGAAAGTGAGTGTTTATTCCATTTTAAAAATGAAAATTTTATTCTAAAAAATTAGGATGTTACACCAAAAAAAAATGCATTACCTACCTATATTTATCAACACACCCACCCGCAAATATTCATAGAGAGCATATTCATTGAGGATCCACACGACTCCAATCAGATTGACCATAGGCTTAATGTCTTTTTAAAAACCTTTCATATTATAGCTTATATCTTTAACCACTTCAATCATATGATAAATCTCACCTACCATTGAAAACTTAAAATGTTATTTGTTTCTAAAATTTAATGACACCATAGTACTCGTAAGATGACTCAGATTCCCAATCGAGTTAACAATTGCCTTTTTCAATATCTGGGAAGCATTAAAGCATCCTTTAGTTCCTTGTCTTCTTTCTTAGTGAAGTGACCCTCGAAGAAGCACCAAGAGCGCCAACAACCTCATGTTTGGTTCCAATATTTTTTCCTCGCGTAATTTGTAATTTGACCACCATTGGTGCAAACTTCAGTGGATAAGATTGATTGGTAGCCATATCACTCATATCCTCATTCCCAGTAACCATAGTATCCTTTCTAATACCGGAGCTATACAGGTTGCTCGGTTCCACGGTTGTCTGAACTCTGAACAGCTTGCTTCGTGACTTTCTCAACAAGAAGCTCACCAAGCACATGTTGAATATACGTTTGATTGTTCCTTTCAAATCGAGCCATAGAACCATAAAGCTTGTAATTACCAACCAAAATGGATCATATGTGCGCGATTAAAATAGTGTCTGTAACGTACACGGTCCAACAAGTAACACAAGTTGATAAGGCCCAAAGTGTGCTAAAATGTTCAAAAAAAGTTACACCATTTTATAAAATTAAATTATTCTATAACTGTACAATATTCGTAATCATGTCTAATAACCAATTAATTATACAATTAAAAAAAATGGACAAATATTTTTGGTGGGTCAACCAAAATCGAGTCACCGGCGACCCAACCCATTTCTCAAAGAAAATGGGCAAACAAAAGGTTGATGACATTTTATTGATGCATAAGATCTTTATCTGCTTGCTGTTCAAAATTGGTCTAGATATTCAACAAGTGGATAAAATATCCTATTAAATTATGTGAATCAAATATCGTATTTCTTATGAAACGAAGCAATGCTTATAAAATCATTTAATAGTTTTTGAAATTATATGTGAAACCATACATATTAATCTGGACTTTACGAGCCGACGTATTTTACGTGAAATGGACATTGTTTGTTGGTATTATTAATTTCAATTACGAAGAGAATTGTTTGAGTGGTTGACGTTTACAGCCAGCCAAATAGCAAGAAGGGCGATGAAAAAGGCCCTATAAAAATGAATCAAAGAAGGGGTGGTTCACACTTCACACCAATTGAACCATGTCCATGTGTGGTCATGACTCATGGGTCCCTACTCCCTACTCCCTGTTAGCCTTCTATTTACACTATTGATCCACATTGAAGTTGAAGGTAATACCCCACTTAATTACAAACTAATAACCCATAACTACAAACCACTTATATTTACTCAAGCCGATTTGAGGCACTAACAAAATAAAAAAATGAGACTTTTTCTTTTACCGCTACGACAACTTAATACCAAAAGTTTTTTATTTCTAAAATAATATAACTAGATACATAAAAAATGCCCTAAAATTTGAAGGCTCTGAACCATCGGCATGTTGTCATACCCTCTGGTACGATCCTGACTTGTACACTTGTACTTACCAAATAACGACGCGTTGTTTTGGATCGATGGGTTGTGATACCAACCCTTATGACCTCATTTACCGGAAAGTTCACTAATGGACGAGATATGTATGATAAATGACACAAAAACTTGGGTAGTTAACTATGCCCTTTCTTCTTCAAGTTAAAGGAATAACTATGCCCTTTCTTCTTCAAGTTAATGGAATAATTTAGAAGTAAACTAGATTTATGGTTCCAAAAAAAGAGATAACTCTTGTAAAGATTTCAAGTATTTGAGAGTTTGTCTTGTATGTGCTTTAATAGATAAAAGACACTACATACAATGATATATAGACAAGTACATAATGAGATTTTAAGGTTTGTGGTTTTATGTTTTCAATACTCTATTACGAATATGGAGTGTATGTAACGCCCATAAAAATCATGCCAATTTAAAACTTTTTAAATCATTCAAAACCCAATAATTATTACAATTTTGTTTTCAAAATGGTTTAATGTCATAGTATCCCAGAATCAGGTCATAAAAATATAAGGAGGTGCACGATCACGCATTCGCCTTCCCGCGATCATCAGAAGTACCTGAAACATAATCAACAATTGTAAGCCCGAATTTTAGTGAGTTTCCCCCAAAATACCAACGCCATACAAACCATATCAATATCATATAAACAAACAACATGCATAATGAGCCATCAGCCTGACTGGACCGCCTCGCAGGGCCATCAGTCTATCTGGACCGCTCTCCTAGCCATCGACACGTCTGGACCGCCTCTCAGGGGCTTCAACCTATCCATACCGCTCGCTGGGCCTTCGGCCTGGCTAGTATGCCCTACCGTGCCTGCAGTCTATCCGGTCCGCCCTGGGTATGTTGGCCTTCAGCATAAAGCAGGTTTGCCTAAACCTAACCCCCAAATCAAACAATCATATGCACATAGATATCATACGCTAGCATATATAACAGTCAAAACCGATCTAACAGGTCACTAATCATAGCATCATCCTATATACCAGGATACCGACCTAACAGGTCACTAACATAGCATCATCCTATTTACCAGGATACCGACCTAACAGGTCACTAGCATAACATCATCCTATATACCAGGATACCGACCTAACAGGTCGCTAACATATCAACATGCAATAAACCTGGATACAAATCCGAAAAGGGCCGACATTGGTGCCTTGGACCCTGTTAGTATAGTGAGGACAACTCACCTCACAAGTAGCTCGGGATGATAATGTCAACTCTCCAAATACAGCTCCAACTCAATCACCTACATCCACCAGTGATCCACTTCCATAAATTTCCAATTTACTAAAATACCCCCAGAAGACAAACTAGTCAACCCTTGGTCAAAGTCAAAGTCAATTAGTCAAGGTCAACAGTCCATGTTGACCCGACTCGTCAAGTTTTTCTAGAACTCGAGAATTCGTGAAAACCCTATTTGACTCGCCGAGTTTCCAGACAACTCGTCGAGTCCATGCGGTGTCCAAATGTCGGGAAAACCCTAACTAACTCGTCGAGTCATCTCACTGACTCGTCGAGTCCATGCAGAAACCAAAAATGGCCAATCTACATCTGACTCGTCGAGTTGACCCTGCAACTCGTCGAGTCCCTTCAGTCCATTTCTCATTCAAACGTTTTTAAGCTACCCTAAAGCTCCAAATTGTAGATCTAGCTTCATAAGGTGAAGTTATCACGTAAAGTTGCTAACTTTACGTGCATGTAAGGTCTTAAAAGGCTTAAAACACCAAAAACAAGTCTAGGATGAGGTTTAGGGCATGGAGAAAGGCCAATACAATATAATGTTGATAACTTTATGAATTTGGGGCCTAGAGGAGTCCAGATCTAAGACCATGTCTGTGTGACAAGCTCAAACCCAAGAGTGGCCCCATTCTACCCAAACAATGACCATAAATGTCCATAGAAGAAGATCTAAGCATGAAAGGGTCAAGGTATTAGCTTTATACCTCAGATTGGTTGCCAAAATGAAGCAGATGACAGATCCACTTCCTCATTTTCAATCCAAGCTCCTCACTCTTCAAGTTTCCCTTCCAAAATCAACAAATAACACATTTCAAGCTCTCAACACACACAATGGGGGGGGGGGGGGTTTAGGACTCGATTTAGGGTTTCCTCTGGCTGTAATGATGATGAGGGAGGCTAGAAACGACCCATAAGTTCTTTAAATAGGGTGCAAACCCTAAAAATTAGGTTTTTCCCATTCAGCTCCTACTCATCGAGTTGGGGTCCTCCAACTCGTCGGGTAGACCTCATAAATCACGCGGCCTGACTAATCTCTACACGACGAGTTGGGGCCTCCAACTCGTCGAGTAGGCTTCCTTAATTGCATGCAAATCCCTAAAATCTCATTCCTGGAAATCGAGATGTTACAGTGTATGAGATTTTTTATTAGAATATAAGACCAACCCATCTTCTAGCCATAATATTGAAACAAGAGATGTAGATAGTGATAACGATGACGAGTGGGATGAACTCCCATATGATTCTCAACTCAAGGTGTATTTTTTGTCTTATAAGATTTCTATTTTACAAAAAATATATCAAATTTTTATAAAGAATAAAAAATCATGAATTTTGATACATTTGATATCTTTTTTTGATAAAAATAGATTCTTAATAATTAAAAAAAAACAAAAAACAATTATGTTTTTGCATATGTTAAAGAAATGATTGACATAGTTTAAAAAAACATGTTATTCTTTTATTGTTTTAATATGGAAAAGTGGAAAGTACTAATACACGGTCTCGAGTTTGATAATTAACATTACATCAAAATGTTAATGTTGATGAATTTAATAACTTATTTTCACTAATAATTTGTTTTATGTTTTTTTAGGGAAATCTACTAGAAAGATCTTATGTTTAGGGCTCCTAATCGATTTAGTCCTTATGTTTTTTTGTCAATTTAGTCCTAATTACCGGATAAAATAATCAATATCGGGATAATAGTTGGTCACCCGGTACATAACTGGTTAAATCCTTACTTGGCACCTTATATGGACTAAGATGTGGCATGACATGTAGGTTAATGTGACTTTGGTGGGAAATTAGAAGCAACAAGTAGCAGATGTTTATCGACTTCTTCATTTACGAAGTCAGCCTACAACCAAAGAGCTAGTGCAAATAGTGTCGTCTTTTTCATCAAGTAGCAATGTGAAAAGGTGTGGTTGTGGAGATGTACCTGGAATGTGGACATCATGGACTCTAAAGAACCTAGGAAGGGGTTCTTTGGGTGCCCTAATTGCATGGTAATGCTTCTAAAACTCCTCATTTCTCATTACTGAAAATCAGGTAAATTTCATGGTTTTATATCCTCATTTATGTTTTATGTGTATAATGATGAAAGGCATTGTGGCTATTTTCGTTGGATTGGCCCTCCTCTGCCAAACCAATGGCATAGAGACAATATGTTTGAATATGGTCTTCTTCATAATGGTGGTTTACCTCTGAATGGACCTAATGTCCCTCAATCTTTGAATATGCCTATGAATGCTCCTGAAGATGTTGTTCTTAATGGCCCTCATGTCCCTCAAGCTTTAAATCTACATGTAAATGCTCCTGAACCTGTTGCTCAAGCTGTAATACTTGTTAATGTTGTGCCTGGGCCTGCTACTACTGAGGTTGGAATGTGGCAGTGGATGATGGTTTGTTTATTGTGCTACTTGCTGGTATGATGTCAAAAGTTGACCATGCAATGTATTGTTGTGTAGTCTTTTCGTTTAGGTGTATGTTCCAATAGGAAGGTAATCATGTAATATTTTGGTTTAGGTGTATCTTCCAATAGGAATGTTTGATGTATGTTGTTCTAATTTGGTCAATGAAATGTGAATATTATCATGTTATCACTAATGTGTATTAATCATACTCATAATGAAGTCAAATGAAACCAAGACCATTCTTAAATGACCATACTTAAATCCAAAAAGTTGTAACTATAACAAACCAACGTAAAATGTCAGATTTCGGTAATGTTTACAAAAGATTGACTTAATGTTTACAAAAGATGCCAAAGCAAGGTATTTTAAGGGCATAATGTTTACAAAAGATACCAAACTAACTACAAAATGACCAACATTGACATAATGTTTACAAAATATGCCGCCAAAAAGTATATTAAGGGCATTTACAAACAATTATACAAAAGTGGCATATATCACCCTAGCTTAAAAAGAACTCCCCAACACCCTATTCCAATATCAATGTTGCACCTGCACTTGAACCAACACCATCTTTTTGGTATCTGATCTTGGTTTTAGCAATCCTCTCAAAGGGATTTCTTCTTTTAGGCTTTGTCATTACCTTCTGTTTCTTCTTCTTTTGGGTAGTAGCTATACCCTCATATTGTGACAACTGTCAATTTATGGTCAAGTCAAAGTCAAATAAAGTCAACAAGTCAAACCGGTCAACTCAATTAACCTTGTATATTAGGGTTTACATCGTGTTTACTATTGTACAACACACTATCTTTATGCAAAGTATCACTTTGAGTCTTCACGTGTTCAGAAAATCTAAACCCTAGTCAGTGTAACTGATGGAACAACTCAATAAAACATTAATACATACCCTTCGGGGGCGTATAACCCTCATAACAAGGCAAAACGGGGCTTACAAATCTTGCATTTCGAAGTTAAACACTCAAAAAAGTCGCAAATAAAGTCTCTCTAAATCTCTCTCGCTCTATCTCTCTCTATCTCAAATCTCTCTAAGTATGTGAAATCTCTCCCAAATCTCTCCAAGTATGTGAAATCTCTCCCCAACCTCTCTAAATATGTGAAATCTCTCCAAGTATGTGAAATCTCTCCCAAATCTCTCCAAGTATGTGAAATCTCTCCCAAACCTCTCCAAGTATGTGAAATCTCTCCCAAATCTCTCCAAGTATGTGAAATCTCTCCCAAATCTCTCTCAAAATCTCTCTCAACTTTTTATAATCACTCGGGGCATCCCGACCCTTAATTTAGTTAAAAACAACTCGAAACGGGAAGATAAATGGAAAATCAGCCATATAGAACCGAAACCTCTTAGGAACCGAAACCTCTTAGGAACCGAAACTACTCCTTAAGGACCGAAACTGACTTAAAGAACCAAACCTGCCATGGACCGAACCCGAACCTCAGAGGACCGAAGGTCCCTTCGGACCGAACCTCCTCTTTCGCCCCATTTCGCTTTCGGGTCCTTACTCGACCAGCTTCGCCTTCGGTTCTCACCAAGCGCTTCGGTTCCGGCTGCTGGGACCGAACTTCGGCCCAATCCGAGCAACTTCGCAGCTTCACTCTTTTCACCCGGTTTTCCACCCCAACTTCGTTTTAAGCTCGTCTTTCGTGATTTGAACGCGGGATTTTCACCCAAACTCGTATTTTGACGTGAGAGACCCTAAATATTCATAAATTAATCATATTTTGGGGGAAATCCTTGTCCAAGAATAAAATCTATTGAGTTGGATTTTAAGGTGGAGTGTGACTTTGCCATAAAGTTATGACACAAGCAACCTCCCATGCCCACTCATTGGCCACCCTCAGTCACTATTCATCCCTACCTAGTCAACTATTTGTCCTTTGACACCCTTCCTCCAGCTGCATAGCTTCATCAAAAGATGGAAACTCTCATATCTCCTTCCACTTCACTCACTCTCTCACCAACAAGCAAACACCTCTCTCTCTCACCTTCCCTCTCTAGAACTCGAGATTTCAAGGCTGTTCTTGAGCTTTTCATTCCAATTTTGGTAAGTAACTTCATCCTACACTTGATTACCTTACATATTTCCACTCAAATCATGGATTCCTTACACAAATATCATCATATTTGTTCATAGAATCTTCAAATCTTCAAGCATCTCCCAAGTGTTCTTGACTTGGAAACTCCTTTTCTCCATCATCCATCCTAAGAGATCACTCAAGATGAGTTCATGCCCCCACATTTTCATGTTTTTCTTCAAGTTTTAGGGGTAGAATACAAGTTAAATACCAAAAACTTAACTAAACTCAAACATCAGCTTTCAACAGGAAAGTTTGGTTCCATTCACGGACTGTTTTGACCATCTTGAACTTAATATCTTTCAAAACTGTTTAATATGAAAATAGTTCAGGTTCATACCTTTAAAATGACTACTTTCACATCTCCATAAGATTTTTCTACGATTTATGGTGAGTTTTACAAAACTGCCTATCATTTCAGAAACGAATTCGGACCGGTCTGTGAATATGAACATTTTCACACAAGTTAGAGACTTCTAAAAATCATAATAAAAATTATGAATAAACTAGACACATTTTATAAACTCTCAGAGTTTACGGATTTGGTTTTTGACTTCGTATGATTTTTCTATGACTCTTCTAAAAACAGTGTAGAAAAGATAATAACAAGTTAACAGCTTACAATTTTCACAACACTTTGTAACATGTTGAGCAAAGTGTAACCTTTGATGACTTCGTATTTTGCATGTGTTTTTCTGTTGTGATGTGATTATATAATAGAAAATACTCTATCAAGTATAAGGGTCCTTTGTAATTACAAATAATGCAAGATGAAATATAATAAGTATAGTTATGCATTGGTTAAACTATTACATACACATGAAGGGTCTCACCACAATACTATCGGATTTTCAACTACCACATGATAAACTATAATAGGTATGGTTTAGGAAATTCACATCACTAATTTGGTACACAAAGGGGGATTTCACTCCCGCCACAGAAAATGGTTTTTACTCAAACACTACACGTAAACTCGTTAACGTAAGTTGTGAGACAATTCTTCAAATGTACTCTTAGAGTACGGGTTAAAAATTCCTGTAAGTTATAACCAGAATCTCTTGTAGGGAGAGCGTGATAATTATGTATAGATCTATATTGGGATTGACACCCCACACCTTGCTACTAGCTACAGCCGGACCTGCAGGTCTACGGGTGACAAAAGTCATAGGATATTGACGTCTGAAAAACGTTGTAGCAGGTTCATTCTAGTTATAGTATGGTTATGACGACTCACATAGGGAGTTAACAACATTTCAAGTTTATAGGAAAGTACTACCTTACAAAAAGGGAGTTTATCAAGTTAAAACTACATACTCTCAGTCTTGGGATTTAAGACTACACGACCTTGTATAAGAAAAATATTGGATTTTTCTTCAGTATTCAATTACATTTACATATAAAAGTTTTTCCAACATTTCATCCAAAAGCTTATGAACTCATCAACATAATTGTTGACGCTCTTTCAAAACTACTTGTATTCTCAGGAAATCAGTGAAACAGGTAACCAACTGCTTTTGAGGATGGGACGCAAGATGTCAATTTATACATTTTTGTCATCATAATGTAATTGATTTTGAAACATGTATACTCATACTATGGTGTAACTTTTTCAATTATATTTATGATGGTTGTATTTACTATGAGCACTATTATACTCGTTGTTGTGATACTATACATGAAGTCCGCCACCCCTGAACGTTTCCGTCATCCTTGGTTTGGGGGTGTGACAGATTGGTATCAGAGCATTGTTTGTAGTGAACATAGTATATCAAACCACATAAGATATATAAACTATAAACACAAAGGGGCTAAGATTCTCTGATTTAAAGGTTTTCCCTACAAGTATACTTCTAAAAATAATACAAAACGTTATTTTTATGAAAAAGTATAAGTACATACATGCATACAGATATAATGTCACGTCTAAGGAAAATGCAAAAGTTAAGAATAGAGGAGTTGTGCAATGTGAATATGCCTTGGGATATGCAATCAAGTCTGGGAGGAATATAGCCTGATCAACTATATTCGTCCGAGAAGTGACTAGTATATGCCAGGGGATAGTCATAGTGGACAACAAGTCTATCAACTTACCAACACCCATACAAGAAACACGTTAAGAATAAAACACAACCGTTAAAATACTATAGGAGTATTTTATGATTAACTAAGCACAATATTTGTAGATCCATCATGTGCCTCTTACACCCCTTTTCTCGTACAGACGACATGGCAGGATTTCATTTACCCGGAGACCCCTACTTTCCAAACCAGGGGAACGGTGGTTGGTTGGAAGCAGAACCAGAGGAGGATCCCAATGAAGTATTCGAGGAGGAACCCGAAGAAGACCCCGAAGAGGACGAAGAAGAAGAGGAATTGGAGGACGAAGAAGAAGAAGAAGAAGAGGAGCCGGAGGAGGAAGTCATCAACCCTCCTTACATCGCCAGGGTGCCTGCGAACCGATTTGGCTACAACGGGCCCGACCCCCGTTGGGCAACAGTGATCGAGAGATGGAGCCGTCAACAACGACAACGATCACCATTTGGCGATCAACGGGGTTACTACGATCTCAGTCATGGGGGACCAGCTGACAGAGCCATCCCAGTCGTGATCCAGCAGATCACGAATCTTAGGGACTAGAATCGAGATATGGCAAATCAAGTTCGGGACCTCAACGTTGTTGTGGATGCATCCGATGCTCGTACCCGGGACCTGGAAAGAGACTTTTATCCCATGTACCAACTCATCGAGGACCTTACCACCGCTCGGGCGGAGGTAAGGGAATACCAGATAAGGCACGTAGCTCTCGAGGAGAGAGTGATCGCGGCCGAACGCCGGATTGCAGAGCTACAGGGAGCCTCGACCTCATCTCAAAGCCACAGTGGACCAGCTGATACCACCCGCCTCGAGTAGTGGTACACTACTCACGTTCTATTATAAACTAGGTTTATGGGTATGCGTTGGGGCTACTCTTCCCTACAAGTAGGTTTAACCCTGCGTCTAAGTGATTACACTAGTCGAAGGGTCTAGGTGCTGTCAAAATTTTCCGTTGCGTTGATATAATGTAGACCTTCTATAAGGTCAAATTTTCCTAAAAACATGTACTAAATTGTATCAATGAAAATTGGCAGGCATTTTATTTATTGGGAGTTCACCTCAAATTGCATAACATGGCATTAACAAACGATTTGTTTATGGTAACTCTGAGATTATTTAATATATACCTCAAGGTTATGTGTAATCAAGAGGCGATCGACTTAGAAATGGTGAGTCCGCCTTGGATCATGTTCCTTGTTTAGTTGTGGGCTCAGGGCATACTCATTGAGTACGACGGTCTGTTGAACCTTAGTTACACACAACTAGTATACATTAAGTGGCCTTATGAGTGGGTCAGGCATGGAACAAAGATTACAAGATTTCATTTGAATCATTACTACTAAATTCATAAGTTTATTTATATAGACTTCTGCTATGAATTGTTTGCAACATTCGAAAAATCAGGAAATACTATACTTGAAAACTAATAACCTAGTTTTGCGTCTCCCGACTGATAACCATTACTAAAAGACTTATACTCATTTCGTCTTTGAAATTCTATAACAGAAAAATGCCGCCTCGTAGATCTGCTAGGCGCACCGGCGGAACGCAAACAAATCCACCACCGCCACCTCCCCAGTATGACCCTGTAATGTTCCAAGCTGCGGTCACGGCTACGGTGGTAGCTGCTATGTCCCAAATCAGCACCGACGGTGCCAGAAGGACAGGGAGCGGTACTAATAACTCCACTCAAGTAGATAGCCAAGGGCGGTCGAGAGAGTGTTCATTTAAGGACTTTACCAATGGCAAACCCGATTCGTTCAATGGAAGAGGGGGAGTCATCGATTTGATGCAGTGGTTCGAGAGGACCGAATCTGTCTTCGAAATCTATGCGTGCCCCGAAGCCAACAAAGTCAAATTCGCAGCTCACACTCTCACCGGCAGGGCCCTTACTTGGTGGAATGGCCACGTAAAATCTTTAACTCTCGCTGTGGCTAATTCGATAAGCTGGGAGGATTTGAAAACCATGATGCTGAAGGAGTATTGCCCAAGGAGGGAAGTGCAAAAATTAGAACAAGAACTGTGGAGTCTCAAGATGACGGGCTCTGACCTCACAGCTTACACTGCCCGATTCAATGATCTAGCATTCCTCTGCCCGACGATGGTCACTCCGGAAAGCAAGAAGGTGGAACGATATCTCTAGGGATTATCTTCCCAGATTCAAAATAGTGTGTTGGCCTCACGACCAACTACTTTCGAGAGTGCCAAGGAGTTGGCACAACAACTCATTGATCATCGGGCCAGCCATGCCACTGTGACAACCACCTCCGATCAAGCACGACGAGGGAACAACAAGAGGAAATTATGGGATAATAAAAAGAAGCAACCGGCGCAGGGCCCCGCAAAGAAGCAGCAAACTGTTACCATCCATGCTGCCACTACTCCTTCCACTCCGGCACAATGAGACAATATGCCGGAACCCTTCCCAACTGCAACAAGTGCAACTTTCATCACAACGGTCCTTGCCGAGAAATGCACTGCAACCGTTGTAACAAAAAGGGGCATACCGCCCGTTTCTGCAGGGCGTCTGCCCAACAAGCCAACCCGGCCGCCAACGCCGGAGCAAGCAGAGTCTGTTACAGTTGCGGGGAGACTGGGCACTACAAGAGGGATTGCCCAAAGGCTGGAAATGCAAACACCGGCGGTGTCGGAAGGATCTTGGCCATAGGGCAAGGAGAAGCAAGGGAGGATCCCGCGGTGGTTACCGGTACGTTTCTCCTCAATAACTCATATGCATGCATATTATTCGATAGTGGAGTGGAGAGAAGTTCGTTAGCCACATATTCAAACAATTATTAAAACAAAATCCCCAGTCACTAAAAGATACATACGTAGTAGAGATGGCTAATGGAAAAACAGAAAGCACTAATGATATATACTCAGGGTGTACCCTCACTCTAGACAATCACTCATTCAAAATCGATCTATTTCCAGACTCAATAAAATTTTTTGACATCATCATTGGCATGGATTGGTTAAGTTCAAATTGTGCTGACATTCTGTGTTACGAAAGGGCCGTACGCCTTAATCTGCCGAGTGGCGAAACTCTTGTCGTCTACGGCGACAAACCCAGTGCGAACCTACAAATCATCTCTTGCGCCAAAGCCCAAAAGTATCTCCGCAAGGAATACCATGCCTTCTTAGCCCACGTTGTGGACAAGAAACAAGAGGTGAAAAACATCAAGGACATTCCGGAGGTCTGTAATTTCTCTGACATATTCCCGAAAGACCTTCCCGGAATTCCACCCGCACGACAAGTCGAATTCCGAATCGACCTAATCCTCGGAGCTACCCCCGTAGCCGAAGCGCCCTACCGTCTAGCGCCAGCCGAGATGCAAGAACTATCCAGCCAGGTAAATGAACTATTGAGAAAAGGGTTCATTAGACCCAGATTCTCGCCTTGGGGAGCACCAGTTCTGTTTGTGAAAAAGAAGGATGGATCGTTTCGCATGTGCATCGACTACCGCGAGCTGAATAACCTTACCATCAAAAACCGGTACCCTTTGCCCCGAATCGACGACCTATTTGACCAACTCCAAGGAGCATCTTACTTCTCAAAGATCGACCTGAGGTCGAGATACCATCAACTACGAGTTCAGGAGGAGGATGTTCCCAAAACGGCGTTCAGAACTCGGTACGGTCACTACGAGTTTGTAGTAATGCCCTTCGGATTAACAAACGCACCCGCAGTGTTCATGGATCTAATGAACCGGGTGTGCCGGCCTTACCTAGACAAGTTCATGATTGTCTTCATAGACGACATCCTGGTCTATTCCAGGAGTAAGGAAGAGCATATCCAACATCTACGACAAGTATTAGAGACTCTGAGGGCGGAGAAATTGTATGCAAAATTTTCGAAGTGTGAATTTTGGATCCGAGAAGTGGACTTCCTCGGTCATGTGGTTAGCGAGAAAGGGATACATGTGGATCCCTCCAAAATCAAGGCGATTGAGAACTGGTCAGCACCAAGGACGCCTACAGAAATCCGCCAATTCTTAGGCCTTGCTGGCTACTACCGAAGGTTCATCAAGAACTTCTCCAAGATTGCCAAACCACTTACCACCTTGACCCAAAAGAGTGTGACTTTCAGCTGGGGAGAGAAACAAGAAACCACTTTCCAAACATTAAAGCAGGCCCTGTGCAGCTCCCCGGTTTTATCCCTACCCGAGGGAACCGAAGACTTCGTGGTCTTTTGCGACGCATCAAACCAGGGTCTGGGGTGTGTGTTAATGCAACGAGGAAAGGTCATTGCCTACACATCAAGGCAATTAAAAACGCACGAGGTCAACTATGCCACGCATGACCTCGAATTGGGAGCAGTAATATTCGCCCTAAAGATCTGGAGGCACTACCTTTACAGGACAAAGTGTACGATTTTTAGCGATCACATAAGCCTTCAGCACATCCTCAATCAAAAAGAGCTCAACATGAGGCAGAGGCGATGGGTAGAATTACTGAATGATTACGAGTGTAAGATTCGTTATCACCCAGGCAAGGCCAACGTGGTAGCTGACGCCTTAAGTCGAAAAGAATACTCGGGTCGCCGAGTAAAGTCGTTAACAATGAAAATCCATTCGCACCTGTCCATGCAAATAAAAGAGGCCCAGCTGGAAGCTTTGAAGCCTGAGAATGTGGCAGGTGAGGCTTTAAGAGGAATGGATAAGAATCTAGAAGTCAAGGACGATGGAGCTCGTTATCTCATGAACCGAATTTGGACACCAAAATTCGGCGGGTTCAGGGACGTCGTCCTGAATGAAGCACACAAAACACGATACTCCGTACATCCCGGTTCAGACAAGATGTACCTGGACCTGAAGAAACTCTACTGGTGGCCGAACATGAAAGCCAAAATCGCTACATACGTGAGCAAGTGTTTGACTTGTGCCAAGGTTAAGGTAGAGTACCAAAAGCCTTCGGGTTTGCTACAGCAACCTGCGATACCCGAATGGAAGTGGGAACGAATAACCATGGATTTCATAACCAAACTGCCTAAGACAACGGGTGGTCTTGATACCATTTGGGTAATCGTCGACAGATTGACTAAATCAACCTGGATGTCCTCCAAAGGTACCACCGTTGAGTCGTCCACCAGGCACTTCTGCAGCTGGGAGACGTGGAAAGTGCTGTGGATCTGACTGAGTTCGGCTGGCAGATCCAGCCGGTATGCCACCTTGCCCACTCGGGCTGCAACCCTAAACGGTCCAATATACCTGGGACCCAACTTGCCCCGCTTCCTGAATCGGATGACGCCCTTCCAAGGCGACACTCTCAGGAGAACCATATCCCCAACCTGGAACTCCAAGTCTGATCGGCGCCTATCGGCATAACTCTTCTGCCGACTCTGAGCAGTCTAAAGCCTGCTCCGGACCTGCTGAATCTTCTCTGTCGTCTTGAGCACTACTTCAGTGCTCCCCATGACTCTCTGTCCAACCTCGCCCCAACATATCGGGGTCCTGCACTTCCTCCCGTACAACATCTCGGAGGGAGGACAGTCAATACTCGCGTGATAGCTGTTATTGTATGAAAACTCGGCTAAAGGAAGATAGGTATCCTAGCTACCACCGAAGTCTAAAACACACGCCCGCAGCATGTCCTCCGGAGTCTGGATGGTCCGCTCGCTCTGGCCATCCGTCTGCGGGTGGAAGGCTGTACTAAAATGCAGACGAGTACCCAGCTCGTCATGAAACTTCTTCCAGAACCTGGAAGTGAACCGCACATCCCTATCCGAAATCACTGAAACTGGCACCCCATGCCGTGCCACTACCTCTCTGATGTAGATATCGGCCAATTTCTCGGCCGAGATGCTCTCCTGAATCGGGATAAAGTGGGCGCTCTTGGTCAACCGATCGACGATGACCCATATCGAATCCATTCCCCGCGCGGTCCTAGGAAGCTTGGTGATGAAATCCATCGTGATGTCTTCCCATTTCCACAGCGGGATATCTAACGGCTGCATCTTGCCGTGCGGTCTCTGGTGTTCGGCCTTGACCTTCCTGCAGGTCAGGCACCGCTCAACGTACCATGCTACATCCCGCTTCATGCAGGGCCACCAATAGTCCAGACGAAGATCCCTATACATCTTCGTTGCCCCTGGATGAATGGAGAATCTGGATTTGTGCGCCTCCTCCATCAGAACCTGGCGCGCGCCTCCGAGGTATGGAACCCACACCCTGCGGTGTAATGTCAATAATCCCCTACTGTCATGGTCGAAGGAGGAAACCTGTCCCACAATCCGCTCACTCTTCCGATGTTCCTCCTTCATAGCCTCCTGCTGAGCCTCCCGGATCCGCTCCAGAAGCGGTGTCACCACCGTCATCCTCAAACAGATATCCTTGATCGGTGCTGCCTTGCGGCTAAGCGCATCGGCCACGACATTGGCCTTCCCTAGGTGGTAGAGGATCTCACAATCGTAATCCTTTGCCACATCAAGCCACCGACGCTGCCTCATATTCAGATTTGGCTGGTCCATGAGGTACCTCAAACTCTTGTGGTCCGTGTAAATCGTACAGCGAACCCCATAGAGGTAATGACGCCAAATCTTGAGGGCGAACACAACGGCCCCCAACTCCAAATCATGCGTCAGGTAGTTCGCCTCGTGAGGCTTCAGCTGCCTCGACGCGTAGGCGATGACATGCCCTCTATGCATCAATACTACGCCCAAACCTGAGGTGGACGCATCGCAGTATACAACAAAATCCTCCATGCCCTCTGGCAAGGCTAAGATTGGCGCCTCGCACAATCTCTGTCTCAGTGTCTCGAATGCTGCCTGCTGCTCAGGCCCCCAACAAAAGACCACGGCCTTCCTCGTTAACCTGGTCAGGGGTAATGCTATCTTGGAGAAATCATGGATGAATCTCCGATAGTAGCCAGCCAATCCCAGGAAACTCCAAATCTCATATGGAGATTTCGGAACCTCCCATCTCATCACGGCCTCCACCTTGGCCGGATCCACCGAAATCCCATTCTGGTTGACAAGGTGCCCAAGAAACTGCACCTCGCGCAACCAGAACTCACACTTGGAGAACTTGGCATACAAGTTCTCCCTCCTCAAGGTCTTTAGAACCTCTCGCAAATGCTCCTCATGCTGCTCTCGCGTCTTGGAGTAAACCAAGATATCATCAATAAATACTATCACCGACCGATCTAACATCGGTCTACACACGCGGTTCATGAGGTCCATGAACGCGGCAGGAGCATTGGTGAGCCCGAAAGGCATCACCACGAACTCATAGTGGCCATAACGTGTCCGAAATGCCGTCTTCTGCACATCCTCCTCTCTGACCCTCACCTGGTGATACCCTGAACGCAAATCTATCTTGGAGAACCAAGATGCTCCCTGAAGCTGGTCAAAGAGGTCGTCAATCCTCGGGAGTGGGTAGCGGTTCTTCACCGTTACCTTATTCAGCTCCCTATAATCGATACACATCTGATGCGACCCGTCCTTCTTCTTGACAAACAGAATCGGGGCTCCCCAGGGTGAACTGCTCGGTCGAATGAAATCTCTGTCTAACAGCTCCTGAAGCTGTGTAGACAACTCCTGCATCTCAGGAGGAGCCAACCGATACAGTGCCTTGGCTATCGGAGCCGCACCAGGGACTAGGTCGATCCTGAACTCCACCTGTCGCTCCGGAGGTATCCCAGGCAGCTCCTCGGGGAATACATCCGCGAACTCTCGTACTACGGGCACATCGCCCACCGTCGCCTTACCCGCCTCCCGGGTGTCCATGACATATGCGACATATCCTGCGCAACCCTGCTGAAGGTAACGCCTTGCCCTCGCTGCCGAATAGAAGGCTGGCCCTCGCTGTGATCTCTCACCCTGATTTACTAACTCTCCCCTACTTGGGGCTCTGACTCGTACTAACTGCTGCGCGCAATCTATCACTGCCCCATTGGGACTCAGCCAATCCATACCAATAATGACCTTGTTTCCCCGCAATGGAATGGGAACTAGGTCAACCAAATACCGCTCTTCGAACAACCTCAATACACAATCTCGGAAGACCTCTGATGCTCGCACCGACCGGTCGTCCGCAATCTCGACCTCTAAAGGGCAATCCAACATGCCCGATGACTCAGGAAACTTCTTGCTAAGTGCAAGAGAAGCAAAGGATCGGGTAGCCCCCGAATCAAAAAACACCTGGACTGGAATACCGTTCACATGGAACGATCCCGTCACCACATTGGGTGCAGCGCGTGCCTCCTCGGCTGTCAGCTGAAATGCCCGGCTCCTCACCACCGGAGCCTCTGCCTTGCCCTGCCGGCCATCCGTAATCCGCAGGGTCGCTGGAGCTGGCGCCTGTACTGGCGCTGCTGCTGTCAACTGAGGGCAATTGGCCCTCTTGTGGCCCCTCTGGTTGCAGTGGAAACACAGCAACTCGGACGTCTGAAATACCGGAGTAGGAGCAGTACAATCCCTGCTAAAGTGCCCCGTCTTGCCACACTTGTAGCAGTCTGACGATCCTAACCTGCATGGTCCCTCATGCGACTTGCCGCATTTCCTGCAGCGGCTACGACTCGGTGGGCCTCTTGGGCCCGGATCTGATCCCTTGGGCTTCTTCCCCGAAGCCCCAGTCATCTGTCCCTCCTCAGCCTTTCTCTTCAAAATGTGACCCAGATCAATCTCCCTCTCCCTTGCCCTGGCAATCATGGACTCCAGGGTAGGGCAAGCTGAAAAACTGACATGCTCCCGGATGTCGGCTCGGAGCATGTCGTGGTAGCGGGTCCTCCTCATGTCCTCATCACTCGCGTACTGAGGTACCAGTAACGCCCTCTCCCGGAACTTGGAGGTGATCTCCGCCACTGTCTCTGTCGTCTGCCTCATATCCAAGAACTCTCGTGCCAACTGCTGGAGCTCCACCGCAGGCGCGAACTCCGTCCTGAATCGTGTCACAAAGTCCGGCCATGTCATAGCCTCAATGGCCGCGGCTCCCAAAGAGTCACAAACCGACTCCCACCAATCTCTAGCTCTGTCACGTAGACACCCTGCTGCAAATCGTACCTTCAACCCCTCGGGGCAGAAGCTGATCAGCTGTGCAGACTCAAGGTCTGCAATCCATCGTTTGGCAGCAATGGGGTCCTTCGCCCCATGGAAATCTGGTGCACCACTGCCCCTGAAGTCCTTAAAGGACAGTGTGCGTGGTCCTGACTGGCTAGCCACCAGATCACTCCTGAACGCCCTGAGACGATCCTCCATCAACTCTACAATACCCTCTTTGATCGACCCGAAGATGATGGGAGTCGACTCAAGGATGCCCCTGGTAATCTCTGACGTGATGAACTCGCGTAGACCCTCATCAACTGATTCGGACCCTGAACCCGAACCCGATCCTGATCCTGAGCCTCTTGCTTCCTGTCGTGTGGTCACCATACTACAAAACATAGCTTAACCACCATCAAACTATATTCCACTAACGAGGCTCACATACATATCACAAGTCCCCGGTCTCGTCTCGGCCCTTTTTGAATCGAGTACGGATCCTCCGCTTTCAGTAGTACGGGCCCATACTACCTTCCACGTCTATCCGTACTTTCCTCAAGAATTGCCTCAACTCAACCAAGTCCTTTCTACTAATACTGCGGTTCTCGTGCTACTCTCGCCCTAGGCTTGCCCTAAGTAATCACCATCCCACTCTCTGCCATCAGCTGCACAAGAAGTCCCTGCTTTCTTTCCCTAACTAGCTCGCGAATACTATTACATATTACTCAGACTAGATAATTCTTCGAATGAGAGGTCCTACCCTACAACGGTTGGACTCAGACAAGAGCTGCGAAGCAGGGCTAGACCCAACCTTCTGAAATTATTTAGTCCTTGCAATATGTAACGTAACATATTCGTTTACTAGTTAGTGAGAGACAACTAGAACTCCTAAAAGCACATAGCAAGCAGCATTCGTGCATTGAGTACACATAATCAAGTATATACTATTCTGGCTATCATACTGACTGATCTGTACTAGCATGCAATTCTCATAAAGCTGGAACACATAAAGCAGGCACATAAGGCATCATTCCTAGATCCTTAGTCCTATTCTAGCATGCTGTTCTACTGAAACTGGAACTGATAATCATAACAATAACTTGTATGGGTACTTTGGGGAAAACTTACTTGAGCTCGGCCGGTCGCGCACATCACACACCTTGTTCTTTCTTTCTCAAAACTCTTTTACTTAGTCTTTAGAAAAATCATTTCTTTATAAAAAATCTTTTAATCCCCTCGATATGAGTCCAGACACCCCCGAAGGTGTGTCCGAATCCCTCAAACCAGGGCTCTGATACCAACTTGTAACATCCCAAAAATACCAGCTAAAAATTTCATTTTTAAATTAGGTTAATACATAAAAACATTGTTACAAAACATTCATAATATTAATTCATGTCTGAAAACCGGTAACATCATAGTAAAATATTCAGAGTACATCCCAGAAAATCCATAGTGCGGAAACAAGAGTGTGTGTGATATGCCGCTACCGCGCCGGCTCCTTTCCCCTAGCTGAAGAGGTACCTGAAAACAAAAGTATAAAACGTAAGCACGAAGCTTAGTGAGTTCCCCAACGAACCTCATACCATACAATCACATAGCATACATGTCTGCCGGGCATTTCTGGGTGCCCGACCTTCCCCTTCGGTCCTGTCGACCGGATACTGCTTGGCATATCTGGGTGCTGGCCTACCCCTTCGGTCCTGTCGACCGGATCGGGGACTGTTTCACCCCCTACTACTACTACCACATAATAACATATCACATAGCCCATACATCATAATCTGCTAGCACATAAAGCATATCAGGTAGTAACAAACCTAGATGATTATCACACAGACAGTCATCTATCATACGACTCCTACTAGTGGGCCGGCATTGTGGCCTTAGACCCACTTTTACTGGAAGGTAACTCACCTCGAGGGTAGCTGCTGAAAACCCGCTCAACCTACGCCTGGCTGCCGCACCGGTAACCCTCCGGCTATAAATCTGTAATCATGGATTAGGTACTCATAAATACCCCTTAGGTCAAATGACTGGTCAAAGTCAACTTCTTGGTCAAAGTCAACTCTCTGATTGACTGGACTCGCCGAGTCCATATAGCGACTCACCGAGTCCTTCTACGTCTAGCCCGACTCTGACTCATCGGGTCCCTATTCCCACTCACTGAGTCAGCCTGACTCGCTAAACGGGGACAACTAACAAACCCGCGACTGGACTCGCCGAGTCCAAGGGGGGACTCGCCGAGTTCGACGAACAGATCTCACAATTCGCTCCAATCTTCCATCAGAACATCAACCTTGGAGATTTGGAGATTCTGGGACTATAGCTACACGTTAAATTGTTAATTCCACGTGCGACTACGAAGGGTTGGACCTCCTACACTTAAACCCTTCTTATCCTAGTGACAGTTCATATGACTCGCCGAGTTTGAAGAACAACTCGCCGAGTTCAAGGCTATATTCAAGGGACTCGCCGAGTTTGAAGAACGACTCGCCGAGTACCAGGCAATCTTCATAGGACTCGCCGAGTTGTTCATCCAACTCGTCGAGTCTAAGGCCATCTTCATGGAACTCGTCGAGTGCACTTTGGCACTCGCCGAGTTCCCTTCGACTCTTCACCCAATCTGGCCAAATCTGAGACATGCAACTGATCCAACTCATGGGTCTCAGTTCCTAGGGTCTGGTTATCACATATACACACGAAATCTGGGGGTTTTAAGGCTTGAAGATCAACCATTGGGGACAAAAAGGAACCTAAGAGCTAATGAGCAAAGTGAGGGTTTTATTACCTGATTTGATGCCTTCCCCAGAGTAGATTTCGGATCTACCTTCACTTCTGGAACACTCCAACTTCCTCCTTCTTCTTCTAAGCTCCAAAACCTTCTTTGGAAGATCAAAATCACTCAAGAACACTAAAGGAGCTACGGTTGTTCTCTACTGCTCTCTGGGAGGAAAATGGGACGAAATGGGTGTTTTAGAATGGGTAAAATTGGGTGCAATGTCTGAAAATAGAGTTTCATCCAGACAGGTGGACTCGCCGAGTCCATATGTCGACTCGCCGAGTTCCCAGCTTAAATCCCGTGTCCACCTCGCTGCTACTCGGCGAGTCGGGACGCAGACTCGCCGAGTTCATGGCAAAAATTTAAGAAAATACTTAAATAAAATCGTACCAGGAATCCAGTGTTACAAATCTCCCCCACTTATTTTAGACTTCATCCTCGAAGTCTGCCGCTCCCTCCCGGAACAGCTCCAGATAATGCTCCACCATCTCATCTGCGGGCTCCCAAGTCCATTCTGAGCCCTTCCGGTGCTGCCATTGCTCCTTCACCAGCTCCACCCTCTTGTTCCTCAGTTCCTTCGATTTCCGGTCTAGGATAACCACAGGCCGCTCGATATAATTCAGGCTGTCATCAACCTGGATGTCCTCCAAAGGTACCACCGCTGAGTCATCCACCAGGCACTTCCGCAGCTGGGAGACGTGGAAAGTGCTGTGGATCTGACTGAGTTCGGCTGGCAGATCCAACCGGTATGCCACCTTGCCCACTCGGGCTGCAACCCTAAATAGTCTAATATACCTGGGACCCAACTTGCCCCGCTTCCTGAATCGGATGACGCCCTTCCAAGGCGACACTCTCAGGAGAACCATATCCCCAACCTGGAACTCCAAGTCTGATCGGCGCCTATCGGGCGCCATCTTCTTATCCACAATTGAACTCCTCAAGTTAAAAGTAACCTCTTCCTCATCACTGGATACCAATTCTTCACTTTCCTCACTCACCCAAGATGTTGGAGTTTTATAAGCAATTACTTCAAAAACAGTCGGAATTGATGCTCGAGACTTGGTGCGTTTAATTTGTTGAATCTCTTCTTCCATAAGCTTTTCCAATTTCTCAAGTTCATTCTCTTCATCTATGTTGAAGACTTCACCTTGACATCATTGCCTTGAAAACCATCTTCTACTCCAAAAGTAGCTTCATCATCTCCAACTCTCAAAGTAAGAGTGGATTCACGAATGTCAACCAAGGCTTGAGCAATATTAAGTAGAGGGCGACCAAGAATTATTGGGACATTGTTGTCTTCTTTCATGTCCATTACGACAAAGTCAATTGGAAAAACGAATTTTCCAAATTTTACCAAAATATATTCTACAATGCCTCTAGGATACGTCACTGAATGGTTAGCCATGTGAATTGTCATTCTTGTAGCCTTTAAATCCGGAAGATTTAGCTTTTGGTAGAACGAAAAAGGCATTAGATTTATGTGTTGGGTTTTAAGCATTCTAACACTCCTATGGTGTACATGCAACCCTAAATACCTTGGATCTATGTTTTCACTATTATACATGCAAATATCAATTTTCCAAGGTATTACCCTAACTAGCATACAATCATATGTACTAGGATAACAAAACTAGATAGAATACATACATTTTTGTTGTAGCTTGATTCCATGGAGCTCAAGAGCCTAGTGCCTCAAGTGTGACACCTCAAATGGTTCACACAACATCATGAACATCTTGGAATAACCATGAGAGAGGATACTTGACTCATAGAAATCGGTTTGCCCTCTTGTGTATACACTAGTGCCAATTTCACCAACCAATGGGGTCTTTATATAGTGTGCACATTAGGGTTACACCATGTAACCCATGACTTTACCCATTCCTTATGCTCCATGGGTTTTAACCTCCATGGAGTATCCATGGGTCACCATATGGGTTAAACCCAACATAAGGAATCATGGATCATAAGCCCACATATATAAGAATGAATGATTTACACAATCAATCCCCATATATTTAATTAGTCTCTTTTGATCACTAAATTAATTCCAAATTAATTCTTGATCAATACTAATTAAATAATATGATTTCATATTAATATATCAGAACTTATAATATATTAATATGTCACAAATATCCTCTTCTCACCAAAGGTCTATCCAAATGTCCCGATGCCATGCAACCCAAATAGACCATGCTGGGTCGGGTCAAGTATATACCAATTATAGTTATGGACTTAGACACTAATCCAACATTATGCTAGCTCCAGAATCAGCTAGAGCGTAGGTCTTCAAATTATTCCCAAACTCACATGGAAGAGTGAGGCGTCCAGGATCTCCCATTTTCTTTGGTAACTCTCCCATAATCACTTTAGAACTCTGCACACTAAGTATTACCTTGGAATTCCTTTCTAATTGTTGGCGAGTGTCAAGTAGATCTTGCAAGAATTTGGCATATTCAGGAACTTGAGACAATGCTTCAATAAAATGAGTATTAATTGAAACACACTTCACTTGTTTCATAAACTTTAAATGCTCTTGTTCCAGTGGATGAATATGAGCTCGTGACGAAAACGGAAGCGGTGGACGATAAGCTTGAACATCACCATAATTTTTCTGATCAGACCCTGCCCACGTCGTGAGCCTTGAAGGCTCACGTCGTGAGTTCGGTGTTTCAGCAAAAAAAATTCTTCGAGTCGTGACTTCTTCGAGCTTGGTCCGGATTGACGTGGGTCAACTTCAAGTGCTTCCTGAAACTCAGACATGGTATCCTCTTCAGTTTCTAATACCATTACATGCGATTGAGGCTTTGTCTCGGAAATATTTGGAGATAATTTTTCTTGTACAAAAGTAGTTAGTTGACCTAGTTGGAATTCAATATTTTGGATCGATGCTTGGTGATTCCTTAGCAAAGCTTGCTTGTCCTTCATGATATTTTGATGTTCCCTTATCACTGCATCGGTCTCATCGTGTCTTTTCTCGGAAGCCTCCATAAATCTATGTAACATAGACTCAAGATCAACTTTCTTTTCAAGAGGTGGTTGTTCTTTTTGCTATAAGCCTCGGTCAGTCTGCCTATATTTTTCTTCCTTCTACTTCTTATATTCGTCATATGGTAACCACTCCTTCTTTGGTTTCCTCTAATTTTTTTCATACTTATCTCCACTTCAATAGCAAACTTGCACCTTTTTATTTCCATTATCATCCTAGTGGAAGTCCTTGGTCAAGTGTGGACCATTGCACTTTTCACATCCAACTCTAATCGCATGAATTGACTGGTCTATCTTGGTCATTCTCCGGTCCATAGTATTTAGCATGGCTACTACAACAGCCATGTCTTCAGAATTTCCTCCCCCAATTCCTTTAACTCTATCATGTCTTGGATTGTGGTACTCACGAGAATGCTTCAAGAACTCTTCAATTTACTCCTTAATTTCAACCATATTTTTCTTCCTAAGTGGTCCTTGAGAATCAAGGAGTTGCCACGTCATGACATTCACCTCGTCATAGAACATAGACACTTCTTGTTGTATGTTAAGGTCATTCTGAGGGAAGTTTCTTCGTAACCCTTTATATCGCTCCCATGCCTCATAACGCGACTCACCCGGTTGTTGCTCAAAGTTGGGTATTGCCTTCTTGAGTTTAGATATCTTTTATGGTGGGTAGAATTGTTCTAGGAATTGCTCATGCATTTTTTCCCAAGTAGTAATTGCACCGGGTGGAAGTGCCTTCAACCAATCTTTTGCAGCTCCCCTAAACGTCACGGGAAACATCCTTAACAAAACTGTCTCTTTAGAAACATTCAGGACATTGAAATAGTATGCAATGTCATTAACCTCATCTAGGTGCTTATAAGCATCCTCGTGATCCTTCTCAGAAAAGGTTACGTCCTTAAGTGAAGTAATTGCGGGTTGTACTCAACCGGGACCGGTGTCCTCTCGGATTCTCTTCTTGTATGCCTCCATGGACATATTAGCAATGTTTTCCATCTTGTTCTTAGGCTCGTCCTCAAAACCGCTTTCTTCAAACTCGGGTTCAGTCTCGTATTCGATATCTTTTGGATTAGGATTTTGTTTAAAGCTTTCAAACTTGCTCTCATCCTTCTTTTGATTGCTCGACTCTCCTACGTTCTTCCCCTTCTTCTTTCCAAAAACTGATTTAAGGTCTTTAAAATGCGACTTCTTTGGTGGTTGGTTTTCTTCTACGTTTTTATCCATCTTTTTGTGAAGGACCGACTCTGGATCTTCAAGCGGTGGTACCAAAGGTGTGTCGGAACCTCTGGTCATTAACTACTGCAGTAAAGCGAAAATAAAAATGTAAATCTGAACAAAAACTAAATAAAAATCGTCTACTAACTGGTCACCGCGACGTGGTAAAGAGCACCACCTCATGTTGTCGCAGAAAATCTAAACAGAAACGAAAAACGAAAAAACGTAAAACGAATGGGCTCATGTCGTGAGCTTAAGGCTCACGTCGTGGGTTCAGCACTGAAACAAAAAACTAATGTAGAAAGTTAACTTTTTGCAGGTTTTATCCCACAAAAAGGATCGATTAACCTGAAGCAAACAAATCAACAATCAAATAAGTCGTTCCCCGGCAACGGCGCCAAAAACTTGATGCGTGCAAATAGCTACACCTAATTTTACCTACTATTTTACTAGCTATTTGACCTAGGGCAGTGCACCCTGTCGCAAATAGTATAGCACAAAAGTCGGGTATCGACCTCAGGGAACGGGATTAATTATTTAACCTACTTACTATTATATTAACCTAAAATTCTAGCAAAAGTAAAAAGGTTTTTATCTAATTTTGCAAGTTTAGACAAACTTAATTACTCAACAACTATTCACTCAAATATTCAAAGCACTTCTGTTAGTTTGAATCCACTTTCCTTAAATGGTTTAGCTATTAATTATGACAATTCCAATTGGTTACCAAATATTATATTATTAGCAAATCAAGTCCAAATTTACTGATATTGAATTAATTCATGTAGAGCTATGCATGGTCATACATAATTTGACACAAAATCAATTATTAGATCGGATTGGAGCTATGTAAGATTGAGTTAACAAACACAATTATGGTCATAATATGAGTTCTCCAGTACAGCCAAATTCAATACTTTAATTACTTATCTAAGATTGGTTCGATCTTAGCTCTAATAATCTAATGGTAACTAAATTACTAGGTAATCAAATTCATGAAAATTAATGGTCACTAAAATACACATAATATGAATTAAAGCAATCTAGTATCAAATTAAACATGGTAGGTATAAACAATCAACACAATCCATTAACCAACTAGAAAAGTATATATTAACATAACCAAACCATGAGTTCCAACTTCATCTAGCTAACAGAAGCAGCTAGATTTAGCTACTCATAGAAGCAATCAAACAAGTAGACTTCATAATTAAAGACATAGTAATGTACCAATGTATAAATAAAATATGTTCTTCTTCTTCCTACTTGGATTCTGCCTTAATTTTCCACTGAAAAACGTCTCTGGAAACTCTATTCTGCCCAGCCAACCTCCAAAATCCGTGTGCATTAACGGTATTTATATTTTTCGAATTAACCCTACTCACGTCGTGAGAAAGGCCTCTCACATCGTGAGATCGATATTAATTTGTATCCAACACGAATTCTTGCTTTCTGATGTTTATCTTCTAGAACCTCCATGCTCACGTCGTGAGACACTAATCCTCACGTCGTGAGAGTGAATTTTTGTTGAATTCTTCATCTTTTAAGCTTTTAACCTCCAAAGTTCGAATCCTTATCACTTTTAGTCCTTATTCTTCAAGGTGACTTCTTTTGGCTGTAAAATGTGATTTAATCTTATAAGTACCATTTATCTATGCAAATAACCAAACTATTAAACAAAATGTATTCAAATATTGCCTAAAAATATGTATAAATATGGCAATATCACCTTACCATTCCCGACACGCCAAACAACCCGAGCCACGCGACCACAATCCCGAGTATACCAGAGCCTTCCTAAGGAAACCGAAACCAACCCTAGCAGAACTCTCCAAACCCGAAGAAGACCGAATCCTTAATACCTTGCAGAAACCTCATCTACCTTTCCAGACTCTGAAATCTCAAATTGGTCTGACTCTCCGATAGACTGCCCATACTGAACTGCCACTGTTCCAATTCCACATTGAATACCAGACAAAACAAAACAATTCCATCCCTTGAGGCTTCCACTGGGAAACCAAAATCACCGACCTTATACTGCTGCAGAACACATATACTTGACAGAAGGCTCAGATAATCCTTCGAGTAGAAGATTCATCCCTGCAACGGTCAGACTCAAACGAGAGTTGGGCAACAGGGTCCAATCAACCACTCTGAGATTATTTAATCCAATTGCAAGTGACTTAGCATATTCCCTGAATAACAAGTGACTCCACACACGAATCCCAGTTCACTAAAACCGCCGCGACTCATCTTGCTGTCATTAGGTGCTTTCCAAACGCAGCCGAGACCTCCCTGGTCCCAAATTGTCTGCCAACTTTCTGAAACACTGGATTCCCGCCTGGTTGCTGAGTAAAAATGCACATACACACAATCACCCCACGCGACTTCCGAAAGAAAGCCTTAACTAACAATAATTGCCCGAACCATCTCACCACCAATTCCCAAGCTAAAAATGAATGCTACAATTATAGTATTATCACATACCCGGCCTACAACTATTGGATTGAGTTTCTAAGCCCATAACTATAATTGGTATGTACTTGACCCGATAGTAGCATGATCCATTTGGGTTTCATTCACCGGAGCAATTTGATAGGAAGGATATTTGAGAAAGAGGTTATTTGTGATTTATCAATATATTATAAGAATAATATATTAATTTAGAAATCATATTATTTAATTGGTATTGATCAAGAATCAATTTGGAATTAATTTAGTGATCAAAAGAGACTGATTAAATTAATAGGGGTTGATTATGTAAATCAGTGATACATATAGTTTGGGCTAATGATCCATGATTGATAATCCTCCATTTTGGTGCCTCCTAAAACCTCTCTCATAATCCTCCATTTGTTCTTGGTGTTTTGTGACTTATTTGAGGCATCACATTTGAGGTGGTAAGCTCTTGTAAGGCCAAGTTCTACAAGCTACAACAAAGATGTAATCATTTAACTCGTTTTTATGTTTCAAATATCAATGTTGTATGCTAGTTAGGCTTCATGCTTTGGAAAAATGAAAATTGCATGTATAACTAGAGAAAACTTAGATCCAAAGCATTAGGGTTGTATAAGCACCATAGGGATGTTATAGTGCTCAAAACCCATCAGTGGTATCAGAGCCTAGGGAGTTTTTTGTTATATTGATGCAATTGTTTTATTTTCAAAGCTGAAAAAATGTCATTTTTGGCCACTGGCTGTTGGACTCGTCGAGTCCCATAAGGGAACTCGACGAGTTGGATCATATGTGATGAACTCGTCAAGTCCATGCCATGAACTCGACGAGTAGGATCCCCTGTTTGCAGATTCTCGAGTTTTTTGGCCAGTTTTGGATTAGGGTCATTACCACAAACTGTTTTGAATGATAAAATTTGATTTTTCTGATAAGGTAATGATTATCCACGTCCAATTGAATGATGATTGTCAAATTTTAAGATAATTACTTGATTTTATGAAAATTTAATTATTTGTAGAATTTGATTTGAATCATCTTGCTATACGAAATTAGTTTAGGTCAATTTTGTGATATAGTTAATTACATGATTAATTTAATTGTTGTCAAATTGAACTAAGAGATTTTGCAAAGTTTCAAAATTTGCCCTCAAGTTTTGGAATTTGAAAAGTTTAATTAAAACATTTAATTTTGAAATATTAAATTCTAAAACCCTAGTAATTTGAAAAAGTTAAAAAATGCACCTCTTGGTTTTGTAACTTAAAATTTAATCAAGTAGCCTTAATTGTGAAATCTTAAATTTAGAACCTTGATATTTTGAATAGTTCAAATTACACTCTTATGGTTTTATTAAATTAATTAGGTGTTTAATTAAAAGAGAGAATTAATAAATCCATAATGACATGGTTTAAGTTTAATTAAATTAAAAGTCTAATTTATTAATATATTAAACCACTTAGTATTTTGAATGTGTAAAATACACCCTTATACTATATAAAATTCAAAGTCTAATATATTATATATGTATAATTCAAAAGTTTGTCTTACCGTTGGTAGGCCTCATTCACGAAGCTAGTCTATAAGGGGTGTTTAAGGAAGCGACCTGTAATATGACCGCCATTGGGTATACACTCTTACCCACCGCACCATTGACTAGTGGAGGGTCGTTAGTCGAACGGGTTTGATAAGACATTTAAATCCTCATTAAAAGTATAATGAAATATAAAATAACTAAACCTTTTATAAATTCCCAATCTTAGTTACTTTAGAAAAAATGTGAATTTGATGCTTACCCATGAAATTGCACATTACACCTTATTGGTCGTTAGTGGAGTATGTGTGGTTAACCGGCACACTAATATGGGACTAAGGAAGGATGGAAAAGGGTAGCTCGTAGGTTATCATAGATCAATGGAGCGTGTGTAGTTAACCGGCACATTGATTAAGTGATAAATGACTTCGAGAGTAGCAAGCTAATTTGCAAGGTTATTCACACCTTGTTTGCGATCCTCGGTATCCCAGTCACAAACTTGAAGGGCATAATCGAGATTAAACATGCCATTGAAAAGTTTAATGATTCTCAAAAGATCTAGGAGTTTCATTTAAAACCTAATTCGTTTAAAAAATTTCGTTTTCGTGGTGGAATTGGTAAATCGTCATTTACCTACCAACAAATAGTTTGCAATTGGATTACGGCATCCCTCTTCCGAATTGTAAATTATTGTGTCGGGTCCTAGCCTTAATATATCATTTGGGTGCTATATTAAGGATTGAACCAACTAACTTGAATTTCTCCCCTTGTAGATGTCTAGCTCTGACAACTATGGTCTACCTTATCCTTTTGGAAAAAGCTTACCTCATGTAGATGATGTTCCACATTTCCATCGAGGAACTAGAAATCATTCTTCACTTCCTCCACCCCCTCAAATAATTCTCCCTGACCCACATGTTTGTCGACTTGAAAAGTTCAAGGTCACTCAAGCCCTGTTGGCAAGCAAACATAAAGATGGAAAGGTTGTATGTGCTCACGTCTTGATGATGAAGTTTCATATTGACAGGCTGGGAATATTGGGTGTCGTTTTCCCAAGGAAGTTGGCTGTTGACTGGGTTCTTCAGTCACTTCCCGATTTGTATGGCCAGTTTGTTAAAGACTACTATATGACAGATCACGACGTGACCCTTATCGATCTTACATATTTGCTAATTGTTGTTGAATCAACAATGATTTGGCACACTGGTAAAGCAAATTTGATTGGAATATCTACTTTCCAAACCTCCATGGACATTGACAATGGCAACATTGGAAGTCCAGAAAATGTTTCTCTTACCAATGGAAAGGGATCTGCCAAGGTCAAACTGTTTGACCGGATGGTAAAGAGAAAGGCTAAGTCTGAGATTGTCCCTTGTACCATTCCAAAAGAGTCTGTTTGTTTCTATTGCCAAGAGAAGGGGCATTGGATGCGAAGCTTCTGTATATACCTGAAAGATCGTAATGATGGTAAAGTCAAAATGTATGACTTTACTTCAGGTAAGTCCACTATCTAACTCTATTAAGTTCCTATTTATAGATTCTTAATACATGATGTGATAAGATTGCATTTTGATGTTTTGTAGGATCAAAGAAAAGAAAGGAAGCTTAAAGGAAGAGTAAGTTGAGTCTGGTTGCGAAGAGATGGATTTCGATTGCATGGTTCGATGATCAGATTTTTGAGCTGCTACTTAAGAGTTATGATAGATTGCTTAGGAATATTTAGAAACATAGTTTTCATTTGTATTTGCATTGTAAGGACAAATTTTCCTCATTTTATAAATAATGAAAATTCTGATTTTATCTTATTTAATGTTTCATTGCAATGACATTTGTGAAAATTGTTGTTTGTATATTTCTATTAATAGCAATGTTGAAAATGGTTTGATTCTTAGTTATATCGATTGTGGTAGTGTCGTAATTTTCTAAATAAGGAAGGATTCTCATCACCAAAGTTTCAATTGGACAGAAACTTGGAATCATGCGACTTGTATTGTGTGATGAACGAGAATCTTCATCTTTAGGAAATTAAGACTAATTCCTTGTTCACATATGTATGTGAGTCAAGTGAAAGACTTTAGGATCTAGTGCACATTGATGTGTACTGGTCAGATCCACCACAACAGTGATAATGACTATTCTTCATGATTTACTAATGGTTCAGTAGATATGGTTATGCTTACAAGATTAAGTATAATTCTGAACAATTGAAAAGTTTCAATGTATAGCAAAACTGATAAGAAGAATCAATTAGGCAGAAAGATAAAAGGTTTCTCCAATCTGAAAGGAAAGGAGAGTACTTAAGTATCATGTTTTATGATCATCCTAAATGATTATAGGACCATATCACAATTGATCCTCTAAGGACATCTTAGTACACTTGTATGGCTAAGAAGAGGTATCGGGAATTATTGAAATGGTCAAATCAAGAAGATGAGTCATACTTCGTTCCAAAATCGAGTCTTAGAGTCACACTCCACGATTGTGACTTGAGTGGCGTATCTTAAGTAGGTTTATAACACATCATGAAATGTGGAGTATAAATGTTTTCTAACTCTTGCATATTTCAAATTGGTAGTTGTGATTTTTTGGCTAAAACAAAGATCTACTAATACCAATTACATGAAGTGTTGTCTTGATAAGGTCTCACACTAACTCTTGAATATATGGTTGTCAAGAAATGTTCCTTGATAGAGAATCTTATATGTCAAAAGGTTAGTGGGAGTCTTAAAGTTCTTGAAAAGTTTCAAGAACTATTGGTTATCACTTGCACATGACTTGAGCTTTATAACCTATCGTGATTAGCATATTCTTGTTTCTGTGCCATTCCAGTTAAGTTGACTATTCATGAGAGTTCTATGAGTTCTCATTTGAATCCATAAAGCAAAGCACCTTAATCAATGTAAAGTACATTGATTTGTAGGGGTGAGCTACACAATAACTTGGAAGCAATGGTAGGACCCTTGTGCTACTAGATTGCAAGAAATTAAGGTTGAACAAGTTCGGTCCATATGAGTTTGGATTTGTCACAAACCTTGTCTTGTGATTATGGTTATGACAAATTCACATGGACAGGAACACATACACTATAAAATCTAAGTGGAAAAAGGTTTCTCTCCTTCATGAAAATGGTTGTGAGGAAATGCTTTCACTGGTAGATTTTAAGGAGATAGCAGTTGTGTTAATTGCGTTCTCAAATTCGATTATGATTACGACATCCCTCTTCATAGTTCGAATTGTAAGAAAATGGCAAATAGTCTGAACATTCAGGACTTACTGTTGTAAGTTCTGAAATAGTTTAGACACATATATGAGCTTTCTAATAAAATGTGTATAAGCCTAGATAAAGTCTTATTGAAGCATCTTGTATCAGAAATCTGAACATCGGTAAGAAAGTCAATAAGTATTGATTTCTAGAAGTCCAGTTGATTTCTGGGTACATGTAAAAGCTAGTGGGAGCATAATTGTTATGCTAGTAAGAATGTAATTATTATGCTAAGTGGGAGCATAATCATTATGATAGGTGTTGCGAGTTAGCAATGCTATTTATAGGAAACAAAGTTTTGATTTACAAAGTTGCAGAATTTGAAAAGTTATTTTGCTATAGTAAGGGAGAGGATACTTATACTTTATTTCGAATCTAAAAGTTTAGATTGAAGTATTAAGGGACTTAGTCATGGATATATATGAATGTAATGTTGAAATGTTTTCAACATTAGAAATTCTATATATATATATATATATATATATATATATATATATATATATATATATATATATATATATATATATATATATATATATATATATATATATATATATATAAATGTTATAGCAAAGGACTGGTCTAGTATCATGTCTTTATGTAAGACATTATGAATTGTATCCCGTGTGCTTCGGATATAGGATCAATTACATATGCTATGATATTCTATTGTTATAATTTTCAAATACCCAGGGTATTAAAAGGGAAAAAGGGCTAGAACAAGATATGACTGAAAGTTTTATGCAAGCGTCAAGGACAATCTAAAGTTCGTTGAAGATTGGTTGCTTATAGACAGTTGGAAGTATAGTAATGGATGGACCATATTGATGTGGTTCTTAATAGATAGGATTCTGTTAAGAATGGATAGTCATATGGCAATATGAAAATGTTTCTATAATGGAGTTGGATGATAAGAACCTATGTGTAGAAACTTTTATGCAAGAAGGATGTTCGAAGGAATGTACTTTGAATATGAGACTTCGTATCCATGGAATTGTCTTGTAACAATCTCCAATGGAATGTTTGTAATTGGCGAAGTCTCTGTGACTTTGGTGCCTAGTCATTACAAAATGATCATTGCATAATAGTTTAGAATCTAACACATTCTAATAGTGGAAGAATTTGGTATTCTTACACTTATGATAAGGATTTGGAATTGTGAAATGAGCATTATTGGAAATGTATTCTAATTGATCTGTTTCACAAAGAAAGGACCATAGGTAAACATAGTGTGCATGCTTAGAGCATGGGATAACCATTGTTTTAATTCAAGTATTAAGTTGATTAGTCGAAACAATTATACAATGAATAATTTTTAATCGATATGGTGATTAATTAATAAGTGTTTTTATTTATAATCAAAAGTTTTGAGACCATATTGGATTAAATTATTCTTGTGTTTCACTTCGCATGTTTTACTTCCCGAATAACTAGGTTATTCAAACATCCACAGTCGATCATACTTTGGAAGTAAGTAATGAGGAAAGACTGTCATGAATTCGTCTGTAGATTGTCTAAGTGTTTAGACATAGCACAAGTTTGCTGCAGTGCTCATGAGTACTCCTGAAATAAGATTTGAGTATTGGATTAAACCCACGCTCATGTGAATCACTTCATGGATTTTACCACGAGTGATTGCGAGATCATAATATCTTATATTCTTGAAATGGATACATATGAGTTGTTGTTTATGAGTCGGTTGCACATTGATAATACGTAAACGCATCAGTAACTTGATGTTATAAAACATATTGTTGTCTGTGATTCGATGAGGAAATTGTATAAGCATATGAGTCGAAGTTTATCCGTTCCTTTTACCCAAAGTGGGATAAAAGAGATATATGTGGGCCCCTCGATGACTTAGTGATGACACCCTAAGCGCTTGGCCAAGCCTGGACTAAGTTGATGTGTTCAATGTAATCTGCTGTTAGTCGTCATAAATCGGAAGTCGGGAAAAAACATATGGACAGAGAGAATGATTATAATCCATGTCTCAGTCCATACGATATTTTGAAGAATGGAGGAATATATGATCCATTATCTAAAGGACGCGTTATTGATCAGAGTTGACATCGGCTTTTGAGAGCTACGTTTGCTAGTCGGTTTTTGAAGTCGTACTTGCAGTTATAGTTATTAGACTTATCCAAATGGGAGACTGTAGGATTAGGTGTCTAAGCCCATAACTATGATTGGTATGTACTTGAACCGATAGTAGCATGGTCCATTTGGGTTGCATTCACCGGAGCAATTTGATAGGAAGGATATTTGAGAAAAAAAGGTTATTTGTGATTTATTAATATATTATAAGAATAATATATTAATTGAGAAATCATATTATTTATTTGGTATTGATCAAGAATTAATTTGGAATTAATTTAGTGGTCAAAAGAGACTGATTAAATTAATAGGGGATGATTATGCAAATCAGTGATACATATAGTTTGGGCTAACGATCCATGATTGATTAGTGGTGGATTAAGCTTATGTGAGAGTCCATGGAGTGTTAGTCCAAATGAATTATTGGATCAAAATCCTAAGTGAATGAATTAGGGTTTACAAGTGACCCTTGGAATTCTACACTATATATGTAACCCCTAAGCCCCTGAAATCGACACACAAGTATTCTAAGAAGAGTGTAGACGATTTTGGTGCCTCCTAAAACCACTCTCATAATCCTCCATTTGTTCTTGGTGTTTTGTGACTTATTTGAGGCATCACATTTGAGGTGCTAAGCTCTTGTAAGGCCAAGTTCTACAAGCTACAACAAAGAGGTAATCATCTAACTCGTTTTTATGTTTCAAATATCAATGTTGTATGCTAGTTAGGCTTCATGCTTTGGAAAAATGAAAATTGCATGTATAACTAGAGAAAACTTATATCCAAAGCATTAGGGTTGTATGTGCATCATAGGGATGTTATAGTGCTCAAAACCCATCAACAATGACCTACCCTTTCCTAATTCCAAGCAAGTTGTGGCCCTCCCACAGTCTTACGAACTAACCCACCCTGGTCTAATCCTTTTAAATAAATCCATGACCAATCATGGAGTTGCCACACCCTTACGGGGATGTGAAACTCATCCTAGCTTCACACTTGATTCCGCCCCCGGAAATCTGAACAGTTCTCCCCCACTTTGATTCGACTAAGCTCTCCCAGTACTCAAGGTTTGAAGGATTCCCAATCCTTCTTACCCCCTTATGATTGGACCACTGACAACCTACACTTACAACTGCTAGTTTTCCATTATTAACCAATCCAAAGACTGCACAACCCTGAAGATCATATGAACACTCCCTGATATCCCAGCAAAACTGATAACCCTAGAAGCTTTTAATGATGTAACACCCAAATCTTGAAGCCCTCTTAACTGATCCCGACTAAGAACCAGAATAACAACCGGACATGTTGAAACCCGCTGAACAAGATGCAACCCCTTCTGACCCACTAATGATTCATGGCATGCGAATGTCATATAACAATTCTTAATGAGACAATTCAATCAATAATATAGAGAATTAAACCAAAGATAATGTTTTCCCGAATCGATGCAAGATTCCAAACAACATAATATTGATAACAACCGAAAAGAAATCAAAAGATACATACCCGCAATATCACATGCTAGAGTCCTGATCTACCCTGTCTAACACTGTAATGCTCGTATCGTCTCTGTTGGGGCTCCTACCCTACCCTCATGACCATAAGTGATCCTCAAAATAACCAGAGCAGGTGCAGTCACTGCCCCTCCCCTCATCATCGAACAGTCGGCCTTCTTGTGGCCCACTTGGTTGCAGTGAAAACATAATGGTCTTTCCCCTTGAGGGCAATCCCTACTGACATGACCAACCCTTCCACACTTGTAACAGCCCATACCCCTGGAATGACAAACTCCATCATGTAGTTTCCCGCACGTTTTGCACTGACTCCGGCCCTGCTGGCCTCTCAAACGCTGATCAGAAGCCTTGGGTCTCTTCCTGGGACCCTCAACTACATGCAACTGATCTGGACCCCTCTTCCCTAGGTGCTCCAAATCGATCTCCTATTCTCGGGCTCTAGAAATCATATCATTCAGGGTCTTGCACCCTGATATACTCACAAACTCCCTGATACCATCCCTCAACATATCATGATACCTTACCTACTTCATTTCCTTATCTGTTTCATACTGCAGAACCAATAAAGCCTTCTCCCCGAACTTGACAGTGATCTCTGCCACAGTCTCAGTAGTCTGGCGGAGATCTTGAAACTCTCGCGCCAATTAATGCACCTCAATCACTGGTGCAAACTCAGCTCGGAACCTGGTCGAGAAATCATCCCATGACATAACATCAACAACATCACCACCTACCTCACTCCCAACTTCCTCCCACCAATCTCATAACCTGTCCTTCAATAAGCAGGAAGCATATATGTCCTTCGCGTCCTTGGGGCAGAAACTCGTCCTGAATGCCTTAGCCATATCCGCTAACCATCTCCTTCTGGAAAATGGGGGCCCTCTCCCCATAGAATGCAGGAGCTCCACATGCACGGAACTCATGGAAAGAAAGAGTGAGAGCTCCAATCATAGCCATAACCTCAGCACGGAACGCGCCCAAGCGCTCATCCAAGATATCCATAATCCCCTCCTTGGCCGAACCAAAGATCACAGGAGTCAGCTCCAAAATACTGTGGGTAATCTCCGACGAGATGAACTCATGCATATGCTCGCTAATCGGCTCAGTACCTGCACCTGAGCCAGAACAAGCAACCGGAACATCCTCCCTGAGTGCTCATCACCAAACTGAAATACAACATGCCAATGATCAGAACATACCCAAGAATCCTCCTCCCATAAGCTTCTTAGATTCTCCAAGACTCTCCCATTAGTAAAATAAAATGTTGTAAGGGCCTATTAAGACTTTTTTATGCTTATGTATATGTATTGACGATGACATCCCATGGTTTTTAAATATATATGAAATACATTTCTTCGGAAATGCTTTGATAATAATATTATCATGTTTGGGAACAAGTTCCACATTAATTTTTATACTCTGAAAAAAAATAAAGCATAAATAAAAAAAAAGTTTTAAAGTGGCCATGAAAATGGGGACATCTCAGTTAGTATAAGAGAATTAGTTTAAGAGAAATAGGAATATTTGAGGATTTCTAGACTTAAACTTAGAATGTTAAGCGATGATCGTGAGATGTGTACCTACTTTATTTTAGGTAGTATGCCTAAATTGATACTAGCACAAGAATAATTTAGAATAAGATATGTAGTGATTATAGAACATGGTTTGGCATGCGGAATTAAAGATTGCACAATGAACACGATGATTTCGGTGTTTAAGAGATGTATTGAATATGTATGGTGTTACAAAAAGGACATAGATCTACATCTACATAAATAACACACACTTACACACTCACTTTTACACCTCTCAATCACACCTCCATAAGTGGTATGAACCCACCTTATATAGAGGTGTTTACATGTCTCTCTCTCACTCTCTATCTCTCATGTGTCATAAGGCTAATACACCACATGCAAGTGGGTTTTACAAAAGTCAAACATTTACAAAGTCAATCATGAATAACTTTGTACCCCAATATTCTCCCCCTCAAAGTTAGGAATGAATGACCCACTTTAATTTTTCCAAAATCGAGAAACTACGCGATCCGAACCTCAAGGGTGACACATGTCGAAACGAACTTCAATCTTCAATTCTTCCATGATTCTTCAATTTGGGCTCTAGGATGTGAGACCGTACAAACCGAGCATCAACGAATGATCACGAGCTTCTCAAACTCCAAATTGATCACCCAAAAATTGAGCATCAAAGCACACCCCAAAAATCTTCAATAAAACCAAACCCATTTCAAAAATAAATCACTTCCGAACTTCCAATTGCATCATTTCGTAAGCTTAAAAAATTCAAGGTCACTTTGGTCTTCAAATCCGCGTAATATGAAAAATTCAAGTTCTAATTTCCATATAAATTTCTCCCCCTTTTTATAATCGAAATTTGATTATAAAACCTTCAAGGAAAGAGAACGTGCTCTATTCGGAATTTTTCGTGTCAAAACTCCCCTTTAACATGTGGCATAAACTTTGTGCTTCAATCCGGAAAATCGAAAAAATATTCAATTTTAGCTTCGTTCATGGACCGCCTTTGACAAATTTCTCAAAAATGGGTAGAAATTGTCAATTTCAAAATTTTGCAGTGACCCGGTGCGCCCAAAACAGCCAAAAATGCAAAACTCTCTCCCTTTTCCAAAGCTGGGTAGAAAGCGTCAATTTGCACAAATTACAGGGGCCTAAAATGCATATTCTTCAAATTCTCAGCAAAAACAGTCCTTTTTCGAAAATGGGTATGAACTGCCAAATGTTCGAAAACTCAGGGACTATTTTTGATAATTCTGCCCTTTGTTCTCCAAGCATACGAAGAGTTGATCAAACATTCGAAGAGGTGTCTCAATTGTCGAAGTTGGACAAAAACTGCCAAACATTCGAAATTATAGGGACTGCTTACGAAACTTTTCCATTTGTCTTCAAAACATACGAAACATTGTGTACATTGTGTAATTCGTACGAAAGTTTGGAAAAGGTGTTAAACTGTCGAAAGGTTAGGGGCCATTTTCGTAACTTTGGTTTTCTTTTTCAAAACACACGAAATTTCAACCCTTCGTTCAATCAGAACACACAAATTTCAAAACACACGAAATCATCTCTACCCATTTTCTCTCTCCCATTCGTTCAATCAGAGCTCCAAATACATAATCCATGTTAACGAACACGAAGGCATTCGAATCTTATTTAAGAACAGTAACTCTTCGTTAGAATATATCTTCCCAAATCATCTGATAACGAAGATTTCACAGTGCACATTTGAACTAAACTTTTGAGTACCCTTTGTATATCAACACAGTTCTTCAAAATCGAAGCTATAAACAATCCCAAATCATTCGCTTGTTCATCCAATACACTCGTTATTAAATACTTCTTATCAAAATCGAATTTTTTCAAAACCAGTAACCAAAAACCTTCAAAAACAGCATCTGTTCATTCATCGATATATCACTAAATCATTTGACCCATCTGCTTCTTTGCTCATCGATTCTTTTATCAAGTCTTCATCAGTTCATCAAATCGAGTCCAAAAAAAATTCGAATATCAATCGAAATATCAAACTCTCTTGAATCATTTGACAACTCAAAACTCAATCAATTTTGAAATTGATTTTAAGAAACGAATAAGACCTATAAACTGTGTTCGACACCTTGAACTCCAAATCACCCAAATTTCGAAATTAAACACCAAATTAGACTTTATTTCGAGATCAATAGCGTGTTCTCAACTCAAAACCAACAACTTCACCCTTCAATTCATTGTTTCATCATTCAAAAATCGAAGTTGACTTTTTCTGCTTTTGACTTTTCCGATTTCAAAGTTCAACAAACAATAAATCGATGCTTCTAACAACAAATTTCAGATCAAAATATGTTCAATCAATCGATCTTCACCTCCTTCAAGTGTTCTTGGTCAAGATTTATCAAAATCAAAAACAGATTTTATGATTTCTTAACAGCAACTTAATCATAATCGATTTTGTGAATATACAAATTATATCAAATCGATTCATAAGTTGAATTCAACAATCAAAACAAATCAATTTTAGGAATGATGAGAAGAAAACGAAGATGCTAGAACAAGTTGAAGAAAAAGCGATTCAATAACATCGTCAGTCAGTAAACTTACGATGAAGAACAATAGCGAGATATTTTTTTTAAAAGGATTTGTCGAATCATTGGGCTCACAATTTCAATCTAGTGGATCGAAAACACTTATGGGCTTTGTAGATATGAACAGTAAGAGATTAATGATATTGGATCTTAATCGAATATATTTGGGCTTAAAAGATCATCGTAAACAGTAACAGATTCTTGATTTGGATTCAAATATTCCAATAAAAATAGTGATCTGATCAAAACTTTGGGTAAAATCACAAGAAATTGAATCACAATGAATTTGAGCTTAAAATTCGATTCAAATGAACATTTTCAATTTGAGAATCGGATCAAACAAAAAAATAGGATTGGATCGGGATTTGATCAACAAAAAAAAATATTTGATCACAACAAGTGGGTTTTTCAAAGAAAATTTGATCCAACGAGTCAAAACGATCAAAAATCAAGAACGCAGCGCACGGAGTCAATGAAATTTAGAGAGATCATAGAGAGAGACTCACCAAAAATGCTCCAATTTTGACAAATGTTTCCAAACCGAGAATCGTTCTTCAAAAAATCATGTTGATCTTTGAAGACCTACTCTGATACCAAATGTAGTGATTATAGAACATGGTTTGGCATGCGGAATTAAAGATTGCACAATGAACACGGTGATTTCGGTGTTTAAGAGATGTATTGAATATGTATGGTGTTACAAAAAAGGACATAGATCTACATCTACATAAATAACACACACTTACACACTCACTTTTACACCTCTCAAGCACACCTCCATAAGTGGTATGAACCCACCTTATATAGAGGTGTTTACATGTCTCTCTCTCACTCTCTATCTCTCATGTGTCATAAGGCTAATACACCACATGCAAGTGGGTTTTACAAAAGTCAAACATTTACAAAGTCAATCATGAATAATTTGTACCCCAACAAGATGCTTGATTTTTTTTGTTATGTGCTAAATGATTTATATTATAGCATGCTTTAGGTTTCCTACCTAGATTGTTATTACTTAATTAGATCAAAGGTCTATTGTCGGCCTGGATCTAGAAATTTTATTTGTTCAGGATTCTAAACGTGTAGCTACTGTATTAGAAATGACATATAACTTTTCGGAAGGATGAGAAGATATAACCTCCAGTAATAAACTCGCGTCTCAGTACACTAAATGTGTACTTTGGTGTATAGATCGACATGGTGAGAACTCGGAGTGAACTAGAAAACGGTAACGGGAATCAACATCCTGAGGAGTTGTGCCAACAGCTGAACCAGTCGTGATGGCAGTAGTTCAAGCAATGATTCAAGCTATGATGGTCGAGCAAAGGGAGGAGATGAGACAAATGTTACGTTCTAATAGGGATGAACCCACTGCACCTGTTGTACAACTTGAGCTGAACATAGAAAAATCAGAGGAAGGAAACTACAATTAAACTGTCAGTCAAGTCGAGCCATGTGTGGTTAGGAGAAACCAACCTGATGGAGGAAATGATGTACGTGGATGCAAGTACAAGTATTTAATGGCATCCAAGCCAGCGAGTCTTTCTGAAACCCCAACACTAGCAGAAGTTATGGATTGGATCTTCGAGATGGATATGGTGTTTGAAAGTTACGACTGTAGCAAAAAGCAGAAGACCGCTCTAGCGGTCAAACAGTTGAAGACTGAGGTATTAAACTGGTGGAAGTTACTGGATGATACCATGCCCAAGGAATAAGCTAGTAAGATGTCTTGGGAAGACTTTCTGGTGCAACTGAAAATGTAGTATTGTTCTGAGCAGGATCTTCTAGAGATTAGCAACGAATTCTGGAACCTGAAGAAGGTCAAGATGAGTGTTAGTGGGTATGTTGCAAGTTTTATCAAGAAGATGAAGCTAGCTCCTTACATGGTTCCAAATGAACTCTCCAATATCAACAAGTTAGCTAGCGGACTACTAGTAGATTTCGGTCCAATGGTGAAACTGGAAACCACCTTGAAAGCCGCCATCTGGGCAGTTAAGAATGTTGAAATCCAGATCAGAGAAAAGGGTAGAGAGAGAGAAGGGATTCATAAAAAAGTGGAAGTTTGAGGATCTTCAAGATCCAACAAGAAGAGAAATTTTTCAATGGGTGTCACACCCCGCTAAAGCGGAAACACGAGGCGTGGCAGTATAAAGGGTTTCATAGCAAAAGTTAAAAGACAACACCAACCATAGTATTAAAAATCATTACAATTTTACAATGGGTTTGAACAACTTTTAAAAGAAATTACAATGTAAATTGAAATACAACACATGCGAATGCTCCTAAAAGTGAAGTGTCCCTAAGTGCCACTTACTCGATGATTCCTGAAAAAGCATGTAAAACGAGCGTCAACTATAAAAATAGTTGGTGAGTACTCACAGATAAACAAAATAATATTGGTTCCATGAATTGAAATCAAAGTTTTGATAAAAGTTTCCAATAATAAAAGTATATTGTTAAAATGAGTAAATAAGTTTGTAAAAACAAAGTTCTTTGTCATCATGAGAGATAAAGTATGTTGCCCAAATAAGATGCAACATTCATATTCTCATGGAAGATAAAGTTCGTTACTCAAACGAGTAAACAAGTTTCATTGCTAAAATGAGCAATCAATTTCGTTGCTACAAGGAGCAAACAATTTCATTGCTAAAACATGTATATAAGTTTTCAGTAATAAAAGTTCGTTGTTGTAATGAGAAACAAAGTTCATTGCTATAATTAATAACAAGTTTATTGCTATAACGAGAAACGAGTTTGTATGTGTATGAGCAAACAATGAGTCTCAACCAAACCTATGACTGAAGCCCTATCAAGATCTATGCTTATCGTTTCATAGATGAATATGGTATCATGCACTCCAGCAATAGGGCGAGTGAGGAGTTGTCAATTCCTAATAGCGCTATCCATAATGACCATTGGCTCAAAGAGTTAATGGTTAGAGATAAGGGAAGGGCCTTAGTACGATAAGTTCTCATGTTCCGTGTTGCATAGACATACATAGAGAGACATAGCAATAAAATAGCAATCATGTTTGATACAAATCAATTTAAATACAACATTCAAATAATAGTTTTTCGGGACATGCTTTTCCACCCCAAAACATAAAAGCTGAAAATAGGGGAGTGCGTGAATACTCACAATGCATTTAGATGATGCAAATGGTGCCTTGAACTACGTTCCACGTGTACCACTACCGATTCCTACAATAATGGTATTCGCTAGTGAGTCTCTAATCGAAATCTAACACTAGTATACTTACTACTACAATAGAATTATGCCAATAATGTGTCAAAATTTAATATTGATAAGTTACAAACATTTTTCTGTGGAAATTAAGTTTCAAAGAATCAATTGTTATATAACAATTTAAGTGGAAAATTTCCATTATTGGAATGTTAATATTTAACATTTTAGAGGTGTTCCAATGATTAAATATTCAAAACTAAATCAATTTAGTTCTAAACTTTCCCAAACTTTGCATTTAAGTTTTAATTGAAGTCAAAGACCTTAAGATAAATTTTCTTGAATTTTTGATTTGTCTGACTATTTTTCACGATTTTAGTTTCTTGAATAACCATAAAATCATGAAAAATACTAAACAGTTAATAAAAATTACCAAACTTCAGATTTTGGTTCTAAATGTACTAAAAGACTTCTAGATAAATTTTCATGGATTATGAATATGTATAACCATTTTTCACATATTTAATTCTCTAAATAGATACAAATTCATGAAAAATAGAAATCAGTTATGAAAATACCCCAAACTTTTTATAACAATGTCATTACACATACTTAAGCTGAGAAAAATATAAAAAGGGGTTTCTAAACTGTTTAACCCAATTTTATGATTTTTATGCATTTACTCTAATAAAAATGGGGATAAATAGAAAACAGTTTCCAAAATTACCCAAACTTTTTGTGATAATGTTATCAAACATTCTTAAGTTGGGAAAAATATAAAAATTGATTTCTAAACTGTTTAACCCAATTTTATGATTTTTGAGCATTTATTCTAATAAAAATTGAAATAAATAGAAAACAGTTTCCAAAATTGCCCAAAATTTTTATAACACTTTTATTATACATGTAGAAGCTGTGAAAAATATAAAATATATTTTTCAATTAGTCTTTCTATATTTCTTTGTTTTATCCTCTTAAATAATCATTAATTGGAGAATAATTATTAAACAGTTAAAGTAAATTACCAAAATTTTTGTACACTTCATTTACAGAGTAAATAATCTGGGAAAAATACCAAATGTGGTTTTTATATACTGAAATCCGATTTTGTGTATTTAAGTGTATTTAATCTTAGAAAATAGGAGAAAAATAGTATACAGAAGAGAAAAATCATTTTTATGTAGCCTCCTAATGTACTACAAAGTGTTTTGGTAAATTTCCATGAATTTTCGGTGAGCAGAACTATTTTTTTCTATTTTTAGGCCATTATAAATACAAAAATTGGGGAAAAATAGGAATGCATTATGAAAAATTCTGAAAATATTTTTCTGAGTCTTATACCTCTGGTAGTAACTGCGAAAATTGTTATATATCATTTTAAGATTTTCTAAAGTGCTTTTATGATTTATTGGAGCCAAACAAAAAGAAAATTCAAAACCATATTAAACAGTTGCAAAAATCGATGAAACTTAATGAGAGATCATTATTTAGCATAGGGGTCATCCACGAATTTAAATAGGATTTATAGACCCCAGAAAGTATTTTATATGATTTATTGCCCTATTTTCTTGCATTAATTATAGTAATTCGAGATAAATGAATTATCTTCTGGAAATTTACAGAGCATCTTATTTTGTTGATGGGAATCTGGGAAAAATCGGATTTGGTCAGAAAAGGAGTTTTAGATATTTATTTGGAAATAAATCCTTCATGAACATCTTTGAAAGCTTTTAACAACATACTTTGATGATCTAGCATCTAAGCTTGAAGATCATCAAATGCATGTTTGTTTGAAGACCATTCATGAGTTTGAAATATTCAAAAATCGTTTTTGAAAGAAAACTTTGGATGCATGTGGTGATTTTCCACCAAAACGTGTAGAAAAGTGCATTTCCATGGTTTTGACTTAGGTTTAGGTCATGGATCTTCACCATTTTGTAACATGCAAGATGTTTTTGGTGAAAATCTACCACCATCATCATCAAAACTGAAGTGAATGAACATTCACACAAATTTTCTAAGAGAATGGTGTAGAAGAACAAGGAAATGCAAGAAAAACCTTTAAAACTAGAAAGAAAAGTGAAGGAGATTGAAGGATTTTCGTGATTACCATGAAGAACAACCCTAGAAGATGAAGATTTGAAGGTTAAGAGATGTTCTTTGCTGGAGAATTTCGTGGTTTTAGAGAGGGAAAGAGAGAGTTTGAGTGTGGTAAATGGTGGAGTGTGAGAGAGAGTGTAGAGAGAGAGAGAGAGAGAGAGAGAAGTGAAGGAGATGGAGTGTGAGAGAGGAGTGATTATGTGTTTTGGGAAGAGGGGAAGCATCTTGGGAAGAGGGTGGACGGTTTTTAGTGTAAAATTCCCTCCCTCTCTTTTAATTTTATAAAAAAATTCAATTCTTTTATAAAAATATCAAACTTTTTATAAAATATACACCCTAACCAAGTTTTTGCTCATGAAACCTTGATTTTTGACTTATAAATTTAGGGCAATTGTTAATGACTTAAATTTTATTTTCCTTAAATGCATTTTCATAATTTTAATTATTATAAGATCATATTATAAGTTTCATAATTATTTTTATAGAATTTTTAAGGTTAAAGTTTATAAATGTGAGTTTTTAGGGCATTTAGGGTTTTTGAGAGTATGTAAGTCTTTGGATATCAAAATTAATTAAATTTTTGAGACTTCAAATTATTTTTGGGTTTTCTAACTCTTATTCCAGTTAGAAATAATGCTTCTAATTTATTTTTACCGGTTTATTGGCACTCTATGTAGTGATTCCGAGATTCAAGCGAAATTGAGGAATCAAGTATACTAGTCCTACTCTTCAACTTTGACTTAAGTTTCTATGAGACTTTGAACTAACTTCTACTTCTAGGTCAAGTGCATGATGTGTGTATATGATTCATGAAATGTTGTTCGAGTCAAAGAGTGACCCAAATATGGATAGTCACTACAGCTCAGTAGATGTAGAATTCACATATCAATGTGAAATCTAAGTACACTATCCATTGATTCTAATTGTTTCCAAGTTTCTAGTAGGTTATAACTTAGCTTCTAGTTACTAAGTCTAGTATGTGTAGTGCCTATATATGCAACTAAGTCTAGTCAAATCTAGAACTGACTCGAATTTTGACGGTTGTCACAGTCTCCCCCGGTTGAAAGAATTTCGTCCCGAAATTCAATTCGTGACGTATTCTATTAGAACTCAGCCGAATACTATTGTATAGTTGGAGAGGTGGTGACTTGAAGAGCTCTTTGATTATTTTGGGTTAATTCCTCAAGGGAAAAGCCCAATTCTTTTTGCTATCAACAATTTAGTGTTTCCTTAATTCAAGTTCTACAGCCTAGATTGCGAGAAATTAGGATCATGGAAATCATGATCCGACCATGGCGACCTAGTTGAAAAGATTTTCTAGTTAGATATTATCTGAATTAAGACCGATGATGCACCAACTGCACTGAGCGTTAAATCCGCATTGATCTTTAAGTTGCATTCTAAATTAGCACTACGTGTAACTTCGCCGCTTAAAAAAAGAAGAGATTAGGAACAATTTGTTCACTTCCGGGTTGGCTACTACATCTGGAAAAGATATATTTTGAAATAAGAAGGGGTAGCACGAATGAAAATAAATGATCAAGGGTAAGTTCCTAAAGATACGTACTAAGGGTAGGCAACGAAGTTTTGGTACCTCTCGAATGTAACGGCTTTTTAAGTGTCGTCTACAAAATAAGTTACGAAATGATTGAGGATCTCCGAGGCTATAATTACTACTACGGTTACTCTTACAATAATAGAACTATATTCGAAGAATATATATAATTAGAGAGTCATTGTCTCTAATGAAGGCGGTGAAAGTTTATCATATTTTAAATCACATTGTGTAGATAGTATTTTAAGTGTTTAGAAGTGATAGAAATCTCACTGTTATCAAAATGTGTGTTTAGAAAGGATAACTAATCTCATTATTATCAAAATGTGTAATAATTCCAAGATAATGAAGATATATGTGTGGCGATCAAACGAAGTAGTAAAAAAAAGATAATTTAAAGTTAAATGTTTAAGTCGTCATTAAGGGAATTTTTTTTTATAGAAATATTGATATTATGCTTTTTGTAAAAATTGACTAATTGTCTAAGTCAGGAAAAATCTAAGTTTACGAGGAGTCAAAATACTTATGAAAACAAGCTTGAGAGTTTAGGAACTCACTGAAAATTGCAAAGTAAATTACTATTTTAAGAAAGGTGTAAAAATGTCAATCTTTGGAAATAGTGCATTCATAGTTTAGTGTTTCTACAAAAACAATCATTTAGAGAATAGATAATCGTAAAATTCAAAACTTTTGATGTATTTAAAGAAAAGAAGAAACATAAGGATACATATCCTCCACATATATTTTTCGGATATAGAAAAATTATAAGCATAAAGGTATTCATCTTGTGTATTACTTATAACGAAAAATACAATGAAACTTGCATTTTAAATCAAGTTTCCAAATTTAGAACGAAAGAGCAAATGTAAATAAGGATTACTTGATTATTGTAGATTTCAAAATAAAAACAAGATGTATATGGAAAAATGCATAATTGAATATATCAAAGTTGACTAAATCCAAATTATGACTCACAACTATACACGTATTAATCGCTCAAAACGAAAGGGTAGACTTCTAGTCTTTATGCATACGAACATGATACCAGGAGAAGTAAAATAGATAGAAACAAAGTTAGATAATGTATTATGTTAATATTATGGCGTACGAGATCTAAAATCAAAAGGAGAGCGAGAAATAAGGTTCGGGGGGAAGGAAAAAGGAAGATAGCGGCGGCAATGATTGCTATTGTTAAAATTATAAGAACAATACCTATAGGTAGATTAAAACCAGGTTGAGATATATTTCAAACTTCAATATTTGATGTATATTTATGATTAAATAGAAATGAAGAAGTTTTAAAGTGTTTTCTAAGATTTGCTAAAAATTCACGAGTTATCTATTAAGTTAAACTCCCTTTGTGAAAAAGAAGAAACACTAAAACTTGTAATTGAAAATCTGACAGTTTTGACCTTTTTGACTGGGGTCCAACAATGGTTAAAACGGATAAGGTAATAACTTACATATTTAGATGAATAATTGTGCATTGTCGAAAGTGCGTCACTGGAATTTTAAAAGTGAGCACTAAGTTTTCAAATGCTATAAATTTTAAAAACGTTATAGATTATAAAACCATATTGAAGCAAAGTACACAAATAAGCTATGTTTTGAAATACAAGCATTGAGATGTCTTATAAACATGTTTGAAGTAGAAATTTTCATAAATATCATGTTGGGTTTCGAGAAAACACATTAAAGTAAATTACAATGTCTAAATGAGAAAGCTGTTAAAAAGTCAAATAAAAGTGTTTTGAAGATTCGATGAAACTTTTTCACATAATATGAACTTCAATGTCATATGTTTAAGTTTTATAGCATAGAGTTTAAACACTTTTATAAAAGAAAATGTTTCTAAGTTTTTCGAAAACGTGTCAAAATGGTAAGCAAGGTTTAAAATGGTTTATATGCCCTTAAAAGCATATCTATCCATTGAAATGGATTTGAATTGAAATTGAAATAGCAATGTTAAAAACCAATATTGGTTAAATTGAGTTTTGAAGAAAAGCGTTAAGTTAAAGCAAGTTGTCAAAAGAGTTTTAGCGAGAATATGGCTTAAATTGTTAGGAAATGTATACTAAGTTGAATGAAGTGGTTATAAAACATTTTATCGATGATAAATAAAAACGATGAAGCGAAATAATTTTTCGATGGAAGGTTAAGAAGTAAGGAATAAGTATGTTAGTGTAGCTGATCGTACCTAAATACTAAGGCGAGTCTAAGGCGAGTGCCGATGTCTTTTCCCCCAAGATAAAGGACAAGAAAAATTGTTTGAAAAACGTTTTATGGTCTCAATACAGTTTACGACCTTTTATAGAGGTCAAAGGGACATCCTATGTTAAGTTTTAAGCTCAAGGTGGAAACAACGTAGAGCTAAATCGTAGCGTAGTAATAAGGTCTCACGTATGGGTTAAACCTCCGTGTCTCCTCGTGAGTCGAATCCGGAATGCCCACCAGTGGTATCCAAATGATTACTTAGTGGCGACTCATCTACCTCCTTACGCGATGCTCCAATTATCATTCGTGTCGATATCGAAACACTTTTTCATTGTGTAACTCTAGTACGAAGACGATGAAGAGGTATTGAGGAATAATTGGTATAGGTTTCGACTTATGATTATTACTAGTGTATATCTAGCTACTAACCTTACATCTAAAGTCAATAGCTACTGAGGAATACCCATTCGTAGTACTATGTGCATTGCTCCTAGAGTGGCTAGTGATATAACCTAAGTGGTTAACCTAGCACTTGATAAGGGACATGAATATTTCTAAATAAAGGCATTTTTATAAAAGTGCACTTAGTTTCTAAGTGTATCTAGATGAATGCCTATAATATGCAATGCTCGTACACACACCGAAAAATTTTGTTTTTCAAAAGTTTAAGTTGAAAATTGTTTTGAACATAATTCTACAATAACCGTTTCCAGCCTCACATTAACTTTCCTTAATTAAGCATAGTTGGCCAGGCTATACTTAATTAAAGTCTAATAATACGTACTCGAATTAGTTATACCAGTAGTATGTTCAGTATTTTAAAAACGTTTAGAAATTTTTTGGCTATAGTTGTGGTTTTCCAAAGGAAAACCGGTATTCTCTATAACCTTCGGCTCTGATACCATTTTCTGTCACACCCCGCTAAAGCGGAAACACGAGGCGTGGCAGTATAAAGGGTTTCATAGCAAAAGTTAAAAGACAACACCAACCATAGTATTAAAAATCATTACAATTTTACATTGGGTTTGAACAACTATTAAAAGAAATTACAATGTAAATTGAAATACAACACATGCGAATGCTCCTAAAAGTGAAGTGTCCCTAAGTGCCACTTACTCGATGATTCCTGAAAAAGCATGTAAAACGAGCGTCAACTATAAAAATAGTTGGTGAGTACTCACAGATAAACAAAATAATATTGGTTCCATGAATTGAAATCAAAGTTTTGATAAAAGTTTCCAATAATAAAAGTATATTGTTAAAATGAGTAAATAAGTTTGTAAAAACAAAGTTCTTTGTCATCATGAGAGATAAAGTATGTTGCCCAAATAAGATGCAACATTCATATTCTCATGGAAGATAAAGTTCGTTACTCAAACGAGTAAACAAGTTTCATTGCTAAAATGAGCAATCAATTTCGTTGCTACAAGGAGCAAACAATTTCATTGCTAAAACATGTATATAAGTTTTCAGTAATAAAAGTTCGTTGTTGTAATGAGAAACAAAGTTCATTGCTATAATTAATAACAAGTTTATTGCTATAACGAGAAACGAGTTTGTATGTGTATGAGCAAACAATGAGTCTCAACCAAACCTATGACTGAAGCCCTATCAAGATCTATGCTTATCGTTTCATAGATGAATATGGTATCATGCACTCCAGCAATAGGGCGAGTGAGGAGTTGTCAATTCCTAATAGCGCTATCCATAATGACCATTGGCTCAAAGAGTTAATGGTTAGAGATAAGGGAAGGGCCTTAGTACGATAAGTTCTCATGTTCCGTGTTGCATAGACATACATAGAGAGACATAGCAATAAAATAGCAATCATGTTTGATACAAATCAATTTAAATACAACATTCAAATAATAGTTTTTCGGGACATGCTTTTCCACCCCAAAACATAAAAGCTGAAAATAGGGGAGTGCGTGAATACTCACAATGCATTTAGATGATGCAAATGGTGCCTTGAACTACGTTCCACGTGTACCACTACCGATTCCTACAATAATGGTATTCGCTAGTGAGTCTCTAATCGAAATCTAACACTAGTATACTTACTACTACAATAGAATTATGCCAATAATGTGTCAAAATTTAATATTGATAAGTTACAAACATTTTTCTGTGGAAATTAAGTTTCAAAGAATCAATTGTTATATAACAATTTAAGTGGAAAATTTCCATTATTGGAATGTTAATATTTAACATTTTAGAGGTGTTCCAATGATTAAATATTCAAAACTAAATCAATTTAGTTCTAAACTTTCCCAAACTTTGCATTTAAGTTTTAATTGAAGTCAAAGACCTTAAGATAAATTTTCTTGAATTTTTGATTTGTCTGACTATTTTTCACGATTTTAGTTTCTTGAATAACCATAAAATCATGAAAAATACTAAACAGTTAATAAAAATTACCAAACTTCAGATTTTGGTTCTAAATGTACTAAAAGACTTCTAGATAAATTTTCATGGATTATGAATATGTATAACCATTTTTCACATATTTAATTCTCTAAATAGATACAAATTCATGAAAAATAGAAATCAGTTATGAAAATACCCCAAACTTTTTATAACAATGTCATTACACATACTTAAGCTGAGAAAAATATAAAAAGGGGTTTCTAAACTGTTTAACCCAATTTTATGATTTTTATGCATTTACTCTAATAAAAATGGGGATAAATAGAAAACAGTTTCCAAAATTACCCAAACTTTTTGTGATAATGTTATCAAACATTCTTAAGTTGGGAAAAATATAAAAATTGATTTCTAAACTGTTTAACCCAATTTTATGATTTTTGAGCATTTATTCTAATAAAAATTGAAATAAATAGAAAACAGTTTCCAAAATTGCCCAAAATTTTTATAACACTTTTATTATACATGTAGAAGCTGTGAAAAATATAAAATATATTTTTCAATTAGTCTTTCTATATTTCTTTGTTTTATCCTCTTAAATAATCATTAATTGGAGAATAATTATTAAACAGTTAAAGTAAATTACCAAAATTTTTGTACACTTCATTTACAGAGTAAATAATCTGGGAAAAATACCAAATGTGGTTTTTATATACTGAAATCCGATTTTGTGTATTTAAGTGTATTTAATCTTAGAAAATAGGAGAAAAATAGTATACAGAAGAGAAAAATCATCAAAAATTTTATGTAGCCTCCTAATGTACTACAAAGTGTTTTGGTAAATTTTCATGAATTTTGGGTGAGCAGAACTATTTTTTTCTATTTTTAGGCCATTATAAATACAAAAATTGGGGAAAAATAGGAATGCATTATGAAAAATTCTGAAAATATTTTTCTGAGTCTTATACCTCTGGTAGTAACTGCGAAAATTGTTATATATCATTTTAAGATTTTCTAAAGTGCTTTTATGATTTATTGGAGCCAAACAAAAAGAAAATTCAAAATCATATTAAACAGTTGCAAAAATCGATGAAACTTAATGAGAGATCATTATTTAGCATAGGGGTCATCCACGAATTTAAATAGGATTTATAGAACCAGCAAGTATTTTATATGATTTATTGCCCTATTTTCTTGCATTAATTATAGTAATTCGAGATAAATGAATTATCTTCTGGAAATTTACAAAGCATCTTATTTTGTTGATGGGAATCTGGGAAAAATCAGATTTGGTCAGAAAAGGAGTTTTAGATATTTATTTGGAAATAAATCCTTCATGAACATCTTTGAAAGCTTTTAACAACATACTTTGATGATCTAGCATCTAAGCTTGAAGATCATCAAATGCATGTTTGTTTGAAGACCATTCATGAGTTTGAAATATTCAAAAATCGTTTTTGAAAGAAAACTTTGGATGCATGTGGTGATTTTCCACCAAAACGTGTAGAAAAGTACATTTCCATGCTTTTGACTTAGGTTTAGGTCATGGATCTTCACCATTTTGTAACATGCAAGATGTTTTTGGTGAAAATCTACCACCATCATCATCAAAACTGAAGTGAATGAACATTCACACAAATTTTCTAAGAGAATGGTGTAGAAGAACAAGGAAATGCAAGAAAAACCTTTAAAACTAGAAAGAAAAGTGAAGGAGATTGAAGGATTTTCGTGATTACCATGAAGAACAACCCTAGAAGATGAAGATTTGAAGGTTAAGAGATGTTCTTTGCTGGAGAATTTCGTGGTTTTAGAGAGGGAAAGAGAGAGTTTGAGTGTGGTAAATGGTGGAGTGTGAGAGAGAGTGTAGAGAGAGAGAGAGAGAGAGAGAAGTGAAGGAGATGGAGTGTGAAAGAGGAGTGATTATGTGTTTTGGGAAGAGGGGAAGCATCTTGGGAAGAGGGTGGACGGTTTTTAGTGTAAAATGCCCTCCCTCTCTTTTAATTTTATAAAAAAATTCAATTCTTTTATAAAAATATCAAACTTTTTATAAAATATACACCCTAACCAAGTTTTTGCTCATGAAACCTTGATTTTTGACTTATAAATTTAGGGCAATTGTTAATGACTTAAATTTTATTTTCCTTAAATGCATTTTCATAATTTTAATTATTATAAGATCATATTATAAGTTTCATAATTATTTTTATAGAATTTTTAAGGTTAAAGTTTATAAATGTGAGTTTTTAGGGCATTTAGGGTTTTTGAGAGTATGTAAGTCTTTGGATATCAAAATTAATTAAATTTTTGAGACTTCAAATTATTTTTGGGTTTTCTAACTCTTATTCCAGTTAGAAATAATGCTTCTAATTTATTTTTACCGGTTTATTGGCACTCTATGTAGTGATTCCGAGATTCAAGCGAAATTGAGGAATCAAGTATACTAGTCCTACTCTTCAACTTTGACTTAAGTTTCTATGAGACTTTGAACTAACTTCTACTTCTAGGTCAAGTGCATGATGTGTGTATATGATTCATGAAATGTTGTTCGAGTCAAAGAGTGACCCAAATATGGATAGTCACTACAGCTCAGTAGATGTAGAATTCACATATCAATGTGAAATCTAAGTACACTATCCATTGATTCTAATTGTTTCCAAGTTTCTAGTAGGTTATAACTTAGCTTCTAGTTACTAAGTCTAGTATGTGTAGTGCCTATATATGCAACTAAGTCTAGTCAAATCTAGAACTGACTCGAATTTTGACGGTTGTCACAATGGGTGGCCCCAACAACAAGAAGTTTGGGGGAAATGGTGAAGCGAAGTGGTGTGAGATATGCAAGAAGAAGCACTCTGGAAGATGAAACGATGAAGTGAATTGTTTCAAATATAGGAGAACAGTCGATACTCCAATAAGTGCAAATTCAAGAAAAGAATGTGCTACAGTTATGGAGAAGAGGGGCATGTGCAAAAGGATTGCTCGAAGAAGAAGGAGGATGCAAAGCCAAATGTATCGCCAAAGCCAAAGGTGAGAGCATTCCAGACTGGAAGCAGCAAACGAAGAAGAAAATGTTGCTTCATGTACTTTCCTAGTAAATGAATTGCCTGCCAATATATTGTTTGATTATGGAGCTAATTACTCCTTTATTTCTCACAAATTTAGTAGAAGACTGGCATCTTCTGTATACAGACTAGATAATGCTATAGTAATAGAATTTGCTAGGGGAAAGTTTGTACTTGTTATCGAATGCATGAAGAACATCGTCATTGACTTGAATGGGAATAAGTTACACGAGGAATTATTGCCCATTGAGTTAAACGAGTTCGAAATAGTATTAGGAATGAATTGGCTTAGTGCAAACGACACCAAGATACTATGTAGGAAAAAGACGATGAGAGTGAGCCCTCCTAGAAAAGAATCATTTGTGGTGTACGGGGACAAACACCGAGTAAATTCTAGGATTATCTACATGATAAAAGCTAGAAAGTTTTTGGCCAAAGGATGTACATCATATCTCGTATTCATGATCGATGCAAAGAAAGAGAAGAAGGAGATGCAGAGAATACCAATGGTATGTGACTTTCAGGAAGTATTTCTTGAAGATCTTCCTGGATTGCCTCCTGATAGACAAATATAGTTTCGAATAGACTTGTTACCAAGAACCACACCGATAGCGAAAGCACCATACCGATTAGCACCGACAGAGATGAAAGAGCTTATGACGCAAATTCAGGAGTTGTTGGAAAAAGGTTTTATTAGACCTAATTCTTCACCCTAGGGATCTATGGTTTTATTCGTAAAGAAGAAGGATGGAAGCATGAGGATGTGTATATATGATAAAGAGCTGAATAAGGCAACAATAAATAATAAATACCAATTACCTAGGATTGATGACCTAGTTCGATCAACTGCAAGGCGCAAGCTATTTCTCGAAGACTGATCTCAGGTCAGGGTATCATTGGTTGAAGGTGCGAGAGCGAGATATTAAGAAGGTCGCATTCAGAACGAGATATGGATACTATGAGTTTTTAGTTATGTCATTTCGACAGACCAATGCTCCAGTGGCGTTTATGGAGCTGATGAATCGAGTTTATAAACCTTTCCTCGATAGATCTGTAATATTGTTCATCGATGACATTCTGATTTACTAGAAAAGCCAGCAAGAGGATGACAAACACTTACGATTAGTATTGGAAGTTCTGAAGAAGGAGAAGTTGTATGCAAAGTTCTCCAAATGTGATTTCTGGATCCGAGAGGTGAAATTCTTGGGTCATGTGGTTAATCAAGAAGGGATAATTGTTGACCCAAAAAATATTGAAGTTCTGATGAAGTGGAAATGACCAAAAAGTCCAACTAAGATTCATATTTTTTGGGATTAGTTGGATATTATCGAAGGTTTATCCAAGACTTTTCTTTGATAGCTGCTCCTTTGAAAACTTTGACCCACAAAGGAGCTACCTACACATGGAGTGAGAAGCACAAAGAAGCTTTCTAGAAGCTAAAGAAGCGATTATGTGAAGCACCAATCCTTGCTTTACACGATGGAGTTAAAGACTTCACAGTTTATAGTGATGCATCTGGAGTTGGGTTAGGTTGCATTCTATAATGCCCGTGTTTCTGGCTAAACATTAGTATGATGATGTAATAGTTAGGGTCAACAATTGTAACCTATTTTGAAGTAATAAAGAAAAATTATTTGAGTATTATGTGATTTATGTGATTTTATGTGCATTATACTTATTTATAACGACGTAATAAAATAGTAATAAAAATAAGCGTCAAAAATAAACTAATAGATAGACCCAATATCTATGAATAAAGTTGAAGTAGTCTTAACAAAGATTTCTGGGATATAAGGAACGTTGAAATCTGACTTATAACGAAGAAATTATGACCTGTCGAAGTTTTGCGGCAAAACAGGCACGACACCGGGAATCGTAAAAAGTGAATTTACGATAAAATACTTTTTATCCTTAGCGATCTAAACTAAAGTCATAGTATACGTTAAATCGATAGCGTGCATAAAAAGAACGTCCAAATCTGACTTCGTATGAGGAAGTTATGATTTTTCTAAGATTTAGCATAGTAGTGCACAACCCAAAAATCGAATTTTAGATCGGTCGAGTTTTAGCCAAAACAATTTAAACGAGAATTGAAGATCTCGTTAATAGGATCTCAACAATAAAAACACAGTCGAAAGTGGAGCTCGTATAGGAAATATATGGATGAAACTTAGTCCCTACTCTTCGAGCGTGGAGAATTCGATATAGATTTGTAAATCTGAGATAGAATGAGAATTAGTCAATGGAGTCTAAATAAAAGTCGTAGTACTCGTAAATACCAACAAGTGTATATAAAGAAAATCAAGAATAGAGCTCGTATGTTAAAGATATGGACGAAACTTAGTCCCTACTCTACGAGCGCGATAAATTCGATACAGTTTTATAAATCTGAGATAGAATGAGAATTAGCCGACGGGGTCTAAATGAAAGTTGTAGTACTCGTAAATACCAACGCGTGGATATAATGCACGTAGAAAACGGAGCTCGTACGCTGAAGATACGGACGAAACTTAGGGTCTACTCTATGATTAAACCCCTATAAATAAAGGATAAATTCTTCATATTTTCTTACACCATTCATCTAAACTCTCTCTAGAATCCTTCTTTCTTTCTTGCTCAATTTCTCCTAGTTTAGGCTGCGATAGAGAAACTACGAGTCGTCAAAAAGCCAACGAAAGAAGTTTTTAGAGTCGGAGTTCTGCCTGCGTAATTTCCCGGTTTTCGTTAAAAACCCGGTAAGTTAAGCTACATTATTCTGTTTTCAGTGTAACTTATATTTATAGTCATAAGTCGTTATTATGAACATATAAACAATATATGTGCTAAGTATTATAAAATATAAAGTGTTATTATAATATCTTTTAACTACTCGCAGTACGGGGAATCTGGTTTGAAGGGCCGTATAAGGTTGTTGGATTTCAGAAGTGCTATAATGCCAAAATGGTTCTGTCCTCCGGTGTTTCATGTCTGATCCCTATCTGTACATATGGTTGAAAATTATTGTTTAACACTTATAAAATAATAACGCTCGTAAATAGTCGCAATAAATATTAGACTAAAATCTAGCAGTAATGATATTAGGTTCATCGACGGAAAATAAAATTGTTAGAAGCGAAGCGCTGCCCGAGTTTGGAATCATCACTTTAACAAGTCAGTGCATAGTTACTTTCATCTTACACATAGATATGAAGTATTTAATATAAGTTACGTGCTATGTGTGCATATTATCTGTGTTCTTGATATCTATGCTGGATGAACAGAATATATATGTTTTATTTGATTTAAACTGTATATGTATTTTGTACCTATAATTATGATGGGTAAAGTTGGGTAGATGATATAGATGATGAAATAAATAATGAGAGGCCTCGATGTTTAAGATGATCCAGTCATCTAGCGGAGTATAGATGATGACCACAGACTATTTTATACAGTCTAGTGGAACGCTGGTAGGCTCGCAACCTGTAGGTGTTTTTGAAAAAAGTACTCATGAGGTGTACTCCCTCCCCCTCATGGTTGCCTTAATGACATGTATTGCTGAGGAACCCTCTAAGCAATGTTTTCATCCCGATGAAAATCCTTAGGCTAGGTCCCTTAATTTAGATGCTTTAGGGACAGAAAGTGAGTATAACGGGAACGGGTAATGGGCTTGATCGATTGATGAAATTAATAAACTTAATTATTGTGGGTTGAAAATCCTATGTGCTCACCAGGCTCCTAAGCCTGACCCACTCAGTTTATTGCATTACAGTTAGTGGCAAGATAGCACTGGAGTGATGATCTTATGAGAGATCAATGGATTATAGGCCATTCGAAATAAATAGAATTCTGTAAGGCCTATGTTGTTTCTGTTTATGCTTTTGATCTGTATTGACAATGACATCCCAACGTTTTTAATATAATGAAAACACATTTCTTCGTAAATGCTTTGATAATTTACTTATCATATTTTTGGGAAGAAATTCTGCAACATATTTCTTTCAAAAGATACTTTGATTTTCAAATAAAGCATAAACAAATCGGTCTTTTCTGGCCGTGAAATTGGGGATGTCACACGTTCTAACCCAGGGAGATAAAGTGATAGCAAATGCATCTAGACAACTAAAAACACACGAACAAAAATACCCCACTCATGATTTAGATTTGGCAATAGTAGTTTTTGCACTGAAGATATGGAGACATTATCTTTATGGCACGAAGTGTAAGCTTTTCACCGATCATAAGAGTCTTCAGTATCTTTTAGATCAGAAGGAGTTGAATATGATACAAAGACGTTGGCTAGAATTACTCAAGGACTATGACTGTGAGATATTTTACCATCCTGTTAAAGCACATGTCGTAGCAGATGCTTTGAGTAGAAAGATAAACTTGGAAAGGAAGAGGCCAAGAGCGTTGAGAATTGAAATCGTCTTGACAATCATAGAAAGTATCAAGAAGGCTTAGGAGGAAGCTTTGGAGGGAGATAACCAAAAGGAAGAACGTTTGGGCAAAACCTTAGTGTTCGGTACAAAGAACTAAGGGTCAAAGGTATTCCAAAATAGAATTAAGATGGGAGGAATGAGGGACCTTCTGATGGAAGAAACTCACAAGATTGTAACACCTATACATCATGTATTTTACTTTTTGATCCAAAAGAATAATTATGTTGCAAAATTGGTCCTTACGCCAAGCGTACTTGGGGTGTACGCTTGCGTAGCTCATTTAAGTGGATCGTGGGTGTAAGTGTGTACATTGGGCGTACGTGGCAGGTGAGCAAACCTTAATTTTTAGGGTTTGAGCACTATTTAAACATTCTTATCCCTTAAAACCCTTTCCACTTTCAGCCTCCATCCTCCCAAATTGTCCCTTGAAACCCCTAATCCATTGTGTGAGTCTTATTGAGCTTGAAAATGTAATTTTGTGCACTTGAAGGAAGAAGAAGGAAGTGTAATCATATTGGAAGATCAAGGCAACTTAGATCCAAAATTATCTCACCCTCAAGCATCCTTTGAAGGTATAAAGCTTGGAACTTGATGAATGTTTTCCTTGGATCTTGCTAGTTCTTAATTTTTTATGCATTTAGGTCCCAAAATCTCGGTGTTCATGAGTACGACTTACTCTAAACCATAAGAGTTGTCCTTTCAGACGTTTTTGAGTGTTAGGAGTCATAAAGATGTGGTCTTGGTCCCTTTCTTCCCTCCATGCAAGATTTGTGGTGCTTGGGTTTGTGTTATAAGTTAGGGTTTTGATTTTTATACCACTACTAGTCATGGAAAATCATAAAGTTGTAAACTTTATGAATTAGAATGATATTTGGGGCTAGATCTGAGCTTTGGACGTGGTATCTTAATGGAATAAGCACTTAATGAAGGAAAATGAAATTGGTTGAGTACGTCCAACTACGCTGAGCGTAGTGACTGAGTACGCTGAGCGTACTCAATCTGTGTCGACCTCCTTTGACTTTTTAACTTTTTGACATTGACTTTGACCAAGAACTTGACCAACTTTGACTTAGGGGCATTTTGGCTAATTTGAGAAATAGTCTGAGATTAGGTCACTGTTTGTTGTATAGGTGACCTGTAGAGTTGGCATTTGGAGCAACAATCATTCCTCCTATCTTTCAGACTGTGAGGCGAGTTTTCCTCAATGTATTTGTGGGTTGAAGGAACCAATATCGGCCCACTGGATTATGTATCCTGGTATATTGGATTGATGTTATGCTAGTTATATGATAGACTGGTAGATCTGTAAGAATACATTTGTTCACTGAGTATGTGTTAGACTGGTAGATCTTTATGATTACCTGTACTTGTTGGTTATTAATTATTATTGTATATGTCGACATGTTATGGTTTGTTGGGTTGACACGGTCCTGCTTTGTGCTGAAGTCCATGATACCCGGAGCGGTTCAGATAGACTGAAGGCCCTGCGAGACGGTCCAATCAGACCGAAGGCCCGGAGAGCAGTCCAGATAGACTATAGGCCCTGCTGTAACGTCCCAAAAATATGATCCAAAAATTTCATTTTTAAATTAAATAAAACAGTAATCCAAAGACATTATCCATACAACCCAATTTGAAAATAAGTGTATCGACATCATATCAATCAGAGTAACATCTTAAAAGCGGAAACCATGTGGTGTGTGTGATGCAGTCATTCCGAGCTCTTCCCTCTGGAACCGGAAGTACCTGAAACATAAACTGAAAACCATAAGCACAAAGTTTAGTGAGTTCCCCAAACTACCCCATACCATGCATAATAAATCACATACTAGGCCCCCGCCCTATATTGGCCCCGCCCGGCATCGAGCCCCACTCGGTTTACAGATCTATTATTCTTAGGCCCGCCTGTCACTGGGCCCCGCCCACCATATATATATATATATATATATATATATATATATATATATATATATATATATATATATATATATATATATATATATATATATATATATATATAACACATAGCCATTTTAAGACACACAATGATCATAAAACAATAGCATATAATCCAGTCATCGGGCCGACATCGAGCCCCGCCCGGTATGCATAACAACACATAACACATGTAAGGGTCACGTAAACTCCTAGCATCCTAGCATAATCAGTAAGCGCCAGCATTGGTGCCTTACACCCGCTAAACCCAGTGAGGAAACTCACCTCGACTGGTGAATCTCACTGAAAATCCCTATCTGTTGTCCTGACGAATCCCCGAGCCATCAATAAAAAATAGCACCCAGTTAACATTTTGGGTTCCAATCTATATCCAAAAATCCATACTTGGGGTAAAATAAACATTTTACCCCTGACCTAGTTTGAACCAAGACTAGGGCCCAAATTCTCAAACAAAAAGGCCCCAAAACCAAATGATCCTCCAAGGCTCACTTATGGCCCAATTTTCCAAATTGGGCCCAAACTCCTTATATGGGCCTTACCCAAAAGCCTAATAATTTTCCTTTGTCCAAAAGCTTGCTTCCAGATGGCCCATTAAGGCCCAAAGCAACAAGGTCCAAATAAGTGACCCAACCGAGGCCCAAAAGATGCGAACCCCAACAGACTAAGTACGCGGGGCGTACTCAACTGTACGCTAAGCGTACACGCAACCTGGTTTGTACGCCGTGCGTACAGACTTCTATGCCCAGCGTACGAAGCCATTAAGCCAAAATCAGTCTTAAGCTCTTAACGCTTAAGACCAAAAGCCCAAAACATAGATCTAAGTCCTAAAAGACGTCTGGAACCATAAATTCACTGACTTGGTGACTTTGCATGCCCCAAAAGATCCCAACTTCAAGATATAGAATTTTACTTTCACAAAAATGGCATAAACTTATGCATGGATGGATCTAAACCTTAAAGGTAACAATTTTATGCATCTAGAACCTCATAAACACCAAGAGTGGCAACTCAAAGCTCCTGGAGTGGTATCAAACAACTAGATCTCATTCATGGGCCAAAAAGGGACAAAAACTTAAAAATAAGAGATCTAAACCATCATTGAGCAAGTTCATAGCTTTTTACCTCAAATAAGCTGGAAATGAAGCAAAAGGTCGAGATCCACAAGCTTCTGCTTGATCCACCACCTTGCACCAAGCTTTTACTTCTTGAATATGGAGTAAAACACACCAACATGGATACAATGAGCTCAAAATAAAAAGGGGAGGCTTAGGGTTTCGAATATGGGGATAAAAGGTCTGGAGAGACTGAGAAATGAGGGTTTCAAAAGCCATAAGGATGATTATATAGCTTCCTGTAACAACCCGAAATTTCTATCTTGTACAGTCATTCAATTCAATCACAGACAGACTTGTTTTTGCTATCTTTTAGCATTGTTTAGGGTCTATTTGAGTGTTCTAATCCTAGTACATTCAAGGTTTAGGTTTAGGGGTGAGTTAAATTAAGTTCTTTGTATTGCATTCGAGCCAAACACTCCTTCAAGAGGAGTGTACGACCGTACACATGAGTGTACGCTCGTACACTCAAAGTGGCCGTGAACCCATGCCCATATATAAGCTATTCCTTCATTTTTCACACTTTCTTACACTTTCACCTCAAGAACTTCCATTCTCTCTCAACTACAATCAAGAACACTCTTTTTAATCTTCAAAATTGGTAAGTAATTCTTCATGTACCTTGTTATACTTGAAAGACCATTAGATCCAAGCCTTAATTCATCATGTTTCAACATCCCTTCATGATCTTGAAGGGAGTACGGCCGTGAACCCTTCATAGGTTCATTGGCCGTACACACCTAAAGACCCTCCAAAATGAGAGTTTTGTTCATCCTCTTGTTGTACATTTAACACACTAGTTTCCCCATGGATCAAACACCCATTTTTGCATGTTGCTTCCATGAGTGTACGGCCGTACACTCCATGACCGCACACTCAATGGCCGTACACTCCATGAACACATCTTGGCCGTACACACCCTTAAGTGGCCGTAAACCCCTTTAGTACAATCACATGTGATTGTAACACTTCAATTCAAGTGTTTCCTAGTCCCTAAAGTGGTTTCATATCATAATTAGTTGTTATATACACTAATTATATCCATATATGTGTCATTATATGCTTAATAGGATCCGTTTGTGCTCAAGAATTCACTTGACACTTAGCATCCTACATTGACCTTTCACTCGAATCACTCACTACAGGTGAGTTCATACCTCCGTATTTTTATAGTTTTTACTGTTTTAAGAGGGGGGCGGGGGGGGGGGGGGGGGAATACAAGTCTAACACAAAGATTTTGTGTTATAAACAAATAGTTTCAAATATCTTATCAAAATGGATTTCATTTATTAAACTTCTTTTAAATGTTTTTATAAACTTATATTTCTCCCAAAAATCATATTTATATATATATATATATATATATATATATATATATATAAGATTTAAAAAGCTTAGGACTGATAACCCACTTTGGTTCCTTTTCCTTGTTTGGATGTGGGATTACAAGTATCAGTTATTTGTCCGAGTGTCATTTAAATTTTACTTATATATATTTGTATATGTATTCAAGTATAAAAGTTAGTTCATTAAGTTCAATTACCCTTTGTAACATGTTGAGCAAGGGGTTGCATTCATGAATACTCAGTATCTATTCTGAAAGTACATATAAATTATAGTAGGTATAATTTATGATACACAGAACATTAATTCACGATTCAAGTATACTAAAGTATGATGTTTTACAAGAACAAAGGTTTGATTCAAAACTAATCAAGAGTCTACATCTTTCATATACATGTTAAGAATACTAATTCAACAACATACTGTCAATCATTTATTTTAAAATGATTCGATTTTTCATAACTATTATACATGTAATGTTTATATGTTTTTTATGAGTCATTTGATATAGTTTTTTTAATTCATTTAAACAATATAGTTAAAGTCCTACCATTATAACCAGACTCTCCACCCGGGGATCGAAACAATGTGTGTATAGATCTACATTGGGATTGACAACCCCGCACTGAGACTGCTAGCTACAGTCAGGCATACACGCCTATGAGTGACAGTTGTTATCAATAGCTTTCAACGCATTCATAGCGTTGGGTCAGGCCATCTAGTTAGTATGGTTATAATAACTTATATAAAAGATATTAACAATACGTTAGAGTATAATTAACTAAACATAAGTACATTTTCAAAGTACTAGTTTACAAGATACAATTTACAGTATTACATTACAGTTTACAATAACAGTTGATGAAACCAGGCACACTCTCAGTTACAAGTTTACAAAAGGAATACAAATACAAAATATTGGTTTACAAACAGAATGGTTTTATGTAACTAAAACTACTTTTCATATACAGCAGAAAATATAGGATTTTCTGGAACAGTTTACTTATTCAAGAAACAGATAACATTCATTCAAACATAAATACTTATGCACTCACTCAACTTTATGTTGATACTATCTTTTCAAATTACTTGTATTCTCAGGGAACCAGTAGACAGGTACTCTCCGTGCTTTTGAGAAGGTGGAGCTATTTATGTCTTGTCTTCTTCTTTTGTATAACTATTTGGTTTCATTATACAATGATGAAACATATGTAAATACTTATACTTTTTAAATACGGTGGTTGTTTGTACTCTGATTACTATAATGCATGTGTTGTGATACTAAAAATGAAGTCCTCCACCCCCGCACGTTTCCGCCGTCTGGTTTGGGGGTGTGACAGATTGGAATCAGAGCAATGTTTATAGTGAACTCAGTATATCAATGCATAAAAGATAACTATAAATAGATTTGGGGCTGTTAGCTATGACTACAAGTATACTTTTAAAAATTTAAGTATTTTTACAAGAAATATACTAACACTCATACCTACAAGTACAGTATCACATTCATAAGAACTTAAAAGTATTTGGATGTTCGACATTACAGTCAAACCTGTGCAGTTATGTAATCATATATGGGATTAATATAGCCTGATCAACTATATTGATTTGAGATATGACTAACATGTGTTTGGGAGTGATAGTGGTGTTGCGACATGTCTAAAACTTACCAACTATACATATTCAGAAGAACTCTAGAACAGAACATAAAGATTAAAATACTATAGGAGTAATTTAGGCACTATATACTAATAACAATCATGTGAAAACAATAGAACAATTGAGGGTAGAACTATAAATATTAAGGGTATATTATAGTTATATATATAATTAAAGTTATATAGACTTAGAATATGTGATCTAGCTTCATTTCTTGTTCCTTGTTTGGTTGTGGATTTAGAGTCGGGTCATTTAATCAAAGGTCGAATATACCCAAGTTATATATAATTAGTATACACTTTATAGTTATAGTAATACCTAGAACAAATCATAAAGAATACATTACTTGTTAACTGTAAGTCTCTCTCGTAGAAACTTGTATCCTCAATCTATCATTACTAACTATATTCTATATCTCTTATCCCTATTCTTGCTTAGATAATAATGGCTGGATTTTATTTACGTGGAGACCCTTATTTTCCCAATCAAGGACAAGATGCGAATCATGAAATTCCATTAGATTATGATTTTGCAGAAAAATTTCCTGAAGACAATGATTCCGAATCAGAAGCCTATAATCCACCACCAGTTGCCCAAAATCCTAACCCTCGTCCGACTTTTCAAGGCCCGACGCCTCTGTGGGTGGAAAGCTTGGAAACATGGAGTCAAGAGCAGGGTCAACCCATGCCATACAACGGAGACAGAAGCTTCTACAACCTGAGCGAAGGAGGCGCAACAGACAGAGTCCTGCCAATTCTGGTCCGCAGGGTTGCTCGAAATGAAATACAGGGTAGGACAGCCATCAACCGAATCATGGAAGTTGGTGCCAATGCGGGAGTTAATACATTCCGCATTCATCGTCTTGAAGATGCTCGCGAGAGAGCTACGAGAGACAGTGAGTCTCTGCTGCAAGAATTACCTGTAACTCGAGCTGAAGTCATAGAGCTTCGAGCACACCTGGCAGTGTATGAAAGTCATCTGCTTGCTGTGGAGCGTCAACTGGCTGAGTTGAGGTTTCGTCCAATTGATACCCATCACTAGTAGGAGATGCTCTACTCGTCCTTTCTTTTGATTAAGAAAGGGATAATACCCTACTCGTTCTTTTTTCACTCTTTTGGTTATAGTTAAAGTCTACAGATATGTTCTAGCGTTATTTTTCATTTTTTTCAGTAAGACCGCGAAAATTTCATTTTGGGTAGGTCAGTATGATGTCGATGTTTTTCCCAGAATTTGGTATATTGTAGACTTGTTTAGGATCAAGTTTTCCAGACTTTATGTATTCAATATGCCAATTTAATCGACATGCATTTTCATACTCTTTGAAAAATAATCACCCAATTTCATATCATCCTGTTGCAAGTTGTACTTGTCGTAGACTTCTATTTCCAATTCGTTACAAGATTCATGTTGAACTAAATGTTTTAGTTCAAAGATATCAAAATTCATATTCACTCTTGATATCTTACCATCTTTGTATCTTTTAACTTTTATAGAGAAAGATGCATCCTCGTAGAAATCCAAGACGTAACATTATTAATGAAGCACCGACGCCACCTCTGCCACCACCTCCTCAGTTCAACGCTGCTATGTTCCAAGCAGCGGTCACAGCGGCTGTAGCGGCTACCATGTCTCATATCAATACTCCTGGTACTAATGGGTCGGGAGCTGGTGCACATCCTTCTAACCATGGCGAGAGTCATGGGCATTCGCGAGAGTTCACTTATAAATATTTTTCGAATGCCAAACCCAGGACCTTTAACGGAACTGGGGGAGTTATGGCATTAAGAAAGTGGATTGAGAAGACAGAAGCAATTTTCAAAATCTGCTCCTGTCCAGAGAGCAGCAAAGTCAAATTCGTTGTTTGTACCTTTTCGGATAGAGCTTTAACATGGTGGAATGGCCATGTTAAGTCACTGACTCTGGTAGTGGCTAACTCGATAAGCTGGGAGAACTTAAAAGCCATGCTAATGTGGGAATACTGTCCGCGAGGGTAAGTTCAGAAACTCGAGCAAGAGCTCTGGGGTCTTACAGTGGTTGGTTCTGACATATCAACCTATACCAGTAGATTCTGTGATTTGGCAATTCTTTGTCCGGATATGGTTGCTCTGGAGAGCAAAAAGATTGAGAGATATATTTGGGGTCTGTCGCCCCAAATTCAGTCAAGTGTCTTAGCTTCGATGCTTGTTACTTTTGACAGTGCCAAAGAGCTGGCACAATCTCTTATCGACCACGGAGCCCGTCAAAACTCAGTGGTTGTTGCACCAGAACAACCGAAGGGAAAAAACAACAACAACAACAACAACAACAACAACAACAACAACAAGAAGAAGGGTTGGAATAAGAGGAATGGCAAGTCTTCATAGGAATCCTCAAAGAAGCAACAGCTAGTTGCAGTCAATGCTGCTACTGTACCTGCTGCTTTTCCTGCTAACCCTGCACCAGCTAAGCCTTATGCTGGTAATCTCCCTAAGTGCAACAAGTGCAATTTTCACCATAATGGAAATTGCCGGGAAATGCAGTGTCGTAACTGCAACAGAAAAGGGCATACTGCCCGATTCTGTAGATCACCACCTCAACCACTTAACCAAGTACCTGCCACTGGAGTAGGTCAAGCATGCTACCAATGCGGTGATGTGGGGCATTTCAAGAGAGATTGTCCAAAAGCTGGAAATGTCGGTGGAGTTGGGAGAATTTTAGCCTTGGGTCACGAAGAAGCGGTAGCAGACCCTGCAGTGGTCAAGGGTACGTTTCTTCTCAACAACACTTATGCATGCATTCTATTTGATTGTGGTCCTGAGAAGAGCTTTGTGAGCCATAATTTCAAACACTTGCTAAATCAAAACTCCCAACCACTAAAAGAAACATTCACAATCGAAATGGCTAACGGGAAATCCGAATCCACCAACGATATATACATAGGATGTACTCTTACCTTGAATAACTTTTCATTCCCAATAGACCTTATGCCGGTCTCTATCAGAAGTTTAGACGTCATAATAGGTATGGATTGGTTGTGCCCTAACCATGCTGACATCCTATGCTATAAAAGAGCCATTCGTCTGAACCTGCCAACTAACGAAACTCTTGTTATTTACGGCGACGAACTCGGAACGAACCTCCAGATCATTTCTTGCATCAAGGCACAGAAGTACCTTCGCAAAGAGTATTGTGTTTTCTTAGCTCACGTGGTAGACAAAAAGAAAGAAGTGAAAGACATTGCGAGCATTCCTGAGGTCTGCAACTTTCCCGACAATCTTCCAGGAGTGCCTCCCGGACGACAAGTCGAGTTCAGAATCGACTTAATCCCTGGGGCTACCCTTGTAGCCAAATCCCCCTATCGTCTTGCACCTTCTGAAATACAGGAATTATCCAGCCAGCTTAACGAACTCCTTAGAAAAGGTTTCATAAGACCAAGCTTCTCACCCTGGGGAGCACCGATTTTGTTCGTAAAGAAGAAGGATGGATTATTCCGTATGTGCATAGACTACCGCGATCTGAATAAACTTACCATCAAGAATCGATATCCTCTGCCTCGCATTGACGATCTGTTCGACCAACTTCAAGGTGTGAGCTACTTCTCAAAAATAGACTTAAGATCCGGGTATCATCAGTTACGGATTTTGGAGGATGACATTCCCAAAACCACGTTCAGAACTCATTATGGTCATTACGAGTTTGTAGTGATGCCATTCGGATTGACGAATGCACCTGCTGTGTTCATGGATCTAATGAACAGAGTGTGTCTTCCATTCCTGGAAAAATTCTTCATAGTCTTCATTGACGACATCTTTATCTACTCAAGAAGTGAAGAGCAACATGGCCAACATCTTCGTCAAGTATTGCAAACTCTTAGATCAGGGAAACTCTATGGGAAGTTTTCAAAGTGTGAATTTTGGATCAGGAAGGTTGATTTCCTAGGTCACGTGGTCAGTTCAGAAGGAATACACGTTGACCCTTCCAAAATAAAGGCAATTGAAAACTGGTCAGCACCCAAAACACCTACAGAAATCCGTCAATTCTTAGGTCTTGCTGGCTATTATCGTAGATTCATCCATAATTTCTCTCGAATAGCTAAGCCTCTTACCACCCTGACGCAAAATGGTGTAACTTTTAGCTAGGGAGAAAAGCAAGAAACAGCGTTCCAAACGCTGAAGCGATCTCTGTGTAGTGCACCGATCCTGTCTCTTCCTGAAGGGACAGAGGATTTCGTAGTGTACTATGATGCTTCTAATCAATGGCTTGGATGTGTTCTTATGCAAAGAGGAAAGGTTATATCCTATGCCTCAAGACAGCTAAAGACACATGAAGTCAACTATACAACACATGACCTTTAACTAGGAGCAGTGGTATTTGCTCTGAAGATCTGGAGACGTTACTTATATGGCACGAAATGCACAATATTCACGGACCATAAAAGTCTCCAGCATATCTTCGATCAGAAAGAGTTGAACATGAGACAACGACGATGGGTGGAGCTACTGAATGACTGTGATTGTGAGATTATTTATCACCCTGGTAAAGCTAACGTAGTAGCTGATGCCCTTAGCAGAAAAGAATACTCGGGACGCCGAGCAAAGTCGTTGACCATGACAATCCATTCACATCTGTCCACACAGATCAGAGAGGCTCAACTTGAGGCTTTAAAACGTGAAAACGTGGCAGGTGAAACCTTGAGAGGAATGGATAAAAACTTCAGAGTCAGGGATGATGGAGTCTATTGTTTCATGAACCGGATCTGGACACCAAAGTTCGGTGGTTACAGAGACGTGGTTATGAATGAAGCACACAAAACCCGATACTCCATTCATCCAGGTTCTGACAAGATGTATCTGGAACTCAAGAAACTATACTGGTGGCCAAACATGAAGGCCGAAATTGCTACCTTTGTGGGCAAGTGCCTTACTTGTGTCAAAGTCAAGGTAGAATACCAGAAACCTTCAGGTTTATTGCAACAACCTGAAATCATTGAATGGAAGTGGGAGCGGATTACAATGGATTTCATAACCAAGTTACCCAAGACATCGGGTGGTTATGATACTATTTGGGTAATCGTCGATAGATTAACCAAATCCGCACACTTCTTACCAATCAAAGAGACCGACAAGATGGAGAAGCTAACAAGAACTTACCTCAAGGAAATCGTTAGACTGCATGGTGTGCCAATATCTATTATTTTTGACCGATATAGTAGATTCACTTCTCGTTTCTGGCATTCTTTACAAAAATCTTTGGGAACTAGGCTGGACATGAGTACAGCCTGCCATCCACAAACTGACGGACAAAGTGAGAGGACGATTCAATCTCTAGAAGACATGTTGCGAGCTTGCGTGATAGACTTTGGAAAGGCATGGGATACTCATTTACCCCTTGTCGAATTCTCTTACAACAATAGTTATCACACTAGTATAAAGGTTGCTCCTTTCGAAGCTCTCTATGGCCGCAAGTGCAGATCACCTCTATGCTGGGCTAAAGTGGGTGACACGCAGCTAGCTAGAAGTCAAGTTCCTGACGGTACTCTCACTGGTCCGGAAATCATTCGTGAAACTACGGAGAAAATTGTACAAATCCGGGAGCGACTTAAAACTTCCAGAGATAGACAGAAAAGCTACGCTTACAAAAGAAGAAAACCTTTGGAGTTCCAGGTTGGTGACCGCGTCATGTTGAAGGTCTCACCCTGGAAGGGCATGATATGCTTTGGAAAGCGTGACAATCTGAATCCAAGGTACATAGGACCATTTGAGATTCTTGCTAGAATCGGTCCAGTAGCTTACAAACTCCGACTACCTCAAGAACTAAGTAACATACATCCTATTTTCCATGTCTCGAACTTAAAAAAGTGTCTGTCCGACGAGACTCTTGTAATCCCACTCGACGAAATCGAGATCGACGAGAGCCTCAACTTTATGGAAGAACCAGTAGAGATCATGGACCGAGAGCTCAAGCAAACGAAGCAAATACGTATTCCTATAGTGAAGGTTCGTTGGAATGCCAAGCAGGGACCTCAATTCACTTGGGAGCGCGAGGATCAAATGAAACTGAAATATCCTCATCTTTTTTATTAGTTATTTGTAATTGCTTAATTGCTTAAACTCTAATTTATGGACGAAATTCTCTCTAACGGGGGGATAATGTAACAACCCGAAATTTCTATCTTGTACAGTCATTCAATTCAATCACAGACAGACTCGTTTCTGCTATCTTTTAGCATTGTTTAGGGTTTGTTTGAGTGTTCTAAGCCTAGTACATTCAAGGTTTGGGTTTAGGGATGAGTTAAATTAAGTTCTTTGTATTGCATTCGAGCCAAACACTCCTTCAAGAGGAGTGTACGGCCGTACACTCAAAGTGGCCGTGAACCCATGCCCATATATAAGCTATTCCTTCATTTTTCACACTTTCTTACACTTTCACCTCAAGAACTTCCATTCTCTCTCAACTACAATTAAGAACACTCCTTCTAATCTTCAAAATTGGTAAGTAATTCTTCATGTACCTTGTTATACTTGAAAGACCATTAGATCCAAGCCTTAATTCATCATGTTTCAACATCCCTTCATGATCTTGAAGGGAGTACGGCCGTGAACCCTTCATAGGTTCATTGGCCGTACACACCTAAAGACCCTCCAAAATGAGAGTTTTGTTTATCCTCTTGTTGTACATTTGACACACTAGTTTTCCCATGGATCAAACACCCCTTTTTTGCATGTTTCTTCCATGAGTGTACGGCCGTACACTCCATGACCGCACACTTAATGGCCGTACACTCCATGGCCGTACACATCTTGGCCGTACACACCCTTAAGTGGCCGTAAACCCCTTTAGTACAATCACATGTGATAGTAACACTTCAATTCAAGTGTTTCCTAGTCCCTAAAGTGGTTTCCTATCATAATTAGTTGTTATATACACGAATTATATCAATATATGTGTCATTATATGCTTAATAGGATCCGTTTGTGCTCAAGACTTCACTTGACACTTAGCATCCTACATCGACCTTTCACTCGAATCACTCACTACAGGTGAGTTCATACCCCCGTATTTTCATAGTTTTTACTGTTTTAAGGGGGGGGGGGGGATACAAGTCTAACACAAAGATTTTGTGTTATAAACAAATAGTTTCAAATATCTTATCAAAATGGATTTCAGTTATCATCAAATCAAATGGTTTTCAATGATTGTGTCAAAATGACATCAAGTCACCAAAATGTATTTCCAATTTATTAAACTTCTTTTAAATGTTTTTATAAACTTATATTTCTCCCAGAAATCATATTTGTATATATATATATATATATATATATATATATATATATATATATATATATATATATAAGATTTAAAAGGCTTAGGACTGATAACCCACTTTGGTTCCTTTTCCTTGTTTGGATGTGGGATTACAAGTATTAGTTATTTGTCCGAGTGTCATTTAAATTTTACTTATATATATATTTGTATATGTATTCAAGTATAAAAGTTAGTTCATTAAGTTCAATTACCCTTTGTAACATGTTGAGCAAGGGGTTGCATTCATGAATGCTCTGTATCAATTTAGAAAGTACATATAATTATAATAGGTATAATTTATGATACACAGAACATTAATTCACGATTCAAGTATACTAAAGTACATTGTTTTACAAGAACAAAGGTTTGATTCAAAACTAATCAAGAGTATACATCTTTCATATACATGTTAAGAATACTAATTCAAGAACATACTGTCAATCATTTATTTCAGAATGATTGGGTTTTTCATAACTATTATACATGTAACGTTTATATGCTTTTTATGAGTCATTTGATACAGGTTTAATTCATTTAAACAATATAGTTAAAGTCCTAATATTAAAACCAGAATCTCCAGTCAGGGATCGAAACAATGTGTGTATAGATATATATTGGGATTGACAACCCCGCACTCAGACGTCTAGCTACAGTCAGGCATACACGCCTACGAGTGACAGTTGTTATCAACAGCTTTCTACGCATTCATAACGTTTGGTCAGGCCATTTAGTCAGTATGGTTATAATAACTCATATAAAAGATATTAACAATACGTTAGAGTATAATTAACTAAACATAAGTACATTTTCAAAGTACTAGTTTACAAGATACAATTTACAGTATTACATTACAATTTACAATAACAGTTGATGAAACCAGGCACACTCTCAGTTACAAGTTTAAAAAAGGAATACAAATACAGAACATTGGTTTACAAACAGAATGGTTTTATGTAACTAAAAATACTTTTCATATACAATAGAAAATCTAGGATTTTCTAGAACAGTTTACTTATTCAAGAAACATATAACATTCATTCAAACATAAATACTTATGCACTCACTCAACTTTATGTTGATACTCTCTTTTCAAATTACTTGTAATCTCAGGGAACCAGTAGACAGGTACTCTCTGTGCTTTTGAGAAGATGGAGCTATTTATGTCTTGTCTTCTTCTTTTGTATAACTATTTGGTTTCAGTATACAATGATGAAACATATGTAAATACTTATCCTTTTTAAATACAGTGGTTGTTTGTACTCTGATTACTATAGTGCATGTGTTGTGATACTACAAATGAAGTCCTCCACCCCCAGACGTTTCCGCCGTCTGGTTTGGGTTTGTGACATTTCCACACTTGAAAATTAGGGTTTTCATTAAGCCATTTATACGCCCCACGTATAAGGTTGTACGCCCCGTGTGCGCATCTGTAACCCCGTCCAAGCCTTCGCGTGAGTACGCTAAGAATAACATTTGGTATGCCCCGCGTACTCGCTTTATAGCTTGTACACTAAGCGTATGTTGTAGTACACCCCACGTACAACTCAAGGACTAAAATGCACAAATAAACTCAACAAGGGAAAAAGATAAACTTACCAGGATTCAAGTGTTACACCTACGAGGCGGTCCAGCCATGCTAAAGGATCATATATGCATGTTGTTATATGTATGGTCGTGTGTGATACTTTGCGAGAACTCACTAGGATTTGGCTTACAATTTGATTGTTATGGTTTCAGGTACTTCAGAGGATAGGGGCAAGGCCAAGGCTTGATCGTGCACATCCTTCAAGTTTTTATGAGATTTGATTTTGGGATACTCTGATTTATGATTTTGACATTTGGGGACTATGTTTTGCAAACATTTATGGTTTTTGTTTTGGTTTTGAAAAAGAAAAAGTTACCTTGATTTTTGGTATGTTACAAAGACCATGTACTCTATTCATCTCGACAACACCAAGATGTATAGGAATCTGAAACCATATTACTGGTGGCCGAAGATGAAGCTCGACATTTCTAAGTATGTGGATGAGTGTGTGACCTGCGTAAGAGTTAAAATGCAACATCCGAAACCATATGGGAATTTGGAACCTTTACCAGTACCCATAGGTAAGTGGGAAGACATCACCATAGATTTTTTGACCAAATTGCCCAAAACGAGAATGGCCACAACATGATTTGGGTGATTGTGGATGGATCCATGAAGAGTGTGCATTTAATAGCAGCCAATAAGAAGTGGTCTATGGATAAGCTTGAAAATTTTTACGTAAAAGAGATAGTGAAATATCATGGTGTTCCCTTGACAATTGTGTCAGATCATGACAGTCGTTTTACTTCTCGATTTTGTAAGAATCTAAAAGAAGAGATGGGTACAAAACTATGTTTGAGTACTGCTTACCATCCACATAATGATGGTCAAAACAAGAGAACGATTCAAACACTGGAAGATATGCTGAGATCTTGTACCTTAGAGTTTATGGGTAACTGGAATGAGCATCTACCATTGTTAAAGTGACATAATAGTCGCTTAAAGCGACATAATAAAATAGAAATAAAATACGCATCTTAAATAGAATAATGATTAGGCCAAATAACCTTGATGAAATTTGAAGTAGTCATAATGAGGATTTCGAGGATATAAGGAACTCTCAAATCGGACTTAGAATGAAGAAGTTGTTATTCGTAGAAGGTTCGCGTTTAACCTGATACGACATTACGTGTCGTAAATAGTGAATCGGAGATAAATCGCTTATTGACCTAAGTAATCTAATCGAATTTGTGCATATAAAGAACGTCTAAATCTGCCTTGGTGAGAGGAAATTATGATTTTTCAAAGTTTAAGTGCAACAGTGCGCAACACCGGAATCGAAATTTAGAGTGGTTGATTGTTAGCCGAAACAATCTAAACAAGAATCGAAGATCTCGTTAATAGGAGTCTGTCAATATAAATACAGTTGAGAACGGAAGTCGGACGAGAGATTTATGAATTTTTAACGGACTTTAACAGTCTAAGCCTATTAAAAATATAACTTTAAAAATAAAGTCAAAATTAGCCGACGGAGTCTAAAACAAAGTTGTAAATTTCTTCGATAGCTACGCGTGGATATAAAATGTGTCGAACACGGAGCTTGTACGAAGAAGATATGAATTTTTAAATAAAATAAAAATTTCCGCGCGCAGGCGCGGCGCGTCTTTGACAACCTATAAGAACTCGCCATGTTTTACAATTTTAGTGAAACCACGTCATAACCCGACAACTTGCGCGACGCGCCCTACCGTTTTTCATGTATAAATAACAATCAAAGTTCAGAACATTCCCACACTAATTCAACTATTCTCTCTAAAATTTCTTGCTACTTTAGCTCTAGATATCTTTAGTTTTGAGTTCCGGCGAAGCCCTGAGCCCCTAGGAGCTCGACAACTTGCAGCTATCAGGCCGAAGTTCTGCCACTACAATTTTCGGATCTCTGTTCGGGAAATCTATGTAAGTTAGATTACACTTAACATTATTTTAGTGTAAATTAGATTTCTATTCATAATCGTTATTATGAATCTATAAATAAGATTTGTCAGTGATTCCAAGTTATTATATTGATTGATCTACTTAAGAGGATGATGTCTAGGCTCAATCCAGTGCGGTGTTTAAAGTGGGATTTCCAAACAGTATATTCTATACACCAAACGTACTCTACATCCGATATGATCCTACCTTGTTGTTCCTTACTTGATAGATCTTGATGTAAACATTAGGATTGTTGAGGAATCTAGACTATCATTAGTCATAAGAAATAATAAACTAAGAATTAGTGGTAATTGAACCTATTTCACATCAAAGGAAAAGCCAAGTGCTGAAGTGAAGCGTTGTACAACTTTTCAGTCATCTACTTTAACAAGTGAGTGCATAGTTACTTTCAACTTACAGATAGATATAAAGTATCTAGAAGATTAAATGTTATGTGTGCCTATTACCTGAGTTACTTGGTATATGTGATAGATAATATGATTTACTTGCTTTAATTATATATGTATTTTCATATATATAATATATTAGGTAGTAATGGGTGACGAATGATGAAATGATGAGATGGTGATGAGAGGCCTTGACTTTTGATGAATCGGTAATCTAGCAGAGTATAGATGGCGACCACGGACTATTCTAGACAATCCAATGGAACACTAGCTAGCTCACAACCTATAGGTGTTAATGAACTATTTGTTCATTTGATGTACTCTATCCCCCCATGGTTGCCTTATTGACATATATTGTTAAGGGAATCCCCCAAGTAGTATTGTCTACCCGTTGATGATGATGATCCTTAGGATATGTCCCTTGAGATAAATATTTTAGAATCAGTATGGGAGAATAACGGGAACGAGTAAATTATTTGGTGTGAAATTTATAATTAAATAACTTAATTATTGTGGGTTGAAAATCCTATGTGCTCACCAGGCTCCCAAGCCTGACACACTCAGTTTCTTTGTATCACAAGTGGCAGTACGAAGGCACTTGGATGATGAGTGATTTGAGGAGTTGTAGGCTATTAGTAAAATAAAATGTTGTAAGGGCCTATTAAGACTTGTTTATGTTTGTGTATATGTATTGACGATGACATCCCATGGGTTTTAAATACAAATGAAATATATTTCTTTGGAAATGCTTTGATAATAATATTATCATGTTTGGGAACAAATTCTGCATTAATTTTTATACCATGAAATAAATAAAGCATAAATAAAAAAAAGTTTTAAATTGGCCATAAAAATGTGGATGTCTCAAATCTAACATTATCACATTTTGTAAATGTTATACTGTAATCAATGCGAATAGCATAATTGGTAAGACATTGTTCAATTGATGATGGGATTCATATGGTTCACCTAGAATAGGGTTCATCTTATTCTACTTCACTGATGGATTGTGAATGGGGTATTGTACACCACTCTCATCTCCCAAATCTAGGTCATTTGCACCTGTTGTGTCATCGATTTCATCCTTTGAACCAAATCATTTACTTCATCATTTGTATTGTCATCGTCACTATCATCATCTGTAGTGCCATTCTCATCATCGTTATTGCCATTGTGTTCATCAACTTCGACTTAATCAATTTCACCAGCTTCATCATTAGACAAAAGTCTCAAGGATGCATGCTTGCACCTATCCATCCCTTTTGGTTTGAAATCTTCTTCCAATGTAACATCGATGAGTTCATTGTCGAGCAATTCTTCCCTGTAATCATCTGTATCGTAATTTGTTTCCTCCATGTACGACTCTGCAATAATATATAGGAAAATATTACTTCATCTTACATGCATTATAGGAATCGATGAGCTAGAACGAGGTTGAGATTACCTTTCGATGTACCGTAACAAGCTCTGTAAAAAAACCCTAATTTCTTTGGAGTCTTTCGTTTTTCACCGACTGTAAGACTTTACAAATGAATAAAACCCTTTTTTACTGACAGGGAATGATTTATTAACCCTTAGATGCCACATCTTAGTCCACATAAGATGCCAAGTAAGGATTTAACCAGTTATGTACCGGGTGAACGGCTATTGTCCCGATATTGATTATTTTATTTGATAATTAGGACTAAATTGACTAAAAAAGATAAAGACTAAATCGATTATGAGCCCTAAACATAAAAACTATTTAGTAGATTTGCCTTTTTTATGATAAAACTACCGAGATTTTTTGATGAGATATAGTCATCTTTGTCATATTATAATAGTGAGGGCCGACAAAGATGTTTATTTTAGTCTACTTATGCCAAGATCAATACATATAAATCCCTTATCTAAAAACCTTGAAAATATATAAACCAAAACTGTACATGGAATATATAACCTTGAAAATATATAAACCAAAACTGTACATGGAATATATAATGACAGAATTGCACTACACGTCAATTATAAATGCAAAAGAAAACTTAGTCGATATGTTATTCTTTTTCACTTTATTTCTTTGTTTTCAAATATTTTAATAAAAATATGCTAATTCTTAGTTTAATTCACGCAAGTCTTAAGCGATAATTTACTTTTGGGATTCTTTAAGTGGATTAACAAAAATAAAAAACTTTCAGATATCCGAATTGATATTCGTATACATATCTGAAATTTTAGATATCTGAATTTTGGATATCCGAAATTCAGGATATGGATTCAGATATCAATATCCACTATCTGGAATTTTTGGATATCCGATTTTGAACACCCCTAATTATAATGACATGTATGAGTTTTTCAATCTTGAATAAAGTATGTAAAATTTAAACTGTAAATATTATGTAAATAAACTTTTAAAGAAGCACCAGCCTCTAGATCTAAATATATAAATGTAAGTTTTAAGTTGTAAATATGACAGTAAATGTATATTTTTCATGTATTAAACTTTGAATTTATTATTTTAAGCTGTTAATTTTGTGTACTAAATTATTAATTTACTGTATCAAGATATGAATTGATTGTATTAAGCTGTGAATTTTTAATGAGTTTTATGTTAAAATATGAATGATTTATGTATGAATGTTTGTTTTAATTTTCTTGTGAATATATTTAGTTTTTTGTTGTATAAATATGTAAGAATGTATTATTTTTTATTATTATTTTGCATTAAACTCTGAATTAGTTAATTAATTGGTTGATTAAACTGTAGATATAATATTTAAGTTGTTAATCATTGATTATATATATATATATATATATATATATATATATATATAATTTGGAAGGAAAAATAGTTGCGACTATGAATATGTGGATTACTCTGAATATGTTGATTACTGTATAATTGATTGTATTAAGTTGTGAATTTTATGTATTATACTGAGAATGAATTATATTAAGCTGTGTATTTTATATAAATTTTGTATTAAAATATGAATGAATGTATGTATGAAAATAATAGAGTGTGAATTAATGAAATAATTTGTTTATTAAATAGTGAATATGATATTTTGAAATGCAAATATGTCTTATAAATGATAAATTATTTAAATACATCTACAATTTAAATGAAAGAAAATTAAATTTGTCAATGCATAATTCTATTTTTTTTTATTAAATGTTGTATCTTTTGGTTGCAAAAATGAAATTGTATGTGTTGAAAGGTATTACTAGAGAAATGAAAGCTCTAATGTTTGTTCTATTAAGTTGTGAATACGACAAAAAAAAAATCATTAAATTTGTTGTTAGTCCGACGGTGGTCCGACGACGATCTATCGACAAGTGACAACTAGTTCTAAACTAAGGAAATAAAGAGTTTGCTTCAAATAATATTAATGTTTAATTTTGTCCAAAATACCATAAATAAAAAAATTCCTAGAGTTTCTAATATTTTTTTTGGTTTTTATTTGAAATATATATATATATATATATATATATATATATATATATATATATATATATATATATATATATATATATATATATATATATATATATATATAGAGAGAGAGAGAGAGAGAGAGAGAAGGGTTATATGGAAAATTAAAAAAAAATCCTAAAAATCATAAAAGTTCATAAAAAATACTTAAAGATCACAATTTTTTTTTTGACTTTATATTATGAAAAATCGCAGTTTTTTTTATAAATTCGTTGGAAAAAATAAAAAAATTGGTTTTTCGTTTTGTTTTTTTTTCAAAAAAATTTCAACGAAATTATATAAAAAAACTATGATTTTTCATAATATAAAGTCAAAAAAAAAATTGTGATCTCTAAGTATTTTTTTTATGTATTTTTATGATTTTTAAGGTTTTTTGTTTTATATATATATATATATATATATATATATATATATATATATATATATATATATATATATATATATATATAGAGAGAGAGAGAGAGAAATATTTTATTGTTATTAGTTAATGTGGGGTATGAAAAAAAAAAGTTATGATCAAGTATAGTGCTTAAGAGAGACGGGTATGGGCAACGGGAAGCCCCGTTATAGGTGACATGACACCTAATAACGGCGCCATAACGGGAGGAACACCGCCCCCTAGCCGTTATTAGGTGTTATGTTATGACGCGTTATGGTGAACACGGGAGGTAACGTCGCGATTTTGCTTGTGTTTTTATTCAACCGCCATAATTTCAACCGTTTGTTTCAAACGGTAACATAAAAAAAAATCAAGTTTTATTGGTGTTATCACATGTTATTAGATGTTGTCCATTTCCACCTTGGGTGTTATAACACCCATGTATGAGTAGGATGCTAACATGACACCTTTTGGGTGTGGTAGCATATAATAACATGTTGCCCACACCTAGTAGTCTAAGAGGTGATGGTCAATCACTCAATCCTTACCATTATTGTATCTTGTTTACATCATTTTTTTATTTTTAGATGGATTATATTTCTTCCTTTTAAAATAATCCAATCTATTATAATATCTACTTAATAGCATTTATTAGAGAAAATGTATAAAATTTATTATGTATTGTTATATAAATAGGATATAGATCTGGTAAGATTTTTTTTTTTTTTTTTTTGCAATAAGATAAAAAGCTTTTTCGGTATATTTTTTTGGCGTACAAAACAAATTAATTACTAGCCCGATTAAAAAAATACATGATTAAAAAAAATCCCAAAAATCATCTCAATGATTCATTTTTACGATTATATTGTTGATATTCTTTAAAATTGTTATAAAAGTGATTTTTTTTATTTACTAAAAAATGAATGATGAAGGTGTTTTTTAAAAAAAATTTCATGTGAATCATATTACTTTTGTTTGTTTGCTAATATATATATATATATATATATATATATATATATATATATATATATATATATATAATTTCTTTCTTTCCTACAAAAAATTTCATTTTTATTTGATCTTGGTTATATATATATATATATATATATATATATATATATATATATATATATATATATATATATATATATATATATATATATATATATATATATAGAGAGAGAGAGAGAGAGAGTTTCCATCCCTCTAAGGGAGGTTCTAGAATGCTCAATGCTCAACTTTTAAACACTGTCACCTTTAATCCCTGCAGTTTCAATTAATTTCTTTAATCCCAAAATTAATTCCAAATTAATTTCTGATTAAATATTAATTAAACAATATGATTTCTAATTAATATATTATATCAATAATACATTAATAAATTAATTTATTAACCAAGTAATAAATTAATAAATCATTTTTCTCTCCCCAACAATAATCCTATTCAATTGCCAAGTTTGAAGGCAACCCAAAAGGACATTGCTACTATAGTTATGGGCTTAGACACCTAATCCAACAGTCTCCCACTTGGATAAGTCTAATAACTATAGTTGTAAGTATAACTTCAAAATTGACTAGCAAATTTTAGCTACCAAAAGCCGCTATCGAACTCTGATCTTATCAGTGACGAGTCCTTAAGATAAGGGATCATATATTCCTCCATTCTAGATATCGAATAGACTGAGACATGGATTTTTAATCATTCTCTTTGTCTATGTGTTGTTTCCCGATTTCCGATTTATGACGACCGACAACAGACTACAATTGAACACATCAACTTAGTCCCGGCTTGGCCAAGCGCTTAGGGTGTCATCACTAAATCATCGAGGGGCCCACCGATATCGCTTTTATCCACTTTGGGTAAAAGGAACAGATAAACTTCGATTCCAATGCTCGCTTGTATCTACTCATCAAATCCCACACAACAATATGTTTTATAATACCAAGTTACTGGTGCGTTTACATATTATCAATGTACAACCGACTTGCAGAATACAACTCACACGTCTCGGTTTCAAGAATATAAGATATTATCATCTCACCAATCACTCGTGATAAAATCCATGAAGCGATCCAAGTGAGCGTAGGTTTAATCCAATACTCTAATCTTACAGCAGCACTCATGAACTCTGCAACAAACTTGTGCTATGTCTAAACACTTTAGGCAATCTACAGACGGATTCATGACAGTCTTCATTTATACCTACTTCCAAAGTATGAGCGACTGTGGAGGATTTGAATAATCTTATTATTCGGGAAGTCAAAACATGCAAAGTGAAACACAAGAATAATACTAATCCTATATGGCCCCAAACCTTTGAGTATAAATAAAATATTTTTTATTTAATCACCATATTGATTACTCATTATTTGTTGTTTCGGGTAATCAACTTCTTACTTGAATTATAACAACAGTTGTCCCATGCACCAAGCATGCACACTATGTTTACCTATGGTCCTTACTTCGTGAAATTGATCAAATGAACACATTTCCAATGATTCTCATTTCACAATTCCTAATCCTAATCATTAGTGTAAGAATACAAAATTCTCGCCACTACTAGAATATGTTAGATTCTATCATTTTATGCAATAGTCATTTCGTAATGTCACGGCACAAAAGTCACCAAGAATCGGCCAATGAAATTACAAAGTTCTTTATTGGAGATTGTTACACGACAATCCCATAGATGTGAAGTCTCACATTCAAAGTACATTCCTTTGAACATCCTTCTTGCATAAAAGTTTCTAATATAGACATAAATTCTTAACGTTCAACTCCCAATATGGAAACATTTCCATATTTGCCATATGACAACTCATTTTAAATAGATTCTTGTCTATTCATAATAATGTTAATATGGTCCATCCATTAGTATACTTCCAACTGCTCACAAGCGAATAATCCTTGGCGAACCTTAGATTGTCCTTCACAGTTGTTTAATTATTTTAGTCAAATCCGGTTCTAGTCCATTTTTCCCTCTTAATGCCCTAGACATTTGGAAAATTTTAGAACAGTCAATTATTACAGCATATGCAATCAATCCTATACGAGAAGCGTATGGGACACGATTCATAATGTCTTACATAAAGCATGATACTTTATCCGCCATTTGCCATAATATTTCTATTTGCCACGTTCTCACAATTCGAACTATGAAGAGGGATGTCGTAATCATAATCGAATTTTCAGAATGCAGTTAATATATCCTTGACTAAATTTGATTAAAATTTCTCGATCTAAGCTTTTAGATTTGAAACGAAGTATAACATTCTCTCCCTTAATTATAGCAAAACAATTTTTCAACCCCTGCAACTTTGCAAAGTGAAACTTTTGTTTTCTATAATTAATATTGCCAACCTGCAACAGTTAAAATAATAATCATGTTCCCACTATCATGATGATTATATCCATTCCAGCATAACATTTATGCTCCCACTAGCTTTGACACGTATTCAGAAATCAGTTAAACTTCTAGAAAACAATACTTATTGACTTCTAAAGTTCATCTTTTCTAATACGATATGCTTCGATAAGCCTTTATCTAAGCTTCTCAAACTCATACACCTTTCCTTAGATAGCTCACATGTGTGTCTAAACTAATTCAGAACTTATATTACTAAGTCCCAAACGTTCAGACTAATCGTCAAATCTCACAATTCGAACTATGAAGAGGAATGTCGTAATCATAATCGAATTTGAGAATGCAATTTACATAATCGCTATCTCCTTAAAATCTCTCTTAGTGAAAGCGTTTCCTCACAATCATTTTCATGAAGGAGAGAAACCTAATAACACTTAGATTTTATGGTGTATGTGTTCCTATCTATGTGAATTTGTCATAACCATCATCGTAAGATAATGTTCGTGAAAAATCCAAACTCATATGGACAAAACTTGTTCATACTTGATTTCTTGCCATCAAGGGTCCCACCATTGCTTCCAAGTTATTTAGCAGTTCACCTATACTTGTCAATGTTCTTTCATTGAACAAGGTGCTTGCCTTTATGCAGGCTATTGAGAACTCGTAGAACTCATATGCATAGTTTACTAAACTGGAATGGCACATAAACAAGGATATGTCAACACGATAGGTTATAAACCTCAAGTCGTGCGCTAGTGTTTAATAATAGGTTTACTCTTGATTAGTTCTTGAAACTTTTCAAGATCATTTAGACTCCCACTGACCTCTTGACATATAAGATTCTCCTGTCAAGAAACATTTCTTGACAAACAAATATTCAATAGTTAGTGTGGATTCTTATCAAGACAAACACTACACACAATTGATATTAGTTGGTCTTTGTCTTATCCAAGACATCACAATTTACCAATTTCAAACGTGCAAGAGTAAGAAAAACAATTTTCTACTTCACATTTGAAGAGTGTGTTAGAACTTCTTAAGATGTGTCACTCAATTCACAGTCTTGGAGTATGACCCTAAGACTTGATTTCGGAACGAAGTATGACTCATCCTTTTGATTTAACCATTTCAACAATTTCTCATTCCTCTTCTTAGCCATACTAGTGCACTAAGATGTCCTTATAGGATTAATTGTGATATGGTTTCATAATCAACAAGACGGTCATAAAACACGATACTAAAGTACTCTCCCTTCTTCTTAGATTGGAGAAACTTTTATCATTCTGCCTAATTGATTCTTCTTATTCGTTCCACCATACATTGAAACTTTTCAATGATTCAGAATTACACTTAAACTTGTAATCATAACCACATTTACTAGACTTTTAGTAAATCATGACGAATAATCTTATTGTTCTTTGTGGTGGACTTGGCCAGTGCACAACATTGTGTACCAATTCTCCTAGTCCTTCACTTGACTCTTTGTCAAGGAATTAGTCTTAATTTTCCAAATATGAAGGTTCTCATTCATCATACAGTACAATTTGTATGATTCCAAGTTTCTGTCCAATTGAAACTCGGGCGACAAGAATCTTTCCTTATTTGGTAAATTTTCGACATTTCCACAAATAACATAACTAATAATCACATCCATTTCAACATTGCTAAAACTAGAAATACACAAACGTCAATTTTTCATACATGCCATTGCAAGGATATAAATAAATAAGACAAAAAAAACAAAATTTTATTTTATTTATAAAAGGTGCGGAAAAACTTGTCCTTACAATGCAATTCAAATGAAAAACTACGCTATTACATATTCCTAAGCAATCTATCATAACTCTAAAAGTAGTAGCTCCAAAAATCCGATCATCGAATCATGCGATCGAAATCCATTTCTTCGCGATCAGACTCAGCTTACTTCTTCCTTTAAGCTTCCTCTCTTTTCTTCGATTCTACAAAACATCAAAAAATGTAATCTTATCACATAATGTAATAAGAATAAAAAATAGGAACTTACAGAGTTACTTAATGGATTTTACCTAAAGTAGAGTCATACGTCTTGACTCTCCCATCTCTTAGATCTCTCAGGTAGACAGGACAACTTCGTCTCCAATGCCCCTTCTCTTGGCAATAAAAGCAATTTGACTCTTTTGGAATAGCACACGGAACTACCTCAGACTTTGCCTTTCTCTTATGGTCAAACTTTTTGACCATGGCATGCCTTTCGTTGCCATTGCCTATGTCCATGGACGTTTGGAAGGCAGATCTACCAATCAACTTTGCTTCTCCAGTGCGCCAAATCATTTCTGATTCAGCAGCAACAAGCAAATAGGTGAGATCGATGAGGGTCACGTCATGTTCCATCATATAGTACTCTCTTACAAACTCACTATATGAGTCAGGAAGCGATTGAAGAACCCAGTCAACAACAAGCTTCTCACAGACAACGACTCCCAACATTCTTAACGTGTCAATGTGCGACTTCATCTTTAAGACGTGTGCACACACTGACTTTCCTTCTTCATGTTTACTTACAAAAAGGGCTTGAGTGAGCTTGAACTTTTCAAGTCTTCGAACTTGTGGGTCAGGGAGAACAATAGGAGGAGGTGGAGGAAGTGAAGAATGATCTCTTGTTCCTCGATTGAATCACGGAATATCATCTTCATGTGGAAAGCTTGTTCCAAGGGATTTGGGAAGACCATAGTTAGAATCATACATCTAAAAAACGGGAGAAAATTCAAGTCAGTTGATTGATCCCTTAATAAAACACCCAAATGAGATATTAAGGCTAGGATCCAACACAATGTTCTACAATTCGGACGAGGGATGACGTAATCAAAATTGCAGAACATTTGAAGGTAGGTAAATGATGATTTACCAATTTCCACCATGAAAAACGAAAAGGAAATTTAAGTTTTAAATGAATTGAAACTCCTAGATCTTTTGAGATTCATTGAACTTTTCAATGGCATGTTTAAATCTCGATTGTGCCCTTCATTTGTGACTGGGATGCCGAGTATCACAAACAAGGTGTGGATAACCATGCAAATTAGCTCGGTACTCTCGATGTTACGAATCACCTAATCAATGTGCCGGTTAACCACACACGCTCCATTGATCTATGATAAACATCAAGCTACCCATTGCCATCCTTCATTGGTCTTATATTAGTGTGCCGGTTAACCACACACGCTCCACTAATCGACCAATAAGGGTGCAATGTGCAATTTCATGGATTAGCACCAATTCCACATTTTTCCTAAAGTAACTAAGATTTGGGAAGGTTGTGTCCTATCCTACCCGTTCGGCTAAAGACCCTCCACTAGTCGAGAGTACGGTGGGTAAGAGTGGATACCCATTCAATCGCCATTTTATAGGCAATTTCCTTAAACACCCCTTATAGACCAGCTTCGTGAATGAGGCCTACTAACGGTAAGACTGACTCTTTACTTATACATATATAATATATTAGACTTTTAATTTTATATAGTATAAGGGTGTATTTTAAACTTTTAAAATACTAGGGTTTTTTAATTTTATTAAAATTTTCAACAATTAAAACCATTTAATTTAAAATCTTAAAATTTAAAAAACCTTTGATTTAATAATTATTCAAAAATTAAACAATTAATTAAATTATTAAATCAAATAAGGATCACCAATTTAAATTAAACATATTAACTTAATTTAATCCTTTATCCATGGATTTCGAAATTTAGGTAGGGATATCTTTAATTATCCAATTAAACAATTTACAAGATAATTACCAAAAATAATAACCTACTAACTTATTTATTAGATTTTGAAATCTTCTGCTTGGAGTGAAAGGTAAGGCTTTCAACCTTGCCTAAAAATAAAAAAAAAACCCTAGGGTTAGGAAACCCTAGAATTCGACTCCAAGGTGGCCAAAGGAAAGGGTTTGAAAACCCTTAGGAATTTTCGAAAAATAGGGTTCTTAAACCCTAATTTGCGAAAATTTAAAGGCCATAGGGTTTAATAGCTATAAACCCTAATTTTGTCTAGTTCAATCAATTGTACCAAATCTAATTGAAAACAAAAACCATACGCTCTGATACCACTGATGGGTTTTATACAAACAAACAATCATATGTATGCATGCAACTAGGGATGAGCATAGGCGGGTACCCGTCTCATTTGGCGAGAACCGGAACCGGCGGTTCCTAGAAAGTTAGAACCGGAACCGCTCTAGGCAGTTCTTAAATGTTTGGAACCAGTCCCGGAACTGGCGGTTCCGGTTCCGGGAGCGGGTAACCCGGTTACATTAATTTTGTTAACTTTTGTCGATAAAACCGCAATGTAGTTCGATCCAAATCAAGTTAATTTGGACCAAAGACGGACAAAATCGGACCAATATATATTCTAAACTGGTCTAAGTAACACACATATGTATATGAAATAATATATATATATATATATATATTTATTTATAAACCGGTTCCGGCGGGTACCCAGCGGGTAGCGGTTCCGAAAAAACGAGAACCGGAACCGGAACCGCTTAAGGCGGTTCCAGTTCCAAAACCGGCAGTTCCGAGACGGTTCCGGTTCCAAAAGCGGGTACCCGGTTCCGATGCTCATTCCTACATGCAACCCTAATTTTAGGATTTATGGTTTCACTATTAGACATACAAGCATTGAACACAAAAACTAGAAACCCTAGGAGGCACATGTAATTTTCAAAATTAACATATAATTAGGGTTAGGATACATACCTTATTGTTATATTGTAATAACAATCAAATCCTTGAAGATCTTGAACTTTGGTAGCAAGTGCCACAAGTGTCGCGCCTCTAATGGCTCACAAACAAACCTAGCAACCAAGGATTACTATGAAGAGAGAAGGGAAGTGGAAAATTCGGCCCTAGCCTCTCTTGGAGTGCCCTTGGACGAAATCCAACCCTATAGGGGTTTATATAGGTGATAAGGAAGGTTTAGGATAAGGCAGATGTATCTTAAATAACCCTAATCCCTTAACTTCCTTCCTAAAGCTTCCAAGGCACTCTTAGAGCCCAAGAAAACCCTAGGGCACTCTAGATTTCGTTCCATCCCTCTAAGGGAGGTTCTAGAATGCTCAATGCTCAACTTTTGAACATTGTCACCTTTAGTCCCCGCAGTTTCAATTAATTCCTTTAATCCCAAAATTAATTCCAAATTAATTTCTGATTAAATATTAATTAAACAATATGATTTCTAATTAATATATTATATCCATAATACATTAATAAATTAATTTATTAACCAATTAATAAATTAATAAATCATTCTTCTCTCTCCAACAATAATCCTATTCAATTGACAGGCTTGAAGGCAACCCAAAAGGACATTGCTACTATCAATTCAAGTACATACCAATTATAGTTATGGGCTTAGACACCTAATCCAACATAATTATTGTTTTATGAAAATAATAATTATAAGAGAGTATAACTAGTTATTATTTCATATGGTATGAATTAATAAGTCATGCACAATATTTTGGACTAGTTGGATTCTTTTGTCTTTTACCTAAAAACAAAGTTTATATTTTATAAACTTGGAGTTTATAAAAAATAAAGAATCTTACTTTTTAAAAGGCATAATGATGGTGTAAGGGGTTGCTTTTTCAACCTTCCATATTTTGTCTCCCATGCTTCTAAAAGCTACCATTTCTTTATATTATTTTAATGGTTAGGCCTTACTTTTCATGGGCTATATAAGAGATGCATGAGGCTTGCATTTGTGCAAGAGTGAAGCTCTTCTTCTTCCCTTCTTCGTCTCTCTAAAAATGTGACTATAAAGAAGCACCAAACCTTTGAAGTTTGGTGCTTTACTTTGGTGTTTAGAAGACCTTTTGAGTTGTTCTCCTTTAGTGCTTAATTGATTTAAGCACTTAAAGGCTTTAAACACTCAAGAATACAAGAAGAAACTAGCATTCTAAGTGCCTTACTCTTGATGGTGGATACTTGTAGAGGAGATCATACACTTTGATCTTTTGTTATCTTCATCAACACCCCAAAACCAAGTGGGTTCAAAGACTTCAAAGGTTATCTCTAAAACATCATATGGTTGGTTTTATTTCATTCTAACCTCTATAAATGGATCGATGATGGTTCGGTTTTGTTATGAACTAAAAATAAACTTGTTATTTTTAAAGTCTTCCATTGCCGGTTTTTGTGAAAAACAAACTATTATTTCGTATCAAAACCCAACAGTGGTATCAGAGCCATCTTTTATATGTTAGAATGATTTTTTATGTTTGATAATCTTTGGTTTTTGGAAAACAAGCATGAATTTCTTTTGGTTAAGAAAAATTCATATTTGTCTTCTTTGGCAACTTCTTGGTTAAAATTGTTTATTTTTATATATAACCATTTTTCATGCATTTTGGTTATATAAAAGTTGCATTAGAAAAAACAAAGAGTTGTATGTTATAATATTTGATATGTTGTTGTGTATAAACAAGTCATTTGGACCTTTGTGTTGTGTTTGGTTTATATTTATTTATTAATAAGATGTAATAGATAAATAGATAGTTTTTATTTGTTGATTTGATGTAATAAATTAGTTAGACTAGTTGTATTTACTTTAAATGTAACAATATGAAGAAATTACCACCTTAAAGACCTTTTGAAGTGTCCCTTAAGTCCATTAGGAAAAACTTAATAATTTTTGTGATGACTCACAAAAAAATTATTACTAGACATGGCTTGGTTTATACACATTATAATGCATGCTTGTGATATTTATTTTATGTTAAATGTATCTTATGTTTTATGTATGAAAATAGTTTTTACATGTCAATTAACATTTTTTCATAAGAAAATATCACTTGGAGTTTGATTAAAAATATTTAAAAGATAACATAAGATGTTTATAAATGAATATTTATAAAATGTTTTACCGGTTACCGGTTACCGATTTACCGATTAAAACTCAATTTTTTTGAAAATAGTTTTATTGTAAAACTTATAAATACCCAACTTTAAAATATTTGAAATGGTTTAAAAGATGTTTAAACTTTATATAAACTCCATGTCTTTATAATAAATAAGGAGCTTTTATTAAAAAGACTAAAATCGGTTTATAGCGTTATAACGGCAAATAATATAACTAGTGATTATTTTTTGCGTCGAAACTTAATATATGATGTTGGTGTTTTAAACATAACGCAACATGTTGATATTATGTTTTATGCATGCTAAATGAGATTCAAAACATAAGTATCATCACCCAAGTTTTGGTTTATCAAAATATGACTTTTATCATAAGATGCATAAAATTGAGTTTATAAAATAAAATGAGTTTATTCTATAAATTCATGGAGTCATAAGTTTTTTATTGTTAAAAGGAGATTTAAAATAGTGATTTTATAACTCATCCCAAACTCCAAGTCTTAAGTATAAAATAAAGTTTTATTAAGATTGTTACCGGTTCTTAAAACCGATCTACGACTAAACTATAAAATAAGGAATTTTAGTTTATAATTGATCGCGGTTAATGGCGAATAAAATGAAGTTTTATTTGGCACCTTAATAACCTCATAACAAGTGATACGAATTTTACAAAAGGGTACATGAATTGTTGGATGCATGCAATATTCATGAGACCATGTTTTTATAAACTATAATTGTAAAACATATATAAACTCTTATTTACAAAACTTCAAATCTATGCAATCCATTTAAAATTCACTTGAGATTTTTGTGCAGTTCATATGGATTTTTGGGTCAGCATATTCATATGAGTTGTCAAAAATAGTCAAGGTGTTTTTGTATTTGCTTATGGGAAAAAGGTCACCTAACCATTTGTGGAATAGAACTCACATGTTTTTTAAATGGATGATTTGATCAATTTCTTATGTGATAAAGGTCGCCTAAGCATAAGAGTTTTGAGGCATAGATGAGATAAACATGCCAAGCTAAACAATAGTTGTTTAGGATCCTATAATCTAGGAGTTACATATTGTATGAAAATGGTAATCGCTACCTACCGAGTTTGATTAAGTTTATAGGATAAAGGTCGCCTAACCATTTACTTGTTTCGTTACTTGGATCCTAGACTTTAATAAATTAATGTTTTAAGAAACAATATAAGGTATTAATTTTTAAAGACTAAATATTGAAAATACTAAATGAAACTTTGTTAAATTCTATTGATAACTGTTAATAATTTTACACCCTGCGAAACCTCTCTCTTGTTGAGTTTCAAGAGACATTAACATTTGATGGTTATAATTTTTGTAACTGGTATAATATCTTGAGGTTCTACCTTTAAGATAAATAGAAATTATATATATATATATATATATATATATATATATATATATATATATATACTGAAAGATCTCATACCTGAATAACCTCTACAACTAGTTAGTATGATCATGAAGCTTTGATGAAAGTATTATTGTGATGATATTGATGTGTCTCACATCATACTGAAGAAATTAACCATGACTTGCAGAAAGTCTTGGATAATTATGAAACATATCAGATGTCCCATCAAGTAAAGCATATATTCACTCAGAACACTAGAAATAGTTTCAAGTTTGTTCAAGCATTGAATAAAAGGAAGTCTAAGAGATTGTGCGCTCATATAGACTTCTAGTTCAGTTAAGGGAAATACAGCATAAACCCATAAATCAAGAAAGGACCGAATGATTAGTCTTGTTTCTATTGTGGAAGAAACTAGACACTAAAGGAGGAATTGCTCCTCTCATCTCATCAAGCTGAGGAAGTCTGACTTGGACAAGACTTCAGATGTCTATATGATAGAACTATTTATTTTTCCATCATTCACTTGAGTATGTAATACTTCATGTGACACTAATAATTGATATTATGTGTTGATGATTGGAAGAAATAATCAACTGATTACAAACGAATGGTATTTCGTATTGAAGATATAACAAGTGTTGTTGTAGTCTTTTATTTAAGCAATAGATGTTTTGTACCTATCCTTATAGAGACATGTAACAGTTGTAATTTATGAATAAATCTAGATTTACTTATCGTTTACTAGATGTTCACATTCATGTTTAGAAACGATGTATTCTGTGTTAAAGAATATTTTCTCATAATGTTATTTATGAAGTAGATCTATAATCTTTCATTAAATTAATAGTTCTGATCATAACACCTATATAATCAAATGATATTTGATTGGAATTTATCTATGTCATAATCATCATGACAATATAAATAAGAAATACATATACCAACTTCAAAATGATGGAATTTTTGAAGGCAAATGAGCTTGATTCATTTGATATATGTGAATCCTATTTATATGGGAAGATGATTCACAAGTGTCTTTATCTATTATTAGTTAAAGAACAAAAGGCTTGACAAAGAGTTATACATAGTGATGTATGTAATCTTTTTTCAATCCATGGATAGATTTGGTGATAGATACTTAATCAATTTCACTGACGACTTTTATTCGTTATTGATGAAACCTTTTGTTTGATCAAAATTTTCATAGTGAAGATTGAAATACACATTAATGAGATCATCATTAACCTTTCGTTGTGATAAAGAAAATGAGTTTTGTAAACCAAGTCTTCTTGGAACATCTTAGGAGTTGTGGAATTGATTCACAACTCATTCCGACAAAGACACTCACTTGTCATTAGTATGTTTCTTGTGGCACAGGATCACATGGTCACTTGAATCTATCTTTTGATATTCGAGGTAACCTTCGTATTCTCTAGTGGGATAGGGCCACCTAGCCACTAGTTGAATGCCGATAGTACAAGTTTTGGAAGAGGATATAAATAGACCTTGCAATATATTATATGATGTTTTAAAAGAACTATTTAATTTATAAAAATTTTGGAATTATTCTCACTGTAACAAATATATATTGAATATATATTTCTAACCAAACAAGTGGATTAGATACTTATATTAGGCTAAGGATGAAATAGTTTATCCTTACCTAAAAGATATGAAGTCATTGAGCTCATGTTAGACAATAAGCTTAACCACTCTAGTATCTACTAATTACATTTATGTAGAATATCCTAAATGATTGTTTAGGATGAAGTTTCTACTAATCCTAGTAATTGTCATTCCAAAAGACAAGTGATTAGAAAGTTCTTTTTCTAAGTGGGAGCTATATGGAACTTTAAGAGGTTAAGAACCATAAACTAAATGCATCATAGTTTGGAACTAGCAAATTTCAATTGTTGCTGAATCTGCTCAATGGTTGACCAGGAGCTAATAAAACACATAAAGATGCATTCATGTATGATTATCAAGTATGGGCTTGATTAATCTTCCTCGATATAGTTTGACTATAAAGAGTAAGTGAGTTTTCAAGGGAGAAAACATACATGAATGAAAATCTTTCCAATATTTAAGCTAACATTTCAAAGTAAGAATCTTATTTCTTATAAGTTAATTACATAGTGTAATTTAATTATGAATCTAGATGACTCTTGTGTTTTCTACAAAGCTAGTGGGAGCGCAGTAACATTCCTAATGTTATATGTAGTGGACATATTAATTCATGGAATAAGGATCTATACAGATAGATCATGGCAACTTAAAGGATTAAGTAAAATTGCATTAATTATCAAGGATCTTAAAGGAGCTTAAGATAAAGGACTCTGAGAGAGTCATCTTGTCAAATACCATATGACATGATTTTGAGCAAAATCCTAGTGCAAATGTTTTTGAACTAGATAATATGATTGTATTATGTATGCTGATGCAATTGGATTAATCATTTTTGTCATGATTATGAATAAAGGTCAAATAAGTCGTATGCTTAGAGCATGTCAAATGATACCAGTATCATCCGAGAACAAGACATTGTGTGACTTATAGGAACATTCGAAAGTACTTGCGAGAACTAGAGAAATATTCCTAGTCTACGGAGTATTTGAAAGAAAGCTATGTTTAAAGTTGTTACACATGTGCTAAACTTTCAAATAGATTGAGATGACTCTCAGTCACAATCGGGCGTGTCCTCATTATGAATGAAGAGATAGTTACATGGATAGTGGTTCCATGTAGATTTTAATTACAGTTACACATCAGAGTTAGAGTACCTCGTGGTTTGGAGAACCACGTACAAAGATGCTTAATGTATAGTTCATTATGACTATGAGTAATCCCATTACGCAAGTATTGGTATCTAAGTCATATTCAAGCATCTAATTCATTATCAATAGTTTTTCTTTATATATATAAGTTATATATAAAACTGAAAATGATTGTATTCGCAAAATTTATACAAATCAAATTTGTCAAATCTACTTAACAAAGCTGCTTCATTAGCTAAAGCATGAAAGTCAAGTTGGTGCTATAGGGCATTGTTGATACAAGTAAAGGTATTTGACTAAAATTTAGTATTTGGATATTGGAAAAATAAATCAACATATATTATAATGAATGATATATTGGATATGAGTCTTTCATTAAATAATTGTTGTGTTCTATTTTAGCATGTTTAAATCCTTGAATAACTAGGTTATTCTAAATGTCCATAGTCGTTCATAGTTGTGGGAGAATCTATGAGGTAAGACTAATATGAGTGGATTGGTAGATTCTCATGGAGATAAGACTAGCAAAGAGCTGCTACCAACTTCATAGATACTTGATTAGGAGAATAAGTATTGGACTTGACCCGCATCAAAACCACTTTATGGATCGTATTCAAGAGTGATGTTTTGATCAAGGTTGTATCTTTTAATCTTAGACCTGAGATACATATTTGGTACTTGAGGTGTAGGGATTGTTGTGCTTAGACATGGTTCAACGTTGTTTCGTAAAGGGGCAGTCATAAAGGCCATCGTTGGGTATGACATGAACTGCATTGATAGGCGTATGTAGTCAAGATGATCTTTGTATTCTTAGACCTGGGATGCATATTTGGGACTTGAAGTATAGGTATTCTTGTGCTTAGACATGGTTCAACGTTGTTTCGTAAAAGGCAGTCATAAAGGTCATCGTTGGGTATAACATGAACTACATTGATGGGCGTATGTAGTCGAGATGGGTCCCTCTTATTCGTTGAGAGCATGACATATAAGGCCTTAGTTAAAGTTGAACACTAAATGAGATTGATCGCGATCCATATCTCATGTTCGACATGATGTCTGAGACAAAGGAATAATAGATACCACACCTTTAGTAACAATTACAGCTTACAGCTCCTGGAATTGGTTGTTGATGAGATGACACCCTTCATATGTTGTTAGGGGCAGTAGCCCGTTGCTAGACGCCAGCTACTGTCTATGTCAGCCTATAATGAATCTTGTGTAAGTGGGAGATTGTTGGATCTATATGCCCAAGAATCTTTTTGGAATGATGTTGCTAATAATATATGATCATATAGGGTCACACCTTTATCAAGTTGGCACATTTTGTATATTTATTATTAATATGATTATTAATAAATAATATCAATTCTTGTATTTTAATTAGGGAATAATTATTGTTTTATGAAAATAATAATTATAAGAGAGTATAACTAGTTATTATTTCATATGGTATGAATTAATAAGTCATGCACAATATTTTGGACTAGTTGGATTCTTTTGTCTTTTACCTAAATACAAAGTTTATATTTTATAAACTTGGAGTTTATAAAAAATAAAGAATCTTACTTTTTTAAAATGCATAATGATGGTGTAGGAGGTTGCTTTTTCAACCTTCCACCTTTTGTCTCCCATGCTTCTAAAAGCTACCATCACTTTAGATTATTTTAATGGTTAGACCTTACTTTTCATGGGCTATATAAGAGATGCATGAGGCTTGCATTTGTGCAAGAGTGAAGCTCTTCTTCTTCCCTTCTTCTTCTCTCTAAAACCGTGACTATGAAGAAGCACCAAACCTTTGATGTGTGGTGCTTTACTTTGGTATTTAGAAGACCTCTTGAGTTGTTCTCCTTTAGTGCTTATTTGATTTAAGCACTTAAAGGCTTTAAACACTCAAGAATACAAGAAGGAACTAGCATTCTAAGTGCCTTACTCTTGATGGTGGATACTTGTAGATGAGATCATACACTTTGATCTTTTGTTATCTTCATCAACACCCCAAAACCAAGTGGGTTCAAAGGCTTCAAAGGTTATCTCTAAAGCATCCTATGGTTGGTTTTATTTCATTATAACCTCTATAAATGGATCCATGATGGTTCGGTTTTGTTATGAACTAAAAATAAACTTGTTATTTTTAAAGTCTTCCGTTGCCGGTTTTTGTGAAAAACAAGCTTTTATTTCGTATCAAAACCCAACACCTTTCCCTTATTTTTTCATAAATTGTAGCTTTAACTTGATAGTCAGAAGGGTCACACAATATGTGGATCAAATGATATTTTAGACGGTTTTATCGAATCACTCACAAAAATACAGTTACACATTCACACACATACAATTACAAAACATCAATGAGATTAATTTAAACCTTTGGCGGATAGTCGCGAAAGTCTTGTGGATTTGCATTAACCATTCACGAGACTTTCATTATTCACGTTGGTGATGATTTCCTTTAAACTACTTCAATTTCGTTAAAAATGATACTTTATACTTATCAAATCCAATTAACCAAAAAAAACTTAAATTGCTTAAACCTACTTCGTAAAGTGTTCGAGTAAATTAAACAAAAAAAAAGGTTTACAAATTACTGATTTACATAGCGTTCATGTTTATCGACCGACGATCAACAGGGTCAAGCAAAAATGATGAATTTCACTCCTTTTTAGCGATGAAATAGTTGGTAGACGACATTGAAAAAAACTTTTAAAAAAATATGAAACTATGATACCTTTTGTCGTTAACTGTTCGCAAAACTGATTTTGCAGATCTTGTGTTCATTTTATTAATGACCATACCGGTGATTACCACATAATATACTCTTAGAAATGTATTTTAGTAAATAATTCTAGTAAGGTTCATTAGGGATGTCAAAAAGTCCCGTGGGGCTCTGATCCCGTATGGGGATATTTCTTTAAAAAATCGAGGACGGGGGCGGGGGTAAGGTTAACCTCCGTTTTAATTTCGTCCTTTTATTTGAAAACCCTTTTTGAAGGTTGTATAACATGTTTCTCTCTCTCTCTCTCTCTCTCTCTCTCTCTCTCTCTCTCTCTCTCTTCTAATCACTTACTTCATCTCTTCTTCATCTTTTTTCTTCTTCTCTGCAACAACAAAACAACAATAAGAACCCTAATGGCACAAAATTGCAGTTGTGGTCACCCAACTGTAATATGAACATCAACGACGAAGAAGAACCTTGGACAACAATTCTATGCTTATACCAACAAGGTAATTTTTTAACTCAGCCCCATTAGTAAAAAAAACCTTTGACGAAGGCCAAATTATCAAACTTTCAGGTAACAACTTGTGGTTTTGTTGGTTGGGTTGATGAAGATGAGTTTGATCAAGCAAGAGCTGAACTTTCTCTTCTATCAAAGCTTGAAGATTAGAATTTGAAGTTGAGGATGCTACTACTCTTCAGTTGGGCTTTTTTTTGGCGATCATAACTTACAACTTGTAATTTAGTCGATGTAATCAAAACCATCAGTTATGTTGATGTATTAAGGCTTTTGCTTTATTTTGTGGGAAATGACAATTATGTTGATGGTTTGTGGGAATTGAAAACAATTATCTCGATGTATTTAGTGCTTAATACAATTATTGTGCAAGAAAAAGGGTTAAGTGATCAAAATGTAACACATGCTTATTCTATTGGTATGAATTTAAACCAAAACCATCAATTGGTAACAATTATATCTAGTTAAATGTAGAAATTAGTATGAGCTTAAATGCCAAAAATGAACAATAGGTATAGCAATCTAACCAACTTTAGAAACAACCATCATATCTAATTACCATAGGGTTATACCTTAACAAAAGATGCAAGTTCCAAAGGATACAAGGTAATTATAGTAATTGTTAACAGTTAAAACTAAGACATTAAGCAACAAAAGATAAAAGTTCCAAAAGCTAATACATTAAGCAACATAAATACTAGAAAATACTTCTTCAAACAACATTCTTTCCTTTCTTTCCAGCACCAACTGCTTTTTTCCAGCACCATTTGAGTTCTTATTCCCACAAAAACACCATTACACTGTGATACCTCATTTTTTATTTTTCCAATACAGTTGTTGCAGTTGGATACAAAGGTCCAGATGCCTTATCGATTACCTTTTGCACTGTGACTATCCTTACCATTAGGTACTCTCTAATGAATTCTAGGTAAGTGATGATTGGTTGTTCACGTGCTTTTTGAAGTTGACTATTAAGAGACTCACACAAATTTTTTAGAAGACCATCACAATGTGCCCTCCCTGCATTACAATTGAAGTTTAAGCGAACATATTTTAGTAACTAACAAAAATAAAGGCACATTAAATAAAAAGGATACAAACCTATAAAGTGTGACCTAGCCCAGTGTTGAGGTGGAATAGATTTAACCCATTCATAGCAATCATTGTTCAATTTATTGAACTCTTCCATTGCATGGTGAAACTTTTGCACAGTTGTTACAGTTGCACACTTCCATAACATATCATGATCAAAACCTTGTGTTTCAAATTGAGGCTCATTTGGGGGTTTTCCACATTGATCAACTTCTGGTATGGTAGAACCACTACAATCCCCTGTTGTTGATGTCTTTCATTCTAAGAAAAGCCTTTTAGAACATGCAGGGGGGTCAATAATTTTCTCAATCCTAACTTTACTAGGGTTAGGGTACATTAAAACGTCTTCAAAATTGTCTTACCATGCTCTGTATAAACTTCAATACGTTTATGTTTCTCCACATATGTCCTCAAGTGGTTAATATCACTATCACAAGATAAAGCAAACAAACCAGTGTCCAAATTTGATAATGGTCTTTTGAAATGATAATACAACAACTTACCTTCCTCCACGCAGCCAAGGATGTCCATCATTTCGTCAATATCATGAACAGAGAACTCGTCAATGCCCACTAAATCAACATACTTTTCTTTTACCTTTATGTATCTCCTTCTAGGAAACTTTGTAAAAACTCCATTATAAAACAGCTTAATCGAGAATATTGATGGATTACCACCTGTGAAGAAGGAGAATGAAGCTTAGGTTTTGAGAGTTTGTGCTTTAGATGAGAGTGTTAAACAAAAAAAAAAAAAAAAAAAAAAAAAAAAAAACTTGCTATAAACTCGTCCAACGTCTATTTCCGTCATGTCTGCTCGAATCCTCCACCCCACCATTGTTCTTGTTACGAAAGCTTGATTGAAATCGAGTAGGTTAGGGTTTTCTACGTGATTTAGTTGAGAGAAGTCTTATGTGTAACGTAAACGAGAAAGATGATCGGGAAGATATAAGAAACGTTTTCCATATCCATTTAGGCGCCATGTGTAAAAGGATGAATGTACCCTTAGTGTGACATGCACATGATATATTTAACGAAGAAGAGTGAGAGAAAACGTCAATAGGGACCAGGCGCGTAATCAAATGCAACCTTGAGGACGGTACGAGTGCAAAAAAAAGTTAAGGACTAAACGCGCAATTTTACCTAAACCATAGGGACCATTTCAGTAATTTACTCATTATAAAAATATAATAAATAATAGCAATGATTTTGAACTTCCAAAATCTAATAAAATACTATGTTTTTAAGTTGTTAGTATAACGTTTTTGAGATGTTATAATATTTTTATTTTAAACATGTAAAATTATGCTATAAATAATTATTTTTATACAAAAATAGCTTCTTTTAGCCAAAAAAAAACTTCTTTTAGCCCAAAGAACACCTTCGTTCGTCCAAAAAAAAGTCAACCGAAACGGGGGTGGGGAAACGGGGACGGGGGTAATCCAGGGATTCGGGGCGGGGGCGGGGGTGGGGAAGCTAGAGATTTCGGGGACGGGGACAAGGGGACTCGGAAATTTCGGAGGTGGGCCCGTTTGTCTCCATTGACATCCCTAAGGTTCAAAATGAAAGATTAAGTGATATGTATGCTGACTTTTTGCAATAATACAAATCAGAATGTTAATGACACCTCATGGACAAAAATGATATCTCACAAATTAAAAATTAAAAGTTTGACTCCTACATACTCAATATTCGATCTTCAATGCATTTTTAATATTATATTAGATAAGAAATGCTTTTGTTTTAGTTTAAGCGGATTGTTACATGCATAGCTTATATACGGACAGATAGACACAAACAATTGTATATTAACTTATAGATAATGACTATTTTAAAGATGCATCATTCATATTTACTTATAAATTAAAAAACACACGATGGTATATAGTCTATTTATATGTTGAGAAAAAACCCAATTGCTAAATAGTTTATTATACTTAACCTCTCACCGGAACATTCTTTTCAATCGTGCTCTTGTTCATTTTATTTAATTATCTAGTGGCGTAAAATTAATAAGTGATTAATTCAGTCAAAATAACAGTAGTAGAGCGGATAAACATATTGAAATTATACGTGACAAAAGTATCGTGTCTTGTCATGAAACGTTAAAGGGGTTGAAAGAATTTGACGTTAACTCGGCCTGTTTAATTATCGTGTCGTGTCAACCCGTTTATTTAAGTGTCGGATTAACAGGTTAGGGTTTTGACCGTATAGGCGTATAACGTGTCATGTCATATATACCGGGTTGAAACAATAAACATAACAAATAAAAGAAATTAGGGAGGTGCAAAGAAAAAAGTGAAAAAAAAAAAAACAGAAATAATAGGATCTGGGACGCAGAGGGGCAAGGTTGCGAAGAGGAGGGAGTGGTCCACTGATAGTATGAAATCTTGACCTAGACAGCTAAGTTGTTTTATATTTGGTTTTGGATTTTGGTCTATCAAATTTATCTAACAAATTAAAATAAAACTGTATATAAATAATTGAGTCATTTTTTAGTTGAAAATTTCGGCCATGAATTAATCCATTTAACTATTGTGTTGTTTTTAACTTTTTAATTAGAGTTTAAATCTCTTACCTCAAACCCACTATTTCGTTTTGGGTTAACGTGTTGTGTTATTTTTTGCCACATGTAATTAAAAGTATATAATTACAGAATAAATGAGTAATTATAATTACTCTAAGGGGCCAATTTTTTTTTTTTTTTTATAGAAGTATCTTGATCTAAAACCATGGTATGCATGACTTAGGGGGCTGTTCAGTATACATCTTAATGGTTCCATCAAGAGATAACCTCTTAAAAGTACAACGTTAAAAGTGTTTCGTATAAAAATAAAAACCTCTTACCAATTTTATAAGGGTCTAAACTATTCAACATCACCATTCTCCCGTAACGATTCAACAAGTGACTTCTTCCCCATTTGACCTCATAACTTACATCTATTTTCTTGCTTTTTTCTTCACAATGTCCCCTCCTCCAAAATTGTGATAGACGCCACGAAATTCTCCATCGCCACCTTATTATTCATTTCCCTGCTACTAGCCCCACCCTCCTCCTTCCACACAAATATTGGCGCTTCCCGCCACTAGTGTGTCGAATGGTACACTTCACAACCCACAACAGGAACATGAATCCAAGGGTTTGTGTTGTTGTAAAGTGAAGGTCCTCCGATTCACCAATCGCGTCCCCAAAAACGACATAATTGTTCTTCGAACACCTTGAGGATTCATCTCATAAAGTCAAACACGAACAACTCCTATGTAAGATTTTTTATTTAGGGTTGTAATTAAACTAAAAAACTATCTATGGGAAGCTTTTTTGATAGAGCAAACTTGACTTGAAAACTCAAATAGCTCAAAACAATCGGCAAGAAGTGTTTACTAATACTAATTTGCTTTGAGTTTAACCTAAATTTTTTGATATGAACATAAGGCTCATAAAGCTTGATAATAACTAGAGCTGAGTCCCTATATACTTGAGGTTAAATCGTTATATGTTTTGGGCTCAAAACAATCTAACTTGCTTGTAGCATTTATGAATTTATAATAGGTTGTGAAGTTGCATTTTATCTAAATTTATGTATGTTTTCATGGATTTAAAAGGATATATGTTTATTTTGGATTTTGTACGATATTTTGTAATTTTTAAAATTAGTAGATTCAAATATCTTATCAAACAAAATCATTTTCATTTAGCAAAGAATAATATAGAACATTAAAATGGTTATTTTTATCATTTGATACAACCATATAAAAACCTGACAAAAAATTATATTTTCATTGAGAAGCCTAATCATTCTTGTCTCTTAGGCTATGTTTGACGTACTAGGTGTTAGCTGAAAAGTTAGTTGTTAAATAAAAAACTAGTTGATAGCTGAAAAACTAGCTGATAAAAAATGTTGTTTGGTAAAATTAGCTGAAAAGCTAGCTAAAATATATAAAAAGACATTTTAAATGAATGTGTTTCTATAATTAATTAAGGGGTATTTTTGGAAAATTTTAAAAAAGCTCTCGAAAAACTAGTCTAAGGTTGTGTTTGACGCGCCACAAGTAGCTGATAAGCTAGCTTATTTTTCGAGTTTTTTATGTTGTCGTGTTTGATAAGCCAAAAAGTAGCTTATAAGCTAGTTTATAAGTTAGGTTTTTGAAAATGTACTTAGACTAGCTTTTTAGAAGTTTTTTAAATTTTCCAAATACACCCCTTAATTAATTATAGAAACACATACTATTACATGTCCTTTTATATAATTTTATATATTTCAGCTAGTTTTACCAAACGTTATTTTTTATCAGCTAACTTTTCAGCTACTACATCAAATATAGCCTAAGTAGTTTTTTTAAAAGATAGCTTATAAGCTACTTTTTGACTTACCAAACACAACAACATAAAAAAAAGCTCGAAAAATAAAATATAAAAGATAAAGTATGATTATGTAAAATAATGTAAGTAACTTAATATTTTAATTTAAGAATTTTAGCAAAAACCTGACCACGTGGACCATTAAATAGGATTTACTGTACAATCCCACAAAGCACGCAACACGTTATTCGTACAACTCAAACATCAGAAATGAGAATGGTAACTTGGATTTTTTTTTTTTTTTCCGGTTGTTCACACTCCTATTTTGGCTCCATTTCACCTCTTTTTAAACCCGATCACCCACATCATTCTTTCAGCATCCATTGACACACATACCTTCAAACAAAACACAAACCAGTCATGGCTGCTTCCATTAATAGAAGTCCATTTAACTTCATTAGTTTGTTGTTATGGTGTGGTTTGGTGTTCGGATCTGGTGGTTTGTGTGAATCGGTTCCAGGAGTTTACATATTCGGAGACTCATTGGTGGACGTCGGAAACAACAATTACTTGTCTCTCTCACTTGCCAAGGCTGATTTTCCTCACAACGGTGTCGATTTTCCTACCGGAAAAGCCACCGGTCGGTTCAGTAACGGGAAAAACGCCGCTGACTTTTTAGGTACGTTGATTCTTTGTTGACGATTTTATATATAGCTTTACTACTCCCTCCATGCAGTTTGTTTCTAAATTCTAAAATTTGGATTTTTGCAGCTGAAAAGGTCGGACTACCTTTTGCACCACCGTATCTGTCACTGGTGTCGAAATCAAAAAAGCTGAGCAGTTCCAATTCCACGGTTACCGGAGTCAGTTTTGCATCCGGAGGTGCCGGCATCTTCAATGGAACAGATGAACTCTTTGTAAGCTTAATCATTCATATATACATGCATCTCAAAACTCGATCAAAACATGATAAAATTCATTCATAAAATTATACAAACGCTGGTTTTTTGTTATTATATATATATATATATATATATATATATATATATATATATATATATATATATATATATATATATATATATATATATATGTGAGTGAATCTAAATTAACAAAACTTAATTAAAGATAAATTCTGGAAACTACATCAAAACTTAGATCATGAAAGTGTATGGTGTAGAAAGGACGTGTGTGTACATGTGGGAGTGGATACTTGTCACTTGATAGCTAAGTTTGGTCTTATAGCTTCCAAATAAAAGGAGACCATTAATGAAGGCACTTCAATGAAAATGCGTAGTAAATGTGAACCTAAATGTGTCCTTTTCGATAAAATATCAAATCGACAAAAATAGTTATAATAATCTAGAGTGTTTGTATGAACTTGGTGAATGATCATGAAAGCTAATGTTTGGTAGTCATTTAATGATACAAGAAGTTACACTTAAGAGAGTTATAATTTTAATCATTTTTTTTAGAAAACATATTTTCATATGTATGTCACTATAATCAGATAACTAACCCAGTTGGTAATTAATTAATATCTATTGTAAGTAATCGGAGATCTTAATCATTTGATAAGTTATAGTGTAAACCGTTAGACGCTAATTGTGAAAATACATCCCCTAGATAAGATTTAATTTAAGCTATGTTTATTTTATGTATAATTCTCTTTTAGTACTATTATATAAAATGAATTTTAACCCTTCGAATAATTTGAAGAGAGCGTTGTTTAATACCATTGAACAATACATGTTAACCGACTTTATCAAATCGGGATATAATAACTGTTTAAAGCTTATCAATCAATTCACTCTATCGCAACATATTTTAGAATAAAAAAAATATTACTATGTATTAATGCTTATCGTATAAACAAAGTATCAGAAGTTAGTGGGTAAGACACATATCGTAATAAATTAGAAAATTGTGTTTTTGTTAAAAAAAAATAAACGAGATTTGCACGTAATGATCATAATTTCTCCGTATATATCAATCATTAAAAATCATGTTTATTTAGATAAGATGTCGACTAAATATTTTAATAAAGTTTGGATTGTCTACAATGGAAAATCCAAGATTATGATCATGTATTTACTCATATTTTATCATAACGAAAAACCTCAAACATGCTTAAAAGAACAGTTTTTTTTATTGTCTACAATCGAATATCCAAAGTGTATTGTGAACCTTGTATAGTTGTATTCTACACATTATTTATATATAAAATATATGATTTACAAACATAATACAAATTACATATGTAAATCATAATTTAAGTGATCATTTATCCATTTTAAACAAATTTGACCATAAAAAGCTGCATAAAAGAAAGAAAGATATTAAAAAGCAGTGAGGGGACATTTTGGTGAAAGCCAAAAGGCCCAAACCACTAACTCACTAGATCAAGATTTCAAGATTTACCTTAGTCCTTTGACCTTTTTGCATGGGAATCACATTCTCTTTCTAAAAGTGTATTCTTCTTCCGCGTAAAATGATAATAATAACATATTAGTTTAAATTATTTGTAAAGAATGCATATTTGATCTTATTAACTTTTTTCTCTTCATACATTATGCATTTACGTATCAACAATAATTCTGAAATATTAATAAGATTTATCGTTATTAAATATATATACAAAACCGTCAAGATCAATAATTTAAAATAGACAAAAAAGAATAAACTTAATTTGTTTTTAGCAAAACCAAAGATTTTTTTATTTATTTTAAGTAAAATACGAACATATTATTACATCTATTTCAAGAGAACCTACTAAATTATTACATTTATTATTAACAAAAAATATTACTAGTACTATTTTAGTTAAAATATTGTGGAGAAACAAAAACATAACGAACGTGCTTCTCACGTGTATATGGAATCCGGGACGGGTTTTTCTGCATACCAAAAGCTTCTTTTTAACAAACTTGATCGACCTTCGAATCCCGTTTTAAATCAACAAAAAATGCGGTGAACGTGGATCGAACACGTGACCTTCAGATCTTCAGTCTGACGCTCTCCCAACTGAGCTATCCCCGCATGTATTATTATTCATCTAATATAATTTTGTTCAATACACAGAAACAATCAATTCCATTAACGAAGCAGGTGGGCTACTACTCTCTGGTCCATGACCAACTGGTACAACAAATGGGCTCAAATGGTGCAGAAGCCCACTTATCCAAATCCCTATTTCTGATTGTCATTGGAAGCAATGATCTCTTCGGCTACTTCAACAAAGACTCCAAAGTATCTAAGCAATACACCCCACAACAATATATTGATCTCATGGCCTCGACTCTCAAAGGACTCATCAAGGTAACCTATAAACACAATGGTTAAAAAAAGACTTTTTTTTTTTTTTTTTGGATAGTGATGTTAAGAATAAGAGTTAATTGAATTGATTTGGGTACAGAATATGTACACATTGGGAGCACGTAAATTTGTGGTAAGTGGAGTCGGAGTGATTGGTTGTTGTCCTGCACAAAGGAAACAAAACACCACCGGTGAATGCAAAATGGAAGCAAATTATTGGTCAATGAAGTATAACGAAGGTCTCAAGGCTTTGCTTCGGGGATTGAAGTCAGAATCATCAGATATCAGCTACTCTTATTTTGATACATACGCTGCCATGAATGGCCTCATCCAACATCCTCAAACTTATGGTACTAATTTAATTTAATTGCCTTTACGATTTCTCAAAATAACCTTCAATATAAATATATAATTTTTTATTTTGTCACACTTCAGGAATCACAGAGATAAAAGAAGCTTGTTGTGGACTTGGCAACTTAAAAGCTGACATCCCTTGCATTCCAATTTCAACTTATTGCTCAAATCGGAAAAACCATCTTTTTTGGGATCTCTATCACCCTACGGAAACTGCATCTAATATCTTTGCTAACATTATCTATAGTGGATCACAACAATTTACGACTCCAATGAATGTGGAACAACTCATTAATGTGTAAGAAATGAATATGAACACACACACATACATTTATTGTTGAGTATTTGTTAACAGCGTTGAGAAAGAAGTATATGAATATATGTCAAATCAAATGTTTTTCTAAAGTTTATTATGAAATCGTTAGTTGAGTTCGTTATTATAGTTCATTATGGCAATGGTTAAATTGTTCGATTGGTAAGTTTAGTGCTATAATGGAAAATGGAATATATGTCGGAATCAAATGTTATTTTTCCTGAAGTTTATTATGAAATTTTACATGATTGAATTAATGTAATTAATTATGGAAATTATAATTTTTCTACCGGTTTGTAATTTTAATTAAGCAATGGATGGATCCTCTCTAATAAATTAAGGTTTTTTTTTTCTCACTTGTCAAATTTTCAAGAGTTTTGCCACATGTAATTTTGTGGGAGTTTTAGAATTATTATTTTCCACTTGTCATTTTTTGGGAATTTTCATTTTTTAAAATAAAAATCCACAAAATTCTAATAAGTTTTATAAGAAAAGAGAATCATTCTATTAATTTGATAATAAAGTCTCATAAATGCTCTAAATAATATTTGATTTCTTTTATAAATGTTCCAAAAGATTACATTATTTTTGTAAAAGTGTTATTTTATAAAATATTTAATGTTTAAATATTGATATTAAATTGTTATTTTTAAAAAACTCGTATAGTACACGGGTCTCACACATAGTAATGGAATATACACGATCTTAATTTCTTGCGTTAGAAGGTGACACATAATATGTTTGAGTAAAGTGTTTGAATGACAATCAAATATTTTGTTATATTGGCAAATTACACACAAATCATTGAGTTTATATGAAAATTAGGCGAATGTCCGCGCGTTGCGCAGAAACACTTATATAGTTAAAGTTTTTACAAATATATGTTTTTTTAATATAGCAATAACGTTATTGTTAAATTTGATATAATAATTCGTATACTAAATTGATATAATATATTGATTATTTTGAATTATATGATAATATATACATCTATTATAACTGCATAATTTCAATCGTTTGAATGACTTCTACCCGCGAGTTACATATGAATAAAATTAAATATAATATATGGTTTAATGTTATTTATAGTTGTTGTTATTGTTAATTAATTTTTTAAATATTTTTGCTTAATGTTTTAATTTCTATCATTATAATTATTTAAAACATAAAACATTGTTTTTTGATTTTAAAGGTAACAATATAATCATTTATATAGAGTTATTTTTAACTATTGTTATTATAAGTTATTTTAAGCTACTTATTTGAAAACTTTTAACGATTATAAAAATATTTTTAGGAAATATTTTAGTTAAATTGAGATTATAATTTAGTTTTTGCATTTATCACTACAATTTATTACTTTTAATTATTTACAAAATATTCTTTGGTTTTTTAAGTGGAACTGAAATTTATATTTAAGTTGACATTGTAATGTTATATTTAAAATAACAATTTAAGTATTTTGTCCAAACTGTTAAAAAGTTGTAGCTTTAAACTGATAATGGTTTACATACAACAACATATTAAATCTAATAAATTAAGTATAATATGTTAAAAGTTAAAGACATAACTTTATAAGTAGAAGTAAAGATATTATTTTAAAATTGAAATTTAGTATATTTATGATTACACTATAGGTTGGATATTTATTTAACCTTATTAACCAACTTATAATCATTATTAGAAAGACACTACAATTAATCACTTTTAACTATTTACAAAATATTCTTTGGGTGGTTTAAGTTAAACTAAAATTTATATTTAAGTTGACCCTGTAATGTTATATTCAAATTAATAATTTAAGTATTTTATACAAATGTTTCCAAAATTGTATCTTTAAAATGATAATGGTTTACATCTAACAATATATTAAAACTAATAAATTAAGCATAATATGTTAAAAGTTAAAAAACATAACTTTTTAAGTAGAAGTAAATGTATTATTTTAATATTGAAATTTAGTTTATATATGATTACACTTTAGGATTGATATTTATTTAACCTTATTAACCAACTTATAATTATTATTAGAAAGAAATTGAAAAGTCATGGGAGTTTCAAATGAATGCGGTGAAAGGAAAAATGCATGAGAGTTTCAAATGAACGTGGTGAAAGGAAAAATGTTTCATTTATAATATAGTATTAGGTGAATGCCCACGCGTTGCGCAGAAACACCTATATAGTAGAAGTCGTTACAAATATATGTTTTTTTTAATATAGCAATAATGTTGTTAAATTTGATATAATAATTCGTATACTAAATTGATATAATGTATTGATTATTTTGAATTATATGATAATATATACATCTATTATAACTGCATAATCTCAATCGTTTGAATGACTTCTACCCGCGAGTTACTCATGAATAACATTAAATATACTGTATAATTTAATGTTATTTATAGTTGTTGTTATTGTTAATTAGTTTTCTAAAATTTATTTACTTAATGTTTTAATTTCTATCATTATAATTATTTAAAAATCAAACATTGTTTTTTGATTTTAAAGGTAACAATATAATCATTTATATAGAGTTATTTTTAACTATTGTTATTGTAAATTATTTTAAGATGCTTATTTGAAAACTTTTAACGATTATAAAAAATATCTTTAGGAAATATTTTAGTTAAATTGAGATTTCAATTTAGTTTTTGCATTTATCACTACAATTTATCACTTTTAACTATTTACAAAATATTCTTTGGTTTTTTAAGTGGAACTGAAATTTATATTTAAGTTAACATTGTAATGTTATATTTAAAATAACAATTTAAGTATTTTGTCCAAACTGTTCAAAAGTTGTAGCTTTAAACTGATAATGTTTTACATACAACAACATATTAAATTTAATAAATTAACTATAATATGTTAAAAGTTAAAGACATAACTTTATAAGTAGAAGTAAAGATATTATCTTAAAATTGAAATTTAGTATATTTATGATTACACTTTAGGTTTGATATTTATTTAATATTTTTAACCAACTTATAATCATTATTAGAAAAACACTACATTTAATCACTTTTAACTATTTAATAAATATTTTTTGGGTTGTTTAAGTTAAACTAAAATTTATATTTAAGTTGACCCTGTAATGTTATATTCAAATTAATAATTAAGTATTTTATACAAATTGTTCCAAAATTGTATCTTTAAAATGATAATGGTTTACATCCAATATTAAAACTAATAAATTAAGTATAATATGTTAAAAGTTAAAAAGACATCACTTAATAAGTAGAAGTAAAGATATTATTTTAATATTAAAATTTATTTATATATGATTACACTTTAGGTTTGATATTTATTTAACCTTATTAACTAACTTATAATTATTATTAGAAAGAAATTGAAAAGTCATGGGAGTTTCAATTGAATGTGGTGAAAGGAAAAAAGCATGGGAGTTTCAAATGAATGTGGTGAAAGGAAAAATCCTTTATAATATAATACAAACATTGTTTTTTGATTTTAAAGGTAACAATATAATCATTTATATAGAGTTATTTTTAACTATTGTTATTGTAAATTATTTTAAGATGCTTATTTGAAAACGTTTAACGATTATAAAAAAATATCTTTAGGAAATATTTTAGTTAAATTGAGATTTTAATTTAGTTTTTGCATTTATCACTACAATTTATCACTTTTAACTATTTACAAAATATTCTTTGGTTTTTTAAGTGGAACTGAAATTTATATTTAAGTTAACATTGTAATGTTATATTTAAAATAATAATTTAAGTATTTTGTCCAAACTGTTCAAAAGTTGTAGCTTTAAACTAATAATGTTTTACATACAACAACATATTAAATTTAATAAATTAACTATAATATGTTAAAAGTTAAAGACATAACTTTATAAGTAGAAGTAAAGATATTATCTTAAAATTGAAATTTAGTATATTTATGATTACACTTTAGGTTTGATATTTATTTAACATTTTTAACCAACTTATAATCATTATTAGAAAAACACTACAATTAATCACTTTTAACTATTTAATAAATATTCTTTGGGTTGTTTAAGTTAAACTAAAATTTATATTTAAGTTGACCCTGTAATGTTATATTCAAATTAATAATTTAAGTATTTTATACAAATTGTTCCAAAATTGTATCTTTAAAATGATAATGGTTTACATCCAATATTAAAACTAATAAATTAAGTATACTATGTTAAAAGTTAAAAAGACATCACTTAATAAGTAGAAGTAAAGATATTATTTTAATATTAAAATTTATTTATATATGATTACACTTTAGGTTTGATATTTATTTAACCTTATTAACCAACTTATAATTATTATTAGAAAGAAATTGAAAAGTCATGAGAGTTTCAATTGAATGTGGTGAAAGGAAAAAAGCATGCGAGTTTCAAATGAATGTGGTGAAAGGAAAAATGCTTCCTTTATAATATAACTAGACGAATTCCCGCGCGTTGCGCAGCGAAGATTAAAAATATATTGTTAAAATATTGAAAAATATATGCTTAAAATGGTTATGTTATTAACATTAACTTTGACATAATATTTTTACACTAATTTATATATATATATATATATATATATATATATATATATATATATATATATATATATATATATATATATAATCTCAATTATTTTGAATAATAATATTCATTGACATCAACCCACATTCCTTATTAATAGAATTAAATATAATTATCTATTTAGTATTATTTTTAACAATTATTATTATTGATTAATTATATTTTAACTTATGCGATTATTTTCTAATTTCAATAATGATGTTCATTTAAAATACAATTTATTTATAGCTAAATGTAATTTATAATTTGATGTTATTATCATTTAAAATTGTTATTCATTAATTTTAAACCACTTATTATTAATAATAAGTTAAAGAAGACTTTGAAGAAACACTTAATATTATTATTAAAATGTGAAACATACACTAAATAATAAAGTGATAAGATAGACAATTTACATTTTAAAAGAGACTTGCACGGATAATATGACATATCCATGTAATTTGATTTTATTATTTATAATTATTGCTTATTAATTTTAAAACCACTTGTTATTATTAATAAGTGAAAGAAACTTTTAAAAAACACTTATTATTATAATTAAAATGTTAAACATATACTAAAATATAAATTGATAAGATAGACAATTTGCATTTTAAAAAAGGCTTCCATGGATAATATGGATAATATGGCATATCCATGATTTTTAATTAATTATTGTTTTGAAGCAACATGAACATACAAACATGTATACAATAGTTAATTAAATATTATATATATCACTTTCTATAACATATGATCGATAACATGAATCTAATCTAATTTACATTAAAATTTCAACCACAACATACAATGATATTCTTAAAAGAATACTTAAATCAAGAAAATACAAAAAAAATTAGTATATAAGAAACTTACAAATTAAAAACTTCAACATAATAACATGGCTCGAAAAAATGTTCAAAGCCCTCAAACCAACACAAAAAACTTTAAACTTGTTTTCTTTGTGAATTTTGTATGTGATTTGTATTTGTGTGCCTACTAAAAAAGATTGACATTTTTATAGTAGAGTATCCATTAATTGTTTATTAAATATATTATATAAGTTATTAAACCTTTGAATTGTTAATCATTATTAAGAGACTTTTGAGTAGTATTCATTAAAATAGGAGGTTTCAAATGCATGAGGTGTTTGCAAATTTTTATGGGGGTTTCAAATGCATGAGGTTCAAGGAAAAATGCTAGCTTTATAAGTATGTATGATATAATATGATATGATATGATATGATGATATGATATGATATGATGATTATGGTATCATTTAAAACAAAAAACTAAAATATAATATTTTTTGTATTAATTTATCAAAATGTTGTGATTTTTATGTAATTTGGTGTTATTTATATATATATATATATATATATATATATATATATATATATATATATATATATATATGACAACCAAATAAAACGACAACCATAGACACAAGATGGTAGGGTTTCATATGAACTAGTAGCCCAATCATAATTCGACATATGATTTTTTTTGGTTCTAAAACCAAAAGATATTAGTGTAAATTATAAACCAAATATATTTTACATTTCTTTAGAGTGTATAAAACTAGACCTGACAATTTGATAGACGACACGATTGATAGGACACGAAAACAACCAATTTTTTTAGAAATTCATGTTTCGCATCTATTCATGTCGACACGAATTCTGAATTCGTGTTTCATTTCTTACACGTGTCAAACACGAATTTACATATTTCAACACGTGTAAGACACAAGTTAAGTTTGTGTAACAAACGACACGTATAGATGTGACATCCCCCGTTTTTTTTATTTTGGAAAGGGAACTTCCCTAACGAGGGTTTCCGGGCCAGCTTTCGCGCACCGACTAATCCCCCGCTGCAAACATGAGGCTTTGCCTCATGCCCTGGAGTCACTGCAGGCGAAATTTTGTCACATAATAAATATGTGAGATAAAAGCATTTCCGAAAAAAAAACGTTGTTCATTAATGTTCAAAAGCTTAGGATGTCAAAACCGGTACAAAAACATATGCATAAACAAGTCTTTACATACCTTACATTAAATGACCTAAAATTCCATAAATCTCTCGGCAGATTCAACATCAATATCCCTGAACCTTCGTACCATTACCTGTGATACAAATAAACTGAGTGGGTCAGACTTGGGAGCTATCACACCCCCGAACCAGACGGCGGAAACGTCCAGGGGCTTGCGCGTGACTTCATCTTGAAATATCATTACAGTGAATATAAATGAAACATAACATCATCATTACCATGCATAATATAATACAACTGTCATTGTCTACATCAAGTACAATCTTTTAAATAACATGACCAAAACATTCAATGTATGATGCTTAACAGTACACAAAACAAAATCCCATATTCTTGTTGATTCTTCTTCTTAACGAGTCCCTGAGAATACATGTTATTTTGAAAACGTCAACATATATAATGTTGGTGAGTTCATAAGTATATTTGAGAAAATGATTTGTATAACTTTGTAATCACAAGAAAATCCTGTATTTTCTTAAAATAGTTTGGTATGTTTATGTCCGATCTTGTATTAATGCATGTGTGTTATTGTTTAATAGAACGCCAAAAGTGATAGAAGAAAATGTAAATAGAATGCCCCCAGACAACCCGATGTTGCCCGAAAAAGAAGAATAGATAATGTTGCCGTACCAACGCCGAGGTTGAGTACCAGTGCGAGTAAGTTTCCGAGTAATCCAACATAAAAGAAAAATAGTCTTCCGCAAACTTCATAACGTTAATTCCTCTAAGTGAGACGTCATAACCATACTAAATAATGACAATTTCGTCTGTCTTGGCGTTTGTGAACGCCGACTGAAAAATAGAATAAGGTTATAGTCACTCTAGACCGATGTAGTCTAACTGTAGCGAACAGCTCAGGTGTGGGGTGTCATCCCCGTATAGATCTATAACTACAGGCTACGATCGTACACTCAATAGGTGTCAACCGACAAAACTCACTGGATCCTTAATCGAATTTACGCGAAGATAAACGTATAAAACTCATCCCAGGCCCAACGAACCATGTAAGTGAGCCACTAGGGCATCGCTAAACATGTTAGTCATTTCAAACCTAATATGAATGAGATTATATAACATGGGCCCGAAATATATGTAAAAGGACAGCTAAGGCCCATTTCACATGTAAGGTATTTATAGGCCCAAATAGCACGCAAATAGTATACAAGGTCCGTCGCTCATGTTAATGGTTCAGTGAGGCCCAATAAACAAATACATAGTATTCAAGACCTATCAAACATATAAATGGGCCACTAAGGCCCAATAACCTAAAAATGATCAAAATTAATCCGCTTGTTAGTTTATTGTTGGTTTTGGTTCAAGTATTCACTAAAATAGCATAAAATGCCCACTTTTTGTAAAAATGACGTTCTTGGCCCAATAAGCCAAAAATTTACAATTAAGGCCCGATATTAGTAAAAATAACACTTTAGTCCCCATTTTGTTCAAAACTTGTATTTATGGCTAGTTTTTGGTAAAAATAACATTTTAAACACATTTTCATCCAAAAATATCATTTTTTGCTTGATTTTTGTGAAAATACACATTTTTCTGGTTTTTTTGGCTTTTCCGACCTAGTTGTTGGAAAATTTGTAGAAAAACCATCGTAAGTCGAAATTTGGATCCGTAAATTCTGGAAGTTTGTAAATTTTGTCCACTATGTTCACAATTTTTCTCATAATTTTTAATGACCTCTAACAAGTGTGAAATTGCTCACCTTCACTGGCTGGTCCGAAATTAATTCAAATATGATAGGCAGTTTTGTAAAATTCGCCAAAAATTGTAGAAAAATTGTATGAAAAAGTGAGAGTAGTCATTTTAAAGTTATAAACCTGAAAGTTTTGCATGTAAAACAGTTTTGAAAAATATTATCATTAAGTTGATCAAAACAGTCCGAGATTGGACCAAAACTTTTCTGTCAAGGGCTGATTTATGAGTCTAGTTTATAGATCTTTGAGCACAACACTCATTTTTCCAATTTTAAGTGTATAAATCCCAGATCTACAAGTTTACATGTATTATATGTGATAACACATACTTTTCTCAAGGTTTTCATGTAGATCCAAGTGAAAAACTTAATATTCTCAACATATATTTAGGTTTAGGAGGTAAATAACACATAATCAACAAATAAGTCATGAGAAACACACATATTCATGCATATACACATAGATCTACACAAAGCAACTTGTATTCTCCCCCACAACCAAGTAAAAATCGAAAATAGGGGGTATGAAGTATGAACTCACCTTTGCTTTGATGTTTCGGTTTTGAAGAAGAAATGGAGAGATTTTTGGTCCTAGCAACACCTTGAAGTAGCTTTCGGACTTAGATGGCTTCTAGGGTGTTAGATCACGAAATGAAGCTTTATAAGGGAGTGTTCTTAGCTTAAGGATGAAAATCACAGACTTAAGTATGACAACAACTTACCAAAGATGATGATCTGGATGAAAACCTCCTTGAAGATACATCTAAAATCTCGAAATTTGGAGGAAGATGTAAGAGTTCTTGAGAGCTTTCTTAAGAGATTTTTGTAAGTAAAATGAGTGTGGTAGTGATTTTTGGCTCTATGGCCGAGTTTAAGAAGGAGAGAGGGGAAAAGAGAAGAGAGGTTTGAAGTGATAGAAGTCTTGATGTATGAGATTAGTTTTTGCATGGAGGGTATTTAGCATGAGAACCCTACATGTAAAAATGATGTGTCACCATGTAACTTTCCCCCTTTTTTTGTTTAATTTGGGCCGAGAATGGGCTAGGAGGAAAGGGAGTGAGATAGTTTGGGCCATCCCTTGACTTAGCTCGAAATCATGAGGCCCAATATGTGTATTTTTCGGCCCATTGGGCCTTTATGGAAGTTCACGGCCCAAAGAAGCCCATGAATATAGTTTACGACCCATTAGATTTAATGACATCATTTATGGCCCAACATGGTCCATTATAGATAAAATTAACTATTCTAGGTCCAAAGTAGTCAAATTGAATGTTTATTGGTCCTTTAGGCCTAATAAGAGGATCTTAGTCCAAATTAACGTGAACCGGGATTTCTAGGGTTTTCAATCCATATGAGATGTATTGTATTAGATTTTGAACTTAAATCAAGAGTTTGGATTCAAATGGATGGTTTTTGATTAAGCATAGAGTATGATTTTCACTTAGAGCACATGCCTTACAATGGATGATGTTTACATGAGAATAGAATTTTCTAGCTAAAAACGCTAGTTGTGACATCATCCCCCCGTTAGAGGGAATTTCGTCCCGAAATTCTTTTGAAAGGTAGGATCGTGAATGAGAGAATAGGTGAGGGTACTTCTGCTTGATCTGGTCTTCGTGTTCCCATGTGAATTCCGGTCCACGCTTGGCGTTCCATCGCACCTTCACAATCGGAAAGCGGCTCTTACAGGGTGTACATTGCTGAGTTCCGCAGGTAGCTGTAGCTTATAGGCTACCGGACCAATTTGGGCAAGAATCTCGAACGATCCGATGTATCGTGGGTTCAGTTTTCCCCGTTTCCTAACGCGAATCATTCCTTTCCAGGGAAAGACTTTCAATAGTACTCGGCCTCCAACTTGGATTTCCAGAGGTTTTCATCATTTGTCAGCATAACTCTACTGTCTATCTTGTGATGCTCGAAGTCGAATTTTGGTTTGGATTATCTTCTCTGTTGTTTCGCGAATTGTTTCTGGTCCTGTGAGAGTACTGGCGAGTGATCTGCACTTTCGACCATAAAGAGCCTCAAAAGGAGCAATCTTGATGCTCGTGCAATAGTTGTTATTGTATGAGAATTCAATCAAGGGCAACCGGGTATCCCATGACTTGCTGAATTCAAACCCCAGGCTTAGAGCATGACTTCGAGTGGTTGAATGGTCCGTTCACTTTGGCTATTGGTTTGAGGGTGGCAAAAACGCTCATGCCTAGCTATGTTCCCCTAGCCTTCTGAAGTGACTGTCAGAATCTTGAAGTAATTCCGTTATCCCGATCCGAGATAATAGATACTGATATTTCATGGAGTCTCACAATCCCTTTTATATAGATCCATGTTAATCTTTCCGTCTTGTTTGATCTCTATATTAGCAGGAAGTGGGCAGATTGGGTTAACCCATCGACGATCACCCAGATAGTGCCCAACTCAACTCTTATAACAATAGCTTCGTATTTTGACTTCGAGAGTCTTATCTATCCATGCAGTGCTTCCTCCGTGATATTCTCCGGCTTTGATGCTTTCAAGGCTGGTCGTAGATGTTGACAGTGTTTGGTTCTCGCTTCGTGAGCAGACGAGTATGTTATTGATGAAAATAATGAAAAGGCTGACTAGGAATGGTTGGGAAAACTCGGTTCGTAGAGTCCATGAATACCGTGGGGGCATTCGTTAGATTGAAGGGTATCACAACGAATTTGAAATGGTCGTAACGAGTTCGGAAAGCAGTTTTTGGAATGTCCTCTACTCGGACTCGGAGTTGATGATAACCGGTTCTTAGATCTATTTTAGAGAAATAACTAGCTCCTTGGAGTTGGCCAAATAGGTCGTCAATCCAAGGGAGTGGGTATCGGTATTTGATAGTGAGCTTATTCAATTCCCTAAAATTGATGCACATTCTGAAGGATCCGTCTTTTTGACGAACGAGACCGGAGCTCCCTAGGGTGAGAAGCTTGGTCTGATGAATCCTTTGCTCAGCCATTCTCTTAGTTTGACTGGATAACTTCTGAATTTCGACGGGAGCTAACCTGTAGGGTGAATTGGCAGTTGATGTGGTTCCCGGTATGAGGTCGATTCGAAATTCGATCTGTCTCTCTGGGGTATTCCCGGAAGTTCTTCGGGAAATACATCCGGAAAATCGCATGCTACTGGAATATCTTATATGCTTACTTCTTCCTTGGTCTTGTCCAAAACGTGAGCGAGGAAAGCGTGGTTCTTCTTGTGCAGGCACTTCTGTGCCTTGACGCACGAGATAAGACGAAGATTGGCGTCGGGTTTATCACCATAGATTATTAGAGTCTCGTGATTGCGGAGGTGAAGGCAAATGGCCTTCTCGTGACAGATAGTATCAGTATGGTGGGGGGCTTAACCCGACCATGCCGATTATCACATCAAAACTCCTAATATTTACTGGCATCAAATTTATTTGAAATGAATGGTTGCTTAGTGTTATGGTGCACCCTACATAAATATCTTTGGTTGATTCGGTTTTTCCCATTAGCCATCTCCACCGTGAAGGCTTCGTTTAGCTTCTGGGGTTCTTGTTTTAGTAAGTGCTCGAATTTTTTACTAACGAAGCTTCGCTCAGCTCCACTATCAAGTGAGATGCAAGAGAAAGGGTTGTTAAGTGGGAACGTACCGGTAACAACCATCAGGTCTTGAGTTGTCTCTCCTTGACCCACAGTCAGGACTCTTCCTGATCCTTCTGCCCCTGGTTGTTGGCTTTGGGGCAGTTGCGTCTGAAATGACCGGTTCCTCCACACCCATAGCAGGCGTGACTGGCCCCATAATTGGTGTTGTTGTTGTTTGGCTGTTGATTCCGTTGTGGATAAGTTCTACAGTATTTGGCGGTGTGACTCTTTCTGTTGCATCTATTAAAATACGGCTCCCGGCAGGCTCCCTTATGATGGAAATGGCACTGGTTGCATTTTGGAAGGCTTCCAGCATATGATCTCGCTGGTGTGGATGTAGTAGGTGTCATGGTCGCATGGACAACAACAACATGTTGTTTCTTCGAGAACCCTTGAGTTGGATGTCCCTTTCTCTTACTTCCAGACTTTCGCTTCCTGCTCTTAAGCTTGGGGTTTGGAGTGCCTTGATAAGCTGTCACTTGTTGGTTTTTGTGCTCGTTCCTATGGCTGGAGTTGTCGATGCTATTTCCACCTCTATTGGTGTTGTTTGCATTGAGTTGTGCCATAGCAGCAGTTACTGCCGTTGTTACAGCAGCTTGGAATGTAGCAGAGTCCATCTGCAGGAGCGGTGTCTCGCGGGTGTGCTTGTTATTTCTGTGGGATGACATTTTCCTGCTGCATGTTGATAAGCCAGATCGTAAGTAATGATCGTCATTCCTGGTTGTACTCTATAAATTTCGCGTCTTGTCGTATGATTCTCATTGTTTCCATCTACATCCCTATGATGTATTTACGGTAGTAGGTAATCCCAGATTTGGCACGATCGTTACGTCTATCCTTAGAGTATATGGGTTGTTTTGGTTTCGAGATCCTTCAGTATCTAGCGGTTTTGAGGGTTCGGTTATGCACATAATTGAATTTATGCAATGACATGAAATAAAGATAACACATAATTGTTTCATTGGTAAGTACCATCTCAGTACACGAAAGAGAGTCATATCGGTTAGTAGGGGGAAAAAAGAAAAGGCTGATCCTAATTGTGGCGGAAAGTGTCTGGTGGTGGTGCTGATGAAGTAGATGCACCTCGGAGACGAGCTAATTGTCGCTCGGTATCTCATAGTCGTACCTCCCAAACTAACTGTCTTGCTCGGGAGTCTCCGTTCACTTCATGTGTTTGTCTCTCATCTCTTTCAATAGTAACCGCATTTGGTCCATTTGATTTGAGGTGTCCTGAGCTTGGTTGCCATTGTCTCGGGTGCACTGGACCATGACTGGAAGGCCAGGTCAGCTGGTCCTCCATGACTAAGATCGAAAAGATCTCGGGTCATACCGTAGGGCGGTCATATCCCATGCTGGCGAATCTATCTCCAATATCGAGTGCCCATGAGGCGTGGGGCCACTGGGGCCCATACAATAAGTTGGTACTCTGGTCATGTATGGAGGATTGATGACATCGGATTCTGCATCCGAGTCATCATCATCATCGCCCTCGAGCTCTTCCTCTTCGAGGTTCACTACTGGCTCGGCGGGTTCATCTGTATGTTCTACTTCATGTTCCTCTTCTGGTTCTTCCTTTGAGTCTTCTTCTGGGTCAAGCCACCCTACATTCCCCTGACTAGGGAGATAGGGGTCTCCTGGCTAATGATGCCCGTCCATAGTGTATTGCACGAAGGGGTATAAATACTAGAAACAAATAGCACACCAAATACTCCTATAGTATTTTAATTTTGTTTAGGTTTGGTTCTATAAGCTCTTTGGATAATTAAATGGTAAGTTTTTGATTCATTGTCCATCACAATTACTCCCGAACACATGTTGGTCGTATTTTGAATGAATGTAGTTGATCAGGCTACATTCACCCCCAATACGACTACATAACTGCCCGGGTTTAATAGCGATGTTCAAATCCTCCAAAGACTTTTACTGTTCTTGTCGTGTTATTACTCTAAAATGCACACATAAGTATGTATTCTAATTATTATGTTCAGAGTAGTTTAGTCCCATTGTATCTATAGTTGCAAATCTTGTATGGTTAGATATGCCAGTTCACTATAAACAATGCTCTGATACCAATCTGTCACACCCCCAAACCAGACGGCGGAAACGTCTGGGGGCTTGCGCGTGACTTTATCTTGAAATATCATTACAGTGAATATAAATGAAACATAAAATCATCATTACCATGCATAATATAATACAGCTGCCATTGTCTACATCAAGTACAATCTTTTAAATAACATGACCAAAACATTCAATGTATGATACTTAACAGTACACAAAACAAAATCCCATATTCTTGTTGATTCTTCTGCTTAACGAGTCCATGAGAATACAAAACGTCAACATATATAATGTTGGTGAGTTCATAAGTATATTTGAGAAAATGATTTGTATAACTTTGTAATCACAAGAAAATCCTGTATTTTCTTAAAATAGTTTGGTATGTTTATGTCCGATCTTGTATTAATGCATGTGTGTTATTGTTTAATAGAATGTAAAAAGTGATAGAAGAAAATGTAAATAGAATATCCCCAGACAACCCGATGTTGCCCGAAAAAGAAGAATAGATAATGTTGTCGTACCAACGCCGAGGTTGAGTACCAGTGTGAGTAAGTTTCCGAGTAATCAAACATAAAAGAAAAATAGTCTTCCGCAAACTTCATAACGTTAATTCCTCTAAGTGAGACGTCATAACCATACTAAATAATGACAATTTCGCCTGTCTTGGCGTTTGTGAACGCCGACTGAAAAATAAAATAAGGTTATAGTCACCCTAGACCGATGTAGTCTTACTGTAGTGAACAGCTCAGGTGTGGGGTGTCATCCCCGTATAGATCTATACACAAAACCCCGCTCTCCCTCAAAGAAACTCTGATTATAACTACAGGCTACGATCGTACACTCAATAGGTGTCAACCGACAAAACTCACTGGATCCTTAATCGAATTTACGCGAAGATAAACGTATAAAACTCATCCCAGGCCCAACGAACCATGTAAGTGAGCCACTAGGGCATCGCTAATCATGTGAGTCATTTCAAACCTAATATGAATGAGATTATATAACATGGGCCCGAAATATATATAAAAGGACAGTTAAGGCCCATTTCACATGTAAGGTATTTATAGGCCCAAATAGCACGCAAATAGTATACAAGGTCTGTCGCTCATGTTAATGGGTCAGTGAGGCCCAATAAACAAATACATAGTATTCAAAACCTATCAAACATATAAATGGGCCACTAAGGCCCAATAACCTAAAAATGATCAAAATTAATTCGTTTGTTAGTTTATTGTTGGTTTTGGTTCAAGTATTCACTAATAGCACAAAAGGCCCACTTTTTGTAAAAATGACGTTCTTGGCCCAATAAGCCAAAAATTTACAATTAAGGACCAACTTTAGTAAAAATAACACTTTAGTCCCCATTTTGTTCAAAACTTGTATTTATGGCTAGTTTTTGGTAAAAATAACATTTTAAACACATTTTCGTCCAAAAATATCATATTTTGCTTGATTTTTGTGAAAATACACATTTTTCTGGTTTTTTTTGGCTTTTCCGACCTAGTTGTTGGAAAATTTGTAGAAAAATTATCGTAAGTCGAAATTTGGATCCGTAAATTCTGGAAGTTTGGAAATTTTGTCTACTATGTTCACAATTTTTCTCATAATTTTTAATGGCCTCTAACAAGTGTGAAATTGCTCAACTTCACAGGCTGGTCCGAAATTAATTCAAATATGATAGGCAGTTTTGTAAAATTCGCCAAAAATTATAGAAAAATCGTATGAAAAAGTGAGAGTAGTCATTTTAAAGTTATAAACCTGAAAGTTTTGCATGTAAAACAGTTTTGAAAAATATTATCATTAAGTTGATCAAAACAGTCCGAGATTGGACCAAAACTTTTCTGTCAAGGGCTGATTTATGAGTCTAGTTTATAGATCTTTGAGCACAACACTCATTTTTCCAATTTTAAGTGTATAAATCCTAGATCTACAAGTTTACATGTATTATATATGATAACACATACTTTTCTCAAGGTTTTCATGTAGATCCAAGTGAAAAACTTAATATTCTCAACATATTTTTAGGTTTAGGAGGTAAATAACACATAATCAACAAATAAGTCATGAGAAACACACATATTCATGCATATACACATAGATCTACACAAAGCAACTTGTATTCTCCCCCACAACCAAGTAAAAATCGAAAATAGGGGGTATGAAGTATGAACTCACCTTTGCTTTGATGTTTCAGTTTTGAAGAAGAAATGGAGAGATTTTTGGTCCTAGCAACACCTTGAAGTAGCTTTCGGACTTAGATGGCTTCTAGGGTGTTAGATCATGAAATGAAGCTTTATAAGGGAGTGTTCTTAGCTTAAGGATGAAAATCACAGACTTAAGTATGACAACAACTTACCAAAGATGATGATCTGGATGAAAACCTCCTTGAAGATACATCTAAAATCTCGAAATTTGGAGGAAGATGTAAGAGTTCTTGAGAGCTTTCTTAAGAGATTTTTGTAAGTAAAATGAGTGTGGTAGTGATTTTTGGCTCTATGGCCGAGTTTAAGAAGGAGAGAGGGGAAAAGAGAAGAGAGGTTTGAAGTGATAGAAGTCTTGATGTATGAGATTAGTTTTTGCATAGAGGGTATTTAGCATGAGAACCCTACATGTAAAAATGATGTGTCACCATGTAACTTTCCCCCTTTTTTTTGTTTAATTTGGGCCGAGAATGGGCTAGGAGGAAAGGGAGTGAGATAGTTTGGGCCATCCCTTGACTTAGCTCGAAATCATGAGGCCCAATATGTGTATTTTTCGGCCCATTGGGCCTTTATGGAAGTTCACGGCCCAAAGAAGCCCATGAATATAGTTTACGGCCCATTAGATTTAATGACATCATTTATGGCCCAACATGGTCCATTATAGATAAAATGAACTATTCTAGGTCCAAAGTAGTCAAATTGAATGTTTATTGGTCCTTTGGGCCCAATAAGAGGATCCTAGTCCAAATTAACTTGAACCGGGATTTCTAGGGTTTTCAATCCATATGAGATGTATTGTATTAGGTTTTGAACTTAAATCAAGAGTTTGGATTCAAATGGATGGTTTTTGATTAAGCATAGAGTATGATTTTCACTTAGAGCACATGCCTTACAATGGATGATGTTTACATGAGAATAGAATGTCCTAGCTAAAAACGCTAGTTGTGACAGGAGCCTAGTGAGCACATAGGGTTTTCAACCCACAATATTATAATCTTTAATTATATATATTTCAGCAAACAAATAAACCAATTTCCCATTCCCGTTATCCTCACTTCCTAATCTTAAAAGAACGATTTCGAGGGACCTCTCCTAAATGATCTTTGTCAACAGTGGTCGTCATCTATACTTTTCTAGATGACTACGTACATTAGTACAATAGTACTTTGGGTTAGCACATTAGTACGATAGTACTTTTAGTGAGCACAAGATGCCACAACTTATTATTTCGCACATCCTTTTACTAACTAATACTTTCCTAGATGACTAGGCACAACAGTACAATAGTACTTTGGGTGAGCACAACAATATGATAGTACTTTTAGTGATTACAACAGGTTACAACTTATTATTTCACACAACCTTTTACTAACCTATCACATCCTCTCATTTATTATTTCACACAGCCCATCACTACCCAATCATATTTTAAGTATGATAAATATACAATTTAATTAAGTAATAGCTATATCATGTTGCACAAGTATATTAAGCACAACTAAACAACACAAATAACATTTAAGCAATTCTGTAACACTCCGTTTGAAATAGAGTAATTAAATAATAAACCCGGAACTCCAAGATGTAAATTTATATTTTATATTATTTTATAATGGCCCAAAAATCCATAATATTTAGCGGGGCGTTGGCTTCGGGGAGCCAAATGATATAATTTGGGTTTTCGGGGGTTAAAGTGTGACTCCGAGATTTATTTTGTAAAGATTTTCAGAAATTAGGGGGTGTTTAGTAATTATTGGGCTTAAATTGAAAGGATTTTGGAATGTTGAGGGTTAAACGGTAACTTCTGGGACTTGGATTGTAATGAATTATTAAGGATGGGGGCTATTTGGTAAATAACATATTTAAGTTGAAAAGAATTTGGAAGGAGGGGCTAGAAGTGTAATTATGGTCTAAGTTTGGAAATTGACGGGCATAAACCCGTCACCCCCTTCATATATATGCAACCTGTAACCCTAGCTCCAACTTCAGCTGCCACCCACCCTTATGTCTCCCCTACCGGCGCCGCCACCATCCCGTTTCCGATCAGCGAACGGCCACAGCGACCACCGGACTTCCACCATGTTTGCTTCCGGCGAAGGAGAGTTCAACGAGTCAAAAATTTTGGACGACGGGACTATTGGGGGTTGAATGAGCGAAGCCACTGCCAGTCGAGTTCAAACACCACCCGTTCGCACGCCACCTCGCTGATGAGCGCCGCCGTCGCATTCCTCGGTTGCCGCCAGTGCCCGTTTCCGTTGAAGACAAGTTGTTGCCAGACGCTAAGCATATGTTGCTGCTGTGAACCATCTTCCGTCGCCGGTTGTTAGGGTTTCCATTGCTGCCGTTTGTTGTACGCCACCAGGTGGGAGATTGCTTTCGGATCTCGTTCATTGTATGTGTTTGTTGGCCGGTAACCGCGAAGAACCACCATGGCCGCCAGCCATGGTGGCTGCCGTTTCTGTCACTTCGTTTGTCGCCACCAGCCATCGTGGGGGGGAGGGGGGTGGCTGTGTGCGCGTTTTGGTGTGTGTTAGAGTGTACAAGCTGTGTTTTGTGTTTATGGGGTTGTATGTGCGACTTTTGGCCGAAAAAACCCACCGCCACCACTGTGAGGTGGTGGCTGTCACCTCCAACCACCGCCTGCCGCCACAAGGGTGGTTGGGTGTGTGTGTGTGTATGTGTTACTTGTGTGTGTGTGTGTGTGCGTTCATTTGAATAATTCGTTGTAATATGTATTTTGACCGGAATAGTTAAGGGAATCCGTCACCACCACCGTGAGCCGCCGTTGACCCCCACTAACCGAGGTGGCAGTGGGTGGTGCCCGACTTAATTAATAATTAATTAACTTAAAGACTTAGCTTTTAGGCCTAATTGACGTGTTTTGGGTTGGAAACCCTAATTAGGGTTTAGAAAACCCTAATCTTGGAGATTCTAATTTGGACTTATCGGGACCTGCATTTTGGACCATTGGAGTGAAGTTATGACTCAAGCCCGATTTCATTGTATGTTTGGAATTAATGGATTAAGTCCTTAATGGGTTAAGTAGGAACACTTAACCCTAATCGTCATTTTATGTGAAAAACCCTAATTAGGTTTGGGTTCTTATTGGGCCACTTCTTGGACTGACTTGCTGTGGGCCTTCGTGGGCCAAATGGGGAACATGCTTATGGACTAAGGGAATTATTGGGCCTGAGGATAAGGCCCATTGGAAAGGCTTGGGCCCAATTTGGAAAATTGGGCCATAAATGGGCCTGGAGGATTATTAGCTATTGGGCCATCAGAATGCCAAGTGTTTGGACTAGAATAAATGGTTGGGCCTTAAGATAAGCCCATGTAGAGGTTAGGGCCCAATTTGGAAAATTGAGCCATATGTTGGGCCTTGGTTGATTATTGGACTTGTGGGCCTTCAGAGTTTGAGTTTGGGCCTTTGTTTTGGACCAAACTAGGTTAGGGGTAAGAGAGTCTTCTTACCTTAAGTACGGAATTGTGGTTATGCATTGGAACCCAATTATTAATTAGGTGCAATTTTGATGTTGACAGTTCGGGAATCTGTCAACCAGCAATGGGAGTTTTATCTGCGGGACTTCAGCAGTTCCATGTGAGTCTCCTCACCATACCAATGTGTCTAAGGCACCAAGTCTGGCCCATTTATTTAGTTGAGATGATTATTGTGAATGTACTATCGATACATTATGTATTTATGTGAAGACCATGCGGGGGTTCTCATGGCAATTAGTTATATGTGGTATGCTAGTTGATTGTATGGTATTTGGTATGCTAGTTATCTTCGTGATACTTGCATGGAAGACCCCGAGGGGTTCCCGAGGCAGTTGGATATAAGTGTTGGGTTTTGAGCATACTAACACTCCTATGGTGTACATGCAACCCTAGAAACCTTGGATCTATGTTTTCTCTAAAATACATGCAAATTTGATTTCCAAGGTTTACAACCTAACTAGCATGTTATGGGGTACTTGTAATACAAAACTTTAAGTAGAATAACATACCTTTCTTTTGTGGTTGAATGCTTAGAGTTTTAGAGCCTAGCACCAATAGTGTGGATGCCTCAAGTGGTGTCACAAATCACCCAAAACAACTTGGAAATACTTGAGAGAATCTAATGCTTGCTAGAATCGGCCCACCCTTGTTTCTCAAACACACTAGTGCCAATTCTAGAACCAAGGACCTCTTTATATACTATGGAGGATTAGGGTTACACCCTAATATCCATGACTCTTCATTTACCTAGGATCCATGGGTTAAAAGCTCCATGGACTATCCATGGACTTCCATATACTCTTAGCCCATCCTAAATAAATCTTAGCCCAATCCATATATGTGTAAGAGTCCATATTTAGTTAGCCTCTTTTGATCATTAAATTAATTCCAAAATCAATTCTTGATCAACACTGATTAAATAATATGATTTCATATTAATATATTATAACTTATAATATATTAATAGATCATAAACATCTTATCCTCAAAAATATATCCATACAAATTGTTAGATGAAATGCAACCCAAATGGACCATGCCGGGTCAGGTCAAGTTCATACCAAATATAGTTACGGACTTAGACACCTAATCCAACAGTCTCCCACTTGGATAAGTCTGATAACTATAGTTGCAAGTATAACTTCAGGAAGCAACCAACAATCGTAGCTCTTTAAAACTCTGTTGAACTATGAAGCGCCATTTTAGATAAGTGATCATATAATCCTCCGTTCTCAAGATATCAACCGAACAAATACATGGAACAATGTCGTACTTATTGTCCAACAGTTGTTTCTCGATCTCTGATTTGTTTGACATAGAACTAAATTGAACACATCAATCAGGTTCTGACCGGGCCCGACACATAAGTCAAAACCAAATCATCGAGGGGCCCAGATATCGCTTCTATTGCTAGAAGGAACAGATAAACTTCGACTCATATGCTTGTACTAACTACTAGTTGAATTATGCACAAAAGCACGTTTTATGACATCAAGTTACTAATGCGTTTTCGTACAATCAATGGATAACCAACTCATAGTCAACAACTCAAATCTCTAGGTTTGAAGATATATATGATATTACCGTCTCACGATCACTCGAGATAAATTCCATGAAGTGATACAAGTGAGCGTGGGTTTAATCCTATACTCAGACCTTATGAGTATTCATGAATGTTGTAGCAACCTTTGCAATGTCTAATGCACCTTAGACAAATCATACAAGCCAAATTCATGACAGTCTTAATTTAATACCTACTTCCAACGTATGACCGACTGTGGAGAGTTTTGAATAAAATAATTATTCTGGAAGTCAAAACATGCAAACTGAAACAATAGTAAACGATTAACATAAGATAGTAACACTTTCCTTATAAATAAACAACAAATTTTATTTAATCATCAAATGTCAATTACATTTTACAAGTTTCAGAGATAGCTATCTAATTATTAAAACTAATATCGTCTCTCAGCCCGATGCTCCTCGCATGCTGTAAATGTCTAACCCTAGTCAGTCCCTTGGTGAGGGGATCTGCAGGGTTCTCTTCTGACGATACCCTCTTTGCCACGAGGAGTCCTTCTTCTATCTTGTGTCTTATGAAGTGATATTTTCTGTCAATGTGTCTGGATCTACCATGATCTCTTGGTTCCTTGGCTAAGGCAACCGCACTATTGCTGTCACAAAAAATCTCCATAGGCTCCTGTATAGCTGGTACTACTCCAAGGTCTCCAATGAAGTTCTTCAGCCATATTGCCTCCTTTGTCACTTCACTTGCTGCTATGTACTCTGATTCACAAGTAGAAACAGCTACTGTCTCATGCTTGGAACTTTTCCAAGTAATTGCTCCTCCATTTAGGGTAAAGACCCAGCCTGACTGAGAGCGGAAATTATCCCTATCAGTCTGAAAACTAGCATCGCTATACCCTACTACTCTCAAGTCATCACTCCCACCGAGGATAAGAACCCAGTCCTTAGTCCTTCGTAGGTACTTGAGAATATTCTTTACCACAGTCCAGTGAGCCTTGTCAGGGTTTCCCTGATATCTGCTAACCATGCTCAAAGCAAATGCCACATCAGGACGAGTACAAGTCATAGCATACATGATCGAGCCAACAGCGGAAGCGTATGGTAATCGACTCATCTCAGTTATCTCAGCCTCTGTACTCGGACTCTGAGTTTTACTCAGTCTGGCATTGTGTTGGATCGGTAACTCCCCTTTATTGGAATTCTCCATGTTGAACCTCTTGAACACTTTATCCAAGTAGATACTCTGACTAAGTCCAATTAGTCTTTTACTCCTGTCTCTCAATATTATTATCCCTAGGATATAGGCAGCTTCTCCAAGGTCCTTCATAGCAAAACACTTCCCAAGCCAGGACTTTACCTCCTGCAAAGTTGGGATGTCATTCCCTATGAGTAGTATGTCATCCACATACTGTACCAAAAAGCTAACTATACTCCCACTAGCCCTAACATATACACAAGACTCATCCTCGCTCCTCGAAAAGCCAAACTCTTTGACTTTCTCATCGAAGCAAAGATTCCATCTGCGAGGCGCTTGTTTCAATCCATAGATGGATTTCTCAAGCTTACACACCTTATTAGGGTACTCTGTAGTGACAAAACCCTCTGGCTGACTCATGTAAACATCCTCAGCCAACTTTCCATTAAGGAAAGCGGTTTTGACATCCATTTGCCATATTTCATAATCATGAAATGCAGCAATGGCTAGCATAACCCTAATAGACTTAATCGTTGCTACTGATGAAAAGGTCTCATCATAATCAACTCCCAGAGTTTGAGAAAAGCCCTTTGCAACCAGCCGTGCCTTATACGTGTGTACATTACCATCCATGTCGGTCTTCTTCTTGAAGATCCATTTGCATCCGACTGTCTTACGACCTGGTACATTGTCAACCAAGTTCCAAACTTGATTGTCATACATGGACTGTATCTCGTTGTCCATTGCCTCTTTCCATTTAGCAGCCTCAGGGCCTGCCATGGCTTCCGTGTAGCTGTTAGGTTCATCCAGACTTACCAGTGTACTATCACTGATAAGCGTATCACCTTCTGCAGTAATATGGAAACCATAGTAATGCTCAGGTGCATTCTTAACTCTCGTGGAACGCCTCAGAGGTATGGGCTCATCTATCGGCTCAACAGGAGTTTCCTCCTCAGGTTGGTCGCTAGTGTTTGAGGTTCCTTCACCGCTTGACTCTTGAAGCTCTTCAAGGTCAATTTGCCTCCCACTGTCTCCTTGGCTTATAAATTCTCTCTCACGAAAGACTCCTCTCCTTGCTACAAAGACCACATTTTCACTGGGTCTATAGAAGAGGTAACCAAAGGATCTCTGTGGGTAGCCGATGAAAGTACACCTCTCACTTCGAGGTTCGAGCTTGTCGTGAGACTCGCGCCTCACGAAAGCCTCGCAACCCCAAATCTTGATGTGATCTAAATTAGGAACTTTCCTAGTCCACATCTCGGGAGGTGTTTTGGCAACCTTTTTGGTAGGGACTAGATTAAGGATATGGGCGGCAGTCTCTAAGGCATACCCCCAGAATGAGATTGGTAACGAAGCTCGACTCATCATGGAACGAACCATGTCCAACAAGGTTCGATTGCGCCTCTCAGCCACACCATTCAACTGTGGTGTCCTAGGAGGTGTCAATTGTGAGACAATCCCACATTCCTTAAGATAGTCAAGGAACTCAATACTAAGATACTCTCCTCCCCGATTGGATCAGAGCATCTTGATGTTCCTGCCCAGTTGATTCTCCACTTCCTGCTTGAACTCTTTGAATTTTTCAAAGGTTTCCGACTTATGCTTGATTAAGTAGATATATCCATATCCACTATAATCATCAGTAAAAGTCACATAATAGTGATTAGCATCCCTTGTGGCGGTTTTGAAGGTTCCACACACATCTGTGTGTATGAGGTCCAACAAACCTTCACCCCTCTCATAAGAACCAGTAAAGGGTGACTTTGTTATTTTTCCAAGTAAACAAGACTCGCACCTATCATCTGATTTTAGGTCAAATGATTCCAAAACTCCAGCCTTTTGGAGTTGGCTTATGCGCTTCTTGTTGACATGTCCAAGACGACAATGCAACAAGGATGCTTTATCCAAGGTAATCGAAGAATCAATATGAAATACATTATTCCCTAAGTTGTCTACAATCGACACAGTTTCATATACACCATCACAAGGTAATGCTTTAAAATAAAACACGTCATTATAAAAAACATCAATAGCACCAATTTTATTATCAAATGAAAAGGTGAATCCTTGCTTGTACAAACTATGAAAGGAAATAATATTTCTCTCTATTTCTGACGAGTAACAACAATTATTCAAATCTAAAGTTAACCCATTATTAAGCAATAAAGAATAAACTCCAATCTTGGTCACAGGTGATGCTTTCCTATTGCCCATGATTAAGTTTATCTTCTCGTGCTCCACTTCTTCACTACTTCTTAGGCCCTGCAAATCAGTACAAATGTGAATACCACAACCTGTATCAAGCACCCAAGAGTTAGTATGCAATGAGGTTTTAGACAATATGGTATAAATACCTGCATGGGTGGGTTTAACTTTCTCATCCTTTACATCCTGCAAGTACTTAGGGCAGCTTCGCTTCCCGTGCCCCTTTTCATGGCAGTAGAAGCACTGTGCTTCCTTTGGGTTTGAAGAATGAGGAATGGGACATTTCTTGGTCCCACTTGAAGAGGAGCCATCAAGGGACTTTCCCTTGGTACCCTTCGAAGGGGTCTTCCTCTTCTTCCCCTTTCCATGCCCAATTGCCAGAATAGGGGCTGTTGTAGGAGTATGAGTAGAAGTAACAGTCGATTTACCTTTAAGGCCACTTTCAGCGGTCCTTAAAAGTCCTTGAAGCTTGCTAAGTGTAACTTCCTCCTTGTTCATATGATAAGTCATACGAAACTGATCATAACTTGGAGGTAAGGAATGGAGAATGATATCAATCGCCATATCCTCAGGGAAGTCCACATTAAGCTTCAGCAACCGGTCCACGAACCTTTGCATTTTCTGCAAGTGACCGGTGATGGGTTCACCATCCTTCATCCTGGCTGTTATCATGGAGGAGATGATTTCATACCTCTCTTGACGCGCGCTCTGATCGTACCTTTCCATCAGATCCAGGTGCATCTCATAGGGGTAGAAATCTTCATAGGATTTCTGGAGTTCGGGAGTCATAGTAGCCAACATAATGCAGGACACTTTAGTAGCATCCCTCTCATGTGCAGCATACTCCGCAATCTCCTCAGGAGTAGCAGTAGACTCATTGATAACCTTAAGCTCCTTGTCAAGGACATATTCCTTGTCCTCATAGCGAGTAATCATTCTGATGTTCCTAATCCATTCATTGAAATTAGAACCATCAAAAGTGACTTTCCCACACAAGTTCATGAGGGAAAAAGAGCCTGTAGGGTTTGAGCCAGTAGTAGTGTTGGAAGACATCTGAAAGAAAGAAGGACAAGTTTTAATTAGATAAGAAGTCCTTAATAAGTCACCCAAATGAAATATTAAGGCTAGGATCCTACAAACTATTTCATAACTTGGAAGAGGGATATCGTAATCCAAGCTATAAAATATTTGAAGGTAGGTAAATGACGATTTACCAATTTCCACCATTATAAATGAAATAAATTATTAAGTTTTAATTGGATTTGAAACTCCTAGATCTTTTGAGATACATTGAACTTTCAATGGCATGTTTAAATCTCGATTGTTCCCTCTCAAGTTTGTGACTGGGATGCCGAGGATCACAAACAAGGTGTGAATAACCATGCAAATTGACTTGGTACCCTTAATTTTATCACCCAATCGATGTGCCGGTTAACCAAACGCGCTCCACCGATCTATGATAAAACGTAAGTCACCCTTTGCCACACTTACTAGTCCTGGTTAACCACACGCGCTCCACCGATCTATGATAAAACTTAAGTCACCCTTTGCCACACTTACTAGTCCTGGTTAATGTGTCGGTTAACCACACACGCTCCACTAATGACTTGGTAAGGTACAAAGTGTAATTTCATGGGTTAGCACCTATTTCACATTTTTTCCTAAAGTAACTAAGATTGGGAATTAATAAAGGTTTAGTTACTTTATAATTTCATTATACTTTTAATGAGTATTAAGGTCCTATCCTACCCGTTCGGCTAACGACCCTCCACCACTCAAGGAAGCGGTGGGTGAGAGTGGACACCCATTAAGCTGTCATTTTATAGGCAACAACCTTATACCCCCTTATAGACCGACTTCGTGAATGAGGCCTACTAACAGTAAGACTGACTTATTCTTATACATATATATAACAATTAAACTTTTAATATTATAGAAGTATAAGGGTTGAATTTTAAACTTTTTAAAATTCTAAGGTTCAATTTAGAATTTAAAGTATTAATGTGTGAGACTTTACAAATTCCAAAATTTGAGGGCAAGTATTGAAACTATTCAATACTTTTCATTTCATAACTTATGAGTTTAATGGTCCATTAAAATGAAGACTCTTCATTTTATGTAACCTCTTATTCTTTAATGACACTTTTAAAGAAGTGACTTTTGGCTATCCATAACTTGAGGACAAGTTATGGACTCCATCATTGGGCATTAAGATCAAGAACCATATTAACAAGCAAGTTACACATAATTCCTATGATCTTCTAAAACTCATAAGAACATGAACATTTGTCACACCCCCGAACCAGGACGGCGAAAACGTCCGGGGGTGGATGACTTCGTGTACAGTATCATAACAATTGAATATAAATGAAACATAGCAACCAAACATCATACTTTGGAAATACACACTTACATAGTTTACATATTAATCTTGTTATCAGTTACACAAAAGTAATAAAAGTAAAATTTCTTGAAGTCGCACCACTTGATCTCCTAGTCGAGCATATTACCTGCTACTAGATTCCTGAGGATACAAGTCGTTTTGAAAAAAAAAACGTCAACTAAAAAGTTGGTGAGTTCATAAGCAGTTTTGTATAAAAATGGTTTTTGTACTTGTTTAGAATAGTTTTCATAGTGCTTTCAGAAATGCGATATTTTCTAAAAAGAAATGGTTTGAAATATTTGTGTCTGATCTTATATTAATGCATGTGTGTTAATGTTTGCGAAAATAGAAAGAGAATGATTCCAGACAACCCGATGTTGTCTACGATAGATAATTCTGGAATCTCAACCCCCGTGGTTGAGTGCCAGTGCGTATAGATTACCGTTTTATCAAAAAGAAGGTTTCCCATTTTATCCAAAAAGAACATAGAATGGTTTCCCGTTTTATCCAAAAAGAACATAGAATGGTTTCCCGTAAATTTTATAATGTTAATTCCTCTAAGTGAGCCGTTATAACCATACTAAATAATGATAATTTCGCCTGTCTTGACGTCTTTGGGACGTCGACGGAACAAGGTACGGTTTCTCATCGTAGACTGGCCTAGTCTAACTGTAGCGAACAGCTCAGGTGTGGGGCGTCACCCCCGTATAGATCTATACACAAACTCACGCTCTCCCTCCAAGAGACTCTGATTATAACTATAGGCTACGATCGTACACTCAATAGGTGTCAACCAACACATCTCACTAGATCCTTAATCAAAGTTTACGCGGAAAAATAAAAAAAACATATAAAACTCATTCCCAGGCCCAACGAACCATGTAAGTGAACCATTAAGGCATCGCTAAACATGTAAGTCATTTGAAGGCCCGATAGGAATGAGATTATATAACATGGGCCCAAAATATATGTAAAAGGACCACTAAGGCCCATTTCACATGTAAGGTATTTACAGGCCCAAATAGCATGCAAATAGAATCCAAGGTCCGTCGCACATGTTAATGGGTCAATGAGGCCCAATAAACATATAAATAGTATTTAGGACCTATTAAACATATTAATGGGTTACTAAGGCCCAATAAATATGAAAATAACCTGATTAGCCTGTTTGTTATTATCTTGCTAGTTTTAGCTCGATTATTTACTAAGTTGATATAAAAAGCCCACTTTTTGTAAAAATGACGTTCTTGGCCCAATAAGCCACAAATTTTCAATTAAGGTCCAATATTAGTAAAAATAACACTTTAGTCCCCATTTTGTTCAAAACTTGTATTTATGGCTAGTTTTTAGTAAAAATAACATTTTAACCCGTTTTTGTCAAAAATATCATTTTTGGCTTGATTTTTGTGAAAATACACATTTTTCTGGTTTTTGACTTCTCTGACCCGGTTGTTGGAAAATTTGTAGAAAATTCATCGTAAGTCGAAATTTGGATCCGTAAACTCTGGAAGTTTGGAAATTTTGTCTACTTTGTTCACGATTTTTCTCATAATTTTTAATGTCCTTAAACAAGTGTGAAATTGCTCACCTTCACAGGCTGGTCCGAGATTATTTCAAATATGATAGGCAGTTTTGTAAAATTCGCCAAAAATTGTAGAAAAATCGTATGAAAACGTGAGAATAGTCATTGTAAGGGTCGAAGACCTGTTGTAATATGTCGAAGTCATAAGTTTATTTTACAAGGCATTTATGTAACGAAGCGTACTTGTTTTAGTCCTTGTAATTTTTGTGTGCTTTCATGTTTCCTATAAATAGGGACATTACTTAGAGTTAGATAAGAGTCTTTGTATGAACTTGTCTATTTTCTCTCTGTAACATTGAAAGCATAATAGAGCTGAAACCAGATCATATTTACATCGTGTGTTCAATCTACATTCTGATTACTCTGATTTGATTCATACTTGATTCCACACTTCATCAATTGGTTTCAGAGCAGGAATCATGATCTGAGATCTAATTTTCACTCTGTTTCAAAAGATTTTTGAATCAAATTTCTGGTTCGAAAAGTTCCGCATCTTTTGACGTGAAAAAGCGTTCTAGATCTTCAGTTGTGATTTGATTCTGCAACTGATTTGTTAAATCAAGTATTCTACTTCATATTTCTGATCAATTCAACAATTTGCTTTCAAATTCTCTTTGATTTCTCAAAAACTTTCAAAAAAATTTCTTCTGTACATCAATGGAGAACTTCAATCTCAACTCGATGACTTCATACTCTCATCTGCTAGGATCTTCAACTAAGATTCCTATGCTCATTCCTGAATACTATGATCAGTGGTCTGATCGTATGCAGGATTACTTGAATGGAATCGATGAAGAGGTTTGGTCTTGCATCTCAGGGAATGTTACTCTTCCGACGAATCTTCAACCAATTGGATCGTCGTCTGGTACTACGAGTGTGGAAGATCAAAATGTTCGAATGAAGAAACTTGAAAAACGATGCATTAGGGAGTTACGTGGTGCAATGCCTCCAGTTGTGTATAATTATGTCAGAAGTTGTACAACTGCAAAGGACATCTGGAATAATCTCAAAGAAAAGTTTCAAGGTAGCGAGAAGACGAAAATCAATGCAGTTAAGAAATGTTTGATTGAATTGAAGGATTTCAAGCAAAAAGACGGTGAAACGATTGAAAGTTACTATGATAGGCTGAACGAGCTGATTTACAAATGTAATCGTTATGGAATCACGAGGTCTTCCATGGAATTCAATCTCACCTTTGTTATGGGACTCCGTAAAGAATGGAGGAGTGTTAGCATGATGGTGAAAAATCAACAGAGTTTCGACACATCTTCTTTGAATGATTTGTATAATCAACTGAAAACTTACGAAAGTGAAGTGAACGAAATGGAAGAAGAGTCGAAGCTTAGTCTGGGAGGTCCATTAGCACTTGTCTCTAAAGTGTCTGAAAAGGAAACTGTCGAAAAAGGTGATTCTGATGATGAAGAGGGGTTTCTCATGAATTCGGATGATGAGGCAATTGCTTTTTACTCAAACAATCGAGTCAAAAAGTTTTTCAAGAAACCGTTTAATTCGAAAATGAAGCAAAGTGAGGTAAAAGGTAGTTTTGTGAACAAGGCTGCAGGAGAAGAGAAGAAGAAGTATGAGAAGAATGATGTGAAGGGTGCTGAGGAGAAGAAAGAGAAGAAATTGAAAGGAGATTCTGGTATGGATTGTCATTATTGCAATGGAGCCAATCATCTAGCAAATGATTGCATGCTTCGAAAGAAGGATGAGAAGAAGAATAGAGTGAAGGATGAGGCGTATTATGTGGAGAGGTTGGAAGAGGTGCGTACGAAGGCGAAAAATTTGTCTTTGGTGGCTCAAGGAGAACAGGAGAATGATGGCACATATCAAATCTGGTCTTCGGGCTCCGATGATGAGGAAATGCGTAATCCTACGCATGGGGCCATGTATGCGAAGCTGGAGGAAGATTCAGACGAAGAGGTCAAGGGCCGTTGCTTTGTGTCAAAGTCTTCTGATAAGTCTCCAATGACAACGAAGGTACATAATATTCTTCAATCTTTCAATATTCCTTTAAGTGCATATGATTCTGAAATTGTTGCTTTTGATGATACTGTTGCTTATTTCGATAATTTGGTTGTTTCTGCTAGCAATGAAGCTAAGAAATTAAGCAATCAGTTGTTAGAGACACAGAAGAAGTTAGATTCGAATGTTGTCAAGATAGAATGTTTAGAATTGCAAATAACAAACATAATGTGTGATCGAGATTCGTTATCTAGTGATGTAAAACGTTTGTTAGCTCAACGAAATATCTACTGCAATTCTGCTAAACGTCTATATGGCAAATTAACTGCATTACATCATTCGTGTGAAATTACCAAGGAACAACATAGGAAATTATTACATTTTCTAGCATATGAGAGGGCGAAGGTTGATAATATTTCGTATGATTGTGAGAAAAATATTGTTGAGTGTGACAAAGTTCCTGATGATAGATATACTTATGGAATTGTCAAAATTGATGAATGTCTTGATTCAAATGAATTAGTTAACATTGTGAATGATACTTTGACAAAATCGGAACAAATCAAAATTTTGAAAAAGACTGAGAATTCAACATCTGATTCTCAATCTAATTTTGCCGATATCGAAGATAACTCTGACAATATTAGCGAAATTAGTGAAATTGAGGATGTTGATTGTTCTCAGTTGTCTGTCATTAATGTTGCATCAAAATCTAAAGGAAAAGAAAAACTTAAGGATTTGACGGTTAAGATTGACACTGACAAACCTTTAACTTCGAAAGTTTGTGATTCTGAGTTTGTGGATATCCGTGATAGTCAAACGGATAGCAGTGATGATGAAAATGATGATGACAATTCGGACAAAAAGGTCTCATCAAACAAAGATTCGAAAGAAACTGAAATTCCCCGTGTTGTTGTTGATCAAGTACTTGGGGACACTAAAAATTCCGACAAAGTGTTGTCTGAAAAAGGAGCCCATTATTTGGAAACAAATCAAGTGGTGTATCCAAATTTCAAGTGTACTGATGATGTTGTTTTTCCAAATCAAGTGTTTGTCACCACTGGAAATGTTGAGAACATTAAACCAGAATTTAACAAAATGGTCGAAGATGACAACAAGAAAACAACAAACGAAGGGTTCTTTTCAAATCAAAGCACTGTCGAAAATACTCTAACAAAGAATTCATATGTTTTTCAAAGACACAAACCACAACGCAAATGGGTTGAAAAATCGAAAATTGTGAAAGATGTTACAAAAGAGGTTGTTGTGGAAAATGAAACTGTTGTCAAATTAAATTCCAAAGAATTTAAAGAACAAATTGACAAGTTTTCAAAAGAAAATGTAATTTCAAAAAGACAAGCTCAAAAGAAGATTTTTTGGCAAACCATGGAGCTTCGAAAACAACAAAATGGTTTGAACTTGAAAACAACTGAAAACACAAAGACTAAATCTGTTGAGAACAAGTCTTCTCATTTAGCAATTCATTCAGATCAAAAGCTAAATCCCGCTCAAACAAATAAAGCTAAATCTGAAATTCATCCAAAAACAAATTCTTCGAAAGTTTCAAACTCATCATTTTCAAAAGATAACAAAAATACCTCAAAGAATGTTCAAAATCAACCATCACAACAACAATTTTCTTTTAATCAACAAACAAGGTTTTCTCAAAAACAAAAATCTCCAAATCGATTTTCTCAAAATCGAAGTGTTGGAAACAATGATGGAAGTCGATACGCCATGGCATTTCGACCTAAATCAAATGTTGATTTCTTCCCATAAAAACCGAATTTTCCAAATCCTACAGGAAAACAAACTTTAAAAGTTTCGTATACAAAAGGGTTGTCTCGTGACAAAAACATTGATCATTGGCTTGAAGGAAAAGGACGAAAATATCATTCAAGGAAATATTCTCAACAACAAATTCACGAAGCCTATGAGAATTATGTGAATAATTCGTCAACTGAAAGCTCATCTTCAAAAGATTCGAATGTTTCGGTAAAGACTTGGCAACCGGTTTCGAAAGAAAAGCATGATCAAACACAATCTAAAAGGACGAAGGCATGTGTCAGTGACAATCCCAAACTAACATAGACTTATGTTTCTGTTCCTTTAAATAATGATGTGGACTTAATTGATAGTCTCAAAACTAAAGTTTGTGATTGGGTTAAAAGTTCTTCATTTCATTCTGTTTTCAAAAATAATTTCCAAGGACCCAAACAGCCTTGGTACCTAATTTCTTTCATTGATCGCAGGTACTATGTGACGAGCAATATGATGAGAAATGTTATATCGATAGTGGTTGCTCACGTCACATGACAAGACGAAAGGAAAATCTGAGAGATTTTAGAAGCTTGGAAAATGTAGGGGTTGTGAAGTTTGGCAATAATCACAAGTGCGAAGTGAAAGGTTATGGCAAAGTCACGAATGGAAAGTTCACTGTTAATCGCGTTGCTTATGTCGAAGGTATTCAACATAACTTGATAAGTGTTTCACAACTTGTTGTGGGCACTGGCAATCAAGTGGTGTTTAACGAAGAAGGCAGCATCATTTCGAATGTTGAAACTAACGAAGTTTTGCTCAAGTCCAAACGACATGGTGACATGTTTACTCTTGATATCAAACCAATCATCGACAAACCCTCAGTGTGCTTACTTTCGAAAGCTTCCTCTCACATCAGCTGGTTATGGCATCGACTTTTATCGCATTTAAACTTTCGAAATTTGAATAAATTGGTTGTTGATGATCTTGTTCGAGGTTTACCTATACTAAAATTTGACAATGATACTTTATGTGCAACTTGTGAACAAGGGAAACAGCACAGAAAAGGACATCTAATTGTGATAGATTCGAAAATTGTGGAACCGTTGGAACTTCTTCACATTGACCTTTGTGGACCATCGACTGTTGAAACTCTTAACAAGAAACGATACATTTTGGTTATTGTTGATGATTTTTCACGATTTACTTGGGTATATTTTCTCAGGTTAAAATCTGAGGTTGCTCAAACAATGATCGAGTTTATTAAGAAGATTGAGATGAGTCTGAAGAAAAATGTTCGAAAGATCAAAAGTGATAATGGTTCTGAGTTTAAGAACAAAGTGTTGGATTCGTACTTAACATAAAAAGGAATTTCGCATAACTTCTCTTCGCCCTATACACCTCAGCAAAATAGTGTTCTTGAAAGACGAAATAGGTCACTTTGCGAAGCAGCAAGAACTATGTTGACATATGCGAATCTTCCTCAATATATATGGGCTGAAGCAGTTTCGACAACATGTTTCACTCAAAATCGATCTTTCATTCATCGTCGATTCAATATCACTCTATATGAAATTATCAATAACCGAAAACGTAATGTCAAATTCTTTCATGTTTTTGGTTGCAGGTGTTTTTATAATGACTTTTAAAGATAGCCTTTCAAAATTTCAAGCTAAAGCCGACGAAGGCATATTTTTGGGATATTCGCACAATTCGGTTGCATACAGAGTGTTAAATAAGCGTACACGGAAAGTCGAAGAGACATTCAATATTACTTTCAATGATTATTATGTCAAACAAGTTGAAAATCAATTTGAACAAAAACCAATTATTAATGAATCATCTGATAAAACTGAAGAATCAAATTCATCTGACTTTGATTATGATTTAATTTTTGGTATTCCTGACAGGGCTGTGGATGCTGAAGTTCATGCAAATGATAATCGTCACTCTGAATCTTCGAAGCATAATGATGACTTGGAAATTCCTCAAAATATTGTAGATGTTAATTCAACAACGAATTCTCCCGGAGTTGGCGAAAGTATGCATAATAATCCAGTGGAAGGAGAGCACTTGGATTCGAATACTCTGGTTGAGGGGGAGCATTCTTTCGAGGGGGAGAATGGGAGAATGGATGAAGTTGTTGAGGGGGGAGCATCTAGTTGAGGGGGAGAATCAAAATGATAATCATGTTGAGGAGGAAAATGATAAAATAAATTTTAATCAAAACGATGATTTCCATGATCTAAATGATAATGTTTCTGTTGTAGGATCTGAAAATGAAGAGATGTACGAAGATGCACCTTTGGAATTCGATCCGGCATATCCACCGTTAGAGAAATGGACAAAGACTCATCCAATAGATCAAGTCATTGGAAATCCTCAAGATGGAGTATTAACAAGAGCTCAGATTCGTGCAAAAAATGAGGTATTAAATACTCATCAAGAATTTTGCATGTTCAATATTTTCATCTCGAAAATAGAACCAAAAACAGTTAAGGTTGCAATGGAACACTCAGATTGGGTTGTTGCAATGCAATCTGAACTGGCTGAATTCGATAGAAACAAGGTTTGGCGATTAATTCCTAAACCTGAAAATGTTTCGATTGTCGGGTTAAAATGGATTTTCAAAAACAAAACCGACAAAGATGGAAATAGTGTACGAAATAAAGCACGTCTAGTTGTAAAAGAATATTCGCAACAAGAAGGGATTGATTATGAAGAAACCTTTGTTCCTGTCGCAAGACTCGAGGCTGTTCGAATATTCCTAGCTTATGGAGCTCATAAGGATTTCGATGTATATCAAATGGATGTGAAATGTGCTTTTCTCAATGGTGAACTTGAAGAAACTGTTTACGTTGAACAACCTCCAGGTTTCGTAAATGAAATGCATCCTAATCATATATACATTTTAGATAAAGCAGTTTATGGGTTAAAACAAGCACCAAGAGCATGGTATGCAACTCTTACCAGTTTCTTAAAACAGTCGAAATTTACACAAGGATCAGTTGACCCCACATTGTTTCGAAATAAAGTTAGGAATCATCTAATGCTTGTTCAAATTTATGTTGACGATATTATTTTTGGCTCTACTGACCCTGCTTTGTCTAGTGAATTTGAAAATTTGATGAAAAGCCAATTCGAAATGAGCATGATGGGCAAAATCAATAATTTTCTTGGCTTAAACATTCATCAAAGCAGAGAAGGCATTTTCATCAATCAGGAAAAGTATACAAGAAATTTGCTCGAAAAATTTGGAATGACAAATAGCACGAAGCTAAGAGTACCAATGGATGTTGGAACAAGGCTAGCCCCTTCGTTAGAAACGCCTGCGGTTGATCTTACCTTATACAGGAGCATGATAGGTTCATTGTTTTTTCTTACTGCAAATAGACCTGATATCATGTTTTCTGTATGTAATTGTGCTAGGTATCAAGCAAATCCATGAGAACCACACTTAATTGCTGTGAAGAATATCTTTCGTAATCTCAAGGGAACAATTTCGTTAGGATTGTGGTATCCTTCGAAAACAGGGTTTTTCATTCAGGCATTTTCAGATGCAGATCTTGGAGGGTGTAATTTGGATCGAAAAAGTACAAGTGGTGGTTGTCAATTTTTAGATGGCAAGTTGGTTAGTTGGCAGTCGAAGAAGCAGACGTGTGTTTCGATTTCTACTGCTGAAGCTGAATATGTTGCAGCTGCTGCTTGTACATCTCAAATTATTTGGATTCAAAGTCAGTTGAGAGATTATGCTGTGAATATGAAAAAGATTCCATTGTATTGTGATTCGCAAAGTGCTATACGCATTTGTCATAATCCAGTACAACATTCGAAAACAAAACATATTGCTCTTCGTTATCACTTTATCAAAGATCATGTGGAAGATGGCAATATAGAAGTCCATTTTGTAAAAACAACGGATCAGCTTGCTAATATTTTTACAAAAGCTTTGGATGAAAAATCATTTGTTCGAATTTTGACAGGTTTGGGAATGATCGAAGCAAGTTCAGTTCCTGGAATGATTTCAAATGTATAACAACGAAGTGTTATATAAATATGTCGATTCAGAGGTCATCATGACTCATTCAGAGGCTGACTGTATTAACCATTCAACGGTTACTGTTCATAGTCAACGCTTCGACATGCTTCGACTTCGTTACATTGAGCATTTTGGTTTGGTGTAACTCTTTTCGTTAGATTTCCAACTTTGTTTTGTCATTTTATTTTCGAAAAATCAAAAACTACAAAAAGATTTTATCTTTGTTTTGTCATTTTATTTTCGAAAAACCAAAAACTACAAAAAGTTTTTTTTTGTTTTGTCATTTTATTTTCGAAAAATCAAAAACTACAAAAAGATTTTATCGTTGTTTTGTCACTTTAGTTTCGAAAAATCACAAAATTCAAAAAGATTTTCTTTTGTTTGTTAATTGTTTCTTTTAAAAAAATCAAAAACATAAAAAAAGATTTTTGTTATTTTGTTCTTTATCTTTTGTGTGTACAGATTTCACGAAGGATACAAGGGTAATGCTTATGTTTCTCTAGGAAGGTACAATTTCGACAACTTTGTACTAGTTAGACTGTCCCTAGAAGTATGTTGCAGCATGTTGACCCAAGCCTCCATAGAATCAATGTGTGTTTACGAAAGCCTTAATGAAATTTTTCTTACGAAAATTTCTTCCCAAGTCAGGCTTATATTCACATTAGTCGAATGAGCTATCTTACTCTTCTCAAATGAGTTAAGAGTTGTCTGTTTGGTCCAATCATAACAGAGGTACAAGTGTTTTCGTCAACCAATCTTTTTCATCACCAAATTTCTTACACTTGCACACACGAAGACATATGTCCAAGAGATCTTTGATTCAACCAATCAAAATTTAGACATATCAAAATTCTGTGTTAATGATCTGACATCATGAGGCCGTGATGAAAGTGAAACCCATCACTCTATCTTCGTAAGGAATTGACGGGGAACTATGTTACAGTTTTGACGAAACATTTGTTTCATTACCACTTTTCGAAACTCCAAATCATATTCATTTCTTATGCGTAATCTTGATCAAACTATCGAAGCCCACGATGTTTGTTACCCAACAGGATTCAGTATCAATTCTTTCATGAATATGATTTCCGTGTGAGTTTCATTTGCTTTCGAAGTTACTTTCATAATAATTCAAAGCATACTTGTCACTGACTACACCGGTCAAACAAGTAATTTATGTTACAATTACTCACCTTATGTTAAGGTTGATATGTAACGAAATTGTGAACTACCCACGAAGCCTTATAAAAGAAGCCCTTCGATACTTCTCTATAAGTATTCGATTGAAATTCACGGGAACATACACAAGCAGTTGATTATCTCTCTTGATAATTAACGAAGTAACCTTTGCCTGGGGTTTATTTGCTTTTGTGTCGAATTTAATTGACATCACATATCCAAATTGTTGTTTAATTGTTTCTTATCTTATCTTTGGATCAGTGCACTCACGAAATCCTCGAGGTTCTAAGTAATACCAACTCAGGCTGATGATTTCAAACATCTGGCATATGACTTCGCTTTTTATCCCAAAAGTGTAAGAGCCTTACTTTCCTCCGAAGATCCGTGACGGTTACAATTCAATTGAGATATACGATTAGTCTGTTTGAAAAGACGTTATGTATTCAGTCCGGGTTTCTAGGTGATGTGACATCTACTTTTTTTTACGCATGGCTACTTTTATGGCAGTATGGTGCGAGATTCAAGGTGCCACGTCGGATCTCATTAAATGTCAGTCCCGCTTCAAATTCAAACACTAGGGTTACATATAAAAAGGGGAATCAAAGCGTGTTCTCAGTTTACGCTTCCAAAAGAAAAATTCCTACTTTCTCTGAAAATTTCCGATTGTTCTTCAAAGCTTTCAAAAACCCTAATCATGGCCAATTCTGCTAAAGTTGTTGTTCAATCCCAAAACACAGAAGACATTACTTCCCAACCAATCATGAAGATTCAGGGAACAAACTATCAAGTTGAAGATGATGTTTCTCTATACCCCGACGAATTGAAGATGTTGGTAGTCGCCTTGAAGAGTTCTGTTCATTCCACTTCCATGTTCAATTCGTTTGCAGTTCCACTTTCATGGCTTTCTCAAGTAGGATCCACTGCCACGTACAACAAATCAATGGATATCATCACTTTTCAACTGGTGAATGATAAGAAGATTCGATTGTCCAAGAAGATTTTCTGTCAAATTCTTGATATCCCAAATTATCCAATCTATACTGATCTTTCATCTGCACAAATCATCCATATGTTCAATGAGATGGGTTATCAACCCCCACTCACCAAGATCAGTGATTTCAAGAAATCAGGACTTCCAACTGTTTGTAAATTTCTCTTTGGAATCTTTCTACGCTGCTTGACTGGTCGCAGTGTAGGGTTAGACAATGGTCGAATGGAGGTGTATGCAATGGTGGTTGGGTTGTATTATGACATTACTGTGGATTATTCTACCCAACTATGGAAGGAATTTCAAAAGGGTATCGAAAACACGAATGTCGTTCAAGGAATTTCGTGTGCTAGGTATTGGAGTTTAATCCTTCGAAACTTTTATGCCAAAGAGGGGATTGACGTGCCTACTGATGAGGAGACTGCTGAGATCATCAAGTACCAATTTCCGAAGGAGGTTACGAATGATGCTGAGATATTCACACACATTGCTAGAATTCCAGATGCAATGTTACAACGGGTTGATCCAACGAATTTGGTTCTAATGGAGTACTTAGAAACAATCAATCCGGATGATGGCTCTGGGAAGTTGTTACCAAAAGAAACTGCTGGTCCTTCGAAGAAGTCTCGCAAGTCAAAGAAGGATGTAACAGTTACTCCTGAGAAACCAGTAAAGGAGCTAAAGAAAAAGAAATCACCAAAACAGACGAAGACAGATGCACAAGTATTGAATGTTGTGATTGAACCGGTGGAGCCTGTTGATGACACTCAATAAAAAGAAACAATGCCTTCAAAATTAGGTATTTTTCGAAGGGTAAAGAAAAAGTCTCGTAGATCACGAAAGCTTTCAGGTGGTTCATTCAAGTCTTATTCTATGGTTCGTAAACCATATTTGAATCATCAAGGCATTCTCATTCATGAGGTTCCAGATCCTGTTTCTCCTTCTTCCAAGAAACGAATAGTTGAATATGTTGCTACACATATTTCGAAGAAGAAGCTCAAGAAAAGGAAGATGGCTCTTCAAGCAGAATCATCCGAAGGGGAGAAAGTTCCTAAAACTCCTGAAACTTCTATTCCTGAGAAGACTACGGTCATACCACCCGAAGTTTCGTTAACTGAATCAATTCTTGAGGAGGTTCGAACTTCAGACATCAATACAAACGTATCTGATACGGATGTAAATGTCAATATGTGTGAAGGAAATACGAATAAAGAACTTGTTGTTTCGACTCAAGGTATTCCTGCATCCTCTGCTACATTTGTTTCTTTACAACCATTCATTATTCCGATTTCGAACACTAGAAACTCACCCACCTTTGAAACCATTCTTACCCAACCCATCACAACTTTGTTCTCATTGCAAACCACTGATCCACTTCAAAATACTGAGGATACTGATGTTGATGAAAGGGGTTTTGGGGGAATGTTTGAAGAAATGGAATTTGATGAAGAAGAAGAAACTTACCCCGACAACATGTTAATGACAATGAAGTAATTCAAGATTTTGAATAAGAAGATGAATTCTATTATTCAATCTCAAGCTAACATGGGGGGAAGTCAATCTCTTTCAAGTTTGGAATTGGATGTAATGCTTAAAGCATTCGAAGCCAGGATGGTTAACAAAGTGTCTGGCATGCTTCAAGATTCTGAGTCTAAAATCTTGGAGAAAGTGGATCAAAGTGATAAGTGTAACGAATTACGGGTGAAGTCTCAGTCTTCGAACTTTGTGAGTGAAGTTAAAGACTTACGAAGGGTGGCTAAAGAGAGACATGTCTTGTTTATAAAAGATGTGAAGCAAGTTCGCAAAGATGTCAATCTCAAGCTTCAAAAACTTCATGAAGATATGGTCAAAGAGATTGCTAGTGCTCAACAAGACTATGCATCTCTAAATCAAAAAGTGGATGTTATCTGTGAGGCTGTCACCAAATATGTCAAGTTGTATGAAGGCTTGAGTCCTCAAGTTACTCAACTTTCAACAGATAACAGTCGAAGCTTTGTGGAGCTTACCTCTTTATTGAAGGAGTTGAAAGATTTGTCCACGAAACATGTTGCCTCTTCGATTATCACTCCAGAATTCTTGTCTCAGAAGTTTTCTCAGTTCGAGGCTGTGTTGCACAAACAGTTGGCTCCGTTATCCAAGTTTTCCAGTTTACTACCAACAGATGCCCACCTGTGGTCACAGGGGTGCAAGGGGGAGAAAAGAAGGCTGGTAATGCGAAGGTTAATGAAGGTTCGCATGAAGCTGTGAAAACTGTTGGGAAGATTTTTCAAACAAAGATTCCAGTTTCGAAGCCAATTATGTCAACTGCTGGGCCTGTTACTTCGACAGTTGTGACAACAATTCCAATTTCAACGAAGCCAATTCCAAGACCAATTTCTAAAGGAATTGTGATTGGGGAAGGTGGCAACAGTTCGAAGCCTAAGGAAGTTGTTGATAATTCCTCAGTTAAAGACAAAGGCAAAACAATTATGGTCAAAAAATCGAAGGAGGAAAAGAAAGCTGAAACTGAAGCTGAGCTTGCGAAATTGAGGGTTGTACAAAGCATTCTAAGTCTTCGTGCAAGTGACCCACCTGGAATGAACAAGGGTGATCCTGCGAAGCATTACAACTATGAAACAATCAAAGCAAAAGTTGCATATAACCATATGTATGCTTTTGAGAAGAAGCCGAAGCAGAGTTATGATGTTGTCAATACTGATATGAGACAACTGGATTTCGCAATCAACGAAATGATGTTCATCATGGCTCAGTACAAAATTGCTGAGAAGTTCGACAATGATGATGATTACACATACATGAAGCTCAGGTTTCATGTTGTGTTAGGGAAACTTCCAGAGGAGATTTGGTCACTCGTGAAGATCAAGAAGGTGATCAGTATTCAGAAGGATGTTCTTTTCGAAGACATGATGCATAACCTTCGATTTTACGTTGCAAGGGCGAATGGTCAGGAGTGTAATTTCTCGATTGCTGATTTTCCATTAATGAACTTGTATGATCTGATACAAGTTGCATTACTTCTGAAAGACAAAGATGCTTCGTATCTTCGAGAGACTGATCCAGAAGTGTTTCGTATTGATCTAGATCACATCAAAATATTCATAGATAACTACTATGAGTGTTTGGCCCTAACGGATGTGGAATTAGCAACTGCGAAGGGGTTGGAAGTGAAAGTAGCCATGGAACCAACGAAGAGTCAACCTGAGTTGAAAAAGTATGCTGATGGGGAAATATGTTTGAAGCCTTTTGGCATGGTCTTCGCAGGAAAAGACAAAAATGGAAAAGCCAAGAGATTCTTTTTCCAAGCTTGCGAAGTGGAGAGATACACAACGTCCCAGTATACGAACTTCATTGTTCGTATGAATAGCTGCAAGAAGAATAACGAAGGTGACAAGAAGGAATTGAAGAAGATCATTTCTTGGTATTCTGAAATTCGAAGAGTGATGTTGTATGCTATACAGATTCTTTTGAACTGAATATGGTCGACATGATTACAAAGGGGGAGAATGTAAGGGTCGAATACCTGTTGTAATATGTCGAAGTCATAAGTTTATTTTACAAGGCATTTATGTAACGAAGCGTACTTGTTTTAGTCCTTGTAATTTTTTGTGTGCTTTCATGTTTCCTATAAATAGGGACATTACTTAGAGTTAGATAAGACTCTTTGTATGAACTTGTCTATTTTCTCTCTGTAACATTGAAAGCATAATAGAGCTGAAACCAGATCATATTTACATCGTGCGTTCAATCTACATTATGATTACTCTTATTTGATTCATACTTGATTCCACACTTCATCAGTCATTTTAAAGGTAATAACCTGAACTTTTTGCATGTAAAAAAGCTTTGAAAAATATTACCATTAAGGTGGTCAAAACAGTCCGAAACTAGACCATAACGTTCCTGTGAAAGCTGAACTTTTGAGTTTACGTTATAGATGTTTGAACACAACACTTGTTTTTGCTACTTAGGGTGTATAATCTCAGATCTACAAGTTCACATGTAATATATGAGACAAAACATACTTTTTTCATGGTTTTTATGAAGATCTAAGTGATAAACTTCATTTTCAAGTAAAGATCTAAACGTTAAACACATAAACATGCACATATAGATAGATCTAACACAAAAGCACTTGTATCCTCCCCTAAAAACATTATAAAACCGAAAACAAGGGGGTATGAAGCTCACCTTGGGGGTTTTTGAGATGTAGATGAAGAAGAAGAAGATTTTTTGAACCTAGCTTGAGTTCTTTGAGATAATCTCGAAATGGTGGTGAATCTAAGAGTTTTTAACACAATCAAAGGATGTAAACAATAGTTTTAGCTTGAAAGATGTGATAATCTTTAAGGTTAACAAGAGTACTTACCAAGTAATGAAGGCTTGAAGAGAACTTCTTGAAAAACACACTCACAAGCCTACAAATTTTTGAAGAAGAAGAAGAGAGAATCCTTGAGTTGTTGGGAGAAATTATGTTGGAGATGAAATTGTGAATGTGGGTGGAGAGGGAGAAGTACCGAGAGATAAGAGGGAAGAGAGGGAGAGAGAAGATCATTGATATATGATGGTTAATCCAATTTTGCATGGATGTATGCAAGATAATGGCTTTGTTACATGTAGTATAATATGGAGGTGGCAACAAAAGTCAACCTCCCTCTTATTGGTGTCTCTTTTTTTTTGTATAGGGCCGAGAATGGGGAAGATATTCGGCCCAATGTTGGCCCAAAAGATCAAATTCGATTTTTGGTTAGCCCAAAAAGGATTTTCGGCCCATCAAAGTTTAACAAATGGGTTTTGGTTTCAAAGGGCCTAAAAGAATAATAATTATTGGCCCAACTAAGGTCCTAGTATATGTTTTCGGCCCAAAGGCCCAATGAGAATGTCTTGATCCAATAAGGGTTTTAGGTTGAGTATTTATGGGTTAAGGCCCAAAACTGATTGGGCTTGGCTTATTGGATCGAGTTTTGGGCTTATACAAGGAGATTATATTGTTTAGGAATTCACATCTTGACCTAATTTTGCCAGTTGTGACATCATCCCCCCGTTAGAGGGAATTTCGCCCCGAAATTCGTTCTAAAGCATCATCCCAAGTACTAAGGAAAAAGTGTGATTGTCTCGGTTTTGTATAGTATCTTCGTTCTTAGAAGAATTTAAGTCTTTGCTTAGTGTTTTAGTGGACCTTTGCTACTGGCCTTTGACCTTTCTCCTTTGATTAGTTGGGTGTTGGTTATCTCAACCAATCATAGAGGCATTTTGCTTTTGCGTCCTATATGGCGAAGTGAATGGATGGTCACGGTTATTGAGGATCACGTATTTGACGCCTTAAAAGTAGTGTCTCTAAACCTTAGGGCGAACACTATTGTTACTAGAGTTAAAGCTTCGTGCGTTATAATTGGCCTCATACATCTTAAGTTGGCATGGGAGTTTCCTACTACATGATCCTGAACTAGTGGGAGGTCGATCTTTTCTTGTTCCTGAGGGAAGGTCGAGTAAGTCTCTGATTCGGGACAGGGGATATAGATCCTTGAGGATGGTTTCATTTGATTCTTAGTAGTCAGTGGTCCTATGGACACTTAGTCTTTCCTATTTATGAGTCGGATAGGCGTTCTCTAAGGTTCAAGTCTTGGTTTGATAATTCTTATACTTACTGGGTCATTCCATCGACCGGATACCTTCGGTGTTTAGGTTGGTGCTAAATGATCTTGGTGGTCTGGCTACGAGAATGGCTCTATGAGTTGAGTCGATCACCGAACTCAACTTGGCATGTAGGTGATATCCCCGAAAGGACTTTGAAAACATCTCAGGGGGTTATAAATCTCTCGGTTACCCTTGGTGTCCTTTGCTCCTTGTTTCTTATCCCTATTATCGGCTAGGAAAGAGCGTGGTATTTCTTGCACGGGTACCTAAGGGTTTAGATGTCCGGAATAATTCGAGGATTGTCGTTATAAGTTGTAGGGTTTCGTAAATCGATTGGTTAAGGTGAAGAGTCTCGTTGGTACACGAATTTCTTATGGTGAGGATCAAGTCAGCCCATGTCAATTTACACCGTTGGGCTCCTTATTGTAATAGATGTTGGATTGATTTGAAAGGGATGGTTGTTCAAAATGATAGTGTGTTCTATGTACACGTTTGTAATGTTACCAATTTCGTCCTCGGTATTACTATTGTGGTTATTTTGTTCTGAATTTTGGGTGTCCTAGTAATACGAGTGCCTTGGTATAAACGATGTGATTTTTCAGTCTGATTTCTATTAGACCTCTCTATGATGGTTTGATGTAGCCTAGTCATACATAATTTAAGATTGAAAGGATTGTAGGATGAGTGGTCATGTCCTAAATCCATAGTCGGACAAAGAACGAGAATTAAGACGGAATTACGTGCCCTAAGCTTGTAGAATTTTAATTACATACGACCTTACGTTTATACTAAGTTAGACTGAGTGAATTGGGAACGTACCAAAAACCTCGGTAGGGTTCCTCGTTTCCCCTTTCACGTCCAGTTGTTAAACTCCTCCTGGTCCTCCGTCATTCTTCTCTGTTGGACAATTCCTCTTGAAGTGTCCCGTCTCACCGCAGGCGTGGCATACTGGACTTACTTCTGGGTTGAGGGTTGGAGTGACACATGGGGCCGCGGCCCTACAGTAGCGGGAGGTGTGCCCCTTCTTGTTGCACCTATTGCAATGCCATTCCCGGCAGACTCCATGATGATGGTAGCTGCACTTGCTGCAGAGCGGGGAGTTTCCATAATATGGTCTTCTCGGTGCTGAGGTAGGGGGGCCAGTGGGGGTATGGACTGCTACAGCTTGTTGCCTTTTGGTAAGCCCTTGAGTCGAACTGCTTCCTTTCTTGTTCCCTAGCTTTCGATTCATCCCCTTAAGTTTGGAGTTTGAGGTGTCTTTGCAAGTTGTCCCTCGTTGGTTTCCTTGGTTGTTACTACGGTTGGAATTGCCGACACCGTTTCCATTTCCATTTGGGTTGTTGGCGTTGAGTTGTGCCATGACGGCTGTCACGGCAGCTGTTACAACGGCTTGGAAGGCTGTGGGGTCCATCTACAGAACTGTTGTTTCGCCGGCTAGCTGGTTGTTTCCATGGAAAGACATGAATCTTTTGCATGATGAGAAACAAGTTCGTGAGTAACTATGGTTATTTCTAGTCATATCTCATCTATGATTATAGATATGAACTTATGCATGTACGCATATAAATCACATGTTTTGATGCACGGTTCTCGTTGTTTCGACCTACATCCCTATGATGTATTAATGGTAGTATGTAGAAATAGGTATTATACAAATGTTAAGTTACACTAATAGATTTTAGACATCTGATCCTTAAGTTGGCTCAGGTTACATGAGTTCTTGTAGGGCGTACCTCTCTTGATTTACTACTACTAGTTGTAACGAATTACATGGTAAACCTAGGACTTAATGAGAATAGTGTGATGACTCTCATATGCCTAAATAGCGTAAAGGTGTCCAACGATTTCGCCCATTTCACAAGTGGCCTCTTCCGCTCTCTGCTCTGTTAAGGTTGCCCTAGCCTCAGCTTCCATGAGTTGTTGCCTTAGGGTGGTCACCTCTTCTTCTAAGGGGCGGAGATGATTGGTAAGGTCTTCCTGTTCTGCGTGTTGGTTCGGTATTACTTCCGAGGGGTAAGGCTCGCTAAGGATCTCTTTGGCGCCTTCATCCATGTCTGACTCCTCATCGGAATCCTTTCCCTCGTGGTTCATCACTTGGTATTCTTCAGGACCTATTTCTGGATTCTCCCTTTGCACTTCCTCTGGTTCTTCCTCGATCCATTTGTTGGCTATTACCGTAGGGTAGTAGGGGTCTTCAGGGTGAAGCTCGGTCATGTTGTCTTCACGAGAGTGGAGGTATGAGATATATGTAGAAGGTTTGAGTGTGGACGTCATATGGTATTCTAAAATGCTACTATAGTATTACATGTTTGATCCTAAGGCTTCCTGACGTACGAAATCGATACGTTTTTAGACTTGTTGTTATTGTTTAGTATCTTAAAATACTCCTGTAGTATTTTAAACCTTAGGTTTGGCTCTAATGCTCCTTTACATGTAAGGTCGGTAAGTTTTAGACTCGTTGCGACGCTACCCTCACTCCCAAGCACATGTTGGTCGTATCTCGAATAAATACAGTTGATCAGGCTCTATTTATTCCAGCTATGATTACATAACTGCCCAGGTTTGACTATAGTATTCAACATCTAAATACTTTTGTTTTCTTCTTATTATGATACGGTTCAGCAAAAATGTATACTTTTAGAAGATACTTATATTCTTAAGGTATACTTTTAGTCAGAGTGTTTTTAGTCCCATTGTATTTATAGTTGTATATCTTGTATGGTTAGATATACTAGTTCACTATAAACAATGCTATGATACCAATCTCTCACACCCCCGAACCAGGACGGCGGAAACGTCCGGGGGCGGATGACTTCGTGTACAGTATCATAACAATTGAATATAAATGAAACATAGCAACCAAACATCATACTTTGGAAATACACACTTACATAGTTTACATATTAATCTTGTTCATCAGTTACACAAAAGTAATAAAAGTAAAATTTCTTGAAGTCGCACCACTTGATCTCCTAGTCGAGCATATTATCTGCTACTAGATTCCTGAGGATATAAGTCGTTTTGAAAAAAACGTCAACTAAAAAGTTGGTGAGTTCATACGCAGTTTTGTATAAAAATGGTTTTTGTACTTGTTTAGAATAGTTTTCATAGTGCTTTCAGAAATCCGATATTTTCTAAAAAGAAATGGTTTGAAATATTTGTGTCTGATCTTATATTAATGCATGTGTGTTAATGTTTGCAAAAATAGAAAGAGAATGATTCCAGACAACCCGATGTTGTCTACGATAGATAATGCTGGAATCTCAACCCCCGTGGTTGAGTGCCAGTGCGTATAGATTACCGTTTTATCAAAAAGAAGGTTTCCCGTTTTATCCAAAAAGAACATAGAATGGTTTCCCGTTTTATCCAAAAAGAACATAAAATGGTTTCCCCCAAATTTTATAATGTTAATTCCTCTAAGTGAGCCGTTATAACCATACTAAATAATGATAATTTCGCCTGTCTTGACGTCTTTGGGACGCCGACAGAACAAGGTATGGTTTTTCACCCTAGACTGGCCTAGTCTAACTGTAGCGAACAGCTCAGGTGTGGGGTGTCACCCCCGTATAGATCTATACACAAACTCACGCTCTCCCTCCAAGAGACTCTGATTATAACTATAGGCTACGATCGTACACTCAATAGGTGTCAACCGACACGTCTCACTAGATCCTTAATCAAAGTTTACGCGGAAAAAGAAAAAAAACATATAAAACTCATTCCCAAGCCCAATGAACCATGTAAGTGAACCATTAAGGCATCGCTAAACATGTAAGTCATTTGAAGGCCCGATAGGAATGAGATTATATAACATGAGCCCAAAATATATGTAAAAGGACCACTAAGGCCCATTTCACATGTAAGGTATTTACAGGCCCAAATAGCATGCAAATAGAATCCAAGGTCCGTCGCACATGTTAATGGGTCAATGAGGCCCAATAAACATATAAATAGTATTCATGACCTATTAAACATATTAATGGGTTACTAAGGCCCAATAAATATGAAAATAACATGATTAGCCCGTTTGTTATTATATTGCTAGTTTTAGCTCGATTATTTACTAAGTTGATATAAAAAGCCCACTTTTTGTAAAAATGACGTTCTTGGCCCAATAAGCCACAAATTTTCATTAAGGCCCAATATTAGTAAAAATAACACTTTAGTCCCCATTTTGTTCAAAACCTGTATTTATGGCTAGTTTTTGGTAAGAATAACATTTTAACCCATTTTTGTCAAAAATATCATTTTTGGCTTGATTTTTGTGAAAATACACATTTTTATGGTTTTTTGACTTTTTTGACCCGGTTGTTGGAAAATTTGTAGAAAACTCATCGTAAGTCGAAATTTGGATCCGTAAACTCTGGAAGTTTGGAAATTTTGTCTACTTTGTTCACAATTTTTCTCATGGTTTTTATGAAGATCTAAGTGATAAACTTCATTTTCAAGTAAAGATCTAAAAGTTAAACACATAAACATGCACATATACATAGATCTAACACAAACGCACTTGTATCATCCCCCAAAAACATTATAAAACCGAAAACAAGGGGGTATGAATCTCACCTTGGGGGTTTTTGAGATGTAGATGAAGAAGAAGAAGAATCTTTGAACCTAGCTTGAGTTGTTTGAGATGATCTCGAAATGGTGGTGAATCTAAGAGCTTTTAACACAATCAAAGGATGTAAACAAGAGTTTTAGCTTGAAATATGTGATAATATTTAAGGTTAACAAGAGTACTTACCAAGTTATGAAGGCTTGAAGAGAACTTCTTGAAAAACACACTCACAAGCCCACAAATTTTTGAAGAAGAAGAAGAGAGAATCCTTGAGTTGTTGGGAGAAATTGTGTTGGAGATGAAATTGTGAATGTGGGTGGAGAGGGAGAAGTGGCCGAGAGATAAGAGGGATGAGAGGGAGAGAGAAGATCATTGATATATGATGGTTAATCCAATTTTGCATGGATATATGCAAGATAATGGCTTTGTTACATGTAGTATAATATGGAGGTGGCAACAAAAGTAAACCTCCCTCTTATTGGTGTCTCTCTTTTTTTTTTTTTGTATAGGGCCGAGAGTGGGGAAGATATTCGGCCCAATGTTGACCCAAAAGATCAAATTCGATTTTTGGTTAGCCCAAAAAGGATTTTCGGCCCATCAAAGTTTAACAAATGGGTTTTGGTTTCAAAGGGCCCAAAAGAATAATAATTATTGGCCCAACTAAGGTCCTAGTATATGTTTTCGGCCCAAAGGCCCAATGAGAATGTCTTGGTCCAATAAGGGTTTTAGGTTGAGAATTTATGGGTTAAGGCCCAAAACTGATTGGGCTTGGCTTATTGGATCGAGTTTTGGGCTTATACAAGGAGATTATATTGTTTAGGAATTCACATCTTGACCTAATTTTGCCAGTTGTGACAACATTCATATCAAAATTTCAAGAATCATATCAACACATATAAAACATGGAATTTTGATATTAGCCATTGTAAATGGATTAGCATAAGCATTACACCATCTAAAACAAGTTTTAAAACACCAAAACAGTTTAGGGTAATGCTTCTAGTCCATTTCCAGCAGCAAAACTCGAAAATCTGCATTCAGGGGCTCCTACTCGTCAAGTGCAAGAACCTACTCGACGAGTAGGATGAATTATCACATGGACTCGTCGAGTCCCCCCATGGACTCGGCGAGTTAATGCTGCAGATAACATATTTTTGAGCTTTTTCAACAAGTTTGCATCAAGTATCAAGAAAACAAGCCTAGGCTCTAATACCACTGTTGGGTTTTGAGCATACTAACACTCCTATGGTGTACATGCAACCCTAGAAACCTTGGATCTATGTTTTCTATAAAATACATGCAAATTTGATTTCCAAGGTTTACAACCTAACTAGCATGTTATGGGGTACTTGTAATACAAAACTTTAAGTAGAATAACATACCTTTCTTTTGTGGTTGAATGTTTGGAGTTTTAGAGCCTAGCACCAATCGTGTGGATGCCTCAAGTGGTGTCACAAATCACCCAAAACAACTTGGAAATACTTAAGAGAATCTAATGCTTGCTAGAATCAGCCCACCCTTATTTCTCACACACACTAGTGCCAATTCTAGAACCAAGGACCTCTTTATATACTATGGAGGATTAGGGTTACACCCTAATATCCATGATTCTTCATTTACCTAGGATCCATGGGTTAAAAGCTCCATGGACTATCCATGGATTTCCATATACTCTTAGCCCATCCTAAATAAATCTTAGCCCAATCCATATATGTGTAAGAGTCCATATTTAATTAGCCTCTTTTGATCATTAAATTAATTCCAAAATCAATTCTTGATCAACACTAATTAAATAATATGATTTCATATTAATATATTATAACTTATAATATATTAATAGATCATAAACATCTTATCCTCAAAAATATATCCATACAAATTGTTAGATGAAGTGCAACCCAAATGGACCATGCCGGGTCGGGTCAAGTTCATACCAAATATAGTTACGGACTTAGACACCTTACCCAACAATAAGGCCATGTGGGGTTCCCATGGCATTCCAGGCTAAGACCATGTGGGGGTTCCCATGGTAGTGAGCTAAGACCATGTGGGGGTTCCCATGGCATCTGGTGTAAGACCATGGAGGGTTTCCATGGAACCTTTATATGTTTGTTTGTATGGCTTATAGAGTTTTCATATGTGTACTGTTAATTGATTATGTGTTATGTCAATATTGTTGGATAAGGTGTCTAAGTCCGTAACTATATTTGGTATGAACTTGACCCGACCCGGCATGGTCCATTTGGGTTGCACTTCACCGAAACAATTTGTATGGATAATCTTTTGAGAATAGTATATTTATGATTTATTAATATATTATTAGTTATAATATATTAATATGAAATCATATTATTTAATTAGTATTGATCAAGAAATAATTTAGAATTAATATAGTGATCAAAAGGAACAAATTAAATATGGACTCTTATATATATAGATAGAATGGGCCAAGTTCACTTAGGATGGGCTAAGCTTGCATGGACAGTCCATGGAGTTTTTAACCCATGGATCCTATGGAAATGAAAGGTCATGGGTATTAGGGTTTATGTAACACCCGATTCCTGGTACGTATTTAAATTCAAGAAATGTTGAAATTTACTCTGGGACTCGGCGAGTTGGAGGCCCAAATCGTCGAGTAGACTCGACTGTTGATCGGGGGTTTAAGTGACCTACTCGACGAGTCGGAAGACCGACACGACGAGTAGGAGCTGTCTGGACAAAACCCTAATATTTAGGGTTTGCACCCTATTTAAACAACTTATCTCCTCCCATATCAGCCTCCATCGTCCCTCACACTTCCAGAAGACCTTAAACTGAAAACCTAGCCTTGTTTGAGTGCTCTTAAGCCTTTTTTGTGCATTTTTGGTGGTTGTGAAGCTTGAGAAGAAGGAAGGAGCTTGGGAGTTCAAGTTGAAGCTAGAAGATCCAGAGATTGTGGTCTATTTCCAGCTCATTTAAGGTAAAAAGCTTCAATCTTGACTTTCCATGTGTTTAATCAACTTAGGGCTTGGATTTTGGTACCTTTAGGGCATTTCTAAGCCATTTTCGGGTTGTGGGGTGTAATGTGGAGATATTGCTTCAGTTCTTGGACCTTGGAGGGTTCTCATGGCATAAAGGTGCCAATTTTATGGCCATGAGAGACCCATGCATCTTGTAGACCTCCTTTTTATGGCTTTTTGAGCCAAAGGCCCCATGCATGTACATCAAGTTTGAAGCTTTACGTATAAAATGGACCCTAGGAGGCCAGATCTATGGTTTTGACGCGTTAAGACCGATTATAATCGACTGTATAGTTTTGGACATAGAGGGACTCGGCGAGTCGTTCTTAGGACTCGGCGAGTCGGGGTGTATTTTCCACCAAATCCTTTTTGTTATGGACCAGTTGTTAGGATCGAAGGTTCCCCCAGTTTTTTAGGTTCACTAGGGACCTGGGAATCATAGGACTCGGCGAGTGGATGAATAGACTCGGCGAGTTCAAGGCAATGTCCCAGCCACATGAAGACGGAGGCGACGAGTTCAAAGGGAACTCGGCGAGCCATAGACTAAACATCTTCTTATGGATGAAGATGAACTCGGCGAGTTCAAGGACGAACTCGACGAGTCGGTTGAAGATTGTCCGATGTGTTGTTGAAGGCGAACTCGTCGAGCTCTGGCTAGACTCGACGAGTAGGGACGGGATTATGGTTTTTTGTGGATATGGGGACTCGACGAGTTGACGGGCCAACTCGGAGAGTCGAGTCAACCAGATGTTGACTTTGACCATGGATTTGACTTTGACTTTGACTTGGATTGAGTGACCCTTGTAAGGGTTACGAGTATGAGTTGATAACTTAGAAGAGTTGTCGTGTAGGGATTGAGGAGTCGGGGAGAGTCGATTTCCACACCGAGAACAGTGCAGACACTACACGACTTCGAGGTGAGTTTCCTTCTAGTAGGGATGGGTCTACGGCCACAATTCCGGCCCACAAGTGAGAGTGTTGGATAGATGATTGTCTTTTTGATAACTATCTAGGATTGATATGTGATATGCTTACTGTGCTTGATATGGTTAATGTGCTTGATATGATTATTATGCTTAATATGTGTTAGCAGTAGTAGGGGTGAAATAGTCCCCGGTAACCGGTTGAAAGATACCAAAGGGGAGGTTAGTTCCCAGTTACCGGTTGAAAGATACCGAAGGGGAGGTTAGTTCCCAGTTACCGGTTGAAAGATATCGAGGGGGAGTCCAGCTCCCGGCTATGCCTGACAGTTATCGGTTGAAAGATACCGAGGATTATGTATTATTTGGTATGGGTATGATGGGGGAACTCACTAAGCTTTGTTCTTACGGTTTTTAGTTTTGGTTTCAGGTACCTCTTCGTCTAAGGGGAAGGAGTCGGCGGTGTTGCAGCGCATTACACACACACACATGATTTACGCATTGAGTTTTCTGGGATTGTACTCTGATTTTTATTACTATTGATGACATCGTTTTGATACACGTTGTTACAGTTTTATAAATTGATATGACATTGGCAATGTTTTTGGCAAACTATTTTACGAGTTACTTAATTAAAAATGAAATTTTTGGCCTTGAAAATTGGGATGTTATAGTTTACATGGATGTAACCCTAATCCATCATACTATATAAAGAGGTCTTTGGCACATGAAATGGCACTAGAGTGTGTGATAGAGAAGGTGGGCCGATTTCTAGTGTGCATTACTATTCTCTCAAGTTTTCCAAGTTGTGTGGTGATTTGTGATTCCACTTAAGGCATCCACATTATTGGTGCTAGGCTCTTCAAGACTCCAAGCAATCAACCACAAGAAAAGGTATGTTATTCTACTAAGGTTTTTACATTACAAGTACCCCATAACATGCTAGTTAGGTTGAGAACCTTGGAAAATCATATTTGCATGTATAATAGAGAAAACATAGATCCAAGGTTTCTAGGGTTGCATGTACACCATAGGAGTGTTAGATTGATCAAAACCCATCAATGGTATCAGAGCCTAGGCTTGTTTTCATTATACTTGATGCAAAATGCTTGAAAAAGTCGAAAAACTGTTCACTGTTCATTTGACTCGCCGAGTCCATGGGGGGACTCGACGAGTCCAAGTGTAAACTCATCCTACTCGTCGAGTAGGTTCTTGCACTCGGCGAGTAGGAGGCCCTGTGTGCAGATTTTAGAGTTTTGTTGCTGGAAATGGGCTAGAATCATTACCCTAAACTGTTTTGGACTTATAAAATCTGTTTTTTGATATGGTAATGATTATGCTAATCCATTTTCAAAGGTTATTATAAAATTTTCAAGTTTTATATGTGTCTATATGATTCTTGAAATTGTTGATATGAATGTTCATGCTTATGAGTTTTAGTAGATCATAGGAATTATTTGCAAATTGTTTGTTAGTGTAATTCTTGATCTAAATGCCAATTAATGGACTTCATAACTTGTCCTAAAGTTATGGAATTCAAAAAGTCTTTTTTTTAAAACCATTAAAACTCATAAGTTATAGAAATAAAAAGTCTTGAATAGTTTCAAAACTTGCCCTCAAGTTTTGGAATTTGTAAAGTCTCACACACACTTTAATTCCAAACCCTAGAGTTTTAAAAGTTAAAATTCAACCCTTATACTTTATACTATTATAAGTTAGTAATATATATATATATATATATATATATATATATATATATATATATATATATATATGTATAAGATCAAGTCAGTCTTACCGTTAGTAGGCCTCATTAACGAAGCCGGTCTATAAGGGGGGTATAAGGTTGTTGCCTATAAAATGGCAGCTTAATGGGTGTCCACTCTCACCCACCGCTTCCTTGACTGGTGGAGGGTCGTTAGCCGAACGGGTAGGACAAGGACTATAATTCTCATTAAAAGTATAATGATAAATATAAAGTAACTAAACCTTTTATAAATTCCCAATCTTAGTTACTTTAGGAAAATGTGAAATTGGTGCTAACCCATGAAATTACGCTTTGTACCTTACCAAGTCGTTGGTGGAGCGTGTGTGGGTAACCGGCACACTAACATGGACTAGTAAGAGTGGCAAAGGGTGGCTTCATGTTTATCATAGATCGGTGGAGCGCGTGTGGGTAACCGGCACATTGATTAGGTGATAAAGATTAAGGGTACCAAGTTAATTTGCATGGTTATTCACACCTTGTTTGTGATCCTCGGCATCCCAGTCACAAACTTGAGAGGGCACAATCGAGATTTAAACATGCCATTGAATTGTTCAATGAATCTTAAAAGATCTAGGAGTTTCAATCCAATTAAAACCTAATAATTTATTTCGCTTTTCATGGTGGAAATTGGTGAATCGTCATTCGCCTACCTTCAAATATTTTATAGCTTGGATTACGGCATCCATCTTCCAAGTTATAAAGTATTGTGTTGGGTCCTAGCCTTAATATTACATTTGGGTGTCTTATTAAGGATTATATATCTAATCTAAACTTGTCTTTGTTCTTTTCAGATGTCTTCCAACAATGCTGCTTCTGGCTCAAACCCTACCGGCTCCTTCTCTCTCATGAACCTTTGTGGGAGAGTCATCTTTGATGGTTCAAACTTTAATGATTGGATCAGGAACATCAGGATGGTCATGCATTACGAGGACAAGGAATATGTCATTGACAAGGAGCTGAAAGAAATTAATGAGTCTACTGCTACTCCACGGGAGATCGATGACATTAGGGCACATGATAGAGATGCCACTAAGGTGGCATGTATCATGTTGGCCACAATGACAGCTGAAGTCCAGAAGTCCTATGAGGAATTTTACCCTTTTGAGATGCACATGGCCTGATAGACCGCTACCATCAGAGTGCTCGTCAAGAGAGGTATGAAATCATCTCTTCCATGATAACAACCCGAATGAAGGATGGTGAACCCATCACGGGCCACATGCAGAAAATGCAAAGGTTTGTGGACCGTTTGCTGAAGTTGAATGTGAACTTCCCCAAGGAGTTGGCTATTAACATCATACTGCACTCCTTACCTACTTGTTATGATCAGTTCCAAATGACCTATCATATGAACAAGGAGGAGGTCACACTCAGCAAGCTTCAAGGACTTTTGAAGACCGCTGAAAGTGGTCTCAAGGGTAAATCGGTTGTTACTACTCCTACTCCTAACATCGCCCCTGTTCTGGCAATCGGGCAAAGTAGAGGGAAGAATAGGAAGACCCCTTCGAAGGGTACCAAGGGAAAGTCTCTTGATGGCTCCTCTTCAAGTGGAACCAAAGGTGGTTCTGTCACTCCTTCTTCCAACCCAAAGGAAGCTGAATGCTTCTATTGTCATGATAAGGGGCACTGGAAATGAAACTGCCCCAAGTACCTGCAAGATGTTAAGGATAGGAAGGTCAAACCTACCCATGCATGTATTTACACTATATTGTCTAATAACTCACCGCATACTAATTCTTGGGTCCTTGATACATGTTGTGGTATTCATATATGTTCTGATTTGCAGGGCCTAAGAAGAAGTGAGGATGTGGAGCACGGAAATATAAACTTGATCATGGGGAATAGGAAAGCTTCACATGTCACCAAGATTGGAGTTTATTCTTTGTTGCTAAGTAGTGGGTTAGTGTTAGATTTGAATAAGTGTTGTTACTCGTCTGAAATGTCGAGAAATATTATTTCTTTTCACGGTTTGTACAAACAAGGGTTTACTTTTTCATTTGATAATGAATGTGGTGGTATTAATGCCTTTTATAATAATGTTCTTTATTTTAAAGCATTATCTTGTGATGGTGTATATGAAACTGTGTCGGTTGTAGACAACTTAGGAAATAATGTGTTGCATATCGATTCTTCCACTAGTTTGGATAAGGCATCCTTGTGGCATTGTCGTATTGGATATGTCAAAAGAAGCGCATGGGCCAACTCCAAAAGGCTGGAGTCTTGGAGTCATTTGACTTAAAGTCGAATGATAGTTGCGAGTCTTGTTTGCTTGGAAAAATGACAAAGTCACCATTCACCGGCACTTGTGCTAGGGGTGAAGGTTTGTTGGACCTCATACACACAAATATGTGTGGACCCTTCAGGACCGCCACTAGGGATGCTAACCGCTTCTATGTGACTTTTACTGATGATTACAGTAGATATGGTTATGTCTACTTAATCGAGCATAAGTCAAAAACCTTTGAAAAGTTCAAAGTGTTTAAACAGGAAGTGGAGAATCAGCTGGGCAGGAACATTAAGATGCTCCGATCTGATCGAGGAGGAGAGTATCTTAGTACAGAGTTCCTTGACTATCTTAAGGAATGTGGAATTGTTTCACAATTGACACCTCCCAGAACACCACAACTTAATGGTGTGGCTGAGAGGCGTAATCGAACCTTGTTGGACATGGTTCGTTCCATGATGAGTCGAGCTTCGTTACCAATCTCATTCTGGGGGTATGCCTTAGAGACTGCCGCCCATATCCTTAATCTAGTCCCTACCAAGAAGGTTGTCAAAACACCTCACGAGATGTGGACTGGGAAAGTTCCCAATTTAGACCACATCAAGATTTGGGGTTGCGAGGCTTTCGTGAGACGTGAGACTCAGGACAAGCTCGAACCTCGTATTGAGCGGTGTATTTTCATCGGCTTTGGTTACCTCTTCTATAGACCCAGTGAGAATGTGGCCTTTGTGGCAAGGAGAGGGGTCTTTCGCGAGAGAGAATTTATAAACCAAGGAAACAGTGGGAGGCAAATTGACCTTGAAGAGCTTCAAGAGTCAAGTGGTGAAGGAACCTCAAACCCTAGAAATCAACCTGAGGAGGAAACTCCTGTTGAACCAACTGACGAGTCTGTACCTCTAAGGCGTTCCACTAGAGTTAGGAATCCACCTGAGCATTACTATGGTTTCCATATTACTACGGAAGGTGATACATTTATCAGTGATAGTACACTGGTAAATTTGGATGAACCTAACAGCTATAAGGAATCCATGGCGGGCCTTGAGTCTGCTAAAGGGAAAGAGGCTATGGACAGCTAGATTCAGTCCATGTATGACAATCAAGTTTGGAACTTGGTTGACAATGTACCGGGTCATAAAACGGTCGGGTGCAAATGGATCTTCAAGAAGAAGACCGACATGGATGGGAAAGTGCACACTTATAAGGTGTGACTGGTTGCGGAGGGCTTCACTCAAACTCACAGAGTTGATTATGATGACACCTTCTCACCAGTAGCAAAGATTAAGTCTATTAGGGTTATACTAGCCATTGCTGCATTTCATGATTATGAAATATGGCAAATGGATGTCAAAACCGCTTTCCTTAATGGAAAGTTGGCTGAGGATGTTTACATGAGTCAGCCAGAGAGTTTTGTCAGTGCAGAGTACCCTGATAGAGTGTGCAAGCTTGAGAAATCCATTTATGGATTGAAACAAGCATCTCGTAGCTGGAATCTTTGTTTTGATGAAAAGGTCAAAGAGTTTGGTTTTTCGAGAAGCGAAGATGAGTCCTGTGTATATGTCAGAGCCAGTGGGAGTATAGTTAGCTTTCTGGTATTGTATGTGGATGACATACTACTCATGGGAAATGACATCCCAACTTTGCAGGAGATTAAGTCCTGGCGTGGGAAGTGTTTCTCTATGAAGGACCTTGGAGAAGCTGCCTATATCCTAGGGATAAGGATATTGAGAGAAAGGAGTAAAAGACTAATTGGACTTAGTCAAAGAACCTATGTAGACAAAGTGTTGAAAAGGTTCAACATGCAGAATTCCAAGAAAGGTGACTTAACGATCCAAAGCAATGCCAAACTGAGCAAGGCTCAGAGTCCGAGTACTGAGGCTGAGATAGCTGAGATGAGTCGATTACCATATGCTTCCGCAGTTGGCTCGATCATGTATGCTATGACTTGTACCCGCCCTGATGTGGCCTTTGCTTTGAGCATGGTCAGCAGATATCAGGGGAATCCTAGCAAGGCTCACTGGACTGCGGTGAAGAACATTCTCAAGTACCTACGGAGGACTAAGGACTGGGTCCTTACCCTTGGTGGGAGTGATGACTTGAGAGTAGTGGGATATAGTGATGATAGATTTAAGGCTGATAGGGATAATTTCCGCTCTCAGTCGGGCTGGGTCTTTACCATGAATGGAGGAGCAATTACGTGGAAAAGTTCCAAGCAGGAGACGGTAGCTGATTCGACATGTGAGTCAGAGTACATAGCAGCGAGTGAAGCGACAAAGGAGGCGATATGGCTGGGGAACTTAATCAGAGACCTTGGAGTTGTACCAGCTATAAAGGAGCCTATGGAGATTTTCTGTGACAGCAATAGTGCGGTTGCCTTAGCCAAGGAACCGAGAGATCATGGCAAATCCAGACACATTGATAGAAAATATCACTACATAACACAAGATAGAAGAAGGACTACTCGTGGCAAAGAGGGTATCGTCAGAAGAGAACCCAGCAGATCCCCTCACGAAGGGACTGACTAGGGTTAGGCATTTGCAGCATACGAGGCGCATCGGGCTGAAGGACGATATTAGTTGTACAGATTAGATAACTATTTCTGAAACTTGTAAAATGAAATTGACATTTGATGATTAAATAAAAGTTGTTGTTTATTTATAAGTAAGGTGTTGCTATCTTGTGTCAATCGTTTACTATTGTTTCAACTTTGCATGTTTTGACTTCCAGAATAATTACTTTATTCAAACTCTCCACAGTCAATCATACTTTGGAAGTAGGTATGAATCAAGACTGTCATGAATTGGGCTTGTAGATTTCTAAGGTGTTGGACATAGAAAAAGTTGCTACAACATTCATGAGTGCTCATAAGTTCTGAGTATTGGATTAAACCCACGCTCACTTGTATCACTTCATGGAATTTCTCTCGAGTGATCGTGAGATGGTAATATCATATAAGTCTTCAAACCTAGAGATATGAGTTGTTGACTGTGAGTTGGTTGTACATTGATTGTATGAAAACGCATCGGTAACTTGATGTTATAAAACGTGCCTTTGTGTATGATTCAACAAGTAGTTAGTACAAGCATATGAGTCGAAGTTTATCTGTTCCTTTTAGTCCTTGGAGGATTAAAAGCGATATCTGGTCCCATCAATGATTTTGTTTTGACCTATGTGTCGGGCTCGATCAGAACCAAATTGATGTGTTCAGTTTAGTTCTATGTCAAACAAATCGGAAATCGGGAAACAAACTGTTGGACAATAAGTATGACGTTGTTCCATGTATTTGTCTGGCTAAAATCTAGAACAAAGGATTATATGATCACTTATCTAAAATGGCACTTCATAGTTCAACAGAGTTTTAAGAGCTACGATTGCTGGTCGGTTCCTAAAGTCATACTTGCAACAATAGTTATCAGACTTATCCAAGTGGGAGACTGTTGGATAAGGTGTCTAAGTCCATAACTATATTTGGTATGTACTTGACCCGACCCGGCATGGTCCATTTGGGTTGCACTTCACCGAAACAATTTGTATGGATAATCTTTTGAGAATAGTATATTTATGATTTATTAATATATTATTAGTTATAATATATTAATATAAAATCATATTATTTAATTAGTATTGATCAAGAATTAATTTAGAATTAATTTAGTGATCAAAAGGAACTAATTAAATATGGACTCTTATATATATAGATAGAATGGGCCAAGTTCACTTAGGATGGGCTAAGCTTGCATGGATAGTCCATGGAGTTTTTAACCCATGGATCCTTTGGAAATGAAAGGTCATGGGTATTAGGGTTTACATGGATGTAACCCTAATCCACCATACTATATAAAGAGGTCTTTATGATAGAGAAGGTGGTCCGATTTCTAGTGTGCATTACTGTTCTCTCAAGTTTTCCAAGTTGTGTGGTGATTTGTGATTCCACTTGAGGCATCCACATTATTGGTGCTAGGCTCTTCAAGACTCCAAGCAATCAACCACATGAAAAGGTATGTTATTCTACTAAGGTTTTTACATTACAAGTACCCCATAACATGCTAGTTAGGTTGAGAACCTTGGAAAATCAATTTTGCATGTATAATAGAGAAAACATAGATCCAAGGTTTCTAGGGTTGCATGTACACCATAGGAGTGTTAGAATACTCAAAACCCATTAGGTATGACATTTGTATGGAAGACCCCGGGGGGTTCCCGTGGCAGTAGTTAAGACCATGTGGGGGTTCCCATGGCAGGTAGTTGAGACCATGTGGGGGTTCCCATGGCAGTGGGCTAAGACCACGTGGGGGTTCTAGTAGCACCCGGAGTAAGACCTTGGAGGGTTTCCATGGCTTCCTTTTATGTTTATATACATGGCTTATGTAGTTGATATGATTTATGTGATTATGTGTATAAGACCTTGGAGGGTTTCCATGGCTCCCTTATATGATTGTTATGGATTATATGATTGATATGGCCTATGTGATTGATATGGTTTATGCGGTTATGTGGATTATGTGGATTATGTGGGTAATGCTCTGGGGAACTCACTAAGCTTCGTGCTTACAGTTTTGTTTATGGTTTCAGGTATCATTGTTTTGGAAAGGAAGGGCTCAGCTCGATCGTAGCGCACACACCTGTGTTTTCCGCATTATGTGATTTTGGGATGAACTCTGATAAACGTTTTAATTAATCATGTTTTTGGAATGTATGTATTTAGAAAATATATGTGTTTTGACTGTATTGAAAATTGAAATTTTTACCCTTGATTTTTGGGTCGTTACAAATTCGAATACTTGATGTGACCTAGGTAATCACATCACTAAGTGGATGACTCGAATCCGGGCAACGCTTCACCTAGCACTTTAGCTTTTCCTTTGATGTGACCTAGGTAATCACATCACTAAGTCTTAGTCTATTTCTAGTGACTAATGAATAATGATAGTCTAGATTCCTCACTAATCCCAATGTCTACATCAAGATCTATCAAATAAGGAATAACTAGGTAAAATCATATCAAAGGTATGGTCCATTTGGTATATAGAGTATACTGTTTGGAAATCCCACTTTAAACATATCATTAAATGTAGCGTAGACATCATTCTCATAAGTAGATCAATCAGTATTATGACTTGGAATCATTGATAAATCTTATTTATAAATTCATAATAACGACTATGAATATAAATATATGTTACACTTGAATTAAGATAAGTGCAGCTGTAACATCCGGATCCCGAGGTCTGAAATTTTAATTATGTATGAAAATTTTGTTGGCTACGACGTGGTGATGGCATCACCACGACGTGGCAAGTTGATTTATGATAGTGTGTTTTAATTGGGTGACACATCGTGACATTAAGTGTCCATGCTGTGGCAACCATTTTGGGTCAAACCCTAATCTATAGACTTTAAGCCTTATTTAAAGGAAGTTAAGGCTAGGGTTTCCTCCACCCTCAACCTCCATCACCCTCAAATGACTCCTTTGCAAACCCTAATCCTTTTGGAAGCTTTTGTGCTTATTTTGCAAGTTCTTGGTGGTTTTGAAGGAAGATGAAGAAGAGTTAGTGCATTGATTCAACAATCAAACCTCCCCTTCACTTATGGCATATTATGGTCACTTTGAGGTGGTTTGTGTGGATGAAAGAGATAAAGTTTTCCACTTTATGGTTTCTCTATGTCCCAAAAGCATCATATCTCATAGATCTAGGAAATGGTGGTGATTTGGAGATTTTGCTTGAAGTTTAGGTTTTATTGCATATTTTGACCTAAATATGGGAAAGGGCATGCATGTAGTATGAATGTCCATAAAGTTAACATTTTTAGGGTTCATTAGGATCCTTAAAGTGCTTCTGGAGGTTTTGGATTGAAGATTTAATTGATTAAGTGCTTAATGGTCTAGTCTCATGCATTAAGTTGCCTTTTTGGACTTTAGAATTTAGATCTAGACTTAAAGGGATGTCTTAATGGATAAAGTTGGAAACTTTATCCATTAAGACCTTGGAAAGAATCAAATCTATGCTTTGAAGCTCTTAAATTCGGAAGAAAATGGATTAAGCTTGTTTGAGTTGTTCAGACCAGTCCCACGACGTGGCCTTAGGCTGCCACGGCGTGGCAACTGGGGAATCATCATGGTTTTGGCATTTTGTGCCCACGACATGGCCAAGGAAGGCCACGACGTGGAGGACTGTTGTTGACAATTTTGACCATAACTTTGACCATTGACTTTGAGGGTTGACTTTTGACTCATTCACTTTTAGTCAAATTTCTAGTTTTAGAAAGTTGGCCTAAATATTTATCTTGTATGGTGATATAGGTGGCATTTAGCACCTATCTCATGTTTTGCGAGCCGTTGACTTTTGAGTTCATTAGCGAGGTGAGTCTTCTTACTATACTTGTGGATCGAAGACACCAATGTCGGCCCACTAGATTGTGTTATGTAGGATGCTAGATGTTTTTGTGACACTTATATGTACGTTTGGGTTGAAACACACCCTAGGGTTGGGCCCACTATTGAATGATGGGTTGGAATATACCCCAGGGTTGGGCCCATTGATGTGTATTGGGTTAAAATATACCCAAGGGTTGGGCCTACTGATGTGTATTGGGTTGAAACATACCCCAGGGATGTGCCCACTTATCTGTATTGGGTTGAAACATAACCTAATGTTGGGCCCACTGATTTGTATGCTATGTGGTATTTTGGGGAACTCACTAAGCTTTATGCTTACAGTTTTGTGGTTTAAAATTTTCAGGTACTTCCAGTTCGAATGGGAAGGGACCAACATGATCACACATCATCGCCCTTGGTTTTTATTCCGCATTGACATTTGATGTTTACTCTGATGTTGAGAATGTTTTATACTCTGGTTGATTTTGAGACAACTTGGTTGTATTTTGGGGTATTTGAAAAATAAATAAATAATCATTGTTTTTTTGTCGTTACAAGTTGGTATCAAAGTCTTCGTTTGAGGGAATCAGACACACTCTCGGGTGTGTCTGAACCAAACTGAGGAATTGAAAATCTTTTAAAAAGGAAAATATTTTCTAAAAATATTTTTTTCAAAAGGGGTGTGATGCATGCAATCAGCCGGACTCAAGCAAGTGATTTTCAAAATATCCATACCTAAGTATTATTAATTGCATGCTAGAGTAGGGATAAGGATACATTCAGGAATCGTATCATAGAATTGCCTGATTTGTGTGATGCCTTGTAGCCTAGGAGGATTTGGATGATATGAATTACTTGGAATTTATATTGACAGGGTTATTTGCTAGGTGTACGTTCAAAAAATGTATACGGTTAGGATCATATAGCTTTAGAATGATTGATTTAGCATTATTTCTTGTTCCTTGTTTAGTTGTGGGCTTACATTAGAATCATTATTCGACTGACTATCTGATCCCTTATTGTGTACAATTTTCATGCATAAGGTAACCAACGGTGCTAGTATAAGTTCCTAGTATTGCAGAGGCTAGTACGACGGGGATTCCTAGGAGAAACTAGGAAGTGTCATAGTGGGATTTGTATGTTGTTTATCATAAGGATTGTGCGTTTTGGCCTTATTGGGGTGACTTGGAGGATTTATGATGGTTATTCAGAAAAGTATGAATAGGTGTGGAAGGTAATATTGGGCCAATACTACTGAAAGCACTAGATTTGTACTCGAGTCAAGGATGGTCTCGTAGATTCTCAGGAGCTTATAGAGAGAGAGTTCCCTTGAGTTTATTCTAATCGTTTGCATGTTTGTATTTTAGTATGATGACCACTTAAGGAGGAGGTTCTAGCTCTAATACATAACCGATTGATCAACAATTGTGCGGGTTTATCACGTCGTAGATTACTCGCGGTATTATGGAGGCCACTGTTGTGATTTTCGATATCATCAAGGAGGGTATCATGGAGTTTCTGGATGAGCGTCTTAGGGATTTTCGGGGCGAGATCACGATAGGTTAGTTAGGGGCACGTGCTCTCTCGTTCAGGGAGTTCAAGGCTTGTGGATCCTCGGAGTTCTTTGGGGCTAAGGACCCCATTGCTATCCGTCGATGGATCGCTGACATGGAGAATGCTCAGAAAACGAGCTTCTGCCCCAAGGGGTCAAATATGGGGTTCGAATCCTGCCTTCTGAGGGACCGAGCTCGTGACTGGTGGGAGGAGGTTGTTCATGCGATGGGATCTATGGCCGCGGTGGCCATGACTTAGGAGAATTTCATGACACATTTTTCGGGCTAAGTTTGCACCAACGATTGAGGTGAAACAGTTGGCAAGGGAGTTCCAAGACCTTCACTAGACCAATGAGACCGTAGCGGAGATCACCTCCAAGTTTCGAGAGAGAGCTCTGCTAGTTCCACAGTATACAACAAATGAGGAGATGAAGAAGATGAGGTGCCATGAAATGCTGAGGGATGAAATCCTTAAGTTTGTGAGTATGTCGGGTTGCAAACCCGTGGATGATATAATTGCTAGAGCCCGAGAGCGGGAGATCGATTTGGAGCTTCTGAGGAAACGGAGACCAGTACAGACACAGACAACATAGGGTCAAGCTAAATGGCCTAAGATTTTTGATTTGCGTCGTAGAGGTCATGAAACATCCAAAAAATACGGTCCATAAATTTCATTTTGAATCATTTAAGAAAAACCATAAATACCATTCATCGTCTCATAAAAACATAAGTAATGTATCTCGAATCATCATAACAAAATATTGTATCAAAATCATGTGTCAAAATATCAGAGTCTAAACATCCCAGGCTGAAATGAATGGTGTGTGCACTGCAATCATCTCGAGCTCTTCCTTTTGTTACCGGAAGTACCTAAAACCAAAATTGAAAACTATAACATACTTTGGGCCCCGCCGGGCTACATCGGGCATTGTCTGGCATCGGGCCCCGCCCGGCATCGAGCAAAGATCGGCATACATATCAGCATATACACACAACATAATCATAACCACTTAACTATAGACATATAAGCATTCCTCGAGCCCCTCCCGACATCGGACCGAAATCTAGAAACATGTAATCATTCCTTGGGAACCCCCCCGGCATCGGACCGTAGTCCAGAAACATACAAATACATACGCATGAAAGAATCACAAAGACATCAAGCATACTGACATTCTTCAGGTACCGTCCTGGCATCGAATCAAAATCCGGAAAAACATATAAACCTACATCGGCCCTACCCGACATCGGATCTTAATCTGAAACATGCTAGCATACATAAACGGGCCGGCCTTGGTGCCTTCGACCCGTTCCTACCAGAGGAAAACTCACCTCTCAAGCTGGCTGCTAAAATCTCGTGTGAGGAATCTCTGATGGCTGCTCCAACGACTCCCCGACTATCATTATCACAATAATCACTTAGTCAAAAACTGATAATCCTTCTAAGGGTAAAATGACAATTTTACCCCCAGTCAAAGTCAACATTCTGGTCAAAGTCACATTCTGGTTGACTCAACTCGCTGAGTTGACTTATCAACTCATCGAGTTCTATAACTCAAACATCCTAGAATTGCGATCTAACTCGCCGAGTTACCCCTTGACTCCCGAGTTCTGTGGCTACTCATAGTAGCGATAAAATGAGGCAACTCGTCGAGTCCTTTCACAGACTCATCGAGTTCTACCTTTAACTGGAATCGGGACATAACGCGTCAACTCGTCGAGTCCTTCTCTGGACTCACCGAGTTCCTCAGTCTGTTTGGGCCATCTTAAGAGATTAAGCCCCTAATCTTCAGATCCAAGCTTCTTGTTTCTCCTATACACTGAGTATGTCCTTTTAGGGGTAAATTTTCCAACTTTACCCGTTAATAGCCCTCCTTCATGGGTTTAGCTCAAACCCTAGTTCTCTAGGACATAGATCTTGATCCAAAAGCCATAATACTCCAACCCAAAGCATACTAACATAGATCTAGGACTTAGACATCATTTGGACATGTAAAGCTCCTAACTTTCCTTCCATGCATGGCCTTTTGGGGATTAAAAGGCCAAAGTAACACCTTAAAGCTCTCATGGGGCTTCCATGGTCATAAAGTTTGCACCTTTATGCCATGAAACCCTTTCTAGACCCCAGATCTGAAAGATATATCACTTGGGACATCCATTTCCCAAGGACCAATTTTCTTGAACCAAAAACCCCATAAAGTGACAAAGAAGAGATCTAACAAGCTACTAAGCAAGGTTGAGACTTGCTTACCAGAAAATGAAGAGGATGAGAAGTTGTTTCTGGATCTACTAGCTTCCCTCTGAATCTCCAAGCTTCTTCTATTCTTCACAAGCTTCAAATACACAAAGTTCACTCAAAATGGCTCATAAACTCACAAAAAGGCTCTATGGTTTCGTGGATTAGGTTTTGGGACGTGGGGGCTGGAAATGAGGCCATAAGGTGGGGATTAAGATGCTTTAATAGGGTGCAAAACCCCGAAATTAGGGTTTCATCCTGACAGCCCTACTCGTCGAGTCGAGGCTTCTCAACTCGTCAAGTAGGAGACTTAAATCCCGCGTCCAACATTGTTTCTACTCGAAGAGTCTGGGGCTCCCAACTCGTTGAGTAGCTCTTCAAAAATGAATAAATTAAAATTAAATGCGTACCAGGAATCGGGCGTTACAGGTCATCAGGGATGTGGCAAGTGCGGAAAGTCGTACGGTGGAGCATGTCAAGTAGTGGGTTCGGGTTGTTTCATATGCGGCCAACCTAGAAGTTTGAGTAGGGATTTCCCTCACGGAGCACTGATCTACTTCCATTGCAATCATACAGGCCATAAAAAGGCCATTTGCCCAATACTAATAGGAGAAGCGGTGGCGGCGCCTGCACCAGCCACCTTGAGGATCACCGATGGCCGCCAGGACAAGGAGGGGGCACCTGTGGCGAAGAGCAGGGCGTTCCAGTTGAAAATCAAGGAGACGTGAGAAGCACCAGATGTAGTTACTGATATGTATCTTTTCCATATCTTTTACTGCTTTCCTTATTATTGCTTATGTTTTATTGATCATGCATATGGACAATTTTAGTCAATGGTATGACCGCGCATGTCATTTTCGATTTGGGTGCTACCCGATCTTTTGTGTCACTTGTGCTTAACAAGAAGTTTAGCGATGCTCCTGGGACTGTGGACTACCCTTTGGAGGTGGAGATTACCGACGACCATTCTGTCTATGCTTCGAGCGTTCACCAAGGTTGTGTCCTGAACATATTCATCGAGAGGTACTCGCTCGATTTGGTTCCAATTCCTCTGCAAGGGTCGAAGGTTATTGCGGGTATGAATTGGTTGGGGCCCAATAGGGCTATGATTGATTGCGAGCACCAGCTGGTGAGAGCTCGAACCCTAATTCGGAGAGAACTAGTTATCCTTGGCAAGGGTGCTCATCATGGACCGTCTCTCTGTTTAGCTATGAGGGCTAGGGGATATCTTCATCAGGGATGTTCTGGATTTTTGGCCTATGTGGCAGATACTCGAGAGTTGAGGAAACGACGATTGTGGGCGATGTGTCCATCGTTCGGGATTTTTCTGATGTGTTTCTTGAGGATTTACCTGGAGTGCCTCCCAAGAAGCAGGTTGAGTTCCAGATTGATTTGGTTACCGGTGCGGCTCTGATAGCCAAGGAACCGTATCAATTAGCACCTTCGGAGATGCAAGAGTTTTCTACGCAGTTGCAGGAGCTGCTAGACAAGGGATTTATCAGGCCAATTAGTTCGCCGTGTGAAACATAGATCCTGTTCGTGAAAAAGAAGAATGGTTCACACTGAAATTGTATTGATTACCGAGAGTTAAACAAGCTGACAGTGAAGAAGCAATATCCGCTCCCGATGATCGACGATTTATTTGACCAGCTTCACGGTGCATCTTGGTTTTCCAAGATTGATTTGTGGTCAGGTTACCACCAAATGAGGGTCAGATATGAAGATGTGCAGAAGAGGACCTTCAAGAACTCTTTATGGTCATTACGAGTTTGTGGTGATGCCATTTGGGATCACCAATGCACCAAACAGAGTGTGTAGACCGATGTTGGATCAATCTGTGATTATGTTCATTGATAATATTTTGGTCTATTCCAAGACCAAAGAGCAACATGTAGACCATCTATGGAAGGTTTTGGTGACCTCGATGAGGGAGAAGTTTTATGCCATGTTCTCCAAATTTGAATTATGGTTGTGCAAGGTGTAGTTCTTGGGGCACATCGTCAACCAGAATGGTATATTGGTCCACCCGGCCAAGATTAAGGCAATGATGAAGTGGGAAGTTTCGAAGACACCATCTGAGATCAGAAGCTTCCTGGATTTAGCAGGGTATTATTAGTGATTTATTCAGGATTTCTCCAAGATTGTTGTTCCCTTGACCCGATTGTCGAATAAGAAAGCTGCTTTCCGGTGGGGGCCTGATCAACATGCAACTTTCAAGACCATGAGGTAGAGATTGTGAGAGGCTTTGTTTCTCACTCTTTCCAAGGGTATGGATGATTTTGTGGTCTTTTGTGATGCATCGATTTTAGGATTGGGAGCAATACTTATGCAGAGAGATCATGTGATTGCTTACGCTTCGAGGCAGCAGAAGTCTCACGAGGAGAACTACCCTACGCATGTTAGGGGTTGTGGTATTTCCCTCAAGATTTGGAGGTAATACTTGTATGGGGTCAAGTGCACAATTCAAACTGATCATGTAAGACTGAGATACCTGATAGATCAGCAGAATTTGAATATGAGACAACGGAGATGGTTGGATGTGGTGAAGGATTATGATTGCGAGATTTTGTATCACCCTGAGAAGGACAATGTTGTGGCCGACACCTTGAGTCGCAAGGCCGTGAGTACTGTTGGATTAGTGTCAAAGTCCATAACTATAGTTGTTATATACTTGACCCGACCCGACATGGTCCATTTGGGTTGCATGGCATCGGGACATTTGGATAGACCTTTTGTGAGAAGAGGATATTTGTGACATATTAATATATTATAAGTTCTAATATATTAATATGAAATCATATTATTTAATTAGTATTGATCAAAGATTAATTTGGAATTAATTTAGTGATCAAAAGAGACTAATTAAATATATGGGGATTGATTGTGTAAATCATTCATTCTTATATATGTGCGCTTATGATCCATGATTCCTTATGTTGGGTTTAACCCATGTGGTGACCCATGGATACTCCATGGAGGTGAAAACCCATGGAGCATGAGGAATGGGTAAATTCATGGGTTACATGGTGTAACCCTAATGTGCACACTATATAAAGACCCCATTGGTTGGTGAAATCGGCACTAGTACATACACAAGAGGGCAAGCCGATTTCTAAAGTGAAGTATCTCTTCTCATGGTTATTCCAAGTTGTTTTGATGTTGTGTGAACTATTTGAGGTGTCACACTTGGGGCACTAGGCTCTTGAGCTCCTTGGAATCAAGCTACAACAAAGAGGTATGTAATTCTACTAGATTTTATATTACATGTACTTTATATTATGCTAGTTAGAAGAATACCTTAAAAAATGATATTTGCATGTATAATAGAGAAAACATAGATCCAAGGTATTTAGGGTTGCATGTACACCATAGGAGTGCTACAATGCTCATAACCCAACAGTGGTATCAGAGCATAGGCTTGTTTTCAAGTCATACATGCTGAAATAGCTTAAAAATCGAAAATTCTGGCTTCCTGGGCACTGGACTCGCCGAGTCCACTGATGGACTCACCGAGTCCATGAAGAAATTCATCCTACTCATCGAGTAGGTTCATACACTCGACGAGTAAAAGCCCCTGACAACATATTTTCGACTTTTAAGGCTAAAATTGGTCTAGAATCATTACCTTAAACTGTTTTGGACTTATAAAACCTGTTTTTGATGTGGTAATGATTATGGTAAACCAATTTCAAGGTTGTTATCAAAATTTCAAGTTTTATGTGTTTTTATGTAATTCTTGAAATTGTTGATATGGATTGTTCATGCTTATGAGTTTTGGTAGATCATAGAAATTATGTGCAAATTGTTTGTTAGTGTAATTCTTGATCTTAATGACATTGTATGGACTCCATAACTTGTCCTCAAGTTATGGATTACCAAGTTTTTTGTGTCACCTTGTTTTATGAGTTAATTTAGATTAATGAAAAAATTATGTGTTAGTTGTTTTCAATCCAAAATTGATCTAAAAGTAGTTCATAAAATGTGTTTTTGTAACTTGTCCTCAAGTTATATGAAAAATCACATTTATGAATCTTAAAACTCATAAAAGTTCCATAGGTTACAAAATGAAGTCTTTTTCTCATAAATAGTTTTATGGACTTCATAACTTTTCCTCAAGTTATGGATGTTCAAGAGTCTCTTCATTAAAGTTTTTAAAACTTTAATTAAGCTCATAAGTTATATAAATCCAAGAGTTTTGAATAGTTTCAATACTTTCCCTCAAGTTTTGGAATTTGTAAAGTTTTGCTTATGAATGCTTTAATTCCAAATCAAACCCTAGAATTTTAAAAGTTTAAAATTCAACCCTTATACTATTATTATAATTTTAATTATATAGATATGTATAAGATAAAGTTAATCTTACCGTTAGTAGGCCTCATTCACGAAGCCAGTCTCTAAGGGAGGTATAAGGTTACTGCCTATAAAATGGCAGTTTAATGGGTGTCCACTCTCACCCACCGCTTCCTTGACTGGTGGAGGGTCGTTAGCCGAACGGGTAGGATAAGGACTATAATTCTCCCTTCATTAAAAGTATAATGATAAATACTAACTAACTAAACACTTATAAATTCCCAATCTTAGTTACTTAGGAAAATGTGAAAAGGTGTTAACCCATGAAATTGCACTTTGCACCTTTGGTAAGTCGTCAGTGGAGCGTGTGTGGTTAACCGGCACACTAACATGGAACTGACAATGTGTGGAAAAGGGTAACTTAATGTTTATCATATATTGGTGGAGCGTGTGTGGTTAACCGACACATCAATTAGGTGATAAAGTTAAGGGTATCAAGTAAATTTGCATGGTTATTCACACCTTGTTTGTGATCCTCGGCATCCCAGTCACAAACTTGAGAGGTCACAATCGAGATTTAAACATGCCATTGAAAGTTCAATGAATCTAAAAAGATCTAGGAGTTTCAATCCAATTAAAACTTAATAATTTATTTTGTTTTTCATGGTGGAAATTGGTAAATCGTCATTTACCTACCTTCAAATATTTTATAACTTGGATTACGGCATCCCTCTTCCAATTATAAATAGTTTGTTGGGTCCTAGCCTTAATATTTCATATTGGGTGTTATATTAAGGAATTAAATCAACTAAACTTGAATTTCTCCCTCATAAATGTCTATTTCAGACAACTATGGTCTTCCCAAATCTTTAGGAACAAGCCTTCCTAATGAAGATGATATCCCACATGGCAATCAAGGTGAAAGATTAATCCCTTTGTTATGCATTAATGGGACGGGAAATCATGCTTCACTTCCTCCACCTCCTCCAATAATTCTCCCTATCCCACAAGTTTCAAGACTTGAAAAGTTCTAAGTCACTCAATCCCTATTGGCAAGCAAAGACTATATGTGCTTACATCTTGGAGGTTAAGTCACATATTGCAAAGCCGGGAGAGTCGGGTGTCGAAGTCTCAAGGTAGCTGGTCGTTGACTTGGTTCTTCAGTCACTCCCTGATGACACATCATGACATGACCCTTAGTGATCTTACCTATTTGCTTGATGCTGCTAAATCAGCAATGATTTGGAGCATTGGTAAAGCAAATTAGATTGGAAGATCTACTTCCCAAACCTATTTGGACATTGACAATGGTGACATTGGAAGTCCAGAAAAGCTTTCTCTTCCCAATAGAATGGGATTGGACATGGTCAAGTCATTTGACCAATGGTAAACAGAAAGGCTAAGTCCGAGACAATCAAGTGTACCATTTCCAAAAGGTCCATATGTTTCTTTTGCCAAAGGAAGGGACATTGGTTGCGAAGCTGCCGAATTTACCTGAAAAGTTCATAAGGATGGTAAAAGTCAAAAAGTTTGACTTTTCTTCAGGTAAAGTCCATTATCTAACTCTATGAAGTCTCTTTTGTAGATTCTTAATACATGATGTAATGAAAATTACATTTTGATGTTTTGGAAGAACCAAAGGAAACCTAAAGAAAGAGTATGCTGATCTGATCGCGAAGATGGATCTCGATCGCATGGTTCGATGATATGAATTTTGAGTTGCTGCTTAAGAGTTATGATATATTGCTTAGGAATAGATAACAACATGTTTTTCATATGTATTTGCATTGTAAGGATAAGATTTTTCCGCAAGTTTTAAAATAAAAGAAAAGGTTTTGATTTATTTTAAGTATCCTTACAATGACATTTGTGAAAAATTGTTGTTTATATGTTTCCATTGATAAGCAATATTGGAAAATGGATTTGAGTCTTTCATTTGTGGTAGTGTCATAATTTACCAAATAAGGAAAGATTCTCATCACCCAAGTTTCAGTTGGATAGAAACTTGGAATCATGCAAGTTGTATTGTGTGATGAATGCGAATTTTCATCTTTGGGAAATTAAGACTAAGTCCTTGCTCACATGTATATGTGAGTAAAGTGAAGGACTAAAGGATTGGGTACACTTGGTTGTGCGTTGGTCAAGTCGACCACAAGGAATGATAAGATTATTCGTCATGATTTACTAAAGTTTAGTAAATATGGTTATACTTACAAGTTTAAGTGTAATTATGAAACATTGGAAAATTTTCAATGTATGGCAGGACGAATGAGAAGAATCAAATTAGGCAGAAAGATAAAAGTTTCTCCAATCTGAAAAAGGTGGGAGAGTGCTTAAGTATCTTGGTTATGGTTATCTTGCTGATTATGAAACCATATCACAATTGATCCTCTAAGGACACCTTAGTGAATTTGTTTGGCTAAAGAGAGGAATCGTGAATTATTGAAATGGTTAAATCAAAAAGATAAATCATACTTCGTTCCAAAAATCAAATATTAGAGTCATACTCCAAGATTGAGCCTTGAGTGACATAATCTTAGAAAAGGTGTAAAACACTTGTCAAATGTAGAGTAATGTATTCTACTCTTGTACATTTGAGATTGGTAAGTTGTGATGTTTTGGATAAGTCAAAGACCAACTAAGACCAATTGTGAGAAATGTTTAACTTGATAAGAATCCGCACTAACACTTGAATATTTGTTTTGTCAAGGAATGATTCTTGACAAAAGAGAATCTTATATGTCAAGAGGTTAGTGGGAGTCTTTAAAAATCTTGAGATGGTTTCAAGAACTAATCAAGAGTATTGTTAATCACTAGCCCACGACTTGAGATGGTTTCAAGAACTAATCAAGATTGAACAAGTTCAGTCCATATGAATTTGGGTTTGTCACTAACCCTGTCTTGTGATTATGTTTTTGACAAATTCACATGGATAGGAATATATACACCATAAAAAAATCTAAGTGTCATAAGGTTTCTCTCCGATTCATGAAAATGATGGTGAGGAAACACTTTCACTAAGTAGATTTTTAAGTAGATAGCAATTGTGATATTTGCATTCTCATGTCGTTAGTAGAGCGTGTGTGGTTAACCGGCACACTAACTAGTGAGAATGGCAAAAGGTGTAGACAAACATGTGAGTTATCTAAGGAAAGGTGTATGATTTTGATAAAGTCTTATCAAAGCAATCTTGTATCAGAAATATGAACTTTTGCAAGAAAGTCAATAAATTATTGATTTCTAGAAGTCCAGTTGATATCTGAGTACATGTCAAAGCTAGTGGGAGCATAAGTGTTGTGCTAGTAAGATAATAATCATTGTGCTAGTGGGAGCATGATTATTATGGTTAGTGTTGCAAGTTAGCAATGTTAATTATAGAAAACAAAAAGGTTCAATTCGCTTTGAAAAGTTGTTTTGCTATAGTTAAGGGAGAGGATTTATACTTCATTCCAATTCTAAAAGCTTAGATTGAGATTTTAATCAACTTTAATCAAGGATATATTTGAATGTTATGTTGGAATGGTTCAACATAAGGAAGTTCTATATATGTTGCATTCTCAAAATTCGATTATGATTGTGGCATCCCTCTTCATAGTTCGAAGTTTGAGAACATGGCAAATAAAAAAAATTTATAGCATGAATCGGGTCCCATATGCTTCGGGTATAGGATCGATTATATGTGCTATAATATTTATCCATTCTAAATTTTCCAAATGCCTAGGGCGTTAAGAGGGAAAAGGAATAGAACTGGATTTGAATAAAATGATTAAGCAATTGTCGAGGACAATCTGAGGTTTGCCAAAGATTGGTTGCTCATGGACAATTGGAAGTATAGAGATAGGACCATATTGACATATTCTGAAAGGAGGCAACTCTTGTTCAGAAGTGATAGTCAAAATGGGAATATGGAATTGTCTCCATAGGTGGAAGTTATTCTTCGAATCTGTGTAAGATTAGAGAACTTAATGCAAGAAGGGTGTTCAAAGGAATGTACTTTGAATGTGAGACTTCGTTTCCATGGAATTGCTCTCCATTGGAATACTTTGTAATGTCTGTTGCCTAGTCTTTGTGACTTGTGTGCATATTCATTGCAAGGGGATCATTGCATATAAGTTTAGAATCTAATAGATTATAGTAAATGGCAAGAGTTTGGTATTCTTGCAATTACAATAACGATTGGGATTGTGAAATGAGCATCATTGAAATATTGTCAATTGATCTATTTCACAAAGTAAGGATCATACGACAAACATAGTGTGCATACTTGGAGTATGGCATAGCTATTGTTTAGACAAACATGGTGTGCATGCTTGGAGCATGGCATGACTATTGTTTTTATTCAAGTATTAAGTGTTGGGTTTTGAGCATTCTAACTCTCCTAAGGTGTACATGCAACCCTATAAACCTTGGATCTATGTTTGTCTAAAATTCATGGAAAAATACCGTTTCCAAGGTTCATAATCCTATCTAGCATACATGGGGAGCTTCTAAACATAAAAGTTAGCCAGAGTTACATACCTTGTAATTGATTTGATTCCTTGAAAACCTTGAGAGCCTAGCACCCCAAGTGTGATGCCTCAAATATCTCACACAACACCAAATGCACTTGGAATAAACTTTGAGAGAGAATGTCACACTTAGAAATCGGCTTGCCCTCAATCTTGCTTCTAGTGCCGATTTTGGTGAGCTACATATCCTTTATATAGTGTGTTACAATTAGGGCTACACCATGTAAACCCTAATGTAACATGGCTCTTCATTTCCATGACCCATGGGTTTGTAACTCCCATGGAGCATCCATGGAGCATCCTATGGACCTTAGCCCAACTTGATAATCCATGGAGCCTTTAGCCCACTATATAAGTTATGGATGATTTACATAATCAACCCATATATTTAATTAGTCATCTTTTGATCACTTAATTAATCCTAGATTAATTCTTGATCAATACTAATTAAATAATATTATTAATATATTAGAACTTATAATATATTAATAAACCATAAGTGTTATTTCTCTCATTTTAGTTTATCCAAATGCATGATGCCATGCAACCCAAATGGACCATGCCGGGTCGGGTCAAGTACAACCCAAAAATAGTTATGAACTTAGACACCTAATCCAACAGTCTCCCACTTGGATAAGTCTAATAACTATAACTGTAAGTATGACTTCAGGAACCGATCAACAATCGTAGCTCTTTTCAAGGTCTCGCGGAACTGAGATGATGATGATACTCCATTTAAGATAAGTGATCATATAATCCTCTGTTCTAGATATCAGCCGGACAAATACATGGAACAATGTCTTACTTATTGTCCAGCAGTTTATTTCCCGATTTCCGATTTGTTTGACATAGAACCTAAGTGAACAGATAAACTTAGTTCTGACCGGGCCCGGTACATAGGTCAAAACAGAATCATCGAGGGGCCCAGATATCGCTTCTAATCCAAGAAGGAACAGATAAACTTCGACTCATATGCTTGTTCTACTACTTGTTGAATCATACACAAAGGCACGTTTTATAACATCGAGTTACCAATGCGTTTTCGTACGATCAATATATAACCAATTCATAGGCAAAAAGTCATATTTCTAGGTTTGAAGACTTATATGATATTACCGTCTCATGATCACTCGAGATAAAATTCCATGAAGTGATGCCAGTGAGCGTGGGTTGAATCCAATACTCAGAACTTATGAGCACTCATGAGTGTTGTAGCACCACTTTGTCCAACATCTTAGACCTCTACAATCCAACTCATGACAGTCTTGAAAAATATCTACTTCCAACATATGACCGACTGTGGATGGTTTGAATAACTTAGTCTTTCACGAAGAGCGACTTAGTTATTCTGGAAGTCAAAACATGCAAAGTGAAACACAAGAATAATCGAATCAACTATGGTCTCAGAACTTATGAATATAAATAAAAAAACCTTTTATTTATCACCATATTCATTGCACATTATTCATTGTATACTTTTTCAAACTATCAACTTTATACTTGAATTAAAACAATAGTTGTCCCATGCTCCGAGCATGTACACTATGTTTTCTAAACACTAGTCATGCCATACACCAAGTATGCACACTATGTTTGTCTAAACATTAGTTATGCAATACATCAAGTATGCACACTAAGTTTGTCTATGATCTTTATTCTGTGAAATAGATCAATTGAGCATACTTCCAATGACTCTTATTTCACAGTCCCAAATCCATACTACAAATGCACGAATCCCAGAATCCTAGCATTTACTTAAATCTGTTAGATTCTAAACTTATATGTTGTGGTCCTTTTGTAATGATTATGCACAAAGTCACAAAGGCTTGTCAACAGACATTACAGAGTATTCCAATGGAGATCAATTCCATGGAAACGAAGTCTCATATTCAAAGTTCATTGCTTTGAACATTCTTCTTGCATTAAGTTTCCTAATCTTACACAGATTTAATGAATAGCTTCCACCTATGGGAACATTTCCATATTCCCTTTTGACTATTACTATTGAACAAGAGTTGCCTCTTTTCAGAATATGTCAATATGGTCCTTCCAAAATTAACACTATACTTCCAACTGCCCCTGAGCAACCAATCTTTGGTAAACCTTAGATTGTCCTCAACAATTGCTTAATCAATTTAGTCATATCTAGTTCTAGTATTTTTTCCTTCTTAATGCTCTGGGCATTTGGAAAAATTTAGAACAGATGAATATTATAGCACATGCAATCGATCGTATATCCGAAGCATATGGGACACGATTCATAAAAACATGATACTAGACCATTCTTTTGCTATAATATTTCTATTTCTATTTGCCAAGTTCTCATAATTCACATTATGAAGAGGGATGTCATAATCATAATCGAATTTTAGAACGCAAGTAATGGACCCATATATAGAATTTCCTTATGTTGAGCCATTCCAACATGAAATTCATATATATATCCTTGACTAATTATGATTAAAAACTCATTCTAAGCTTTTAGAATTGAAGTGATGTATAATTTTCTCTCCCTTAATTATAGCAAAACAACTTTTCCCAATTGAAACCTTTTTGTTTTCTATAATTAACATTGCTAACTTGCAACACTTATCATGATTATCATGCTCCCACTAGCATGATGACTAATAGCATAATACTTATGCTCCCACTAGCTTCGACATGTACTCAGAAATCAGCTGGACTTCTAGAAATTAATACTTTATTGACCTTCTTACCAAAGTTCACATTTCTGATACGAGATGCTTTTGATAAAACTTTATCGAAATCATACACCTTTCATTAGGTAGCACGTATGTGTGTCTAAACACTTTCAGAACTATGAAAAGGAATTCCGTAATCATAGTCTCAATTGTTTAGACCTTTTCCATTTCTCACAAGTCCATGTTAGTGTGCCGGTTAACCACACACGCTCCACTAACGACGTTGAGAATGCAAATATCACAACTGTTATCTACTTAAAATCTACTTAGTGAAAGTGTTTCCTCACCATTATTTTTATGAATCGGAGAGAAACCTTATGAAACTTAGATTTTATGGTGTATGTGTTCTTATCCATGTGAATTTGTCAAAACCATAATCACAAGACGAGGTTAGTGACAAATCCAAACTCTTATGGATTGAACTTGTGCAGTCTTAACTTCTTGCCACCTGGCAGCTCAAGGGCCTGCCATTGCTTCCAAGTTGTTATGCAACCAATTGAGAACTCTCATAACTTATATGCAAAGCCAACTTTAACTGGAATGGGCACAGAAATAAGAATATGTCAACACGATAGGTTATAAACCTCAAGTCGTGTGCTAGTGATAAACTATAGGTTTTCCTTCTTGGTTAGATCTAGAAGCCTTTTTCCAAGATCTTTAAGACTCCCACTGTCCTCTTGACATATAAGACTCACTTGCCAAATATTCAAGAGATAGTTCGGATTCTTTATCAAGAGAAACACTTCGCACAATTGGCCTTAGTTGGTCTTTGTTTTATCCAAAACATCACAACTTACCAATTTCAAATGTACAAGAGTAGGACACTTTTACTCTTACATTTGACAAGTGTTATAAACCTTTCTTTAAGATATGTCACTCAACTTACATTCTTGGAGTATGACTCTAAGACTTGTTTTGGAACGAAGTATGACTCATCTTCTTGATTCAACCATTTCAGCAATTCTTGATTACTCTTCTTAGCCATAGGAATGCACTAAGATGTCCTTAGAGGATCAATTGTGACATGGTTTCTTAATCATTAAGATGATCACATGATACTAAAGTACTCTCCCATCTTTCCAGATTTGAGAAACTTTTATCCTTCTGCCTAATTTGATTCTTCTCATTCGTTCTGCCATACATCGAAGTTTTTCCAATGTTTTAGAATTATACTTAACTTGTAAGTATAACCATATTTACTAAACCTTTGTAAAGCATGACGAATAGTCTTATCAATCTTTTGTGGTGGACTTGACTAGTGCACAAGAATGTGTACTTGATCCCTTAGTCCTGCACTTGACTCACATATACATGTGATCAAGGAATTAGTATTAATTTTTCCGAAGCTGAAAGTTCTCACTCATCATACCATACGACTTGCATGATTCCAAGTTTCGGTCCAATTGAAACTTGGTTGATGAGAATCTTTCCTTATTTGGTAAATTTAGACACTACCACAAATGAAAAAATCAAATTCACATTTCCATTATTGCTAGAACCATACAAACATCAATTTTCCATAAATGCCATTGCAAGGAGATATAAAATAAAGCAAAATTTTATTTATTTATCAAATGCGGAAAAAACTTTCCTTACAATGCAACTTTAAATGAAAACTATGCTATTAGATATTTCCTAGAAATCTATCATAACTCTCTAAGTAGTAGCTCAAGAATCCGATCTTCAAACCATGCGATTGAAATCCATCTTCGCGATCCGATTCAGCATACATTTCCTTTAAGTTTCCTTTCCTTTGCTTGATCCTGCCAAACACAAAAAAAAAATGTAACCGAGTCACATTTTGTATTAAGAATCATCAATAAGGAACTTAATAGAGTTAGATAGTGGACTTACCTGAAGTAGAGTCAAATCTCCTTGATTTTGTCTTCTCTCTTAGATCTTTCAGGTAGTTAGGGCAGTTTCGCAACCAATGCCCCTTCTCTTGACAATGAAAACATATGGACTCTTTGGGAATGGTACATGAGACTATCACAGACTTAGCTTTTCCCTATACCTTTTGGTTAACCGGGTTGACCAAGGCCGATCCCTTTCCATTGGGAAGGGAAAGCTTTTCTGGACTTCCAATGTTACCATTGTCAATGTCCATGGAAGTTTGAGAAATAGACCTTCCACCCATATTTGCTTGACCATTGCACCACATCATTTCTGACTCGGCAGCAATAAGCAAATAAGATAGATCTATTAGGGTCATGTCGTGATCTGTCACATAGTAGTCTGTAATAAACTCACTATACGACTCAGGAAGTGACTGAAGAACCCAGTCAATAGCGAACTTCCTTGAAATAACAGCACCCAACATTCTCAACCTGTCAATGTGTGACTTCATTCTTAAGACATGAGTGCACACAGGTCTTCCATCTTTATGTTTCATTTCTAGTAGAGCTTGAGTGACCTTGAACCTTTCAAGTCTTCGGGCTTGTGGGTCAGGGAGAATAAATGGAGGAGGTGGAGGTAGAGAAATATGATTTCCATGAGATTTGGGAAGATCACAGTTGTCTAAACCAGACATCTGCAATGGGAGATATTCAAGTTAGTTGATTTTAAGTCCTTAATATAACACCCAATATGAAATATTAAGGCTAGGGCCCAACACAATATTTTTATAACTTGGAAGAGGGATGCCGTAATCCAAGCTATAAAATATTTGAAGGTAGGTGAATGACGATTCACCAATTTCCACCATGAAAAACGAAATAAATTATTAGGTTTTAATTGGATTTGAAACTCCTAGATCTTTCGAGATTCATTGAACTTTCAATGGCATGTTTCAATCTCGAGTGTGCCCTTCATGTTTTGTGACTGGGATACCGAGGATCACAAAACAAGGTGTGAAGTAACCATGCAAATTACTTGGTACCCTTAATGTTTTTCACTTAATTGATGTGTCGGTTAACCACATGTGACAACCCGAAACTTCTAACTTGTAAGATCAGTTAATGTTATCAACATTAAACTCGATTTTATCGTCATTTAACACCGTTTAAGGGTGTAATGATACTTTCTAAGCCTCGTACAATCAAAGGTTGAGTTCTAGGTCGAGTAATACCAAGTCGTAGTACAACATTCGGGTCATACACTCTATCAGGAGGAATGTACGCCCGTACACATGGGTGTGCGGCCGCACACCCACCCTCCAACCGTATACTCTCCTCTATATAAAGGAGGAGACCCCTTCACTCATTCCTTTCCTTTGGCTGCACTCTACTTTCTCTCACTACTTTCTCTCTCTAAAAACTTCACCCAAGAACACTCTAAAGGCCTCAAAAACGTGAACTACTTCATCATTCAGCTTGTTATATTGGTAAAACACTTGAATCCAAGCTAAAAAGTCATAGTGTTCTTCGTGTTCTTCATCCCTTGAAGGTGTACGGCCGCACACCTTCATGAGGTGGCCGCACACACCTTAAGACTCTCAAAAGTGAAGAGTTTGTCCTCCATTTGCTAGTTGGACTTGGTATTAGCACTAGAATACCTCAAAATCGACATTTCGGGCACAAATGAGGAGTGTACGGTCGCACACCCCTATGTACGGCCGCACACCCTCTCTGTACGGCCGCACACTCCCATGTACGGCCGCACATGCCCCCTGTATGTCCGCACACTCTTGTGTGCAACCGCACACACAGGCTGACCGCACACCCTGGCCGCACACACACTCCTTTGGCCGTACACCTCCATTGTTTGATTAAATAGGGTCCCGACAAGCATTTCCAAGTCTTTAGGGTGGTTTCCCGTCATGTTTAGTCATGAAACACCCTAATTCTAACACACATATGTGTTATCACATGTTAATAGGATCCACTTGCGTACGAAACACCGGTTGACACTCAACATTCGTAACCGATCATACACCCAGATCCTACATCCAACAGTGAGTTCATACCCCTACGCTTTTTCCGAGTTTTTCATGTTTTCAGGGGGGGGGGGAATACAAGCAAAAGTACAGGGAAACTTATGCTCAAGTATATTATTTTGTTTAAAATAATTATATGTTCAATATGCTTTTAACACAGAAAACAGTTTTACCAAACGATTAAGAAATCAACTCGTAGAAACAGTTTTCAAAACTAAAGCAAGGAACTTGTGAATCTTGTCATAACATGCGATATTTTGCAAAGGATTTATACAAAACATAAATAGGATTTTCAGTATTATTACTTGTAAATTTGTTAGGCTAAGTTTTGAGACACGTCCTTGGTAACACTCCACCGGATACGAGAGTGTAGGACTAACCCTTGTAACCAGAATCTCTTGGATGGAGAGCGTGACTATTGTGTATAGATCTATATGGGACTGACTATCCCGCACCTTCGCTGCTAGCTACAGCGGGACCGTTAGGTTCAGGGGTGACAAAGTCATAAAAAGATACTGGCCCCCAGTACGTGCCATATCCAGTCTAAGTACGGTTATGACACTCAAAACCTAGATAACGGGAATTTACTTTTGTAATAATGAAACAAGTGAACTAACCTCAAAGTAATAACCGATTTGATTACTAGAGGGCATTAGTAATACCCTTAGGATCTAGTTCACTACTTATTTATTAGTTTTATTTATGTAATAAGGCTAATACACCTCACTGAGAGCAAACAGGGTTTTTCAGGAAACTACATCTAACGATACAAGTATGGTAGATACTTGTACACTTCATTCCATAACTGTTAACCAACTATCAACTTTTAAGGAAAATATAGGATTTTCCTGGGATAACTCAACCTTACATAAACAGGCTATTAAGCGAATAACGAATGGGTAATCAAACATCTTTTATAAGAAAATACAGGATTTTCTTGGGAAATACTTTTCAAAGGATCAAAGAAACATTTCTTTCACCAGAACTAAACGCTTATGAACTCACCAGCTTTATGCTGATATTCTTTCAAAACTGCTTGTATTCTCAGGGCAACAATAGACAGGTACTCTTGCCAACTTTTGGAGAAGACGGTGCATTTTGGGGTCACGTCTTTTACTTTTGTTATATACTGTTATGTATAAACTATGTATTAAACAATGTAAACCTTTTTCATGTATGTATTCAATGTCTGGTTGTGTTTACTATGCTTACTATGATACAAATGTTGTGATACTACGCATGACGTCCTCCGCCCCGGAACGTTTCCGCCATCGGTTTCGGGGTGTGACACCACACACGCTCCACCGACCTATGAAAAACCTTAAGCCACCCCTTGCCTACCTTGTTAAGTCCAAGTTAGTGTGTTGGTTAACCACACACGCTCCACTAACCGACTTAAGCAGAGTGCAAAGTGTAATTTCATGGGTTAGCACCTTATTCACTTTTTCCTAAAGTAACTAAGATTGGGAATTATAAAACATTTAGTTACTTTATATTCATCATTAATACTTTTAATGATGGGAGAATTCTTGTCCTTGTCCTACCCGTTCGGCTAACGACCCTCCACCGATCAAGGAAGCGGTGGGTGAGAGTGGACACCCATTAAGCTGCCATTTTATAGGCAACAACCTTATACCCCCCCCCCCTTATAGACCGGCTTCGTGAATGAGGCCTACTTGCGGTAAAACAACTTAATCTTATACATATATAATTATTATTAAACTTGTAATATTATAAAGTATAAGGGTTGAATTTTAACTTTTAAAATTCTAGGGGTTGGAACTAAAGTTTTTAATGTGACTTTACATGTTCCAAAACTTGAGGGCAAGTTTTGTAACTTTCAAAACTTTTCATCTTTCATAACTTATGAGTTAATGGTTTAATAAAATGAGTGACTTTTCATTTTTTTTATAACCTATGTGTTTCTTTAATGGACTTTAAAAGAATGACTTTTGGTAATCCATAACTTGAGGACAAGTTATGGACTCCATTAAAAACACACAAAGATCATGAATTAAGCATTAAAAAGTAATTCCTTTGAACTCATAAGAACAAGAATAGTCATATCAAAATTTCAAGAACATATGACATATATAATCATGTAATTTTGATATTAGCCATTGTAAATGGATTAGAACAACCATTACACCCTCAAAAACAAGTTTTAAAACACCAAAACAGTTTAGGGTAATGTTTCTAGTCCATTTCCAGCAGCAAAAGTCGAAAATTTGCACCTTGGAGCTCCTACTCGTCGAGTGCAAGAACTTACTCGGCGAGTAGGATGAGTTTATGCTTGGACTCGTCGAGTCCCTCCATGGACTCGGCGAGTTCCCTGTGCAAACAGCAAGAAATTCGACTTTTTTCACTATTTTGCATCAAGTATCAACAAACAAGCCTAGGCTCTGATACCACTGTTGGGTTTTGAGCATTCTAACACTCCTAAGGTGTACATGCAACCCTATAAACCTTGGATCTATGTTTGTCTAAAATTCATGCAAAAATACCTTTTCCAAGGTTCATAATCCTATCTAGCATACATGGGGAACTTCTAAACATAAAAGTTAGCTAGAGTTACATACCTTGTAATTGATTTGATTCCTTGAAAACCTAGAGAGCCTAGCACCCCAAGTGTGATGCCTCAAATGTCTCACACAACACCAAATGCACTTGGAATAAACTTTGAGAGAGAATGTCACACTTAGAAATCGGCTTGCCCTCAATCTTGCTTTTAGTGCCGATTTTGGTGAGCTACATATCCTTTATATAGTGTGTTACAATTAGGGTTACACCATGTAAACCCTAATGTAACATGGCTCTTCATTTCCATGACCCATGGGTTTGTAACTCCCATGGAGCATCCATGGAGCATCCTATGGACCTTAGCCCAACTTGATAATCCATGGAGCCTTTAGCCCACTATATAAGTTATGGATGATTTACATAATCAACCCATATATTTAATTAGTCATCTTTTGATCACTTAATTAATCCTAGATTAATTCTTGATCAATACTAATTAAATAATATTATTAATATATTAGAACTTATAATATATTAATAAACCATAAGTGTTATTTCTCTCATTTTAGTTTATCCAAATGCATGATGCCATGCAACCCAAATGGACCATGTCGGGTTGGGTCAAGTACAACCCAGAAATAGTTATGAACTTAGACACCTAATCCAACATTAAGTTGATAAATTGAAACATTATACAATGAATAATGAGTAATCAATATGGTGCTTAGATAAAAGGTGTTTTATTTACACTCAAAGTCTTGGGGCCATATAGGATTAGTATTATTCTTGTGTTTCACTTTGCATGTTTTGACTTCCCGAATAACTAAGTTATTCAAACCATCCACAGTCGATAATACATTAGAAGTAGGTATTAAGGCAAGACTGTCATGAAGTTGGCTTGTAGATGTCTAAGGTGTTGGACATAGCATAAGTTGCTACAACATTCATGAGTGCTCATAAGTTCTGAGTATTGGATTAAACCCACACTCATTTGAATCACTTCATGGATTTTATCACGAGTGAATCATGAGACGATAATATCTTATATTCTTCAAACCTAGAGATATGAGTTTTCGACTATGAGTTGGTTATACATTGATTGCATGAAAACGCATTGGTAACTCGATGTTATAAAACGTGCCTTTGTGTACGATTCAAAAAGTAGTTAGTACAAGCATATGAGTCAAAGTTTATCCATTCCTTTTACCCTTAAAGGGATAAAAGCGATATATGTGGGCCCCTCGATAATTTAGTGATGACACCCTAAGTACTTGGCCAAGCCTGGACTGATTTGATTTGTTCAATTAGTCAGTCGTCATAAATCGAAAATTAGGAAACAACAAATTGACAGAGAGAATGATTATAATCCATGTCTCAGTCCATATGATATCTAGAATGGAGGAATATATGATCACTTATCTAATGGACGCGTCAGTGATTTGTTCAGATTTCGACAGCAGCTTTTAAGAGCTACGATTGCTGGTGAGGTTGGAGTCATACTTGCAATAATAGTTATTAGACTTATCCAAGTGGGAGACTGTTGGATTAGTGTCTAAGCCCATAACTATAATTGGTATATACTTGACCCGGCCCGACATGGTCCATTTGGGTTGCATGGCATCGGGACATTTGGATAGACCTTTTGTGAGAAGAGGATATTTGTGACATATTAATATATTATAAAGTTCTAATATATTAATATGAAATCATATTATTTAATTAATATTGATCAAAGATTAATTTTGAATTAATTTAGTGATCGAAAGAGACTAATTAAATATATGGGGATTGATTGTGTAAATCATTCATTCTTATATATGTGGGCTTATGATCCATGATTCCTTATGTTGGGTTTAACCCATGTGGTGACCCATGGCTACTCCATGGAGGTTAAAACCCATGGAGCATGAGGAATGGGTAAAGTCATGGGTTACATGGTGTAACCCTAATGTGCACACTATATAAAGACCCCATTGGTTGGTGAAATCGGCACTAGTGTATACACAAGAGGGCAAGCCGAGTTCTAGAGTGAAGTATCTCTTCTCATGGTTATTCCAAGTTGTTTTGATGTTGTGTGAACCATTTGAGGTGTCACACTTGGGGCACTAGGCTCTTGAGCTCCATGGAATCAAGCTACAACAAAGAGGTATGTAATTTTACTAGATTTTATATTACATGTACTTTATATTATGCTAGTTAGAACAATACCTTGGAAAAATGATATTTGCATGTATAATAGAGAGAACATAGATCCAAGGTATTTAGGGTTGCATGTACACCATAGGAGTGTTAGAATGCTCATAACCCAACAAGTACACCCATTGGAGACCCGTGTTTGAGGATGCTTATTGTTTTACCACTGTTGGGTATCATCAAGAAGGCTCGGGTAGAAGGGTAGAAGAAGGAAAATTAGAAGGAAGAGAGGATCAGGGGTCAGATTTCATTGTTTGTCAAGGATAGTCGTGTGTTACTGACTCGGTGTGGTAGGGTTAAGGTTCCGGTTGCTGGTGGGGTTGGGCAGACACTACTGGAGGAGGCTCATAAATCAAAGTTTCGATCCATCCGAGGGCCACGAAGATGTATAGGGATCTGAGGTCGAGCTATTAGTGGCCCTGTATGAAGACGGAGATAACTCGGTTTGTTGAGCGGTTCTTGACTTGCCGGAAATTAAAGGACGAACATCAGAGACCCTACGAGAAGATGCAGCCATTAACCATTCCCATGAGGAAATAGGAAGAGATCACCATGGATTTTAACACAAAATTGTCATGGACGGAACGTGTGGTTGTTTCTATCTGGGTCATCGTTGACATATTGACCAAGAGTGCACATTTCATACCTATTGATGAGAGCATCCATGCCGAGAAATTGGTTGGCATCTACATCAGAGAGGTTGTGGTTCGGTACGGGATGCCAGTTTTGGTGGTTTTTGACCAAGACGTTCACTTCACCTTCAGATTTTTGAGGAAATTTCATGAGGAGTTAGGCACTCAGCTGCATTTCAGCACATCATACCACCCCCAGACCGATGGACAAAGCGAATGGACTATTCAGACCCTTCGAGGATATGCTCAGGGTGTGTGTGTGTATTGGATTTCGGTGGGAGTTGGGATACTTATCTTTCGTTGGTTGAGTTCTCTTACAACAATAACTATCATGCCAATATTGATCGGCCACCTTTCGAGATATTGTATGGGAGGAAGCGTCGAACCCCGGTTTGTTGGGGCAAGGTCGTACATCAGGTTATGGGGAGTACTGAAGTAGTACTCAAGACCAATGAGTTGATACAGCAGGTGCGCAATAGGTTGTGAACCACGCAAAGTCGCCAGAAGAGTTATACTGACTGATGACGTTCCAACCTCGAGTTTCAGGTCGGGGATCTTGTTATACTAAAGGTGTCACCTTGGAAATGTTTCATCTGGTTCAAGAAGTGGGCCAAGTTGGGCCCTAGGTATATAGGCCCTTTTAGGAATATTGTTCGGGTGGGCAAGGTGGCATATCGGTTGGATCTGCATGGCGAGCTTAGTCAAATTCACAACACATTTCATGTATCCAAACTGCGGAAATATGTTGGTGGATGAGTTCGTAGTGGTTCCTTTGAATGATATTCAGGTCGATGAACACCTGAATTATATAGAGAGACCCATCGTGATTCTCGATAGGAAGAGGAAGATCTTGCGCAACAAGGTAGTGGATCTGGTGAAGGTGCAATGGCAGCATCGGAAGGGTTTCGAGTGGACTTGAGAATGTAAGGTCGAGATGAGGGAGCACAACCCCGAGTTTTTTGAGGCATAGGACTTTGAGGATGAAGTCTGATTCACGTGGGGGAGAGTTGTAACATCCAAATCCCGAGGTATGAAATTTTAATTATGTATGAAAAATTGGTTGGCCATGACGTGGAAAGTTGATTTATGACCGTGTGCTTTAATTTGATGTCACGCCTTGGCAACCATTTTGGGACAAACCCTAATATCCGGAATTTAACCCCTGTTTAAAGGAAGTTAAGGCTATGGTTTTCTCCACCTTCAACCTCCATCAACCTCAAACGGCTCATTTGCAAACCCAAATCCTTTTGGAAGGTTTTGTGCTCATTTTGTGAGTTCTTGGTGGTTTTGAAGGAAGAAAAAGACGAGTTAGTGCATTGATTCAACAAGCAAACCTCCCCTTCACTTGTGTGAATCTTATAGACCCTTTGTAAGTCCTCAAGTTTCCTTATTGTCTTGTATTTCTTATTAGATCTAGGTTTTATAGCATATTTGTAACATCCGTGACTTGAGGTGACGCTAAATTATTTAATATTGTAATTAGTTATTGGACTATGAGATTAATGTTGGATCATTGAGTTGGGCCTTCATTGAGTTGGGCCTTTATTGTGTTGGGCTGACTGAAGCCGTATGCTGGGCGTAAGCTTAGCGTACGCGGGGCGTAGTAGGAGCATTGGATACTGGGGATTGAAGCACGAACACGCAGCGTATGTGAGCTGACTCAAAACCCTAATTTTTAGGGTTTAGGCCATATATATACATCATTATGTCCCATACCCCAGCCTCCTTACCAGCCTCCGTAACTCAGAAACCCTATAAACCTAATCTTCTTCATCTTTGTGTGATCTTGATCTTGTGAAGTCCATTTTAGTAGCTTGGAGCTTGGAAGGAGAAAGAGGAAGTTGGTGAAGAAGAACTTGTGTAGCTTGAGCTTAAGGATCTGAGACATCATCATCATTTAGCACTCGTTTGAGGTAAAAAGCTCAAAACTTGCCTCGTGAATGCTTAGATCTCTTGTAATTGGGTTTTAGACCTTTTTGGTCCCAAGAATGGAACTTTATGGTTCCAAATCTGTTTCTAGGCTTAGGGTTGCCACCCTTAGTGCTATTTAAGTTCCAAAGACAAAAAAGTTACTATCTTGAAGGTCTTGATGTGGCCATGCATGAGTATTAGTCATCTCTATGGAAGTAGGTTGTCATATTTCAAGTTTGGGTCCATTTGGGTGTTTGCAAGCCACCAAGTAATCGACTTTATGGGTTAAGACACTTTATTGGACTCAAATCTGTGTTTGGAGCTTTAGGTCTTAAGGGGTTAAGCTCTTTTTGAGATTATGGCTTAACAGGGGAGTACACTGGCGTACAAGCCTATACGCGCAGCGTACTAGCCATGCAGCTTGTATGCTTAGCGTACAAGGGAGTACGCCCTGTGTACTCACTGGAGTTGGGCTTTGCATTATTTGGGCCTCGGGTTGGGCCATTCCTTGGACTTTGCTATTTTGGGCCATAGTGGGCCATCGGAAATCTGTTATTTTGGGCTAAGAATATGTTTGGGCTTAAGGGAAGGCCCATTTGAGGAGTTGGGCCCAATTTAGAAAATTGGGCCATTAGTGGGCCACTAGTGGGCTTGGAAAGGCTATCAAGAATTGGGCCTTTCATGTTATGGACTTGGGCCTAGGTCATGGACTAGATTAGATCAGGGGTAAAATGGTCATTTTACCCTAAGAAGGATTACTGGGTTTTGACTAAGTGTTATTTTGTACTGATAGCTCGGGGAGTCGTCAGAGCAGCCGCTAGAGATTTCTTACCATGAGATTTTGCATTCATCTTTGTGAGGTGAGTTTCCTCCTGGTTTGAACGGGTCGAAGGCACCAATGTCGGTCCATGTATGTTATGTGTGCAGATTAGTAGCTAAGTGTGGGCAGGGCCCGTATCTTAGCATTATTTGAGTATAGATATGAATGGATTGGTAGATTTGGTTATACTTGTTGTCTGTGTGATAGTTGTATGTGTTTCTTAGTTAGTTGAGTGTGGGTGGGGCCCGAATCTCACAATTAGTTGAGTGTGTACGGGGCCCGAATCTCCTAGTTAGCCTAGTATGGGCGGGGCCCGTATCTTCTAGATAGTTGAGTGTGGGCGAGGTCGCGGGGACCGTATTGTATAGGGCGGGGCCCGTTAGCCGAGTGTGGGCGAGGTCTGTATCTCATTGAGTGTGGGCGGGGCCCGTATCTCCTAGTTGCATGTTGTGTGTATGGTATGTGATAGTTTGGGGAGACTCACTAAGCTTAGTACTTACAGTTTTTAGTTTTGGTTTCAGGTACTTCCGATAGCAAAGGGAAGAGCTCGGGATGACTGCATTGCACACACCATGATGTTTAGCCTGGGATGTTTACTCTGATATATTTGACAGAAGTTTTGATATGGATATACCGTTTATGATGTTTTGATTTATGTTTGATGAGATGATTTTTATAACTATGGTTTTACTTAATAATTAAAAATGATATTTTTGGTCATGATTTTTGGGATGTTTCTATTTGGTATCAGAGCCTTGGTTTGAGGGATTCGGGCACACTCTCGGGTGTGTCTAAACTCAAACTGAGGACTTGGTATAAAAAAAATTTCAAAAGAAAACCATTTTTATAAAAAGGATTTCAAAAAGAGAAAAGGATTTTGAAAAAAAAAGAGAAGGGTGTGGTGCATGCAATCAACCGAGCTCAAGTAAGTTCTCCCAAATTACCCATACACGTTTATGTTATGATATGAATTGTGAATATGTGAACTGCATGCTAGATTAGGGATAAGGATCTAGGAAGGATGCCTTGTATGCCTACTGTATGAGCTTATTGAACTGCATGCTAGTACTAATTAGTTAGCGATATGATGGCCTGATTAGGATATGCTTGGTTTTGTTTACTCAATGCTCGAATGTTGCTTGCTTTGTGCTTTTAGGAATTCTAGCTATCTTTAACTAACTAGTAAACGAATACGCTAAGTTACATATTATGAGGACTAAATAATTTCAGAAGGTTAGGTTTAGCCTTATTTCATAGCTCTTGTTTGAATCAAACCGTTGTAGGGCGAGACCTCTCATTCGAAGAATTATCTGGTCTTAGTAAAATGTAATAGTATTCACGAGATAGTTAGGGAAAGGTAGCAGGGACTTCTTATGCAGCTGATGTCGGAGAGTGGGTCGGAGATTACCCTAGGGCAAAACTAGGATGAGATTAGTGCGGAAATCAGTACTAGTGAAAGGGACTTGGTGGAATCAAGGCAATTCTTGAGGAAAGTACGGATAGATGTGGAAGGTAGTATGGGCCCATACCACTGAAAGCAGAGGATCCGTACTCGAGTCAAGGAGGGCTGAGATGAACCCAGGGAACTTGTAGTGTGTGAGATCCCTCGAGTTATGATGTGTATTTTGATGATTGTTATGGTGTATTTTCAGTATGGTGACGCTACGCACTAGACCAGTTGGCAGTTCTAGCGCCAGCGAGGGATCAGGCTCGTGCTCTGGAGTCGGGCAGCTTGATGATCAGATGAGGGGGTTCATCTCATCTGAGATCATGTGCAGTATCATTTATTAGACTCCTGTGATCTTCTGCACGGTCAAGGAGGGCATTTTTGGAGATTCTTGATGAAAGGTTGGGTGAATTCCTTACCGAGATGGTGGCTATGATGGGGGCATGCACGATGACATTCAGGAAGTTCCGAGCTTGTGGAACTCCAGACTACCATGGGGCTAGGGACCCCATTGGTAGCAGCAGGTGGTTGGCGGATGTCGCCAATGCCTTTCGCAGCAGTCGTTGTCCCGTGGGGGACAAGGTCCGACTTGCTTTCTGCCTCCTGAAGGACAGGGCATGGGTTTGGTGGGAGGAGACTGGGCATGCTATTGGTGATGTTGCCCTTGATACTATGACCTGGAGCGACTTCTCGACCAGGTTCAGGGCTGAGTTTGCACCTGTCATAGAGGTGCAGCATCTTGCGCGGGAGTTCCAGGATCTCCGGTAGACGACTGAGATCACCGCTAAGTTCAGGGAGAGGGCCCTTCTTGTTCCGCAGTATGTGGCGGACCAGGAGATGAAAAAGGCCCGGTACCATGAGATGTTGAGGAGCGAAATTTGGTAGTTTGTGAGTCCATCCGGCTGCAAGACGCCAGAGGATATGATAGCGAGGGCTCATGAGAGGGAGATTGATTTAGAGATGGATAGGAAGAGGAAGCCAGATGCGGCATCTGGTGTGGAGGGTTCGGGAAAGAAGCCCAACGTGGATTCCCGAGGGAAGGGCCAGCAGGGCCAAGGCCGTTGTGGCAAGTGTGGTAGGACGCACGAGGGGACGCGCAGGGCGGGTAATTCGGGCTGCCTAAAGTGCGGCCGAATTGGTCATGTCAGCAGAGATTGTACTGTTACCACCACCACCACAGTATCTGATCTGATTTGCTTCCAGTGCAATTAGAGGGGCCACAAGAGGTCCCAGTACCCGAGTTTAGCAACAGTAGGACAGGTGGCGGCACCCACTCCTACTACATTGAGGATTACCGATGACCGTCAGGGCCGGACAGAGGCGCCTATGGTGAAGAGCAGAGCCTTCCAGATGACAGCAGAGGAGGCACATGCAGTTGCCGATGTTGTGACGGGTATTTATCTTCTCCTTATCTCTTTATTTATATTGATTTATCGCTTATATATATATATATATATATATATATATATATATATATATATATATATATATATATATATATATATATATGTTTCATTATAGGATCGTTCTTAGTGAACGACATATCTACTCTGGTATTATTCGATTCGGGGGATACTCGATCTTTTGCATCGCTCGCGCTTAGCAAGCGATTTGGTGGAGCTCCGGGGGAGCTGGACTATCCTCTTGATGCAGAGATCATGGATGATAGGACAGTATGGGTTGCAAGGGATCACGGGGGATGTACATTGTAGTTGTTCGACGAGCAGTATTCCATGGATTTAGTCCCTATTCCCCTACGAGGGAATAAGGTTATCGTGGGTATGGACTGGTTGAGCCCCAATGGGGCAGTGATCGACTGCGAGCAGCAACTTGTACGAGTTTGGACCCTAAGTGGGGGAGGTTTGGTGATTCAGGGCGAGAGGTCGTAGTGTGGACCGACTTTGTGTTCAATAGCGAGGGCGAGACGCTACCTACAGCAGGGTTGCGCAGCTTATGTCGCCTATGTCATGGATACCCGGGATAAGGGAAGGCGACTGTGGATGATGTACCGATCGTACGGGAGTACCCAGACGTATTTCCAGAGGATTTGCCTGGGGTACCTCCGGAGAGGCAGGTAGAGTTCAGGATTGACCTAGTTCCTGGTGCGGCTCTAATAGCCAAGGCACCATATCGGTTGGCTCCTTCTGATATGCAGGAGTTGTCTACACAGCTGCAGGATCTCTTAGACAAGGGATTTATCAGGCCGAGAAGTTCGCCATGGGGAGCCCCAATTCTATTTGTGAAGAAGAAGGACGAGTCACATCGAATGTGTATAGATTACAGGGAGTTGAACAAGGTAATGGTGAAGAACCGTTATCCCCTTCTGAGGATTGGCGATTTGTTTTACCAGCTTCAGGGAGCATCTTGGTTCTGCAAGATTGATCTGCGATCAGGTTATCACCAGATGCGAGTCAGGGACAATGATGTGCAGAAGACAGCCTTTCGGACTCGCTATGGTCATTACGATTTCGTGGTAATGCTGTTTGGGCTCACCAATGCTCCTGTCACGTTCATGGATCTCATGAACCGCGTGTGCAGACCGATGTTGGACCGGATTGTGATAGTCTTCATCGATGATATATTGGTTTACTCCAAGGCTCAGGAGCAGCACTAGGAGCACCTGAGGGAGGTGCTGGAGACACTGAGGAAGGAGAGACTTTTCTCAAAGTTCTCCAAGTGCAAGTTCTGGTTGCGCGAGGGGCAGTTTCTGAGGCACTTTTTCAACCAGAAGGGTATTCTGGTCGATCCGGTCAAGGTAGAGGTCGTGATGTAGTGGGAGGTTCCGAGGTCTCCATCTGAGATTCGGAGTTTTCTTGGTCTGGCGGGTTATTATCGGAGATTGATACAGGATTTCTGCAAGATTGTTGTTCTATTGACCCGACTGACAAAGAAGTCGGTGACATTCCGTTGGGGGCCTAAGCAGCATGCAGATTTCAAGACTCTCAGACAACGATTGTGACCGATTCTGACCTTGCCGGAACACGTCAATGATTTTGTGGTTTACTGTGATGCTTCAATCACAGGTATGGGTGCAGTGCTGATGCAGCGGGGTCGCGTGATTGCGTACGCGTCGAGGCAGCTGAAGCCTCAAGAGGCGAACTATCCGACGCATGATTTGGAGCTGGGGGATGTGGTTTTTGCACTCAAGATTTAGCGACACTACCTCTATGGGGTTCGTTGTACCATTTACACGGACCACAAGAGCTTGAGGTACTTGATGGATCAGTCGAATCTGAACATGAGGCAGCGTCGTTGGTTGGATTTGGTGAAGGATTATGACTGTGAGTTCCTTTATCACCCGGGGAAGGCAAATGTGGTGGCCGATGCTCTTAGCCATAAAGAGGTTGCGGCTCTAATTCAGGATATATGCCTAAGGATGACAGTGATTACTCTGTTGCTGGAATGGATTTGGGAGGCTCAAATCGAGGGTATGAATGTTGAGAGAAAAACTTTTGAGGAACACTTGAACAAACGTTAGTACAAGTTATATATTGTGGAATGAAGTTAATCTCAAAGGATCATAAAGCTCAACAATAATAAGTTAGGGTTGTTAGAGTTGTTACTTGCGGAAATGTAATTGTGAAAAGTAAAGGAAATGTAAATGACAATAAGTTGTATATCAAGTAAACACTAAGCTGATTCTTAACAAGGTTTTCATTCAAACCAAGTTAGTTTACGTGATCAACTTAAAGTAAATGAATTCACAAGGACTTGCTCCGGAGGAGATATGAGAGTTTGATCTTAATGTATTTGAGAGTAAGTTCAGTAAGATCTTGAGAATGAGAAGATAGGGATTCAGAGAGAAATTCAGATATTAAGAGAATGGAGATGTGTATTCATTCATGAAGTTGAGTACTCTATTTATAGAGACTCGAGAAAATACATAGAGAATAAACAAAGACTAAACATTTGACTCGCAGTGACTATGAATTCTCACTGGGTAATACAATGTAAATAAGTAAGTCAAAAACAAATTAACTGGTCTTTGTTGCGGATGAGGACACTGCGGATGACTTCTTCAAAGAGATTGTGGATTACTTCTATACTTGATGTTACGGTAGCAAAAGACTGTAGACTGAAGAGATGATATGTTGTGGTAGAAGAGATAACTTCGGATGACAAGTTTAAGAGGGTCACTTTCTTGATTCAACATTTTCCCCCTAAGTGACCTCTTCAACTTCACCATCAAGTGTTGAGCTTCAGAAACTTGATCAGCAACCACCAAAATTTTCTTACTTCACCCAGCCATATGATCCTCCTTGTAATCTCAAATTTTACTTCATCAGTTGTGTGCTTCGTCCTCTGAACCGAAGCCAAGGTGACTTCTAGTTGCTTGTGGGTGAGGCGATGCATAACAGTGATAGGAATGAAGTATGTTATGTCGTTGTTTGCTCTATTGTACACAACTCCCAATTCTGGAAAGTTGGTAGCTCCTAAGGATCGATCTTGATATCCTTCGGTGAAGACAGGTGTTGGATCAAGTGCAGGTAGATTGAATTTCTGAGCAAGAGCCGGATAAATATGCGCATCAATCTTTGCGAAGTCAGACATTGTGGACTTAAGGTATTCACAAGCCTTTTCAAATGAAATCTTCATTTTGGGATGCTTCTTCGACTTGATCTGAAACACTCTGGCAATAAGAAAGACTTCCTCAGGATTCATGCAGGGAAAGTTTGCTTGAGTCCTTATATAGTCGTCGCCTCTTCTTGTTAATGTGTACTGGAGGAAATCAGTCTTCATAAATTTTATTATCGTGTAATTCTTGACTGCGGAGGGTTTATCGTTCGACCAAATGCTATTAAAAGCATATCTGCGCTTGGCGTGGAATCTGTTTAATCGCTCAAATTCAAGAGGCAACCTCTGATCATCCGGAAGACTGCAGTCGAAGGGTTCGAAGACAGTGAAGAATTTGGCATTTGGAGAGATTGGGATATCCCAATATCCATCCGTAGGCGGTTCTGCATAAGTCAAAACAGGCCTATAGTATGCATCAAGTAGTCTTCTTATAGGATTAACCCAGGAGTTAATGAGGGTTTCATCCATAGTCGTGTCAAATCCATGATCTCTCCATATCATTACAGCAAATTTTGCTGCTTTCCAGTCTGCTTTCCGTTGTTTGGTTGCAGGAAGGTCATAGGAGTGTTCGGATGACATACTTGGCTCCGGATTTTTGAAGTGTGGTGGAGTTTCTTGACGAGGTGGGGATTGATGGATTTCTTGATGCGGTGAGTGTTGTTGCGGTGGTGGAGAGTGATGAGTTTGCACTGGAGAGGGAAGCTTGTGTGTATCTGTAGTTGCAATTGGAGTTTGGTGAAGAGGAAAATGAACCATAGCTGTGTGTTGCGGAGAAGGTTGTGGAGTTGTAAGCTTTTGATGAGAGGGACCCGCAGATGGGATTCTAGTCCTCAAACCATTTGCGCAGTCCCTCAATCTTGGATAAAGTTACTTCAAATTGCAACTTGATCAAATCCGAAAGTTGAGTATTGGAGGGTACTTCGGAATTGAATAGCCGGTTATAAATCTCCTTTGTTAACCTCAGGATCTCGTATAAACTGGAGTTAGCCGTAAGAGATCGTCTTAGGCCATTGATTGTTGTTTGGAGCACTGATAGAGCAGATTTGTACGCGTTGTGCGTTTCTTGGACGAGGTTCTTTGAGTAGATGGCTTGATTCTCCAATGTATATTTAATTTCATCTTTAAGAGCAGTGACTTCCTTGATGAGATGTTCTGCTGTAGAAAGGAATTATTTGTGATCAGCAGTTCTGTTGTTGTCAAGGGCTCGGATACCCATTTCCACCTTAAGAGAAATTCTTTCAGCAACCATTCTTTCTCTAGCCTCTAACTTCTCAACTCCTTCTGCCAATGACTGCGGACCACTGATATCTGAGTCTTGCGGTTAGTAACAGGTGACTGCAGCCAAAATCTTGTCGACCTTTGACTGGAGGGAGAGAAACTCCTATCGAGAGACATCTAGTTTCTTTTTCTTTTTCTCCTTTGGCTTCGAGGTGGAGTGTTGAGAACCACACGATTCCTCATCATCAAAAATCATCATGAAGTCATCGGACTTAACCGGCTGATCAATTTCATCAATTTCCAAATCATCCAGACCAAACACTGGTCTGGAGTTGATCTCAATTGTGGTTCCGTCTTCATTTGAACCTTGTACTTCACCAGTGGGGGAGGTTGAGAAGGAACAACATCATCATGAAGAGTTTTAGCTTGCTGGACCGAAGCTTCCATCCTTGACATCCAGTCCTGAATCTGTTGAAGATCATGAGCAGTTTTAGCATTGCTGATATCATCTGCCCAGTATTTGGCTACGGTCTAGATTTCTAGTTCCCTATGTTGTTGTTGTTGTTGTTTTGTTTGTTGAGATTTACGGGCCTGGAACGCTCTTCTGAAAGCTTCATACTTCCTGACTTCAGACTCAGTGCTTGGTTGAAACCGAGTCCAGGAGTCATCTGAAAAATACCCGTCAAATCCATGAGTTCGCACCGGGGTGTCCCCCGGGTTCGTGGATCCTTGCACGATTGTGCTCACCACGCCTAAACCACTTGAGTGCAATGGTGGCGGAGTAGGATTTCCTGAACTTCCTCGGTCTCCTTGACCCGTAGTCAAGTGTGGCCTCGGTTCGGTGCCGACATGGGCGGAAGAAGTGTCCTGCTGTTGGTTATGTTTATGAAGTGTTTGGGTGACGGAAAGGAGGATGGAGCACAACTCCTCTGGATCAAAGAAATTGAGGTGGGAAGCCCTGGAGACCTTAAGTCGTGTTGAACCAATGGGATCCCCTTGGGATCCAATTGGGGTTGTGTCTCCACTTTCGGATGAAACAGGCACACTTGTTGTGTCTGAGTAGTCAGAGAGGGTAGTAACTAGTAAGCATGCGGGTGCTCCAAGGACTACCGGAGTCTTTTGAGAGACTGCGGTATTTGTCCGGTCACGCGTTTGGCTCTGGCTAGGGATGGTCGTCTGCCTTTTGTGTGCGAGTATTGGACCAGAGTCTTCATCAACGTAGCCTCGATGTGATCACTGAATTCTCAGGTTTCAAGTCCAATAGATGTCAAGATGTGTGCAGGCAATCTCCTTAAAGGTCCAAAAATTGATTGATCTTTCGAGAGAGTGTACCTTTTTAAGTCGCGTGTGGTGAAAAGATTGGTGTCCGCACCCATATCAAGCTTCGCATATTTGTGAAGATCCAAGATGCAGAGAGACCAAAAGCATGCAAAGGTGAGTTCAGTTGGGTCTTCTCGAGGGTTCTCCTTGGGAACATACTGTAGAAAATCATCCCAGAGAATTTTCCCGTAGTTCACTGCATTCCCAGTGAAGATGCTTAACACGAGCTCCAACAGTTTGAGTCCCATGTTGTCAGTGCCTCCGGTTGTGCCAGAGAGACTCCGGATCACAAAGTGGCAAACGTATTGCCATACCGCAGGGAGTTGATTTTTCTTGAATTCCCTAATTCCCTTCAATTTCTTCTGATATCCCATCTGGTACAGGGTTGAGGTGATGTCATTAGTGCCGGGAGAATAAAGTCTTGTTGAAGGAAGAACTCGAAGATTAATGGCTTCCAGAAACTTTGCTTTGGTCAGGATAGCAAACGAATCATCAACCAGATTCAAGTGAACTTCTTGAGGATTTGAGTTTGGGCGAAAAGCTGAGAAGGCACATTTGAACAAAGTGGATAGGGGAACGACATTAATGAAGGAATTAAATGTGCCAAACAGAGGGTGAGATGACAGGTACTTGATCATCAAACGAATTGCCTCATTGTATGATGCATGATCTTCAAAAACAGCCCTGAAATTGCTAGAGGCTATCGTCGGGGATTGATTTTTGGTTGTTGATTCAGACCCAATAGGTCGTGCAGACCCAGACGCCTTGGATTGCTTCTTTGAGATACCATATTTCACCATTTTTGAAAAGGTTTAGGAACTTGCATAAAACAGAGTGCAAGAAGGCGAATAAGAGAAAGATCGTCTTAAGAGTTCAGAAAGCGTAAAGCTTTCTTGGGAGGGAAAAAGGGTTTATGTAGAACCGGATTTCAAAAGATTATTTGATTTACCCTATACAGCTGTTAATGGTAAAAATCCTTGGGTTTTAACTATTATCAGCCACATATAATTAAATCAAAAAGAATTTTTTTTTTAATGGACCATTTAATGAATGTCAGGCCCATCACCGCACGTTTGAAGAACGTATGGTGAGGGTGTAAAATCTGTTGAATAAAAAGGAAGTTAAAACGGATTGGACAGTTAGGGGGGCTATTAGATGTGACAGGTTAAGAAAAGGGATTTCTTAAAAGATTTCTTTTATGGAAAAAAAATTATCTATCATTTATCCTAAAATAGGTTTGACACAGAAAAGATGCATTTTAAAGGGGACTGAAACGTTGTATGCTACAAAAAGAATGTTTTTTGTTTTTATTTAATGAATTTTTTTTATTAAATAAGGACCATTAAACAGCACACAAAGTTCAGGGAATTTATGAAGTGATCATTTAATGTGACTGCGGATGGATTCTGATGACTGTGGTGGAAGACAGTGTTACTGCGGTAGCAAGATCTGAAAGGAACACTTGATAAAAGATCAGAAACAACAAACAATAAAGACCCAAAGAATATAAGTATGATATATGGTTGCGGTATACATAGTATACTGAAACCATGTATGATAGATATATTACTCTAGGACCGCAACGGAGACCAAAAGTGGTCTACGGTACCTATCAATTCAAGAAGAATTGCGGGTCTGGATTCATCATCCCTAACATTTGCAAAAAACTGTTGAGTTTTGTTGCATCAAGTGCCTTTGTAAACACATCATCAATCTCTTTGTGAGTATTGACAAAAATCAGTTCGATGTTACCTTTGAGAATGTGGTCTTTGATGAAGTGATATCGGAATTCAATGTGTTTCGTCTTTGAGTGGTGAATAGGATTATGACAAATCGCAATGGCACTCTTTGAATCACAATAAATCGGTATCCGCAACATTCTGTATACATAGTCCATCAGTTGGGTTTTCATCCATAAGAGTTGAGAACAGCAGGTGGCTGCGGCCACATACTCAGCTTCTGCAGTAGACAAAGAAACACAATTTTGTTTTCTTGAGGACCAGCTGACCAGTCTTCCTCCAAGAAATTGACAACCACCGGAAGTACTCTTTCTCTCCAATCTGCATCCGGCATGATCCGCATCTGTGAAGGCATGAAGGCTGAAGTCGTTCCCTGCAGGATACCAGAGGCCTAGAGCTTTGCTTCCTTTCAAGTATCTGAGGATTTGCTTGACTGCGGTCAAGTGCGATACTTTGGGATCGGCTTGGTACCTAGCACATAAGCTTGTTGCGAAGACAATATCTGGTCGGCTTGCGGTGAGGTACATCAAAGAACCAATCATCCCTCTATAAGTTTTGTGGTCCACTGATTCTCCGGAAGGATCAGCAGAAACCTTATATCCGAAGGCCATAGGAACCTTGGCTGAGGAACAATTGTCCATTGCATATTTCTTCAGCAGTTCAGATGTATACTTTTCCTGATGAATGAATATCCCTTAAGGGACTTGTTTCACTTGGAGTCCTATAAAGAAATTGATCTCTCTATTCATGCTCATTTGGAACTTGTTAGTCATGAGCTTTGCAAATTCATCCACCATAACCTAATCTGTTAACCCAAATATGATATCATCCACATAGATTTAGACAAGCATAAGGTGATTACCATTTGTCTTTTTAAATAATGTGGGGTCAATAACACCTCTTTTGTATCCGGACGTGACAAGAAACTCAGAAAGAGTCTCGTACCATGCCCTCGATGCTTGCTTAAGACCATAGACTGCTTTCTCAAGCTTGAAATAATAATCTGGGAAATCTTGACTTTCGAAGTCTGGAGGTTGTTGTAAGTAAACCTATTCTTTCATTTCACCATTCAGGAAGGCACTTTTTACATCCATTTGATGTACTTTGATATTTTTGTGTGCCGCATACGCTAAGAAGATGCGTATTGCTTCCATCCTGGCTACGGGGGCATAAGTTTCATCATAGTCAACACCTTCCAGTTGACTATACCCCTTAGCAACTAATCGTGCTTTCTTTCATACGACCGCACCGGATTCATCAAGTTTGTTTTTGTACACCCATCTTGTTCCAACAACAGTGTGACCTTTTGGCTTTGGTACTAGTTGTCACACATTGTTTCTTTCAAACTCTGCTAATTCCTCTTGTATTGCGGCTATCCAGTCGGGTTCCATGAGTGCTTCTTTTATGGTTCGAGGCTCGACTGAAGACATGAACACTGCATAGTGACAATAGTCAGTTAAATCTTTAGAGGACCGAGTTTGTATACATGCGGATGGATTTCCAATGATTTGACCCGGTGGGTGGGCCTTCGTCCAGACATACAGACGAGGTTGTAGATGATCAGCAGCTGCGGTGGAGGGAATTTATTTGATATCAGGAGACTCTTCAGTTGGGGAAGGAAGTTCCCCCTCGACTTGTGAACAGCCCGCATAAGTGTCTTGGACTGAAGGAGTTTGATCAACGTTTGAGTGAGGTTCCCCTGGATTGTGGATGGGAGTTCCTCCTGAACTTGAGATGGTTCCCCCTGGATTGATGAGTGAGTGATAATCCTTGAATCAGTTCTTGTATCGATGTTCTCTATTTCTTCATCGTCAGAGTTTGAGGAGACATTTGATGGGATTGTGACTCTGCGGGTAGATACCGGAGCTGCTTCTTCAAGCACTGGAACCTCGATGCTTGTCACTTGAACCGGAGTTGAACTTTCCCCCTAAACCGGCAAGGTGGAAGTGTTGAGTGACAAATCTTCGGATAGAGTTGGGCTAGAGACTTCAGCATGTTGTTGTTCAGCTACCGGAGACACAAGAATTTCATAGAGATGAGCAGTCTCTGCGGGTTCGAAAAGGTCATCATAGTTTATTTCAACTATGTTCAAGGACCCGAAGAGGGTGGTATATCACTTTCCAGGATTGCTTTTGTTTCACTCGAAGGAGCAGTGTTGCGGACGTAATAGTCATTAAATTTTACATTGAAGCTTTCGACTACCAGTCTTGTGCTTCTGATGAGAACCCTGTAGGCCACTTTGTTTGTTGAGTAGCCAAGAAAAATTCCTTCATCTGACTTTGGTGCAAACTTGTTAAGGTGATCCTTGTTGTTGATCACAAAACATCTACACCCGAAGATGTGAAAGAATCTGATATTCGGTTTGCGATTGTTGAGGCCCTCATAAGGAGTTTTGTTTAGACGCTTGCAAATGATGCTTCGGTTTTGAACAAAGCACGCAGTTGCCACTGCTTCGGCCCAGAAGTATAGAGGAAGGTTTGCAAAGTTTAGCATAGATCTGGCTGCTTCGACCAGAGTACGGTTTCTTCACTCTACAACTCCATTTTGTTGCGATGTGTAGGGAGCTGAGAAGTTGTGACTGATGCCTTTGGAAACCAAGAAACTATTCAAGAGATGATTCCTAAACTTGGTTCCATTGTCACTTCGGATTCTTCATACCGGTAACTTGATTTGGAGTTCAATTTCTTTGATGAAGTTGATCAGAACCTGTGGTGTTTCGGATTTGAGCCTCAGGAAGAAGACCCAAGTGAAACGAGTGAAGTCATCAACTATATCCAGTATATACTTCTTGTGATGGAGACTGGCTACGGTAGATGGACCACAGACATCAATGTGCAAGAGCTCTAAGGGTTCATAAATTGATGAATCAATCACCAGTGGATAGCTTCCCTTCGATTGTTTACCACGCTCACAAGTTGGGCAGAGTGTATCGTTGTTGAACTTTAGAATGGGGAGACCTCGAACGAGTTCTCTGGTGACAAGGTTGTTGATATACCGAAAGTTCATATGAGCTAGCTTGCGGTGCCACAACCAGCTGACTTCGGATACTGATTTGGCCATAAAACACAATTGCGGTTTTTCCAATGATCAATGAGACATCCAAAGGATACATTGTCCCTTCGGACTTAGATTTGATCAAACAGGTGCTTCTATCACTTGTCATAATGTAGCAGTATTCATTATCAAACTCAACCTGATGGCCTGCTTTGCATAGTTGGCCTACACTGATGAGATTATGCTTGAGGCCTTCTACGTAAGCAACATTTTGTATTGAGAAGTTCCTGTTGGATTAGTGTCTAAGTCCATAACTATAATTGGTATGTATTCGATCCGACTTGGCATGGTCCATTTGGGTTGCACTTCACCGGAACAATTTATATGGATAGTCTTTTGAGAATAGTATGTTTATGATTTATATTAATATATTATAAGATACATATCAAGCTTAATATATTATAAGTTCTAATATATTAATATGGAATCATATTATTTAATTAGTATTGATCAACAATTAATTTAGAATTAATTTAGTGATCAAAAAGGAACTAATTAAATATGGACTCTTATATATATATATATATATATATATATATATATATATATATATATATATATATATATATATGGAATGGGCCAAGTTCATTTAGGTTGGGCTAAGCTTCCATGGATAGTCCATGGAGTGTTTAACCCATGGATTCTATGGAGATGAAAGGTCATGGGTATTAGGGTTTACATGAATGTAACCCTAATCCTCCATACTATATAAAGAGGTCCTTGACACTTGAAATTGGCACTAGTGTGTGAGTATACAAGAGTGGGTCGATTTCTAGTGTGGTTACTATTCTCTCAAGTTTTCCAAGGTGTTTTTGGTGATTTGTGATTCCACTTGAGGCTTCCACACTATTGGGGCTAAGCTCTTAAAGTTCAAGACTTCAAGCTTCATCAAAAGGTATGTCATCTAACTAGGCTTTTGTAGTATAGTTGCTCCATATTATGCTAGTTAGGATGAAACCTTGGAATATTGAATATTTGCATGTATAATAGAGAAAACATAGATACAAGGTTTATAGGGTTGCATGTACACCATAGGAGTGTTAGAATGCTCAAAACCCATCAATGGTATCAGCGACTAGGCTTGTTTTTAATTATACTTGATGCTATTTGCAAGAAAAATCATTTTTTTGGAATCTGCCAGTTCACCACGAGGTGGTAAAATTTACCACGAGGTGGTGACTGTTCAGTGAAAAAAAATTTAGTTTTTTGGAATGTTTTGGATTAGAATCATTACCACAAAGTGTTTTTGTTCATAAATTTTGATTTTGATGTTATGGTAATGTTTATTCTCATCCAAATAAAGGATAATTGTCAAAGTTTCGAGACTTGTTTTTAGTTTATGTAATTCTTGAAATTGTTGATATGATTTTTCATACACTTATGAGTTTTGGTAGATCATAGGAATTATTTGCAAAAATTGTTTGTTAGTTAATTCTTGATCTAAATGTATTTTAATGGAGTCCATAATTTGTCCTCAAGTTATGGATTACCAAAAGTCATTTCTTTTAAAGATCCATTAAAATGCATAGGTTACAAAATTGAAGAGTATTTTCGTTTTATGAACTCCATAACTTGTCCTTGAGTTATGGATGTTCAAGAGTCTCTTCATTAAAGTTTTTAAAACCTTAATTAATCTCATAAGTTATGAAATTCCAAAAGTTTTTGAATAGTTCAAAACTTGCCCTCAAGTTTTGGAATTTGTAAAGTCTCACACACACTTTAATTCCAAACCCTAGAGTTTTAAAAGTTAAAAATTCAACCCTTATACTTTATAGTATTATAAGTTAATAATATATATATTTATAAGAGCAAGTCAGTCTTACCATTAGTAGGCCTCATTCACGAAGCCGATCTATAAGGGGGTATAAGGTTACTGCCTATAAAATGGCAGTTTAATGGGTGTACACTCTCACCCACCGCTTCCTTGACTGGTGGAGGGTCGTTAGCCGAACGGGTAGGACAAGGACTATAATTTTCATTATAAGTATAATGATAAATATAAAGTAACTAAACCTTTTATTCCCAATCTTAGTTACTTTAGGAAAATGTGAATTTGGTGCTAACCCATGAAATTACACTTTGCACTTTGCTTAAGGCGTTAGTGGACCGTGTGTGGTTAACCGGCACACTAACCTGGATTTAACAAGGTAGGCAAAGGGTAACTTAATGTTTATCATAGGATCGGTGGAGCGCGTGCGGTTAACCGGAACATCGATTAAGTGATAAATATTAAGGGTACCAAGTATATTTGCATGGTTATTCACACCTTGTTTTGTGATCCTCGGCATCCCAGTCACAAAACTTGAGAGGGCACAATCGAGATTGAAACATGCCATTGAAAAGTTCAATGAATCTCAAAAGATCTAGGAGTTTCAAATCCAATTAAAACCTAATATTTCTCTTTCGTTTTTCATGGTGGAAACTGGTGAATCGTCATTCGCCTACCTTCAAATATTTTATAGCTTGGATTACGACATCCCTCTTCCAAGTTATAAAAGTATTGTGTTGGGTCCTAGCCTTAATATTTCATATTGGGTGTTATATTAAGGACTTTAAATCTACTAACTTGAATTTCTCCCATTGTAAATGTTTGGTTCAGACAACTATGATCTTCCCAAATCTCATGGAACAAGCTTTCCTGATGAAGATGATGTCCCGTGGTTGGCTCATGGAAATCATACTTCACTTCCTCCACCTCCTCCAATTATTCTCCTTAACCCACAAGTTCTTTAATAGTTCAAGGTCACTCAAGCCCTATTGGCAAGCAAGGTCTATGTGTGCTCACATCTTGGAGATGAAGTCACATATTGACAAGCCGGGAGAGTTGGGTGTCAAAGTCTTGAGAAAGTTAGTTGTTCAATCACTTTCTAAGTCACATAGTGAGTTTCCTTTGGGACTACTATTAAACAGACTATGACATGACCCTTAATGATCTTATCTATTTGACTATGTGTTGCTGAATCAACAATGATTTTGAGCACTGGTAAAGAAAATTTGATTAGAAGATCAACTTCCCAAACTTCCATGGACATTCACAATGGTAACATTGAAAAGCCAGAAAAGCTTTCTCTTCCCAATGGAAAGGGATCGGCCATAGTCAACTCGGTTGACCAAATGGTATAGAGAAAGGCTAAGTCTGAGACAGTCTCGTGTACCATTCCCAAAGAGTCCATATGCTTATATTGCCAAAGGAAGGGGCATTGGTTGCAAAGCTGCCCTATTTACCTGAAAGATCATAAGGTTGGTCAAGTCAAAAAGTTTGACTCTACTTCAGGTAAGTCCACTATCTAACTCTATTAAGTTCCTATTTCGATATTCTTATTACATGATGTGACTGGGTCACATGTTGAAGTTATAAGAATCAAAGAAAAGAGAGGAAGCTTAAAGAAGAGTAAGCTGATTCTGATCGCGAAGATGGATTTCGATCGCATGGTTCGGTGATCAGAATTTTGAGCTGTTGCTTAAGAGTTGTGATAGATTGCTTAGGAATAGATAACAACATATTTTTCATATGCATTTGCATTGTAAGGATAAGTTTTTCCTAAAGTTTTAAATAAAAGAAAAGTTTCGTTTTTTATTTATTTTAAATATCCTTACAGTCGCATTTGTGAAAAAATTGTTGATTATATGATTCCATTGATAGCAACATTGGAAAATGGATTTGATTCTTTCGTTTGTGGTAGTGTCATAATTTACCAAATAAGGAAAGATTCTCATCACCCAAGTTTCAGTTGGACAGAAACTTGGAATTATGCAAGTTGTATTGTATGGTGAATGAGAATTTTTCATCTTTGGAAAATTAAGACTAGTTCCTTGTTCACATGTATATGTGAGTCAAGTGAAGGACTAAGGGATCGAGTACACATTCTTGTGCACTGGTCAAGTCCACCACAAAAGATCGATAAGACTATTCGTCATGATTTACTAAAGTTTAGTAAATATGGTTATACTTACAAGTTTAGGTATAATTCTAAAGCATTGAAAAAGTTTCGATGTATGGCAGAACGAATAAGAAGAATCAAATTTGAAAGAAAGATAAAAGTTTCTCAAATCTGAAAAGATGGGAGAGTACTTTAGTATCATGTTTTATGATCATCTTAATGATTGTGAGACCATATCACAATTCATCCTCTAGGGACATCTTAGTGCATTCCTATGGCTAAGAAGAGGAGTCATGAATTATTGAAATGGTTAAATCAAGTAGGTGATACACACTTTGTTCCAAAACAAGTCTTAGAGTCATACTCCAAGATTGTAGTTTGAGTGACACATCTTAAAGAAGGTTTATTAACACTTGTCAAATGTAAGAGTAAAATGTGTCCTACTCTTGTACATTTGAAATTGGTAAGTTGTGATGTTTTAGATAAAACAGAGACCAACTAAGGCCAATTGTGTGAAGTATTTGTCTTGATAAGAATCCGCACTATCTCTTGAATATTTGTTTGTCAAGGAATGGGTTCTGGCAAAAGAGTCTTATATGTTAAGAGGACAGTGGGAGTCTAAAAGATTCTGAAAGAGTCTAATCAATAATAAAACCTGTAGTTTATCACTAGCACATGACTTGAGGTTTATAACCTATCGTGTTGACATATTCCTATTTATGTGCCCATTCTAGTTAAAGTTGGCTTTGCATATGAGTTCTGAGAGTTCTCAATTGATTGCATAACAACTTGGAAGCAATGGCAGGCCCTTGTGCTGCCAGGTGGCAAGAAGTTAAGACTGCACAAGTTCATTTCATATGAATTTGTCACTAACCGTGTCTTGTGATTATGGTTTTGACAAATTCACATGGAAAGGAACACATACACCATAAAATCTAAGTGTCATAACGTTTCTCTCTGATTCATGAAAAATGATGGTGAGGAAACGCTTTCACTAAGTAGTTTTTAAGTAGATAGTAATTGTGATATTTGCATTCTCAAAGTCGTTAGTGAAGCGTGTATGGTTAACCGGCACACTAACATGGACTTGTGAGAAATGGCAAAGGTCTAAAAATTGAGACTATGATTACGGCATCCCTTTCCATAGTTCTAAAATTGTTTAGACACATATATGAGCTATCTAAGGAAAGGTGTATGATTTTGATAAAGTTTTATCAAAGCATCTCGCATCGGAAATCTGAACTTTGGTAAGGAAGTCAATAAAGTATTGATTTCTAGAAGTCTAGCTGATTTCTGAGTACATGTCAAAGCTAGTGGGAGCATAAGTGTTATGCGAATAATCATCATGTTAGTGGGAGCATGATAATTATGATAAGTGTTGCAAGTTAGCAATGTTAATTATAGAAAAACAAAAGTTCAATTGGGAAAAGTTATTTTGCTATAATTAAGGGAGAGGAAATTATACTTCATTTCAATTCTAATAGCTTAGATTGAGATTTTAATCAAATTTAGTCAAGTATATACATGAATGTTATGTTGGAATGGTTCAACATAAGGAAATTCTGTAATGGGAACATTATTTGAGTTCTAAAATTCGATTATGATTACGACATCCCTTTTCATAATCTGAATTGTGAGAACATGGCAAATAGAAATAGAAATATTATAGCAAAAGACTAGTCTAGTATCATGTCTTTATGTGAGACATCATGAATCGTGTCCCATATGCTTCGGATATAGGGTCGATTGCATGTGCTATAATATTCATCTGTTCTAAATTTTTCCAAATGCCTAGAGCATTAAGAGGGAAAAAGTACTAGAACTAGATATGACTAATTTGATTAAGCAATTATCGAAGACAATCTAAGGTTTACCAAAGATTGGTTGCTCAGGGACAGTTGGAAGTTAGGTATAAATTTTTGGAGAGGACCATATTGACGTATTCTGAAAAGAGGCAACTCTTGTTCAGAAGTGATAGTCAAAATGAGAATATGGAAATATTCCCATAGGTGGAAGTTATTCATTAAATCTGTGTAAGATTAGTAAACTTAATGCAAGAAGGATGTTCAAAGCAATGTACTTTGAATTTGAGACTTCGTTTCCATGGAATGATCTCCATTGGAATACTCTGTAGTGACTGTTGACAAGTATTTGTGACTTTGTGCATAATCATTACAAGAGGATCAGTGCATATAAGTTTAAAATCTAACAAGATTGCGGTAAATTGTAGAAATTTGGAATTCTTGCATTTTGGGTAAGGAATTGGGATTGTGAAATGAGAATCATTAGAATTATGTTCAATCGATCTATTTCACAAAGTAAAGATCATAGATAAACTTAGTGTGCATACTTGGTGTATGGCATAACTAATGTTTGGACATACATAGTGTGCGTACTTGGTGTATGGCATGACTAGTGTTTAGAAAACATAGTGTACATGCTTGGAGCATGGGACAACTATTGTTTTAATTCAAGTATAAAGTTGATAATTTGAAACAGTATGCAATGAATAATTTGTAATCAATATGGTGATAAATAAAAGGTCTTCTATTTATATTCATAAGTTCTGAGACCATATTAGATTCGATTATTCTTGTGTTTCACTTTGCATGTTTTGACTTCCAGAATAACTAGGTCGTTCTTCCTGAATACTAAGTTATTCAAACCATCCACACTCGATAATACGTTGGAAGTAGGTATTAAGGCAAGACTGTCATGAAGCTGGTTTGTAGATGTCCAAGGTAGTGGACATAGCAAGAGTTGCTACAACATTCATGAGTGCTCATAAGTTCTGAGTATTGGATTAAACCCACGCTCATTTGACTCACTTCATGGATTTTATCACGATTGATCATGAGACGATAATATCTTATATTCTTCAAACCTAGAGATATGAGTTGTTGCCTATGAGTTGGTTATACATTGATTGTACAAAAATGCATTGGTAACTCGATGTTATAAAACGTGCCTTTGTGTATGATTCAACAAGTAGTAGAACAAACATATGAGTCGAAGTTTATCCATTCCTTTTACCCTTAAAGGGATAAAAGCGATATCTGTGGGCCCCTCGATGATTTAGTGATGACACCCCGAAGTGCTTGGCCAAGCCTGGACTGATGTGATTTGTTCAATTAGTCGGTCGTCATAAATCGGAAATCAGGAAACAAAAAATTGACAGAGAGAATGATTATAATCCATGTCTCAGTCCATATGATATCTAGAATGGAGGAATATATGATCCCTTATCTAATGGACAAGTCATTGACTAAGGTCAGAGTTCGACAACGGCTTTAAGAGCTACGATTGCTAGTCGGGTTTTAGAGTCATACGCAATAATAGTTTTAGACTTATCCAAGTGGGAGACTGTTGGATTAGTGTCTAAGTCCATAACTATAATTGGTATGTATTCGACCCGACTTGGCATGGTCCATTTGGGTTGCACTTCACCGGAACAATTTATATAGATAGTCTTTTGAGAATAGTATGTTTATGATTTATATTAATATATTATAAGTTCTAATATATTAATATGGAATCATATTATTTAATTAGTATTGATCAAGAACTAATTTCGAATTAATTTAGTGATCAAAAATGAACTAATTAAATATGGACTCTTATATATATATATATATATATATATATATATATATATATATATATATATGGAATGCGCCAAGTTCATTTAGGTTGGGCTAAGCTTCCATGGATAGTCCATGGAGTGTTTAACCCATGGATCCTATGGAAATGAAAGGTCATGGGTATTAGGGTTTACATGAATGTAACCCTAATCCTCCATACTATATAAAGAGGTCCTTGGCACTTGAAATTGGCACTAGTGTGTGAGTATACAAGAGTGGGCCGATTTCTAGTGTGGTTACTATTCTATCAAGTTTTCCAAGGTGTTTTTGGTGATTTGTTATTCCACTTGAGGCTTCCACACTATTGGGGCTAAGCTCTTAAAGTTCAAGACTTCAAGCTTCATCAAAAGGTATGTCATCTAACTAGGCTTTTATAGTATAGTTGCTCCATATTATGCTAGTTAGGATGAAACCTTGGAATATTGAATATTTGCATGTATAATAGAGAAAACATAGATCCAAGGTTTATAGGGTTGCATGTACACCATAGGAGTGTTAGAATGCTCAAAACCCATCAGTTCCCTGTTGTTAACACATCGTAACCTCTGATGATTCCATTCGCATTGTTGCCGAATGTGACATTTCCACCGTTACATATAGGCCTGAAATCCCGAAGGTATTATAACCTTTCGGTCATGTGCAAGGAGCAGACATTATTGATCAACCACTCCTCTTCTTGTTCCTCCTTGCACATTGCCTGAAAAATTACACAGTTAGTTGGGGCACCCAAACAAGTTTGGAGCCCGGGGTTACAAGTGAATTCTTCTTCTTAGGTGCATGAGCAGGGATTGTAGGAACATATTTCGTGTCAATCTTGAGACCTTGACCTGGGTGTTTGTGAACTTTTTGAGTGTTACAAGGTTTTGGAAAGTTACAAGGTTGGACTTGAAATGACCTTTTCTGATGATAAAATCCAAAGGAAAGATTTTTCTCATTCATCCAGCCATTGTACTTAGTCAGCGGTCCGGAGGGTGTAGTGTGAGTCTTATTACCAGTCCAATAGTTAGTTCTGAAAGTTCTGACTGCGGTGCCCTTGGGATTTGAAAAAATGTGAGCATGTGAAGGCCTCCTAGGTCGTGTTCTTTTGAAAACTTAATGTGACTTAAAAGGTGTAGGAGTTGGTAAAATCGCTTTCCACTTTGGGTTGTCCAAGGAATAGATTTGAAAACGATACCTTCGAAAAGACTTAACTCTCTTTTGGGATTTGTCAGAAGAGTTAGAAAAAATTTTGGTACTGTACATTCCTCTTTGTCTAATTCCTTGACTGTAGTGTTTTTCGAAAACTGATTTGAGACAACAGGTTTTTTAGGACTCTTTTGGTTTGAAACTTTGGCTTGTTTTTTGTTTTTGAAAAAGATTTCCCGCTTTTTACCACGAGATCTAAGTTCCTCTTTGAAAGTCAGTTTTGCATGAGTTTTTGGAGAATCGCAGCCAGTGATGTTCAACTGTGGTTTCCTGGAAACGTTTGATTGTTTTTGAAAACGAGGGCTTGAGCCATCTGAACTAGAAGACTCGGGACTTAGAGAACATTGACCGTATTCGAAATTTTCTATGGGCAACTCATGAAGAATTGGCTGAATAGTCATTGTGCTTTTGACTGCGGTCTGCAGTAAAGAAGACTGGACTACCGCAGAGTAAGTCAAGGATAGTTATTTTGTAGGATATTTTATGGAAGGCAGTTTGGACGAAGGTGTAAAGTTTACACTTTCATCCGGTACTTCCATATGAATTTCTTCATCAACAGTTGAAGAAGCCTGAGAGTTGGGATAAATTGTGCCAATGATGGGTATTTGATCACATGAATGATCCGAGGTTTCAGGAAGAATTTCCTCGATGACATATTTATTGCTCAGATTATGAAGTCTATCGAAGTGGGCTTTAATGTCTTCGGGGAATGTTTTGTCATTGACAGGGAAATGAAACTCTCGATCCGGAGGGACATAGGGACAGTCTTTGTTAAATCGGGGTGATGAATCCTTTGCGGTGGAATACCCATTGGACCAACCCCAATTTTATGTATTATCTACGGTCCCATTATTCACAAGATTTTCAATAGCTTCACTTTCATTAAACAACTTTTCGATTAAAAGATTTAAGCGTACATTCTCTTTTTGGGCTAGATCCCTTTGATTCAAAGTTATTCCTAATTGAGTTTCACACAACATTCTGGCATCTTTCTCTAACACTAAGTCTTTTTCTAACATGGAAACTTTGAGTCTCTTATCTTCTAGTCATCCTCTTACATGAAACATTTCTTGGGATGCTATACACTTCTCATCTAAGGCCTTGTTATAGTCTGAAAGGACGGCAACACAAGTGTCATTAAGGTTGTCTAAGAATGGTTGACAATCATGCATGCTGTAATTATTATATTGGATCATGAGTTTTACCTGTTCAACGATGCTAAGAGTTCCATTTTTTGCCATGTAGCAGTAGTTTTTCTCCAACTTTGTTGACCCATCCTCATCAGTAGTTTCCATCATGCAAATTTTTCCCTTGCCCTTGATGTTGTTGAAATCTTCATCTTCATCTCCTGAAGACCAAACTTGATAATCCCTCTAAACTTGGGCCACGTATGCCCTTGCCTTTTTCCTTTTCTTCCATCTCTTGAGCCATTCTAAGATAGAATGCTCTGTCCTTCACCACATTGGCTTTACAGTCTTTAGCAAAGTGGTTTTCTTTGTTGCATTTGTGACAAATGATAACATCATTTATGTCTTCGATTGAGGTGCCGGACTCAGTTGGCTTGACAGGCTGCGATGCCTCCTTGGATTGATGAGTGTTCTGAGGTTGCGGAGACTGGTGAGGATTTTTGGGATATCTAGAATGATTGTTCTGCGGATCGAAGTTACGGTTGAATGGAGGTTTAGTGAACTGCTGATTTTTGTGAAATGACGAGGGTGGTAGCCTGTTGAACTGTTGGCTAACTAAGGCAATAGCATTTTGGAATTCTTCATCATCATCATATTCTAAATCAACTTCGTCTGACTGCAGTGGATTGTCATACGAGGGAGAGTAAGGTTGGATGTTTTTGTTTTGAGGGGTTTGAACTATGAGAGCGAGTGGTCCTCCGAAGTCTGCACAATCTTTTAGCACGGTTGATTCTTGTGCTTGAAGTTCACCATATAAATTGAAGAGAGATAATGAGTGAATTTTTCTATCTCCTTGTACTATCATTTTTGCCGTAGTCCAGTGTTTACCCACACCATTGAGAAACTAAAGGTTTGTTTCATGATTACTTCGGACGGTGCCAGCATTTGACAACTTTGTGACAATCAGGTTGAATCTTTTGAAGGAGTCTTCAAGACTTTCACTAGTATGAGATTTGAAGTTGTTGAACTCATTGAGTGCAGTGGTGAGCTTCTTATCTTGAGCTTGCTCAGAACCTTCATACAAGTTCTTGAGAACATCCCAGATTTCTTTGGTTGATTTGCAAGTGATGATAATGTCGAAGTTGTCTGGAGTAACTTCGCAGGATATTTCATAAATAGCAACAACATCACTTTCCATCTTATCAAGATCATCTTTAGTGGGACGATTCATGGCAGCTTGACCTCCTCCTAGTCTAGCTTGAGTACCATCGGCTTGAACTGGAGTCAGAATATGGACATGAGGTCCTTCTTCTACGGATCTCCACACATCTCGTCCAAGTCTTTTCAGATACCTCTCCATCCTTTGGGACCAGTGATGATACTCATTTGCCACCAATACTGGAGCTCTATTAGAACCTCCAACACTGTTGGAAACGTTAAGTGATAATACTTGTGCCATATTTCCTTGTTTCTTTTGTTTTTTTAGAAAGAAATGAGCTTTAGTGGTATAGAAGGCTTTTCAAAATCAGAGTTTTGGTTCAAAAAGCAACCACTTTGGCTATGATACCAATTGTTAAGAGAAAAACTTTTAAGAATACTTAAACAAACGTTAGTACAAGTTATATATTGCGGAATGAAGTTAATATCAAAGGATCATAAAGCTCAACAATAATAAGTTAGGGTTGTTAGAGTTGTTAGTTGCAGAAATGTAATTGCGAAAAGTAAAGGAAATGTAAATGACAACAAGTTATATATCAAGTAAACACTATGTTGATTCTTAACAAGGTTTGCATTCAAACCGAGTTAGTTTACGTGATCAACTTAAAGTGAATGAAGTCACAAGGACTTGCTCTGAAGGAGATATGAGAGTTTGATCTTAATGTATTTGAGAGTAAGTTCAGTAAGATCTTGAGAATGAGAAAATAGGAATTCCGAGAGAAATTCATATACTAAGAGAATGGAGATGTGTATTCATTAATGAAGTTGAGTACTCTATTGATAGAGACTCAAGAAAATACATAGAGAATAAACAAAGACTAAACATCTGACTCGCAGTGACTATGAATGCTCACTGGGTAATACAATGTAAATAAGTAAGTCAAAAACAAATTAACTAGTCTTTGTTGTGGATGAGGACACTGCAGATGACTTCTTCAAAGAGATTGCAGATTACTTCTATACTTGATGTTGCGGTAGCAAAAGACTGTAGACTGAAGAGATTATCTGTTGCGGTAGAAAGAGATAACTCTGGATGACTTCGGATGACAAGTTTAAGAGGGTTGCTTTCTTGATTCAACAATGAAGGAGGAGTGTCGGAAGTGTGAGCGTATCATAGGTTAGGTGGTTTCATTTGATTATGACGGTCGTGGCTTGTTGAACCTGCATCGGAGGTTCTGGGTTCCTTACTGGGGTGGTGTACGCCAGGTTCTGATGGATGATGCTCACAAGTCGAGATTCTCCATCCATCCCGGTGCGACGAAGATGTATCGGTATCTTCGCCCTGATTATTGGTCGCCCTGCATGAAGCGGGACATAGCATGGTATGTGGAGCGGGGCGTGACTTGCAGGAAAGTCAAGGTCGAATAACAGGGACCTCACGACATGATGCAGCTGTTGGAGATTCACGTGTGGAAATGGGAAGACATCACTATGGATTTCATCACGAAGCTTCCCAGGACCGCACGTTGAGTGGATTCGATTTGGGTCATCATGGATCGTTTGACCAAGAGTGCTCATTTCATCCCGGTCCAGGAGAGTATATCGACTGAGAAGCTAGCCGAGATCTATGTACGCAAGGTGGTGGCACGTCATGGAGTGCTGGTGTTGGTTGTGTCAGACCGAGATGTTCGTTTCACTTCCAGATTTTGGAAGCGGTTTCATGATGAGATGGGTACTCGTCTTCACTTTGGTACAACTTTTCACCCTCATACAGATGGGCAGAGTGGGAGGACGATTCAGACTCTAGAGGACATGTTGCGTGCATGCATATTAGATTTTGGAGGGAGTTAGGATACATATCTTCCGTTAGCGGAATTTTCGTATAACAACAGTTATCACGCTAGCATAGACCGACCTCCCTTCGAGATGCTCTACGGGAGGAAGTGTAGGACCCCAATCTGTTGGGGCGAAGTCAGTCAGAGAGTCATGGGGAGTACTGAGGTGGTGCTAAAGACCACAGAGAAGATCCAGTAGGTCCGGAGTAGGCTCCAGACTGCTCAGAGTCGGCAGAAAAGCTATAACGACAAGCGCCGAGCAGACATAGAGTTTCAGGTAGGGGACATGGTTCTCCTAAGGGTGTCACCTAGGAAAGGTGTCATCCGGTTCAGGAAGCGGGGAAAGTTGGGCCCCAGGTACATCGGTCCGTTCAAGGTTTTGGCTCGGGTGGGACAGGTTGCTTAAAGTTTGGATCTTCCAGCAGAGCTTAGCCATATCCACAACACTTTTCATGTCTCCCAGCTGCGGAAGTACTTAGTGGATGAATCCGCAGTTGTGCATTTAGAGGATATTCAGGTGGATGACAGCCAGAATTACATCGAGAGACCAGTAGCCATTCTCGACAGGAAGACGAAGAAGATGAGGAACAAGAGGGTGGAGCTAGTAAAGGTGCAGTGGTTTCACCACAAGGGGTCCGAATGGACTTGGGAGCCCGAGGAGGAGATGAGGGAGCACTATCCGGAGTTGTTCTGGGCAGCAGACTTTGAGGATGAAGTCTGATTCAAGTGGGGAGAATTGTAACATCCGTGACTTGAGGTAATGCTAAATTATTTAATATTGTAATTAATTATTGGACTATTAGATTAATGTTAGATCATTGAGTTGGGCCTTCATTTAGTTGGGCCTTTATTGTGTTGGGTTGACTGAAGCCGTACGTTGGGCGTAAGCTTAGCATACGTGGGGCGTAGTGGGAACATTGGATATGGGGGGATGAAGCACGTACGTGCAGCGTACGCGAGCTGACTCAAAACCCTAATTTTTTGGGTTTAGGCCATATATATACATCATTATGTCCCATACCCCAGCCTCCTTACCAGCCTCCTTAACTCAGAAACCCTAGAAACCTAATCTTCTCCATCTTTGTGTGATCTTGATCTTGTGAATTCCATTTTAGTAGCTTGGAGCTTAGAAAGAGAAATAGGAAGTTGGTGAAGAAGAACTTGTGTAGCTTGAGCTTAAGGATCTGAGGCATCATCAGCATTTAGCACTCGTTTGAGGTAAAAAGCTCAAAACTTGCCTCATGAATGCTTAGATCTCTTGTAATGGGGTTTTGGACCTTTTTGGTCCCAAGAATGGAACTTTATGGTTCCAAATCCGTTTCTAGGCTTAGGGTTGCCACCCTTAGTGTTATTTGAGTCCAAAAGACAGAAAAGTTACCATCTTGAAAGGTCTTGATGTGGCCATGCATGAGTATTAGTCATTTCTATGGAAGTAGGTTGTCATATTTCAAGTTTGGGTCCATTTGGGGGTTTTCAAGCCACCAAGTAATCGACTTTATGGGTTAAGACACTTTATTGGACTCAGATCTGTGTTTGGAGCTTTAGGTCTTAAGGGGTTAAGCTATTTTTGAGATTATGGCTTAACAGGGGAGTACGTTGGGCGTACAAGCCCGTACGCGTAGTATACTAGCCATGTAGCTTGTACGCTTAGCGTACAGAGGAGTACGCCCCACGTACTCACTGGATTTGGGCTTTGCGTTATTTGGGCGTCGGGTTGGGCCATTGATATGTGCATATCTACATATATATTTTACATCATATCTTAATATTATTAGCTATATTTATGCTTATTATAGAACAAAAGGTATTTATTATGTTTAACATATGTTATGAAGCGTAAAAGACATTCTCGGAAGCAATATGGAAGCTGGAAGCAGGAATGAAGACCTTAGGCAAAAAGAAGACACAAAGAGAATGTTGTTGGACAGCTTGACCCCTCGTCGGTATTTTGGCCATATCTCATGACTCATAACTTCGATTGACGTGATTCAAAATGATCTAAAAACTAGACAAAATGTCGGACAACTTTCATGTTTTAAGATAATGTTGATTCTCGATAACCACGACGTGGTGAATGGAATCTTCATGATTCTTGACGTTGGCTTGGAGAATACAAGATAAACACGAGGACCACGACATGGTGTCATTACCACGTCGTGGTGGCCAAATTTTAGACAAGTATATATATCTGAACATTATGACGAATTGGGAGACTTGGAGGTGACTTTCTAGAGAAGTATTATGAAAAAAACCTCTAGAAAACCCTTAGAAGAGGAGGAAACCATTGGAGCTCAAGAGTTGAAGAGATCTAGAAGAAAACATCATCAATTCATTCGGTTTGATCATGTCAATTTTCCATGAGCTTGTGTGTTTGATTTTAAATATGAGTAGCTAAACTTCTTTACTTTTGTTTAGTTAGATGAAACCCTAACAACTATGGTTTAGTTTATTAGTTTATGGATTTATAAAAGTTGGTTTGGAGCTTGTGTTTGATTAACTTACCTAGCATGTTAAAGTGTTTCTCTTTGTTGCTTTAATTCAAGTTAAGTGTAGTTTAGTGACCATTAAATTACATGAACTTGTTTACCTAGTGATTTAGTGACCATTAAATTGCTAGAGCTAGGATTGACTACATCTTAGTTAAGTGATAAAAGTAACAATTTAACTGTGTTAGAGAACATAATTGTGACCATAATTGTGTTTAACAAATATTACATAGCCCAATTATAATTAATAACTAATTTTGTGTTTGCTTGTGTAGGACCTTACAAAGTAGTACATGAATTGGTGAAAATATTAGTAGATTTGACCAGATTTCTAATTACATATAAATTGGTAACCAACTTTATTAATCCATAAATAATAACTAACCATAGGAAAAAGGTGGATTCGAAACTAAACGAAAGTGTTTTAGATTTATTGATAACAACCATATTAGTTGAGTGATTAAGTTTTTCTGGTAAAATCAGATAAAAAAACCCCCCATTTTAGTTGTTTTTCTTAGTTTAGCTTTTAGTAGTTATTTTAATAATTAAACACCGTTCCCTTTGATCGACACCCGCTTTACCTAAACTATTCTATAATTCGACTAGGTACATTGCCTAGGTGCATTCTAGCTAGTTAAGTTCGTTAGGTTATAAATTTAACACTAGATAAGTATAATCTGTGCACATCAGCCATTCCTTGGACTTTGCTATTTTAGGCCATAGTGGGCCATCAAAAATTAGTTATTTTGGGCTAAGAATATGTTTGGGCTTAAGGGAAGGCCCATTTGAGGAGTTAGGCCCAATTTAGAAAATTGGGCCATTGGTGGGCCACTAGTGGTCTTGGAAAGGCTATCAAGAATTGGGCCTTTCATGTTATGGATTCGGGCCTAGGTCATGGACTAGATTATATCAGGGGTAAAATGGTCATTTTACCCTAAGAAGGATTACTTTGTTTTGACTAAGTGTTATTTTGTACTGATAGCTCGGGGAGTCGTTAGAGCAGCCGCTAGAGATTTCTTACCGTGAGATTTTGCATTCAGCTTTGCGAGGTGAGTTTCCTCCTGGTTTGAACGGGTCGAAGGCACCAATGTCGGCCGGTGTATGTTATGTGTGCAGATTAGTAGCTAAGTGTGGTTAGGGCCCGTATCTTAGCATTATTTGAGTATGGATATGAATGGATTGGTAGATTTGGTTATACTTGTTGTCTGTGTGATACTTGTATGTGTTTCTTAGTTAGCTGAGTGTGGGCGGGGCCTGAATCTCACTATTAGTTGAGTGTGGGCGGGGCCTGAATCTCCTAGTTAGCCAAGTATGGATGGGGCCCGTATCTCCTAGATAGCTGAGTGTGGGCGAGGCCCGTATCTCACTATTCGTGGGCGGGGCCCGTTAGCCGAGTGTGGGCAAGGCTCGTATCTCCTTGAGTGTGGACGGGGCCCGTATCTCCTAGTTGCATGTTATGTGTATGGTATGTAGTAGTTTTGGGAGACTCACTAAGCTTCATGCTTACAGTTTTCAGTTTTGGTTTCAGGTACTTCCGATAGCAAAGCGAAGAGTTCGGGATGACTGCATTGCACACACCATGATATTTAGCCTGGGATGTTTACTCTGATATATTTGACAGAAGTTTTGATATGGATATACCGTTTATGATGTCTTGACTTATGTTTGATGAGATGATTTTGATAACTATGGTTTTATTTAATGATTAAAAATGAAATTTTTGGTCATGATTTTTGGGATGTTTCAATATTATGGTACCTTTGAGGTGGTTTGTGTGGATGGAAGAGATAAATAATGCAAGCATATAAGTCGAAGTTTATCTGTTCCTTTTGCCCTAACAAGAAAAGCGATATATGTGGGCCCCTCAATGATTTGATGATGACATCTAAAGTGCTTGACCAAGCCTAGACTGAATTGATGTGTTCAATTGGTAGTCTGATTTCAATCGTCATAAATCTGAAATCGGGAAACAAATATGTAACGACCCAAAATCCAGGGTAAAAATTTCATTTTTCATTATAGTCAAACACAAATGTTACTTAATCCAACCATTCAAAAACATTTCTTAATTAAAACAGTTATCAAAGTTACATCCCAAAATCACATAATACGGAAAACACGGGTGTGTGCGCTGCGATCAAGTCGGGCCCTTCCTTTCCAAACCAATGATACCTGAAACCATAAACAAACTGTAAGCACGAAGCTTAGTGAGTTACCCATAACATACCCCACATAATCCGCATAACCAAATAAACCATATCAATCACATAAGGAACGCATATAAACATATAAGGATGTTGTGGACTCCCTCCAGGGGCTTACTCCAGGATGTCGTGGGCTCCCCCAGGGTCTTACACCTATGTGCCATGGGCACCTCCCATTGTCTTACTTGGAATTCCATGGGCACCCCCACATAGTCTGACAACCAAGTGACATGGGCACCCCCCATGGTCTTTGCCTAGAATGCCATGGGCACCCCCACATGGTCTAACAACCAAGTGTCATGGGCACCCCCATGGTCTTTACCTGGAATGCCATGGGCACCCCTACATGGTATGACATCCAAGTGCCACAGGCTCCCCCTGGGGTCTTCCATGCAAGTATCACAAAGACAACAAGCATATCACGTACCACATAATCAACTAGCATACCACATAACACGTAATGGGCCTACCTTGGTGCCTTCGACCCATTGGTATGGTGAGGAGACTCACCTCACACTGTCAAAGTCCCGCGGATAAAACTCTAGTTGCTGGATGACAGACTCCCGAACTGTCCATATCAAAGCAACACTCAATTAACCATTTTGGTTTCAATGCATAACCATAAATCCACACTTGGGGTAAAAGGACCATTTTACCCCTAACCTAGCTTGGTTCAAAACCAAGTCCCAAACTCACACTCTGAAGGCCCAAAAGCCAAATAATCAACCAAGGCCCAACATATGGCCCAATTTTCCAAATTGGGCCCAAACCTCTACATGGTCTTACCTTAAGGCCCAACCATTTATTTTAGTCCAAACACTTGGCATTCTGATGGTCTAATATCTCATAATCATCAAGGCCCAATTATAGCCCACTTATGGCCCAATTTTGCAAATTGGGCCTAAGCCTTTCCAATGAGCCTTATCCTAAAGCCCAATAATTTCCTTAGTCCATAAACCTATATCCAATTGGCCCACGAAGGTCCACAGCAGCTTAGCCCAATAAATGGCCCAACCCGAGGCCCACAAATGTGAAGTCTATGTCTATATTGGGCCACAAGGCCCAATAGGCCTAACCATAACAACATTGGTCCAAAGATACTTTCAGGCCCAAACACCAGCAAGTCCAGGAACAAAACCATTAGGGTTTTTCACATAAAATGACGATTAGGGTTAAGTGTTCTTACTTAACCCATTAAGGACTTAATCCATTAAGTCCATCACTCCACTAGGCCAAACATACAATGTAATCGGGCATAAGTCATAACATCAATCCAATGGTCCAAAAAGCGGGTCCCGACAAGTCCAAACTAAAATCTCCAAGATTAGGGTTTTCTAAACCCTAATTAGGGTTTTCTAAACCCTGATTAGGGTTTCCAACCCAATGTCACACCCCCGAACCGGAACAGCGGAAACGTTCGGGGGCGAATGACTTCATCTTGTAATATCATCACAGTATATATAAATGAATTAAAGACAACATCATCATCGTACATAAAATATAACAACCATCATTGTTTACATCAAGTATTGTATCACATATTACATCCCAAAATATTAAGTGTATGATGGAAATAAAACAAAATACAACAAAAGTCCACATGTTCTTGATGACCGACCTGCTTAACGAGTCCCTGAGAATACAAGTTATTTTGAAAACGTCAACATATATAATGTTGGTGAGTTCATAAGTAAGTTTGTATAAAAAGTTTTGTATCATTTGTAAACACCAAAAAATCCGATATTTTCCGTAAAAATGGTTTGAGAGTTTTGTTTCAAATCTTGTATTATAGCATGTGTGTTCATATTTTTGAAAATGTATAAAGGGAGAGTTCCAGAAAATCCTATATATTCTATTATAAGTAACATGTATGTATAATGTATTTTCCCAGAAAATACGATATTTTCTGCTTGTAAAAGTGTTGTAGTCTTAAAACCCTAAGACCAAAAAATGGTGTTTGTATTGTTTTGTCGGCATTAAAGTATATGTATTCTGTAAATTTTGCAGTGTTTGTTAATCTCTATGTGATTCGTTACAACCATGCTTGATATGACTGATCTGCCTATCATGACGTTTTTCAGGCGTCGACTTGTTTAAGGTAAGATATTTTTCACCCTCGACTGGCCTAGTATAGCAGTAGCGAACAACTCAGGTGCGGGGTTGTCAATCCCTTATAGATCTATACACAAACTTTCGCTCTCCCTCCAGGAGACTCTGGTTATAACTACAGGACTTAAGGATTGTACACTAAGTAGGTACGAATGAAAGAACGTCTCACAAGAAACTTAACTAAATTTACGCGAACAGTGTATCACATTGTTTACCGTTTTAAAATAATGTTTCGAGTATACATTTGATTACAAAACTTTGGTGATGAAAATACCATTTGTTTTTATCAAGTGTCAAGTATTGTTTGTTATTGGCCCGATAAACATAAACTGTGTCGTGAGGCCCAATAAGAAAATCAATGGACCTATAAGGCCCAAATAACATGTAATGAAAACACAAAGCCCAATAAGCATGTAAATGGTTATTTAAGGACCAATAAGCATAAAATGAATATACGAGGCCCATCAAACGTGTAAATGGGTCAATAAGTCCCAATAAACATGTAATAAGTATACAAGGCTCAGTTAAAGTGAAAATGACGTATTTAGCCCGTTTGTTATTATAATGCTTGTTTTGGCTCAATTACCACCAAAGTGACATAAAAGGTCCACTTTCCTTAGAAATGACCCTTTTAGCCCATTAAAAACCGAAAGTTTGTAAATAAGGCCCATTTTGATAAAAATTACATTTTAAGCCCATTAAAGACAAAATTTTACACTTCAAGCCCATGAAACCGTGAATTTCCACATAAGGCCCCTTTTTATGACAAAATTACCATTTTAGCCCATTAAAACCGTGAAGGCCCAAAGTAAGCCCAATTTGTCAAAAATAACACTTTTGACCCCTACAAAACCGTGAATGTCTTAAAAACCCATTTTTATCCAAAAATGACTCTTTTGATCCTCTCAAAACCCTGAGTTGTCACAATAAGGCTCACTTTTTGTTTATTTGCCAAAAATGGCTCCTCATTAAGTGTTCTTTTGTTTTAAAGTATCCTTTAACATGTTTTATCTTTTCAAAAACATAATGAGTTACATAAAGTAACTTATTTTCCTAAGATCTTCAAGACTTGGAGATATATCAAGTTTATGAGGGTTTAACATAGATTCATAACATATTTGCACAACACATCATGAAAATACACACAAGCATGCATAAATACTTAGATCTAACACAAAACCAACTTGTATTCTCCCCCAAAACATAGTAAAACCGAAAACAAGGGGGGTATGAAGCTCACCTTGGGTGTTTTTGTGAGAGGGTTTGAAGTGTGGAGTAGAGTTTGTTGAGCCAAACATTAAGATTTTTCTTGAAGAACACTTGAAGTCTCTAACACCTTATGAGGGTCACACACGAAATTTTTGTGTGTAAATGGAATGAAATGATCATAAATAAGTGTTAGAACACTAGGAGTTTGTAGAAGCACTTGCCAAGAAGCAAAATCACTTAGATGATGAAGTTATTTAAAGAACTACACTCTTGATCTTGAGAGAGTTTGTAAACTGCTTAATGTTGGGGTATTCAGAGAGAATAGAGTAAAGAAATGGGATACAATGAAATGAAACAAGGTTCCAGTCGTGGGTTATAAGATGTAGAAGTGGCATGTATGCATGCTGGTTATTTGGGAGATTTGCATTGTAATTCGATGGATAATAAGAGGTAAGACCGACTTTTGTTTCCAATGCACCTTTTATGTACTTATATCTAATAAACAAATGATATCCCACTGAAAAGTCTTTGATTTTTGACCGAACACATATTAATTTAATCAAGGTATGGCCGATTTTATCCTATTTAATAGGGAATAGGTCCTATATGATTTAAAAATAGGGAAATCGGTCCTAAAGTCCGTTATTTAGAGAAAAATCGGTTTCTTGCTTGGACTTATTATGGAGAATTCGGTCCTAATATATATATATATATATATATATATATATATATATATATATGTATATATATACACACACACACACACTAGGAATTCGGTCCTTATAGCCTCCTATATAGAGAAATCGGTTTTGAAAGTTTAGAATTTCAGAAATCGGTCCTATATGGGCCTTATATGGAGAATTCGGTTTTGGAAGGCCCAAAACAAATGAGAATTCGGTTTTGTGAAGGCCCAAACACCCTTTAACATGTGTGTTCGGTCATGGCTTCTCCATGGTCGAATTCCTCAATGCAAACTCAAAATAGTTTATGTTTTGGTCACTTTTGGTCCCTCTTGGCATTTAAACTTGTGTTGTTACAATATCTCACATGTTTTGCTTATGGTGCATCCAAAATATGTTCCTCTTTGACTTAACATAGTCTATTTGAATTATGTTACATAAAAGAGTGTTGGTGCATGCATACAATTGTAAACCAAAATTGCTAGTTGTGACACCCAATCACAAGCCAATTTAACCAACGGTTAAGTTTTTACATTAATTAGAGTCTAATAAGTCGGGCACCACCCACTACCACCTCGGGTGGTGGTGGTCAATGGCGGTTCGTGGCAGCAGCCACCACCCCACGGTGGTAGCGGTGGTTACGGTATTAGGCCCAACAACATCACATGCTTCTCACTCATCAGCCCAAACACATACACAAGCCCACAGCCACCCAAGGTGGTGGCTGATGGCGGCTGAATGAAGGTATGAGGTGGCAGCTGCCACCTCATGGTGGTGGTGGTGGGTTTTCCTTGGTTTTCTGGCCACAAATTGCTCATACAACAACACAATACCAAAAGCAACTTATATACTCGAACACACACACACACACACACACTCAGCCACTTCCCATGCGGCTAACATTGCCGGAAAATACGAAAACAATGGACAAAGACCACCGGTGGCAACAGCGACACACATGACGTCGAACACGCACAGAGGAACGGAGGAGAAGAGAGAGATTAGTCTTACCGGGAACCTTCCGGACGCACACGACCCATATTCCACCGTCTGCTTACGATGTCTCCGGCAACAGAGGTTGTTGTGGTAGCGTCCGACGGTGAGGTTGCAGGTGGTAGGATGGTGATTGGTCACGGCAAGGTGGCGGCGGCTGGGAGCACTCCAAGATGGTGGCAGCTGTGATATGTATTAGTATTAGGATTGTGAAAAAGAAACGAGGGGAAAGGGATACGGGGGTTAATCTCGTCTCTCATTTCAAACATTTGTTCATTATTCCAAGATTTGTCCCTGCTCCCAAGATCTTTTTCAATTTAACTCTCAAACTTACCAAACGCCCCCTGCCATCAGAAATCTTTACAAAATGACTCCAGAAATTACACTTAACCCCCAAAATTCCAAAAATTATGACATTTAACTCCCATGGCTAACATCCATAAATTATTATGGATTTTAGGGCTATAATAAAATAATATAAAATTATCATTTACATCTCGGGGTTTTAGGGTTTATTATTTAATTACTTAATTTCAAACAGAATGTTACAAAATCTTGGACAGAGAGATTGATTATAATCCATGTCTCATGTCTATACAATATCTTGTAGAATGAAGGAATATTTGATCACTTATCTTAGGACACGTAACTGACTGGGTCAGAGTTCGACAACGGCTTTTGAGAGCTACAATTTTCTAATCGGTTTTAGAATTTATATTGAAAACTATAGTTATTAGACTTATCCAAGTGGAAGACTGTTGGATTAGGTGTTTAAGCCCATAACTATAGTTGGTATAGACTTAAATTGATAGTAGCACAGTCCTTTTGGGTTGACCTTAAAACTAGCAACTGGACAAATGATTTTTGAGAATGAGGTTGATTTATTAATTTGAAATAATTAATTTATTAATATGTTATGAGAATAATATATTTATTAGAAATAATAATATTTAATCAGAAATTAATTGGAATTAATTTTGGGATTAAAAGAATTACTTAATAGTGCAGGACTTAATTGTAATTGTTCAATAGTTGAGCAAGAGGCAATCTAGAACCCTCTATAAGAGATGAGACGATTTCTTGATGCCTAAGGGTTTCTAGAATAATCAGGAAAGTGGATAATTACCCGGTTTAAGATAATCTTGGATTTTGGCTTATCTAGGGTTTCCTGACCACATTATAAATAGGGCTATTACCATATGAATTTCAGCCATCTGTTTTTGGAAGAGTTCCAACTGATTTTGAAACCTCTATCCTCCTTCTCAGTTGCCTTCCTTTCCTAGTATTGGGTGTGAACCATTAGAGGCGTGACATTTGTGACGCTTGCTCTCAAGGCTTCAACAATACAATAATTTGAATTGCTATTACTATATAGTGATGAAGGTATGATTATTCTAACCCTATTTATGAATTTCGAATATAGGAGCATGCTAGGGTTTTTCTATTTTGTTGTTCAATTTGTATGTTCAACTAGAGAAAACATAAATCAAAATTATTTAGGGTTGCGTGCACACATAGGATTATATGTTTTGCATAATTCCCATCAGTCCACGGGTGGAAAGTCATGCTGAAATGTAGGCGAGTACCCAATTCCTTATGAAATCTCTTCCAGAACATGGATGTAAACCGAACATCCCTATATGAAACAACTAAAACTGACACCCCAAGTCATGTCACAACCTCTCAGATGTATATGTCTGCAAGCTTCTCCACAAAGATGCTTGATATGTGCATATCTACACATATATTTTACATCATATCTTAATACTTTTAGCTATAATTATGCTTATTATAGAACAAAAGGTACTTATTATGCTTAATATCTGTTATGTAGCATAAAGACATTCTCGGGAGCAATATGGAAGATAGAAGCAGGAAACTACGAGCTTAGACAAGAAGAATACACAAGAAGGATGTTGTTAGACAGCTTGACCCCTCGTCAATATTTTGACCATATCTCATGACTCATAACTCCGATTAAGGTGATTCAAAATGATCTGAAAACTAGACACAATTTTAGACGACTTTCATGTTTTGAGAAAAGTCGGATTTTCAACCACCACGACGTGGTGAATGGAATCTTTGTGATTCTTGACGCTGGCTTGGGGAATACGGGATAAACACGAGGACCACGACGTGGTACCTTTACCACGTCTTGGTGTCGAGATTTTTGGTAACTATATATATCTCGGACATTAGGTCGATTCCAGAGGAGATAGGGTTGAAGGCTGCGACTATTAACGAAAAAAATACCCTTCCAAGACCCCTTTGAGGGCAGAATTCAACTAGAGATCAAAGGATAAAGAGATTGGAGCAAGGATTCACATCTACACATTCGGTTTGCCTAGTTTAATCATGATTAGTCTAGTTTCCCTTATGTTTATGTGTTTCCCAGCTGTGATTATGGGCTAAAAACCATTGCTTTCGTTTAGATTAGATGAACTCCTAAATACTATGTGTTGATTTCTTGTTTGATGGATTGATGAAGTTGGTTTTGCTTTAAATATTATTTGATAAATCTAAACCTAGCTAGGTAAAGTATCTATCTTTATTGCCTAATATCAAGTTTTGTGTAGTTAAACTGCAGTTAATTGCATGAAAATTGATTTACCTAGTTGTTTATGACCATTAAATTGCTAGAGCTAAAGATTGACCATATCCTAGTGTAGGTGATAAGTTAAATGCTTAACTGTGTTAGAGAGCAGTATTTGATCATAATATTTGCTTGATTACTAGACTTGACCATAGAATACTAGTCTGTAGATTCTATCATTCAGAGTCCAAATTACCTTTAAAATCAATTTAGTATCCTTAACTTGCATGATCATTTGAATTAAAGTTTTTAAATTGACTTATGCTAGTTAGTCTGAACATGATGACTAGTAACTTTTATTTGGTAACTAATGGAATTAATCCATTGACTTGAAATCAACCATAGGAAAAAGGAGGGATTCGAAGCTAAACGAGAGTATCTTTTATTCTTGGTTTTAAATTGTCTTTCTAGTTGTTTACTTTAGTAATTAGTTTGTTATTTTAATTTAAGTTTTTCTAAACTTGTAAAATCACATAAAAACTCCCCATTTTAGTTGTTTTTCTTAGTTTAGCTTTTAGTAATTACTTTATTAATTAAATACTGTTCCCTGTGATCGACACCCGACTTACCCAAGCTATACTATAATCTGACTAGGTACACTGCCTATAGGTGCATAGTTAGTATAAGTTTGTTAGGTTATAAATTTAAAAGTTAATAGGCATAATTTGTGTACATCAATGCTCTCCTGAATGAGAATAAAATAAGCGCTCTTGGTCAATCGGTCCACGATGACCCAAATCGAATCCACTCCTAGTGTTATCCGAGGCAACTCCGTGATGAAGTCCATCGTGATCTCCTCCCATTTCCAAACGGGAATACCCAACGACTCCATTTTTCCAGGAGGTCGTTGGTACTCGGCCTTAACTTTCCTGCAAGTCAAGCACCTCTCCACGTACCAAGCCACATCCCGGTTAATTAAGGGCCACCAATAATCGAGTTAGAGATCTCTATACATTTTGTTGCACCTGGATGAATAGAAAATCTCAACTTGTGTGCCTCCTCCATCAAGATCTGACGCACACCACCGCAATATGGAACCTAGACTCTCTGATGAAGGGTCAACAATCCCCAACTATCATAATCAAAAGAAGTCGCCTAGCCCACTATGTGCTCACTCTTCCAGTGCTCTTCCTTTATAGCCTCGACTTGAGCCTCTCGAATCTGCTCTAAGAGTGGGGTAATCATGGTCATCCTCATACACACATCCCTGATCGAGGTAGTGGTCGTCTTGCAGCTGAGTGTATCTACCACCACATTGGCCTTCCCCAGGCGATAAATGATTTCACAATCATAATCCTTCCAACCACCTATGTTACCTCATATTTAGATTTGGCTGATCCATCAGGTACCTCAAACTTTTGTCATCTGTGTAAATGGTACAACAGACCCCATAGAGGTAATGTCGCCAAAGATTGAGGGTGAAAACCACAACACCCAACTTGAAATCATGCGTAGGGTAGTTCGCCTCATAAGGATTCAACTGTCTCAAAGCGTAAGTAATCACATGACCCTACCGGCATCAATACTACACCTAAACCCGTGATCAACGCATCACAATATATGACAAAATCATCAATGCCCTCACACAGGTTCAGAATTGGTGCCTCACACAATCTCTGCCTCAGAGTCTTAAAAGTTGCATGCTGCTCAAGACCCCAATGAAAGGTGACGGTCTTCTTTGTCAATCGGATCAAAGGAACTGCTAACTTGGAGAAATCCTAAATGAATCGCCGATAATAACTAACTAATCCAAGGAAACTCTGAATCTCATATGAAGTCCTTGGAACCTCCCACCTCATCACTGCCTCCACCTTGGTCGGATTGACCAAGATACCGTTCTGGTTGACAAGGTGTCCCAGAAACTGCACCTCGTGCAACCAGAATTCACACTTAGAGAACTTCGCATACAACTTCTCCCTCCTCAAAGTCTCTAACACCTCTCTCAGATGCTCCTCATGCTGTTCCTGAGTCTTGGAGTAGATCATGATATCATCAATAAACACAATCACATACCGATCCAGCATATGCCTGCACACGCGGTTCATGAGATCCATGAACGATGCTGGAGCATTGGTGATGCTGAAGGGAATCACCACGAACTCATAATGACCATAACGAGTTCAGAAGGCTGTCTTCTGCATATCCTCCTCTATGACCCTCATATGTGATGGGTTTCGAGCAATACATCATTCCTATGGTGTACATGCAAACCCTAATAGCTTTTGGATCTAGTTTGTCTAATGAACATGCAATCGAATATCCAAAGCTATAAACCCTAGATCTATCATATAAAAACTGAAATAAGGGTTTAGTAATTACCTTTGATTGTTATATAGTAATAACAATCAATTCCTTGCTTTGATTGGCTTCAGAAAGCTTAGTGCCTCAAGTGTTGCACCTCTAATGGAGTCACAAACACCACTAAGCAATTGGATGAAGGAGAGAAGAGAGAGGAGGGACAAAAATGGCTGGAAACCCCTATCCCAAGTGTTAGCCACGTTTTTGGTGCCCAAGGGTTCCTTATATACTTAGGCTATTAGGGTTATCCAACAAGGAAACCCTAATTTGACTGCTTAAGCCCTAAGCAGCCCATGGACCCCTTCTTGAACATGCCTTGGACGATTTCTAATGGGCTTCCCCATAGAATTCGTCCAACCTATTATTCCAAGGTGATCCATAGCCCAATTGTAATTATCTTATAATTACAACTCCAATCCCCTAAGTTTAATTAATCTCTTTTAGCCACAAAATTAATTCTTTATTAATTCTTGACTAATATTAATTAAACAATATGATTTCTCCTTTAATATATTATTCTTATAATATATTAATAAATCATAATTAAACCTTTCTCTCCTTAATTCATCCTACATATTGCTATGGTGAAGGCAACCCAAAAGGACCATGCTCATAATCGGGTCAAGTACATACCAAAATAGTTATGGACTTAGACACTAATCCAACAGTCTCCCACTTGGATAAGTCTAATAACTATTATGCATTACTTCAGAACCTGATCAGCAATCGTAGCTTTCAAAAGCCGCTGTCAACTCTGATCTTATCAGATACGCGTGTCCTTTAGATAAGGGATTATATATTCTTCCATTCTCAAAATATCGTATAGACACAAGACATGAATTTGATCATTCTCTCTATACTGTTTCCCGACTTCCGATTTATGACGACTGACAACAGACTACAATTGAACACATCAACTTAGTCCCCGGCTTGGCCAAGCGCTTAGGGTGTCATCATTAAATCATCGAGGGGCCCACGGATATTGCTTTTATCCCACTTTGGGTAAAAGGAATGGATAAACTTCGACTCAAATGCTCGCTTGCACCTACTAATCGAATCACACACAACAATAAGTTTTATAACACCAAGTTACTGGTGCGTTTACTTATCATCAATGTGCAACCGACCAACAAATAACAACTCACACGTCTCGGTTTTAAGAATATACAATGTTATCGTCTCACAATCACTCGAGATAAAATCCATGAAGTTATTCAAGTGAGCGTGGGTTTGATCCAATACTCTAATATTATTAAAGCACTCATGAACTCTGCAGCAAACTTGTGCTATGTCTAAACACTTTAGACAATCTACAGACAGATTCATGACAGTCTTCCTTCATACCTACTTCCAACGTATGACCGACTGTGAAGGTTTGAATAACCCAGTCATTCTGGAAGTCAAAACATGCAAAGTGAAACGCAATAATAATATTAATCCTATATGGCCCCAAAACTTTTGAGCGTAAATAAAAACACTTTTATTTAAACACCATATTGATTACTCATTATTCATTGCTTACTGTTTCAGAAAATCAACTTATTACTCGAATTATAACCACAATTGTCCCATGCTCCAAGCATGCACACTTTGGTTTCCTATGGTCCATACTTTGTGAAATAGATCAATTGAAAAACTTTTCCAATGAAACTCATTTCACAATCCCCAATCCTTATTATTAATATAAGAATACCAAATTCTTGCCACTTTTAGAATATGTCAGATTCTAACATTTTATGCAATGATTCTTTCGTAATGTCATAGCACAAAAGTCACCAAGACCCAGCTAATGAAATTACAAGGTACTCTATCAGAAACTGTTACAAAACAATTATATAGATGTGATGTCTCTCACTCAAAGTACATTCCTTTGAACATCCTTTTTGCATAAAATTTTCTAATCTAGACATAAATTCTTAATTTTCAACTCCCATTAATGGAAACATTTCCATATTTGCCATATGACAACTCATTCTTAATAGAATCTTATCTATTCATAATAATGTCAATATAGTCCATCCAGTACTATACTTCCAACTACTCACAAGCGACAAATCCTCAGTGAACCTCAGATCGTCCTTTGATAGTTGTTTAATTATTTTAGTCAAAACCGATTCTAGTCCCTTTTTCCCTCTTAATGCCCTAGGAATTTTGAAAATTTTAGAATGGTCAAATATTATAGCATATGCAATCGATCCTATACCCGAAGCGTATTGGACACGATGCATAATGTCTCACATAAAGACGTGATACTTTATCATCCTTCTGCCATAATATTTTATGTGCCATGTTCCCATTATTCGAACTATGAAGAGGGATGTCGTAATCATAATCGAATATTAAGAATGCACTATGTAACCTAGACTAAATTTATTAACATTTCTCGATCTAAGCTTTAGAATTTTGAAACGAAGTATAATATTCTCTCCCTTAATTATAGCGAAACAACTTTTCAACCCTTGCAACTTTGCAAAGTGAATCTTTGTTTTCTATAATTAATATTGCTAACTTGCAATACTTACCATAATAATCATGCTCCCACTAACACGATGATTATTACAATACAAGCATAACACTTATGCTCCCACTAGCTTTGACATGTATTCAGAAAACAGTTGAACTTCTAGAAGACAATGCTTATTGAATTCCTTAAGTTCATATTTCTAACACTTGATGCTTTAATAATCCTTTATCTAAGCTTTTTAAGCTCATACATCTTTGCCTTAGATAGCTCACATGTGTGTCTAAACAATTCAGAATTTATGTTACTAAGTCCCAAATGTTCAGACTAATTGCCAAATCTCACAATTCGAACTATGAAAAGGGATGCTGTAATCATAATCGAATTTGAGAATACAATTTTCACAATTGCTATCTTCTTAAAATCTCTCTTAGTGAAAACATTTCCTCACAATCATTTTCATGAAGGAGGGAAACCTTATGACACTTAGATTTTGTGATGTATGTGTTCCTATCCATGCGAATTCGTCAAAAACGAAAGTTTGCAACAAATCCAAAAACCATATGGACTGAACTTGTTCAATCTTGATTTCTTGCCTCATGGTAACACGAGTGCCCACCATGTCTTCCAAGCAACTCACCCCTACATATCAATGTACTTTCCATTGATCAAGGTACTTTGTCTTTATGCATTCAAATGAGAACTCATAGAACTCACATACATACTTAGCTTAATTGGAATGGCACAGAAACCTCAAGTCGTGCGCTAGTGATGATTAACTAGGTTTACTCTTGATTTGTTCTTGAAACTTTTCAAGACCATTAAGACTCCCACTGACTCCTTGACATATAAGATTCTCTTGTCAAGAAACATTTCTTGACAAACAAATATTCAAGAGTTAGTGTAGCCTTTTGTCAAGTTTAACACTTCACACAATTGGTCCTGGTTGGTCTTTGTCTTATCCAAGACATCACAACTTACCAATTTCAAATGTGCAAGAATAAGAAAACTTTTCCAAATTCCACATGTGTCGAATGTTATAAACCTACTTAAGACTTGTCACTAATGTCAGAAACTTGACTCTAAGACTTGATATTGGAACGAAGTATGATTGACTTCTTGATTTAACCATTTCTACAATTCCCGATTCCTCTTCTTAGACATGCAATTGCACTAAGACTCACTTAGAGGATCAAGTGAGACATGGTTCTTAATCATTAAGACCTATCATAAAACACAATAAAAGGTACTCTCCCTTCTTCTTATAATAGAGAAACTTTTATCTTTCTGCCTACTTGATTCTTCTTATTCGTTCTGCTATTGATTGAAACTCTTTCGATTAACTCAGAATTATACTTAATCTTATAAGTATAACCATATTTACTAAACTTTAGTAAATCATGACGAATATCTTTATCACTCTTGTGGTAGACTTGATCAACGCACAATCTAGTGTACTCGATCCCCTAGTCCTTCTCTTGACACTTTGTCAAAAAATAGTCTAATTTCCAAATATGAAGTTTCTCATTCATCACGCAACCAAGTTGTATGATTCCAAGTTTCTGTCCAATTGAAACTTGGGCGATGAGAATCTTCCTTTATTTGGCAAATTCTCGACATTTCCACAAATAACATAATTAAGAATCAAATCCATTATTGCTAATAATAGAAACAATTAAACATCAATTTTTCACACACACCATTGCAAGGATAAATAAATAAGACAAAATCAAAATTTATTTTATTGCGGAAAAAATTTGTCCTTACAATGCAATTCAACTGAAAAACTATGCTATTTCATATTTCTTATCATTCTATCCTAACTCTAGATTAGCAGCTCAAAAATCTGATCTTCGAATCCATGCGATCGAAATCCATTTCTTCATGATCAGATTCAACACGCTTCTTCCTTAAGCTTCCTCTCATTTCTTTGATCCTGCAAAACATCAAAATGTAATCTTATCACATCATGTATTAAGAATCAAAAATAGGAACTTATAGAGTTAGATAACAGATTTTACCTGAAGTAGAGCCATATTCCTTGACTCTCCCATCTCTTAGATCTCTCAGGTAGTTTGGGCAGCTTCGTCTCCAATGCCCCTTCTCTAGGCAATAAAAGCAAATGGACTCCTTTGGCACAGCACATGTGACAATCTCATGCTTAGTCCTTTCTGGACTTCCAATGTTGTCAGTGTCCATTGAAGTTTGGGAGTTTGATTCACCAGACAAATTTGCTTGACCAGCACGCCAAATCATTGCTGATTCAGCAGCTATAAGCAAATAGGTGAGATCAATGAGGGTCACGTCGTGTTCCATCATATAGTACTCTCTTACGAACTCACTATATGATTCAGGAAGTGACTGAAGAACCCAGTCAACAGCCAACTCACCTGAAATCTCGATACCCAACATCCTTAACCTGTCAATGTGTGACTTTATCTCCAAGACGTGTGCACACACAGGTTTCCCATCTTCGTGTTTACTTGCCAATAGGACTTAAGTGAGCTTGAACTTTTCAAGCCTTTGAACTTGTGGGTTAGGGAGAATAATTGGAGGAGGTGGAGGAAGTGAAGCATGACTCTCATTTCCTTAATCGTATCATGGAACATCATCTTCATTTGGAAAGCTTGTTCCAAGGGACTTGGGAAGACCATTGTAAGATTTAGACATCTACAAAATGGGAGAAAATTCAAGTTAGTTGATAAGAATCCTTGATGTAACACCCAAATGGAACATCAAGGCTAGGATCCAACACAACATTCTACAACCTAGAAGAGGGATGTCGTAATCTAGTTGCATAATATTTGAAGGTAGATAAATGACGATTTACCAATTCCCACCATGAAAAACAAAATGAAGTTTAAGTTTTAAATGAAATGAAACTCCTAGATCTTTTGAGATTCATTGAACTTTTCAATGGCATGTTTAATCTCTATTATTCCCTTCTATTTGTGACTGGGATGCCGAGGATCACAAATAAGGTGTGAATAACCATACGAATCTACGTGATGCACTCAATGATACTATCACCTAATCAATGTGCCGGTTAACCACACACGCTCCATTGATCTATGATAAACATCGAGCCACCCTTCACAACCAATGTCAACCCTAAATTAGTGTGCCGGTTAACCACGCACGCTCCACTAACGTTTGACGAGGGTACGAAGTGTAATTCCATGGATTAGCATACAATTTCACATTTTGCCTAAAGTAACTAGAATTTGGGAATTTGTAAAAGCATGTAGTTACTTTGTACTTCATTATACTTATAATGGAAGGTTTCATCCTATCATACCCGTTCGGCTAACGACCCTCCACTAGTCAAGAGTGTGGTGGGTAAGAGTGGATACCCATTCAATCGCCATTTTATAGACAATTTCCTTAAACACCCCTTATAGACCAGCTTCGTGAATGAGGCCTACTAACGGTAAGACTGACTGTTTACTTAAACATATATAATATTAGACTTTTAATGTCATATGTACATAGTATAGGGTGTATTTTACACTTTTAAAATACTAGATGGTCTAATTTAATAAATTATAGTTTTAATTTAATTAAATGTAAATCAAAACTTTATGGATTTATTAACTCTCTTTTAATTATACACTTTAATTAATTAACAAAACCATAAGGGTGTAATTTGAACTTTTCAAAGTGCGAGGGTTTTAGAATTTAACATTTCAAAATCAAACTTTTAATCAACTTTTAAATTCCAAAACTTGAGGGCAAGTTTTGAAACTTTTTCAAAACATTTGGGATTAGAATTTAAATATTTCAAAATTAACTTTTAATCAAAAATTTAAATTCCAAAACTTGAGGGCAAGTTTTGAAACTTTTCAAAACATTAGGGTTTAACTATTCAAATTTCAAAAACAAAACTTTTAAGTTCAAATTTAAACTATAAAACCTAAAGGGGAAATTGAAACTTTTCACAAGATAATTCAAATCTAAATTACAAATAATCAATCTTTATCTAATAAAACAAAAGATTATCTAAATTTTGACAGTTATCTTCTATTTTGGCAAGGATAATCTCCAATTATTGATAAAAATCGGATTTTATTAATAAAAACGTTTTAGGTAATTATCCACAGCCAAAACAGGTCAAAATCCCGAAATCTGCTCCATCTGCGACTCTGACTCGTCGAGTCTAGCTTGGACTCGTCAAGTTCACTATGGACTCGGCGAGTTCAGCCATGGACTCGGCGAGTCCAGCCCCCAGAAACCAAAAAAATTCGATTTTAAGCATGAATAATCAACTATAGCATCAAATACATCAAACAAACAGCCCTAGGCTCTGATACCACTGATGGGTTTCGAGCAATACATCATTCCTATGGTGTACATGCAAACCCTAATAGCTTTTGGATCTAGTTTGTCTAATGAACATGCAATCGAATATCCAAAGCTATAAACCCTAGATCTATCATATAAGAACTGAAATAAGGGTTTAGTAATTACCTTTGATTGTTATATAGTAATAACAATCAATTCCTTGCTTTGATTGGCTTCAGAAAGCTTAGTGCCTCAAGTGTTGCACCTCTAATGGAGTCACAAACACCACTAAGCAATTGGATGAAGGAGAGAAGAGAGAGGAGGCACAAAAACGGCTGGAAACCCCTATCCCAAGTGTTAGCCACGTTTTTGGTGCCCAAGGGTTCCTTATATACTTAGGCTATTAGGGTTATCCAACAAGGAAACCCTAATTTGACTGCTTAAGCCCTAAGCAGCCCATGGACCCCTTCTGGAACATGCCTTGGACGATTTCTAATGGGCTTCCCCATAGAATTCGTCCAACCTATTATTCTAAGGTGATCCATAGCCCAATTGTAATTATCTTATAATTACAACTCCAGTCCCCTAAGTTTAATTAATCTCTTTTAGCCACATAATTAATTCTTTATTAATTATTGACTAATATTAATTAAACAATATGATTTCTCCTTTAATATATTATTCTTATAATATATTAATAAATCATAATTAAACCTTTCTCTCCTTAATTCATCCTACATATTGCTATGGTGAAGGCAACCCAAAAGGACCATGCTCATAATCGGGTCAAGTACATACCAAAATAGTTATGGACTTAGACACTAATCCAACAATATGATGATAACTTGAACACCGATCAATCTTGGAAAACCAAGATGCGCCCTAAAGCTGGTCAAAAAAATCGTCGATCCTTGGGAGTGGATAACGGTTCTTCATCGTTAGCTTATTTAACTCCCGGTAGTCGATACACATCCGATACGACCCATCCTTCTTCTTCACAGACAAGATCAACGCTCCCCATGGTAAACTACTCGACCGTATGAAACCCTTTCCCAACAGCTCCTGCAGCTTGGTGGACAACTCCTGCATCTCAGGAGGTGCTAACCGATAAGGTGCCTTGGCTATCAGAGCCGTACCTAGAACCAAGTCAATACTAAACTCCACCTGTCTCTCCGGAGGTACCCCAGGAAAATCCTTCGAAAAAACGTCCAGGTATTCCTGAACAATCGGCACATCATCCACAGTCAGCCTATCCTTCTCTTGAGTATCCATCACATAGGCCATAAATCCCGAACAACCCTGCTAAAGATAACTTCTTGCCCTCGCTGCCGAACAGAGAGTCGGTCCATGTTGAGCACCCTCACCATGTATCACCAGCTCTCCCCCACTTGGGGTTCGAACACGCACCAATAGAAGCCCACAATCAACCATCTCCTCATTTGGGCTCAACCAATTCATCCCCACAATGACCTTACTCTCTTTCAGGGGAATAAGAACCAAATCAACCGGGTACTGATTGTTGAATAACTCCAAAGTACATCCCCAGTAAACCCTCGACATTTGTACAGGATGGTCGTCAGTAATTTTTACCTCTAACGGATAATCCAGCTCCCCCGGAACATCGTCAAACCTCTTGCTAAGCGCAAGAGATACAAAGGATTGGGTAGCCCCTGAATCAAACAAAACCAAGGCAGAAATATTGTTCACGAGGAACGAACCTAAACAACAACACATATATAAGCATGATAAGCAACATAAATAAAGAGATAAGAAGAGGATACATACCCGTGACCACATCAGGAGTCGCACGTGCCTCCTTGGCTGTCAACTGAAAAGTTGTGCTCTTTACTACAGGGGCCGCCTGCTTTCCCTCCCGACCATCAGTGATCCTCAATGTTGCTGGAGCGGGTGCTGCAACCGCTCCCGTTGTCAATTTCGGGTAGTCAGCCTTCTTATGGCCCCTCTGATTGCAATGAAAGCAGATTAGACCTGAAACATGGGTAGTGATGCTAGCAGTGCAATCCTTGCTCATGTGCCCTGCCGCACTTGAAGCCGCGCGGACCACCCGCCTTGAAAACCCTGTCATGCATCCTGCCGCACTTGCCACAACGGCCTCGGCTCTGCTAGTGCCTCAATCCAGACTCAAAAACCTTGGGTTTATTTGTTGAAATCCCAATCATCTACACCTTCTCAACTTTCCTCTTTTTTGTGCTCCAAGTTAGTTTCCCGTTCCCGGGCCCTAGATATCATGTCATCCAATGTCAGACAGATTGAAAAACTAATAAACTCCCTGATATCTGATATCAGCATGTCATGGTACCAAATCTTCCTCATCTCCTCGTCTGCAACATATTGGGGGTACCAATAGAGCTATCTCTCGGAACTTGGGAGTGATCTCCGCCACAGTCTCAGTTGTCTGTTGCATATCTAGGAACTCTCTCGCCAGCTGTTGCACCGCAACAATCGGTGCAAACTCCGCTCAGAACTGGGTCACAAAATCCGACCAGGTCATGGCCTCAATGGCTATGGTTCGCAGAGCATAACCAACCTCCTCCTATCGATACCGAGATCGCTCCCTCAGACAACCCGCAATGAACCTCACCTTCGACCCCTCGGGGCAGAAGCTAGTCATCTGAGAACACTTGATATCTGCTATCCATCGTCTGGCGGATATGGGGTCCTTCGCCCCAAAAACTCATGGTGCCCCACATCCCCTGAAATCCTTGAAGGAGAGAGTGCGGGCTTCGTACTGACCGGTAGCCAACTCAAATCGAAAGGCCTAGAAACGCTCCTCCATCAGCTCGATGATACCCTCCTCGATCGAACCGAACATCATTGGGGTCGCCTCAAGGATGCATCTCGTAATATCATACGTGATGAACTCGCCTAGCTCCTCATCAATTGGCTTGGTACCTGTGCCCGAATCTGATCCAGATCTTGAACCTCCCGCTCCACTGCGTGTCACCATCATGCTGAAATATAATACATAAACAATTAGTACACACACGAAGAGGTTCACACTCCCGAAGTTCTTGAATTCACCAAGGCCTTCTTTGTCTCCAGTATAGGTCCCATGATTTTAGTAGTACAAACCTAATACTACTTTCAACACCTATCTATACCTTCCTCAAGGACTGTCTCAAATCCTCCTCGTCACTTCCTTACTATTTATTGCTTTTCTCTTACGATAGAGTGCCCTACGCGCTGAAACATATCCTAGGCTCTCCTAGGACTACCATCACACCACTCTCTGCTATCAGCTGTAGAAGGAACTCCCTCCAATACCATCTAACTACCTCACGAATACAATTACATATCATCGATACTAGATAATTCTTCGACGGAAATGTCTCACACTACAACTGTTGGACTCATACAAGAGTTGCTCAATTGAGTTAAACCTGACCTTCTAAAATTATCTAGCCCATACAATATGTAATCAAACACATTTTCTTACTAGTTAGATGATATTAATGAGAACTCCTAAAAGCACAAAGCAAACAACATTCGAGCATTGACTAATCTGAGTCTGAGCACAACCTAAACAAGCCATCCTATCGAATAACTGATCCAATACTAGCATGATACAATGTCATATAATAGGCACATAAATGCATCTCCCCTAACTTTCAATCATGCAAACCTAAGAAGATCCTTAGCCCTAATCTAGCATGTGATTCTCATATCACAACATAAAAAATATAACATGTATGGGTATTTTGGGAAGACTTACTTGAGCTCGGTCGATTGCATGTACCAAACCCCTTTCTTTTATTAGAAAACCTTTTAGAAAAACATTTTCTTTTATGAAAAACGTACCAAATCCTTAGTTTGAGTTCAAACACACTCGAAAGTATGCCCGAATCCCTCAAACCAAGGCTCTTATACCAACTTGTAATGTAACATCCCCATTTTTCACGGCCAGAAAAGACCGATTTTGTTTATGCTTTATAAAAATCAAAGTACTTCTTTTAATAGAAATGTTGCGGAATTTGTTCCCAGTAAAACATGATAAATACGTTATCAAAGCATTTCACAAAAATGTGTTTTTATTCATTTTAAAACATTTGGGATGTCATTGTCAATACATAAACATAATCATAAACAGAACTTACATTCATTTACACTAGTGATCTACACCTCTTTGATATCTCAGTGTAATGTAACTTCGTATTGACACCTGTGATTCAAATAAGGTTGAGTGGGTCAGGTTGGGAAACCTAGTGAGTACATAGGGTTTTCAACCCATAATAATATAATTATTATGTTTAAACGTCAACAATCAACCCAACTACCCATCCCCATTATCTTCCTTACTCTTAAGGATCTACCCTAAGAATCATCTATCCTGCATTCATTCATTTCGAAGCCCATTGCTTCCAGGGTTTATATGATAGGCACTAAGTCCATAGCTGTCAATGCTTGTTCGTAAAGCACTAATTCCATAGCTGCTAAAGTTCATTCATCGGGTACTAAATCCATAGCTACCAGTGTTCATCTAATAGGTACTAAATCCATAGCTACCAACGTTTATCTAACAGGTACTAAGTCCATAGCTACCAACGTTTATCTAACAGGTACTAAGTCCATAGCTACCAACGTTTATTCAATTGGCACTAAGGCCCCGTTTGATACGCATCTTTCCAGGTTCAAACAGATCTTCCTGGCTGAATGGACCGGAAAGACTGTTTGATTTGCACAAAAGAAGGGGTCTTTCCCGGTAAGATATGTCTTTCCCAGAAAGCCCCAAAATCATATCTTTCTGGCTGAATGGGCTGGAAAGACAATTATACACCAAACCTCGCCTCTTTCTTTCTTTATTGGATTATTAATTTTTTTTAAATAACTCTTTTATTGAATTATTACTTTTTTTCATCATGCAGCACAGTCAATCAGATGTACAATCAAACAACATGGTTTCTTTCCCAGTCAGAAAACTTTCCCAGACAACACTTTACCAGACAGCACTTTCCTAGACAGAAACTATCAAACGGGACCTAAGTCCATAGCTGCCGATGTTATTTATTAGGCACTAAGTCTATAGCTGCCTATGTTCACTCATATCATCCTTCATCTCTCATCTTTCATCTACCCATGTTTTACCCAACATATTCGTAGATATAAAATACATATACATTTTAAATCATTTAAAACTTGTATAAAATCGTTCATCCAACATAGATAGCAAGTATACAGATAATATGCACACATAGCACGTAGTTTATATAAAATACTTCATATCTATGTGTAAGATGAAAGTAATTATGCACTCACTTGATAAGGTGGTGACTCTGTACTCGGACAGCGCTTCGTTTACTTTAAAATAATTTCCTTCGACGAAACCTAGTATTATTACCACTAGATTTTAGTCTAATATTTACCGTAACTAATTATTAGTCTTATTATTATTATTATTATTATTATTATTATTATTATTATATAAGCGTTTAAACAATATTTTCCAACCACTATGTACAGACAGGGGCCAAACATAAAACACCGGAGGGCAGGACCATTTTGGCATATAGCACTTCTGAAATCCAACAACCCTATGCGACCCTTTAAACCAGATTCCTCGTACCGCGGGTAGTTAAAAAGATATTATAACGACACTTATATAAGTCATAATAATAGCCCAAATATTTATTATAAGTTCATAATAACAATACTAATTTTAAATATAAGCTATATTAAAATAGGGTAAGCATAACTTACTTACAAGGGGGTTTTAGCTAGGAGTCGGGCTCTGCAGGGGCAGAACTTCGTCGCTAAATCTTTCTAAGAAAGGTTCGTGCAGCGCTTCAGCGCTCACCTTACTATACTAAAACTACAGAAAGAGAAGTCGAATCACGAGGGACCGGAATGCTCGGGGGATAAGAAGAGAAAGACTCTTGAATCAAGAGAATGATGAAAGAAATATGAGAGCCCAAGGCTCTTATTTATAGTAATTGAATTTTCAAAAACTACCCTCCATAATTACTTAATGACCTTATAGTTATATAAACGACTAAACACCCCTTTATAATACTATTTTAAATAGATTTAACGATATTTATACTAAACTAATGTCGAAAGTATTCAACACTAGACTTATAATGACCGCATCGTCGATACCTTTCTAATGATCTATACATTTGTATATATATATATATATATATATATATATATATATATATATATATATGATTTATACTTTATTTTAATACGTAAATATGCTATTATAATTTATAATTTGTTCATACGAACTCCGTTTTTGACGCTCTTAATATCCACGCGTAGGTGTAGACGTACTCTACAACTTTCATTTAGACTCCGTTGGCTAATTTTGACTTTATTTTTAAAGTTATATTTTTAACAGGTCGGGACAGGAAAAGTCCGTTAAAAATTCATAACTTCTTCATCCGACGTCCGTTTTCGTCTGTCTTTTTACCGTTGCGCTACTATTAATGAGATCTTCAATTCTCATTTAGGTTGTGTTGGCCAAAAATCGATCGATCTAAAATTCGAATTTCGGGTTGTGCGCTGCTATGCCAAATCTTAGAAAAATATAACTTCCTCATACGAAGTCAGATTTTGACGTTCTTTTTTTGTATGTTCTCGGTTTAACGTATACTATAACTTTTGTTTAGATAACTAAGGCTAAAAAGTCTTCTATCATAAATTCACTATTTACGTCTCCCGGTGCCGTGCCGGTTTTGCCGTAAAACTTCGACGGGCCATAACTTATTCGTTATAACTCGGATTTCGGCGTTCTTTATATGTACGGAACCCTTGTAACATATACTATGACTTGGTTAAGATTATTCATTCTAAATAATCTTCTATTAAAAAGTCATTTTTGACGCTTATTGTCTCTAAATTGACTAGCCCGAATCTACGAGCGTTACATGTAACATCCCAAAAATCTAAGTAAAAATTTCATTTTTAATTCAATCCAAATACCATCAAGTCACATATCAACCATTCAAAAGTATGTCATAGTAAATTATTTATCAGAGTACAATTTCCAAAATCATAAATATGCGGAAAAACATGGGTGAGTACGTTGCGATCAAGCCGGGCCCTTCCCTTTCAAATCGGAAGTACCTGAAAACATAAAACATAACTGTAAGCACATAGCTTAGTGATGTCCCTCAAAATACCCTGTACCATACATATAAACGGGCCCAACCCAAACTACATACGGGTCCCGCCGACAGCATAACAACCCCCGCCCAAATCGCTTATGGGCCCCTCCCACAACATAACGGGCCTCACCATAATAATATATAAACATACATACGCATGCAAGAGTCACAAAGACAACAAGCATACACATACATATCAGAAAGTGTCACAAATACCACTATCATCCTACAAGCATGATCCAGTGGGCTGACATTGGTGCCTTCGACCCACGAGAATAATGTAAAGACTCACCTCAAAATGAAGATAGACAAATCGCACTCCTGGACTACTACTACCAAGACTCCTCACAATGAACATTCCAATGAACCCTAATAAGTACTTGTGGTAATAACCCATGAAGGTCTAGACTACCATCCAACATACCAAGGGGTAAAAGACCATTTTACCCTTCCCTTAACATGCTTCTCAACGCATGGCCCAAGCTCAAAAGACCCAAGGCCCAGCGAGGACCAAGAAACCTAAGGCCCAATAATGGCCCAACAATGGCACAAGACCTAAAAAGGGTTACTGGTGAGTACGCTAAGTGTACCACCAGTACGCCGCGCGTACTAACTTTCGCCAAAGGAAATCAAGGACTCAGGCACGTACGCTCAACATACGCTTATGTATGACCCAGGTTACCAAAACACCATTAAGCTCTTAATGTATTAAGTCCAAACGTCCATTTTGCAGATATGGCTCTTGGGGATGCCTTAAATGATAAAGTCACTAACTTGATGCCTTTGCATGGCTCAAAAAGACTCAAACCTTAGTTTTAACATTCTACTCCCATCAAATGATCATTAAATCATGAATGTTTGATCTACAACCATCAATATGCAAACTTTATGGTCTAGGAACCTCAGAAACATCAAAAGGAACATCTCATAACTTCTGGAGTAACATTTACTCACAAGAACTCATTCATGGGACTAAAATATGCTAAAATATCAACTTGTTCTAGATTTAAGTATAGAATAACCAAGGTTAAGACTTTATACCTCTAAGAAGCTGAGGAAGATGAGTAAACCATAGATCTACAAGCTCTTACTTGATGAATGCTCCTTCACCAAGCTTCTTCTTCTTCAATATACACCAAACACACACCAAAACACACACAAGGATCAACTCTCTGTAGAAATGGGTTAGGGTTTCGAGATAGTGCTTAAAGGGGTAATAGAGGCTGATAATGTGAGAGCCATGGGACATACGGTGTTTAAATAGGGTGCAAACCCTAAAATTTAGGGTTTGCCCCTGTCCCACGTATGCCCAACGTACCAGGGGTATAACCCCGTGTCCAACATCCTTCGAGGTACGCCTAACGTACCTCATGTACGCCCAACGTACGAGGTCTTCATGCAAAATAAATAAACATAAGAAATTTACCTGAAATACTGGGCGTTACATTTTGTGCCCACAACGTGGCCAAGGAAGGCCACAACGTGGAAGGCTGTTGTTGACAATTTTGACCTTAGCTTTGACCGTTGACTTTGAGGGTTCACATTTGACTCGTTGAGTTTTAGTCAAATTTCTAGTTTTAGAAATATGGCATGAGTATTTATCTTGTGTGGCGATATAGGTGGCGTTTAGCACCTATCTCCTGTTTTGCGAGACGTCGGCTTTTGACTTCATTAGTGAGGTGATTATTCTCACTATACTTGTGGGTTTAAGGCATCAATGCTCGCCCACTAGATTGTGTTATGTAGGATGCTAGCTGTCTTTTTGACACTTGTATGTATGTTTGGGTTAAAAACACCCCAGGTCTGGGCCCACTATTGTATGATCACTATTATATGATGGGTTGGAATATACCCCAGGACTGGGCCTACTGATGTGTATTGGGTTGAAATATACCCTAGGGCTTGGCCCCAAGACTAGGCCCACTGATATGTATTGGGTTGAAACATACCCCAGGGCTAGGCCCACTGAATTGTATGGTATGTGGTATTTTGGGGAACTCACTAAGCTTTGTGCTTATGGTTTTGTGGTTTAAGATTTTCAGGTACTTTCAGTTCGAAAGGGAAGGGCCTGACATGATCACACAACACCCCCCCCCCCCTTGATTTTTATTCCGCATTGGCATTTGATGTTTACTTTGATGTTGAGAATATTTTATACTCTGATTGATTTTGAGACAAATTGGTTGTATTTTGGGGTATTTGAAAAATGAAAATTTTATTACTGTTTTTGGTTCGTTACAACAGGTTAACTTACATAAATTTTAGCGAAAACCGAGAAATTATGCGGGCAGAACTTTGACCCAAATACTTATTTTCTTAGGGCTCCTATTTACTCCAGAGCCTAGCTAAAATATCCAGAAGTCCAGAAAAAGTCGGACTCAAGGCTGGGAAATATTTTGAGAGAGAAATATGAGAAATGGGGCTGCTTCACAGCTTATTTATAAGTGAATTTAGCAGGCGTGTCTCGCCTATCAGGGTGCGCGCCGCGCCCTCTCGTCGGCCTCGCTTCTTCGAAATGTTGCTATGTGTCGAGCAACTGGTGGTCCACGCCCCCACCTTCGAGAAGCGTACGCCGTGCCTACCTGCGTGTGACGCTTTTTGAAAAACTTTAGAAAATCGTATATTTCTCATACGAGCTCCATTTTCGACGTTCCTTATATCCACGAGTAGCTATCGACGAGTGATATAACTTTCATTTAGAATTTGTTGGCTAATTCTCACTTTATTATTGGACGTTCTCTATATGCACGAGTGATACAACTTTCATTTTGAACTTGGTGTTTATTTGCATAGATCTCTTTTGGGTTGGGTTTGTGGACTCTTTTGGTCCCATTGATGAAGTCCCATGAGTCCATGCCGTTTTTAGAGCTTAGAGTTGCCACTCTTGGTGTTATTTGGGACCTAGAATCATAAAGTTGCCATTTTTGGGGTTGAAATCCACCCATGCATGAGCTAGGGCCTCTTTCATGAAAGAAGGATGTTATACTTTGAGTTTGGATCCATTTGGGTCTTGTAAATTCACCAAGTTAGTGACTTTATGAGTTTAGACGTTAAGTAGAACTCAGATCTGTGATTTGGACCCTTGGTTTGAAGCATTGAGTGCTTAATAGCGAAAATGACTTAATATAGAAGTACACTGGGCATACAAGCTGGTACGCATAGCGTACAGGTCATGAAGCCAATATGCGCTGCGTACAGTTGAGTACGCCCTGCGTACTTAGTCAGAGTGGGCTTCACACATGTGGGCCTTGGTTTGGGCCATTCCTTGGACCTTGTTGCTTTGGGCCTTAGTGGGTTATCAGAAATCAGACTTTTGGGCTAAGAATATGTTTGGACTTTAGGGTAAGGCCCATTTGAGGAGTTTGGTCCCAATTTGGAAAATTGGGCCATAAGTAGGTCATTAGTGGGCCTTGGTAGATTACTTAGTGCTGGGCCTTTTATGTGATGGATTTAGGCCTTAGCCATGGATCATATTAGGCCAGGGGTAAAATGGTCATTTTACCCCAAGAATAAATTATTGGATATTAATTGGAACCCAAGTATTGATTGGGTGTTATTTTGTACTGATAGCTCGAGGAGTCGTCAGGACAACGACTAGGGATTTCTATCTGTGAGATTCAGCATCTGAGGTGAGTTCCCTCATTGGGCTATAGCGGGTCTAAGGCACCAATGCCGACCCTTATTGGTTATGCTAGGATGCTAGGAGTCTACGTGACCCTTGCATGTGTTATGTGCTGCTACATATACCGAGCGAGGCTCGATGCCAGGCGAGGCCTGAAGATTTGAACATATGCTTGAGTTTATGATTGTTATGTGTATTAGTATGATTATGTGATATTGATTGAATGTGTATGGCGGACGAGGCCTAATGACAGACGAGGCCTGAAAATAACAAATCTGTAAAATAAGCGGGGCTTGATGCCGGGCGAGGCCCGATGTCGTGCGAGGGCCCAATATGTGATTTATTATGTACTAGTATGGGGTAGTTTGGGGAGCTCACTAAGCTTTGTGCTTACTGTTTCAGTTTATGTTTCAGGTACTTCCGGTAGCAAAGGGAATAGCTCGTGTTGACTGCATCACACACACAATTGGGTTTCCGCATATGATGTTTACTCTGATTTTTATGACATTTGATACATTAGATATTTTGGGATGCATGTATGATGTTTGGAAAATACTATTTTATCTATTTTAAAAATGAAATTTTTGGGACCATATTTTGGGATGTTACATTGACCATGTATGAATTCTACCCACAATGGTAGAATGGCACCTCAATATGACCTCATGAAGTAATGCGGATCTGTAACCAAGGTTAAAGACATTTGGAGAAGTCCACGGTAAGCATGGAAAAAGACTCGTCATTGCGACACTCACTCAACACCCTTTTGGTGCCATGTAATACGGCCTCGGCGCCACCCGACACCCTGACCCCAAACTGAAAATCATTGAGATACTTGGTCATTTATTTACCAACACCTTTCATGGTCAACTTGAAAACCAAACATCTCTATATAGTGCTTACTGCAATAGATCGTATTCCCTTGTCAGGTTTTAAGTGCGGCGTAAGAGGAGCAGAGACAACAAATTCTGCCAAACTCGAAGGGCATCTTCCCCGTAGCCATAGATTAAACACATATGTAATAACATATATGAGGTCTTTGGCTATAACTGAGCCTTCTCCACAAAGAGCATCCGAAATATGTTGAACTCTCAACCCATCTCTCCCACACGAGGTTCCTTCAGAGAATGATTTAATGCCCCTAAGGACATTATCAATATCCAGTACAAGGGAAGGTCTTTATAGCGAACTGTATGCTTTCCAAAAGAGTCCAAACATGCCTTGCGGCACACCAGACATATCTCATCAGCTGAGAATATTGGGACCATGATTCGATATTTGAGGATAGTATGATACTCCACATGAGACATATGTTGGCCAAGCCTATCTATAGGGCTAGCCAAAAGAAAATCTTAATGAGTGTATAAATTCGTGTAACACGGTTAAAATCGTGTCTATCCATGTCATGTCACACAAATTAATTACGTGTTATGCTCGTGTTTGACACCCAAAACACGGTTTACAATTCATGTCATGCTTGTGTTTCACACATTCGTGTTGTGTAAATTTGCGACAGAGAAACATGAATTACCAGGTCTATGTAAAACTATGTAATAATAAGACAATTTAATCCCGTTTGATCTTATAAAATTTTGGTTATTAAACATATTTTCAAAAGAAAAACATAAATACATAATAATTAAACACGAATTATTAGTTGATGATTAGATATCCCATATAATGTAAAGTTAATCATAACTTAATGATTAAGTAATCACACCTAATTCCAAAATGGCGACCATGGCATAACACTTTGTATATCTTCAATATAGAGTGGGAGACGTGCATTTGATACTTTTGATACCATCATTACTTTTATACAAACCAATCCAATCCGTTTTTATGGTGTAACAGTTGGAGAAGACTGAAATTAATGTTAGTTATGAATATGAATTATGTTAAAACATTAAATATTTAACAACGTCAATTTATGTGTTTGTTGACTATCTTAGGCCTTAGGGGTTGATCGGATATGTATTTGACTATGTCTATAAGTTGTTTAAAAGCTATTGACCTAATTTATGTTAATGCCGGACAATTTGCACATAAAGATAAACTTATTTTACGATTAATTTTTATTTTTTTAGATAATTGAATTTTTCATTTAACTATAAACTTATAATATAAACGCTTTTTATAAAGTTAAAACATAATTTATAAAACGTTTTTTTTTATGAATAAAATAAACTTTGTTGTAATATCCAATTCGATAATAGCAATGAAATACGAGATGCGCACTCCTTGACTGTTTCTTGAATCTCTTTCTTTGTACACACAATACATCTACACATGCAGTTACTGTGTGTGTGCTTTTTCTGATTTCTTCTTCAATCGATTGGGTGAAAACACCATTTCCCTCCAAACATGCCCTCATTCTCGTAACCAAAATTCGCAACACTGCAGAAAATGGCGGCGTCTTCCACTGGATTTGTGTCTAAAGCAAGGACTGCCTTCCATTCTGCCGCTGCCAAGGCCGAGAAAGTCTTCACCGATATTAAAAAATCCGATTCTTCCACCGATCTAGGTTTGAATCTTCTCTCTCTGTTTAAGTTTCATCTCATTCCAACTCAAGTTTCGTATTACAATCGAAATCGCAAGTGCTATTTTTGAAAGTTTGGGGTTTATTTCGTTTACTTTATTTAATCCTTTGGATCTTGACTTGATTTGTGCATCGTTTGACACTGAAGAGGAGCTCGGTAAACAATCGCCGATTTCTGAGAAAGACGATTCTCCTAGCGGTGTGATCGTTACAAAGGTAGAGCTAATCCTAGTCTATACCGTTTTCTCATTTCCAAGTGGAATTATGATGTTCACTTTGTAATTCCATGGATGATCGATAGAGGCAAAAAGGAATCGGAATTTACTGTTTTTCCCCTTCTATTAGTGGTCTGGTTTGCAAAAGTGAACAATTTCAGCTTTAGTTATTGGCTGCTTACATTCAACTTATGTTGAATCTGATTTCTTTGGTGAATTTGACTCTGGTCTTATCATCGACAGGAAAAGAATGCAAGGTGGAGACCTGAGCCAATTAAAACGAAGCAGGATTGGCAGGATAGATTTAAAAACATAAGGTTTGGGAAAAAGGGAGCTCCAGAAGCTGATAAATCCGATGATACATCAATATCTGTTCCAATATTCGATGAAAATATGTTCCTACCAAGCTTGAGTCCTATGCCAAAGGTAACAAAAATAATCACTTCACATCGATTCTCTTAAGACTTAGTTATGTTCATTTGTATGTGTATATTATTGCACTCTAGTATTAAAGAATCTTTACATTCCATATCATACAACTGAAAGTGATGTTCATATCTTTTAGGAGGCAGAAGTCGGTTTGTTGGGTTCAGACGATTCAAATATTGATATCATACCATCAGCTGCTGTGCTTAGGCAATTGGCGATAGGTGTTGAGTAAGTTCTTTCCATTGTTTGATTTTGCCAAATTTTCCAACTTGTGAAGTTTTGTGTAAATGAGATTGTGAATTGCAGGACGACCAGAATGGTGAGGTCAATGAAAGATCTTCTGATGTCATCAAGAGATTCTTCGCCTGTGAGGGAGAAAGCTGGTTTAAACTTCTCCACAGTGAAATCATTAGTACTGAGGGATAAGGAAGATAAGATTGATATGGAATTCGGTACTGATGAGAAAGTCAAAGTTGTGTCACTTATCAGTTCACTACTTGGTGCAGGTAGATTCTTTCTTTCTTTTGGTAAATGTCTGTAGATGTATTCACGCATTGCCCTTGATGATCTTTCAATTCCTTGCAAGATAATCACAGAAGGGCATCTTTCTGGAAGGAAGAGTACGTGTAAATTGGAGACAAATCCAACAATTATATCTTTGCTTAAAGACCTTCATGCTGCCCCTCCTGACAGCTTTGTTGTAGAGCTTGCTGAAGCCATTGGATGCTTGAAAACTCTAAGGAAAATGGCATCTTTTTGGTACAGGGTCGTTGCAGAAGTAAGTGAGTTGCTCTAGTTTTAAAATTACTTCAGTTTGCATATATAGTATATACTTTAGGTGCTGCTTATTTTTCATTTTATGGGGACATAATTTAATCTTAACAGATAGATCGTCGTGTTTCCTTAATAATGGGGACAGATATATACTGGTGTTTCTTTTTGACTCAATATAAAGAGATGGATTTTATGGGCTAAGTGAAAGGAGTGTGTCTTATCCATTAAGACTTTATTGTCCTATTGAGTACAATTAAAACTCTAAAAGATAAGCGACTTAAAGAGAAAATTAAGAGTTATTGATTGCCATTTTGTGACATCAACCCTTTATATTTGGGTGTAACCTCTTTAAAAAACTAATCCTATGAGTTTGGGAAAAATGGAATTTTCTGTAGCAGATGGTTTTGGTTATAAAATTATTAATGGGAAAGTACAATAACATATACTTTTATTTAAGACAGAAGGGTAAAATGGTCAAATTTTCATATCCAGATAATTCATTTGGTCCAAAAAAAAAAAGAAACAGGCAGAAGGTTTTTTTTCTTCATATTCATATAGCACTTAAGAATGAAAAAAGAAACAGGCCTTAGTGTTGATGGATTTTGAACCTTTGGTGTGTGCAGTTAAGAAGATTATGGTGTGATGGACAGCATATTCCTGGCATCCCTGTTGACAAAATTCCAGATTTGAACTGCTGTCTGTTGTATCAACAGTTACAGGTCATCAATTGCTGTATCTCAAGAAAAAAACGACGTGCAATTGCCACGTCATCATCAGTAGAGTCTGTAATGATGTATGCTAAAGTTGGATCTGGGGAATCTGTGGTTCGATTAGGAGCTGAAAAAGAATGCGAGAATTTAACATTGTTGGAAACTGGTGAACCTGTGTATGCCCCTGTCATGCAGGAAGAGCCGTTGCTCACAGAGGATCTTGTCAAGGAAACAGAGGAGTTTATATTACGTACAGGGAGGTTAGTTAATGGATTAAAAAATATATATTTTATAAAAAACAAAAATCTCAGAATGGAGGAAAGAGTTTTTATTTTATTTTTATTTTATGTGGTCAGTGTTGGAGCAGGGTGCTCTCAACTGCTTTCAGACATGCAAGCTTTCAAGGCTGCAAATCCAGGGTGCATATTGGAAGATTTTGTTAGATGGCACTCACCCCCTGATTGGGAGCCAGCTGGAGATGTTGAAAGAAAAGAAGATGATTCCGATTCGTCTTCTAGAGGACACTTGAGTATGCGTATGCAGAAAGAAGGTATATTATTTAAAAAATGATTTAATGATGTATTATAATTATATGTGGAAATGATTGATGATGGTTGGTGTTCAGGGAATTTGTGGAGAGAGATATGGGGAACTGCAAAACCGGTGCCAGCTGTGAAACAGTCTCCGTTGTATGATGAAGATTTGTCTGTGTAAGTGAAAATGAAAGTGAGATTTGTTGATTTGTGTGATTCAAGTGTTGATCATGAATGTTTTATATTATATAGGGAAGGCATTTTGCATGGGCTAGAGGATCTGTCGCCTTCAGATTTGTTTGAACAACTATATGTTTGTGTTGTAAGTCATGTTTTTCATTGAGATGTTCTTTGTTTGGAAAATGTGTGTGTGTTTTTAATTAATTAGTTAGGTTGATTTTCAGGTGTGTTCGGGTTGTGCGATTGCTGAGGCAAGAACCTCAAGCAATGAATATTTGTACAAGATGTTCCTCGAGTGCAAAGACTACATTGTGGCCTCTTGTCAGGCCAAAAATTGGTTTGAGAAACTTGATGATATATGTCAGGTATGGTATCTTATTCTTATATATTTATAATTTATATTTATATATGTGAAAGAATTTGTTAATTTATTTTTGACTTTTGTTTATGTGGGTATTGGGTAGGTGTATGAGACGGTGGTAATGATGGTATTAAGCCCAGATGAGTTCATAAGGCTCACAAAGAATCAGCAAACTGAAGACACTCCTGCCACCTCCGGTGAACTAAAAGCTCGATTTAAAAGGCTAAGCTTCGTGTTTGGCAACAAGGACAAGAGCAATAATAATAATAATAATAATAATAATAATGGGAAAACACCCCCTAAAAATACAGAAGAAAACCACAACAACCCACTACGCCAATCAATCACATCAATTTTTTCAAAGAAACCACCCAAGCCAGGGGGTGCATCCCCAGTTACTTCAATTCAAAACGATTGGATAGATGTATAATAATCATTCTTCGTCGCTAGATTTAATTGTAAATTCTTCTTCAAATAATATGAGAGAGAGAGAGAGAGAGAGGTAAATTTAATTTGTTGTTCTTGGAGAGATGGATGGATGGATTGTGTTTTTCGTATACAGAAAACCAAACCCAGGAAACTGTATATTATCGTTGTTAAAACACAAATTACAAATTACAGTTTACATGAATGGAATTGTCACTTGAAGCCTTCCTCGTTAGAGTTTTCATCTTTATTTGCATCGTCAGATTCAAGGTCCCTCATCACCATTCCTGGCACCACAAAGTTGGCAATCCAGTAAAGAAATAAGAACGCCAGACTGTAATTGTAAACCATAAAAACACAAAATCATTACACTTCACACATACACATTGAAGAGGGAGGGTGTTGAGGAAACCTTGTGGGAATCAAGACTGTTAAATCTCCGGTGGTCGCTGGTGAATTGACACCTAGAACCACCAGACGGGAGGTGGTTATAGCCATGGCCTTGATCCTCGTGGGATTTACTACTGGCAAGTAAAAGTTGTGTCTTTGAAACACCAACACCCCACCTAATCCTGATGGTGCAGGCTGGTGGTTTAGGGTGGTGGAGAGTGGTGGTGGATGATGGTAGTGGTGGACGGACCTCATTCTTCAAATTTCAGTTTAATTTTACCACAAAACATATGCGTGTGGATAATAATAGGCTAGGTACTCTTTGGAGATTGGTTGTGGGGCGGAAGGTCTTATGGATAGGCCTAGAAACAGAATTTTATAGTATCTTGTTTAAAGGTTATGGTTACTAAATACCAGGGACCATCTTTTCGTGTTTCATATTCATGCCCGACAAGCTACAAAATTAATGGTTGTTTTATAATATTATTATTGATGGTAAAGACTCTTTAAATGAATGATGAGTAAATTACACGAATGGTCCCTATGGTTTGTGATAATTTGTATGTTTGGTCTCTAACTTATTTTTTTAACTCGTAAGGTCTTTACTGTTTGTTTTTGTTGCATGCTTGGTCCCTCTCTTACCTAAAAAACTATTTTGCCCTTATTTTTTAATTTATTTAAATAAACACATTCCTAACCCCACTTCCACCTCATCTTACCTTACATACCCTATTTTATTTAAATAAATTAAAAAAATCAAGGGCAAAATAGTATTTTTAGGTAAGACAGGGACCAAACGTACAACAAAAACAAATTATAGGGACCTTCCGAGTTAAAAAAATAAGTTAGAGACCAAACGTGCAAATTACCCATACCATAGGGACCATTCGTGTAATTTACTCTTGAATGATTGTTAATTCTTCAATAATAATTATAAATAGAGAATAAAAAATCTCTAACACCTCACCTCACAAATCTTTATTATAATATAAAGTTATAGACAACAGCTTTATTTATTTTATTACAACATGAAATCATAAATAAATCATAGTTCCAAATATTAAAATAATGAAAAAACAAATTAAACCACAACTAACTCAACCATGTCATGCACATTGTAATTATACGTACAAATGCATGCACTCAAGGCAATCCACCACCAAAACCTCCACCGGAACCAGCACCAAATCCTCCACCAGAACCACCTCCAAGTCCACCACCACCACCACCGCCGCCGCCGCCACCACCACTTAACCCTCCAATCCCAGAACCACCTCCAACGCCACCACCTGCTCCTCCTCCAAATCCAGACCCACCTCCCAATCCACCACCACCTCCTCCACCAAACCCTCCTCCTCCACCACCACCTCCTAATCCAGAACCCCCACCAAAACCACCTCCCAATCCAGAACCGCCACCAACACCACCTCCTAACCCACCGCCACCACCACCACCGAATCCACCACCACCAAGCACACCAGAGTAGAAGTTCTTCTCATCCCGAAGAGTCCCCTTCGAGCCATTGGAACTCAGTTTCCGAGCCGAGGATGTACAAACCAGAGCACCAAAAACAACAAGAAGAAAGAATTTAGAAGAAGCCATTTTCAGCTCAGATAATGATGATGAAGATGAGAAGATCGATGGATTGTTGATGCTGCATTTATACAAGGTTAAATATGCAAATCATGCAACAAAAACTTGTACGGTACAATTCACTAATAAAAACCACAGAGATTTAAAATTAAGTAATAAATGCAAAGTGCAAAAAATAGATGGATCTTCCAATTGCATTTCCCCAACTGTTTCTTTGACAAAATCCACGAGTTTAACAAGACTACATTGCCTTCAACCACACATACATACAACTGTAGTACGCCATGCATACACTTATAGTTATAGCAGCAAATTTGTTTCCAACTAAAACTGCCCCACTCAAATTTGGCCCAAACCTTTTATTTGCATATATATCCCAATTTCCCAATATTATATATTTCATTACCATTCTTCTTGCAATCTGCCGGTGACTTATTTATTAGATTAAGATTGTTTATTTAGTTGGTTGCGAATGTGTGTTTATCATGATTTACTGGTATCATAATTATAAATAGTAGTAATAAACTAATATTACAAATCTTATGATAAAAAAAAACATCGAAAAATCAACGAGTGATATATTTTTTTTGTTTTGTATTGTTACTAAAGTAGAGGCTCTTGGTTTTGATTTTTTTTTTTTTTTTTTTTTTTTTTTTTTTTTTTTTTTTTTTTTTTTGCGTGTGAACAGGTTGCCTTCGACAGTATACATGTTCTATAGTATTTTGAATATAAAGATGTCGATTAAATGTCCAAGATAAAATTAAATTTGATTACTACTAAACTGTGGTTATCTTATGAAATTTTAGGGAACGAGGGAATCTTGTCATTCTTGTGTTTTTTGAATTTTTGGTCTTGGACCCTACTTCATTATCGGTTTTCCTCCCCTGTAATGTGACTATTAAAATCTAATTTTTTTTAGCTTTGTGACAACATGGAAGGACCATGGTAGATTAGTACAAGATGAAACATGTTATGTTGGGTTGCACACATACCGATCTTTGTTGTTCTTTAATCTTACAACTAATTAATATGTTAAATATGTTATAGTAACTTTCTTAAAATTTGCCAAAACTGAAATTAAAAACTATAAGGATTAAAACTGTAATGCATATTAAAAACAATAGGGTCTAGAAATATAATTATTTTAAATTAATAAGGGTAAATTACACGGATGGTCCCTGTGGTTCGGGGTAGTCTACATGGTTGGTCCCTACAAAGAATTTTTAACTCGGACGATCCTTATTATACAATTTTGTTGCGCATTTGGTCTCTGTCATACATAAAAAAACTATTTTACCCCCAACTATTTCTTTTTTAATTAATTTGTTATTTATTTTTTAATTTATTAATTATTTAAACAATAAAATTAATAATAGGTAGTTAAAGTACAACCACTTAAAGAAAATGTACAACCACATTATTACAACCATGATCCCCTCCCATATCCGACCAACAGCTGAGCGCCTCTCACGGTCTCCTTCTTCTTCACCGGCGAGCTATAGAAAATCTCAAACCAAAAAAATTAAAAAAATCAAACATGATACCCCTTTCCGATTTCTAATTCCCACACACAAAACCCAAATTTGCAAATCTATAAAACATATTATCATCCACCAATTTATGATTCAACCGGATTTCCTCCAACCACCATTACCAAATTCTGATTTGCAGAAAACCCACCTAGAATTTCATTACATCTACTCCAAATTCACCATATTGCATACTTGATGAAGTTGTTTTTGGCAATCGGGAAGGCACGATCTCTGAAAACCAGATACCACACAGAAGCTTAATTTTTAATCGGATATACAACATAAACAAAGCTGATTTTGTAACTAAAGGGAACTTATCTCAAGCCATCACCACAACCTAAAACCAGATCAGTGAATAAACATTGACAGTTGGTGTGTAAATACCAACATCATCAAGCAACCTGTAATCAACACTTGCTTTTTGGAAATTAACCATCGATGTTTCTTCACTAACGAAATAGAGAAAGGCAAAGTACACCAAAGAAATATAGAGAGGCCGACGGACGATAGCTTGGCAATGGAGGTCGACGGACGTTACTTTCCGTTGACGATGGGGCAGGCGGCGGCGTCATGAGATACAAGCTTGCAGCGACATTTAGGTCAAAATGGGTTATTTTGGGGTTCCATGACTTCCATCAATGAATAAGTGAATAAGTGAGAGACCGAGAGGTATAGGAATGAGATGCAGCTCGCCAATGAAGACAAGGGAGGGAGGAAAATTAAGTCGTCGGTGAGGTAGGTGAGGAAGGCAGAGCCGACGGTGAGGAAGTGAAGATACGATCGACAGGGTGCGGATTACAACAAACAACAGAGGGAAGTAAGAGAAGTTATTTTTAGGTGGTGGGACCCATATGAGTTGTTTATAAATATCTTTTCTAAATAAAAAATAAATAATAAAAAAGTTGAATATTAAAATGAAAGGGTAAGACTGTCTTTTTATGTTTAATAGGGACCAAACACGCTACAAAAATGTAAAATAGGGACCGTCCGAGTTAAAAATTCTTTGTAGGGACCAACCACGCCGATTACCCCAAACCATAAGGACCATCCGTGTAATTTACCCAATTAATAACTATAGAGACTAAGGTGATGTTTGTTTTTTTTGGGGCAAAATGTCTGCAGTCTGCGGACCACATCTGTAGACATCTGTAGTAGAAGATGTGGATCAAATATCTGCAGTCTGAATTAAGAAGACTGTTTGTTTTTTTAACATCTGCAGACTACTAAAATAAACTAAAATCTAAATAAACTGATTTTTTTTAACTTCAAAGTGGTTTTTTAATATTTAATGACTTTATTATAAATAATTAATAAATCTAGATCAACTTTTAAAAATAAAATGGTACGAATTAACGTATATATTTGATAAAAACAACAATTTTGGTCGTAAAGTTATACATAAACATTGTAATTAGGGATCAAAGAATTTAATTCATAAAATGGATGAAAATAAACTTCGATTTTAAAATGAAAATTTTCATTTTACCTTTTCAATTAAACCAATTAAAAATGTATCATAAATATTTTTCCCAGGAAACTGAAGATACTGCATTAAATAATGTTTTATAAAATTTGGCACAAAAAATATAACACAATATTATGATTTTTTTCATATTTATATAAACAGCTTCAACAACCGATATTATAATAAATCTTTATTTATAGATTTGTCAAAAATGTCATGTTTGTGTCATCGAACATTTTTCTTTAAGTATTGTAACTTTTTTTTTCCAAATTATTTATCATTAATAAAGTTGGAATAAATATAAGTTAAAAAAAACAAAAAATAAAAATAAAAAATAAAAACAAAGATATATGTGTTTATCATTAATAAAATTGGAATAAATATAAGTTAAAAAAAACAAAAATATATGTGTTTATTATTAATAAAGTTGGAATAAATCTAAGTTTAAAAAAAAGAAAAATTAAATATCATCCTACTTTTTGTTCCTACAAATCCTCCTACCCAATTAAATAGTGACATGTGTAACATTTAATGCTCATTTAATGATATTTTAGTATACTAATATGACACATGTCATCATTTAATTGGATAGCAGGATTTGTAGGAACTAAAGTAGGAGGATATTTAATTTCTCAAAAAAAAAAAAAAACTAAAAAAAAGATATATGTGTTTTTTTAGGCTAGAAGATGTCTAAAGAGGTTAGAAGACTATGGTCCACATCTGCGCCAAGAAGAGGACGCGCAGACCTTTTTAGGTCTGGAGTCTTCGAAAAAACAAACAGTCTGCGAAGGCTGATGTCTGCGTGTGGCGTAGACAGAAGAGGCCAAGAAGATCTGCAGATAAAATACAAACAACACCTAAAAAATTGCTCCAGTAATCCACTGGACATTTCTATAAATTTTGGAACAAATTACTAAAATCGTCCCTATGGTTTACAAAAATTTTACGTTTGGTCCTTATCTTTTCTTTTATACTCGGACCGTCTTTAGGTTTTGATTTTGTTATGGTGTAAGTCCCTTTCTTATACAAAATGACTATGATGCCCTTAATATTTTCTTTTTTCAGTTTTTTTATTTCCTTTGTTATTAACCTATTAAAAGAAATGATTTAATATACGTGGGCCCATTTAACACCAACAAAGATAAACCTAATAAGCCTCTTCCTTCTTATTCTTCTCCATCGACTGACCTTCCTTCCTCTCTACCACCCGAGCTACCACATGAGCCACCACCGGAGCTACTGTCTGAGTCGTCGACTTTGTCACACCACCGTCACCTAGATACATCTACCTCGCTACCACAATCTACTACTTCGGATTCCCATTGGCGCCACCCACTTCAATAAACAGTCAGTCGTCGACCGATCTACGCCCATCTCTGCCACTACCAGAGTTACATCCGAAGCCGTTTTCTGTCACACCGTTGCCATCTCCGCCTTCCGCATCAAGCTAAGATTCAAAAAATGCAGATCTGGAAGGTAGGTTGACAGGGGAAGGTGGTTCGAAAGAGTAGAGTGAAGATCCAGATCTGATTCCACCACCACCTTGAAGCCAACACCACCACTGTGACCTTAAGCTACCACCAGCAAATCTAGATCTGTTGCCACCACCACTGCCATCGACCACCGCCAAATAGATCTAGTTCAGGAAGGAGATGAACAAGCAGATCGGGACAAAAGGGGAGGAAGACGGAGTAGAGAGAAATCGACGTCGGGAGGCTGTCCAAAGGTTTTTAGTGTGTTCTAAATGTAACGCCCGGTTCCTGGTATGTATTTTAAATCAAATCATTCATTTTTGTACAAGGACTCGACGAGTTGGAGGCCCCAAACTCGTCGAGTAGGAATGGAATTTGGACGCGGGATTTAAATCCTACTCGTCGAGCCGAGAGCCTCAACTCGACGAGTAGGGCTGCCAAAATGAAACCTTAATTTTCAGGGTTTTGCACCCTATTTAAACACCTTAACCTCCAAAGGATGGCCTCACTTACAGCCTCCATCATCCCCAACCCTAGCCATGACACCCTAATACGTTTTTGAGAGTTTTAACCCACTTTTGGTGCCTTCTTGAGGTTTTGAAAAGGAACAGACTTGAGGAAGGAGCAAGGAAGGGTTGGAGAAGAGTAGATCCAGAAGGCTAACTTCATTTCTGGTTCATTGGAGGTATAAAGCTCCTATCTTGTCTATTATATGTAACATCCCGACTACCAGGTATAATATTTAATTAATTATATTCATTTTATCAGGGAAACTCGACGAGTTGGAGGCCCAAACTCGCCGAGTAGAGATTGAGATGGCCGCGTGATTTTTAGAGTCTACTCGACGAGTTGGAGGACCCCAACTCGACGAGTAGGAGTTGAGTGTGAAAACCCTAATTTTCAGGGTTTGTGCCCTATTTAAAGGACCTTAAGCCTTTCATTCTGCCTCCCTTATCACCTTAACACACTGAGAGAAACCCTAATCGAGCTATTACCATCTGTGAGAGAGAGAGAGGCTAAGATTGTATGTTTTATTGCATTCTTGGAAGGAGATAGAGGAGCAAAAGGCTTGGAACGAGAATGAGCCCTTGGATCCAGTGTTCTTTCAGTGCTAGCTGCTATTTGGAGGTAAAAATCTATCACCTTGACCATTTTTTGTTAGATCTCTTCACTAGGGAGTTTAGGGCCATTTCCATTTTCTTCTTGAGTCCTTTAGTTGTTTGAGCATGCCTTGAAGATGAGACTTCATATCTAGACAATATGAGGTCCCCTGGACCTAAAGATTCAAGCTTTATCAACCTATTGCCCAACTTTCATGCATTAAACCCTCTATTGAGCTTTGGGTTGGCAAACTTAGCCCTAGATGCCATGCATGAACGTAAAGCTTGCAGCTTTACGTGTTATTTCAGCATTGGGAGGCTAGATCTAGAGTATGAGGCCTTAGTTCTGCTTAAAAACGTCTGAATAAGAGAATGGACTAAATAGACTCGACGAGTTGGTGAGCCAAATCGACGAGTTAGTTAGGGTTTTCCCCGACAGTCTAGACGCGTTACGAACTCGGCGAGTTGGTGAGACAACTCGACGAGTTGAGTTGGACTTTCCTGATATTTTCTGAGAACAAGAGGAACTCGACGAGTCGCATAGATGCACTCGACGAGTTAGGTCAACATGGACTGTTGACTCGAGTGTTGACTTTCGTTGACTTTTAGGGTTTGGTCAAGTTAGGGATTTTGGAGACCATGGAGGGGTAAAATGGTCTTTCACCCTTTCTGAGAGTTAGAAAAGGGGTTAGCTTAACATCTTTAGAGTTGTTATAAAATGTTATTTAGAGATGATTATGATATGTAGGCGGAGTCTAGACCGATCGTTGAGTACGAGACCTACTTGCTTACGTACCAGGTGAGTCTTCTCACTATACTTACCTGAGTGGTAATACTGTGCGACTGGGGGGTCTTATATGTTTATACTGAGTTATTTGTTATCATGCATTTGTATTTGTGATATATGTTGTATATTATTCTGTGCCTTATTGAGTTAGGACCGAAGCCAGAGTTGTGAGACCGGAGGGTCTTCACTGAGACACATTGAACGGAGGGTATCTAGGGTCTAGATCTCAATTATTATGCTTTAGTTTGAAGTATTTGGCTTTTGGATCAAGATCTGGATCTTAAAGAATTAGGATTTGAGCTAAACCCATTAGGTAGGGATATTAACGAGTAAAGTTGGAAACTTTACCCTTAAAATGGCACTTTCAGTATGTAGATGAAGTATGGGGCTTAGATATGAAGGATAAGAGCTTAATCCCTTAAGATGGCTTAACAGACTGAAGAACTCGTCGAGTCCATAGAGGTGTTGGACTAGGTGTCTAAGCCCATAACTATAACTGGTATGTACTTGACCCGATAGTAGCATGGTCCTTGTGGGTTGCCTTCACCAGAGCAATTTGATAGGATGAATTTTTGACAAAGAGGTTATTTGTGATTTATTAATATATTATAAGTATAATATATTAAATGAGAAATCATATTATTTAATTAGTATTGATCAAGAATTAATTTGGAATTAATTTAGTGATCAAAAGAGACTGATTAAATTTATGGGGACTAATTAAGTAAATCAATGATACTTGTAGTATGGGCTAATGATCCATGGTTGATTAGGATGGGCTAAACCTATATGATAGTCCATGAAGGTTTAACCCATGGGGACTAAGAAATATGAAGGGTCATGGTGTATTAGGGTTTGCATGGATGAAACCCTAGTCTTTGCCACACTATAAGAGCAACCCCTTAAACCCTAAAATCGGCCCCATGCATTCCAAGAAGAGTCATAACCGATTTTGAGCTATCTAGCCTCTTCTCATAATCCTCCTCTTGCATTTGGTGTTTGTGACACATTAGAGGCATCACATTTGAGGTGCTAAATCTTTTGAAGGCCAAGAACTACAAGCTACATATAAGAGGTATTCATCTAACTTGATTTTATGTTGTATATCCTCAAGTTATACGTTAGTTAGGATGTATGCTTTGGAAAGTTTGAAATTGCATGTATAATTAGAGAAAACTTAGATCCAAAGCATCTAGGGTTGCATGTGCACCATAGGAGTGTTATAGTGCTTAAAACCCATCAGTGGTATTAGAGCCTAGGATTGGTTTCTATTATATTGATGCTTGGTTATTTTTCAAAGCTGAAAAAATTGAATTTCTGGCCTCTGACTGATGAACACGACGAGTCCAATGATCTGACTCGACGAGTTCACTCACAAAAGGGCAACTCGACTAGTCCAGTTCATGCACTCGTCGAGTAGAACCTTCTGTTTGCGGAATTTCGAGTTTTTGGCCATAATTGGATTAGGATCATTACCACAAACTGTTTTGTATCATAAAATTCGTGTTTTCTGATATGGTAATGATTATCCTCATCCAATTGAAGGACAATTGTCAAATTTTAAGATAATAAGATGATCATTTGTATTATTTGATATGAATTTCCTTGCTTTATGAGTTAGATTATATCAATGGTAAATTATATGATAATGTTGTTAGTTAAAATTGATCTAAATTGTTCTTGAAGAGAGTTTTGTAACTTGTCCTCAAGTTATATGAAAAGTCTCATTCATGTACATTAAAACTCATAAGTTATGGAAACCAAAAGGTTTTGAAGAGTTACAAAACTTGCCCTCAAGTTTTGGAATTTGTAAAGTCTCACTTATGAAACATTTAATTCCAAACCTTAGAATTTTAAAAGTTTAAAATTCAACCCTTATACTATTATAATATTATAAGTTTAATAATTATATATATATATATATATATATATATATATATATATATATATATATATATATATATATATATATATATAAGACAAGTCAGTCTTACCGTTAGTAGGCCTCATTCACGAAGCCGATCTATAAGGGGGTATAAGGTTACTGCCTATAAAATGGTGGTTTAATGGATGTCCACTCTCACCCACCGCTTCCTTGACTGGTGGAGGGCCGTTAGCCGAACGGGTAGGATAGAACATTAATTCTCGTTATAAGTATAATGATAATTATAAAAGTAACTAAATGTTTTATTAAATTCCCAATCTTAGTTACTTTAGGAAAAATGTGAAAATGGTGCTATTCCATGAAATTGCACTTTGCACCTTGCCAAGTTGTTAGTGAAGTGTGTGTGGTTAACCGACAAACTAATTTGGGACTGAAAAGGGTGGAAAAGGGTAGCTTGATGTTTGTCATAGATCAATGGAGCGTGTGTGGTTAACCGGCACATTGATTAGGTGATAAGTGACATCAAGAGTACCAAGCAATTTGCATGGTTATTCACACCTTGTTTGTGATCCTCGGTATCGCAGTCACAAACTTGAAGGACATAATCGAGATTTAAACATGCCATTCAATGAATCTCAAAAGAATCTAGGAATTTCAATCCAATTTAAATCTTAATAATCAATTTTGTTTTTCATGGTGGAAATTGGTAAATCGTCATTTACCTACCTTCAAATATTTTGCAATTGGATTACGACATCCCTCTTCCGAATTGTAAAATATTGTGTTGGGTCCTAGCCTTAATATTTCATTTGGGTGTTATATTAAGGACTCTTATCTAATCTAAACTTGTTCTTTTTCCTTTTCAGATGTCTATCCCAAACAATGCTTCAGGCTCCAACCCTTCTAGCTCATTCTCCCTCATGAACTTGGTTGGGAGAACTATCTTCGATGGGTCAAACTTCAACGATTGGATTTGAAACATTCGTATGGCCCTTCGCTATGAGGACAAAGAATATGTCCTTGATAAAGAGCTGAAGGAAATTGATGAACAAACTGCTACTCCCGAGCAAATCGAGGAATACAATGTTCATGAGAGGGACGCGACAAAGGTGTTGTGCATTATGATTGCTACCATGACTGCTGAGCTTCAAAAGTCCTATGAGGACTTTTGGCCCTTCGAGATGCACCAAGATTTGATGGAAAGGTATCATCAAAGTGCTCGGCAGGAAAGGTATGAGATCATTGCCTCCATGATCACAACCAAAATGAAGGATGACGAGTCCATCACGGCCCACTTGCAAAAGATGCAGAGGTTTGTGGACCGCTTGCTGAAGTTGAATGTGAACTTTGATGAAGAGTTGGCTATTGACATCATCATATATTCTTTTCCTCCTTGTTAGGATCAGTTCAGAATGACTTATCACATAAACAAGGAGGAAGTCACTCTGAGATAGCTTCAAGGCCTACTAAGAACTGCAGAAAGCAATTTGAAAGGCAAGGCTGTTGTACCTACTCCTACTACTGCTGCCCCTGTTCTAGAAATTAGACATGGGAAAGGGACGAAGAGGAAGGATCCTTCTAAGAGCCACAAGGGAAAGTCCCATGATGGATCATCTTCTAGTGGAACCAAAGGTGGTCCTACTAAACCCTTTTCGAATCCAAAGGAAGCAGAGTGCTTCCATTGTCATGAAAAGGGCACTGGAAATGAAGCTGCCCCAAATACTTGCAGGACATTAAGGATGGGAAGACAAAGCCCACCTTCACAGGTATTTACACTATTCTATCTAATAACTCATCACATGCTAATTCTTGGGTCCTTGATACATGTTGTGGATTTCACATTTGTTTTGATTTGCAGGGACTAAAAGGAATTAGGGATGTGAAGCACGGGAAGATAAACTTAATCATGGGGAATAGGAAAGTGTTGCCTGTGACCAAGATTGGAGTTTATTCTTTATTGCTTAGTAGTGGGTTAAATTTAGAGTTGAATAATTGTTGTTACTCGTCGGATATGGCGAGAAACATTATTTCTTTTCATGGTTTGTATAAACAAGGTTTTAGATTTTCATTTGATAATGAAATTGGTTCTATAAATGCTTTCTATAATCGTGTATTTTATTTTAAAGCATTGCCTTGTAATGGTATATATGAAACTGTGATGGTTATAGATAACTTAGGAAATAATGTGTTGAATATTGATTCGTCCAATAGTTTGGACAAGGCATCCTTGTGGCATTGTCGTCTTGGACATGTCAACAAGAAGCGCATAGGCTAACTCCAAAAGGTTGGTGTGTTGGAGTCGTTCGACTTAAAGTCGGATGCACTTGCGAATCTTGTTTTCTTGGAAAGATGACCAAGTCACCCTTCACTGGTACTTGTGAAAGGGGTGAGGGTTTGTTGGATCTCACACACACCGATGTGTGTGGACCCTTCAGATCCGCTACAAGGGATGCTAACCACTTCTATGTGCCTTTTACTGATGATTACAGTAGATATGGCTATATCTACTTAATCAAGCACAAGTCAGAAACCTTTGAAAAGTTTAAAGAGTTTAAGGAGGAAGTGGAGAATTAATTGGGCAGGAAGATAAAGATGCTCCGATCCGATCGAGGTGGTAAGTATATTAGTATCGAGTTTCACGACTATCTTAAGGAATGTGGAATTGTTTCACAGTTGACGCCACCTAGGACACCGTAATTGAATGATGTGGCTGAGAGGCGCAATCAATCCTTGTTGGACATGGTTCGTTCCATGATGAGTCGAGCTTCGTTACCTATCTCATTTTGGGGGTATGCCTTAGAGACTGCCACCCATATCCTTAATCTAGTCCCTACTAAGAAGGTTGCCAAAACACCTCACGAGATGTGGACATGGAAGGTTCCCTCGTTAGCACATATCAAGGTTTGGGGTTGCGAGGCTTTCGTAAGATGAGAGACTCACAACAAGCTCGAACCTCGTAGTGAGCGATGTATTTTCATCGGCTATCCACAGAAGTCCTTTGGGTATCTCTTTTACAAACCTAGTGACAATGTTGTCTTCGTTGCGAGGAGAGGGGTTTTCCGAGAAAGAGAACTCATATGCCAAGAGGACAGTGGGAGGCAAATTGACCTTGAAGAGATTCGAGAGTTAAGTTATAAAGGAACCTAAAACACTAGCACTCAACCTGAGGAGGAAACTCCTGGTGAACCTATTGACGGGTCATTACCTCTTCGAAGTTCCTCTTGAGTTAGGATGGCACCTGAGTTTTATGGCTTCCATATTACTACTGAAGGTGATATATTTATCAGTGATAGCACACTGGTAAATTTGGATGAGCCATCTAACTACAAGGAGGCTATGACAGGCCCCGAGTCTGCTAAATGGAAAGAGGCGATGGACAGCGAGGTTCAGTCCATGTATGACAATCAAGTTTGGAACTTGGTTGACAATATACCAGGTCGTAAGATAGTTGGATGCAAATGGATATTCAAGAAGAAGACCGACATGGATGGGAAAGTACACACATATAAGGCGCGACTGGTGGCGAAGGGCTTTACTCAAACTCATGGAGTTGACTATGATGAGACCTTCTCACCAGTAGCGAAGATTAAATCTATAAGAGTTATGTTAGCCATAGTTGCATTTCATGATTATGAAATATGGAAAATGGATGTCAAAACCGCTTTCCTGAATGGAAAGTTGGCTGAAGATGTTTACATGTGTCAGCCAGAGGGTTTTGTCAATGCAAAGTACACTAATAGAGTGTGTAAGCTTGAGAAATCCATCTATGGATTGAAACAAGCATCTCACAGATGGAATCTTTGTTTTGATGAGAAAGTCAAAGAGTTTGTTTTTTCAAGAAGCGAAGATGAGTCCTGCGTATATGTCAAATCTAGTGGGAGTATAGTTAGCTTTCTGGTGTTGTATGTAGATGACATACTACTCCTAGGAAACGACATCCCAACCTTGCAGGAGGTTAAGTCCTGGCTTGGGAAGTGTTCTGCTATGAAGGACCTTGGGGAAGCTGCTTACATTCTAGGGATAAGGATATTGAGAAACAGGAGTAAAAGACTAATAGGACTTAGTCAAAGTACCTACTTGGATAAGGTGTTGAAACGTTTCAACATGGAGAATTCCAAGAAAGGTGACTTACCTATCCAGAGCAATACCAAACTGAGCAAGGCTCAGAGTCCGAGAACTGATGAGAAGATATCGGATATGAGTCAAGTACCATATGCCTCCGCTGTTGGCTCAATCATGTACGCTATGACGTGTACTCGCCCTGATGTGGCTTTTGCTTTGAGCATGGTTAGCCGATATCAAGGGAACCCTGGTAGAGCTCACTGGACTGCAGTAAAGAACATTCTTAAGTACATGCGGAGGACTAAGGACTGGGTCCTTATCCTCGGTGGGAGTGATGACTTGAGAGTGACAGGTTATTGTGACGCCGGTTTTCAGACCAACAGAGATAATTTGCGCTCTCAGTCGGGCTGGGTGTTTACCCTAAATGGAGGAGCAGTAACAGGAAAAGTTCCAAGCAGGAGACTGTAGTTGATTCAACGTGTGAATCGGAGTACATAGCAACGAGCAAAGCATCGAATAGGCGATTTGGTTGAAAAACTTCATCGGAGACCTTGGAGTTGTACCATCCATAAAGGAGCCTGTGGACTGCCATAATGAAGGGGCGGTCGCCTTAACCAAGGAACCAAGAGATCATGGAAGATCCAGGCATATCGACAGAAAGTACCACTTCATAAGACATCGAGTAGAAGAAGGGCTCCTCGTAGTTAGGAGGGTATCGTCAGAGGTAACCCAGCAGATCCCCTTACGAAGGGACTGGGTAGGGTTAAGCACTTGCAACATGCTAAGAGTATCGGGATGAAGGACGATATTAGTTTTAGTGATTAGATAAATATTTAGAAACTTGTAATAGCTAAAATGTAATTGACATTGATGATTGAATAAAAGGAGATTTATTTATAAGTAAAGTTACTATCTTGTGTCAATTGTTTACTATTGTTTCACTTTTGCATGTTTTGACTTCCGAAATAATAAGATTATTCAAAGTATCCACAATCGATCATACTTTGGAAGTAGATTATAAGGTTAAACTTTCATGAATTGGGTTGTAGATTGTCTAAGATGTTAGACATAGCAAAAGTGTGCTACAAGATTCATGAGTGATCTTGAAATAAGATTTGAGTATTGGATTAAACCCACGCTCACATGAAACACTTCATGGAATTTATCATGAGTGATTGTGAGATGATAATATCATATAGTCTTCAAACCAAGATATATGAGTTGTTGACTACGAGTTGGTTGCACATTGATGGTATGAAAACGCATCAGTAACTTGATGTTATAAAACGTATCGTTGTGCATGATTTAACGAGTAGTTAGTACAAACATATAAGTCGAAGTTTATCTGTTCCTTTTATCCTAAGAGGATTAAAAGCGATATCTTGGGCCCCTCGATGATTTTGTTTTGGCTTATGTGTCGGGCCCGGTCAGGACTCGATTGATGTGTTTAATTATGTTATATGTCGAACAAATCAGAAATCGGGAAACAAACTGTTGGACAAATGCGTATGACTTTATTCCATGTCTTTATCCATACGATATATTGTAGAACAGAGGATTATATGATCCATTATCTAAAGGACACGTCACTGACTAGGTCAGAGTTCAACAACGGCTTTTGAGAGCTACGATTGCTAATCGGATTTTGAAGTTGCATTGGCGGTTATAGTTATTAGACTTATCCAAGTGGGAGACTGTTGGATTAGGTGTCTAAGCCCATAACTATAATTGTATGTACTTGACCCGATAGTAACATGGTCCTTTTGGGTTGCCTTCACCAGAGCAATTTGATAGGATGGATTTTTGAGAACGAGGTTATTTGTGATTTATTAATATATTATAAATATAATATATTAATTGAGAAATCATATTATTTAATTAGTATTGATCAAGAATTAATTTTGAATTAATTTAGTGATCAAAAGAGACTGATTAAATTTACGGGGACTGATTAAGTAAATCAATGATACTTATAGTATGGGCTAATGATCCATGGTTGATTAGGATGGGCTAAACCTATATGATAGTCCATGAAGGTTTAACCCATGGGGCCTAAGAAATATGAAGGGTCATGGTGTATTAGGGTTTGCATGGATGAAACCCTAGTCTTTGCCACACTATAAAAGCAACCCCTTAACCCCTAAAATCGGCCTCCATGCATCCCAAGAAGAGTCATAACTGATTATGAGCTATCTAGCCTCTTCTCATAAGCCTCCTCTTGCATTTGGTGTTTGTGACACATTAGAGGCATCACATTTGAGGTGCTAAAGCTTTTGAAGGCCAAGAACTACAAGCTACATATAAGAGTTATTCATCTAACTTGGTTTTATGTTGTATATCCTCAAGTTATATGTTAGTTAGGATGTATGCTTTGGAAAATTTGAAATTGCATGTATAATTAGAGAAAACTTAGATCCAAAGCATCTAGGGTTGCATGTGCACCATAGGAATGTTATAGTGCTTAAAACCCATCAGTGGTAGCCTAGGGTTATATTGATGCTTGGTTATTTTTCAAAGCTGAAAAAATTGAATTTCTGGCCTCTAATTGATGAACTTGACGAGTCCAATGATCTGACTCGACGAGTTCACTCACAAAAGGGCAACTCGACGAGTCCAGTTCATGCACTCGTCGAGTAGAACCTTCTGTTTTGTAGAATTTCGAGTTTTTGGCCAGAATTGGATTAGGATCATTACCACAAACTGTTTTGTATCATAAAATTTGTGTTTTCTGATATGGTAATGATTATCCTCATCCAATTGAAGGATAATTGTCAAATTTTAAGATAATAAGATGATAATTCGTATTATTTGATATGAATTGCCTTGCTTTATGAGTTAGATTATATCAATGGTAAATTATATGATAATGTTGTTAGTTAAAATTGATCTAAATTGTTCTTGAAGAGAGTTTTGTAACTTGTCCTCAAGTTATATGAAAAGTCTCATTCATGTACATTAAAACTCATAAGTTATGGAAACCAAAAGGTTTTGAAGAGTTACAAAACTTGCCCTCAAGTTTTGGAATTTGTAAAGTCTCACTTATGAAACATTTAATTCCAAACCTTAGAATTTTAAAAGTTTAAAATTCAACCCTTATACTATTATAATGTTATAAGTTTAATAATTATATATATATATATATATATATATATATATATATATATATAAGACAAGTTAGTCTTACCGTTTGTAGGCCTCATTCACGAAGCCGGTCTATAAGGGGAGTATAAGGTTACTGCCTATAAAATGGTGGTTTAATGAGTGTCCACTCTCACCCACCGCTTCCTTGACTGATGGAGGGTCGTTAGCCGAACGGGTAGGATAGAACATTAATTCTCGTTATAAGTTTAATGATAATTATAAAAGTAACTAAATGTTTATTAAATTCCCAATCTTAGTTACTTTAGGAAAAATGTGAAAATGGTGCTATTCCATGAAATTGCACTTTGCACCTTGCCAAGTCGTTAGTGGAGCGTGTGTGGTTAACTTCCACACTAATTTGGGACTGACAAGGGTGGCAAAGGGTAGCTTGATGTTTGTCATAGATCAATGGAGCGTGTGTGGTTAACCGGCACATTGATTAGGTTATAAGTGACATCAAGAGTACCAAGCAATTTGCATGGTTATTCACACCTTGTTTTTGATCCTCGGTATCCCAGTTACAAAGTTGAAGGGCATAATCGGTATTTAAACATGCCATTGAAAAGTTCAATGAATCTCAAAAGAATCTAGGAATTTCAGTCCAGTTTAAAACTTAATAATCAATTTTGTTTTTATGGTGGAAATTGGTAAATCGTCATTTACCTACCTTCAAATATTTTGCAATTGGATTACGGCATCCCTCTTCCGAATTGTAAAATATTGTGTTGGGTCATAGACTTAATATTTCATTTGGGTGTTATATTAAGGACTCTTATCTAATCTAAAATTGTTCTTTTTCCTTTTCAAATGTCTATCCCAAACAGTGCTTTAGGCTCCAACCCTTCTAGCTCATTCTCCCTCATGAACTTGGTTGGGAGAACTATTGGATTAGGTGTCTAAGCCCATAACTATAATTGGGATGTACTTGACCCGATAGTAGTATGGTCCTTTTGGGTTGCCTTCACTAATGCAATTTGATAGGATGGACTTTTGAGAATAAGGTTATTTATGATTTATTAATATATTATAAGTATAATATATTAATTGAAAAAATCATATTATTTAATTAGTATTGATCAAGAATTAATTTGGAATTAATTTTGTGATCAAAAGAGACTAATTAAATATGTAGGGATTGATTATGTAAATCATTGATTCTTATAGTGTGGGCTAATGATCCATGGTTATTTAGGATGGGCTAAACCAATGAGATAGTCCATGTAGGTTTTATCTCATGGAGCCTAAGTAATATGAAAGGTCATTAGGGTTTGCAAGGTGTAACCCTAGCATTTGCTACACTATAAAAGGACCTCCCTAGAACCAAAATCGGTTACACCATCATTCTAGGAGTGTGATATAGTTTTTGTGCTAAGTAACTTATTCTCTCAAGCCTCCTCTTGCATATTTGTGTTTGTGACACATTAGAGGCATTACAATTGAGGTGCTCAAGCTTTCAAAGGCCAAGAACTACAAGTCCTATAAAGAGGTAAGTTATCTAACTAGTTGTATTGTTTAGTTGTCAATTTGTATGCTAGTTAGGATGTATGCTTTGGAAAATTGAAAATACATGTATAATTAGAGAAAACATAGATCCAAAGCATTTAGGGTTGCATGTGCACGATAGGAGTGTTATAGTGCTCAAAACCCAATAGTGGTATCGGAGCCTAGGATTGTTGTCTGTTATACTTGATGCTTACTAGTTTTCAAAGTTGAAAAAAATCGGTTTTTTTGCCTCTGACTGATGAACTCGCTGAGTCCACTGGCTGACTCGACGAGTCCACTCAGTAACAGGGCAACTCGGCGAGTCAGTTCATGCACTCGACGAGTTCATGGCCCTAGTTGCAGAATTTCGAGTTTTCTTGGCCTAGATTGGATTGGAATCACTACTACAAACTGTTTTACATCATTAAATTTTTTTTTATGATATGGAGTGATTATGCTTATCCAATCACAAGATAATTGTCATAGTTTTAAGATAATTGTTGATTTATATGATAAACAAAGTTGCTTGCAAATTGTTGACTAGATATTATCTTGTTTATGAGTTTAGTTAGATCAATCTTGAATTATATGATAATTTTAGTTGTGAGAAATTGATCTAAATGAATTTTAATGATCTCCATAACTTGTCCTCAAGTTATGGAAAATGAAAAGTCTCATCCATTAAAATAACATTAAACTCATAAGTTATGAATTCCAAGAGTCATCAAAAGATAGTTGTCAAAATTCTTATGATAGTTGTTAGTTTATAAGTTAATCTAATCACTTGTATCATTTGATTTGAAACTATTTTGCCTTATGAGTTAGTTTAGATCATGATTAAAAAAAATTATATGATAATTTTCCTTGTTAGAATTGATCTAAATATTATTTAATGAGTTCCATAACTTGTCCTCAAGTTATGGAACATGAAAAGTCTTATCATAAATGTTTTAATGAACTCCATAACTTGTCCTCAAGTTATGGAAACTCAAGAGTCTTTTCATAAAACCAACATTAACTCATAAGTTATGGAAACCAAGAGTTTTGAAAAGTTTCAAAACTTGTCCTCAAGTTTTGGAATTTGTAAAGTCTCACAACTGAAACATTTAATTCCAATCCTTAGAGTTTTAAAAGTTAAAATTTAACCCTTATACTATTATTATATTAAAAGTTAATATATATATATATATATATATATATATATATATATATGACAAGTCAGTCTTACCGTAAGTAGGCCTCATTCACGAAGCCGGTCTATAAGGGGGAGGGGGGATAATGTTACTGCCTATAAAATGACAGTTTAATGGGTGTCCACTCTTACCCACCGCTTTCTTGATTGGTTGAGGGTCGTTAGCTGAACAGGTAGGATAGAACATTAATTCTCGTTAAAGTATAATGATAATTATAAAGTAACTAAACTTTTATTAAATTTCCAATCTTAGTTACTTTAGGAAAATGTGAAAATGGTGCTAATCCATGAAATTACACTTTGCACCTTGTTAAGTCGTTAGTGGAGCGTGTGTGGTTAACCGACACACTAATCTGGGACTGACAATGTGTGGCAAAGGGTAGCTTGATGTTAGTCATAGATCAATGGAGCGTGTGTGGTTAACCGACACATTGATTAGGTGATTTGTAACATTGACTGTACCAAGCTAATTTGCATTGTTATTCACACCTTGTTTGTGATCCTCGGCATCCCAGTCACAAACTTGAAGGGCACAATCGAGATTTAAACATGCCATTGAAAAGTTCAATGAATCTCAAAAAATCTAGGAATTTCAATCCATTTAAAACTTAATAATCTGTTTTGTTTTTCATGGTGGAAATTGGTAAATCGTCATTTACCTACCTTCAAATTTTTTACAATTGGAGTACGACATCCCTCTTCACAATTGTAAAATATTGTGTTTAGTCCCAGCATTAATATTTCGTTTTGGGTGTTATATTAAGGACTTAAATCAACTAACTTAAATTTCTCCCTTGTAGATGTCTAGTTCAGACAACTATGGTCTTCCCGAATCTTTTGGAAAAAGCTTTCCAAATGAAGATGATATTCCACAATATCATACTTCACTTCCTCCACCTCCTCCAACTATTCTCCTTGACCCACAAGTTCGAAGACTTGAAAAGTTAAAGGTTACTCAAGCCCTATTGCCTAGTAAACACCAAGATGGAAGGTTTGTGTGTGCACATGTCTTGGATATGAAGTCACACATTGACAAGCTGGGAATGTTGGGTGTTGTTTTCTCAAGGAAGTTGGCTGTTGACTTGGTTCTTCAGTCACTTCCCGAGTCGTATAGTCAGTTTGTTAATGATTATTATATGACAGACCGATACGTGACCCTTATTGATCTTACCTATTTGCTTATTGCTGCTGAGTCATCAATGATTTGGCGCAATGCTCAAGCAAATTTGATTGGAAGATCTACTTCCCAAGCTGCCATGGGCATAGGCAATGACATAGATAGTCCAGGAAAGATCCCTTCTCCTATGGGAAGGGAATTGGCTATGGTCAAAAGATTTAACCATAAGAGAAAAGCCAGTTCTGAGATAGTTCCATTTGCAAATGCCAAAGAGTCCACTTGTTTCTACTGCCATTTGAAGGGACATTGGAAGCGAAGCTGCCCTGAATACCTGAAAGATCTAAGAGAAGGTAAGTCAAAAAGGTTTGACTCTACTTCAGGTAAATCCACTATCTAACTCTATTAAGTTCCTATTTGTAGATTCTTAATACATGATGTGATAAGATTACATTTTGATGTTTTGTAGGATCGAAGAAAAGAAAGGAAGCTTAAAGAAAAAAGCATGCCGAGTATGATCGCGAAAAGATGGATTTCAATCGCATGTTTGGATGACCAGATTTTTGAGCCGCTGCTTAAGAGTTATGATATATTGCTTAGAAATTTGTAATACTATAGTTTCATTTGTAATTGCATTGTAAGGAACAGTTTTTCCGAAATTATATAAATAAAGAAAAAGATTTATTTTATCTTATTTTATATTTCCTTGCAATGACATATGTGAAAATTGATGTTTGTATTTTTAGCAATATGGATTTGATTCTTTCGTTTGTTGTAGTGTCTAAATTTACCAAATAAGGAAAGATTCTCATCACCCAAGTTTCAGTTGGACAGAAACTTGGGATCATGCGACTTGTATTGTATGATGAATGAGAACCTTCATCTTTGGGAAATTAGGTCTAATTCCTTGTTCACATACAGAGGTGAGTTAAGTGAAGGACTAGGGTATCGGGTACACTTGGTTGTGCGCTGGTCAGGTCCACCACAAAGAATGATAAGACTATTCGTTATGGTTTACTAAAGTTAGTAGATATGGTTATGCTTACAAGATTAAGTATAATTTTGAGTCATTGAAAAGTCTCAATGTATAGCAGAACGAATAAGAAGAATCAAAGTCGACAGAAAGATAAAAGTTTATCCAATCTGAAAAGATGGGAGAGTACTTGAGTATCGTATTTTATGAACATCTTAATGATTATGAAAACCATATCACAATTTGATCCTATAAGGACGCCTTAGTGCATTTGTTTGGCTAAGAAGAGGAATCAGGAATTGTTGAAATGGTTAAATCAATTAAGATGAATCATACTTCGTTCCAAAATCAAATCTTAGAGTCATACTCCAAGATTGTATATTGAGTGACATATCAGCAAATATAGAGTAAAATGTTTTCTACTCTTGTACATTTGAAATTGGTAAGTTGTAATGTTTTGGATAAAACAAAGATCAACTAAGACCGATTGTCAAAAGTGTTTGTCTTGATAAGAAATGGCACTAACTCTTGAATATTTTTTGTCAAGTAAAGTTTCTTGGCAAAGAGAATCTTATATGTCAAGAGGTCAGTGGGAGTCTTAAAGATATTGGAAAGTTTTGAGAACTAATCAAGAGTAAACCTATTGTTAATCACTAGCACACGACCTGAGGTTTGTAACCTATCGTGTTGACATATTCTTGCTTCCGTGCCCATTCAAGTTAAAGTTGACTATGCATGTGAGTTCTGTGAGTTCTCAATTGTTTGCATAACAACTTGGAAGACATGGTTGGACCTTGTGCTACCGAGTGGCAAGGAATTAAGATTAGATAGGTTCGGTCCATATGAGTTTGGATTTGTCACTAACCCTGTCTTGTGATTATGGTTATGACAAATTCACATGGATAGGAACACATACACCATAAAATCTAAGTGACAAAGGTTTCTCTCCAGTTCATGAAAATGATTGTGAGGAAACGCTTTCACTAAGTAGATTTTAAAGAGTTGTCTATTGTGATATTTGCATTCTCAAATTGGATTATGACTACGGCATCCCTCTTCATAGTTCGAATTGTGAGAAATGGAAAAAGGTCTAAACATTTGAGACTTATTGCTGTAAGTTCTAAAATTGTTTAGACACACATATGAGCTTTATAATAAAAGGTGTGCGATCTTAGATAAATGCTTATCGAAGCATCTCGTGTCAGAAATCTGAACTTTGGTAAGAAAGTCAATAAAGTATTGATTTCTAGAAGTCCAGCTGATTTCTGGATTTATGTCACAACTAGTGGGAGCATAAATGTTATGCAAGTAACAAAATAATTGTTATGCTAGCAGGAGAATAATTATTATGGTAAGTGTTGCAAGTTAGCAATGTTAATTATAGAAAACAAAGTTTTCAATTCGCAAAGTTGCAAGGTTGAAAAGTTGTTTTGCTATAATTAAGGGAGAGGAACTTATACTTCATTTCAATTCTAAAAGTTTAGATTGAGATTTTAATCAAATTTAGTCAAGGATTTATATGAATACCATGTTGAAATGCTTCAACATTGGAAATTCTATATATGGAAATATTATAGCAAAAGACTGGTCAAATATCATGTCTTTATGTAAGACATTATGAATCGTATCCCATATGCTTCAGGTATAGGATCGATTGCATATGCTACAATATTCACGTGTTCTAATTTTCCAAATGCCTAGGGCATTAAGAGGGAAAAAGGACTAGAACTGGATATGACTAAAGTTATTAAACAACTGCTAAGAACAATCCAAGGTTCGCCAAAGATTGGTTGCTTATGAATAGTTGAAAGTATAGTAATGATGGACCATATTGACATTATTATGAATAGACAGGATTTTATTAAAAATGAGTTGTCATATGGAAAATATGGAAATGTTTCCATAATGGGAGTTGGATGTCAAGAATCTATGAGAAAGTTAGAAACTTTTATGCAAGAAGGATGTTCAAAGGATTGTGCTTTGAATGTGAGACTTCGGATCTATGGAATTGTCTTGTAACAATCTCCAATGGAAAGTTTTATAATTGACAAAGTCTCTGTGACTTGTGTACATAGTCATTACAAAAGGATCACTGCATATAAGTTTATAATCTAACAAATTACAGTATGTGGCAAGAACTTGGTATTCTTACACTTACGATAAGGATTTGGAATTGTGAAATGAGTATCGTTGGAAATGTTTACAATTGATCTATTTCACAAAGTATAGGACCGTATGTGAACATAGTGTGCATGCTTGGAGCATGGGATAGCTATTGTTTTAATTCAAGTATTAGTTGATAAATCGAAACAATATACAATGAATAATGTGTAATCAGTATGGTGATTAAATAAAATGTGTTTTATTTACACTCAAAAGTTTCGGGCCATATAGGATTAGTATTATTATTGTGTTTCACTCTGCATGTTTTGACTTCCCGAATAATAAGATTATTCAAACTATCCACAGTAGATCATACTTTGGAAGTAGGTAATGACGCTAGACTGTCATGAGTTGGCTTGTAGATTGTCTAAGGCGTTAGACATAGCAAACGTGTGCACCATTCATGAGTGCTCCTAAAATAAGATTTGAGTATTGGATTCAACCCGCGATCACCTGAATTACTTCATGGAATTTATCACGAGTAATTGTGAGATGATAATATCATATAATCTTTAAACTAAGATATATGAGTTGTTGACTACGAGTTGGTTGTGCATTGATGATACAAAAACGCATCAGTAACTTGATGTTAAAAAACATATCGTTGTACATGAATTAATGAGTAGTTAGTACAAGCATATAATGTCGAAGTTTATCTGTTCCTTTTATCCTAAGAGGATTAAAAGCGATATCTTGGGCCCCTCGATGATTCTGTTTTGACTATGTGTCGGGCCCGGTCAGAACTAAATTGATGTGTTCAGTTATGTTCTATGTCAGACGAATCAGAAATCGGGAAACAAATTGCAGGACAATAAGTATGTCTATGTTCCATGTATTTGTCTGCATAGATATCTTGAGAACAGAGGAATATATGATCCCTTATCTAAAGGACGCCTCACTGACTGGGTCAGAGTTCGACAGCGGCTTTGCAGAGCTACGATTGCTAATCGGATTTTGAAGTTGCATTGGAAATTATAGTTATTAGACTTATCCAAGTGGGAGACTGTTGGATTAGGTGTCTAAGCCCATAACTATAATTGGGATGTACTTGACCTGATAGTAGTATGGCCCTTTTGGGTTGCCTTCACCAATGCAATTTGATAGGATGGACTTTTGAGAATAAGGTTATTTATGATTTATTAATATATTATAAGTATAATATATTAATTGAGAAATCATATTATTTAATTAGTATTGATCAAGAATTAATTTGAAATTAATTTTGCGATCAAAAGAGACTAATTAAATATGTAGGGATTGATTATGTAAATCAATGATTCTTATAGTGTGGGCTAATGATCCATGGTTATTTAGGATGGGATAAACCAATGAGATAGTCCATGTAGGTTTTATCTCATGGAGCCTAAGTAATATGAAAGGTCATTAGGGTTTGCAAGGTGTAACCCTAGCATTTGCTACACTATAAAAGGACCTCCCTAGAACCAAAAGCGGTTACACCATCATTCTAGGAGTGTGATATAGTTTTTGTGCTAAGTAACTTATTCTCTCAAGCCTCCTCTTGCATATTTGTGTTTGTGACACATTAGAGGCATTACAATTGAGGTGCTCAAGCTTTCAAAGGCCAAGAACTACAAGTCCTATAAAGAGGTAAGTTATCTAACTAGTTGTATTGTTTAGTTGTCAATTTGTATGCTAGTTAGGATGTATGCTTTGGAAAATTGAAATGCATGTATAATTAGAGAAAACATAGATCCAAAGCATTTAGGGTTGCATGTGAACCATAGGAGTGTTATAGTGCTCAAAACCCAACAACAACTATCTTCGATGGGTCTAACTTTAACGATTGGATTCGAAACATTCGTATAGTGCTTCGCTACGAGGACAAATAATATGTCCTCGATAAAGAGCTGAAGGAGATTGATGAACAAACTGCTACTACCGAGAAAATCGAGGAATACAGGGTTCATGAAAGGGACGCGGCAAATGTGTTGTGCATTATGATTGCTACCATGACTGTTGAGCTTCAAAAGTCCTACTAAGAAGGTTGCCAAAACACCTCACGAGATGTGGACAGGGAAGGTTCCCTTGTTAGCACATATCAAGGTTTGGGGTTGCGAGTCTTTCGTAAGACGAGAGACTCACGACAAGCTCGAACCTCGTAGTGAGCGATGTATTTTCATCGGCTATCCACATAAGTCCTTTGGGTATCTCTTTTACAGACCGAGTGACAATGTTGTCTTTGTTGCGAGGAGGGGAGTTTCCGAGAAAGAGAACTCATATGCCAAGAGGACAGTAGGAGGCAAATTGACCTTGAAGAGCTTCAAGAGTTATGTGATGAAGGAACCTCAAACACTATCACTCAACCTGAGGAGGAAACTCCTGGTAATCCTATTGACGAGTCATTACCTCTTCGATGTTCCTCTCGAGTTAGGATGGAACCTGAGTTTTATGGCTTCCATATTACTACTGAAAGTGATACATTTATCAGTGATAGCACACTGGTAAATTTGGATGAGCCATCTAACTACAAGGAAGCCATGGCAGACCCGAGTCTGCTAAATGGAAAGAGGCAATGGACAGCGAGGTTCAGTCCATGTGTGACAATCAAGTTTGGAACATGGTTGACAATATACCAGGTGGTAAGACAGTTGGATGCAAATGGATCTTCAAGAAGAAGACCGACATGGATGCGAAAGTACACACATATAAGGCACGACTGGTGGCGAAGTCTTTACTCAAACTCATGGAGTTGACTATGATGAGACCTTCTCACCAGTAGCGAAGATTAAATATATAAGGGTTATGTTAGCCATAGCTGCATTTCATGATTATGAAATATGGAAAATGGATGTCAAAACCGCTTTCCTTAATGGAAAGTTGGCTGAAGATGTTTACATTTGTTAGCCAGAGGGTTTTGTCAACGCAAAGTACACTAATAGAGTGTGTAAGCTTGAGAAATCCATCTATGGATTGAAACAAGCATCTTGCAGATGGAATCTTTGTTTTGATGATAAAGTCAAAGAGTTTGGTTTTTCAAGAAGCGAAGATGAGTCCTGCGTATATGTCAAAGCTAGTGGGAATATAGTTAGCTTTTGCAGTTACGAAAGTGCGTGTCGGGCGAGGATGTCGTGGCATCATTGGGTGTTCTTCAGGAAGGTGAGCACCTCAACTACGTCGAGAGGATGGTGGCCGACTTGGAACGAAGGGTAAAGGTTTTGCATAGCAAGGAGATACCTTTGGTAAAGGTACAAGTGGTAGGATCGGAGGGGATCGGAGTAGGTATGGGAGCCGGAGGCTGGAATGCAAAAGCATTATCCGGATTTTTCAACTACAACAGGATTCAAGGACGAAGCCTAGTTCAAGTGGGGGAGAGTTGTAACATCTCAATTTCTAGGAATGAGATTTTAGGGATTTCATGCAAATAAGGAAGCCTACTCGACGAGTTGGAGGCCCCAACTCGTCGTGTAGAGATCATTCAAGCCGCGTGACTTAAGGGACCTACTCGACGAGTTGGAGGACCCAACTCGACGAGTTGGAGGACCCAACTCAACGAGTTGGAGCTGGAATATGAAAACCTAATTTATAGGGTTTTACACCCTATTTAAAGGATCATTAGCCTCCCTCAGCCTCCCTTACCGTCCCCCTTGAGCTCAGAAAACCCTAATTGCGCCTACTCTCCATTTTTGTGTGTTAAGAAGCTTGGAAGGTGGATCTTGTAAAAAGAACTTGAAGTCTAAGAAGCTTGAAGCAAAGAGAAGCTTGTGGATCTGAATCTACTTCATATTGGCATCATCTTGAAGGTAACAAGTCGTTAAGTTGACTTATCTTTAGCTCGATCTCTTCATGCAAAGGTTTAGGGCCATTTTCTAGTTGGTTGTGGGTTATTTCGGGTATTGGTCATGATCTGAAGTTCTAACTTCAGATCTGGACTCCTCTTGGTCCCTATAGTCATAAAGCTATAAGATTTAGCAAGCATTGGCCCTTCTCTTTGGGTTAAACCTTTCCCTTAGCTTGGTTTTGGCATTTAGGACCATGCATGTACGTAAAGTTTGCAAGTTTACGTGGAAACCATGCCCTAGGAGGTTAGATCTGCAATATGGAGCTTCAGGGTAGCTAAAAAAAGTCTAGATAAGAAATAGACTGAAGGGACTCGACGATTCGCATGGCCAACTCGACGAGTCGGTTGAAGATTTCCTTTATTGGTTCTGCATGAACTCGGCGAGTCAGTAAGAAGACTCGACGAGTTAGTTAGGGTTTTCCCGACATTTGGACCCCGCATGGACTCGGCGAGTTATCTGGAAACTTGACGAGTCAATTCGGGTTTTTATGATTTCCGGAGTTCTTAAGGAACTTGACGAGTTGCAAGCTGCACTCGACGAGTTGGATCAACACGGACTATTGACTTTGACCGTTGACTTTGACTTTGACCAAGGGTTGACCAGTTGGACTTTTGAGGGTATTTTGGTAATTTGGGATTCTGATGGACGTGGTCCTATGGTGGTTATAGGTGGTGGAGTTCGTAACTGTGATTCGGGAATTGATCTTATCCTTACAGTTCGACATCATGAGGTGAGTTCTTCTCACTATATCAACAGGGTCTACGGCACCAAGGCCGACCCTTTATGTTTTGTATCCTGGTTATAGGATGGTTTTTATGTTAGTGATCTGTTAGATCAGTATCCTGGTTATAGGATGGTTGTTATTCTAGTGATCTGTTAGAGCGGTATCCTGGTTATAGGATGGTTGCTATGTTAGTGATCTGTTAGATCAGTATCCTGGTTATAGGATGGTTGCTATGTTAATGATCTGTTAGATCGGTATCCTTGTTATAGGATGGTTGCTATGTTAGTTATCTGTTAGATTTGTATGACTATTTGTACATGGTAGCTAGCGTATGATATTTATGTGCACATGATTGTTTGATTTGGGGGTTGGGTTGAGGCGGACCTGCTTTGTGCGGAAGGCCAACATAGCCTGGGCGGACCAGATAAAGTGCAGACCTGGGAGGGCATACTAGTCAGGCCGAAGGCCCGACGAGCGGTCCGGAGAGGCTGAAGGCCCTGAGAGGCGGTCCAGATGTGCCGAAGGCTCGGAGAGCGGTCCAGATAGACTAATGGCCCTGCGAGGCGGTCCAGTCAGGCTGATGGCTCATTATGCATGCTGTTTGTTTATATGATATGGTTATATCTGTATGGCATTGGTATTTTGGGGGAACTCACTAAGCTTCGGCCTTAAAGTTGTTGATTATGTTTTAGGTACCTCTGATGATCGCGGGAAGGCGAAGGCGTGATCGTGCACCTCCTTATATTTTTATGATTTGATTCTTAGGATACTCTGATGTTTAAACTATTTCGAAAACAAATTTGTAATAATTATTGGTTCTCAATTTTTTAAAAAGTTTTAAATTGGCTCGAATTTTAAGGACGTTACATCTGATCCAGTCGATGATGGATTGCGAGCGTTCATTGCATCCGAGATTACGAGAGGCATCCTTGAGGCGACCCCGGAGATTTTTGGGTCGATCAAGGAAGGGATCATTGAGCTGATGGAGGATCGCCTCAGAGCATTCATGAGCGACATGGCATTGGGCCAGTCAGGGACCCGTACACTATCTTTCAAGGATTTCAGGGGATGCGGTGCGCCTGACTTTCACGGGGTGAAGAACCCTATTGTGGCTAGGAGATGGATTGCAGAAATTGAGTATGCACAGTTGACGAGCTTCTGCCCTGAGGGGTCGAAAGTCCGATATGCTGCGGGATGTTTGAGAGACAGAGCTAGGGACTGGTGGGAGGCAGTCAGTGACACGTTGGGAACCCCAGACATTGAGGCTATGACCTGGTCGGACTTTGTGACCTGGTTTAGGGCTGAGTTTGCGCCGACTGTGGAGCTTCAGTAGCTGGCCAGGGAGTTTCTGGATATGAGGCAAACTACTGAGTTGGTGGTGGAGATTACCGCCAAGTTCCGGGAGAAGGCCTTGCCGGTGCCTCAGTACGCGGGGGATGAGGAGACGAGGAAGACCCGGTACCACAACATGTTGAGAGCTGACATTCAGAATCATGTCAGCTACTCAGTATGCCCGTCTTTGGAGGACATGATAGCCAGGGCGAGAGAGAGGGAGATTGACATAGAGCACATCAGGAAGAGGAAGGCAGAGACAGGGCACGCGATGAGGGTTTCTAGTAAGAAACCCAAGGGGTTCGACCCGAGGTCGTAGGTCCAGCAGGGCCGGAGCCGCTGTGGGAAATGCGGAAAGACGCATGAGGGAGTTTGCAGATTGGGGGCATCGAGCTGCTATAAGTGCGGCAAGCTTGGGCAATTTGGTAGGTATTGTACTGCTCCTACCCCCACCATTCAGACATCAAACCTGATTTGCTTTCATTGCAATCAGAAGGGCCATAAAAAGGCCAACTGCCCGAGATTGACATCAGCAGCGCTAGTGGCGTCGCCAGCTCTAACGACCCTGCGGATCACATATGGCCGACAAGGCAAGTCAGATGCTCCAGTGGTGAGGAGCTGAGCCTTGCAGTTGACCACCGAGGAGGCGCGTGCCACATCAGATGTGGTGACGGGTATGTTTCTTCTCCTTATCTCCTATATTATGTCAGTTTTTATATTTATGTTCCATGTTTTATGTATTATGTTAGGATCGTTCCATGTGAACGGTATTCCAGTATTGGTGTTATTTGAATCGGGGGCTACCTTATCATTCGTATCCCTTGCGCTCAGCAAGAGGTTTGATGAGTCAACATGCACATTGGATTGTCCATTAGAGGTCGAGATTGCAAACGACCGATCCATTCGGGCATCAGAGGTTTTCAGAGATTGCGTTTTGAGGTTGTATGACGAGCGTTACCTCGTGGATTTGGTTCCCATTCCGTTGCGTGGGAACAAGGTCATCATAGGCATGGATTGGCTGAGCCCTAATGGGGCGGTGATCGACTGTGAGTAGCAATAAATTCGTGTCAGGACCCCTAGTGGGAGAGAGTTGGTGATTCAGGGCGAGAGGCTGCAACGTGTGCTAACTTTATGTTCAGCAGCGAGGGCTAGGCGCTACCTTCATCAGGGTTGTGCAGGTTATGTCACGTACGTTATGGATACCCGGGAGGTGGGTAAGGCGACCGTGAGTGATGTGCCCGTTGTGAGGGAGTACCCAGACGTGTTTCCAGAGGAGTTGCCTGGGATACCTCCGGAGAGGCAAGTAGAGTTCCAGATTGACCTCGTTCCTAGTACGGCACCGATATCCAAGGCACCATATCGGTTGTCTCCTCCTGAGATGCAGGAGTTGTCTGCACAGATGCAGGAGCTGTTAGATAAGGGATTCATCAGACCGAGTAGTTCGCCTTGGGGAGCCCCGATTCTGTTTGTGAAGGAGAAGGACGGGTCCCACCGAATGTGCATAGGCTATCGGGAGCTAAACAAGGTAACAGTGAGGAACCGTTACTCACTCCCGAGGATTGACGACCTCTTCGATCAGCTACAGGGGGCATCTTGGTTCTCTAAGATCGATTTGCATTCAGGATATCACCAGATGAGAGTCAGAGATGAGGATGTACAGAAGACTCCTTTCCAGAATCGCTACGGTCATTACGAGTTCGTGGTGATCCCTTCGGGTTCACCAATGCTCCTGCCGCGTTCATGGACCTCATGAACAGCGTATGCAGACCGATGCTGGATCGGTCTGTGATAGCCTTTATTGATGACATCTTGGTTTACTCCAAGACGCAGGAGTAGCATGAGGAGCACTTGCGAGAGGTGATAGATATCGTGAGGAGGGAGAGTGTAACATCACAAAATTCAAGGCCAAAAATTTCATTTTTAAATAAATTGTAGCATAAAACCATTGGTATAAAAACATTCGTAATGATATCTCATGTCTCAACTAATGTGTCAATAATCCAAAAGATGTCCCCATAAAAACCATTTTTGTCAAAAGTAAAATAAATCAGAGTACATTCCCAGGAAGCTCCATGCGGAAAACATGTGTGTGTGTGTGTGATGCGCTGCTACACCGCCGGCTCCTTCCCCTTAGACGAAGAGGTACCTGAAACCAAAACTGAAACTATTAGCACGAAGCTTAGTGAGTTCCCCCATCATACCCATAACACATAATCATCGGTGTCTTTCAACCGGTAACCGGGAGCTACCCTCCCCTTCGGTATCTTTCAACCGGTAACCGGGAGCTACCATCCCCTTCGGTATCTTTCAACCGGTAAACAGGAACTATCCTCCCCTTCGGTATCTTTCAACCGGTATCTGGGAACTAACCTCCCCTTCGGTATCTTTCAACCGGTATCTGGGGACTATTTCACCCCTATCCCTATCACATATTACAGGTCATAAACATATTGGTTTCATAATAACATACATAAGCATACTGAGTCACATAATGACATATCATAATCATACTACTATACATGCATGGGTTTTATCCACCCCTTCGGTATCTTTCAACCGGTAACCGTCCTCGGTATCTTTCAACCGGTAACCAGGGCTAGTGTGCCCTACTGCTACTTAACACATACTCAGCACAAATATAGCAACCAGACAATTATCATAAAGATAACCATCTCAACCATAATCCCCTACTGGTGGGCCGGCATTGGTGCCTTAGACCCACCCCTAATGGAATGTAACTCACCTCGTAAGGCTGACTGCTGAAAAGCTGATCGACAGATATTTGACTGCTGCACCGGTGATCCTCCGACTATAATTCCCATAAAACACTTAGTCAGACACTGATAACTGTTCTTAGGGTAGAATGACTATTTTACCCCTGACCAAGTCAAAGTCAAGGTCAACTTCCAGTTGACCTGACTCGCCGAGTTGGGCCTCCAACTCGTCGAGTCCCTACCCTTCATTTGTCCTTCTTCACGCTTCTACTCGTCGAGTTTGGAAATGACTCGACAAGCTCTCCTTCTAAAACAACCTCGAATGAACCTTCATCCGACTCGTCGAGTTGTATGAGCAACTCGTCGAGTTCATCCTCGTCCTTCGAACAAGTCTTGTCCTTGACTCGCCGAGTTGTATGAACAACTCGTCGAGTTCATCTTCAACAGTTGGGAGATTGCCTTGGACTTGCCGAGTCTGCTCATGCACTCGTCGAGTCCTATGAACTCCAGGTCTATGGCTAAGTCCAATGCGTTGGGTCACACCCCCGGACCCTTCTAAGGCCATTCTAACACTCACTGGGTTCCTTTGAACCCTAATCGAAAAAGGTAAGTCAAGACTCGGACTCGCCGAGTCCCAAGAACAACTCGCCGAGTCGAGGTTGTGCAAGTCTCATTTCTCGATTTCTGATGTACAACACTTGTCCAAATGATAGATCTAGGCTCCTAAGATCGATCTAGCACGTAAAGTTACAAACTTTACGTGCATGCATGGGACTATGAGCTCAAATGGCCCTAAATGAGACTCTTAAGATGCATGGGGCTCTCCAAGGCTCCAAAATCAGTCCCTTTCTGCCTTGTAACCCCTTAAAGACCTTGGATCTGAAGTCTTAGCCCCCAATCATGCTTGCACTCATGATTGGTCACCAAGAATGGCTCCTAAAAGCCCTAAATCACCCCAAAAAGGGATCTAAAACATGAAAGAGCAAGGTATCAGCTTTATACCTCTAAAGAACTGCAGAGGGTGCACAAACTTGAAATCCTCTGGCCTCTTCTTGATTCCTCAAGCCTTTCTCTTCCTTCTTATGTTCCAAAATCACCAAAAACCACCACAAAGGCCTTAGATCTTTACACAAACGATTAGGGTTTGATATGGAGAGTTCTGAGAGCAATAGGGACGAAGGGAGGCTGAATGAGATGCTTAAATAGGGTGCAATCCCTTAGATTAGGGTTTTGTCCGAACAGCGCCTACTCGTCGAGTCGGTTTGCCGACTCGTCGAGTAGGTCACTAAACTCCCGTGTCCAAAGTCGATTCTACTCGACGAGTTGGACCTTCAACTCGCCGAGTCCCAGGCCAAAATGTTATAATTACTTGAATGAAAGTGCGTACCAGGAACCGGGTGCTACAAATCTCCCCCACTTATTTTAAACTTCGTCCTCGAAGTCTGCTGCTCGATCCTGAAAAAGCTCTGGGTAATGCTCCATCATCTCGTCCTCCGGCTCCCACGTCCATTCCGAGCCCTTTTGGTGCTGCCATTGCACCTTCACTAGCTCGACCCTCTTGTTCCTCAGATCCTTCGACTTCCGGTCGAGGATCGTCACAGGCCGCTCAATGTAGTCCAGGCTGTCATCCACCTGAATATCCTCTAGAGGTACCACTGCCGAGTCGTCCACCAAGCACTTCCGCAGCTGGGAGACATGAAAAGTGTTATGGATCTGACTGAGTTCCGCTGGCAGACCCAGCCTATACGCCACCTTGCCCAACCGGGCTATAACCCTGAAGGGTCCAATATACCTGGGGCCCAGCTTGCCCCGCTTCCTGAATCGGATGACGCCCTTCCATGGCGACACCTTCAGGAGGACCATATCCCCGACCTGGAACTCCAGGTCTGACCGTCGCTTGTTGGCATAGCTTTTCTGCCGACTCTGAGCAGTCTGAAGCCTGCTCCTAACCTGCTGGATCTTCTCCGTAGTCTTGAGTACCACTTCGGTACTCCCCATGACTCTTTGCCCAACCTCTCCCCAGCATATCGGGGTTCTGCACTTCCTCCCATACAACATCTCGAAAGGAGGACAATCGATACTCGCATGATAGCTATTGTTATAGGAGAACTCCGCTAACGGGAGGTAAGTATCCCAACTACCTCCGAAGTCTAAAACACACGCCCGCAGCATATCCTCCAGAGTTTGGATGGTTCGCTCGCTCTGACCATCCGTCTGCGGGTGGAAGGCGGTGCTAAAATGCAGTCGAGTACCCAGCTCGTCATGAAACTTCTTCCAAAACCTGGAAGTGAACCACACGTCCCTGTCTGAAATCACTGAAAGTGGCACCCCATGCCGCGCCACTACTTCCCGGATGTAGATGTCGGCCAACTTTTCGGCCGAAATACTCTCCTGGATCGGAATATAATGGGCGCTCTTGGTCAATCGATCAACGATGACCCAGATCGAATCCACCCCTCGTGCGGTCCTGGGAAGCTTCGTAATGAAGTCCATAGTAATATCCTCCCACTTCCACAACGTGATATCCAACGACCGTACCTTGCCGTGAGGTCTCTGGTGCTCAGACTTGACCTTCCTGCAGGTCAGACACCTTTCCACAAACCATGCTACGTCCCTCTTCATACAGGGCCACCAATAGTCGAGACGAAGATCCCTGTACATCTTCGTCGCCCCGGGATGGATGGAAAACATGGATTTGTGCGCCTCTGCCATAAGTACCTGGCGCACACCCCCATGATACGGGACCCACACCCTACGGTGCAGAGTCAACAATCCCCGGCTATCATAGTCGAAGGAGGAAATCGGACCCATAATTCTCTCACTCTTCCGATGTTCCTCCTTCATGGCCTCCTGCTGGGCGTCCTGAATCTGCTCCAATAACGGAGTCACAACTGTCATCCTCAGACAGATGTCCCTGATCGGCGCTGCCTTGTGGCTAAGCACATCGGCCACGACATTGGCCTTCCCCGGGTGGTAGAGGATTTCGCAATCATAATCCCTTACCACATCAAGCCACCGACGCTGCATCATATTCAGATTTGGCTGGTCCATGAGATACCTCAGGCTCTTGTGGTCCGTGTAAATGGTACAACGAACCCCATAGAGGTAATGTCGCCAAATCTTGAGGGCGAAAACAACAGCCCCCAGCTCCAAATCATGCGTCGGGTAATTCGCCTCGTGAGGCTTCAGCTGCCTCGAAGCGTAAGCTATAACATGCCCCCTCTGCATTAATACCGCGCCCAAGCCTGAGATGGACGCATCGCAATATACCACAAAGTCCTCCATGCCCTCTGGCAGGGCTAAGATTGGCACCTCGCACAATCTCTGTCTCAACGTCTCAAACGCGGCCTGCTGCTCAGGCCCCCAGCGAAAGAACACGGCTTTCCTCGTCAACCGGGTCAGGGGCACGACTATCTTGGAGAAGTCCTGAATGAACCTCCGATAGTAGCCTACCAGTCCCAGGAAGCTCCGAATCTCGGATGGGGACCTCGGAACCTCCCATCTCATCACGGCCTCCACTTTGGCCGGATCAACCGAAATCCCGTCCTGGTTGACAAGGTGCCCAAGAAACTGCACCTCGCGCAACCAGAACTCGCACTTGGAGAACTTGGCATACAAGCTCTCCCTCCTCAACGTATCCAACACCTCTCGCAAGTGCTCCTCATGCTGCTCTCGCGTCTTGGCATAAACCAAGATGTCATCGATGAAAACTATCACAGACCGATCCAACATCGGTCTGCACACGCGGTTCATTAGGTCCATGAACGCGGCAGGAGCATTGGTGAGCCCGAAGGGCATCACCACGAACTCATTGTGACCATAACGAGTCTAAAACGCAGTCTTCTGCACATCCTCCTCTCTGACCCTCATCTGATAATATCCTGAACGCAAATCAATCTTGGAGAACCAAGACGCTCCCTGTAGCTGGTCAAAGAGGTCGTCAATCCTCGGGAGTGGGTAACGGTTCTTCACCGTTACCTTATTCAGCTCCCTATAGTCTATACACATCCGATGCGACCCGTCCTTCTTTTTCAAGAACAGAATTGGGGGTCCCCAAGGTGAACTGCTCGGTCTAATGAATCCCTTGTCTAACAGCTCCTGCAGCTGTGTAGACAACTCCTGCATCTCATGAGGAGCCAACCGATACAGTGCCTTGGCTATCGAAGCCGCAACAGGGACTAGGTCGATCCTGAACTCTGCCTGCCTCTCCGGAGGTATCCCAGGCAACTCCTCGAGGAATACGTCCGCAAACTCTCGTACCACTGGCACATCGTCCACCGTCGCCTTACCCGCCTCCCGGGTATCCATAACATAGGCGACAAATCCTGCGCAACCCTGCTGAAGGTAGCGCCTAGCTCTAGCTGCTGAACATAAGGCTGGTCCTCGCTGTGGCCTCTCGCCCTAAATCACCAGCTCTCCCCCACTTGGGGTCCTGATCCTCACCAACTGCTGCGCGCAGTCGATCACTGCCCCATTGGGGCTTAGCCAATCCATACCGATAATAACCTTGTTCCCCCGCAAAGGTATAGGAACCAAGTCCACCAGGTAACGCTCCTCGAACAATCTCAAAACACAGTCCCTGAAGACCTCTGATGCTCGCACTGACCGGTCGTCCGCGATCTCGACCTCTAGATGGCAATCCAACATGCCCGAGGACTCAGGAAACTTCTTGCTAAGCGCAAGAGAGACAAACGATCGGGTAGCACCCGAATCAAACAACACCTGAACTGGGAGCTATCCGAATCAAACAACACCTGAACTGGGATACCGTTCACATGGAACGATCCTAAACAGAGCATACATATATCATATCAAAATCACAGCGACATAACATAAAAGAGCTAAGAGAACAAAAAAATATCATACCCGTCACCACATCGGGTGCAGCGCGTGCCTCCTCGGCTGTCAACTGAAATGCTCGGCTCCGCACCACCGGAGCCTCTGCCTTGGCCCTCCGGCCATCTACAACCCGTGTAGTCACCGGAGCCGGCGCCACTGCCGGCGCTGCTGCTGCTGTCGTCAATCTGGGGAAGTTGGCCTTTTTATGGCCCCTCTGATTGCAATGAAAGCAAATCAGGTCTGATGTCTGAACCGCAGGAGCAGGGGCAGTACAATCCCTGCCAAAATGCCCAGTCTTGCCGCACTTATAGCAGCCGGAACCCGACCCAGTGCAGCAAACTCCCTCATGTGACCGACCGCACTTTCCACAGCGGTCCCGCCCCTGTTGGCCCTTCGACCTCGCGTCGAATCCCTTGGGTTTTTCTTCCCCGAAACCCCTGCAACCTGCGCAGTCTCTGACTTCCTCTTCCTGAGGTGCTCTAGATCAATCTCCCTTTCTCGCGCCCTGGCAATCATGGACTCCAGGGTCGGGCAGGCTGAATAGCTGACATGCTCCCGGATATCGGCCCTCAACATATCATGATAGCGGGTCTTCCGCATCTCCTCATCCCCCGCATACTGGGGTACCAACAATGCTCTCTCTCGGAACTTGGCGGTGATCTCCGCCACAGTCTCCGTAGTCTATCTCATATCCAAAAACTCCCTATCCAGCTGCTGAAGCTCCACAGCTGGTGCAAACTCAGCCCTGAATCTGGTCACGAAATCTGACCAAGTCATAACCTCGACGGCTGGGGCTCCCAACGAATCACCAACCAACTCCCACCAATCTCTGGCTCGATCCCTCAAACAACCTGCAGCAAAACGGACCTTCGACCCTTCCGGGCAGAAGCTCGTCAACTGCGCAGACTCGATGTCTGCGTACCATCTCCTGGCAGCAATAGGGTCCTTCAACCCATGAAATTACGGCGCACCACTCCCTCTGAAGTCCTTGAAGGACAGTGTGCGCGTACTCGCCTGGCCAGACACCAAATCACTCCTGAATGCTCGGAGGCGAACCTCCATCAGCTCGATGATCCCCTCCTTGATCGACCCGAAAATGACCGGGGTCGACTCAAGGATACCTCTCGTAATCTCAGACGCGATGAACTCACGTAATCCATCATCAACCTGCTCGGATCCCGCGCCCAAGCCCGATCCCGATCCTGAGCCTCCTGCTCCATGTCGTGTGACCACCATACTGAGAATAAACACATAAATGTCAGGATCAAATCATACCCGAGAGGTCTCACACATTATCCAAGATTTCTGGTTCCATCTCGGCCCTCCTTGACTCGAGTACGAATCCTCTGCTTTTAGTAGTACGGGCCCATACTACCTTCCACATCTATCCGTACTTTCCTCAAGGATTGCTTCGACTTCACCAAGTCCCTTAACCAATATCCCTTTCCAACTATTCTCATCCTAGGCTTCCCTAGGGCACTCTGCGACCTACTCTCCGCCATCAGTTGCACCAGGAGTCCTTACCATCCTCCCCTAACTAGCTTGCGGATACTATTACATATCCGCTCACTAGTTAGTTGAAGTTAGCCAGGACCCCTATAGCACAAAGCAAGCAGCATTCGTGCATCGAGTAACCATATCAAGCATTACCTAACTAGGCCATCCTGCTGCTGACTAGGTAGTCCTAGCATGCAACTCATACAACAGGCATATAAGGCATCCTTCCTAGATCCTTAGCCCTAATCTAGCATGCAGTTTTCAGAAACATATATCAGGCGTAAAAGGCATCCTTCTAGATCCTTAGCCCTAATCTAGCATGCAGTTCTCAGAGTCATATATCATATAACATAACATAACAAGTATGGGTATCTTGGGGAAAACTTACTTGAGCTCGGCCGGTCGCACGCATCACACACCTTGTTCTTTCTCAAACTCTTTTTCTTAGATTTAAAAAACCATTTATTTTAAAAAAAAATCCTTTAGCCCCACGGTTTGAGTCCAGACACCCCCGAGGGTATTTCCGAATCCCTCAAACCAGGGCTCTGATACCAACTTGTAACATCCCAAAATTCAAGGCCAAAAATTTCATTTTTAAATAAATTGTAGCATAAAACCATCGGTATATAAACATTCGTAATGATATCTCATGTCTCAACCAATGTGTCAATAATCCAAAACATGTCCCTATAAAAACCATTTTTGTCAAAAGTAAAATAAATCAGAGTACATTCCCAAGAAGCTCCATGCGGAAAACATGTGTGTGTGATGCGCTGCCGGCTACTTCCCCTTAGACGAAGAGCTACCTGAAACCAAAACTGAAACTATAAGCACGAAGCTTAGTGAGTTCCCCCATCATACCCATAGCACATAATCATTGGTGTCTTTCAACCGGTAACCGGGAGCTACCCTCCCCTTCGGTATCTTTCAACCGGTAACCGGGAGCTACCCTCCCCTTCGGTATCTTTCAACCGGTAACCAGGAACTATCCTCCCCTTCGGTATCTTTCAACCGGTATCTGGGGACTATTTCACCCCCTATCCCTATCACATATTACAGGTCATAAACATATTGGTTTCATAATAACATACATAAGCATACTGAGTCACATAATGACATATCATAATCATACTACTATACATGCATGGGTTTTATCCACCCCTTCGGTATCTTTCAACCGGTAACCGTCCTCGGTATCTTTCAACCGGTAACCAGGGCTAGTGTGCCCTACAGCTACTTAACACATACTCAGCACAGATATAGCAACCATATAATTATCACAAAGATAACCATCTCAACCATAATCCCCTACTGGTGGGCCGACATTGGTGCCTTAAACCCACCCCTACTGGAAGGTAACTCACCTCGTAAGGCTGACTACTGAAAAGCTGATCGACAGATGTCTGACTGCTGCTCCGGTGATCCTTCGGCTATAATTCCCATAAAACACTTAGTCAGACACTGATAACTGTTCTTAGGGTAGAATGACTATTTTACCCCTGACCAAGTCAAAGTCAAAGTCAACTTCCAGTTGACCTGACTCGCCGAGTTGGGCCTCCAACTCGTCGAGTCCCTACCCTTCATCTGTCCTTCTTCACGCTTCTACTCGTCGAGTTTGGAAATGACTCGAGAAGTTCTCCTTCTAAAACAACCTCGAATGAACCTTCATCCGACTCGTCGAGTTGTATGAGCAACTCGTCGAGTTCATCCTCGTCCTTCGAACAAGTCTTGTCCTTGACTCGCCGAGTTGTATGAACAACTCGTCGAGTTCATCTTCAACAGTTGGGAGATCGCCTTGGACTCGCCGAGTCTGCTCATGCACTCGTCGAGTCCTATGAACTCCAGGTCTAAGGCTAAGTCCAATGCGTTGGGTCACTCCCCCGGACCCTTCTAAGGTAAGTCAAGACTCGGACTCGCCGAGTCCCAAGAACAACTCACCGAGTCGAGGTTGTGCAAGTCTCATTTCTCGATTTCTGATGTACAACACTTGTCCAAATGATAGATCTAGGCTCCTAAGATCGATATAGCATGTAAAGTTACAAACTTTACGTGCATGCATGGGACTATGAGCTCAAATGGCCCTAAATGAGACTCTTAAGATGCATGGGGCTCTCCAAGGCTCCAAAATCAGTCCCTTTCTGCCTTGTAACCCCTTAAAGATCTTGGATCAGAAGTCTTTGCCCCCAATCATGCTTGCACTCATGATTGGTCACCAAGAATGGCTCCTAAAAGCCCTAAATCACCCCAAAAAGGGATCTAAAACATGAAAGAGCAATGTATCAGCTTTATACCTCTAAAGAACTGCAGAGGGTGCACAAACTTGAACTCCTCTGGCCTCCTCTTGATTCCTCAAGCCTTTCTCTTCCTTCTTATGTTCCAAAATCACCAAAAACCACCATAAAGGCCTTAGATATTTACACAAACGATTAGGGTTTGATATGGAGAGTTCTGAGAGCTATAGGGACGAAGGGAGGCTGAATGAGATGCTTAAATAGGGTGCAATCCCTTAGATTAGGGTTTTGTCCGAACAACGCCTACTCGTCGAGTCGGTTTGCCGACTCGTCGAGTAGGTCACTAAACTCTCGTGTCCAAAGTCGATTCTACTCGACGAGTTGGACCTTCAACTCGCCGAGTCCCAGGCCAAAATGTTATAATTACTTGAATGAAAGTGGGTACCAGGAACCGGGTGCTACAAAGAGCTTGTACGCCAAGTTCTCCAAGTACGAGTTCTGGTTGCGCGAGGTGCAATTTCTGGGGCACCTTGTCAACCAGGATGGTATTCTGGTTGACCCGGCCAAAGTGAAGGCCGTGATGAGATGGGAGGTTCCGAAGTCTCCATCTGAGATTCGGAGTTTCCTCGGATTAGCAGGCTATTATCGGATATTCATTCAGGATTTCTCCAAGATAGCGGTACCCCTGACCCGACTGAAGAAGAAGGATGTTTTTTTTCGCTGGGGGCCTGAGCAGCAGGCATCGTTCGAGACTTTGAGGTAGAGGTTGTGCGAGGCGCCGATATTAGCCCTGCCAGAGGGCGTTGATGACTTCGTGGTATACTGCGATGCATCCATCTCGGGATTGGGCGCAGTATTGATGCAGAGGGGTCACATCATCGCCTACGCTTCGAGGCAGCTGAACACATACGAGGCGAACTACCCGACGCACGAACTAGTGTTGGGGGCGGTTTTTTCGCCCTCAATATTTGGCGACATTACCTCTATGGGGTTCGTTGTACCATTTACACGGATCACAAGAGCTTGAGGTACCTCATGGATCAGCCGAATCTGAACATGAGGCAGCGTCGGTGGTTAGATGTGGTGAAGGACTACGACTGTGAGATCCTTTATCACCCGGGGAAGGCCAATGTTGTGGCCCATGCACTTAGCCTCAAGGCATTCGCAGCCCCGATTAGAGACATCTGTCTGAGGATGACAGTAGTGACTCCGCTTTTGGAGCAAATTCGAGAGGCCCAGCAGGAGGCTATGAAGGAGGAACATCGGAAGAGCGAGCGTATTGTGGGTCAGGTTTCCTCCTTCGACTATGATAGCCGCAGGTTGTTGACACTCCATCGTAGAGTGTGGGTTTCGTATCATGGAGGTGTGTGCCAGGTTTTGATGGAGGAGGCGCATAAATCCAGGTTTTCTATCCATCTCGGGGCGATGAAGATGTACAGAGATCTTCGTCCTGATTACTGGTGGCCCTACATGAAGCAGGATATAGCCTGGTATGTTGAGAGGTGCTTGACCTGCAGGAAGGTCAAGGCCGAACACCAGTGACCTCACGGAAAGACGCGGCCGTTAGATATCCCTGTGTGGAAATGGGAGGATATTGTTGGATTAATGTCTAAGTCCATAACTATAATTGGTAAGACTTGACCCGACCCGACATGGTCCATTTGGGTTGCATGGCATCATGCATTTGGATAGACTATAATGAGAGAAATAACACTTAAGGTTGGTTAATATATTAAAAGTTCTAATATATTAATAAGGTTATTTAATTAGTATTGATCAAGAATTAATTTGGAATTAATTAAGTGATCAAAAGGAGACTAATTAAATATATGGGTTGATTGTGTAAATCATTCATTCTTATATATGTGGGCTTGTGATCCAAGATTCCTTATGTTGGACTAAGTCCATGGGGTGACCCATGGATACTCCATGGAGGTTAAAATCCATGGAGCATAAGGAATGGGTAAAGTTATGAGTTACATGGTGTAACCCTAATAGCCACCATATAAAAGAATCCTATGGCTCAAGAAATCGTGCACTAATGTGTGAGAGTGAGGGCTAGACGATTTCAAGGAGTGTTCAAGTTTCTCTCAAGTTATTCCAAGTGTATTTGGTGTTGTGTGAACCATTTGAGGTGTCACACTTGGGGCACTAGGCACTCAAGCTTCATGAAGACATTCTACATCAAAGAGGTATGTATTCTATCTTGTTATATTTATTATTTTGTATGCTAGATTAGGATAATACCTTGAATGTTCATAATTGTATGTATAATAGAGAAAACATAGATCCAAGGTATTTAGGGTTGCATGTACACTTAGGAGTGTTAGAATGCTCATAACCCAACAGTGGTATCAGAGCCTAGGCTTGTTTTCTTGTTATACTTGCAAAAGTAGCTGAAAAATCGAGTTGGATGCATATATTCGATTGTTTTGGCTAGAATTGGACTATGAACATTACCCTAAGATGTTTTTGGACTTATAAACTTGTTTTTGATGTGGTAATGTTCATGCTAATCCAATTTCTAAGATAATTGTCATAATTTCAAGATTTGTATTAGTTTGTATGTTCATGCTAATTTCTTGAAGATTGATGATTTGAATTATCTTGTTCTTATGAGGTTCTTAGATTAATAGAAAAGTTGTGTGAAATAGTTGTTTTCAATCCATTTTAATCTAAGAGTTGATTCCAAAGTGTGTTTTTGTAACTTGTCCTCAAGTTATATGAAAATTCATATTTAAGAATCATAAAACTCATAAAAGTTGGCAAAGGTTACAAAATGAAGAGTCTAGTTCTAACTAAATGGTTTTATGACTCCATAACTTGTCCTCAAGTTATGGAGGTTCAAGAGTCTCTTCATTAAATTAAAAAAAAAAAGTGTAACCTTAATTAGTTCCATAAGTTACAATAAAAAAAAAGTTATTTTTTTTTATTAATTAGTTTAAAGTCTTCCATAACTTGTCCTCAAGTTATGGAACTTGAAAAGGTTTTTTTTTTTTTAATTAAAACTACTTTAAACTCATAAGTTATGGAATTAATTAGTTTTGAATAGTTTCAAAACTTGCCCTCAAGTTTTGGAATATGATAAGTTTTCACTTATGAATACTTTAATTCCAAGTTAGCCCTTTGAATTTTAAAAGTTAAAATTCAACCCTTATACTTTATAATATTATAAGTTAATAATATTTATATATATGTATAAGAGTAAAGTCAGTCTTACCGTTAGTAGGCCTCATTCACGAAGCCGGTCTATAAGGGGGGTATAAGGTTACTGCCTATAAAATGGCAGTTTAATGGGTGTCCACTTTCACCCACCGCTTCCTTGACTGGTGGAGGGTCGTTAGCCGAACGGGTAGGACAAGGACTATAATTCTCCTTTCATTAAAAGTATTAATGATAAATACTAAGTAACTAAACTCTTATTAATACCCAATCTTAGTTACTTAGGAAAATGTGAATTTGGTGCTAACCCATGAAATTACACTTTGCACTTTGCTTAAGTCGTTAGTGGAGCGTGTGTGGTTAACCGGCACACTAACCTGGACTTAACAAGGTAGGCAAAGGGTAACTTAATATTTATCATAGTATCGGTGGAGCGTGTGTGGTTAACCGGCACACTGATTAAGGGGTAAATATTAAGGGTACCAAGTATATTTGCATTGTTATTCACACCTTGTTTTGTGATCCTCGGCATCCCAGTCACAAAACTTGAAGGGCACACTCGAGATTGGAACATGCCTTTGAACAGTTCAATGAATCTCAAAGATCTAGGACTTTCAAATCCAATTAAAACCTAATAAATTATTTCGTTTTTCATGGTGGAAATTGGTGAATCGTCATTCACCTACCTTCAAATATTTTATAGCTTGGATTACGGCATCCCTCTTCTAAGTTATAAAATAGTTTGTTGAGTCCTAGCCTTAATATTTCATATTGGGTGTCATATTAAGGACTTTAAATCAACTATCTTGAATATCTCCCAAAAAGATGTCTGGTCTAGACATTTATGATCTTCCCAAATCTCTTGAAACAAGCTTTCCTAAATGAAGATGATGTCCCATGGATATCATACTTCTTTCACCTCCTCCAATTATTCTCCCTAACCCACAAGTTCCTAAAAAGTTTAAGGTCACTCAAGCCCTATTGGCAAGGCAAGGTCTAGGTGTGATCACATCTTGGAGATGTAGTCACATATTGACAAGCCGGGAGAGTTGGGTGTCAAAGTCTTGAGAAAGTTGGTGGCTCAACTACTTTCTAAGTCACATAGTGAGTTCTTTTGGGAATCCTATGAAACAGACTAAGACAAGACCTTTAATGATCTTATCTATTTGCTAAGATCAACTTCCTAAAACGCTATGGACATTGACAATGATGACATTGGATATCCAGTAAAGCTCTCTCTTCCCAATGGAAAGGGATCGGCCATAGTCAACTCGGTTGACCCAATGGTAAAGAGAGAGGCGAAGTCTGAGATAGTCCCATTATCAAGGGTCCATAGGTAACTATTGTCAAAGGAAGGAGCATTGGTTACGAAGCTGCCAAATTTACCTAAGGATGTTAAAGTCAATAAGTTTGGCTCTACTTCAGGTAAAGTCCATTGTCTAGCTCTATTAAGTACATGCTGATTCTGATCGCGAAGATGGATTTCAATTGCATGGTTCGGTGATCAGAATTTTGGGCTATTACTTAAGAGTTATGATATTTATATTGTTTAGGAATAGATAACAACAAGGTTTTCATATGGATTGTAAGGATAAGTTTTTCCACAAAGTTTTAAAATAAAAGAAAAAGGTTTTGATTTTATTTATTTTAAGTATCCTTACAATGGCATTTGTGAAAAGTTGTTGCTTATAAGATTCCATTGATAGCAATATTGGAAAAATGGATTTGATTCTTTCGGTTGTGGTAGTGTCTAATATTACCAAATAAGGAAAGATTCTCATCACCCAAGGTTCAATTGGAACGAAACTTGGAATCATGCAAGTTGTATAGTATGATGAATGAGAACTTTCAGCTTGGAAAATTAAGACTAATTCCTTATGTGAATAAGGAAAGGACTAAGGGATCGAGTGCACATTCTTGTGCACTGGTCAAGTCCACCACAAAAGATCAAGAAGACTATTCGTCATGATTTACTTAAGTTCAGTAAATATGGTTATACTTATAAGTTGAAGTATAAGTCTGTAGCATTGGAGAAGTTTCAATGTGAGACAGAATGAATAAGAAGAATTAAAGTATGGCAGAAAGATAAAAGTTTCTCAAATCTGAAAAGATGGGAGAGTACTTTAGTATCATGTTTATGATCATCTTAATGATTAAGATACCATATCACAATTGGTCCTCTAAAGTCATCTTAGTGCATTCTTATGATTAAGAAGAGGAGTCATGAATTGTTGAAATGGTTAAATCAAAAAGATGAGTCATACTTCGTTCCAAAACAATTCTTAGAGTCATACTCCAAGATTGTAACTTGAGTGACATATCTTAAAGAGGGTTTGTTAACACTAGTCAAATGTAAGAGTAAAAGGTTATCTACTCTTGTACATTTGAAATTGGTAAGTTGTGATGTTTTGGATAAAACAGAGACCAACTTAGGCCAATTGTGTAAAGTGTTAGTCTTGATAAAGAATCCGCACTATCTCTTGAATATTTGACAAGGGAGTCTTATATGTCAAGAGGACAGTGGGAGTCTTAAAGCTCTTGAAAGTTTCAAGACTTAATCAAGAATAAAACCTACAGTCCTTCACTAGCACACGACTTGAGGTTTATAACCTATCGTGTTGAAATGTTTGTGCCTATTCAAGTTGGCTTTGCATAGGAGTTCTTAGAGTTCTCAATTGGTTGCACAACTACTTGGAAGCAATGACATGCACCTGAGCTGCCAAATGGCAAGAATTTAAGATTACACAAGTTTAATCAATATGAGTTTGGATTTGTCACTAACCTTGTCTTGTGATTATGGTTTTGACAAATCCACATGGATAAGAACACATACACTATTAAATCTAAGTGTCATAAGGTTTCTCTCCGATTCATGAAAATGATGGTGAGGAAACACTTTCACTAAGTAGATTTTAGCTAGATAGCAATTGTGATATTTGCATTCTCAAAGTCGTTAGTGGAGCGTGTGTGGTTTACCGACACACTAACATGGACTTGTGAGAAGTGGCAAAGGTCTAAACAATTGAGACTATGATTACGACATCCCTTTTCATAGTTCTAAAATTGTTTAGACACACATGTGAGCTATCTAAGAGAGGTGTATGATTTTGATAAAGTTTTATCAAAACAATCTAGTATCAGAAATCTGAACTTTGGTAAGAAAGTCAGTTGATTTTTGAGTACATGTCAAAGCTAGTGGGAGCATAAGTGTTATGCTAATAATCATCATGTTAGTGGGAGCATGATAATTATGACAACGGTTGCAAGTTAGCAATGTTAATTATAGAAAACAAAAGTTTCAATTCGTGAGGTTGAAAAAGTTGTTTTGCTATAATTAAGGGAGAGGAAATTATACTTCATTTCAATTCTAAAAGCTTAGATTGAGATTTTAATCGTATTTAATCAAGGATATATATATGAATTTCATGTTGGAATGGCTCAACATAAGGAAATTCTATATATGGGTCCATTATTTGCATTCTAAAATTCGATTATGATTACGGCATCCCTTTTCATAATCTGAATTTTGAGAACTTGGCAAATTGAAATGGAAATATTATAGCAAAAGACTAGTTTAGTCTTTATGTGAGACATCATGAATCGTGTCCCATATGCTTCGGATATAGGATCGATTACATGTGCTATATTCATCCTTTCTAAAATTTTCCAAATGCCTGGGGCATTATGAAAGGAAAAGGTCTAGAATTGGATATGACTAAAATGATTAAGCAATTGTCGAGGACAATCTAAGGTTTACCAAAAGATTGGTTGCTCAAGGACAGTTGGAAGTATAATGTTAATTCTGGAAGGACCATATTGACATAATCTGTAAGGAGGCAACTCTTGTTCAGAAGTGATAGTCAAAATGGAATATGGAAATGTTTCAAAGTTAGAAATTATTCAATCTGTGTAAGATTAGGAAACTTAATGAAAGAAGGATGTTTCCAAGGAGCTGATCTCCTTTGGAATGCTCTGTAATGATTGTTGTCAAGTCTTTCTGACTTCGTGCATAATCATTAAGAGGATCAATGCATATAAGTTTAGAATCTAACAGATTTCAGTAAATGGCATGAATTTGGAATTCTTGCATTTGCAGTAAGGATTTGGGACTGTGAAAAGAGGATCATTGGAGTGATGTTCAATTGATCTATTTTACAAAGTAAAGATCATAGACAAACATAGTATGCATACTTGGTGTATGGCATGACTAGTGTTTAGAAAACATAGTGTACATGCTTGGAGCATGGGACAACTATTGTTTTAAATTCAAGTATAAAGTTGATAAAACCGAAACAATGAATAATGAGTAATCAGTATGGTGATAAATAAAAGTGTTTATTTATATTCATAGGGTTTGATACCATATTTGATTCATTTATTCTTGTGTTTCACTTTGCATGTTTTGACTTCCAGAATAACTAAGTCGCTCTTCCTGAATGATTAAGTTATTCAAACCATCCACAGTCGGTCATATGTTGGAAGTAGATATGAATCAAGACTGTCATGGGTTGGTTTGTAGAGGTCCAAGTTGGTGGACAAAGTGGTGCTACAACACTCATGAGTGCTCATAAGTTCTGAGTATTGGATTCAACCCGCGCTCATTTGAATCACTTCATGGATTTTATCACGAGTGATCATGAGACGATAATATCTTATATTCTTCAAACCTAGAGATATGAGTTGTTACTATGAGTTGGTTATACATTGATTGCACGAAAACGCATTGGTAACTCGATGTTATGAAACGTGCCTTTGTGTATGATTCAACAAGTAGTAGAACAAGCGATATGAGTCGAAGTTTATCCATTCCTTTTACCTTCGGGATAAAAGCGATATCCGTGGGCCCCTCGATGATTTAAAGATGATACATGTGAGTGCTTGGCCAAGCCAGGACTGATTTGATTTGTTCAATCAGTCAGTCATCATGAATCGGAAATCGGGAAACAACAAATGGACAGAGAGAATGATTGATAATCCATGTCTCAGTCCATATGATATCTAGAATGGAGGAATATATGATCCCTTATCTAATGGACAAGTCATTGACAAAGGTCAGAGTTCATCGACAAGGTCAGAGTTCGACAGAAGCCTTTGAGAGCTACGATTGCTGATCGGTTCCTGAAGTCATACGCAATAATAGTTTTAGACTTATCCAAGTGGGAGACTGTTGGATTAATGTCTAAGTCCATAACTATAATTGGTAAGACTTGACCCAACCCGGCATGGTCCATTTGGGTTGCATGGCATCATGCATTTGGATAGACTATAATGAGAGAAATAACACTTAAGGTTGGTTAATATATTATAAGTTCTAATATATTAATAAGGTTATTTAATTAGTATTGATCAAGAATTAATTTGGAATTAATTAAGTGATCAAAAGGAGACTAATTAAATATATGGGTTGATTGTGTAAATCATTCTTTCTTATATATGTGGGCTTGTGATCCAAGATTCCTTATGTTGGACTAAGTCCATGGGGTGACCCATGGATACTCCATAGAGGTTAAAATCCATGGAGCATAAGGAATGAGTAAAGTTATGAGTTACATGGTGTAACCCTAATAGCCACCATATAAAAGAATATCATGGCTCAAGAAATCGTGCACTAATGTGTGAGAGTGAGGGCTAGACGATTTCAAGGAGTGTTCAAGTTTCTATCAAGTTATTCCAAGTGTATTTGGTGTTGTGTGAACCATTTGAGGTGTCACACTTAGGGCACTAGGCACTCAAGCTTCATGAAGACATTCTACATCAAAGAGGTATGTATTCTATCTTGTTATATTTATTATTTTGTATGCTAGATTAGGATAATACCTTGGATGTTCATAATTGTATGTATAATAGAGAAAACATAGATCCAAGGTATTTAGGGTTGCATGTACACTTAGGAGTGTTAGAATGCTCATAACCCAACAGATATTACTATGGATTTCATTACTAAGCTTCCCAGGACCCCACGGGGAGTGGATTCGATTTGGGTCATCGTGGATCGGTTGACCAAGAGTTCCCATTTCATCCCGATCCAGGAGAGTATTTCGACTGAGAAGGTGGCTGACATCTACATCACAGAGGTAGTAGCTCGACACGGAGTGCCAGTTTCCGTGATTTCTGACCGAGACGTACGGTTTACTTCCAGATTCTGGAAGAAATTTCATGATGATTTGGGTACTCGTCTGCACTTTAGCACGACTTTTCACCCGCAGACGGATGGTCAGAGTGAGCAGACCATCTAGACCTTGGAGGATATGCTGCGGGCGTGTGTTTTGGACTTTGGTGGTAGCTAGGATACCTACCTTCCCTTGGCAGAGTTTTCCTACAACAATAGCTACCACGACAACATCGACCGTCCTCCCTTTGAGATGCTTTATGGGAGGAAGTGCAGAACCCTGATATGCTAGGGTGAGATTGGACAGAGGGTCATGTGGAGTACCGAAGTGGTACTCAAGACGACAGAGAGGATCCAGCAAGTCCGGAGTAGACTCCAGACGGCCCATAGTCGGCAGAAGAGCTACGCCGACAGATGACGATCAGACCTGGAGTTTCAGGTAGGAGATATGGTCCTCCTGAAGCTGTCACCTTGGAAAGGTGTCATCCGCTTCAGGAAGCAGCACAAGTTGGACCCCAGATACATCGGACCGTTCTGGTTTATAGCCCGGGTGGGCAAGGTTGTGTATCGACTGGATCTGCCAACCGAGCTTAGTCAGATCCACAACACCTTTCATGTCTCCCAGCTGCGGAAGTACTTGGTAGATGACTCCGCAGTGGTGCCCTTAGAGGATATTCAGGTAGATGACAGTCTGAATTACATCAAGCGACCGATAGCCATCCTCGACAGGAAAACGAAGGATCTGAGGAACAAGAGGGTAGAGTTAGTGAAGGTGCAATGACAACACCGCAAGGGCTCAGAATGGACTTGGGAGCCGGAGGATGAGATGAGGGAGCACTACCCAGAGCTATTTCCAGATGCAGCAGACTTCGAGGAGGAAGTCTAAAATAAGTGGGGGAGATTTGTAACGCCCGGTTGCTGGTATGTATTTTAAATCAAATCATTCATTTTTGTACAAGGACTTGACGAGTTGGAGGCCCCAAACGCGTCGAGTAGGAATGGAATTTGGACGCGGGATTTAAATCCTACTCATCGAGCTGAGAGCCTCAACTCGACGAGTAGGGCTGCCAGAATGAAACCCTAATTGTCAGGGTTTTGCACCCTATTTAAACACCTTAACCTCCAAAGGCTGGCCTCACTTACAGCCTCCATCATCCCAAACCCTAGCCACGAAACCCTAATATGTTTTTGAGAGTTTTAACCCAATTTTGGTGCATTCTTGAGGTTTTGAAGAGGAAGAGACTTGAGGAAGGATCAAGGAAGGGTTGGAGAAGAGTAGATCCAGAAGGCTAACTTCATTTCTGGTTCATTGGAGGTATAAAGCTCCTATATTGTCTATTATATGATTAGATCTCTTTATCTTCACTTTTATGGGATTTTTGGTTCAAGAAGCATGACCTTTGGGAATTGGACATCCTAAGTTAGTATGTCATCAGATCTGGAACCATGGAGGGCTTTCATGGCATAAAGGTGTAAACTTTATGACCATTAAAGTCCCAGGCAAGTTTTAGGATGCCATTTTGGCCTTTTAAGCTCCAAAAGGTCATGCATGGTGAGAAATTCAGGGACTTTACGTGTTCATATGGTATCTAGGGTCTAGATCTCAGTTATTATGCTTAAGTTTGAATTAGGGTTTGAGCTAAACCCATTAGGTAGGGATATTAACGAGTAAAGTTGGAAACTTTACCCTTAAAAGGACACTTTCAGTATGTAGATGAAGTATGAGGCTTAGATCTGAAGGATAAGAGTGTCACACCCAAAAACTCAAGCCAATTTAAAACTTTTCAAAAACATTTAAAACCAATAGTTATTACAAATTTGTTTTCAAAATAATCTATGTCAGAGTTTTCCCAGAAACAGTAACAAAACATGAAGAGCTATACGATCACGCCTTCGCCTTGCCGTGATCCCCTGATGTACCTGAAACAATAAACTGAGACTGTAAGCCCGAAATCTTAGTGATTTTCCCCCAAAATACCCATACCCACATCAATACACATATAATCATAAACAACATACTATGGGTCCAGTCAACCATCGGGTTGGAATACCTCAGGCCCACAACCAACAGGTTGGAATGCCCACATACTATGAGTCTAATCATCCTCGGGATGGAATACTCACGGCCCACAACCAACAGGTTGGAATGCCCAGGTCTATTGGCTTTCGCACAAAGCAGATAAGCCTCAACCGCCAACCAAACATGTGCACATATAACAGATAATCACATAACAGTCTATAGACAAACAAACCGATCTAACAGATCATACCACATAACACATAATACCATCCTATCTACCAGGATGCCGATCTAACAGATCATACTAGCATAACATATCCAGATAACAATCCAAAGGGCCGGCCTTGGTGCCTTAGACCCTTGAGTATAGTGAGGATAACTCACCTCGCAACTGTCGACTCGAAGTAGTAAAATCAAACTCTCGGATCGTCGCCACAAACTCCACCACCTATATTTTTCATGGAATCATATTCATAAATTCCAAAATGCCCCAGAAGTCAAATATTCAACCCTTGGTCAAAGTCAAAGTCACGGTGAAAGTCAACAATCCATGTTGGCCCGGCTCGTCGAGTGCAGTCACCGACTCGTCGAGTGTCACACCCCAAAACCGGAACGGCGGAAACGTTCGGGGGTGGAGGACGTCATGTTTAGTATCACAAGACATGCATCATAGTAATCAAAGTAATAAACAACCATTTCATTAGAAAGAAAGTGTTTACAAAGTATGTGGTTCACATAACATAGACTACAAAGTAAATAACAAAATAAGACATGAAGCTATACTGCTCCATCTTTTGAATCCCAGTGCGCGTACCTGTCTACTGGTCTCCTGAGAATACAAGTTATTTTGAAAGAGTAGATCAGCATTTAAGCTGGTGAGTTCATAAGATTTTAGTGATGTAATGTAAGTTGTAAGAAAGTTATAGTAAATTGTAAGTTCTATTTAGAAAAGTTCGCATGTTCCTACAAAAAATCCTATATTTCCTGCTTTGATGAAAGATAAGTAAAAATGACTCTACAGTCCTTTCTATGAGTACTAATTGGATACAAGTTATATAAAACCCAGAGTAAACAAACAATTGGTTGTGTGTATCTACCCTAAGCCCACAACCAAACAAGGAACAGGAAATGAGGCGGAAGGCACACATCCAATTGTTTGTTAGATCATCGTTGTATATAACCCTGGCGTATTCACTTGGTACTCACGGAGTTAACTGTAATAGTTCCTTTATATTTGATGAAAAGATTCTTTAAGAAAACCCTTATTTCTTTTAGTAAAAATGGTAACCACAGTGGTTCCTTCTATAATCACTTAGTTTATCTAGCTATATATAATCTAATATCGAACAGATAGTTAATTGTGTGAATCTGCCCTAAGGCCACAACCAAACAAGGAACATGAAATGAAGCGGAAAGCACACATCCAACTACCTATCGGGTATTAATTATATATAACCCTGACGTATAAAATAAAGTATTATAGAATTAACCATCTAAGGTCCTTTAAGTTTATACTGGTTTAATAAAACGGATTAAACCCTTACTGGTAAGTTTCTAGTTTTGTATATCAAATGTTCTAATTGAAAAGTATGTTTTGTACTAGAAAACGGTTCATTGAATTAGTGTCCTATGACCTGGCCCATACCTGGTACCCCTTATGATTACTTGGTGTATACGGAACATATATATAGCTAAGATCGGATAGATAGTAGGCTGGGTGAATCTGCTCTAAGCCCACAACCAAACAAGGAACAGGAAATGAAGCGGAAAACACACATCCTACTACCTGTCGGATCCGATTAATATATATTCCTGATGTATAAACTAAGAAATCATAAAGTTAGCATTATAGGCCCCTTTCTACTGAATGTACTAGACTCGACTGTTCTGTTTGTCGCTTGAAAAGATGTAAGTTTTCCCTAGTTTATAACTATCTTAACTCGAAAATAGTTTGCATTAACTTTCAAGTGGAACTGTCACAATATGAAAGTAATGGGAAAAATGAAAGTATACAGTTGTCTTTTAAATTGACATACTGAAGTACTTGTTCATGTTACTAGTATGTTATGAGTTCTGTATATATTCATTTGTTTTATTTATTAATATTCGGTACTTTGTAGATGTACCCCATATATATATATATATATATATATATATATATATATATATATATATATATATATATATATATATATAAATCATGGCATATTGTAGATGCACCATATATATATAACCATTATACTACTTTTATTATCACCTTTTGTTTAGAACAATGAGTTAGTGATACGTTCCCTTCCTAGGGAAGGAGTACTTACGATTTGGAGTCTCAAGAGGGTTCACAATCACCAAGAACAAGTGTGTGTTCTTGGTGTTCTTGGTCAAATGAATGAAGATTTGAAGATCTAGTCAAAAGATGATTTCCAATGGATGAAATCAAAGGGTGTTACTAGGTTAAGAAGGATAACGACAAATCAAAACGGAAGAAAGGCTTACATTCTTGAAGATCGGGGTCAAAGCTCGATGATAGTTGAGAGAGAAATCGATGTTCTTGACTTGGAAACTGAGGAAATGGCTTATAAATGAAGGGATATCACTCTTATGGAGGGGGTATACAGCCAACATGGGTGTACGGCCGCACAGACATGTGTGTACGGCCGCACCCTCATGTGTACGGCCGTACACTCCCTCACATGGAGTGTATGGCTTGATTTCAACGCAAAGAACTTACGCAACTCAATCCTATACCCAATGCTTGAATGTACTGAGCTTTAAACCCTTAAATAGACTCTAAACAAGGCTAAAAGATAGGAGAAACAAGTCCGACACACTGTTGGATTGAATGGCTGAACTTACAAGGAATTTTTTTTCGGGTTGTCACATCATCCCCCCGTTAGAAGGAATTTCGTCCCGAAATTAGCTTTCTTAGCAACACTACTGGGGTTGCGCTCCTCTAATTGGCAAAATACCCACTCGTAGACCTGGCAACTTTGCCCTAGTGTTTTTGATCGGATTCATACTCGGTCCATCTATCATTACCTCGTGTATACAAGTCGTATATAGTTAGGATTAGTAAGACGGTCGGATGTGCGACTCTGCCCCAGGTCCACAACCAAACAAGGAACAGGAGATAGGGCAGAAGCATACATACTAAATATGCGTAATCATAATCATATACTACCCTCGCGTATACACTAAATAGTGATAGGTGGGTTGTATTCGTCCCTCGCCTATGTGCTTGAACTTGGTCTGCTGAACATACGGCGACAAGGCAAGGTACTCTTCGCACGAGTACTTCAGGGTTTAGAATACAAGAGACAAAACTGAGGTCTAGGTCGGACTGTCGTTACAAATGACGAAGGTTTCACAAATTTGACGGTCAAAGCGATAGAAACATATGAACTTAGTATGGTGAGGACCACGCCAACTCATGAAGAATGATAGCAACAGACTCTTTACTAAACAAAAGTTTGGCCGATTTGAAAGAAACGTTTGTTATACGATGATGTACCCCTAGTGTGTTCGACAATGTACTCTTTGTATACTTTCTAGTGCTTTTTGTTTTCCCCTTGATGATAACACTTCTATGTATTATACCGCGGTGAGCGAGTACATATAATGAAAGTGCTTTGATAACTACTAACGATACTTTATACTACGATCCTCCTTGGTACCACTATGATCGCCTGTCATATACAAGTAATGATTAATTAAGATGAATAAGACGGTCGACTGAGTAACTCTGCCTCAAATCCACAACCAAACAAGGAACAGGAATTAAGGCGGAATCACTCACTCTAAGTCTGCAAAATCTTAGTTATGCACAACCCTAATGTACATACTAAGCCATCGTAGCTTCTCTGAATGGATCTTTCAGTTCTCTTGAATATTGTGACTTATTCTGATAAGTGAGTTATTATAATTACTTTTAGGTGTTTTCCCCATGTTTTAATCTTATATAAATATAAATTAATTTTTAAAGTAATTACTATTTCGAAAACGTACCAAAACTTCAAAAGCGGGGTTCCTCGTTGTTCCCTTATGTCTTGTCGTTAGATTCCTGCATTTCCTCCGTTACCTCCCTCTGTTGGGCAGTCTCTCTTGGCATGCCCCGTTTCACCACATGCATGGCATACCTGTACTATACCGACATCGGTGGTTGAAGTGATGTGCTGATTCGGAGCTCCACAGAAACGAGCTCCTTCGTCTTTTGTCTCTGTTGGGCAATCCCTCTTAAAGTGTCCAGATTTTCCGCACTTGTAACAAGCCTGGTTTTCTTGGGGAATTGGACGTGCCGGCGTCCTGCAGAAACTGGCAAGGTGCCCTTTCCTGTTGCAATTGGTACACTGCATCACTCGTCAAGCTCCATGGTGGTGGTAATTGCATTTGTCGCACCTTGGGAGACTCCCAGCATATCGTTTGACAGAGGTTGTAGTGGCAGATGAAGTGCCAGATGTTATGACTGTAGTTTTGACCGCAGGGGTAGTCACGGGCTGTCGCCTCTGGGTAAAACCTTGAGTCGATTTATTCTTCTGTCTGTCCCAGTATTTTCGCTTCTTGCTCTTAGGCTTGTGGTCTGGGGTGTCCTTGTCGGCAGCCATGTGCGGGTTTCCTTGATTACTATTGTGATTAGCATAACTGGCACCGCTTCCGCTAGCGTTATTAGTATTGAACTGTGCCAAAACGGCTATCACAGCAGCTGTGACTGCAGCCTGAAAAGTAGTGGAGTCTATTTGCAGAATTGGTGCTTCGCCTGTTGGTTGGTTCCCTCCTTGTGAAGACATGAATCTGTTGCATGGCGATGAATGATTTTGTGAGTCTAAAGTAGTGGATATAAGCCGAAAGCTGAAAGACAAGGTTATCCTAGTTCTGAGTGTATCGGGTCCTGACTTCCATAGGGTTCGGGAAACAATTCATAAAAGATTCTATACCAAATAAACTTTATGAATTAGAAATGGCTATCCTCGAATGAATATTTGTGACTTGAATAACTGTTACCAGTTGCACGAAAGAAAATAATCCTAACACATAATGTGAGCAGTGTTTCCACTAACTCATTAAGTTCACCAAGATTATTATTTATTAGTGTGACACATAAGACGTTTTGGTTACTTCGGTTGATCCTTCTTTGAAAACTTCTCCTGAACTTGTTCTTGTTCCTCCTTGACTCTTCTGTTGACTGCTATGAGGAAGTGGTTACATCTATCTGGGTTTGTCGTGCGAGAATGGAAGTGTCTAAAGAATCTATGAGATTTAAATGAAACATTATGGGGTGATCCTTACAGAGTCCTTCTATAATTGCACAGTGTATACAAGTTATATATAATTTAAGATTAAATAGACCTTCGAATAAGTGATCCTACTCCAAAACCACAACCAAACAAGGAACAGGTAGTGAAGCGTAGATCACAAATTCTAAGTCTATAAAATCTCAATTATATAAAACCTTGGGAGTATACATTGCAAGATTATAGACCTATCTGTAAGGGTCTTTTAAGTTATCACATAAGTTATTTATATAGTGCCTAAAATACTCCTATAGTATTTTAATCTGATGTACTTGGTATGTTTTAAACTTGTTATCGTGTTATAGTATCATAAAATACTCCCATAGTATCTTATCTTTATGTTCTGATCTAGAAATCCCCTTGAATAGAGTTAAGTAAGTTTTAAGACTGTTGCAACACCACATCACTCCCAAACACATGTCGGTCACATCTCGAATGAATATAGTTGATCAGGATATATTGATCCTAGCTATGATTACATAACTGCCCAGGTTTGACCGCAGTGTTCAACCTTTAAATACTTATGTTCGGTTCTTCTTGTGATACTTGTTCTAGAATGTATATATGTATAAGCATGTATGTATACTTTTATAAGGTATTGTTATATTCTTAAAATATATTATTATCCAGAGCACTTCGGCCCCATTGTATTTATAGTTGTATATCTTTTATCGGTTGATATACTTAGTTCACTATAAACAATGCTCTTATACCAATCTGTCACACCCCAAAACCGGAACGGCGGAAACGTTCGTGGGTGGAGGACGTCATGTTTAGTATCACAAGACATGCATCATAGTAATCAAAGTAATAAACAACCATTTCATTAGAAAGAAAGTGTTTACAAAGTATGTGGTTCACATAACAGAGACTACAAAGTAAATAACAAAAGAAGACATGAAGCTATACTGCTCCATCTTCTGAATCCCAGTGCGCGTACCTTTCTACTGGTCTCCTGAGAATACAAGTTAATTTGAAAGATTAGATCAGTATTTAAGCTGGTGAGTTCATAAGATTTTAGTGATGTAATGTAAGTTGTAAGAAAGTTATAGTAAATTGTAAGTTCTATTTAGAAAAGTTCGCATGTTCCTACAAAAAATCCTATATTTCCTGCTTTGATGAAAGATAAGTAAAAATGACTCTACAGTCCTTTCTATGAGTACTAATTGGATACAAGTTATATAAAACCCAGAGTAAACAAACAATTGGTTGTGTGTATCTGCCCTAAGCCCACAACCAAACAAGGAACAGGAAATGAGGCGGAAGGCACACATCCAATTGTTTGTTAGATCATCGTTGTATATAACCCTGGCGTATTCACTTGGTACTCACGGAGTTAACTGTAATAGTTCCTTTATATTTGATGAAAAGATTCTTTAAGAAAACCCTTATTTCTTTTAGTAAAAATGGTAACCACAGTGGTTCCTTCTATAATCACTTATTTATCTAGCTATATATAATCTAATATCGAACAGATAGTTAATTGTGTGAATCTGCCCTAAGGCCACAACCAAACAAGGAACATGAAATGAAGCGGAAAGCACACATCCAACTACCTATCGGGTATTAATTATATATAACCCTGACGTATAAAATAAAGTATTATAGAATTAACCATCTAAGGTCCTTTAAGTTTATACTGGTTTAATAAAACGGATTAAACCCTTACTGGTAAGTTTCTAGTTTTGTATATCAAATGTTCTAATTGAAAAGTATGTTTTGTACTAGAAAACGGTTCATTGAATTAGTGTCCTATGACCTGGCCCATACCTGGTACCCCTTATGATTACTTGGTGTATACGGAACATATATATAGCTAAGATCGGATAGATAGTAGGCTGGGTGAATCTGCTCTAAGCCCACAACCAAACAAGGAACAGGAAATGAAGCGGAAAACACACATCCTACTACCTGTCGGATCCGATTAATATATATTCCTGATGTATAAACTAAGAAATCATAAAGTTAGCATTATAGGCCCCTTTCTACTGAATGTACTAGACTCGACTGTTCTGTTTGTCGCTTGAAAAGATGTAAGTTTTCCCTAGTTTATAACTATCTTAACTCGAAAATAGTTTGCATTAACTTTCAAGTGGAATTGTCACAATATGAAAGTAATGGGAAAAATGAAAGTATACAGTTGTCTTTTAAATTGACATACTGAAGTACTTGTTCATGTTACTAGTATGTTATGAGTTCTGTATATATTCATTTGTTTTATTTATTAATATTCGGTACTTTGTAGATGTACCCCTTTATAAATAAATTCGGTACTTTGTAGATGTACCCCATATATATAAAAATCATGGCATATTGTAGATGCACCATATATATAACCATTATACTACTTTTATTATCACCTTTTGTTTAGAACAATGAGTTAGTGATACGTTCCCTTCCTAGGTTACCGGGAATCCTTAGTATAATTAATTTAATCATGATTTGTTCTTCTATTATAGTATCTTAGTATGTTCTCTTTGTATAGTGTATAGTATGTCTCTCTGTTGTATTGTATCTACCTCCCTGTTTCTCTAGTATAATCTCTATGTTATCGTGTATTGTATCTACCTCCCTGATTCTCTTTATAGTATGTTCTAGCATCTAGTATGAACTGAACCCCTAAACTATACCTACTATAGTTTCCTGTATGTTTACTTGAACTGTTATTGAAAAGACTCATTTATCTACTAAGTTATGATTGTACTTTAAAAACGGAGTTTTATAAACTATAAAGTAACATAACTAAAAAAAGAGTTTTTGAAATGTTTTGATCACTTATAAAAGACATAAGTAATCTTTTAAAAGATGTTTATAACAAACATGTACACAATTATCATTGTGTTCAACTTTGATTCCCCCCCCCCCCTTAAAAGCATTTAAAACAGTTTAAAAGATTCATTATAGGGGTATGAACTCACCATATGTGGGTGATTCAAACGAATATGCACGTAAGGATGAGAAGTTCCACGAATGAAGTCCCGAGACACAAACGAGTCCTAAATGACATATAATGGCATATATTGGCATGAATATAGTGTTTAGAAGCAACCACATGCAAGGAAACACCTTTAGGGACTAGGAAACACTTGGACCAAGTGTTAGAATCACATGTGATTCATCTAAGGGGAGTGTACGGCCACTATGGGGAGTGTGCGGCCATGGAGTGTACGGCCGTACACTCATGGTAACAAGTGCACAAAATGGTCTTTCAATGATAGGGAAGCTTGTGGGACAATTGTTCATCAAGTGTTGAAGCTAGAATTGCATTTTGGAGGCCCTTTAGGGGTGTTTTGAGGGGTGTACGGCCACACATGGGTGTACGGACGTACACTCCTTATGATCTTGAGTTTTGTTCGATTTAAGGGTGTTAATCAAGTGATCCTAACATGTACTAAGCATAGGGAAGGAGTACTTACGATTTGGAGTCTCAAGAGGGTTCACAATCACCAAGAACAAGTGTGTGTCTTGGTGTTGTTGGTGAAATGGATGAAGATTTGAAGATCTAGTCAAAAGATGATTTCCAATGGATGAAATCAAAGGGTGTTACTAGGTTAAGAAGGATAACGACAAATCAAAACGGAAGAAAGGCTTACATTCTTGAAGATCGGGGTGAAAGCTCGATGATAGTTGAGAGAGAAATCGATGTTCTTGACTTGGAAACTGAGGAAATGGCTTAGAAATGAAGGGATATCACTCTTATGGAGGGGGTGTACGACCAACATGGGTGTACGGCCGCACACACATGTGTGTACGGCCGCACCCTCATGTGTACGGTTGTACACTCCCTCACATGGAGTGTATGGCTTGATTTCAACGCGAAGAACTTACGCAACTCAATCCTATACCCAATGCTTGAATGTACTGAGTTTTGAACCCTTAAACAGACTCTAAACAAGGATAAAAGATAGCAGAAATGAGTCTGATACACTGTTGGATTGAATGGCTGAACTTACAAGGAAAATTTTTTCGGGTTGTCACATCGAGTCCTTCCAGAACTCAAGTAGTCGTGAAATCCCCCCACTGACTCGTCGAGTTTCCCTGCAACTCGCCGAGTCCATGCGTGTCCAATGTCGGGAAAACCCTAGTTGACCCGCCGAGTCACCCCACTGACACGTAGAGCCCATGCAGAAGTCATTGCACGACAATCTTCATCGGACTCGCTGAGTTGACCATGCAACTCGCCAAGTCCCTTCAGTCCTTAATCCATACAGATGCTTTTTAAGCCGTTTTAAGGTTCCATATTGCAGATCCAGTTTCCCAAGGCATGTTTACCACGTAAAGATGCAAACTTTACGTGCATGCAAGGCTCTAATGACTCCTAATGCCAAATCCAAGCTTGAAATGGAGTTTTACACCTAAGGGGAGGTTCATACTTGCAAAAGTTGGAAGCTTTATGGACTCAGAGTCCCAAGAGAGTTCAGATCTGAAGTTGCAACTTCAGATCTTAGATTATGCATAAGAAAAGCTTCCTAATATGCTAGAAAAGCCCTAAACTTCACCCAAACGAGATCTAGAAGGAAATGAGGTAAAGATAACGACTTGATACCTTCAATTGATGCTAACTGAGGTATATTTCTGATCCCCACACGTTCTTTGCTTCTAGTCACTTGTTCTCCAAGCTCTTCTCACCAAGAATCCTCTTCCAAAGATTAAAACACACAAATGGAGCGCACACACACACGTATTAGAGTTTGTTGGGATCTCAAGGGTCTGTAAGGAGGCCAAAGGAGGTTAATGATCCCTTAAATAGGGTGCAAAATCCCAAAAATTAGGGTTTCATCCTCCAGCTCCTACTCGTCGTGTCCTAACTTGGACTCAGCGAGTAGGTCACTTAAACACTTGGACCAACTCGTTGCTACTCGACGAGTCAGGGCATCCAACTCGTCGAGTAGACCTTGAAATCATGAAAATTATAATCATCAATCAATACCTGAGAATCGGGGTGTTACAATTCTCCCCCACTTGAACTAGACTTCGTCCTCAAAGTCTGCCGCGGTGAACAACTCTGGATAGTGCTCCCGCATCTCTGCCTCCGGCTCCCACGTCCACTCGGACCCTCTTCGGTGCTCCCACTATACCTTTACCAAAGGTATCTCCTTGTTCCGTAGAACCTTCACCTTCTTCTCCAGAATGGCCACGAGCCTCTCAACATAATTCAGGCGCTCATCGACCTGAATGTCATCCAATGATACCACCGCCTCCTGATCCATGATGCACTTTCGCAATTGCGAAACGTGAAAAGTGTTGTGGATCTGACTGAGTTCCTCTGGTAGCTCTAGTCTGTAAGCCACCTTTCCAACCCTGACAATAATAGGGAATGGCCCAATATACCGGGGACCCAATTTCCCCCACTTCCTGAAGTAGATCACACCCTTCCAGGGTGAGACCTTCCGGAGTACCATGTCCCCAACCTGGAACTCTACTCAGATCGGCGTTTGTCGGCATAAATCTTCTACCGACTCTGAGCGTTCTACAATCGCTGCCTAATCTGCTGAATCTTTTCGGTAGTCTGCAAGACTACCTCCGTACGTCCCATCACCCTATGTCCGACCTCACCCCACCAAACCGGGATGCGACATCTCCGCCCATACAACAGCTCGAAAGGCGGGACGCCAATGCAGGAATGATAGTTGTTGTTGTAGGCGAACTCTGCAAGGGATAGGTGGGAATCCCAGCTCCCACCAAAGTCAATAAAACACGCCCTCAACATGTCCTCGAGGGTCTGTATGTTCCGCTCGCTCTAACCATCGGTCTGCAGATGATACGTTGTGCTAAAATGCAGCCGTGTGCCCAGTTCCTCGTGGAACTTCTGTTGGATTAGATGTCTAAGTCCATAAATATTATTGGTATGTACTTGACCCGAGAGTAGCATGGTCCATTTGGGTTGCATATCATCAGGACAATTTGTTAGGATGGACTTTTGAGAGAAGGTTATTTATGGTTTATTAATATATTATAAGTTATAATATATTAATATGAAATCATATGTTTTAATTAGTATCGATCAAGAATTAATTTGGAATTAATTTAGTGATCAAAAGAGACTAATTAAATCTATGGGGACTAATTATGATAATTAGTTATATTTATATGTGTTGGGCTTATGATCCATGTTGGACCAAGTTTATGTATGGATACATAAAGAGTTGGGCCACATGAACCATGGATCATAAAACACATGGGTATGGATTATGGGTTATACCCATGACCCTTGGAATCCTACATATAAATAGGTTACTCCATAGCCAAAATCACCACTTCTTTTCTTAGAGAAATATGGAGGTGTTTTGGTGCATGGAATTATCTCTCAATAGCCACCTTTGTCCTAGGTGTGTTGTGATTCCATTTGAGGCATTTCGTACTATTGGTGCTAAGCTCTTAAGGCCAAATACATCAAGACTTCAAGCCACCTAAAAGGTATGTTTCCCTAACTAGTATATTATATGGTTTATGTCAAATGCATGCTAGTTATAGGTTTAATGCCTTGGAAACCATTTGCATGTATAATAGAGAAAACATATATCCAAGGTATTTAGGGTTGTATGTGCACCATAGGATGTTGTAGTATACTAAAACCCTACAGTGGTATCAGAGCCATGGGTTGTTTTCTATTATATTTGATGCAAATGTATTTTTTTTTCAAGTTGAAGGAAAAAAAAAAGAAAAAAAAACATGAAGTTTGTCAAATTTTATGATAATTACTTGATTTTATGAAAAACTAATTATTTATAAAATTTGAGTCACTTTACTACAAGAGTTGAATTAGGTCAATTTATTAAAAGATAGAATGATATGATTATTTTATTTGTTTTAAAAGTTTGATCTAAATGGTTTTAAGGAGTTACAAATTTTGTCATAAAATTTTGGAACTCAAATTTTTTTTTTAAGTTATGATCTTAAGAGTTTTGAAACTTCCATAAGTTATGGATGTGAAATGTCTCATTTATTAACTCTTTAGGTTATGAATTCCAAGAGTCTTCAAAGGATAATTGTCAAAGTTTCAAGATTTGTATTAGTTTATATGATTATCTAATTTCTTGAAAATTGTTGATGTGAATTATCTTTACTTATGAGTTTAATCTAGATCATAGAAAAATTATTTGATTATTGTGTTAATTGGAATATTTGATCTTAATGGTTTTTATGAACTCCATAACTTGTCCTCAAGTTATGGAAAGTGAAGAGTTTTTCTTTTTAAAGTGTCATTAAGTCTCATAGGTTATGAAAATAGAAGAATCACTATTTTTAATGTCATCATTAAATGATTTAATGTCTTCCATAACTTGTCCTCAAGTTATGGAACTTGAATTTTTTTTTTTTATTAAACCTTAATTAAACTCATAAGTTATGAAAAATCCAAGAGTTTTGAAAGGTTTCAAAACTTGTCCTCAAGTTTTGGAATTTTTAAAGTTACCCCCCATGTATACTTTAATTCCAAACTAGACCTTAGAATTTTAAAAGTTTAAAATTCAACCCTTATACTATTATTATAATTTCAATTATATAGATATGTATAAGATAAAGTCGTCTTACCATTAGTAGGCCTCATTCACGAAACCGGTCTATAAGGGGGGTATAAGGTTACTGCCTATAAAATGGCAGTTTATTGGGTGTCCACTCTCACTCACCGCTTCCTTGACCGGTGGAGGGTCGTTAGCCGAACAGGTAGGACAAGGACTATAATTCTCCCTTCATTATAAGTATAATGATAAATACTAAGTAACTAAACACTTATAAATTCCCAATCTTACTTACTTAGGAAAATGTGAATAAGGTGTTAATCCATGAAATTACACTTTGCACTTTGTTTAAGCTGTTAGTGGAGCGTGTGTGGTTAACCGGCACACTAACATGGACTTAACAAGGTAGGCAAAGGGTAACTTAATGTTTATCATAGTATCGTTGGAGCGTGTGTGGTTAACCGGCACATCGATTGAGGGGTAAATATTAAGGGTACCAAGTATATTTGCATGGTTACTTCACACCTTGTTTTGTGATCCTCGGCATCCCAGTCACAAAACCTGAAGGGCACACTCGAGATTGAAACATGCCATTGAAAAGTTCAATGAATCTCAAAAGAATCTAGGAGTTTCAAAACCAATTAAAACCTAATAATACATTTCGTTTATCTTGGTGGAAATTGGTGAATCGTCATTCACCTACCTTCAAATATTTTATAGCTTGGATTACGGCATCCCTCTTCCAAGTTATAAAATAGTTTGTTGGGTCCTAGCCTTAATATATCATATTGGGTGTTATATTAAGGACTTAAATCAACTTTACGTGAATTTCTCCCATTGTTGATGTCTGGTCTAGACAACAATGATCTTCCCAAACCAAGCTTTCCTAATGAATATGACTTCCCGAGTTTGGCTCATGGAAGTCATACTTCTCTTCCTCCACCTCCTCCAATTATTCTCCCTAACCCACAAGTTCAAGGTCACTCAAGCCCTAATGGCAAGCAAGGTCTATGTGTGATCACATCTTAGAGATGAAGTCACATATTGACAAGCCGGGAGAGTTGGGTGTCAAAGTCTTGAGAAAGTTGGATGTTCAATCACTTTCTAAGTCACATAGTGAGTTCCTTTGGGACTACTATGAAACAGACTATGACATGAACCTTAATGATCATATCTATTTGCTTGGTGCTGCTGAATCAGCAATGATTTGGAACGATAGTAAAGCAAATTTGATTAGAAGATCAACTTCCAAATTTTTTTTATGGACAGTGACAATGGTGACACTGGAAATCCAGAAAAAGCATTCTCTTCCCAATGGAAAGGGATTGGCCATAGTCAACCCGGTTGACCAAATGGTAAAGAGAAAGGCTAAGTCTGAGATAGTCCCATTACCAAAGGGTCCATATGTTTATTTTGCCAAAGGAAGGGGCGTTGATTGCAAAGCTGCCAAATTTACCTAAGGATGTTAAAGTCAATAAGTTTGACTCTACATCAGGTAGAGCCCATTATCTAACTCTGTTAAGTTCTATTCTGAGATCCTCATTACATGATGTGACTGGGTCACATGTTGATGTTTTAAGAATCAAAGAATAAAGAGAAATCTTAAAGGAAGTATATGCTGATTCTGATCGCGAAGGTGGATTTCAATCGCATCAGAGTTTTAAGCAGTTGCTTAAGAAGTTATGATATTGCTAAGGAATAGACGACAACAATTTTCCATGTGGATTGTAAGGATAAGTTTTTCCACAAAGTTTTAAAATAAAAGAAAATTGTTTAATTTTATTTATTTGAAGTATCCTTACAATGGCATTTGTTGAAAATTGTTGCTTATATGATTCCACTGACAGCAATATTGGAAAACGGATTTGATTCTTTCATTTGTGGTAGTGTCTAAATTTACCAAATCAGGAAAGTTCCTCATCGACCAACTTTCAATTGGACCGAAACTTGGAATCATGCAAGTTGAATAGTATGATGAATGAGAACTTTCAAGCATTGGAAAATCAAGACTAATTACTTGTTCACATGGATGTGTGAGTCAAGTGAAGGACTAAAGCGATCGAGTACACATTCTTGTGCACTGGTCATGTCCACCACAAAGCTCGTTAAGACTATTTGATTTACTAAAGTTTAGTAAATATGGTTATACTTACAAGTTTAAGTATAATTCTGAAACATTGGAAAAGTGTCAATGTATGGCAGAACGAATGGGAAGAATCAAATTAGGCAGAAAGATAAAAGTTTCTCAAATCTGAAAAGATGGAAGAGTACTTTAGTATCATGTTTGTGATCATCTTAATGATTTAGAAATCATATCACAATTAGTCCTCTAAAGGTCATCTTAGTGCATTCTTATGACTAAGAAGAGGAGTCATGAATTGTTGAAATGGTTAGATCAGGAAGATGAGTCATACTTCGTTCCAAAACAATTCTTAGAGTCATACTCCAAGATTGTAACTTGAGTGACATATCTTAAAGAAAGGTTTAAAACACTTGTCAAATGTAAGAGTAAAAGTGTCCTACTCTTGTACATTTGAAATTGGTAAGTTGTGATGTTTTGGATAAAACAAAGACCAACTAAGGCCAATTGTGTGAAGTGTTTGTCTTGATAAAGAATCCGCACTATCTCTTGAATATTTGGCAAGATAGTCTTATATGTCAAGAGGACAGTGGGAGTCTTAAAGATCCTAAAAAGAATTTCAAGAACTAATCAAGAATAAAACCTGAGGTTCTTCACTAGCACACGACTTGAGGTTTATAACCTATCGTGTTGACATATTCTGTGCCCATTCCAGTTAAAGTTGGCTTTGCATAGGAGTTCTAAAAGTTCTCAATTGGTTGCATAACAACTTGGAAGCAATGGCAGGCCCTATACTGCCAGGTGGCAAGAAGTTAAGATTGCATAAGTTCAGTCCATATGAGTTTGGATTTGTCATTATCCTTGTCTTGTGACTATGGTTTTGACGATTCACATGGATAAGAACACATACACCATAAAATCTAAGGGTCATAAGGTTTCTCTCTGATTCATGAAAATGATGGTGAGGAAACACTTCCACCAAGTAGATTTGAAGCAGATGGCAAAAGGTCTAAACAATTGAGACTATGATTACGACATCCCTTTTCATAGTTCTGAAATTGTTTAGACACACATACATGCTACCTAAGGAAAGGTGTATGATTTTGATAAAGTTTTATCAAAGCATCTTATATCAGAAATCTGAACTTTGGTAAGAAAGTCAATAAAGTATTGATTTCTAGAAGTCCAACTGATTTCTGAGTACATGTTAAAGCTAGTGGGAGCATAAGTGTTATGCTAATAATCATCATGTTAGTGGGAGCATGATAATTATTGTTAGTGTTGCAAGTTAGCACTGTTAATTATAGAAAACAAAAGTTTCAATTCGTGAGGCTGCAGGGATTGAAAAAGTTGTTTTGCTATAATTAAGGGAGAGGATATACTTCATCTCAGTTCTAAAGGCTTAGATTGAGACCTTAATCATCTTTAGTCAAGAATATATATATGAATTTCATGTTGGATTGGTTCAAATTAAGGAAATTCTATATATTGCGTTCTCAAAATTCGATTATGATTACGGCATCCCTCTTCATAGTCAAATTTTGAAAACATGGCAAATAAAAATATTGTAGCAAAAGACTGGTCTAGAATCATGTCTTTATGTGAGACATCATGAATCGTGTACCATTTGCTTTGGGTACAGGATCGATTGTATGTGCTATAATATTTGTCATTTCTAAATTTTTCCAAATGCCCAGAGGCATTAAGAAGGGAAAAGGTCTAGAATTGGATATGACTAAAATGATTAAGCAATTGTCGAGGACAATCTGAGGTTTACCAAAGATTGGTTGCTCAGGGACAGTTGGAAGTATAGTGCTAATTTTGGAAGGACCATATTGACATATTCTGAAAAGAGGCATCTCTTATTCAGAAGTGATAGTCAAAATGAGAATATGGAGTTGTCTCCATAGGTGGAAGTTATCTGTGTAAGATTAGAAAACTTAATGCAAGAAGCATGTCCAAAGCAATGTACTTTGAATATGAGACTTAGTTTCCATGGAGTTGATCTCCATTGGAATACTTTATAATGACTGTTGACAAGTCTTTGTGACTTTGTACATATTCATTACAGGAGGGTCAGTGCATATAAGTTTAAAATCTAAACAGATTTCGATAAATGATAGGAATTTGAAATTCTCACATTTTTCGATAAGGATTTGGGAGTGTGAAATTAGAATCATTGAAATTATGTTCAATTGGTTTATTTCACAAAGTAAAGATCATAGACAAACATAGAGTACATACTTGGTGTATAGCAAAGATATTGTTTAAGAAAAACATAGTGTACATGCTTGGAGCATGGGACAACTAGTGTTTTTAATTCAGGTATAAAGTTGATAAAACCGAAACAATGAAATAATGAGTAATTAGTATGGTGATAAATAAAAGTGGTCTATTTATATTCATAGGGTTTGATACCATATTTGATTCATTTATTCTTGTGTTTCATTTTGCATGTTTTGACTTCCAGAATAAACTAGGTCATTCTTCCTGAATGACTAAGTTATTCAAACTATCCATAGTCAGTCATATGTTGGAAGTAGATATGAATCAAGACTGTCATGGGTTGGCTTGTAGAGGTCTAAGATGTTGGACAAAGCGGTGCTACAACACTCATGAGTGCTCATAAGTTCTGAGTATTGGATTCAACCCACGCACATTTGAATCACTTCATGGATTTTATCACGAGTGATCATGAGACGATAATATCTTATATTCTTAAAACCTAGAGATATGAGTTGTTACTACGAGTTGGTTATACATTGATTGCACGAAAACGCATTGGTAACTCGATGTTATAAAACGTGCCTTTGTGTATGATTCAACAAGTAGTAGAACAAGCCATATGAGTCGAAGTTTATCCATTCCTTTTACCTTCGGGATAAAAGCGGTATCTGTGGGCCCCTAGATGATTTAGCGATGACACATGTGAGTGCTTGGCCAAGGCAGGACTGATTTGATTTGTTCAATCAGTCAGTCATCATAAATCGGAAATCGGGAAACAACAAATAGACAGAGAGAATTATTGATAATCCATGTCTCAGTCCATATGATATCTAGAATGGAGGAATATATGATCCCTTATCTAATGGACAAGTCATTGAAAAAGGTCGGAGTTCATCGGCAAGGTCAGAGTTCGACAGAAGCTTTTGAGAGCTACGATTGCCAGTTGGTTTTTGAAGTCATACTCAATAATAGTTTAAGACTTATCCAAGTGGGAGACTGTTGGATTAATGTCTAAGTCCATAACTATAATTGGTAAGACTTGACCCGACCCGGCATGGTCCATTTGGGTTGCATGGCATCGGGACAATTGGATAGACAAGATGAGGAAAAAGGATACTAGTGATTTATATTAATATATTATAAGTTCTAATATATTAATATATAATCATATTATTTAATTAGTATTGATCAAGAATTAATTTATAATTAATTAAGTGATCAAAAGGAACTAATTAAATATGGACTCTAAGATATATGTGTGTGATGGGCCAAGTTCATTTAGGTTGGGCTAAGCTTTCATGGATAGTCCATGGAGTGTTTAACCCATGGATCATATGAAATGAAAGGTCATGGGTATTAGGGTTTAACCCTAATCTCCACACTATATAAGGATGTCCTTGGTTGGTGAAATGGGCACTAGTGTGTGTACACAAAAGGGCAAGGCCGATTTCACTAGAGAGAACCAAAGTATCCTTATTCTTAAGGTTATTCCAAGTGTTCATGGTGTTGTGTGAACCATTTGAGGTGTCACACTTGGGGCACTAGGCACTCAAGCTTCATGAAGACAAGTTACATCAAAAAAAGGTATGTATTCTATCTATTTTATTACCCAAGTATATGATATTTGTATGCTAGTATAGGGTAATATCTTGGAAACTTCATATTTGCATGTATAATAGAGAAAACATAGATCCAAGGTATTTAGGGTTGTATGTGCACCATAGGATGTTGTAGTATACTAAAACCCAACAGTAGTATCAGAGCTATGGGTTGTTTTCTGTTATATTCATGCAAATGTTTGATATTCAAAGTTGAAAAAAAAACATGAAGTTTGTCAAATTTTAAGATAATTACTTGTTTTGTGAAAAACTAATTATTTGTAAAATTTGAATCATTTGCTATATGAGTTGAATTAGGTCAAATTTAGTAAAAGATAAAATGATATGATTATTTTATTAGTTTTAAAAGTTTGATCTAAATGTTTTAAGGAGTTACAAATTTTGTCATAAAATTTAGGAGCTCAAAAAGTTTTTCTAAAGTTGTGATCTTATGTGTTTTGAAACCTCCATAAGTTATGGATATGAAAAGGTTTTAAAAAAAATTGATTCAAAGTTTTTATGGAGTTAAAAAATTTGGTGTTAATGTTTTAAAGAATTCCATAACTTATTCTTAAGTTATGGAACATGAAAAGTTTCATCATAAAACAAGCATTTAACTCCATAAGTTATGGATTTCCAAAAGTTCTATGTTTCCTTGATTTATGAGTTAGTTTAGATTAATGGAAAAAAAATTGTGTTTTAGTTGTTTTCAATCCTAATTAATCTAAAAGTTGTTCATAAAATGTGTTTTTTGTAACTTGTCCTCAAGTTATATGAAAAGTCACATTTATGAATCTTAAAAACTCATAAATATGCCTTAGGTTACAAAAAAATGAAGAGTCTTTTCTTATAAATAGTTTTTATGGCTCCATAACTTGTCCTCAAGTTATGGATGTCCAAGGGTCTCTTCATTAAAAGTTTTAAAGCTTTACTTAAAACTCATAAGTTATGAAAATCCAAGAGTTTTGAATAGTTTCAAAACTTGCCCTCAAGTTTTGGAATTTGAAAAGTTTTCTCTAATGAATACTTTAATTCCAAGTTAAGCCCTTAGAATTTTAAAAGTTAAAATTCAACCCTTATACTTTATAATATTATAAGTTAATAATATATATATGTGTATAAGAGCAAGTCAGTCTTACCATTAATAGGCCTCATTCACGAAGTCGGTCTATAAGGGGGGTATAAGGTTGTTGCCTATAAAATGACAGCTTAATGGGTGTCCACTCTCACCCACCGCTTCCTTGACCGGTGGAGGGTCGTTAGCCGAACAGGTAGGACAAGGACTATAATTCTCCCTTCATTAAAAGTATTAATGATAAATACTACGTAACTAAACCTTTTATTAATTCCCAATCTTAGTTACTTAGGAAAATGTTAATAAGGTGCTAATCCATGAAATTACACTTTGCACTTTGTTTAAACCGTTAGTGGAGCGTGTGTGGTTAACCGGCACACTAACCTGGATTTAACAAAAAGTAGGCAAAGGGTAACTTAATATTTATCATAGTATCGGTGGAGCTCGTGTGGTTAACCGGCACATCGATTGAGGGGTAAATATTAAGGGTACCAAGTATATTTGCATGGTTACTTCACACCTTGTTTTGTGATCCTCGGCATCCCAGTCACAAAACCTGAAGGGCACACTCGAGATTGAAACATGCCATTGAAAAGTTCAATGAATCTCAAAAGATCTAGGAGTTTCAAATCCAAGTAATTAAATTATTTCGTTTTTCATGGTGGAAATTGGTAAATCGTCATTTACCTACCTTCAACTATTTTATAACTCGGATTACGGCATCCCTCTTCCAGTTATAAATAGGTTGTTGGATCCTAGCCTTAATATTTCATATTGGGTGTTATATTAAGGACTTTACATCAACTATCTTGAATATCTCCCAAAAGATGTCTAGTTCAGACATCTATGTTCTTCCCAAATCTCTTGGAACTTTACTTCCTCCACCTCCTCCAATTATTCTCCCTAACCCACAAGTTCAAGGTCACTCAAGCCCTAATGGCAAGCAAGGTCTATGTGTGATCACATCTTAAAGATGAAGTCACATATTGACAAGCCGGGAGAGTTGGGTGTCAAAGTCTTGAGAAAGTTGGATGTTCAATAACTTTCTAAGTTACATAGTGAGTTCCTTTGGGACTACTATGAAACAGACTATGACATGAACCTTAATGATCATATCTATTTGCTTGGTGCTGCTGAATCAACAATGATTTGGAACGATAGTAAAGCAAATTTGATTAGAAGATCAACTTCCCAAAAACTTTATGGACAGTGACAATGGTGACACTGGAAATCCAGAAAAAACATTCTCTTCCCAATGGAAAGGGATTGGCCATAGTCAACCCGGTTGACCAAATGGTAAAGAGAAAGGCTAAGTCTGAGATAGTCCCATTACCAAAGGGTCCATATGTTTATTTTGCCAAAGGAAGGGGCGTTGATTGCAAAGCTGCCAAATTTACCTAAGGATGTTAAAGTCAATAAGTTTGACTCTACATCAGGTAGAGCCCATTATCTAACTCTGTTAAGTTCTATTCTGAGATCCTCATTACATGATGTGACTGGGTCACATGTTGATGTTTTAAGAATCAAAGAATAGAGAGAAATCTTAAAGGAAGTATATGCTGATTCTGATCGCGAAGGTGGATTTCAATCGCATCAGAATTTTAAGCAGTTGCTTAAGAAGTTATGATATTGCTAAGGAATAGACGACAACAATTTTCTATGTGGATTGTAAGGATAAGTTTTTCCACAAAGTTTTAAAATAAAAGAAAATTGTTTAATTTTATTTATTTGAAGTATCCTTACAATGACATTTGTTGAAAATTGTTGCTTATATGATTCCACTGACAGCAATATTGGAAAATGGATTTGATTCTTTCATTTGTGGTAGAGTCTAAATTTACCAAATCAGGAAAGTTCCTCATCGACCAAGTTTCAATTGGACCGAAACTTGGAATCATGCAAGTTGAATAGTATGATGAATGAGAACTTTCAAGCATTGGAAAATCAAGACTAATTACTTGTTCACATGGATGTGTGAGTCAAGTGAAGGACTAAAGCGATCGAGTACACATTCTTGTGCACTGGTCATGTCCACCACAAAGCTCGTTAAGACTATTTGATTTACTAAAGTTTAGTAAATATGGTTATACTTACAAGTTTAAGTATAATTCTGAAACATTGGAAAAGTCTCAATGTATGGCAGAACGAATGGGAAGAATCAAATTAGGCAGAAAGATAAAAGTTTCTCAAATCTGAAAAGATGGGAGAGTACTTTAGTATCATGTTTGTGATCATCTTAATGATTTAGAAATCATATCACAATTAGTCCTCTAAAGGTCATCTTAGTGCATTCTTATGACTAAGAAGAGGAGTCATGAATTGTTGAAATGGTCAGATCAGGAAGATGAGTCATACTTCGTTCCAAAACAATTCTTAGAGTCATACTCCAAGATTGTAACTTGAGTGACATATCTTAAAGAAAGGTTTAAAACACTTGTCAAATGTAAGAGTAAAAGTGTCCTACTCTTGTACATTTGAAATTGGTAAGTTGTGATGTTTTGGATAAAACAAAGACCAACTAAGGCCAATTGTGTGAAGTGTTTGTCTTGATAAAGAATCCGCACTATCTCTTGAATATTTGGCAAGATAGTCTTATATGTCAAGAGGATAGTGGGAGTCTTAAAGATCCTAAAAAGAATTTCAAGAACTAATCAAGAATAAAACCTGAGGTTCTTCACTAGCACACGACTTGAGGTTTATAACCTATCGTGTGGACATATTCTGTGCCCATTCCAGTTAAAGTTGGCTTTGCATAGGAGTTCTGAAAGTTCTCAATTGGTTGCATAACAACTTGGAAGCAATGGCAGGCCCTGTACTGCCAGGTGGCAAGAAGTTAAGATTGCATAAGTTCAGTCCATATGGGTTTGGATTTGTCATTATCCTTGTCTTGTGACTATGGTTTTGACGATTCACATGGATAAGAACACAAACACCATAAAATCTAAGGGTCATAAGGTTTCTCTCCGATTCATGAAAATGATGGTGAGGAAACACTTCCACCAAGTAGATTTGAAGCAGATGGCAAAAGGTCTAAACAATTGAGACTATGATTACGGCATCCCTTTTCATAGTTCTGAAATTGTTTAGACACATATGCATGCTATCTAAGGAAAGGTGTATGATTTTGATAAAGTTTTATCAAAGCATCTCGTATCAGAAATCTGAACTTTGGTAAGAAAGTCAATAAAGTATTGATTTTAGAAGTCCAGCTGATTTCTGAGTACATGTCAAAGCTAGTGGGAGCATAAGTGTTATGCTAATAATCATCATGTTAGTGGGAGCGTGATAATTATTGTTAGTGTTGCAAGTTAGCAATGTTAATTATAGAAAACAAAAGTTTCAATTCGTGAGGCTGCAGGGATTGAAAAAGTTGTTTTGTTATAATTAAGGGAGAGGATATACTTCATTTCAGTTCTAAAGGCTTAGATTGAGACCTTAATCATCTTTAGTCAAGAATATATATATGAATTTCATGTTGGATTGGTTCAACTTAAGGAAATTCTATATATTGCGTTCTCAAAATTCGATTATGATTACGGCATCCCTCTTCATAGTCAAATTTTGAAAACATGGCAAATAAATATATTGTAGTAAAAGACTGGTCTAGAATCATGTCTTTATGTGAGACATCATGAATCGTGTACCATTTGCTTTGGGTACAGGATCGATTTCATGTGCTATAATATTTGTCATTTCTAAATTTTTCCAAATGCCCAGAGGCATTAAGAAGGGAAAAGGTCTAGAATTGGATATGACTAAAATGATTAAGCAATTGTCGAGGACAATCTGAGGTTTACCAAAGATTGGTTGCTCAGGGACAGTTGGAAGTATAGTGCTAATTTTGGAAGGACCATATTGACATATTCTGAAAAGAGGCATCTCTTATTCAGAAGTGATAGTCAAAATGAGAATATGGAGTTGTCTCCATAGGTGGAAGTTATCTGTGTAAGATTAGAAAACTTAATGCAAGAAGCATGTCCAAAGCAATGTACTTTGAATATGAGACTTAGTTTCCATGGAGTTGATCTCCATTGGAATACCTTATAATGACTGTTGACAAGTCTTTGTGACTTTGTACATATTCATTACAGGAGGGTCAGTGCATATAAGTTTAAAATCTAAACAGATTTCGATAAATGATAGGAATTTGAAATTCTCACATTTTTCGATAAGGATTTGGGAGTGTGAAATTACAATCATTGAAATTATGTTCAATTGGTTTATTTCACAAAGTAAGGATCATAGACAAACATAGAGTGCATACTTGGTGTATGGAAAAGCTATTGTTTAAGAAAAACATAGTGTACATGCTTGGAGCATGGGACAACTAGTGTTTTTAATTCAAGTATAAAGTTGATAAAACCGAAACAATGAATAATGAGTAATCAGTATGGTGATAAATAAAAGTGTTTATTTATATTCATAGGGTTTGATACCATATTTGATTCATTTATTCTTGTGTTTCACTTTGCATGTTTTGACTTCCAGAATAACTAAGTCGCTCTTCCTGAATGATTAAGTTATTCAAACCATCCACAGTCGGTCATATGCTGGAAGTAGATATGAATCAAGAGAGTCATGGGTTGGTTTTGTAGAGGTCCAAGTTGGTGGACAAAGTGGTGCTACAACACTCATGAGTGCTCATAAGTTCTGAGTATTGGATTCAACCCGTGCTCATTTGAATCACTTCATGGATTTTATCACGAGTGATCATGAGACGATAATATCTTATATTCTTCAAACCTAGAGATATGAGTTGTTACTATGAGTTGGTTATACATTGATTGCACGAAAACGCATTTGGTAACTCGATGTTATAAAACGTGCCTTTGTGTATGATTCAACAAGTAGTAGAACAAGCCATATGAGTCGAAGTTTATCCATTCCTTTTACCTTCGGGATAAAAGCGATATCTGTGGGCCCCTCGATGATTTAGCGATGACACATGTGAGTGCTTGGCCAAGCCAGGACTGATTTGATTTGTTCAATCAGTCAGTCATCATAAATCAAAAATCGGGAAACAACAAATGGACAGAGAGAATGATTATAATCCATGTCTCAGTCCATATGATATCTATAATGGAGGAATATATGATCCCTTATCTAATGGACGCGTCATTGATTTGTTCAGAGTTCGACAGCGGCTTTAAGAGCTACGATTGCTAGTCGGGTTATGAAGTCGTACTTGCAATAATAGTTTTAGACTTATCCAAGTGGGAGACTGTTGGATTAGATGTCTAAGCCCATAACTATTATTGGTATGTACTTGACCCGAGAGTAGCATGGTCCATTTGGGTTGCATATCATTAGGACAATTTGTTAGGATGGACTTTTGAGAGAAGGTTATTTATGGTTTATTAATATATTATAAGTTATAATATATTAATATGAAATCATATGTTTTAATTAGTATCTATCAAGAATTAATTTGGAATTAATTTAGTGATCAAAAGAGACTAATTAAATCTATGGGGACTAATTATGATAATTAGTTATATTTATATGTGTTGGGCTTATGATCCATGTTGGACCAAGTTTATGTATGGATACATAAAGAGTTGGGCCACATGAACCATGGATCATAAAACCCATGGGTATGGATTATGGGTTATACCCATGACCCTTGGAATCCTACATATAAATAGGTTACTCCATAGCCAAAATCACCACTTCTTTTCTTAGAGAAATATGGAGGTGTTTTGGTGCATGGAATTCTCTCTAAAGAGCCACCTTTGTCCTAGGTGTGTTGTGATTCCATTTGAGGCATTTCATACTATTGGTGCTAAGCTCTTAAGGCCAAATACATCAAGACTTCAAGCCACATAAAAGGTATGTTTCCCTAACTAGTATATTATATGGTTTATGTCAAATGCATGCTAGTTATAGGTTTAATGCCTTGGAAACCATTTGCATGTATAATAGAGAAAACATAGATCCAAGGTATTTAGGGTTGTATGTGCACCATAGGATGTTGTAGTATACTAAAACCCAACAACTTCTGCCAGAAACGGGAGGTAAATCTAACATCTCGGTCAGAAACAATGGAGACCGGAACCCCGTGGCGAGCGACTATCTCGTGGACATACACATCGGCCAACTTCTCGGCCGATGAACTCTCCCGTATAGCCAAGAAATGGGCACTCTTGGTCAATCGATCCACGATGACCCATATTGCATCAAACCCCTTCGTCGTCCTCGACAGCTTGGTAATGAAGTCCATCATGATATGTTCCCATTTCCACATGGGAATCAACATGGGCTGCAGCAAACCATGCGGCCTCTGATGCTCGACCTTGACCATCCTACAGGTCAAGCACCTCTCGACATACCAAGCGATTTCTCGCTTCATGCACGGCCACCAGTAACTCAAACTCAAATCCCGGTACATCTTGGTGGCCCCCGGGTGAATAGAAAAGTGAGACTTGTGAACCTCCTCCATCACTGTCTGTCTGACCCCACCAGACATCAGAACCCATACCCGACCGCATCGGGTCAACAATCCCCGGCTATCCTACACAAACTGGGCGTTCTCTCCCCTGATCCTCTCTAACTTCCAGTTCTCTGGTCGCATGCCCTCTACCTGAGCATCTCTGATCAAACTCATAAGCGAAGAATCCACCGCTATCCTCATACATATCGTTGGGATGGAAGACCCAGCTGACTTGCGGCTCAATGCGTCTGCCACCACATTCGCGTTACCAGGGTGGTAAAGGATCTCGCAATCGTAGTCCTTGACTACATCCAGCCACCTGCGCTGCCTCATGTTCAGGTTCGGCTGATCCATGATGTGTCTCAGGCTCTTGTGATCCGTGTATATGGTACAGCGGACCCCATAAAGGTAATGTCTCCAAATCTTGAGAGCGAATACCACCGCTCCCAACTCCAAATCGTTTGTAGGGTACCTAGTCTCATGCGGCTTTAGCTGCTGCGAAGCGTAGGCTATCACCCGTCCTCTCTGCATGAGGACCACCCCCAAACCTGTGATGGATGCATCACAGAACACCACAAAATCCTCAACTCCCTCTGGGAGAGTCAAAACTGGAGCCTCGCACAAGCGCTGACGGAGGGTCTCAAACGCTCTCTGCTGCTCAGGGCCCCACCGGAAATCCATCCCCTTCCTTGTTAGACGAGTGAGGCGTACTGCAACCTTGGAGAAATCCCGTATGAATCTCCGGTAGTACCCTGCTTGTAACGCCCGTAGATCCGGGCTAGTCAATTTAGAGATAATAGGGGTCGAAAACGACTTTTCGACAAAAGATTATTTAGAATAAATAATCTTAACCAAGTTGTAGAATGTGTCTCAAGGGTTCCGTACATATAAAGAACGCTGAAATCCGAGTTATAACGAAAAAGTTATGGCCCGTCGAAGTTTTTCGGCAAAACCGGCACGGCACCGGGAGACGTAAATAGTGAATTTACGATAGAGCGATTTTTAGCCTTAGCGATCTAAACGAAAGTCATAGTGTTCGTTAAACCGAGAGTGTCCATAAAAAGAATGCCCAAATCTGACTTCGTATGAGGAAGTTATGATTTTTCGAAGTTTCGGCTTAGCAGTGTACAGCCCGAAGTTCGAATATTAGATCGAGCGGTTTTTAGCCGACACAACCTAAACGAGAATCGAAGATCTCGTTAATAGTAGCGTAACGATAAAAAGACAGACGAAAACGGACGTCGGATGAAGAAGTTATGAGATTTTAACAGACCAATCATGTCCCGGCCTGTTAATAATATAACTTTTAAAATAAAGTCAAAATTAGCCGACGGAGTCTAAATGAAAGTTGTAGAGTACGTTCCCGCCTACGCCTGGATATAAAGAACGTCGAAAACGGAGCTCGTATGCGAAAGTTATGATTTTTAGAAGTTAAGTGTGCAATTTGCGAAACTGTGATGACGTGGCACGATCCTAGCCTTCCCTTGCTCCCCACGGCCTCGCACCAGATGAAGACACGTCGCCTTCGCTCTATGCCCCGCGTCCGAGGCCGGGTACGCCCAGCGTACCTCGGTTCTTATCCATCCGAGTCCGAAGTGCGAGACAGCTGGACGCAGCTGGCATCCTCATCCGAACTACGCCCAGCGTAGTGCTGCTGAACACACAGCGTAGTCCGAAGCCAGCAGCCTATAAATAGTTGCGAAGTCTTTCGAGTTTTTCACACAAATCTCTTTCTCTCTCTAACTTCTTTCTCTCTCTAACCCACTCCAATCCTCCCTAAAGCCTAGGTGAAAACCCTAGCACCCAAAGGAAGCCCCGAGGCTCCCGGAGTCCCGAGAAAAAGGGTCTTTCGGTTCGGAAACGCTGCTCCAAGCGAAGCCCATATTTCTTTAAAATCCGCTGTAAGTGAGCTACGCCTATGAAATTTTTAATATAGCTTTTAAATAATTATAGTAATGTTATTTGTTCCTTAAAATAATTATTTGGGCTATTATTATGAGTTATATAGGGTGTTGTTTAACGCTTATATAATAATAATAATAGCTAGACTATTAATTAGTCACGGTTAACGTTAGACTAAACCCTAGTGACATTGATACTAGGTTTTGTCAAGGGAGAATTGCTTTGAGATAACGAAGCGTTGTCCGAGTTCCGAGTCACCACCTTAACAAGTGATTGCATAGTTACTTTCATCTTACACATAGATATGAAGTATTTAATATAAATTACATGCTACGTGTGCATATTGTCTATATACTTGCCGTCTATGTTGGGTGAAAGATTTTTTTATACATGTTTTAAATGATTTAAACTGTATATGTATTTTATATCTACAAAATGTGTTGGGTAAAACATGGGTAGATGAAATAGTTGTTATGTGACAAAAACAAAATGATGAGAGGTGATATAGACCACGAGATAAGGGTGAGAGGTGAACCATGAGAGAAGCCTTTTACCCAAGTGATGGCCCCGTCATCTAGCAGAGTATGGATGACAACCACGGACTATTCTAGACAGACCAGTGGAACACTAGCATGCTCGCAACTTGTAGGTGTATTTGAACTGTGTATTCACCAGCTGTACTCTAAAAACCCATTGACATGTATTGCGAGTGGACTCTCGAAAATGATACTGTCAATAAACGAGATAACCCTGGCAGATGCGCCAAAAGGACTCTACCGGTAGAAGCGCCTAATAGAGAACCTCATAACCCCGACAGATGCGCCTAAAGGACTATACCGGCAGATGCGCCCCATAAAGAATGTTATAATTCTGGCAGATGCGCCTAAGTGATAATATTAGCAGTTGTTCTTGACAGATGTGTCATTAGCAACGATGGATTTTGTGCCTATTCCTTAGGATAATCTTTAGGAATGAATGAACGAGGAATAGCTGATTCTTAGGGTAGATCCTTAAGAGTAAAGAAGATAATGGGGATGGGTAATTGGGTTGATTGTTTGATGTTTAAACATAATAATTATATTGTTGTGGGTTGAAAACCCTATGTACTCACCAGGTTTCCCAACCTGACCCACTCAGTTTATTTGAATCACAGGTGTCGATATGAAGTTACATTACACTTAGAGATTAAGGAGATATAAATCACTAGTGATAATGAATGTAAGTTCTGTTTATGCTTATGTTTCTGTATTGACGATGACATCCCAATGTTTTAAAATGAATAAAAATACATTTCTTTGGAAATGCTTTGATAACGTATTTATCATGTTTTTCTGGGAACAAATTCCGCAACATTTTTATTAAAAGAGGTACTCTGATTTTTATAAAGCATAAACAAAATCGGTCTTTTCTGGCCTTGAAAATGGGGATGTCACACTGCTAATCCCAGAAAACTCTTGATGTCTGAAGGAGACCTCGGCACCTCCCACTGCATGATTGCCTCGATTTTGGCCGGGTCAACCAAAATCCCCTCCTGGTTAACGAGATGTCCGAGGAACTGGACCTCTCGTAACCAAAACTCACACTTCGAGAACTTAGCATACAGCCGTTCTCTTCTCAAAACTCCTAATAACTCCCTGAGGTACTCCTCGTGCTGCTCTCGGGTCTTGGAATACACCAGGATATCATCAATAAACACTATGATCGAGCGATCAAGCATCGATCTGCAGACCCGATTCATCAGGTCCATAAATACTGTTGGCGCATTGGTGAGCCCAAATGGCATCACCACGAACTCGTAATGTCCATATCGAGTCTGAAACGCGGTCTTCTCCACGTCCTCCTCTCTGACTCGGACCTGATGATACCCCAACCTCAAATCTATCTTGGAGAACGAAGATGCACCCTGTAACTGATCAAAGAGATCATCTATCCTTGGGAGTGGATAACGGTTCTTCACCGTCAACTTGTTTAACTCCCTATAATCGATGCACATCCGGTGTGAACCGTCCTTCTTCATGACGAAAAGGATCGGTGCTCCCCATGGAGAACTGCTCGGTTGAATGAACTGCTTGCCCAGCAGTTCCTGCAGCTGTGACGACAGCTCCTGCATCCCGGGTGACGCCAGTCGGTACGACACCTTGGCGATAGGGGGTGCACCCGGCACCAGGTCGATCCGGAACTCGACCTGCCTCTTCGGAGGTATCCCTGGTAACTCCTCCGGAAACACGTCAGCAAACTCCCTAACCACTGGAACCTCTGAGATTGGCGTCCGATCCCTGGCCCGCGTATCCACCACATACACTAGGTAACCCGCACACCCGTACTGTATATACTGTCGGGCCCTGGCAGCTGAACGAAACCCTGCTCCCACTCTGGTGCCCTCACTAGGGTTCAAACTACCACCCGCTGGCCCTCGCAATCTATCATGGCACCAAATCTACTAAGCCAATCCATCCCCACAATCATGCACACTTCCTCCATGGGGATAGGAATCAAGTCTATCGGGAAAGACACCCCGAAGATCTCCAAATCGCATCCTCGGTAGACCGAAGAAGCAGAAACCCCGTGCTCGTTAGCTATAGAGACTCACAATGGACACTCCAGCTCGCCTACTGGCACACTGAACTCCCTACTAAAGGTCTGAGATACAAAAGACCGACTCACCCCCGAGTCAAATAAAACCAATGCAGGCAAGGAGTTCACTAAAAACGTACCTAATCACAGGTAACAGATAAGCATAACAAATATAATAAATGAGATAAAAGATAGAAACATACCAGCAACCACATCCGGTGCTGCTCTGGCCTCCTCAGTTGTAAGCTGGAAAGCACATCCCTGGGCCTTCGGAGGCTCCGCCCTAACTGGCCTCCCATCCGTAATCCTCAATGTAGCCGGCGCTGGAGCCTGTGCCGGATTGGCGGCTAGTAGAGGACATTGGGCCTTCATATGGCCCACATGCTCACAATGATAACAAAGTCTGAATCCGGAAGTCGGAGTCTGCTGCCTACAATCCTTGGCCAGATGGCCTTGCTTGCCACGTCGGTGGCACCCACTCCCTGCTCGGCACATCCCTGAATGAGCCTTTCCGCACTTCCCACAAGTGCGGCCTGGCTGTCCCCCAGTCCTGGTATCAGCGGTCTTAGACCGCTTCGGCGCTGGTTGTGACTGTGTCGGGGCCTGTCGCTGCTCCCTCAACTGCAGCTCAATCTCCAACTCACGCCGCTGGCGGCCTCCTGTAGGTCCAATATTGTATCACATCTCTGAGTAGCAAAAAACTGACGGATGTCAGTCTTGAGCATGCTCAGATAACATGTCATCTGAGCCTGCTCCGAAGCAAACTCCAGGCAAAACATCTCCCTCTCAGTAAACATACGGGTGATCTCCGTCACCGACTCCGTACCCTGCTTCAGGTCCAAGAACTCCTGAGATAACCGCTCGCGCTCGACCCGAGGAATGTAGCGAGTGCAGATAATATCCTTGAACTGCTCCCAAGTAACAGCAGCTCTCTGGTCATCCGTATATGACCCAGTAACCAATATCCACCAATCCTTTGCCCCTGTCCGCAACAAGTTCAGGGCACACATGACCTTCTGGTCAGTAGGACATGAACATGTGAAGAAACATCCCTCCACGTCCGAAAGCCACCTCATGGCTACAATAGGATCCTGAGTACCATCAAAAGTTGGGGGCTTCGTGTTATCGAAGTCCCGATACTGGAAGCCCCGACTGGCTCCTCCTCCCCCTGCCGCTGTTACAGCCGCGGTAGTTGCATCGGTAGCCGTCTCAGCAAGGGCTGCGCATCTGTCATCAAAGTACTCCATCGTAGCGGACTTAATAGTCCCAAACAACTCCGGAATCTGACCTTAGACAATCTCGACCACCTCCTCGCGGATGATCTCTCTGAGTCGATCCTCTGTCAACACTGGCCCCTCCTGGCCGATAACCTCAGGCGCTGCTGGGGCCTCCTGATCACCCTGTCCTGATCCCGATCCGGATCCTGTCACGAAACACCTCGTAACCACCATACTCAAAATATAACAGGAAGATATCAAATAATCCGCATAAATAACTGGGAACCAACTCCCTACTAAACCCTAGGGGTTGTGACTTCCTTGCTACGTGTATGGGTCCTGTGCTTTCAGTAGTACGGGCCCATACTACCTTCCACACCTACCCATATTTGTCTCAAGTATCACCACAACACCCTAACACTATACATGCATATGGTGGTCGCTCAACCTCACCCCTAGCGGAAGGCTAACTGTCTCACAACTGACCTACCGGTCTCACATAACCCACCCATCAATGAAACTTCCACCAACCCTGCAGCACTAGTGTATGCTAGCCATACATAACGCTGGACCCCATAGACTTTCGAATATCCAATCCTACCCTAAGCTCCCAATCAAACAAGAACAGAACATAAGGCCAAATCAAACATTCTCAGACTATAAGATCTTAATTATGTATAACCGTGTTGCGTACACTAAGCAACTACAGTAATGATGTCAATCTCATATAAAGGAAACCCTAGTCTAGTAGGCATCATGAAATCAGGCAATTCTATCATGTAATTCCTGAAGATCCCTAGCCTAGCACTAGCATGTTGTTCTAACATATCACATAATCAAATAATTGTGTGGTATTTTGGGGTCTACTTACTGGCTCCGGCTGATCGTACACCCTGTATCCTCCTTTACTTATTTTGAAAACCATTTTAGAAATCATTTTGAAAATCTTTCCTTGATTTGAGACTGGATTCACACGAATGTTCCTCCAATTCACTCAAACCAAGGCTCTGATACCAACTTGTCACACCCAAAAATTCAAGCCAATTTAAAACTTTTCAAAAACATTTAAAACCAATAGTTATTACAAATTTGTTTTCAAAATAATCTATGTCAGAGTTTTCCCAGAAACAGTAACAAAACATGAGGAGTTGTACGATCACGTCTTCACCTTTCCGCGATCCCCTGATGTACCTGAAACAATAAACTGAGACTGTAAGCCCGAAAGCTTAGTGAGTTTCCCCCAAAATACCATACCCACATCATTACACATATAATCATAAACAACATACTATGGGTCCAGTCAACCATCGGGTTGGAATACCCCAGGCCCACAACCAACAGGTTGGAATGCCCACATACTATGAGTCCAATCATCCTCAGGATGGAATACTCACGGCCCACAACCAACAGGTTGGAATGCCCAGGTCTATTGTCTTTCGCACAAAGCAGATAAGCCTCAACCGCCAACCAAACATGTGCACATATAACAGATAATCACATAACAGTCTATAGACAAACAAACCGATCTAATAGATCATACCACATAACACATAATACCATCCTATCTACTAGGATGCCGATCTAACAGATCATACTAGCATAACATATCCAGATAACAATCCAAAGGGTCGGCCTTGGTGCCTTAGACCCTTGAGTATAGTGAGGATAACTCACCTCGCAACGGTCGACTCGAAGTAGTAAAATCAAACTCTCGGATCATCGCCACAAACTCCACCACCTATATTTTTCATGGAATCATATTCATAAATTCCAAAATGCCCCAGAAGTCAAATAGTCAACCCTTGGTCAAAGTCAAAGTCACGGTCAAAGTCAACAGTCCATGTTGGCCCGACTCGTCGAGTACAGTCTCCGACTCGTCGAGTCCTTCCAGAACTCGAGTAGTCGTGAAATCCCCCCACTGAATCGTCGAGTTTCCCTGCAACTCGTTGAGTCCATGTGTGTCCAATGTCGGGAAAACCCTAGTTGACTCGTCGAGTCACCCCACTGACTCGCCGAGCCCATGCAGAAGTCATTGCACGACAATCTTCATCAGAATCGCCGAGTTAACCATGCAACTCGCCGAGTCCCTTCAGTCCTTAATCCATACAGATGCTTTTTAAGCTGTTTTAAGGTTCCATATTGCAGATCCAGTTTCCCAAGGCATGTTTATCACGTAAAGTTGCAAACTTTACGTGCATGCAAGGCTCTAATGACTCCTAATGCCAAATCCAAGCTTGAAATGGAGTTTTACACCTAAGGGGAGGTTCATACTTGCAAAAGTTGGAAGCTTTATGGACTTAGAGACCCAAGAGAGTTCAGATCTGAAGTTTCAACTTCAGATCTTAGCTTATGCACAAGAAAAGCTTCCTAATATGCTAGAAAAGCCCTAAACTTCACCCAAATGAGATCTAGAAGGACATGAGGTCAAGATAATGACTTGATACCTTCAATTGATGCTAACTGAGGTAGATTTCTGATCCCCACACGTTCCTTGCTTCTAGTCACTTGTTCTCCAAGCTCTTCTTACCAAGAATCCTCTTCCAAAGCTTAAAACACACAAATGGAGCATACTCACACACGTATTAGGGTTTGCTGGGCTCTCAAGGGACTGTAAGGAGGCCAAAGGAGGTTAATGATCCCTTAAATAGGGTGCAAAACCCTTGAAATTAGGGTTTCATCCTCCAGCTCCTACTCGTCGAGTCCTAACTTGGGCTCGGCGAGTAGGTCACTTAAACACGTGGACCAACCCGTTTCTACTCGACGATTCAGGGCATCCAACTCGTCGAGTAGCCCTTGAAATCATGAAAATTATAACCATTAATCAATACCTGAGAATCAGGGTGTTACAAAGAGCTTAATCCCTTAAGATGGCTTAACAGACTGAAGAACTCGTCGAGTCCATAGAGGAACTCGATGAGTTGGGTCGAAGTATCCCGAGTCTGTAAAGGGCAAAACTCGACGAGTTGATTGAAGAAGTCCCGATCCTATGAATAAGGAGGAACTCGACGAGTTCATGAAAGAACTCGACGAGTTTGGTTGCGATTTCAGGGTTTATGATTTATGGAACTCGACGAGTTGATGGATCAACTCGGCGAGTTGAGTTAACCCAAAAGGTTGACTTTGACCAGAACGTTGACTTTGACCAAAAGGTTGACTTTGACTTGGACTTTGACCAGAGTTGACCCTCAAGGGGGTTATGAGTATGAAAGGGTAATTAAAGGAGATTTTTATGTGTAGGAGTTGAGTGGAGTTGACTCCAGAGTCGAGGACAGTTTAGCTACTTCACGATATTTGAGGTGAGTTACCTTCCAGTAGAAGTGGGTCTAAGGCACCAATGCCGGCCCACTAGTAAGAAATATAGTAGAGATGATTGTCTTTGTGATAATTGTCTGGTATGCCACTATCTGTTATGCTTTATGTGCTATTACGCTATGATATTATGTGATAGTGGTAAGAGGAGTAGGACAGACCCCGTTACCGGTCGAAAGGACCGAAGGGGTAGGCCAGCACCTTGATATGCTAGGCAGTATGTGATTTATGTGCTTATGTATTAGCATGATATATGGTAGTACTAGGGGTGAAATAGTACCCGATACCGGTCGAAAGGACTGAAGGGGTAGGCCAGCACCCTGATATGCTAGGCAGTTACCGGTTGAAAGAGACCGAAGGGGTAGGCCGGCACCCTGATATACTAGGCGGTTACCGGTTGAAAGAGACCGAAGGGGTAGGCCAACACCCGAATATGGTAGGCAGTATGTGTATTGTATGGTATGTGGTATGATGGGGGAACTCACTAAGTTTTGTGCTTACGGTTTATAGTTTTGGTTTCAGGTACCTCTTCTTCGAAGGGAAAGGAGCCGACATGACTGCAGCGCATCACACACTCGATTTTCCGCACATGAGAATCTTGGGATTTGTACTCTGACATTATTTTCCTATAAGATGGTTTTGAGTGATGTTTGATTTATGGTTTTCATGATATGAGATAACATTGGTGGCATTTTCAGTAATCTGTTTTATGACTCTTTAAATAAAATAAAAATGAAATTTTTGGTCTTGAAATTTGGGATGTTACACCAAAGGTTTTCAGTGGGTTCTGACGAGAGAGATAGATGCGACGAGAAGAAAGAGTCAAGAAATACGAAGTAGATGGATGTCCAAGGGTTTTTAGTGGGTTCCGTCGCTGGCGATCTGGTGGTTCCGACATGATTCGGTGGTATTGGTGGCCACGATTTGGTGTCTCCGGTGGTGGGGGGGGGGGGGGAGGAGGGGGGGGGGGGCCTAAGTTACTTTCTCTATCAGATACGAGGGAATGAGAATGAGAGAGAAGGTAAGATTGTCGGGTAGGGTTAGGAGTGATGGTGGGACCCATGTATATTAATTGATTTTTTTAATTAATAAATAATAATAAAACTGAAAAAGAAAATACAAAGTGTAATATGGTCTTTTTATCTATGTAAGGGACGAAAAATGCAATAAAATAATATGTTCAGGACTGTCCGAGTGCTAAAAAACGTTAGGGACCCAACACAAAATTTACTCAAACCACAGGGACGATTTCGGTAATTTGTTCTAAATTTAATGAATGTGGTGCAGGTTATGCATCCGCAATTTTATAGTATATACTATATAGTATTTTACCGATTATACATATATTAGCAAAGATCAAAGGATTATATAGAGTAAATTAATTTTAGTTTCGGTATCTTGCTGTGATTGGCACAAATCTGGAGTTTTATAGCCATAGTTTTAAATTTTTGAAAAGAATTCACCATCCCTACAACTACCATGAGAGAGAAAACAGAAGTAAATGGTCATTTTACTTGTACTTGACAAAAATACCTGACACTAACGGCTATACTCTGTTGGGACCAAAATGCAACTTATGTCAACCATATGATCATCCATGTCAAATTTTCAAAATTAGGATCAAAGCTACAAATTTGTGCTAAATATAGGGACTAAAACTGTAATTTACTGTATAAACTTCAAAACAAGTACTGGTTTTGGGTTTCATTTAATTGGCCTCAAAAACTCATGAACACACAGACACTGTTTGATGATGCATGGAAGCAGGAAGGTCAAACTGAAGACTGCCATGCAAAAAGATTTTGTACTTCACTTTTGTCGTTTCTTTCTATTAAACTTTTTAACTCATCAAAATAAATAAATTTTAATTTCATATATCTATTTATGTTTTAGTTTTGTTGCTTATGAAATTTCTAATTCTGGGATCATGTAAAAAACGGTCGACGGTTTTTCAATGATTTTTTTTTAAAGAAAGTATATATATTATTAATATATGAAATATGAAAATAAAACTATCTCTTCGAGTACTAATTTTAGTATTTATGACGATTTGATTTGTTCTCGTTGGAATTTTTTTGTATTTTCCACCAAGTGTTGATGTCATTAACAGTTCAAGAAACTAGCCAACGTTGTGAAAGTTAGTAAACTTTGAAATTCATAATTTAAGTTTGTATTTCCAAGACAAAAGGTAGTTGGGATTTTAAATCATGCCAATAATTAATAATGTAATATTTTTACTATCTATTCGAGTACTAATTTTAGTTCGTTGACCAGTGTTAATTAAATTTTGTGACAACGACATCTTTTATGCATCAACATTTAATGTTCATGCATGCAATACGAATTAAAACCTCTATAAAAGCATCGTTTTTCTTCCCCAAAAACATTGCGTGCAAAAATGTCATCTTTTTCAGCTAAAGTTCTCTATTTTTTGATCACCGGTGCTCTTCTTTCCGCAGTCTCAACCAGGAAGCTAGCGGTGATTCCAGCAACGGAGGTGGAAGAAAATGCTTTATCTGGAAGCTTTGGTATCGGAGCTGGAGCCAACATGGGTCGTGGTGGCCTTCTAGGAGGAGCAATTCCTGGGATGAATACGGGTGTCGCCGGTGGAATCGGTGGCAGTTTCGGACCTGGTGTTGGAATTCCGGGAGGCGGACTTGGTGGCCCCGGCGGCGGATCCGGGGGTCTTGGTCAAGGATTTGGTGGCGGTGGAGTGTTTGGAGGTGGTGGGTCGAATGGTGGTCAGGGTTTCGGAAGTGGAGGTGTAGCTGGTAGCAGTGGTGGTATAGGCGGAGATCAAGGGTTTGGTGGTGGTGGGCTTGGCCGGAGCATTGGACTTGGTGGTGGAATTGGAACAGGTAACACCGGATTGGGTAACGCGGGAATTGGTGCGGGGATTGGCGCCGGTATTGGTGGCGGTGGTCTAGGTGGGATTGGCAGCGGTGGTGTTGGTGGAGGAGGTATGGATGGGCAGCCGTAAGCATATGTCCGGCGTGTTTTGCAAGCATAGGGATTTTGTGTTTTAATGGATGTTATCAGCTTAATTAAGGAGTTAAATTTGTGATAAATAAGAATTTTTCCATGCATGCTGCAGTGATGCAGATCGATGCAGTTTTCATATTATAATTTATTTTGGTAAAATTTGATGCATGCAGCCATCCAGGATACGAAGGCGAACAAATCAAGCCGAGTAATTCTAGCTCGATTAATAAGATTTTATCATTTTATTGAGTTTGATAGAAATAACGAATTGCCTACATTCATCCAAATACCATTCTTATTTATTTACGAAAATTGGTAATAAAAAATATGGACAATGTCTTAAAAATCCAACGAAGTTTCAAACCATTCAAAAAACCTTAATCATGTTTTGTCTGTTCAAAAAAACCCAACAAACTTAACATTTTGTCTAAAAAGTCAAACAAAGTTCCAAACCGTTCAAAAAATCCTAATTTTGTTTTGTTTAAGTTCGTTGGGTTTTTTTGAACAGTCAAAACATGACTGGAGTTTTTTGAACGTTTTGGAAACTTAATTGGTCTAACAAGTCATTTTCCCGATACGGTAATAAGCCACGTCATCTGTTTCTCTTATTTGATTTTCAGGAAAGTGTAACTTAGTTAGACTTTTTAGACAAAATGTTAAGTTCGTTGGGTTTTTTTAAACAGACAAAACATGATTGGGGATTTTTGAACGGTTTGAAAACTTCATTGGGCTCGTAAGTCATTTTCCCTAAAAAAATATAAAATTTATATATGCCTAAAAGTTACTTCTCAGTGATAGAACTAAGAGGAGCTCAGTTCTAGAACTAGATCAACTAGATGTGGAACCGAAAAATAGAGAACCGAATTTATAGATATAGAGTAACCGGAAACCAAGTCAAATTGCGTATTTGATTCCAAATCGGTTCGGCTCCAACGATTATTTTGCTCAACGCCCCAAAGTCCCAAACACTCAAACCATCCCAAACGCTCAAACCATCAAACGAGTGTAGGTTAATAACTTTTTTGGTGGTTTAAGCATCACTAGAATATCTTTCTCATTATCATTAAGCCTTTTATTTGTTTTAAACACTATGCAAAACTTTGAATCTATAACAAAAATAAATTCAGTTGAAATTTGTTCGGTTTAACTAGCAAAATAATTTGTTTTAACACTTAACCATGAAACATTTGAGTTAACAAAAAGTTAACAATAAAAATACTTTTTGAATGTTGTTTTTTTTTTCTTTTGCAATAATTTAGTAGGATGGATGATATGTTTTCCTCGGTTCACATTTGTCATAGCAGCTCCACGTTAATTTTTTCTCTTTTTTTTATTCCTTTTCTAAACTTTTCCTATATCTGCAAATGGTTATATATTTTCTTTCCTTCATTTCACAGACTCAATTTTAATTAAATAACTAAAAAATATAGAGCATTAAATTTAAATAGTATCATGATATACAAAATGGATTTATTTATATGGATTCATCTTGAAAATAGATCCATTTTATTCACCTTAAAATGGATTCCCCTATTCACCTAAAGTATATCAACTGAAAATGATTACCTTAAATGTTTAAAGATTCACATTGAAAATAGGTATATATGTGCACATAAGAGATGATGGGGAAATAGTCGCCGCATGGAAGGGTTATCGCACAAAATGGGTCGGTATTCCCGCCTTTCTTGTGCATGTCCCAACGTCTTTTACGTTGTTACTTCATCCATACCCTCCGAAAGACACTTAAATTGATTTTTGTACACTAAAAAACTACAATTGTCATATAAAATATTATGGTCTTTTAAGAAAAACCTTTAATGATTAAGTAAGAAAAAAAAATATATCGTAAATGACCACAAAAATAAACATCTCATATATTACCCACTCTTTTCCAAAGTATAAGAAAATGACCGCGATGTTCGAAAATATGGATCTTCAAATTTATACTCTACCGTTTTCGTAATATTTTCGAAGTGAAGATTTCCAAATATCGCTTTTTCGAAGTCCTCTATTTAAGGTGATATCCTTTTCACAATATTGTTCATAGCTTCGAAAAATTCCCTTTGAAAATCTATGAAAAAATCCTTTAAAACATGTTCGAAAATCATTATACAAAACTTTAATTTGATGAAGTTCCTTCTTCGAAATCTTTTTGCAAAAAGATGTACATTATTCTTTCTTCGAAAATCATAAACTATTTTCGAATTCTCTTATGACTTTTAACTAATCTTAATTTTTTTTAGGGACAAAAAATCCATGTGTGTGTGCCCTAAGATACTACGACAAAAACAAGAAAAATGGAGCCAACGAATCAGACATTCATGTATATGACATGGTGTCTTTTAGGCTCACGGAATGTCGCCTATAACTAGAGTTAAAGGCCATGGTGGATTTTGTTGCCAAGATTCATTGCCAATATTGCGTGGGAACTATTTTTTTTTTTTTTTGGTAACAAAACGTCCCATATGAAGGATCTAGTAAAAGTAGGATCTAGAATGATATAGATAGGATCCCTAGGAAGATATAAAAAAATTAATGTTTTTCTATCTCTTGTTTTGACAATCTTCTAAGTGAAAGTACCGATAAACTTTCACGTGGATACTCGAAAAAGAAATAGAAATTCATTACTAGTTTTTTGTTTCACAATAAACCTTTATTACGTGTTGTGTTGTGTTGGGTTCATGTCGAGTTTAAACATTAAACGTGTTGAGAGAGCTTGTCTATAACCTGTTGTTTAATAATATATCGTGGTGTGTCAACTCGTTTATTTTTATGTCGAGTTAGAGGGTAAGTTTTAGGTGCATAAATTGCACCTTTTTACATATTCATTACATGTTTATTTATAGCATTGCATTGTATTTTAGTGTAATTTTACAAGTATTTTGCATTTTCGGGACAAATCGAGGATCTATCTACTTTTCACAGTTTTGTGGATGTTTCAAGATGATTTGAAGATTGGAGCATGCTTAGGATGTTCGAGGGAGATCTCAATAAAGTTTCGAAAATTTTGGAGCTAAATTGAATAGTTTGGAAAATCAAAAAATGGACATTGATCGGGTTAAAACACGAACCACGCTTTGGTACTCTTGTTGTTACGTGGAAAAGGTAGCAGTTGTAAATGTGTCATGTCATTGATCAGGTTAAATTGAATAATTTTTTACACGGGTTGTTACGTGTAATGTAAGGCATGTTATTACATGGGTTGTGTAACATGATCTGGTAGTTATCTTAGATTTGCAGCTTCCGATTAAAATGAGATTTCTTGTCATTTTTAGGGGACTTCGACCAAGGACTTTGAAGGGGTGATTTTGAGAGATCATATCATCATTTAGCACTTTGGAAACACTTTTTCTTTGATTTTGTAAGTTTGTTTTAAGATCAAAACTTGTTGAATTTGTGTTCTAAGTTAGTCATGTGTAGCTAACTTTTCTCATCATTTCTGGTCATAGATCCTTAATTACTTGTTGTTTAGATTGTGATATGTACTAGACTCTATGTTTCTATCATTCTTGTTAGTTAGTAATCTTTGATTTGGTTTTCATTATATATTTGATTTGCACTCTTTTCACTTGATAAATGAAATTAGGGTTCATATCATTCTTGTTAGTCAAATAATGAAATTCGTAAATGTTTTGTTATTTGATGTTGGTGACAATCACTTAATTGGTTTCAAATGAATCAAAGTGAGTGAAATCAAAGAATAGATTTTTTACATTCCCAATTGTGACAACCCGAAAATTTTTATCTTGTAAGCCCAGCCAATCACCCAAAAGTCAGACTTAATTTCATTGTCTTCTAGCCTTGTTAAGGGTCATTCTAATGAGTTCTAAGCCTAGTACACTTAAGGATTGGGTGTAGGGTGTGTCAGCTTAAGTTTATTGGGTTGAAATCAAGCCGAAAACTCCATCACAAGGAGTTTACGGCCGTAAACTCTTGGCTGGCCGTAAACTCCTCCCATATACATGATATTCCTTCATATCTCACCACTTCTCACACTTCCAAGTCTAGAAAATTGATTCTCTCTCAACTATCATCGAGTTCTTCATCCTAGATCATCAAAAACGTAAGTGTTTCTTCTATCTAGTTGTTATTATTCTTCTTAATTTGATTCCATCCATAAAAACCGTCTTTTTGGGTAGATCTTCAAGATCTTCATCTTCCACCAAGAACACCAAGAACACACACTTGTTCTTGGTGGCCGTGAACTCCATAAAGCCTCCCAAAGGTGAGTATTTCTTCCATACACTTGCTACCTAGTAGAATCACTAGCCTAAACACCTGGAACAAATGATTTGAGGGCGATCTCCAGGAGTTTACGGCCGTAAACTCCCTTGGCCGTAAACCCCTTGGCCGTAAACACCCTAGACCGTAAACATCATGGTCGTAAACACCTATGTGTGGCCGTAAACTCCCCTTTGATCAATCACATGTGATTCTAACACTTAGTCTAAGTGTTTCCTATTCCCTAAGGGTGTTTCCTTGCATGTTAGTTGCTTATAATCACTATATTCATGCCAATATATGTCAATATATTTCATTTAGGACTCGTTTGTGTCTCGGGACTTCATTCGTGGAACTTCTCATCTTTACGTGCATATTCGTTTGAATCACCCACATAAGGTGAGTTCATACCCCTATAATCAATCTTTTAAACTGTTTTAAATGCTTTTAAGGGGGGAATACAAGTTGAACACAATGATAATTGTGTAAATGTTTGTTATAAACATCTTTCAAAAGATTGCTTATGTCTTTATAAGTGATCAAAACATTTCAAAAACTCTTTTAAGTTAGGTTACTTTATAGTTTATAAAACTCCGTTTTTAAAGTACAATCATAACTTAGTAGATAAATGAGTCTTTTCAGTAACAATTCAAAGTAAACATACTAGTAAACTATAATCGGTATAGTTTAGGGGTTCAGTTTATACTAGATACTAGAACATACCATAAAGAGAATCAGGGAGGTAGATACAATACACGATAACATAGAAAACAAACTATAAAGAGAAACAGGGAGGAAGATACAATACACGATAACAGAAAGAACATCATGGTCGTAAAACAGGATCTAATTATACCAATAATCACGATAACTAAGATACTGTAACAGAAAGAACATACTAAATGTTATAGCGGAAGAACAAAACAGGATCTAATTATACCAATAATCACTAACTCATTATTCTAAACAAAAGGTGATAGTAAATTGGGTATACATGATCAGATAACTTTAATGTGAGACTACTTCATGGCTCAGCAATCTGTTTGCTGAAGTCGCGTTTGATAACCAGAATCTCTTGCAGGGAGAGCGTATAGTACGGGTACTACTCATCACATTATGACCTTAATTAAACAAACTTGTTTTAAGGTAATCAGTACTTTAGTGGGTCAATTCAAAAGACAACTGTGTACTTACATTTTCCCATTACTTTCATATTGTGACAGTTCCACTTGAAAGTTAATGCAAACTATTTTCGAGTTAAGATAGTTATAAACTAGGGAAAACTTACATCTTTTCAAACGACAAACAGAACAGTCGAGTCTAATACATTCAGTAGAAAGGGGCCTATAATGCTAACTTTATGATTCCTTAGTTTATACATCAGGGATATATATTAATCGGATCCGACAGGTAGTAGGATGTATGCTTTCCGCTTCATTTCTTGTTCCTTGTTTGGTTGTGGACTTAGAGGAGATTCACCCAGCCTACTATCTATTCGATCTTAGCTATATATATATATATATATATATATATATATATATATATATATATATATATATGTATATATATTCCGTATACACCAAGAAATCATAAGGAGTACCATGTATGGGTCAGGTCATAGGACACTAATTCAATGCACAGTTTTCTAGTACAAAACATACTTTTCAAATAGATCATTTGGTATACAAAACTAGAAACTTACCAGTAAAGGGTTTAATCCATTTTATTAAACCAATATAACTTAAAGGACCTTAGGTGGTTAATTCTATAATACATTAGTTTATACATCCGGGTTATATATAATTAATACCCGATAGGTAGTTGGATGTGTGCTTTCCGCCTCATTTCCTGTTCCTTGTTTGGTTGTGGGCTTAGGGCAGATTCGCACAATTAACTATCTGTTCGATATTAGATTATATATAGCTAGTATAAACTAAGTGATTATAGAAGGAACCACTGTGGTTACCATTTTTACTAAAAGAAATAAGGGTTTTCTTAAAGAATATTTTCTTCAAATATAAAGGAACATTTACAGTTAACTCCGTGAGTACCAAGGGAATACACCAGGGTTATATACAACGAAGATCTAACAACCAATGGGATGTCTGCCTTCCGCCTCATTTCCTGTTCCTTGTTTGGTTGTGGGCTTAGGGCAGATACACACAACCGATTGTTTGTTTACTCTGGGTTTTATATAACTTGTTTTCATTTAGTACTCATAGAAAGGATTGTAGAGTCATTTTTACTTATTATTCATCAAAGCAGGAAATATAGTATTTTCTGGAGGAACAGACGAACTTTTCTAAACAAAACTTACAATTTACTTACAACTTACTACAACTTTCTTACAACTTACTTACATCACTAAAATCTTATGAACTCACCAGCTTAAATGTTGATCTACTCTCTCAAAATAACTTGTATTCTCAGGTAATTAGTAGACAGGTACGCGCACTGGGATTCAGAAGATGGAGCATAATAGCTTCATGTCTTGTTTTTTTATTTACTTTGTAGTCTATGTTATGTGAACCACATACTTTGTAAACACTTTCTTTCTAATGAAATGATTGTTTATTACTTTGATTACTATGATGCGTGTCTTGTGATACTAAACATGACGTCCTCCACCCCCGAACGTTTCCGCCATTCCGGTTTTGGGGTGTGACAGATGGGTATCAGAGGATTGTTTATAGTGAACTAAGTATATCAACCGATAAAAGATATACAACTATAAATACAATGGGGCCGAAGTGCTCTGGATAATAATATATTTTAAATATATAACGATACCGTATAAAAGTATACATACGTGCTTATACATATATACATACTAGAACAAGTATCACAAGAAGAACAGAACAAAAGTATTTAAAGGTTGAACACTACGGTCAAACCTGGACAGTTATGTAATCATAGCTAGGATCAATATAGCATGATCAACTATATTCATTCGAGATGTGACCGACATGTGTTTGGGAGTGATGTGGTGTTGCAACAGTCTTAAAACTTACCTAACTCTATTCAAGGAAATTTTAGACCAGAACATAAAGTTAAGATACTATAGGAGTATTTTATTATACTATAACACGACAACAAGTTTAAAACATACCAAGTACATTACATTAAAATACTATAGGAGTATTTTAGGCACTATATAAAGAACTTATGTGATAACTTAAAAGACCCTTACGGATAGGTCTATAATCTTACAATGTATACTCCCAAGGTTTTATATAATTGAGATTTTATAGACTTAGAATTTGTGATCTACGCTTCACTACATGTTCCTTGTTTGGTTGTGGTTTTGGAGTAGGATCACTTATTCGAAGATCTATTTAATCTTAAATTATATACAACTTGTATACATTGCGCAATTATAGAAGGACTCTGTAAGGATCACCCCATAATGTTTCATTTAAATCTCATAGATTCTTTAGTCACTTCCATTCTCGCACGACAAACCCATATAGATATAACCACATAGTAGTTAACAGAAGAGTCAAGGAGGAACAAGAGCAAGTTCATGAGAAGCTTTCAAAGAAGGATCAGCCGAAGTAACCAATACGTCTAAGGCGTCACACTAATAAATAATAATCTTGTAGAACTTAACGAGTTAGTGGAAACACTGCTCACATTATGTGTTAGGATTATTTTCTTTACATGCAACTGGTAACAGTTATTCAGGTCACAAATATTCATTCGAGGATAGCCACTTCTGATTCATAAAGTTTATTTGGTATAGACTCTTTTATGAATTGTTTCCAGAACCCTGTGGAAGTCAGGACCAGATACACCCAGAACTAGGATAACCTTGTCTTTCAACTTTTGGCTTATAAACCACTGCTATAGACTTATTCCATCTCATCTTTGTATTATTTTAGCAAAGATGCCTCCTCGCGGATCAAACAGGCACGCTACTTTGATGACTCCAACTCCAACGCCACAGTTCGATTCTGCTGCTCTCTAAGCAGCGATATCAGCCGCAGTGGCAACTGCTCTAGCTCACTTCGGCGAAAGTGGTACCTTCGGATCTGGTAGCGGTACCCACTTAGCCAACCCCAGAGTTACTCACGAACACCCAAGGGAGTGTTCGTACAAGGATTTCCTGAACTGCAAACCCAATTCCTTTAATGGAAATGGTGGAGTCATCGCTCTGATGCGATGGTTCGAGAAAACAGATTCGGTCTTGAAAATCTGTTCGTGCCCAGAAGGGAGCAAAGTGAAGTTTGTTGCCTGCACCTTCTCCGACAGAGCCCTGACATGGTGGAACAGCCATGTTAAGTCACTGACCCTATCAGTGGCTAACTCAATAGGTTGGGAAAACCTAAAAGAGTTGATGCTGGAAGAATACTGCCCGAGAGGCGAAGTTCAAAAATCGGAACAAGAACTGTGGGAGCACACTATGGTCGGCTCAGACATAGTGACCTACACTGACAGGTTTAGCGACCTAGCAGCACTATGCCCCGGGATGGTTACACCGGAGAGCAAGAAGATAGAAAGATACAGCTGGGGTCTAATTCCCCCGACCCAAGGAGATGTACTGTCTTCTAACCCACGTACGTTCGATAGTGCCAAACGCCTGGCTCAGCGGCTCATCGACCATGGAGTCCGCCATGGTGTAGAAGTCCCCGTTCTCGGGTCATCAAAGGGAGAGGACTACAAACGGAAGTCGGGGAACAGGAGGAAGAAGAAGCGAACAACACAGGAACCCCCGCAAGAGCAACAAACGAGTACTATGTACGCCGCCACAACACCTGCTACTCCAGCACCTGCCAGTCGATATGTTGGAACCCTTCCAAAGTGTAGAAAGTGCAACTATCACCACACCGAAGTATGCCGGGAAATGCAGTGTCTGAACTGCCACAGAAAGGGACACACAGTCCATTTCTGCAGGGCACCGGCTCAACCGATCTCCCAAGTCCCCGGAGCTGAAGAAAACCAAGCCTGCTATGGCTGTGGTGAGACTGGACACTACCCGAGAGACTGCCCGATAACAAAGAACTCAGGAGCGGATGGACGAATTCTGATGATCACCGCAGGAGAATCAACCCCAGAGTCGCCAGCGAGCAGCGGTACGTCTTTGATCTATGAATTACTTTAAAAATTAATTTATATTTATATAAGATTAAAACTTGGGGAAAACACTTAAAAGTAATTATAATAACTCACTTATCGGAATAAGTCACAGTATTAAAGAGAACTAAAAGATCCGTTCAGAGAAGCTATGATGGCTTAGTATGTACATCAGGGTTGTGCATAGCTAAGATTTTGCAGGCTTAGAGTGAGTGATTCCGCCTTAATTCCTGTTCCTTGTTTGGTTATGGATTTGAGGCAGAGTTACTCAGTCGACTGTCTAATTCATCTTAATTATTCATAAATTGTATATTCCAGGCGATCGTAGTGGTACCAAGGAGGATCGTAGTATAAAGTATCGACACTAGTTAACAAAGCACTTTCATTGTATGTACTCGCTCATCGCGGTACAATACGTAGAAGTGTTAACTTCAAGGGGAAAACAGAAAGCACTAGAACGTTTACAAAGAGTACATTGTCGAGCACACTAGGGGTACATCATCGTATAACAAACGTTTCTTTCAAATCGGCCAAACCTTTGTTCAGTAAAGAGTATGTTGCTATCATTCGTCATGAATTGGCGTGGTCCTCACCATACTAAGTTCATATGTTTCTATCGCCTCGACCGTCAAATTCACGAAACCTTCATCATTCGTAACGACAGTCCGACGTAGACCTCAGTTTTGTCCCTCGTATTATACACCCCGAAGTACTTATGCGAAGAGTACTTTGCCCTCCGAAGCCTTGCCGCCGTATGTTCCGCAGACCTTCCCGGAATACCACTCGTTCAACAGACCAAGTTCAAGCACAAAGGCTAAGGACGAATACAGCCTACCTATCACTATTCAGTGTATACGCGAGGGTGGTATATGATTATGATTACGCAGATTTAGTATGTGTGCTTCCGCCCTATCTCCTGTTCCTTGTTTGGTTGTGAACCTGGGGCAGAGTCGCACATCCGACCGTCTTACTAATCCTAATTATATACGACTTGTATATACGAGGTAATGATAAATGGACCAAGTATGAATCCTATCAAGAACACTAGGGCAAAGTTCCCAGGTCTACGAGTGGGTATTCTGCAAATCCGAGAAGCACAACCCCAGTGGTACTGCTAAGAAAGCTAATTTCGGGACGAAATTCCATCAAACGGGGGGATGATGTGACAACCCGAAAATTTTTATCTTGTAAGCCCAACCAATCACCCAAAAGTCAGACTTAATTTCATTGCCTTCTAGCCTTGTTAAGGGTCATTCTACTACGTTCTAAGCCTAGTACACTTAAGGATTGGGTGTAGGGTGTGTCAGCTTAAGTTTATTGGGTTGAAATCAAGCTGGAAACTCCATTACAAGGAGTTTACGGCCGTAAACTCTTGGCTGGCTGTAAACTGTGACATCCCCAAAATCACGGCCAGAAAAGACCGGTTTAATTTATGCTTTTAAATAAAATCAGAGTAATCCTTTGATTAAAAGAGTTACGGAATTTATTCCCAAAACAAAATATGATAAGAATTTATCAAAGCATTTCATTAAAGAAATGTATTTTCATTATATAACAAAACCTCGGGATGTCATGTTCCGATACAGACCAAAAGCATAAACAATACAAAATAGACCTTACAACAGTTACATATAACTACTGGTCTATAATCCAAAAATATTTTAACAATGTCATCCGACTTATGCTCTCGTGCCACTACCTGCAATACAAAGAAAAACTGAGTGGGTCAGGCTTGGGAGCCTGGTGAACATATAGGGTTTTCAACCCACAATAAATAATTATATTTAGTTCATCAACCAACAGTAACCCGATTACCCATTCCCGTTATCCTCACTTTATGTCCCTAAAACAACTATCACAAGGGACCTAGACTAAGGATTTTCATCGGAGTGGACATTACTGCGAAGGGGTTTCCTCCACAATAAATGTCCTAAAGGCAACCATGAGGGGGATAGAGTACACCGGTCAACACATCGTTCACAACACCTACAGGTTATGAGCCTGCTAGTGTTCCACTTGACTGTCTAGAAAGAGTCTGTGGTCGTCATCCATACTCCGCTAGATGAGTAGATCAACAACAACATCGAGGCCTCTCATCATTTTATTTCATCACACACCAACTGTCTACTCATGTTCTACCCAACATATTAGTAGATAAATCATATACATTTATATACAGCTTAAAACCTGTACAAAACATCTGTTCAACAACTAGTTCAAATAAACAAATAATATATAAACACATAGCACGTATTTTATAAAGAATACTTCATATCTATGTGTTAGAAGAAAACGAATATACACTCACTTGATAACACGATGATCGGACAGCACCTTGTCACTTAAAATAATATTTCCCGATAAAACCGGGATGTTTTCTTGAAAACCGGGCTTCTCGCGTCAGAGTTTCGGCTCGGAAACTTTACTTCTCGGGATCTTCGGGGCTTCGGGACTTGCTTCGGGTCTCGGGAATGATACCGGGGCTTCGGGGGTATTTCTTGCACGCAAAACGAGAAAATATGGGAGAGAGAGAAGAATTTTGAGCAAAAAGATCGGCAGCCTCGCATGCCCTTTTATAGGGGCTGAACCTCGCACGTACGCTGGGCGTACGAAGCTCTACGCGGGGCGTAGTTCGGATCAGGCTTCCAGGTGGCGAAGTCTCGATGGTGGAACGTGGCTCTTCTTCGGACCGCACAATGCAGCAGTACGTTGCGCGTAACTTCCTCGTACGCAGGGCGTATTTCGGTGTCGACATGTACGCGGGGCGTACACCTAGTACGCTGAGCGTACCTTTCGGATTAGATCAGGTGAGTCAGCTCTTCGGATATTATCTGAATAAATAATTAAATTTATATATTTTAATTATTTAAATACTTCAGAAAATCATATATTCCTCATACGAGCTCCGTTTTTGACGTTCTTTATATCCACGCGTAGGTGAGACTAAGATCTACAACATTCATTTAGACTCCGTCGGCAAATTTTGACTTTATTTTTATTATATTATTTTTAGTAGGCCGGGACAGGAAAACTCCGTTATAAAATCATAACTTCTTCATCTGACGTCCATTTTCGTCTGTCTTTTCACCGTTGGACTACTAACGATGAGATCTTCGATTCTCGTTTAGATTGTTTCGGCTAAAAGTCACTTGATCTCATATTCGAGTTTCGGGCTGCATACCGCTAAGTCGAAATTTAGAAAAATCATAACTTCCTCATACGAAGTCATATTTAGACGTTCTTTTTATGCACGCTCTCGGTTTAATGTATTCTACGACTTTCGTTTAGATCACTAAGGCTAAATATCGCTTTATCTTAAATTCATATTTTACGTCATACAGTGTCGTGTCGGTTCTGTCACGAAACTTCGACAGATCATAACTACTTCGTTATAACTCGGATTTCGGCATTCTTTATATATTCGGAAACCTTGCCACGACCACTACAACTTCATGTATCAATATCGGGTTTATCTAACATTTTATTTTTAACGCTTAAATTATCCTTAATTCAATTAAGTCACAACAATTAGACATAAATCATATAATACTCAAATAATACATTCTTATTATTTCAAAATAAGTTACAAATGTTAACTTAGACTATTACATAAACCTTAATGCCTAGCCCAGAAACACGGGCATTACAATTCTCTCCACCTTAGAATGATTCCGTCCCCGGAATCACATATCAACAAACAAATGCGGATAGCGACTCATCATGTCACTCTCCGTTTCCCAGGTGAGATTTGGCCCATTCGTATGTTTCCATCGGACAAGCACTAATTCGACCATCTTGCGTCGCAACTTCTTAGTCTTTCGGTCAACGATTGCCTCTGGTTCTTCAATTAACCTTTTGTTCTCATCAATTCTTAACTCAGAAATTTGAATTATATCAGGAACTTCTCCCGTGAACTTCCTCAAATAACACACATGGAAAGTGTTATGAATTCCATTCAGTTCTTCAAGTAATTCGAGCTTGTAAGCTTGGTTCCCAATCCTCTGAAGAACTTTAAACGGTCCAATAAACCTTGGACTTAACTTTCCCCTTTTACCAAATTGTATAAGTCCCTTCCACGGTGAGACTTTAAGCAAAACCAAATCTCCAACTTCAAAAGTCATCGGTCGTCTTTTCTTGTCAGCATAGCTCTTTTGACGATCTTGAGCTGCTAACATTCTCTCCTTAATTATTTTCAACTTTTCAGCAGTTTGATGGACTATCTCCGGTCCCATAAACAGATTTTCCCCAGCCTCAATCCAACAAGACGGCGTACGACACTTCTGTCCGTACAAAGCTTGATAAGGTGCCATCTTTATGCTCGAGTGGAAACTATTATTGTAGGAAAATTCTACCAAAGGTAAATGTTCATCCCAGTTACCTTGGAATTCCAGGGTACATGCTCTCAGCATATCTTCAAGTGTTTGTATCGATCGTTCGCTTTGCCCATCAGTCTGTGGATGGTAAGTCGTACTCAAACACAACTTGGTACCCAATTCCTCTTGTAGACTTCTCCAAAATCTTGAGGTGAAACGGCTGTCACGATCCGATACAATCGTTAACGGAATACCGTGAAGTCTCATAATTTCCTTCACGTAAGAATTCTCAAGCTTATCCATAGACCATTTCTAATTGGCTGCTATGAAGTGCGCACTCTTAGTGAAGCGATCAACGACCACCCAAATCATGTTGTGACCATTCTTTGTTCTGGGCAGTTTAGTGACAAAATCCATAGTGATGTCTTCCCACTTACCCATAGGCACAGATAAAGGTTCTAAACTCCCGTATGGTTTCTGATGTTGTGCCTTGACTCTCGCACAGGTCACACACTCCGCCACATACTTCGCAATGTCGAGCTTCATCGTCGGCCACCAGTAATAGGGTTTTAGGTCCCTATACATTTTAGTGCTGCTAGGATGAATTGAGTACATGGTTTTGTGAGCTTCTTCCATCAGAAGATCTCTTATTCCTCCTGACTTAGGTACCCAAATACGATCTTGGAAAACCTTCAGTCCATGACTGTTTGTACCAAACACTAACGTTTTGCCCAAACGTTCCTCCTTTCGGTCATTCTTTTCTGAAGCTTCCTCTTGAGCTTTCTTTATACTCTCCACAATTGTCGAGACAACTTCTATTCTCAACGCTCGTGGCCTTTTTCTTTCAAGATTGACTTTCCTACTGAGAGCATCAGCAATAACATTTGCTTTACCCGGGTGGTAAAGTATCTCACAGTCGTAGTCCTTAAGTAATTATAGCCAGCGTCGTTGCCTCATATTTAATTCCTTCTGATTAAAGAGATATTGGAGACTCTTATGATCAGTGAAGTATCATATTTAATCCCTTATCTAATGGACAAGTCATTGACAAGGTCAGAGTTCGACAGCGGCTTTAAGAGCTACGATTGCCAGTTAGGTTTTGAAGTCATACTCAATAATAGTTTTAGACTTATCCAAGTGGGAGACTGTTGGATTAATGTCTAAGTCCATAACTATATTTGGTATGTACTTGACCCGACCCGGCATGGTCCATTTGGGTTGCACTTCACCGGAACAATTTATATGGATAGTCTTTTGAGAATAGTATATTTATGATTTATATTAATATATTATAAGTTCTAATATATTAATATGGAATCATATTATTTAATTAGTATTGATCAAGAATTAATTTAGAATTAATTAAGTGATCAAAAAGAACTAATTAAATATGGACTCTTATATATATGGAATGGGCCAAGTTCATTTAGGTTGGGCTAAGCTTTCATGGATGGTCCATGGAGCTTTTAACCCATGGATCCTATGTAAATGAAAGGTCATGGGTATTAGGGTTTACATGGATGTAACCCTAATCCTCCATAATATATAAAGGGGTCCTTGGCTCACAAAATTGGCACAAGTGTGTGAAAATAAGAGTGGGCCGATTTTAGTGTGCATACATATTCTCTCAAGTTCTTCCAAGGTGTTTTGGTGATTTGTGATTCCATTTAAGGCTTCCACACTATTGGGGCTAAGCTCTTAAAGCTTGAAGACATCAAGCTACATCAAAAGGTATGTCATCTAACTAGAACTTTGTAGTATAGGTGCTTCATAATATGCTAGTTAGGATGAAACCTTGGAATAGTTAATATCTGCATGTATAATAGAGAAAACATAGATCCAAGGTTTATAGGGTTGCATGTACACAATAGGAGTGTTAGAATGCTCAAAACCCAACAGTAGTATCAGAGCCATGAGTTGTTTTCTGTTATATTGATGCAAATGTTTTATTTTCAAGTTGAAAAAAAAGGAAAAAAAAACATGACGTTTGTCAAATTTTAAGATAATTACTTGTTTTGTGAAAAATGAATTATTTGTAAAATTTGAATCATTTGTTATATGAGTTGAATTAGGTCAAATTTAGTAAAAGATAAAATGATATGATTATTTTATTAGTTTTAAAAGTTTGATCTAAATGTTTTAAGGAGTTACATATTTTGTCATAAAATTTTGGAGCTCAAAAGTTTTTTTTAAAGTTGTGATCTTAAGGGTTTTTGAAACTTCCATAAGTTATGGATATGAAAGTTTTTTTTAAAAAAAAATTTGATTCAAAGTTTTTATGGAGTTACAAAATTTGGTGTTAATGTTTTAAAGAATTCCATAACTTGTTCTTAAGTTATGGAACATGGAAAGTTTCATCATAAAACACCATTAATTCCATAAGTTATGGAATCCAAAGGTTTTCAAGAATTACAAAACTTGCCCTCAAGTTTTGGAATCTGAGAAAAGTTTTTTATGAAAAAAAGAATTGAATTCTAAAACTCTTGGGTTCATAACTTAAACAATTAATTAAATGGTTTTAATTTTGAGTTTAATAATTGGAATTATGATGTTTTGTTGAATAGTTCAAATTAACTCTTATGGACTTTATTAATAGTTAATTAAAGCGTTTAATTAAAAGAGTATTATTAATCCATAAATATATGGTTTGAGTTTAATTAAATTAAAAGTCTAGTTTAATTAATAGATTAAACCACCAAGTATTTTAAATGTCTAAAATACACCCTTATACTATTATAATATTAAAAGTTTAATATATTATATGTATAAGAGCAAGTCGTCTTACCATTAGTAGGCCTCATTCACGAAGCCGGTCTATAAGGGGGGTATAAGGTTACTGCCTATAAAATGGCAGTTTAATGGGTGTCCACTCTCACTCACCGCTTCCTTGACCGGTGGAGGGTCGTTAGCCGAACAGGTAGGACAAGGACTATAATTCTCCCTTCATTATAAGTATAATGATAAATACTAAGTAACTAAACACTTATAAATTCCCAATCTTAGTTACTTAGGAAAATGTGAATAAGGTGTTAATCCATGAAATTACACTTTGCACTTTGTTTAAGCTGTTAGTGGAGCGTGTGTGGTTAACCGGCACACTAACCTGGACTTAACAAGGTAGGCAAAGGGTAACTTAATGTTTATCATAGTATCGTTGGAGCGTGTGTGGTTAACCGGCACATCGATTGAGGGGTAAATATTAAGGGTACCAAGTATATTTGCATGGTTACTTCACACCTTGTTTTGTGATCCTCGGCATCCCAGTCACAAAACCTGAAGGGCACACTCGAGATTGAAACATGCCATTGAAAAGTTCAATGAATCTCAAAAGAATCTAGGAGTTTCAAAACCAATTAAAACCTAATAATACATTTCGTTTATCTTGGTGGAAATTGGTGAATCGTCATTCACCTACCTTCAAATATTTTATAGCTTGGATTACGGCATCCCTCTTCCAAGTTATAAAATAGTTTGTTGGGTCCTAGCCTTAATATATCATATTGGGTGTTATATTAAGGACTTAAATCAACTTTACGTGAATTTATCCCATTGTTGATGTATGGTTTAGACAACAATGATCTTCCCAAACCAAGCTTTCCTAATGAATATGACTTCCCGAGTTTGGCTCATGGAAGTCATACTTCTCTTCCTCCACCTCCTCCAATTATTCTCCCTAACCCACAAGTTCAAGGTCACTCAAGCCTAATGGCAAGCAAGGTCTATGTGTGATCACATCTTAGAGATGAAGTCACATATTGACAAGCCGGGAGAGTTGGGTGTCAAAGTCTTGAGAAAGTTGGATGTTCAATCACTTTCTAAGTCACATAGTGAGTTCCTTTGGGACTACTATGAAACAGACTATGACATGAACCTTAATGATCATATCTATTTGCTTGGTGCTGCTGAATCAGCAATGATTTGGAACGATAGTAAAGCAAATTTGATTAGAAGATCAACTTCCCAAAAACTTTATGGACAGTGACAATGGTGACACTGGAAATCCAGAAAAAGCATTCTCTTCCCAATGGAAAGGGATTGGCCATAGTCAACCCGGTTGACCAAATGGTAAAGAGAAAGGCTAAGTCTGAGATAGTCCCATTACCAAAGGGTCCATATGTTTATTTTGCCAAAGGAAGGGGCGTTGATTGCAAAGCTGCCAAATTTACCTAAGGATGTTAAAGTCAATAAGTTTGACTCTACATCAGGTAGAGCCCATTATCTAACTCTGTTAAGTTCTATTCTGAGATCCTCATTACATGATGTGACTGGGTCACATGTTGATGTTTTAAGAATCAAAGAATAGAGAGAAATCTTAAAGGAAGTATATGCTGATTCTGATCGCGAAGGTGGATTTCGATCGCATCAAAATTTTGAGCAGTTGCTTAAGAAGTTATGATATATTGCTAAGGAATAGATAACAACAATTTTCCATGTGGATTGTGAGGATAAGTTTTTCCGCAAAGTTTTAAAATAAAAGAAAATTGTTTAATTTTATTTATTTGAATTATCCTTACAATGGCATTTGTGGAAAATTGTTGCTTATATGATTCCACTGACACCAATATTGGAAAATGAATTTGATTCTTTCATTTGTGGTAGTGTCTAAATTTACCAAATCAGGAAAGTTCCTCATCACCCAAGTTTCAATTGGACCGAAACTTGGAATCATGCAAGTTGAATAGTATGATGAATGAGAACTTTCAAGCATTGGAAAATCAAGACTAATTACTTGTTCACATGGATGTGTGAGTCAAGTGAAGGACTAAAGGGATCGAGTACACATTCTTGTGCACCGGTCATGTCCACCACAAAGCTCGTTAAGACTATTTGATTTACTAAAGTTTAGTAAATATGGTTATACTTACAAGTTTAAGTATAATTCTGAAACATTGGAAAAGTCTCAATGTATGGCAGAACGAATGGGAAGAATCAAATTAGGCAGAAAGATAAAAGTTTCTCAAATCTGAAAAGATGTGAGAGTACTTTAGTATCATGTTTGTGATCATCTTAATGATTTAGAAATCATATCACAATTAGTCCTCTAAAGGTCATCTTAGTGCATTCTTATGACTAAGAAAAGGAGTCATGAATTGTTGAAATGGTCAGATCAGGAAGATGAGTCATACTTCGTTCCAAAACAATTCTTAGAGTCATACTCCAAGATTGTAACTTGAGTGACATATCTTAAAGAAAGGTTTAAAACACTTGTCAAATGTAAGAGTAAAAGTGTCCTACTCTTGTACATTTGAAATTGGTAAGTTGTGATGTTTTGGATAAAACAAAGACCAACCAAGGCCAATTGTGTGAAGTGTTTGTCTTGATAAAGAATCCGCACTATCTCTTGAATATTTGGCAAGATAGTCTTATATGTCAAGAGGATAGTGGGAGTCTTAAAGATCCTAAAAAGAATTTCAAGAACTAATCAAGAATAAAACCTGAGGTTCTTCACTAGCACACGACTTGAGGTTTATAACCTATCGTGTTGACATATTCTGTGCCCATTCCAGTTAAAGTTGGCTTTGCATAGGAGTTCTGAAAGTTCTCAATTGGTTGCATAACAACTTGGAAGCAATGGCAGGCCCTGTACTGCCAGGTGGCAAGAAGTTAAGATTGCATAAGTTCAGTCCATATGAGTTTGGATTTGTCATTATCCTTGTCTTGTGACTATGGTTTTGACGATTCACATGGATAAGAACACAAACACCATAAAATCTAAGGGTCATAAGGTTTCTCTCCGATTCATGAAAATGATGGTGAGGAAACACTTCCACCAAGTAGATTTGAAGCAGATGGCAAAAGGTCTAAACAATTGAGACTATGATTACGGCATCCCTTTTCATAGTTCTGAAATTGTTTAGACACACATGCATGCTATCTAAGGAAAGGTGTATGATTTTGATAAAGTTTTATCAAAGCATCTCGTATCAGAAATCTGAACTTTGGTAAGAAAGTCAATAAAGTATTGATTTCTAGAAGTCCAGCTGATTTCTGAGTACATGTCAAAGCTAGTGGGAGCATAAGTGTTATGCTAATAATCATCATGTTAGTGGGAGCATGATAATTATTGTTAGTGTTGCAAGTTAGCAATGTTAATTATAGAAAACAAAAGTTTCAATTCGTGAGGCTGCAGGGATTGAAAAAGTTGTTTTGCTATAATTAAGGGAGAGGATATACTTCATTTCAGTTCTAAAGGCTTAGATTGAGACCTTAATCATCTTTAGTCAAGAATATATATATGAATTTCATGTTGGATTGGTTCAACTTAAGGAAATTCTATATATTGCATTCTTTAAATTCGATTATGATTACGGCATCCCTCTTCATAGTCAAATTTTGAAAACATGGCAAATAAAAATATTGTAGCAAAACACTGGTCTAGAATCATGTCTTTATGTGAGACATCATGAATCGTGTACCATTTTCTTTGGTCATCATGAATCTCATGTGCTATAATATTTGTCATTTCTAAATTTTTCCAAATGCCCAGAGGCATTAAGAAGGGAAAAGGTCTAGAATTGGATATGACTAAAATGATTAAGCAATTGTCGAGGACAATCTGAGGTTTACCAAAGATTGGTTGCTCAGGGACAGTTGGAAGTACAGTGCTAATTTTGGAAGGACCATATTGACATATTCTGAAAAGAGGCATCTCTTATTCAGAAGTGATAGTCAAAATGAGAATATGGAGTTGTCTCCATAGGTGGAATTTATCTGTGTAAGATTAGAAAACTTAATGCAACAAGCATGTCCAAAGCAATGTACTTTGAATATGAGACTTAGTTTCCATGGAGTTGATCTCCATTGGAATACCTTATAATGACTGTTGACAAGTCTTTGTGACTTTGTACATATTCATTACAGGAGGGTCAGTGCATATAAGTTTAAAATCTAAACAGATTTCGATAAATGGTAGGAATTTGAAATTCTCACATTTTTCGATAAGGATTTGGGAGTGTGAAATTACAATCATTGAAATTATGTTCAATTGGTTTATTTCACAAAGTAAGGATCATAGACAAACATAGAGTGCATACTTGGTGTATGGAAAAGCTATTGTTTAAGAAAAACATAGTGTACATGCTTGGAGCATGGGACAACTAGTGTTTTTAATTCAAGTATAAAGTTGATAAAACCGAAACAATGAATAATGAGTAATCAGTATGGTGATAAATAAAAGTGTTTATTTATATTTATAGGGTTTGATACCATATTTGATTCATTTATTCTTGTGTTTCACTTTGCATGTTTTGACTTCCAGAATAACTAAGTCGCTCTTCCTGAATGATTAAGTTATTCAAACCATCCACAGTCGGTCATATGTTGGAAGTAGATATGAATCAAGACTGTCATGGGTTGGTTTGTAGAGGTCCAAGTTGGTGGACAAAGTGGTGCTACAACACTCATGAGTGCTCATAAGTTCTGAGTATTGGATTCAACCCACGCTCATTTGAATCACTTCATGGATTTTATCACGAGTGATCATGAGACGATAATATCTTATATTCTTCAAACCTAGAGATATGAGTTGTTACTATGAGTTGGTTATACATTGATTGCACGAAAACACATTTGGTAACTCAATGTTATAAAACGTGCCTTTGTGTATGATTCAACAAGTAGTAGAACAAGCCATATGAGTCGAAGTTTATCCATTCCTTTTACCTTCGGGATAAAAGCGATATCTGTGGGCCCCTCGATGATTTAGCGATGACACATGTGAGTGCTTGGCCAAGCCAGGACTGATTTGATTTGTTCAATCAGTCAGTCATCATAAATCGAAAATCGGGAAACAACATATGGACAGAGAGAATGATTATAATCCATGTCTCAGTCCATATGATATCTAGAATGGAGGAATATATGATCCCTTATCTAATGGACAAGTCATTGACAAGGTCAGAGTTCGACAGCGGCTTTAAGAGCTACGATTGCTAGTTAGGTTTTGAAGTCATACTCAATAATAGTTTTAGACTTATCCAAGTGGGAGACTGTTGGATTAATGTCTAAGTCCATAACTATATTTGGTATGTACTTGACCCGACCCAGCATGGTCCATTTGGGTTGCACTTCACCGGCCCAATTTATATGGATAGTCTTTTGAGAATAGTATATTTATGATTTATATTAATATATTATAAGTTCTAATATATTAATATGGAATCATATTATGTAATTAGTATTGATCAAGAATTAATTTAGAATTAATTAAGTGATCAAAAAGAACTAATTAAATATGGACTCTTATATATATGGAACGGGCCAAGTTAATTTAGGTTGGGCTAAGCTTTCATGGATGGTCCATGGAGCTTTTAACCCATGGATCCTATGTAAATGAAAGGTCATGGGTATTAGGGTTTACATGGATGTAACCCTAATCCTCCATAATATATAAAGGGGTCCTTGGCTCACAAAATTGGCACAAGTGTGTGAAAATAAGAGTGGGCCGATTTTAGTGTGCATACATATTCTCTCAAGTTCTTCCAAGGTGTTTTGGTGATTTGTGATTCCATTTGAGGCTTCCACACTATTGGGGCTAAGCTCTTAAAGCTTGAAGACATCAAGCTACATCAAAAGGTATGTCATCTAACTAGAACTTTGTAGTATAGGTGCTTCATAATATGCTAGTTAGGATGAAACCTTGGAATAGTTAATATCTGCATGTATAATAGAGAAAACATAGATCCAAGGTTTATAGGGTTGCATGTACACCATAGGAGTGTTAGAATGCTCAAAACCCAACAAAGTTTGCACTTCGAGCCATAGAGATAATGCCTCCATATCTTTAGAGCAAATACTACCGCTGCCAATTCCAAATCATGAGTGGGGTAGTTCTTTTCATGCTCTTTCAACTGTCGAGACGCATATGCTATCACCTTTTCTCTTTGGGTCAAAACACAACCCAACCCAACACCAGACGCATCGCTATAGACAACGAATTCTTCAACTCCATCGGGTAGAGAAAGAATCGGTGTTTCACATAGCTTCTTCTTTAGCAACTCGAATGCTTCTTTGTGTTTATCACTCCAAGCATAAGTAGCTCCTTTGTGAGTCAAAGCTGTTAATGGAGTAGCAATCGAAGAAAAGCCTTGGATAAACCTTCGGTAATATCCAGCTAATCCCAAAAAGCTTCGGATCTCTGTGGGACTTTTTGGTTGTTCCCACTTCATCACAGCTTCAATCTGTGCTGGATCAACCATTATTCCTTCTTGGTTGACCACGTGACCCAAGAATTGGACTTCTCGAATCCAAAAATCACATTTGGAGAACTTAGCATACAACTTCTCCTTCTTCAAGACTTCTAACACTTCTCGCAAGTGTCTGCCATGCTCCTCTTGGCTTTTCGAGTAAATCAGAATGTCATCTATGAACACTATCACAGATTTATCAAGGAACGGATTACAAACCCTGTTCATTAAATCCATGAATGTTGCTGGAGCATTGGTTAGTCCAAACAACACAACCAAAAACTCGTAGTGTCCATATCGTGTTCTGAATGCAGTCTTCTCGATATCCTGCTCTCTTACTTTCAGCTGATGATATCCTGACCTTAGGTCGATCTTTGAAAAATAACTTGAACCTTGTAGTTGATCGAACTGGTCATCAATCCTTGGCAACGGATATCTATTCTTTATTGTTGCCTTGTTCAGCTCTCTGTAATCGATGCACATCCTCATACTCCCGTCTTTCTTTTTCACGAATAACACCGGAGCTCCCCAGGGTGATGAACTAGGTCTTATGAAACCTTTGTCCAATAACTCCTGAAGTTGCATCATCAGCTCCTTCATCTCCGTTTGTGCTAATCGGTACGGTGCTTTTGCTATTGGCGTCGTTCCTGGTAACAAGTCAATACGAAATTCTACTTGTCGATCAGGCGGTAATCCAGGAAGATCTTCGGGAAATACTTCCGGATACTCACACACGACAGGAATGCTCTGTATCTCCTTTTTCTCCTTCTTTGCGTCAATCACGAATGCCAAATATGATGTACATCCTTTGGCCAAACACTTTTTGGCTTTCATTAGAGAAATGATTCCAGAATTTACCCTGCGTTTGTCCCCATACACCATAAATGACTCTTTCCCTGGCGGGTTTACTTTTACTATCTTCTTCCGGCACAATATTTCGGCATCATTGGCGCTAAGCCAATCCATTCCCAACACGATGTCGAAACCGTTAAGTTCGATAGGCAATAATTCCTCGTGGAACTTATTCCCATTCGAATCAATTAAGATGTTTTTCATACGATGGATAACAGGTACAAACTTTCCACTAGCAACTTCGACTAATAAAGCATTATCTAGTCTATCAACAGGCAAAGCTAGTTTTCTACCAAATTCATGCAAAATAAAGGAGTAGTTGGCTCCAGAATCAAATAAAATTTGGGCAGGCAATTCGTTTACGAGAAAGGTACCTGAAGCGACATCGGCTTCTTCTTTAGCAGCTTCCAGTGTCATCTGAAAGGCTCTCGCCTTCGGCTTTGGTGGAATGTTGGGTTTTGCTGCCTCCTTCTTTTTTGGACAATCCCTCGAGATGTGCCCCTCCTCCCCACACCCATAACAAACTTTCTTGGTGAGGGTGCATTCGTTGGCATAGTGCCCTAACTTTCCACATTTGAAGCATGTGGCTTCCCCGCTACATTTCTCAAGATGCTTCTTCTTGCATTTGTCGCACCATTTCGCTTCGCCTCCTCCACCTCCTCTCGAACTAGACTTCGAGAACTTACCCTTTTTGCTGGACCCTGAGGGTCCATCGAACTTCCTCTTTTCACCAACCTCTGACCTCTCCAGACCCTTCTCCCTGATCTGGGTCTCAACATTTCTAGTAGCCCAGATGGCGACTTTCAATGTGGTTGCTTGCTTAACCATTGGACCATAGTCCGCTGGTAGTCCGAGGGCAAACTTATTGACCTTTGAGAGTTCTGTTGGAACTAGGTATGGGATAAGCTTCATCTTTTCCGTGAAACTAGCAGCGTATTCAGTAACGCTCATTTTTCCCTTCTTCAAATTCTGAAACTCATTATTGATTTCCAGAAGGTCCTGCTCGGAGCAGTATTGCAGTTTCAGTTGTTCCACAAAGTCTTCCCAAGACATTTTTCTTGCTTCTCCCTTGGGTATAGAGTCAGATAACAGCTTCCACCAACTCAACACGCCAGATTTTAACAAAGGGGTTGCAAGAGCGGTCTTCTGCCTGTTGCTGCATTCGCAACTTTCAAACATTGTCTCCATTTCGGAGATCCAGTCCATAACTTGCACCGGCGTCGGGCTTCCGGATAGACACGGTGGCTTAGATGCCATAAAATCCTTGTATTTACATCCTCTTCCATCATTTCCTCCATCACGATTGTTTTGTCTAACAATTGGTGGGTTGGCTTGACCAACAGTCCCATTGAAGTTACCTCCTTCCGACGGCCCTCCATTCACTTAGGGCTCTTCAACTTGAATTGAAAGTTCTTCACGATTTTGTTGAAGCAGACGTCTAGTTTCTTCCATCTGACGATCCAACATCGTCTGAATCATCAATTGTACACCAGCCATTGTCACCGGCTCAGGTGCAGCAGCTACAATAGGTATTTGCTCGATTACAGGTGGTTGATTCCTGTTTTCGTTCGCGTTTCCGACTCCGATTCTTGTTCTTGCCATTCTTTATCTATACACCGAATAAGGTGAATTTAGATCCTCATTCACGATAGATAATTATCCAAATCACTCCGAAACGCTTACATGCTAGTTCTAATACTATCGACGCACGCTTAGAATCCTAAACACATAAGGTCTCCAGATCCGGTTGGCAACAAACCATAGATCCGAACAAATAATATCATATATGGCAAACATATAACATTTAGCACATAAAAGCATTTTAGGCAACTTTCCTAAAATAAACTAGTGCTCGTGTCTTAAATATAACAGACGCTCATCTCACAATCTTCACTTAGAATTCTAAGTTTAAGTCTAGAAATCCTACAAATTCCTAGTTCGCTTAAACTAATGCTCTGATACCAACTGTGACATCCCCAAAATCACGGCCAAAAAAGACCGGTTTAATTTATGCTTTTAAATAAAATCAGAGTAATCCTTTGATTAAAAGAGTTGCGGAATTTGTTCCCAAAACAAAATATAATAAGAATTTATCAAAGCATTTCATTAAAGAAATGTATTTTCATTATATAACAAAACCTCGAGATGTCATGTTCCGATAAAAACCAAAAGCATAAACAATACAAAATAGACCTTACAACAGTTACATATAACTACTGGTCTATAATCCAAAAATATCTTGACAATGTCATCCGACTTATGCTCTCGTGCCACTACCTGCAATACAAAGAAAAATTGAGTGGGTCAGGCTTGGGAGCCTGGTGAGCATATAGGGTTTTCAACCCACAATAAATAATTATATTTAGTTCATCAACCAACAGTAACCCAATTACCCATTCCTGTTATCCTCACTTTATGTCCCTAAAACAACTATCACAAGGGACCTAGTCTAAGGATTTTCATCGGGGTGGACATTACTGCGAAGGGGTTTCTTCCACAATAAATGTCCTAAAGGCAACCATGAGGGGGATAGAGTACACCGGTCAACACATCGTTCACAACACCTACAGGTTATGAGTCTGTTAGCGTTCCACTGGACTGTCTAGAAAGAGTCCGTGGTCGTCATCCATACTCCGCTAGATGACTAGATCAACAACAACATCGAGGCCTCTCATCATTTTATTTCATCACACACCAACTGTCTACTCATGTTCTACCCAACATATTAGTAGATAAAACATATACATTTATATACAGCTTAAAACCTGTACAAAACATCCGTTCAACAACTAGTTCAAATAAACAAATAATATATAAACACATAGCACGTATTTTATAAATACTACTTCATATCTATGTGTTAGAAGAAAACGAATATACACTCACTTGATAACACGATGATCGGACAGCACCTCGTCTCTTAAAATAATCTTTTCCGATAAAACGGGGATGTTTTCTTGAAAATCGGGCTTCTCGCGGGCAGAGTTTCGGCTCGGAAACTTTACTTCTTGGGATCTTCGGGGCTTCGGGACTTGCTTCGGGTCTCGGGAATGATACCGGGGCTTCGGGGGTATTTCTTGCACGCAAAACGAGAAAATATGGGAGAGAGAGAAGAATTTTGAGCAAAAAGATCGGCAGCCTCGCATGCCCTTTTATAGGGGCTGAACCTCGCACGTACGCTGGGCGTACGAAGCTCTACGCGGGGCGTAGTTCGGATCAGGCTTCCAGGTGGCGAAGTCTCGGTGGTGGAACGTGGCTCTTCTTCGGACCGCACAATGCAGCAGTACGCTGCACGTAACTTCCTCGTACGCAGGGCGTACTTCGGTGTCGACATGTACGCGGGGCGTACACCTAGTACGCTGAGCGTACCTTTCGGATCAGATCAGGTGAGTCAGCTCTTCGGATATTATCCGAATAAATAATTAAATTTATATATTTTAATTATCTAAAAACTTCAGAAAATCATATCTTCCTCATACGAGCTCCGTTTTCGACGTTCTTTATATCCACGCGTAGGTGAGACTAAGATCTACAACATTCATTTAGACTCCGTTGGAAAATTTTGACTTTATTTTTATTATATTATTTTTAGTAGGCCGGGACAGGAAAACTCCGTTATAAAATCATAACTTCTTCATCTGACGTCCGTTTTCATCTGTCCTTTCACCGTTGGACTACTAACGACGAGATCTTCGATTCTCGTTTAGATTGTTTCGGCTAAAAGTCACTCGATCTCATATTCGAGTTTCGGGCTGCATACCGCTAAGTCGAAACTTAGAAAAATCATAAGTTCCTCATACGAAGTCAGATTTAGACGTTCTTTTTATGCACGCTCTCGGTTTAATGTATTCTACGACTTTCGTTTAGATCACTAAGGCTAAATATTGCTTTATCTTAAATTCATATTTTACGTCATACAGTGTCGTGCCGGTTCTGTCGCGAAACTTCGACAGGTCATAACTTCTTCGTTATAACTCGGATTTCGGCATTCTTTATATCTTTGGAAACCTTGCCACGACCACTACAACTTCATGTATCGATATCAGGTTTATCTAATATTTTATTTTTAACACTTAAATTATCCTTAATTCAATTAAGTCACAACAATTAGGCATAAATCACATAATCCTCAAATAATACATTCTTATTATTTCAAAATGAGTTACAAAGGTTAACCTAGACTATTACATCAACATTAATGCCTAGCCCAGAAACACGGGCATTACATAAACTCCTCCCATATACATGATATTCCTTCATTTCTCACCACTTCTCACACTTCCTAGTCTAGAAAATCGATTCTCTCTCAACTATCATCGAGTTCTTCATCCTAGATCATCAAAAACGTAAGTGTTTCTTCCATCTAGTTGTTGTTATTCTTCTTAATCATGAATCACCCTTTATGTTCCATCCATAATAACTGTCTTTTTGGGTAGATCTTCAAGATCTTCATCTTCCACCAAGAACACCAAGAACACACACTTGTTCTTGGTGGCCGTGAACTCCATAAAGCCTCCCAAAGGTGAGTATTCCTTCCATACACTTGCTACCTAGTAGAATCACTAGCGTAAACACCTGGAACAAACGATTTGAGGGCGATCTCCAGGAGTTTACGGTCGTAAACTCCCTTGGCCGTAAACCCCTTGGCCGTAAACACCCTAGGCCGTAAACATCATGGCTGTAAACACCTATGTGTGGCCGTAAACTCCCATTTGATCAATCACATGTGATTCTAACACTTAGTCTAAGTGTTTCCTAGTCCCTAAGGGTGTTTCCTTGCATGTTAGTTGCTTATAATCACTATATTCATGCCAATATATGTCAATATATGTCATTTAGGACTCGTTTGTGTCTCGAGACTTCATTCATGGAACTTCTCATCCTTACGCGCATATTCGTTTGAATCACCCACATAAGGTGAGTTCATACCCCTATAATTAATCTTTTAAATTGTTTTAAATGCTTTTAAGGGGGGGGGGGGGGGAATACAAGTTGAACACAATGATAATTGTGTAAATGTTTGTTATAAACATCTTTCAAAAGATTGCTTATGTCTTTATAAGTGATCAAAACATTTCAAAAACTCTTTTAAGTTAGGTTACTTTATAGTTTATAAAACTCCGTTTTTAAAGTACAATCATAACTTAGTAGATAAATGAGTCTTTTCAGTAACAATTCAAAGTAAACATACTAGTAAACTATAATAGGTATAGTTTAGGGGTTCAGTTCATACTAGATACTAGAACATACTATAAAGAGAATCAGGGAGGTAGATACAATACACGATAACATAGAAAACATACTATAAAGAGAAACAGGGAGGAAGATACAATACATGATAACAGAGAGAACATACTAAGATACTATAACAGAAAGAACATACTAAATGCTATAGCAGAAGAACAAAACAGGATCTAATTATACCAATAATCACTAACTCATTGTTCTAAACAAAAGGTGATAGTAAATTGGGTATACATGATCAGATAACTTTAATGTGAGACTACTTCATGGCTCATCAATCTATTTGCTGAAGTCGCGTTTGATAACCAGAATCTCTTGCAGGGAGAGCGTATAGTACGGGTACTACTCATCACATTATGACCTTAATAAAACAAACTTGTTTTAAGGTAATCAGTACTTTAGTGGGTCAATTCAAAAGACAACTGTGTACTTACATTTTCCCATTACTTTCATATTGTGACAGTTCCACTTGAAAGTTAATGCAAACTATTTTCGAATTAAGATAGTTATAAACTAGGGAAAACTTACATCTTTTCAAACGACAAACAGAATAGTCGAGTCTAATACATTCAGTAGAAAGGGGCCTATAATGCTAACTTTATGATTCCTTAGTTTATACATCAGGGATATATATTAATCGGATCCGACAGGTAGTAAGATGTATGCTTTCCGCTTCATTTCTTGTTCCTTGTTTGGTTGTGGACTTAGAGGAGATTCACCCAGCCTACTATCTATTCGATCTTAGCTATATATATATATATATATATATATATATATATATATATATATATATATTCCGTATACACCAAGAAATCATAAGGAGTACCATGTATGGGTCAGGTCATAGGACACTAATTCAATGCACAGTTTTCTAGTACAAAACATACTTTTCAAATAGATCATTTGGTATACAAAACTAGAAACTTACCAGTAAAAGGTTTAATCCATTTTATTAAACCAGTATAACTTAAAGGACCTTAGGTGGTTAATTCTATAATACATTAGTTTATACATCCGGGTTATATATAATTAATACCCGATAGGTAGTTGGATGTGTGCTTTCCGCCTCATTTCCTGTTCCTTGTTTGGTTGTGGGCTTAGGGCAGATTCGCACAATTAACTATCTGTTCGATATTAGATTATATATAGCTAGTATAAACTAAGTGATTATAGAAGGAACCACTGTGGTTACCATTTTTACTAAAAGAAATAAGGGTTTTCTTAAAGAATATTTTCTTCAAATATAAAGGAACAATTACAGTTAACTCCGTGAGTACCAAGGGAATACACCAGGGTTATATACAACGAAGATCTAACAACCAATGGGATGTGTGCCTTTCGCCTCATTTCTTGTTCCTTGTTTGGTTGTGGGCTTAGGGCAAATACACACAACCGATTGTTTGTTTACTCTGGGTTTTATATAACTTGTATCCATTTAGTACTCATAGAAAGGATTGTAGAGTCATTTTTACTTATCTTTCATTAAAGCAGGAAATATAGGATTTTCTGGAGGAACAGGCGAACTTTTCTAAACAAAAGTTACAATTTACTTACAACTTACTACAACTTTCTTACAACTTAATTACATCACTAAAATCTTATGAACTCACCAGCTTAAATGTTGATATACTCTTTCAAATAACTTGTATTCTCAGGTAATTAGTAGACAGGTACGCGCACTGGGATTCAGAAGATGGAGCATAATAGCTTCATGTCTTGTTTTGTTATTTACTTTGTAGTCTATGTTATGTGAACCACATACTTTGTAAACACTTTCTTTCTAATGAAATGGTTGTTTATTACTTTGATTACTATGATGCGTGTCTTGTGATACTAAACATGACGTCATCCACCCCCGAACGTTTCCGCCGTTCCGGTTTTGGGGTGTGACACCAATCATATGAGGAATATTTAACATTGTTGGTATTAATTGCATGGATTTAAAGTCATTAGTAACATTTAATCCAAGAGCTTATTTGTATTAAATCAACTAGATGAAGTTTTACTTAAGGTCGTATGGTATACTTACCACGAGATGGCTCGTGGTATACGTGGACCACGACCACGACCGTGCACACCATCCCGGCCGGTCGTGGTAGATCGTGGTCGTGATGTCCCGTTGTGTGTTCCACGAAATCAAACGGAAATAGCTATTGGTCGATGGTTTGCAACGGCTAGTTTCTTTGTAACGTCTTTTTTTTACCTTTCAAACATATTAAACTTCTTCTATAAATACCACACTTATATTAAACATACTCACACAATTTCTTCTTTCTTTTCTTACAAAATCACACACTTCTTTTGCATTCTTCCAAAACCAATAGCTCCTAAAAGGATGAATTGGTCAGAAAATGAAGAAGAGAACTTAGCACGAGCATGGGTAGCGGCTTCAGAAGACCCGGTAACGCCTCCTAATTTTTGGATAAAAGTTGGAAACGTTTTCCATGATTTAATGGGTTGCCAAAGTCGTAGTCTTGATGAAATATGTTTGAAATATCGTGATATGAGGGTTAAATGTCTTGAATTCAATGATATTTATAACTTTGTTATAAACAACGTACACGAAGGCGACCCGTTTATTGTGGCCATGCACCAATATGAAGACACGAAACACACACCGTTTAAACACGTCAAAGCTTGAGGAAAATTAAGAGAGTGCCCAAAATTTAGTGATTAAAAATAAGGTTTAAAAACTAGTTTAAGTTGTTTGTGGTTGCATTTTTAAGGTTTTTTATGTTTTTTTTATTTTATGTTGTTTTTTTTAATTAATGTAATCTTGTTTCAATGAATGAAAAAACTAGTTTAAAAAAAATATATGTTTTATTGTCTTTTTGAATTAAATTTAATTTAAAAAAAAATATGCGTTATTGTGTTTTAATGTATTTTTGAATTAAATTAAAAAAAAAATGAGGTGGAGTGGCATGTTTAGTGGTAGGGGAATGTGGTGTTTAGTAATCTTTCACTAAAGAGGTTGTCGAACAAGAGATATAATTTCATTACTAGTTTTTTTGGTGCGTAATAATCCATTATCTAAGAAATATGTTATAGAAGAAATTTGGTTATAAATAAAAATGTTTTATTATGTAAAATAGGATTTTATGATGGTTGTATTTCCATTACTTGACTTTGTTTGAAAACAATAAAAACTCATAAATGGAATATTATAAATAAGAACTCCTAGAAAGCATCTTAAATTATTAATGTAACTAATGTGTGCATATCACAAATCAAAAGGAATATAAATTGTTTCTTACTGTGATTTTCTTAACAAACATTTTTCTAAAAATCTATGAATATATAACTACTTCTTAGACGATAACAATCTGCGTAAAAATTTAGTCTCCAACACATTTTCGTCTAAATTGCCATCGAACCAAGAAGTGGATATAAATTTCCTAAATTGTTGTTATTGTTGTTATATCCCTACTATCTGCCTAAACCCAACCATATTTTACTACTAAGAATTAAGTCAAAAAGCTTGATCTCTCACAACTTAATCATTTAGACTTGTTTATGTAGTTTAAGAATCTGGCATTATAGATCATTATTCAAGCATTGTGGACCACATGTTGTGTGTCATTGGCCTACTACAGATTCATAGATCTCTTCTAGCAGGAGGATTTTCTTGTTTTGATAATCTCTTTGCTGATGAATTTGAATGGTGTTTATTTGTACGCCCCAACACATCCTATTAAGAAGGCTCTTATGTTACATACAGTTGTACACTAATAATGTATTGAATCACAAAAATATACCCTTAAATAGACCGAAGATGTAAAATTAAATGGACTAAATGGAGAGATATTTTGAAAATTTTATAAATTTTCAAACCACCTTTTCACAAAAAGTCTAATTCATAAATAATAACTAGGTTCAAAATTAATAGAAAAATCAAATTTCAAAATTACTTTTGGTTAGGAATATATTTTTATTAATCTAGGTGGCACGGATTCAAACATTATAATAAAATTGTTTTCAAAATAATTTCACAAAAATCATATTTAAAAAATCAAAGACTTCAACATATTTATGTCAGAATTCAAAAAAAATTTGATTTTCAAAGCACCTTTATGTCAAAATTTATTTTTTAAAATGGTCTTTTCGATGATTATGGTCATATGATGATAATTTCATAAAATGTGAATATTACGTGAGGCACCATTTTTTTTGTTCACTCCTCAAGAAAAAAATCCTTGTGGTTAAAATAAAACAAATATGAGAGTTTAGTCGTGAAGGTACAAAATGGACACAAGATGTTTATGGTTTAAATTTAGCATTTCAATACAAATTCTAGTGTTATGCAATTTACCCTGTGTGATATGCCATGTAAATGGTTCAATACCCAATAAATACAATGAAATACTATTTGTCCCGATTAGTGGTTAATTTTTCAGAATAGGTTAAGAATTCAAACATTGACACGTCAAAGATATTTCTAGTGTTCTAAGTAGGTTCAAGATTCAAATATTAACACACCAAAAAAATTACTAGTATTTTATATTCTACAATATACCCCCAAGTAATTCGAGATTATGACGATTTGACATGGGCCTCTGAAATCGTAACCATTATATAGAGTTTGGATGAAACCAATGGTTGATTAATTCTTAAAAATAAGTGATGGATAAAGAAATACTAAAAAGTAGTTATTTTGTGATATTACTTCATGGGCTCATTGCAATTCATACTTAAAAAGAGAAGCCTAAAATCTCAATTCAAGCTCGATACAGTAAAAGGAGTTTTTTACCATAGCATGGTAAATAGAAAAAGTATTTACCATATAGTGGTAGTTTTAAAAGTATTTCCTAAACAATAGTAAAAACATTTATAAAAATCAATAATATGAGTTCTTCGTCCCTTGTATTCTCTCCTGTCTTTCCGTCGCTGAGTCGTTCCCGTTTTTTATTTCCGGCATCGTCTTTCTATGTTCCGTTATATATCTCCTTCTTTCTTCTGCCATTTTCAAGGGTATTTCCTATATTTTTTTTTGTTAACATACAATATCGTAGAACTATATGATGCATCAAACTCTGGTTTGAGTTTGATGTCACCAACAGTCAACAGATTATTGTCGTTGAAATTCAAAGCAAGTTGTTGGAAACGACGGACTGGGTTCAAAGCAATTAAGTCGAAGAACTGGATGTGTGAAAGGTCTAAAATATAAGGAGCAAGAAGATTCTCTATAAAAACCCAATGAGATATCCCCGGAAAAATATTGATTGTGTGCGCGAATGTGTACTATGTGGGCAAAAGAAATGTCTAGATGGTGTATTGCACTTAAGATCACTGAAATACTTATGCTTATCTCATTAGAATTGTTCTGGTAATCTATTAATTAACCTTTATATTGGGCCTATGAGTAGTTGTACATAAGTTATAAATATAGTGTGGTAGAGAGAAAAACATAGTCACAGGTAGAAGGAAGAGGGATGGCCGCCAGGTAGATGGTCGGAAAAAGTAAAAGAAAAGTATTCAATGAAAGAAATGGCGAAGAGATCAAAGATGCCCCATTTTCTATTTTTCTTTTTTCTTTGAATAAAAGAGTGGGACCACAATGTTTTAGTAAATAAATTTCAAAGTACTATCATCTGGTAAATAAAATTTCCATTTACTATGGTCACGTTATAAACTCACAGTAAAAGCCTCCGTCTATTAGAACTTTCTTTTTAACATCTGGATCTATATGTAAGAAGTTACCTCAAATTCCCTTTAAATGTTGAAATTTTTTACTTTGTGAAACATAGTTTTGATAAATGTTTGGAAGCTATCAAGATTATTTTAACAATCACATTTTCAAACAATATCACAAAGGTACAGGAACAATCAACAAGGTTACAACAAAAGTTACAAAAATATCATACAAAAAGATGATAAAAAAACATAATAAAGAAATTATTGGTCCGCAAAGAAAATAAGTTGTGCAATATTTATGGTACACTACAGGATCCATAATACTGAATTGGAAAGTTTGACATAATATCTTCTTATTGTTGGCCAGGTGTTGACACATGGCTCGGCTACATCCTAACTTCAATCCCTTGCTTTAACAAGTGCTCTTTTACCGACTCAATCGGTACCTGCAAACAAATAACAAATTATTAAATTAATTAACATTAAAATTAAAACAATATAATATATACTTTTTTTCTGTAAAAGAGTAGTGCAATACCTCTTTCCTATGAAAAATGCCTGCAGCAAGAGCTGCAGAAGCATTTGTCTTTTCAAAAACCTCTGAGAAATGCTGAGCAGTTCCTGCACCACTACTTGCAATCACTGGAATGCTCACAGCATCCGAGATTAGTTTTATCAGATCGATATCAAATCCTTTTCCCTGACCTGAAATTTTTATTAAAGAAAGTCAAACATTCATATCAACAAAAAAAAAATATTGATTATTGAGTAGTTACCATCACAGTCGATACAGTTGAGCAAAATTTCACCAGCTCCCAATTCTTCAACAGCTTTGGCAAGCTCGTATGCTCCAATTGGACGACCCTCTCGTCCACCATTCACCTGTTAATAATTTACATACATAATAATCAAATTAAAAAAACAACTTTTTTTGGTAAAAATGAAAAGTATTATTTGGTGCATGCAGTTAAAAGTAACAACACTTACAGTGCACTGATACCAGGCATACTCTTCCCCATTTGGGCCTAACAAAACCAAAAATTTACATATTCAAATTTATTACTATAAACTAACATAAAATATACTAGTATAATTTACTGTTACTCACCCAAGTTTTCTAGTTTAACAGCCTTGAATCCAACCTCATCTTCACTTGTCAAATACTGTCTACGTGGATCAATGCTTACAACCACCGCCTTTAAATTTTAAAATAAACAAAACATCATCACATATTTACATGTCTTTCTTTTCTTTGTATATAGACTCACTATTTACTCTTTTTGATTGTATCACCTACTTGATTCCCATAGACTCTGGAAATCTGTTCTAAGCTGCTCTTTCCCGTTTTTACCTAGAAAAAAAAAACACACACAAGTACATGAATTACATAAAATAAAATATAAAGAATGAAAGTTAGTTGCCTACTCCTGTTTTTAGATACTCTTCTGCAGCATAAACAGCATCACTCCCGATAGATATCTTATCTGCACCAGATCTAAAATATTCTGAAGCCACCTCCAAACTAGAATAGTACCTATATATAGTAATAAACAAATATTATAAACAGTTATTAAATTAATTATTAACCTCATATATAAGCACAGTTAACAGTACCTTCCATTTCCATCAGTGAAATCTCTGATACCACCACCAACTGTAAGTGGTACAAAAACATTCTCCGATGTGTGTTTCAATATCTATGAATTACAATTAAATAAATATATTATTATATTATTATATGATAAGGTTAATCTCTTTGTATGTAAGTCAAAATACATACCTGCAACATTGGCAAATCTCCAAGAGGGAAATCACGAAAACCGGTAATATTTAAAAAGCTAACCTGCAACGTGTGTGTTAATGTTACTATCTCTTAGAATCCACAAATAATCAAAACTCAGTAATGGAATGGGTCATTCCATTCCATTCTATCCAATCAAAACAGGGCCCAATATGTAATATGCTAAAATTAAGAAAGAGACAGTAAGTACCTCATCAGCCCCGTCTAGGTAATATTGTCCAGCAAGTTCAACTGGCTTACCCAGGTTTCTCACCTATACAACATAACAAATACCACTCTAAATCACACAATTATTCTGCTTACAAAAACATAATATCTTCAACCCATCTTTGATAAATATTATTTTGTTAATGCTGTTTCCATCTCTACTTATCTATGATTCTTATATTATTAAATAATATCATCATCAAATTACCTCATTATCTTTTGTCTGCTCTCTCACATCATACTGATCTCCTTTAGTCACAACAAGATCACCATTATCATTTGTTCTCACATCAAGACAAGCAATTACCTGAAACATATTACAATTGTGCCAACCATTACTTCAAATATGATCAACATTTATTATAAACAAAAGCATTACAATTCCACAACTCACCCTCTTTGCAAGCTTTGTAGCCTTCCTTTCCAATGGCTTCTGTCTTCACATTAGGGCATTACATTGTTATATATATATATATATATATATATATATATATATATATATATATATATATATATATATATATATATATCAAATTCAATTATTCAAAAGCTCAAAGATTACCTTAGCAACAGAAGAATTTGGTAACAAGAACTTCCGTAATATCGAAAGACCAACATCTGATAATTTTTTTAATGATTAAAAACAAACCTCATAAAAAGTAAAAACCACCCTAAAAATAAACAATTTATATGGAACTTACCTCCACTTTTTTCCGGGTGAAATTGAACTGCATGCACATTTCCCCTCCTAACAGATGATATGAAGTCAATTCCATAGTTGCAGGTCGATGAAACCCACTCTTTATTTTCTTCAGACTGTTGTGTATAAAACCAGGGTCAGGGGTATAATTGGTATTTGGTGAAAAAAACAAAAAAAAGCAGGATAAACAAGACAAGGAAACATACCGGTACAGCACGATAAGAATGAACAAAATATACATGGCGGTTTGCAATATCATCTAAAATAACTGAATCTTTTTTGATTTGCAAAGCATTCCAGCCAATATGAGGCACTCTGCAACCATTGAAAGAATCAAAACGTCCAACCACCCCAGGAATCAAACCAAGACCTCTCACTGAAAACACCAAACAATAAATCATTGATTCAGTTAACAAAAATTAAGACAAATATTCAGTCAATTAATAGAACAGAGTTGCAACTACTCACCTGGCCCGTTTTCTTCACTTGACTCAAAAAGTAGCTGCAGACCAAGACAAATGCCTAAAAATGGGCGATCATTCTCTATGTAAGTGCAGAGTGCTTCAGCCATCCTAAAACAATCAAAATGGATTTTGTTTGTTAATGGATGAAAAAACATTGTAAATATGATGTAAAAGTTACCCGTTGTTGTTTAAGACGTCCATCATTGCAGCAAATGCTCCAACCCCAGGAACAATAAGGCGCTTTGCATTCAGAATGTCCTCCGGTGTTTCAACCTGGACAATAATGTATCACAATATATGGCGTTGTTGTTATACACCCAAATTTCATATTCAACATATGAATCGGAAATGCCGTTGCAGAAAATAGACCGAAAGAAGCTCAGAAGAACTTACATCTTTGATATCGAGACCGAGATACCGGATTGCATTTCTAATACTTTGAACATTACCGGCACCATAATCAAGGAGAGTCACGGCTTCACATGCAAGTTAACAAATAGTATTAAAAATAGAATCGATATGTGCAGAAGTTGACGGAAGACTACTAAAATAGATAGAGCGTAGAGAGAACCAGAATCGTCGCCTCCAACAGCGGAAGCGCGGACAGAGAATTTCGGTGGAGATTTGAAAGTGATGCTATTTCTATGCAATTTAAGCAGCGACCTCCTCCGTGAAACCATTGAACCAGAAATGGTGGTGAACTGCGAAGAACCGAACGTCGCCGCCTCCATTTTTCCCCTTCCAATGCACGGTTGTTACTCAGCTTCTCAGCCCCTGCTTCAATTCAATTCAAGTCAGGAACCTACCTAAAACCGAGCACAACACTGGCGGCCCTTTCAAATTTATGGGCCAAGATTTTATGTACCCGGGATGTTAATCCGATGTGAGTATGTAGTATTGTAGTGTAGGGTTTTAGTTGAATACAAAAGGATGACCACTTTTGGGCTAAGAATTGTTGTTAAAATTTATATAACACTAAATTAGGCAAATGTCTACTGCAGTGTAGTAAATATTTATAAATATATGTTTTTCTAAATATAACAATAATATTGTTGTTAAATTTGATATAATAATTTGTATACTAAATTAATATAATATATTGACTATTTTGAATTATATGATAATATATACATCTATTATAACTACATAATCTCAGTCGTTTGAAGGACTTCTACATACGAGTTACTCTTGAATAAAATTAAATATAATATATGGTTTAATGTTATTTATAGTTGTTGTTATTGTTAATTAATTTTTTAAAATTTATTTGTTTAACGTTTTAATTTCTATCATTATAATTATTTAAAACATCAAACACTGTTTTTTGATTTTAAAGGTAACGATATAATCATTTATATAGAGTTATTTTTAACTATTGTTATTATAAGTTATTTTAAGCTACTTATTTGAAAACTTTTAACGATTATAAAAATATTTTTAAAAAATATTTTAGTTAAATTGAGATTACAATTTAGTTTTTGCATTTAGCACTACAATTTACCACTTTTAACTATTCACAAAATATTCATTGAGTTTTTTAAGTGGAACTGAAATTTATATTTAAGTTGACACTGTAATGTTATATTTAAATTAACAATTTAAGTATTTTGTCCAAACTGTTCAAAAGTTGTAGCTTTAAACTGATAATAGTTTACATACAATAACATATTAAATTTAATAAATTAAGTATAATATGTTAAAAGTTAAAATCATAACTTTATAAGTAGAAGTAAATATATTACTTTAATATTGAAATTTAGTTTATTTATGGTTACACTTTAGGTTTGATATTCGTTTAACCTTATTAACCAAATTATAATCATTATTAGAAAGACATTACAATTTATCACTTCTAATTATTTGCAAAATATTTTTTGGGTTGTTTAAGTTAAACTAAATTTATATTTAAGTTGACCATGTAATATGATATTTAAATTAATAATTTAAATATTTTATACAAATTGTTCAAATTTTATTGCTTTAAAATGATAATGATTTACATCCAACAATATATTAAAATTAATAAATTAAGTATAATATGTTAAAAGTTAAAAAACATAACTTTATATGTAGAAGTAAAGATATTATTTAATATTGAATTTTAGTTTATATATGATTACACTTTAGGTTTGATATTTATTTAACCTTATTAACCAACTTATAATCATTATTAGAAAGAAATTGAAAAGTCATGGGAGTTTCAAATGAATGTGGTGAAAGGAAAAATGCATGGGAGTTTCAAATGAATGTGGTGAAATGAAAAATGTTTCCCGAGATTCTTTCTTTGATGATATTAGGCGAATGCACGCGCGTTGCGTAGAAACACCTATATAGTTGAAATCTTTACAAATATATGTTTTTTTTAAATGTAACAATAAAGTTGTTGTTAAATTTGATATAATAATTCGTATACTAAATTGATATAATATATTGATTATTTTGAATTATATGATAATATATACATCTATTATAACTGCATAATCTCAATCGTTTGAATTAACAATTTAAGTATTTTGTCCAAACTGTTCAAAAGTTGTAGCTTTAAACTGATAATGGTTTATATACAACAACATATTAAATCTAATAAATTAAGTATAATATGTTAAAAGTTAAAGACATAACCTTATAAGTAGAAGTAAATATATTATTTTAAAATTGTAATTTAGTTTATTTATGATTACACTTTAGGTTTGATATTTATTTAACCTTATTAACCAACTTATAACCATTATTAGAAAGACACTACAGTTAATCACTTTTAACTATTTACAAAATATTTTTTGGGTTGTTTAAGTTAAACTAAAATTTATATTTAAGTTGAGCTTGTAATGTTATATTTAAATTAACAGTTTAAGTATTTTATACAAATTGTTCCAAAATTGTATCTTTAAAATGATAATGGTTTACATCCAACAATATATTAAAACTAATAAATTAAGTATAATATGTTAAAAGTTAAAAAACATAACTTTATAAGTAGAAGTAAATATATTATTTTATAATTGAAATTTAGTAAATATATAATTACACTTTATGTTTCATATTTATTTAACCTTATTAACCAACTTATAATTATTATTAGAAAGAAATTGAAGAGTCATGGGAGTTTCAAATGAATGTGGTGAAAGGAAAAATGCATGGGAGTTTCAAATGAATGTGGTGAAAGGAAAAATAATTCCTTTATAAGTATACTAGGCGTAACCTCGCGCGTTGCACAAGAATGCATTTAAGTGGTTAAAATAATTATGGGAAAAAATAAAAATATGTTGAAATTTACGTTTTTAGTCATGTTTTGGGCATTAACCGAATTATCAAATAACATAAAAATCCATCAACTTATATTTTGATACTATCTAATATAGTCCATACCTTATAAACTTTACTTTTACTTTTATAATATCCAATATATATTATAAGTTTTTGTATAACATTAATATAATCTACTTTTCTTATGTCCGATAATATTTTTTGGATAAAATAAGAAATAAGTTGTTTTGAATGAGCTATTAATAAATAATATTGAACTAATAAACTTTGTATTACACTATTTATATTACACCAAAACATCCAAGGTTTCATATATGAACTTTCAAATATTAAACATTGAAATTAAGAATGAAGTCATACAAAATATATCATTATACATAAATGTCATCAAGAGTTTTAAAATAAGTCGATTGGTAAATATGATATTTAATTTTAATTACTTATTTTGCAAGGCGTACGTTTGACTTTATGTTGGTGCGCCAAGAATCATCTTTCTTAATTTGTACCTAAAAAATTAAGGCGAATAGGAATATAAAATAGATATTACTAAGCATGAATATAAATAATTAAAAAGGGTATGTGGATCTCCTACCACCGGTTAAAGACAACATACCTCTCTAGTGGTATCGATTCCTATGTGAAATTGAAGTAGTCATTCTATGTACACCTTGTTTTCTAATTACATAAACAAATATGAGTAACCAAACATAAAAATGTTATCTTTATGTAGGAAAAATATTTTAGTTAATTAACAAATTAAATAATATAAGTTTAAGAGCTATGAGTTTCATAACATTAATATTTATATTAATCAATCAATTAAGTAACACATGTTGAAATTTTAACAATCATTATTAAAAAGCATTTGAAATATTAGATTTTAAATGAAATTTGGTTGAAGTGTTTTGGCCTCTACTATAATATATATATATATATATATATATATATATATATATATATATATATATATATAGAGAGAGAGAGAGAGAGAGATAGAGAGCGAGAGATGGAAAGTATAACATATGTATGAGTTTTAATTAATTATCTTTTTGAAACGGTATAATTACAAAACAAAAAAAACATATTTAAAATATTTAATTAAATATTTTCGACATCACCCTATATAACATATGATCAATATATTAATGATTAAATCACAATATACAACGACTGTATTACAATAATCCAAAAACGAAGAAAATATAAAGACGAATTAGTATAACAAACTTACAAATTAAAAGCTCTAATATAATAGCATATCTCTGAAAGTGGTCATAAGACCTCAACCCAACACAAAAACCTTTAAGTTTGTTTTCTTTATGAAATTTGTATATGATTTGTATGCATGTCTTCCCAAAAGATTGACATTTTTATAGTAAACTTTTCACTAAATGCTAATTAAACATAATATACGTTATAAAACTTTTGAGTGTTAAATCATAATTAAAAAAACTTTTGAGTTGCATTAGTTAAAAAATGGGGTTTCAAATGAATGTGGTTTGAGGAAGTTAAAAAAAAGGGGGGGGTTTCAAATGCATGAGATTCAAGAAAACATGATAGCTTTATAAGTATGTATGTGAAATTTGTATATGATTTGTATACATGTCTTCCCAAAAGATTGGCCTTTTTATAGTAACTTTTCACTAAATGCTAATTAAACATAATATAAGTTATAAAACTCATAATTATGAAAACTTTTGAGTTGCATTAGTTAAAAAAAGGGGTTTCAAATGAATGTGGTTTGAGGAAGTTAAAAAATGGGGTTTCAAATGCATGAGATTCAAGAAAAAAATGCTAGTTTTATAAGTATGTATGATGATATGATATGATATGATGATGATATGATGATTAGTATTGTATTTGCGTATGACAAAACTGCAAAAATGGTCCTTATGGTATGCATTTTTTTGGGGTTTTAGTCCAAATCATGGTTTTTTTGGATTGGTGGTCCTTTGAGGTAGTTTGCTTGTGATTTTGGGACAAAACTGCAAATTTGGTCCTTGTGGTTTGTAAAAAACTTTGGATAGGGTCCAAAAAGGTTTCGACTTGCATGGAAGGTCCAAAATCAAAACTTTTTTATGGTTTTGGTCCTTGGAACACCTGGAATGACGGTTTTGCCCTTTTAATTTCTTTATTGTATTTTTTTGTATGTATTTTAATACTTTTTTATTTTTAAAAATAAAAATAACATCCCATCTGCTCTCTCTCTCTCTCTCTCCCACACACACACCCACATACGAATTTTTATCCCAACACAATACTCATATCTTCTTCTCAATCTCATCTTCTTCACAACCACCCTCATCTGTAAATCATCATCCTCAACCACCCAATCGACATTTCAAAATCACCTAGAGATCAAGCTACATTCGACTGCATCCTTCACAATGTCTGAGGCCATAAATAGAAACCCAATCTCCATGATTTCTCCGTCAACAACCCCAACAAAACCATCATCGACCCTCTGTATGAGTTCCTACAATGGTGGAATAAACCTAGATCTTGGAATGACTTATCACCTGCACATTCATGCTTCATTCATGAGTTCCTAATTCCACTAATTTACATGTACCAAATTAAAGAGATCTTTTTTGAGTTTAAGTTTCAGATTCCTGTTCCTTGCCTCCACCGACGACATCCTTTTTCCTCAACCTCCTGATGATCGATCCAAACAAAGATCAATTTTAGGAAATCGATCTGGTTAGCAATTGAGGAGCAGTGATGCGGGAGTGGTGTTAGCCCTTGCTTAATCTCATCATTCGTCTTTTTGTTATCTTTATAACACACACAGATACAAACACACAATGTGTGTGTGTGTGAGTTCCCTCCTGTTGTTCAATCACAGAGTAAACCCAAGATGGGTGCTTATGTTTTTTTTATCAACTATTGCTCTTCCAGATGAAATTTTTGAACCTATTAGAAGAGAGATCGAAGAAACAGATGAAATTTTGAGAGAATTTGAAAGGGTTCTCGATTTCTGGAGTGTGTGTGTGTGTTCGTGTTTGAAGGCAAGAAATCAATTTCTATCCCCTGAATTATGGAATTTGTGTATTAGCTATGAGATGAACACAAGATCTTCATCTTCATCTTTCCCCTGATTTCTTCATCTTCATCTGGTTCCCAGATCTTCATATTGTTCATATGGTAATGGTGATAATCCATTTTTTTGAAAAGAAGAATGATGAAGATGGGTTTTGTAGAGAGAGAGAAAGCGAGAGAGAGAGAGAGAGAGAGATAGAGAGGGAGGTACCGGTAGGGGTGGAGTGGGTGTCTATCTTTTTTGTTTTATATTTTTATTTCATAAATTATTAAATTAAATAAGAAAAGAAAATACAAAACTGAAATTAAAAGGGTAAATAGGTAATTTCAATTTTTTTTGGACCAAAAACTCAGAAAAACCTTGAATTTGGACCTTCTGTGCAAGCTGGAAACTTTTTGGACCCCATCCAAAGATTTTTGCAAACCACAAGGACCAAATTTGCAGTTTTGTCTGATTTTGGTCATTCACTAAACTGAAAAGACTAAAATACCCTTATGATAATATTTTACGTTTTTTGTATTTAATTTAAAGTTTTATTAATAAAAAATATGGGACCTCTCTCTCTCTCTCTGAAAATAAGTAACAACCATCGTTGTCGCCGTGTGCCATCTCACCGGAGTTCACTTCCGGCAACCTTTGTAGACAATATCCTGTTGAGTATTAGATGTTGCGTCATTGGGCTTTTTGTGTAGTCTGTTATGTAAACGGGTTGGGCCTGTCCTCCCGTAGTTATCTTCTAAGGTTAGGGTATTTAAGGTGCATGCATCATGTTTTGGTAACTCAAATATTACTTTGTAACCCTAATCACGCCTCTACAGTAGCAATTATTCGTCGAGTTCTTCTGAGGCGTGACTTTTGAATCATTCAGCATATTTTGAGTTATTAGCGTGTTCTTACTTTAATCTGTTTGAATCTATCGATCATTCAAGAATATTTAATCCTAACAATGGGTATCAGAGCAGGAGACTGTGTAATAAATACACATCTCTTCTGTTTAAGAGCTTTTAGGGTTTCCGTTAATATTGGATCTAGCTTAACGATCATCAATGTGTTCTTGACGTTGTTTAGCAATCACAATATTACCCTAAAAATTGTCTTAGTTTTACACGTCTGATTCTTAACAGGTTTTAAAGATCTAATCCTCATGCAGCACGACGATTCTCACATCAACTCTATCAATCTTTCAAGCAGTATTGGATCGACCACTAGGATCTCGATTCTCTTTCCCAATGAGTATGAAGTTTGGGCACTCCACTTTGAAGATTATGTTCTTGGCCTAGAAGATAATGGATATCTGATATGGGAGGCTATAACTCTCGGACCGTTTGTTCACACTGAAAGCAAAAGAGTCATCAAAACTCAAAATGACTACAACAAACTCCTTCTTGATATTAAGGACGTTCCTCAAGATGAAAAGGAAAAACTGATCAGCAATGTTAAGGCATTGAGAATCATTTGATTTGCCTTGCAAGCTGATACTTTTCGTCTGGTCAGTTCCTGTGACACTGCCAAAGCCATCTGGGATCTACTGAAGGAACTCTACTCGACAGATGCGGATCTTGAGCACTCAACACAAACGCTCTTGCTTTCAGAGTTTGGTGCTTTTTCAACTGAAGAGAGTTTAAGTCAAACCTTCAATCGATATAATCATCTTTTGAGCAGAATGACGAAACATGGGATTGGACATGAGTTAATTGAACAAAAAGTCACGTTTATGAATGGACTTCGATCAGAGTGGAAGGCAGCGGTGTCTACAGTTAAGGCACATGAGCAGTTCAAGAACTATACACTTGCCAAGCTTGTTGGTATCCTAAGGTCACATGAAGATGAAGTGACTAAAGAAGCGAAAATTGTCTCAGGAATGGGTTCATTGGCCCTTGTTGCGAAGGGTAAGAAGATGGCTGAAGAGGATGATTCAGATTTTAAGCTTTCTGAGTGCGAACTTTATAAAGAAGAGTTTGCAATGATGGTGTCGCAACCAAAGAGATTCGTAAAGAAGAACTGTTGGGTATATAGTGTTGCGTCATTGGGCCTTATGTGTAGACTGTTTTGTAAACGGGTTAGGCCTGTCCTCCCGTAGTTATCTTCTAGGGTTAGAGTATTTAAGGTGCATGCATGCATCGTATTTTAGTTAACTCGGATATTATTCTGTAACCCTAATCACGCCTCTACAGTAGCAATTATTCATCGAGTTCTTCTGAGGCGTGATCTTTTAATCATTCAGCATATTTTGAGTCATTTTCGTGTTCTTACTTTAATCTGTTTGAATCTATCGATCATTCAAGGATATTTATTCTTAACAATTGGTATCAGAGCAGGAGACTGTGTAATAAATACGCATCTCTTCTGTTTAAGAGCTTTTAGGGTTTCCGTTAATATTGGATCTAACTCAACGTTTATCACTGTGTTCTTGACGTTGTTTAGCAATAACAATATTACCCTAAAACTGCTTTAGTTTTACACGTCAGATTCTTAACAAGTTTTTAAGATCTAATCATCATGCAGCACGACGATTCTCGCATCAACTCTATTAATCTTTCTAGCAGCATTGGATCGACCACTAGGATCCCGATTCTCTTTCCCAATAAGTATGAAGTTTGGGCACTCCACTTCGAAGATTATGTTCTTGGCCTAGAAGATAATGGATATCTGATATGGGAAGCTATAACTCTTGGACCGTTTGTTCACACTGAAAGCAAAAGAGTCATCAAAACTCAAAACGACTACAACAAACTCCTTCTTGATATCAAGGACATTCCTCAAGATGAAAAGGAAAAACTGATCAGCAATGTTAAGGCATTGAGAATCATTCGATTTGCCCTACAAGCTGATACTTTTCGTCTGGTCAGTTCCTGTGACACTGCCAAAGCCATCTGGGATCGACTGAAGGAACTCTACTCGACAGATGCGGAGCTTGAGCACTCAACACAAACGCTCTTGCTTTCAGAGTTTGGTGCCTTTTCTCAGAAGGTTGAAGAGACTTTAAGTCAAACCTTCAATCGATATAATCATCTTTTGAGCAGAATGACGAAACATGGGATTGGACGTGAGTTAATTGAATAAAAATTCACGTTTATGAATGTACTACAATCAAAGTGGATGGCAGTGGTGTCTACAGTTAAGGCACATGAGTAGTTCAAGAACTATACGCTTGCCAAGCTTGTAGGGATCCTAAGGTCACATAAAGATGTAGTGACTAAAGAAGCGAAACTTGTCTCAGAAATGGGGTCATTGGCCCTTGTTGCGAAGGGTAAGAAGATAGCTGAAGAGGATGATTCAGATTTTGAGCTCTCTGAGTGTGAACTTTCTAAAGAAGAGTTTGTAATGATGGTGTCGCAACCAAAGAGATTCGCAAAGAAGAACTTCAACCGGAACAAGAACCGTAATTGGCAGGGCAGTTATAGCTCTGAAAATGTGAAAGAAGAAAATGCGAATGGTTCGCAGAAGGATGAAGACAAGAAAGAGAATAAGCTCATGGGTGACTCCAGATATGATTGCAACTATTGCCATGGTAAAAACCACTTGGCAAAGGAGTGTATGATGCGAAGATTAAACGAGAAGAAGGAAGGAGAAGATGATGAGGCTTACCACATGCGAAAGCTAGAGGAGATTAAGAAGAAAAAGAATGTTGATAACTCTATGCCTGCTTTAATTGTGCAGGAAAATGCAGCAGGAAACAAGTTTAGAGGAGTTGAGATCTGGTCAACAGACTCTAAAGATGACGAGGTTCGTAGACCCACGCACGGCAGGGCATTTGTTACGAAAGAAGAGAATTCGCAATTTGGAGGAAGATGCTTGATGGTGACAAACGAAAGGTCACAGACGCAGGGGAGTGATACTGAGAGTAAAAGAAGAGATGATAGTTGTTTCACAGCGAAACCGGTCGGTGAACAAATTAATGAGTGCGAACAACTAATCAACAAGGTAAATCTAATTTTTGAATCTCTCAATATACCTGTGTCTAGATACGAGACTGGATTATATGACTTAAAATTCACTTTTTCAAGCATTAGTGATGGTTTAAAAAGGACTCGTTTAACAAACTCTAACCTAACTGATCAAATTAGCAGGGTTTCGTCGAAAAGCGATGAGTGGCGAATGTGGATTGAGAAGATCAAGTCGGATTTGTCTAAGTCTAGGGATCAATTAATTTACTTGCAACGAGACAATTTGATGCTTTTAAAACAACGTAACATTTTTTGTTTGATTGCTAAAAGGCTTTACTTTAACATTACTCAGTTGCACCTTGATTGTGAGATTGGTAAGAAAATTCACAAGATGATTTTACCATTTCTTGAATTAAAGGAAGACGAAATTGACGCCGATTGTTATAAGTGTGAATCCATCGTCTCATCTGACGAGACTTCTGATGCTTACAGGGTAGGACTAGAAATAATTGAATCATACATTAAGTCCAAAGACCACAAAAATATGTTAAAACAGCTTTTGGATGAAAATGATAAGAAGCAAATAAAATATGATACTATGCAGAAGTTCGATTCATTGAGTGCCAAATTAAGTTCAGAAAACAAAATTAATGTTGAAAGTACATCTGAATTTGATGAGGACAGTGATATGAGTGAAATATCTGTAGAGGATGAGATTGACTTCTCAGAGTTTGTTAAAAACGAAACTGAACCTGCGAAAGCTTTGATTTCTGAAAATTCAGTTGAGTTCGCACGCATTTCTCAAAATAGACCAGAAATTTTAAAAGCGAAAGCAACGGTTTTTCCCAAAGTACAAACTGTCCCTAATTAAGTGTTTGCTACTAAAGGACTGGATAAAAATCAAACTGTTGAATTAACATCCATCGTCAACAATGACAACAAAGATGGTTGCGATGAGTACTTTTGGTAAGCTCCAATAGACAATGCAGATGAAACCGTAGGTTTGTCAGAAAAGACCTCTTGGAGAGTGAAAGGACGATATGTGGCAGAACCACTAAACAATCGCTCAAGCTTTGAAAAAGGAACTCGAAGTGGAACCAAAGATATTCAAAGCGAACCTAAGGCAGTGATGAACGAATCTCATGCAAGAAAACCGAAACCCACGGCGAGCATTCACAAATCCTCAGAGCAACTTGCAGATCAAAAATGGAAAAGGAATTTGAGATATCAAAGAAATCTGAATGAAAGGAAGCAATTTTGGCAGTCTCAAAATCCCAACTATGTTCGCAATGAAAAATCTTCCAATCAAAATGCGAGAGCTCATTCTCATGCGAACCCCAGTCAATGTTCGCACTGTCACTCGTGCAATCCACAGAAATCCAAAAGGAACTTTGTTCAAAAACCTTCTTTTTCAAAGAAACCTGTGGAAAAACCAAAACCTCATCATTCTTTACCCACGAAAGTCTCATCCAAGGATGATAAAGGAAAAGGAAAGTTAGTTTCGAATTCTGAAGTTCCAATCAAGAAAACGACCACTAACTCAAAGAAAGCTCAAAAAGGATTCGTAAAGAATCAAATAAAACATAAACAAAAACCATCCTTTCCAAAAGAAACGAAAGTAAAATAAAATAGGATAAAAGTCTTTACTATAACAAAGAAAGATGAAACCACATTAGTTAAACGCACTTATATGGTTGATCTTGCAATTACTTTTCCTCTCTCTGTAAAAGGCTCACAAGGACCCAAGCATCTTTGGGTTCCTAAATCTGCTTGATTCTTGCAGGTTATACGTGATGAGCAGTTTGACGCTGAATGGTATATCGACAGTGGTTGCTCGCGTCACATGACTGGGAGGAAGGAGGAGTTGCGAGAGTTTCGAGCTCTCAAGGATGGTGGAAACGTGAAATATGGAAACAACTCATTTGGAAGGATTAAAGGGTATGGGATGATAACGAATTGAGACTTTTCGATTCGTAAGGTGGCATATGTGGAAGGATTACAACACAACATCATCAGTGTTTCTCAATTGGTTGTAGGGACGGGCTTAAAAGTATCATTTGATGAAGAAGGATCTAAAATCTTAGAAAAGAAGACGAAAGCAGTTCTTTTAAAGTCGAAGCGCAAAGGCGAAATGTATCCTTTAAATCTGAATTCGATACGAGGGAAGCCTGCTGTTTGCTTGCTTACGAAAGCTCACTCAGATGATAGCTGGCTATGGCATAAAATACTTTCGCACCTCAACTTCAAAGACATCAACAAGCTTGTTCTTGGTGATCATGTGCAAGTGTAACGCCCCGTTTCTGGTACGTATTTAATTCATTAATTGTCATTTTATAAGACCTACTCGACAAGTTGTAGCCCTAACTCGTCGAGTAGATGCCAGGTTTGGACGCGGGTTTTAAGTGATCTACTCGATGAGTCCGCGCCTTGACTCGACGAGTGGGCCAGTCTGGGGGAAACCCTAATATTTAGGGTATGCACCCTATTTAAGCAACATTATGGGCCTCTTCTTCAGCCTCCATCACCTCCAGAGCAGCAATCCCGAAACCCTAATCCTCCATAAGTGAACTTGAGCTTTCTTTGTGATTTTGAGAGTTATTTGGTGTATTTGAAGCTTGTGAGAAGAAGATGAAGAAAGAGGACTTCAAGAGAAGATTGTAGATCCAAGAACAACATCAACTTCTCTTCACTTTCTGCCGGAGAGTCGCCGGAGCAGCAGCCAAATATCTTTCCGCTCAGTGGTTCAGCAGCCAGTTACGCGAGGTGAGTTTCCTTCCAGTAGGAACGGGTCTACGGCCATAATGCCGACCCGTTTAAGTAGTAGAGTATACCGGGGTGAGCCCGATGCCGAGGTTATCCCGATGCAGCCATATGTTCCGGACTTCGGTTCGATGTCGGGGCTGTCCCGAGAAGTAGTTATGTATGCCTGATGCCTTTGTGATTCATGCATGTCTATGTGTTATGTGTTACGGGGTAAGCCCGATGCCGGGGCAAGCCTGATGTATGTTAATTATTATGCCATGAATTATATGTTCCGGGGTAAGCCCGATGTATGCTAGTTTATATGTTATGATTAGATGATCCGGGCTTCGGTCCGATGTCAGGGCAATCCCGATGCAGATTATATGTTTAGGATATATAGTATGTTGTATATGTGCCGGGGTAAGCCCGATGCCGGGGTGAGCCCGATGCCCGATGCGGTCGGATGTCGGGGTGAGCCCGATGCCGGACAGGAGTCCGATGTCGGGTAAGCTGATGTCGGGATTCGTCCCGATGCAGTTGGGAGTAGTCCCAGAGTTATGTTATTTGTGATATGTGATATGTATGGTATGTGGTAGTTTGGGGGAGCTCACTAAGCTTCGTGCTTACAGTTTCAGTTTTGGTTTCAGGTACTTCTGGTAGCAAATGGAAGAGCTCGGGATGATCGCATGGCACACACCACCTTCTTCAGCCTGGGAGTTTACTCTGATATGTTATATGAGATTGTGATATGATGACAGATTTTATGAGACTTCGAGATACATTTTTTATGATTTTATATTATGACGATGATATTTATGTTTGTTAAATGATTTGAAAACGAAATTTTTGGCTAGTATTTTTGGGATGTTTCAGCAAGGGCTTCCACTCTTAAAATTCGACAAGGATCATTTATGTGCAGCTTGTGAAATGGGGAAGCAAAGCAGAAAAAGTCATCCTACATTAGCAAACACGAAAATCATCGAACCTCTAGAACTTCTACACATAGACCTTTGTGGACCTTCTACAATCGAAAGTGTCAGTGGTAGTAAGTATATTCTCGTAATAGTTGATGATTTCTGACGTTTCACTTGGGTGTACTTTCTTAAATAGGAATCCGAAGCCACACCAAAACTAAAGGATTTCATAAAGCAAATTGAGCTTAAACTACGAAAGCTTGTTCGCAATGTTCGCAGCGACAATGGGCTGGAATTCAAAAATCAAACATTTGAATAATTTCTTGCTGAAAAGGGAATCACACACAACTTTTATGCTCCCTATACTCCACAATAGAACGGCGTAGTTGAAAGACGAAACCGCTCCTTGTGCGAAGCTGCAAGAATCATGCTGTCATTCGCATGTCTACCTCTCTATTTCTGGGCCGATGCCATCGCAACTGCATGCTTTACCCAAAACAGATCCATCCTAAATAAGTGATTTTCAATTACTCCTTATGAAATCATCAATAATCTCAAACCTAACATTAAGTTTTTCCATGTATTTAGTTCCAGGTGTTTCATCTTCAACTCCAAGGAACAACGAAACAAATTCGATGCAAAAGCTGACGAGGGTATATTTTTGGGATATTCGCTGACCTCTAAGGCATATAGGGTTCTTAACAAACGATCCAAAAATATGGAAGAAACCTACTATGTCACGTTTGACGATAACTATTTGAAGAGGATTTAGTTGAATGAGAGTCAATCGAAGGAAATCTTTCCTAAGCAATGTCCAACCATGATTCCTTTAGCCAATATGTATGAGGAATTCATGTTACTTTTTGATGAGCCAGAGAAGGCCATTTCATCTGAATCAAAAGCAGCTGACAACAAAGAGGATGAATTGAAGAAAATTATTGATGATGCGGCGAAGGATTTGCCACAACAACCACCAAGTGCGAACATCCCTCAAACCACGAATACTACATTCTAGGCGGAGAATTCTGACTCCAATGCAGGTCCTCAGGGGGAGAAATCTACACCTCAAGATACGAACACTCCTTTGCAGGAGGAGGTTTTTACTTCATCTATTGACCCACCAACAGTGACCAATGAACATCCATTCGGCGATGTCAATTCAATTCCTGTAGTAAAGGAGTTCTCATCATTCGAGGGGGAAAATGATGATTCAGATGTTGCGAATGATGATTCAGATGTTCAATCAGAATTCGAAGAAGTAAATGTTGAATTGGATCCCTCTTATGATCCAATCTATCCTCCACTAACCAAATGGACGAGAGATCACCCAAGAACTCAAGTAATTGGTGAATCTTCTGCAGGAGTCCTTACGAGATCTCAGCAAAAAGCGAAACAAACTGCATTATTCTCTAAAGTGGAATTTTGTATGTTTAACTCATTCGCTTCCAAGGTTGAACCCAAAACGATTAATGTTGCTCTCGATCATTCTAATTGGGTACAAGCGATGCAAGACGAACTCAATGAGTTTGAACGAAACAAAGTTTGGAGGCTAATTTCAACTCCATCAGATGCATCAGTTGTAGGTTTAAAATGGGTGTTTCGTAACAAAATGGATCAAGAAGGGAATGTTATAAGAAACAAAGCGAGACTCGTGGTTAAGGGATATTGCCAGGAAGAAGGCATCGACTACGAAGAAACCTTATGTAACGTCCCAAAAATCATGTCCAAAAAATTTCATTTTAAAACTATAATAAAAACCATAGTTATAAAACCATTCATTCAAAACATATTTAATCAGAGTATCATGTCTAAACATATAATATCAGAGTAAATTATCCCAGGCTAAAACATCATGGTGTGTGCGATGCAGTCATCCCGAGCTCTTCCCTCCGCTACTGGAAGTACCTGAAACCAAACTGAAAACCGTAAGCACGAATCTTAGTGAGTTCCCCATACTACCACATACTACACATATAACCACATACTGGCCCCCCCCCCCCCCCGCTGCATCGAGACTTACCCGACATCGGACTCGCTCCGGCATCGGGCCCCGCCCGACATCAGGCCCCGCCTGGCATCGAGCCCCGCTCGATATACATATCTGTCTCTCTTAGGCCCCGCCTGTCTCTGGGCCTCGCCCGATATACACATACAATCATATAAACATGCTAACACATAAGCAAACATACTCTACTGTATTCCTATCCTAAGGCCTCGCCTAACTTGGGCCTCGCCCATGACCTACTACTGATGAGTCATGGAACCTCGTCCACACTCCTGCTGATAGTGAGATACGGGCCCCCGCCCACACTCACTTCTATCCTATCTCGGGCCCCGCCCCTACTCTGCTACTAATGAGATACGGAACCCCGTCCATACTCAGCTAGTGATGAGATGCGGGACCACGCCCACACTCACCTCCCTACCAGGCACATACAAGTATCACACAGACAACAAGTATAAGTAACATACTAACATTCCTCGGGCTTGCCCCGGTATCGGACCTTGGTCCGGAATAACATACATACATATAAACTTTCCTCGGGCCTCGCCCGGCATCGGACCGTGGTCCGGAAACATACTATCATACAATGCCTATGGCTAACCCCCGGGTCTTCCTACCATACATAAACTAAATGGGCTGGCATTGTGGCCGTAGACCCATGCACACAGTGAGGAGACTCACCTCGCACTGCTGAACCCTGCTGAAAACTCCTCTGGCTGCTAACTGGAACTTCCCGAACTGCTGACCCTTTGGCTCCCCGAGCTATCAATACCAAAATATCACTTAGTCCAATTCAATAACCCTTCATAGGGTAGAATGACCATTCTACCCCTAGGCCAACTTGGTCCATAACTAAGGCCCAACCCAAAATGAAAAAGGCCCAACACTAGGTAAGCTTCCCAAGCCTACTAGTGGTCCACTAATGTCCCAATTTGCTAAATTGGCCCAATCCCTTTAATGGGCCTTACCCTAAGCCCAAACATTTCCTTGGCCCATATTATCTGACTTCTGATGGCCCATTAAAGCCCAAGGATCCAAATCATGGCCCAAACCGAGGCCCAATAATGCAAAGCCCAAACTGACAGAGTACGCGGGGTGTACATTCACGTACGCTAAGCATACTAGCCAAGTGGTGCGTATGCTGGGCGTACCTGCACGTACGCTCAGCGTAAACCTCTTGATAAGTCCTTTTCCCATTAAGTGCTTAATACTCCATTGTTGGATTAATGTCTAAGTCCATAACTATATTTGGTATGGACTTGACCCGACCCGGCATGGTCCATTTGGGTTGCATGACATCATGCATTTGGATAGACTATAATGAGAGAAATAACACTTAAGGTTGGTTAATATATTATAAGTTCTAATATATTAATAAGGTTATTTAATTAGTATTGATCAAGAATTAATTTGGAATTAATTAAGTGATCAAAAGGAGACTAATTAAATATATGGGTTGATTGTGTAAATCATTCATTCTTATATATGTGGGCTTGTGATCCAAGATTCCTTATGTTGGACTAAGTCCATGGGGTGACCCATGGATACTCCATGGAGGTTAAAATCCATGGAGCATAAGGAATGGGTAAAGTTATGAGTTACATGGTGTAACCCTAATAGCCACCATATAAAAGAATTGCATGGCTCAAGAAATCGTGCACGAATGTGTGAATATGAGGGCTAGACGATTTCAAGGAGTGTTCCATTTCTCTCAAGTCATTCCATGTGCATTTGGTGTTGTGTGAACCATTTGAGGTGTCACACTTGGGGCACTAGGCACTCAAGCTTCATGGAGACAAGCTACATCAAACAAAGGTATGTATTCTATCCATTTGATTACCCAAGTATCAAGTATTGTATGCTAGATAGGGTAATACCTTGGAAAGTTCATAATTGCATGTATAATAGAGAAAACATACATCCAAGGTATTTAGGGTTGCATGTACACTTAGGAGTGTTAGAATGCGCAAAACCCATCAGTGGTATCAGAGCCAGGTTTGTTTTCTTGTTATATTTTGATGTGGTAATGTTCATGCTAATCCAATTTCAAAGATAATTGTCAATAGATTCATGTTTTGTATTAGTTTAAAAGTTATGCTAATTACTTGAAATTTTTTTTGATGTGAATTATCTTTGTTCATATGAGTTTCTTAGATTAATAGAAAAGTTAATTGATTATGTGTTTTCAATCCATTTTAATCTAAGAGTTGATTCTAAAATGTGTTTTTGTAACTTGTCCTCAAGTTATATGAAAAGTCACATTTAAGTTTCATAAAACTCATAAAAAGTTGGCAATGGTTACAAAAATGAAGTGTCTTGTCCTCATTAAATGGTTTTATGACTCCATAACTTGTCCTCAAGTTATGGAGGTTCAAGAGTCACTTCATTAAATGATAAAATGTGTAACCTTAATTAGTTCCATAAGTTACAAAAATAAAGAAAAGTTACATTCTTTTATTAGTTTAAAGTCTTCCATAACTTGTCCTCAAGTTATGGAACTTGAAGAGTTTTTTTTTAATTAAAACTACTTTAAACACATAAGTTATGGAATTAATTAGTTTTGAATATTTTCAAAACTTGCCCTCAAGTTTTGGAATTTGTAAAGTTTTCCCCATGAATACCTTAATTCCAAGTTAGCCCTTAGAATTTTAAAAGTTAAAATTCAACCCTTATACTTTATAATATTATAAGTTAATAATATTTATATATATGTATAAGAGTAAAGTCAGTCTTACCGTTAGTAGGCCTCATTCACGAAGCTGGTCTATAAGGGGGGTATAAGGTTACTGCCTATAAAATGACAGTTTAATGGGTGTCCACTCTCACCCACCGCTTCCTTGACCGGTGGAGGGTCGTTAGCCGAACGGGTAGGACAAGGACTAGAATTCTCCCTTCATTAAAAGTATTAATGATAAATACTAAGTAACTAAACACTTAAAATTCCCAATATTAGTTACTTAGGAAAATGTGAATAAGGTGCTAATCCATGAAATTACACTTTGCACTTTGTTTAAGCTGTTAGTGGAGCGTGTGTGGTTAACCGGCACACTAACCTGGACTTAACAAGGTAGGCAAAGGGTAACTTAATGTTTATCATAGTATCGTTGGAGCGTGTGTGGTTAACCGGCACATCGATTGAGGGGTAAATATTAAGGGTACCAAGTATATTTGCATGGTTACTTCACACCTTGTTTTGTGATCCTCGGCATCCCAGTCACAAAACCTGAAGGGCACACTCGAGATTGAAACATGCCATTGAAAAGTTCAATGAATCTCAAAAGAATCTAGGAGTTTCAAAACCAATTAAAACCTAATAATACATTTCGTTTATCTTGGTGGAAATTGGTGAATCGTCATTCACCTACCTTCAAATATTTTATAGCTTGGATTACGACATCCCTCTTCCAATTTATAAAATAGTTTGTTGGGTCCTAGCCTTAATATATCATATTGGGTGTTATATTAAGGACTTAAATCAACTTTACGTGAATTTCTCCCATTGTTGATGTCTGGTTTAGACAACAATGATCTTCCCAAACCAAGCTTTCCTAATGAATATGACTTCCCGAGTTTGGCTCATGGAAGTCATACTTCTCTTCCTCCACCTCCTCCAGTTATTCTCCCTAACCCACAAGTTCAAGGTCACTCAAGCCCTAATGGCAAGCAAGGTCTATGTGTGATCACATCTTAGAGATGAAGTCACATATTGACAAGCCGGGAGAGTTGGGTGTCAAAGTCTTGAGAAAGTTGGATGTTCAATCACTTTCTAAGTCACATAGCGAGTTCCTTTGGGACTACTATGAAACAGACTATGACATGAACCTTAATGATCATATCTATTTGCTTGGTGCTGCTGAATCAGCAATGATTTGGAACGATAGTAAAGCAAATTTGATTAGAAGATCAACTTCCCAAAAACTTTATGGACAGTGACACTGGAAATCTAGAAAAAGCATTCTCTTCCCAATGGAAAGGGATTGGCCATAGTCAACCCGGTTGACCAAATGGTAAAGAGAAAGGCTAAGTCTGAGATAGACCCATTACCAAAGGGTCCATATGTTTATTTTGCCAAAGGAAGGGGCGTTGATTGCAAAGCTGCCAAATTTACCTAAGGATGTTAAAGTCAATAAATTTGACTCTACATCAGGTAGAGCCCATTATCTAACTCTGTTAAGTTCTATTCTGAGATCCTTATTGCATGATGTGACTGGGTCACATGTTGATGTTTTAAGAATCAAAGAATAGAGAGAAATCTTAAAGGAAGTATATGTTGATTCTGATCGCGAAGGTGGATTTCGATCGCATCAGAATTTTGAGCAGTTGCTTAAGAAGTTATGATATATTGCTAAGGAATAGATAACAACAATTTTCAATGTGGATTGTAAGGATAAGTTTTTCCGCAAAGTTTTAAAATAAAAGAAAATTGTTTAATTTTATTTATTAGAAGTATCCTTACAATGGAATTTGTGGAAAATTGTTGCTTATATGATTCCACAGACAGCAATATTGGAAAATAGATTTGATTCTTTCATTTGTGGTAGTGTCTGAATTACCAAATCAGGAAAGTTCCTCATCACCCAAGTTTCAATTGGACCGAAACTTGGAATCATGCAAGTTGAATAGTATGATGAATGAGAACTTTCAAGCATTGGAAAATCAAGACTAATTACTTGTTCACATGGATGTGTGAGTCAAGTGAAGGACTAAAGGGATCGAGTACACATTCTTGTGCACTGGTCATGTCCACCACAAAGCTCGTTAAGACTATTTGATTTACTAAAGTTTAGTAAATATGGTTATACTTACAAGTTTAAGTATAATTCTGAAACATTGGAAAAGTCTCAATGTATGGCAGAACGAATGGGAAGAATCAAATTAGGCAGAAAGATAAAAGTTTCTCAAATCTGAAAAGATGGGAGAGTACTTTAGTATCATGTTTGTGATCATCTTAATGATTTAGAAATCATATCACAATTAGTCCTCTAAAGGTCATCTTAGTGCATTCTTATGTCTAAGAAGAGGAGTCATGAATTGTTGAAATGGTTAGATCAGGAAGATGAGTCATACTTCGTTCCAAAACAATTCTTAGAGTCATACTCCAAGATTGTAACTTGAGTGACATATCTTAAAGAAAGGTTTAAAACACTTGTCAAATGTAAGAGTAAAAGTGTCCTACTCTTGTACATTTGAAATTGGTAAGTTGTGATGTTTTGGATAAAACAAAGACCAACTAAGGCCAATTGTGTGAAGTGTTTGTCTTGATAAAGAATCCACACTATCTCTTGAATATTTGGCAAGATAGTCTTATATGTCAAGAGGATAGTGGGAGTCTTAAAGATCCTAAAAAGAATTTCAAGAACTAATCAAGAATAAAACCTGAGGTTCTTCACTAGCACACGACTTGAGGTTTATAACCTATCGTGTTGACATATTATGTGCCCATTCCAGTTAAAGTTGGCTTTGCATAGGAGTTCTGAAAGTTCTCAATTGGTTGCATAACAACTTGGAAGCAATGGCAGGCCCTGTACTGCCAGGTGGCAAGAAGTTAAGATTGCATAAGTTCAGTCCATATGAGTTTAGATTTGCCATTATCCTTGTCTTGTGACTATGGTTTGGACAATTCACATGGATAAGAACACATACACCATAAAATCTAAGGGTCATAAGGTTTCTCTCCGATTCATGAAAATGATGGTGAGGAAACACTTCCACCAAGTAGATTTGAAGCACATGGCAAAATGTCTAAACAATTGAGACTATGATTACGGCATCCCTTTTCATAGTTCTGAAATTGTTTAGACACACATGCATGCTATCTAAGGAAAGGTGTATGATTTTGATAAAGTTTTATCAAAGCATCTCGTATCAGAAATCTGAACTTTGGTAAGGAAGTCAATAAAGTATTGATTTGTAGAAGCCCAGCTGATTTCTGAGTACATGTCAAAGCTAGTGGGAGCATAAGTGTTATGCTAATAATCATCATGTTAGTGGGAGCATGATAATTATTATTAGTGTTGCAAGTTAGCAATGTTAATTATAGAAAACAAAAGTTTCAATTCGTGAGGCTGCAGGGATTGAAAAAGTTGTTTTGCTATAATTAAGGGAGAGGATATACTTCATTTCAGTTCTAAAGGCTTAGATTGAGACCTTAATCATCTTTAGTCAAGAATATATATATGAATTTCATGTTGGATTGGTTCAACTTAAGGAAATTCTATATATTGCGTTCTTAAAATTCGATTATGATTACGGCATCCCTCTTCATAGTCAAATTTTGAAAACATGGCAAATAAAAATATTGTAGCAAAAGACTGGTCTAGAATCATGTCTTTATGTGAGACATCATGAATCGTGTACCATTTGCTTTGGGTACAGGATCGATTGCATGTGCTATAATATTTGTCATTTCTAAATTTTTCCAAATGCCCAGAGGCATTAAGAAGGGAAAAGGTCTAGAATTGGATATGACTAAAATGATTAAGCAATTGTCGAGGACAATCTGAGGTTTACCAAAGATTGGTTGCTCAGGGACAGTTGGAAGTATAGTGCTAATTTTTGGAAGGACCATATTGACATATTCTGAAAAGAGGCATCTCTTATTCAGAAGTGATAGTCAAAATGAGAATATGGAGTTGTCTCCATAGGTGGAAGTTATCTGTGTAAGATTAGAAAACTTAATGCAAGAAGCATGTCCAAAGCAATGTACTTTGAATATGAGACTTAGTTTCCATGGAGTTGATCTCCATTGGAATACCTTATAATGACTGTTGACAAGTCTTTGTGACTTTGTACATATTCATTACAGGAGGGTCAGTGCATATAAGTTTAAAATCTAAACAGATTTCGATAAATGATAGGAATTTGAAATTCTCACATTTTTCGATAAGGATTTGGGAGTGTGAAAAGAGAATCATTGAAAGTATGTTCAATCGATATAGTTCACAAAGTAAGGATCATAGACAAACATAGAGTGCATACTTGGTGTATGGCAAAGCTATTGTTTAAGAAAAAACATAGTGTACATGCTTGGAGCATGGGACAACTAGTGTTTTTAATTCAAGTATAAAGTTGATAAAACCGAAACAATGAATAATGAGTAATCAGTATGGTGATAAATAAAAGTGTTTATTTATATTCATAGGGTTTGATACCATATTTGATTCATTTATTCTTGTGTTTCACTTTGCATGTTTTGACTTCCAGAATAACTAAGTCGCTCTTCCTGAATGATTAAGTTATTCAAACCATCCACAGTCGGTCATATGTTGGAAGTAGATATGAATCAAGACTGTTATGGGTTGGCTTGTAGAGGTCCAAGTTGGCGGACAAAGTTGTGCTACAACACTCATGAGTGCTCATAAGTTCTGAGTACTGGATTCAACCCGCGCTCATTTGAATCACTTCATGGATTTTATCACGAGTGATCATGAGACGATAATATCTTATATTCTTCAAACCTAGATATATGAGTTGTTACTATGAGTTGGTTGTACATTGATTGCACGAAAATGCATTCGGTAACTCGATGTTATAAAACATGCCTTTGTGTATGATTCAACAAGTAGTAGAACAAACCATATGAGTTGAAGTTTATCCATTCCTTTTACCTTCAGGATAAAAGCGATATCTGTGGGCCCCTCGATGATTTAAAGATGATACATGTGAGTGCTTGGCCAAGCCAGGACTGATTTGATTTGTTCAATCAGTCAGTCATCATGAATCAGAAATCGGGAAACAACAAATGGACAGAGAGAATGATTGATAATCCATGTCTCAGTCTATATGATATCTAGAATGGAGGAATATATGATCCCTTATCTAATGGACAATTCATTGACAAAGGTCAGAGTTCATCGACAAGGTCAGAGTTCGACAGAAGCTTTTGAGAGCTACGATTGCTGATCGGTTCCTGAAGTCATACTCAATAATAGTTTTAGACTTATCCAAGTGGGAGACTGTTGGATTAATGTCTAAGTCCATAACTATATTTGGTATGGACTTGACCCGACCCGGCATGGTCCATTTGGGTTGCATGGCATCATGCATTTGGATAGACTATAATGAGAGAAATAACACTTAAGGTTGGTTAATATATTATAAGTTCTAATATATTAATAAGGTTATTTAATTAGTATTGATCAAGAATTAATTTGGAATTAATTAAGTGATCAAAAGGAGACTAATTAAATATATGGGTTGATTGTGTAAATCATTCATTCTTATATATGTGGGCTTGTGATCCAAGATTCCTTATGTTGGACTAAGTCCATGGGGTGACCCATGGATACTCCATGGAGGTTAAAATCCATGGAGCATAAGGAATGGGTAAAGTTATGAGTTACATGGTGTAACCCTAATAGCCACCATATAAAAGAATTGCATGGCTCAAGAAATCGTGCACGAATGTGTGAATATGAGGGCTAGACGATTTCAAGGAGTGTTCCATTTCTCTCAAGTCATTCCATGTGCATTTGGTGTTGTGTGAACCATTTGAGGTGTCACACTTGGGGCACTAGGCACTCAAGCTTCATGGAGACAAGCTACATCAAACAAAGGTATGTATTCTATCCATTTGATTACCCAAGTATCAAGTATTGTATGCTAGATAGGGTAATACCTTGGAAAGTTCATAATTGCATGTATAATAGAGAAAACATACATCCAAGGTATTTAGGGTTGCATGTACACTTAGGAGTGTTAGAATGCGCAAAACCCATCATCCACTTCAGAAGTTACAATCACAGATCCTGGTCCTTTTCCACGTCCTAATCCATAAAGTCATTGACTTGGTGACTTTACTTGGTCCAAACAAGCTCAAACTCCAAAAATGATGTATTACTTCCATGAAGATGGTCTTATCTCTTGTATGAATCCATTAAGACCATCAAGGTGTCAACTTTCTGACCTAGAGAATCATTTAGCACCAAGGGTGGCAACCCTTGGCCTGGAAATCGGATTTGGGCTATAAAGCTTCCACCTTTTGGACCAAAATTACTTCAACACTAAACCTCACTAGATCTAAGCACCCTTAAGTAAAGTTATGAACTTTATACCTCCAAAGAGTTCCAAATGATGATGCTATTCCAGATCTATGAGCTCCTACTTCCCAAGTTCTTCCTTGCCAACTTCTTCTTTTCTTCTTCCAAGCTTACACCACCAAAATGAGCTTCTTGAAGTCAAAATCACCCAAGGATGAAGAGATGAGGCGTTCTAGGGTTTCTCTGAGGTTGGGGAGGCTGATAAGGAGGCTAGGGTTTGAGCCATTATGTTCTTTATATAGTGGTTGGCCCTAAAATTAGGGTTTTTGGACACTGGTCGTACGCTGGGCGTACTTCCTGTACGCGGGGCGTACGCCTAAGGCACCCGCGACCATTTCCCTTTATACACTGGGCATAACCCAGCTTACGCTGGGCGTACCCACGCGCCTTCCACCTTGCATGCATGGTCCTTCCTTGTCAACTTTTTCCATTAGGGACCATTAATGCCAATAACTTCCAAGTGCCATATCTTCCTTATCCGAGGTCCGTTTCCAACGAACTTTATATCCACAAAAAGGTGGCGAGAAGCCCTATGCTTCTAGGGACACACTCCGGCCCCAAACCTCTCGAATAAAAACTTCAAGAACCATAAAAGACCAAAACGCCCCTAGCCTAGGCCTCCGAAATCCATAAACAAACATTTTCAGAACAGGGTGTTAGACCTTCGCACCAGTTGCAAGGTTGGAATCTGTTCGCATCTTCTTGGCATACGCAGCGCATAATATGACATCCCCATTTTCACGGCCAGAAAAGACCAATTTTGTTTATGCTTTATAAAAATCAGAGTATCTCTTTTAAGAAAAATGTTGCGGAATTTGTTCCCAGAAAAACACGATAAATACGTTATCAAAGCATTTCCGAATAAATGTATTTTATTCCTTTTAAAACGTTGGGATGTCATTGTCAATACAGAAACATAAGCATAAACAGAACTTACATTCATTATCACTAGTGATTTATATCTCCTTAATCTCTCTGTGTAATGTAACTTCATATCGACATCTGTGATACATATAAACTGGAGTGGGTCAGGTTGGGAAACCTGGTGAGTACATAGGGTTTTCAACCCACAATAATATAATTATTATGTTTAAACATCAAACAATCAACCCAATTCCCCATCCCCATTATCTTCTTAAGGATTTACCCTAAGAATCAGCTATTCCTCGTTCATTCATTCCTAAGGATCATCCTAAGGAAATAGCACGAAGTCCAACGTTGCCACAGTTGACAAGCACAGCTGGTAATATTATCACTTAGGCGCAGCTACTAGAATTGTGAGATTCTCTATGAGGCGCTTCTGCCGGTATTGTCTTTTAAACGCTACGGTCACGGTTATAATGTCCTCTATTAGGCGCAGCTGCCGATACTATCCTTAGAGCGCAGCTGCTAGGATGTTTAGAGTACCTCGTAGATCCAAAAACATCTACAGGTTATGGCGCATCTGTCAATGCTCATCTATAGGGTACTAGGTCCATTGCTGCCAATGTCCACCTATAGGGCACTACCAATGTTCCTCTATATCAGCTTTCGTCCCTCATCATTCATCTACCCATGTTATACCCAGAATATTTGTTGATATAAAATACATATACCGTTTAAATCATTTAAAACATGTATAAAAATCTTTCACACAACATAGACAACAAGTATTCAGACAATATGCACACATAGCACGTAATTTAAATAAAATACTTCATATCTATGTGTAAGATGAAAGTAACTATGCACTCACTTGATAAGGTGGTGATTCTGAATTCGGACAGCGCTTCGTTACTTCTTAAAACAATTTCCCTCGACAAAACCTAGTATCATTACCACTAGGGTTTAGCTCAATATTCACCGAGACTAATTAATAGTCTAGCTATTATTATTATTATTATTATTATATAAGCGTTAAACAAAACTATATAACTCATAATAATAGCCCAAATAATTATTATAAGGTCCTAATAACATTACTATATTAAAACATAAGCTATACTAAAGATAGGTTAGGCGTAGCGCACTTACAGCGGGTTTTTCTCAAAACCGGGCTTCGCTGGAGCAGCGTTTCTGAGCCGAAAGGCTCTTTTCTCAGGACTCCGGGAGCCTCGGGGCTTCCTTCGGGTGCTAGGGGGTTTACCTAGACTTTAGGGGAGTTTGGGGGCTAGAGAGAGAGTCTAGAGAGAGAAAGAATGGTTTGGAAAGGTGTGAAGAATGAGGGAACCCGACACCTCTATTTATAGGCTGGAAAATAGCTCTACTCGTCGAGTAGGTCCTCCTACTCGTCAAGTCCATGCCACATGTCACCTTCTGGTGGCTTGCCTTGGGGAGAAAGCCTTGGCCCATAATCAGCCACATCACCCGATTTCGCACAACACCTGCCGAATTCTAAACCCCGTAACTTTCGCATACGAGCTCCGTTTTTGACGTTCTTTTTTTCCACGCGTAGGTAAAAACAATATCTACAACTTTCATTTAGACTCTGTCGGCTAATTCTCGACCGATATTAAATTTAACAGTAGGAGGAGATTAGACTGTTAAATGACCGCGAAAAATTCGTATCTTCTTCATACGGACTCCGTTTTCGTCTGTCTTTTTACCGTTGAGTTCCTATTAATGAGATCTTAAACTCTCATTTAGGTCGCGTAAGCCAAAAACTGCTTGAACTAAAATTCGAGTTTCGAGTCGTGCACTGCTATGCTAAATCTTAGAAAATTCATAACTTCCTCATACGAAGTCAGATTTGGGCGTTCTTTTTTTGTATGTTCTCGGTTTAACGTACACTACAACTTTTGTTTGGATCACTAAGGCCAAAAAGTCTTCTACCGTAAATTCACTATTTACGTCTCCCGGTGTCGTGCCGGTTTTGCCGTAAAACTTCGACGGGCCATAACTTCTTCGTTATAACTCGGATTTCGGCGTTCTTTATATGTACGGAACCCTTGTAACATATACTACAACTTGGTTAAGATTAATCCTTCTAAATAATATTCCATCAAAAACTCATTTTTGATGCTCATCATCTCTAAATTGACCAGCCCGGATCTACGGGCGTTACACATAAGAACTTTGAGGTATTCCAAATGGATGTCAAATGCGCATTCTTGAATGGCGAACTTGAAGAGACTGTTTATGTGGAACAACCACCTGGGTTCGTTAATGAGAAGTTTCCTAATCACTATTACATCTTAGACAAGGTTATTTATGGTCTGAAGCAAGCTCCAAGAGGCTGGCATGAAACTCTCACTCATTTCCTTAAAATGTTTAAATTTAAACAAGGTTCGGTTGTCCCAACCTTCTTTCGCAAGAAAGAGGGTGACCACTTGATGATCGTCCAAATTTATGTTGATGACATCATTTTCGGTTCTATGAATCCTAGTCTAACAGCTGAATTCCGAAAGTTGATGGAAACTAAATTTGAGATGAGCTCCATGGGTCCATTTAACTTTTTGCTTGGATTGAATATAAGACAGGGACCGGAAGGCATTTTCATAAATCAGGAAGCATATATGAAGACTTTTCTCACTAAGTTTGGCATGGTGGGAGACTCTAAAGTGAAGGTTCCAATGGCATTCGGAACGAAACTGACACCATCTCTGGAAAAACTAGCTGCTGATATGACCCTTTATCGTCAGATGATAGGATCACTGATGTATCTAACAACTAGTAGACCAGACATTATGTTTTCCGTTTGTTATTATGCAAGGTTCCAAGAAAATCCTCGCGAACCTCACATGGTGGCCGTCAAGAATATCTTTAGATACCTGAAACGAACCTCATCACTTGGCATATGGTATCCTGTGAACTCAGGCTTCTTTGTACAAGCGTTTTCGGATGATGAAATTGGGGGATGTGGATTAGATAGAAAGAGCACAACTGGAGGATGCCAATTTCTCGATGGCAAACTTGTCAGTTGGCAATCCAAGAAGCAAACATGTGTATCCTTGTCAACAGCTGAAGCTGAATATATAGCTGCTGCCTCATGTACAACCCAGGTCATTTGGATTCAAAGCCAACTTTGTGATTATGGCTTAAGCATGAAACGAATCCCACTATACTGTGACTCCGAAAGTGTCATTCGCATTTGTCACAACCCAGTGCACCACTCAAAGACGAAACACATAGCACTGACATATCATTTCATTAAGGATCACGTAGAAGACGGCAACGTTGAAATTCAATTCGTAAGATCCTCGAATCAGTTAGCTGATATATTCACAAAAGCCTTGCCTGAAACAACTTTCAATAGAATTCTTCAAGGCCTAAGAATGATGGGAGCTGAATCTATTGCAAAACCACTTTCGCTTTAATGAAGTTGTCACTGCGAATTGGTGTGAACGCTCGCAGTGATTCGCAGTCCACTTTGACATTGCGAATCGGTGCGAACGCTCGCAGTGACTCATAGTCAACTATTCATTCGTGGTTCGGATTTTCATATATCCTTTTGTACTTTATGTATATTATTTTGTATCTTTATTTCATTATTCAATCTTTTCTGCTTTTAATTCTTTTTCAGAAAATCTCAAAATACAAAAATATTTTATTTGTGTTTATTTTTATTTCTTTTATTTTCACAAATCCCAAAAACACCAAAAATATCTTAAGAAGATCATGGAGACACAGGTTCGTGTCATATCTCAATTCGTGTGATGGGACATGTATAATTCTCTTTATCTATGTTTTAGCTAAGTGTCCCTAGAAACATGTTGTTGCATGTTGTCCAATGCCCCAATCAACTCGATGTGAAGCCTTAATGAATCGATTCTACCAATCGTTTCTTCCCAACCAGGCTGTTAAATTCACATTAGTCATGAGCTACATTAATCTTCTCACCTTGAGTTAGGAGTTATCTGCTTGGTCACTTTCGCATAGCAGAGGTACATTCGCTTCTCTGGAACCACCTTCTCGCTTCTCCACTGCCTTCGCTCTCATGAATGTAACCCTTGAGACTCTCAGCTATACCACTGAGGTTTATGGTTACACAACATCTGAGTTAATGATCTTAGCTTCGTCCACCACGAACTGAGTGAAACCCAAAATCCAACACACTTAAATGAATTGACGGTGAACAATTAAACGTTTAATATTTTCACCATGGAATTAACGAAAGCCACTTTCGTGGCTTGTACCAAGGAATCTCTTTTTCTTTTGCGAGATCTTTATGGCGTGTTCTTATCCCGAGAGACTTCTTCCCACAAGATCCAGTTTTAATTTTTTTTTTGAAATTTCAGAATTTTATATTGTCACCAAAATAATTTCAAACCTACTCGTTCAACTGACTACACTGGTCACACGAGTACTTCATCCAACATTCGTACTTATTTTAAGTTCGTTGTTTAGTTGGAGGTTAAGCCACCCATTTAGCCTAAAGAAAAGATGCCTTTCAATGTTTCTTATCAAACATTTGATCGTATTTCAACGGGAAACCACACAGACACTTCTTGGTCTCTCTTGACTTCGAAGGAAGAGATCTTTGCCCGGGATCCACAGTTTCGTATCTTTATTTAGACATCACAAAATCTCACATACAAGTATTGTTTTATTTCTTTATCTTTGACACTCTTGCATGAAAATTCCAGTGATTTTCCTAAGTCTGGTCTGTGGTTCTCATGGTTGCTCTAAGTTTCGCAGGTTAATAAAGTTTCAATGAGGAAAATTCATGATTAGTTGCGAATGTCATGTCTTTGTGATTACTACTAAAAGGAGAATATGAAACAGATATATTTGAAGAGATAAGATTGACTTTGGGTGCGTGAAAATTTGAACGGTCGCCTACTTTACCGCCGCCTGAAACACGTTTCTGACGCCACAACTGTCAAATTGCACTTTTTCATGAGTTGTTTCAGTACCCGTCAGATTCTCTCTCATGATTTCTCTCAACAAGCAAAACGGTATAAAGGGGTTTTGGCGCTTCATCTCTCATTACTACTCTCAAATCTCTCTCAAAGATTTCCGACGATCAAAGCATCTACTGTTCATCATCGTCTTTCTAGAGCTCAACAATGGCGACTTCTTCTTCTATTCATGATCAAACCGCACACTCCTCACTTCTTGCCATCAAACCTAACCAAAACCTGGTGATTAATCTTGACCCTTACAGGTATAACAACTATCTTCTTCCAATCATCGAGTGTTTGAAGTATTCTCCTCTTGTCATCGCTCTGACAAATATGGAAGCTGTTCCGGTCTCTCTTCTGTCAAAAGACTACTCGTCGGCAAGTTTCATCAAAGAAGAACAGAGGATTTCCTTTGAGATCCATGATCGAAAAATCTTCATCTCCAAAGCCCGATTCTCCTCGATCTTAGGGCTTCCACAATTAGAGGATATGATCAACCCATAACATATCACAAATGCTGCTCTGTTAGAGATGTTTTACCAGATGGGTTACAAAGAAACCCTAACCGCTGTCTCCAAGTTCCAGAAACCTAACCTACCACCCCAATGGAATGAGATTTTCACTCTACTATTCAAAGCCTTTTCTAAAAGGGTTACAGGGTCCGATTGCGCCAGCAAGCTCTTCATGGCGATTATCTACGAAGTTTATACAGGTGTCAACGTCGATTTTGGAGCTGTTCTCTGGGATCAAGTTGCTCAAAGAACACACTCAACCACTTGCCACGATGAGATATCATGTGCCTGTTTCTGGACAGTCATTATTCAGTGGGCAATCGATAAATATCATATTCTAGTGATGCAAGGTGCTATGGTGGCATCTATATCAACTTTTCACACCACCGGGATTATTCTTGCTGACAACTCTAAGTTTCCGTTCATTGGATCAATTCCAGAGGCAATGTTCCGTGATGTGCCGGCATCTAGCAAGATTTTGGAAGGCTACAGGAAACTTTCTGCTTCAGGGTTTCGTCCCCTAACATCTTAAATGCAATCCATCATTGATGAAGCAGACAAACCTAAGAAATGCGGGCAAAAAAGGGGAAAAAAAGGGGATAAGACGAAAGGTGATCAGGAGGGTTCATCGGCTCAATCTCTGAACCCTAAGAAACGAAAGGGTAAGGCCGAGTCATCTGCACCACCTCCTCCACCACCTAAGAAGTGAAAATCAAAGAAAGCAGCTCGTAAGGCCAAATCTCCTACTCCAACTGATAGCGAACATTCGCAGTCTGACACTCAGTCAGACATTCACATTGAAATAGAGGAGCCTCTGCACAACGATGATACTGCTGCTACTTCTCAACCAGAGGTTTCGTAGGCTACCTTTACCAACCCTGAGGTAATCTTTCACATTCCAGTCTCAGTTCCTATTACTGATGACTTTTTCAAGGATACCTCTATTCCCTTTTCTGCTGCTACCATTTCCACTCCAATTACCATTGCACCATGTCCACCTCCTGTCACTTCTCAAGTTCCAACCTCTATTGCTTCATCTATCCCTACGTTCACTGAATCCACTACAACCACCACCACAGCTACACACATGAGCGATGAACCTCCAATTACTACCAACGCATCTGATGCGGGGGGTAGGATCTTCAGGTTTGTCAGCTGGTTTCTCAACACCGCCACTTTCCCCTCTCAGACATGATGATACCGATACCTTTTTGAGGGAGATGGGTTTGAATTTCGCTCTTTTGAGTTCAGCCCATTCAGGGTTCAGGAAGACAGTGACGATGATGCTCTAGTAACTCAACGTCAGTTTAAGGTTATCACCGAAAAACTTGACTCGCTGATCCATGCTTCTCAAGCTTCATCTTCTGATGCTTATTCTAAGGTAGCAACTGAGGCCTTTTTCCAGTCGATGACCAAGGAGCATCAAGCCAACTTGGACAAGGCGAATAAGGCAGTTTCTGACTCTACCACTTTATGTACTGAGGTGACTGTGAAAGTCGAAAAACTCCTCACTGAAGCTCAGGCCTTCATGTCCACTTTAAAAACCTCAGCTGAGTCCAACACCGTTAAAGCAAATGAAGCAATTGCGAATCTAACTACCACTCTGCGAAAGGAAAAGGAGGAACTGGCACAAGTTCGTAATGGTCTCCAAAAGGATCATGCTGAGTTTCAAGCCTCAATATCTTCAAAGATGACCCAACTTTCTGAAGAACTGACAGCTGAAAATAATCTTATGGATCAACTCGCTGCTCACATCATTACAGTCAAAGTTTCACAAGCAAGACTTGCTCATGCCAACAAGGAAATCAAGGAGCTCATGTCCGAGCGTGAAGTTGTTCGTAGCTATGTTGGTGATGTGAATGCTTTACTCTCCAACGTTCTTGACTCTCACGATCCTATTCTCACTATCTCCATTCGCCAACACTTGGCTGAAAAACTTCGTCCTGATCTTGCAATGTTGAATAGAGTTGAGGGTGTTTCAGAGCCTCCCGTCTTTCCAAAACAAGGGGCAGAAGCATATAAAGAACCAACTCGTGATGAGCAGAAGGCGAAAGTTACTGGTGAACCGAAGGTTAATGTAGCTTCGGGTTCAAAAGGAAAAGAGAAAGTGGTGCACAGTGAAGAGGATGAGGAAAATGAATCTGATCAATTAAAGCGAAAGGCTCGTGATCAACTCCTGGATGAGAATGCTCACATTGCGAGAGAAGCTGAAGCAAAAGAGAGAGCTGAACGCGAAGCTCAAGTGACTTTGGAAAGTCGAAAGACTTTATTTCCTCCTTGGACCAAAGAGCGAATTCGTAATGAGGCTATCGAAAACCCAAGCTTGCATTGGTTGGAACATGTTGCTTCATTCGATCTTGAGAACTCACAAGATTCGCAGTTTGATATGTTGATGACTCTAAAAGCATTCCTTTTTCGGTGTTTTGATTCAACAGTGAATGCTCCAGCTTCTGATGCGAATGTCAATCAATTCTTGATTGAGTTCTACTTATCCCAGGGTAAACCTCAGTATCTTACTTGGAGTGCACAAAAGATTATCGATGTGAAGGTTATAGGGCCTATTCAAACGGGAGCTTCATGAATGTCAAGTTCAAGACGACACGAGGATCAGAAAGTGTTGTTCATGAATTTTCCTTTGCTGATCCGCCATGTCTTAATCCCTATGACTGGATTGTTTTGTTGCACTACCTTCTGGGTTATGAGAAGAAGTATGAACCAGTCTTAACGCACATCAAACGAATGTTAGTTTTGTATGTCTATGAATTTGCAAATTTCGATATTAAAATAGCTTCGGTTTTGAAAAGGAAACCCTCTGCTCCCCTCACTGGTAAAACGAACGACATCAACAAAATGTAGATGGGGAAAATTGACAAAGAGAACTGGACTGTGATGTTTCATCGTGGTTTAGGTGCGAGTTTGAAGAAGTGCCTCTTTGCACTGCCTGACAAGCATATGTTCTCTACAGTTTTCTTGGAATTTATTTTGGAAATCACAGGCCAGTGTAAGATGAATGATGATGCTACGAAGAAGAATTTTTCTAATATGATGCGTTGGTATAATGCCTTTCGGATGCATCTTCTTGCAGTCATTCCCAAGCTCTTCAAGACGGTAAAGAAGACTCAGAAGTGAAGGGCTTCTCGCTCAATTGACGCAAAGGGGGAGATTGTTGGGTATATAGTGTTGCGTCATTGGGCCTTATGTATAGACTGTTTTGTAAATGGGTTGGGCATGTCCTCCTGTAGTTATCTTTTAGGGTTAGAGTATTTAAGGTGCATGCATACATCGTATATTAGTTAACTCGGATATTATTCTGTAACCCTAATCACGCCTCTACAGTAGCAATTCTTCATTGAGTTCTTCTGAGGCATGATCTTTTAATCATTCATCATATTTTGAGTCATTGTCGTGTTCTTACTTTAATCTGTTTGAATCTATCGATCATTCAAGGATATTTATTCTTAACAAGAACTTCAACCGGAACTAGAACCGTAATTGGCAGGGCAGTTATAGCTCTGAAAAGGTGAAAGAAGAAAATTCGAACGATTCGCAGAAGGATGAAGACAAGAAAGAGAAGAAGCTCATGGGTGACTCCGGATATGATTGTAACTATTGCCATGGCAAAAACCACTTGGAAAAGGAGTGTATGTTGCGAAGATTGAACGAAAAGAAAGAGGGAGAAGATGATGAAGCTTACCATCTGCGAAAGCTTGAAGAAATCAAGATGAAAAAGAATGCAGATAACTCTATGCCTGCTTTGATTGTGCAGGAAAATGAAGCTGATGATGAATTTGGCAGGGTAGAAGTCTGGTCCACAGACTCTGAAGACGAGGAGGTTCGCAGGCTAACTCACAGGAAAAGCTTTGTTGCGAAAGAAGAGGATTCGTGCCATGAAGGAAGATGTTTTGTGCTGACAAACTATAGGGCAAATGAGAGTGATAGCTGCTTTGCTGCGAAGCCGGTGTTTGAACCAATCAATGAGTGTGATTAAATGATCAATAAGGTACACTCTATTCTTGAATCACTCAATATTCCTGTGTCATAATACGAAACTGAACTAAAAGAATTGAAATTCAAAATTTCAAGTATAAGTAACAGTTTGAAACAAACTCGATTGACAAATTCTAACATAAACGATCAAATGAGCAGGGTTTTGTCAAAGAGTGAGGAACGACGCATATGGATTGAAAAGTTGGAGTCCGATATTTCTAAGTCTAGGGATGAACTTATTTATTTGCAAAGAGACAATTTAATGCTTTTAAAACAACGCAACATTTTTTGTTTAATTTCAAAAAGGCTTTATTTCAATATTACACAATTGCATCTTGATTGTGAGATTGGTAAGAAAATTCATAAAATGATCTTGCCTTTCCTTGAATTAAAGGAAGATGAAATCGACGTTGATTGCTACAAGTGTGAGTCGATTGTCTCTTCTGATGAAATTTCAGATGCTTACAGGGTGGGACTGGATGAAATTGAAACATACATTAAGTCCAAAGAACATAAGAACATGTTGAAGCAACTTTTAGATGAAAATGATAAACTGAAAATCAAAACCAAAACTGTACAAATATTTGACTCATTGAGTTCAAAGTTGAGTTCAGATAATAAAGTAAATGTTGATAACACATCTGAATTCGACGATGATAGTAACATGAGTGAAATTTTGGTGGAAGATGAGGTTGATTGTTCAACGTTTGTTAAAAACGAATTAGAACCTGCGAAAGTACTAAAGTCTGAAAATTCTGTAGAATTCGCACGTCTTTCACAAAATAAACCAAAGTCTTTAAAAGAAAAAGTTGTAGTTTTTCAAAAGGTTCAAACCGTCCCAAATCAAGTTTTTGCAACCACAGGACTGAATAAAAACCAAACTATTGAATTAACGTCCCTTGTAAATGAAGATAACAAAGGAGGATGTGACGAACATTTATGGTCTGCACCGATCGATAACGCAGATGAAACCGTGGGTCTCTCAGAAAAGACTTCATGGAGAGTAAAAGGGAGATATGTAGTGGAACCACTCAACAATCCATCAAGCTACGAAAAGGGAAGTCCAAGTGGGACAAAGGATGTTACATGCGAAACCTCATCAGCAAAAAGCAAACAACCTGTGAGAAAGGCATGTAACAACCCGTTATTTCATATCAATGTAATAGTATAGATCAAATTGTAGTTCTTTTTAAAATAATAAATAGAAATTTTTGTATACTATGTTCATTTACATAATAGACCCTCAAAAATGAAGTGTTAAATAAACTTGTTTGGGATGAATATAGCGGTAATCCGAGTTATAACAAAGAAGTTATGACCTATCGAAAATCCACGACAAAACCGGCAAAACACTGTTTAACGTAAAAAGTGAGTTTTCAATAAAATGATTTTTAGCCTTAACTATCTAAATGAAAGTTATAGTATACGTTAAACCGAGAGTGTCTGATAACGTCTATTTTATGCATATATTTATGATGTTTTCTTATTATTTTATACTATATTTATATGTTATTTAGAACTAAAATATACTTAATATGCTATGAAATATTCAATTACAGTTAAAATGGGAGCTGGAATGCAAAAGGAAAAGAATGGAGCTGAAAAGATGCAAAAAGGATATTGTTGGCAGATTGACCCCTCTTCGGTATTTAGGGTATATCTGATGACTCATTAGTCCGATTGATGAGATTCAAAATGTTCTGAAAACTAGACGAAATTTCCTACGACTTATGTGAGAGGGCCTTTTTGCTAATTCCACATTTATCTTATCAAAAATCGGCCTTGAAGATGACGCATAAAAGCTGGACGAAAATTCCCTCCAAGTTACTTATTCCCCAAGCATCACTTACCTTATTTTTATTTGCTTAATCCTTAAGCCACCACTAGTTTCCTTATTCCAATCCAACTATAATATTTCATATTAATTTCATCTCCCTTCAACTATAAATACCCCATATCATTCCACCATTTTCATAATCTATGATATTCCACTTCGACTTGTGCGACAAGAAAACTTCATAACTCCCGTTTTGAGGGTCTAGAAGGCGGCCGGAAGGCCGTTAAGCTGTCAGGAGCGAAGATCTGAAGGATTAGAGAGCGGATTCGTGTCGGTAATCATGTGGTTTGTTATCGTGACCATGTTTAGCATTCCATTGTGATGCCACTATGTGTTTACTTTCTGATTTTGGTGTTAAAACCATTTGCTTTGTGTTTATGATTAGATGAAACCTTGATTTATGGATTAATTGCTATTTGGATTGTTTTATTCGTGTTTAATTTATCTTGCTAAGCTTGTTAAAGATCCTTATGTATTGATGATAATTATTTTCTGTTAAATATCAAGTTATTGAGTTGCATGAGCGTCTTCTTAATTGCTTGAATCATATAGTTTTGTGAACATAAGATTATATGCCTAGGAATAGTGAACATGAAACTAGGGTTAACTAGAAAATAAGTAAGTTAATGTGTGAGCATGTGTGATGACCAACCACATATAAGTTGATTGAATTGACAAATTTAATTAACTATTCTTACAAGTCTTGTTTGATAGGAACTGAACACTAGGAAACATGTTAGTTTAATCAATTGATCACTGCTTGAATTGACTTGTTTTCTAAAAGATTAGTAATAGTGAACATGAATCTAATCATTTTAGAAGTCGGTGAACATGAATAAACAAATCTGTGTGTGCAATTATCTATGATTTTAACATGTAATCTGTCTAAAGCAAGGTACCTAAAGAGATTTGTCTTTTGTCAGTTTATCGAGATTTACTATTTAATTGTTTGGTTGAGATTTAATTTAATAAAACTTTTCTTATTACTTTTGTGCCTTTTTATATAACCTATAATCAAACATTCTAATATTAATTCACTACCGTTCCCCTTGAGTTCGAAACCCTTGCTTATCAAAGCTATACTATACTCGATCGGGTTCACTGCCTGTAAGGTGTGGTTTAAATGCGATAAAATAGGAATTATAAATAAAAAACTAGTGCATTAAAAATACACATCAGTGTCCATAAAAAGAACGACTAAATCTGACTTCGTATGAAGAAGTTATGATTTTTCTAAGTTTCGACACGACAGTACACATCACGAAACTCGAAAGTTAGATCGAGAAACTTTTGGCCAAAACAACCTAAATGAGAATCGAAGATCTTATCAAAAGAAATCTAACGGTAAAAAGACATGCGAAAACGGACGTCGGATGAAGAAGTTATGAATTTTTAACGGACTTTTCCTGTCCCGGCCTGTTAAAAATATAACTTTAAAAATAAAGTTAAAATTAGGTGACGGAGTCTAAACGAAAGTTGTAGAGCATGGTCTCACCTACGCGTGGATATAAAGAACGTCAAAAACGGAGTTCGTATGCGAAAGATATGAATTTTTGAAGTTTGGAAAAAGGAAGTACGCCCCGCGTACATGAGTACGCCCAGCGTACTCGGAAGCTAGGCCTCGGATTTATCACGTAGCCTCTTTCTTCGCATGCGACACGTATCGCACTCAATCAACACGTCCGAAGCCAGGTGGCCACTACGCACAACGTACGAAAAGTTTACGCCCAGCGTAATGGGACTAGCCTCGACGCATGCCTCGTAGCTTCACCACGTCCGAAGATCAGATAAGGCTCGAACTAGTACGCCCTGCGTACAAGACGTACGCCGAGCGTACTGAGGTTTTTAGTAGTACGCCCAGCGTACACGAATATTACGCCCAACATACTGAGGGCCAAAACCCTCCTATAAATAGGATGCGAGACCTCCGGGTTTTGTTTAGAAATTCCAAATCCTCTCTCCACTTAAACACTCTTTTAAGCTCTTCTAAACTCTTCGAAGCCCCAGGAACCTCCTTACCACCTGAAGCAATCCCCGACGCCCCGAAGTTCTCAATTTTAAGCTGAAACTTTGCCCGCGTGAAGCCGACTTTTCATCGAAAACTCTCAGTTTCATCAAGAAAACTCCTTTCTAAGAAACGAAACGCTGCCTGAATCACCACCTATCAAGTGAGTTTATACCCCTATGTTTTCAATATTTTTATAATGTTTTAGGGGGAAATACAAGTAAAATACAAGGAAATCTTGTATAAATAACAAGTTTTATTCAAATAATTTATGATTGTTATTTTTACTAAAATAAAAATACTATTTTACCAGTTCAGAATTTCATATAAAAACAAACATATAAACTATAATAGGTGTAGTTTATGAGTCACGCATACTTATCAATACAATTGATGGAACTTACATATTTCTTTTCATATTCAGAATAACTTGTGATTATGAAAAACAACTATATAAATTATATTAAATATAATTTATGAGATATTTACAAAATATCTATTACAAAGATATTTTTCATTATTCTACACGTAACTATCAATATAGCATTTGTGAGACACGCTTCAAGTACTTATTTAAGTATAAAACAAAATTCCTGAAAATTATAACCAGAGTCTCCTTGATGGAGAGCGTGACACTTGTGTATAGATCTATACGGGACTGACAATCCCGCACCAGAGCTGCTTGCAACAGCTAGGTCGGCAGACATGTGGTGACGATTGTCGTACCATCTTATGACGCCTGAAGAACGTCGTGTTTCAGGCGAGGCTTAGGTCATCAAGCATGGTTATGATAACTCACAATTTGGTATTGAATAATGCATTTAGTGTAGGAATAAACAAACAAGTTCACATAGTTTTATATAAATAAAACTATAAATGGTAAATCTAGATATTTACAACTTCATACAAGTACAAGTACAAATACATAATACTAGTCTAATTCAGAGAAAACTTACTTTTCATAGTTTTATGGGAATTTAAAACTACATCATATTATTTTAGAACACAAATACATATACAACAGAAAATATAGGATTTTCTGGGGAAACATATTTACATCTTTCGAAGGAAAAAATTACAAATTTCAATTACAAACATGCTTATGAACTCACCAACTTAATTGTTGACACTTTTTCAAAACTACTTGTATTTTCAGAAAATCGATAAACAGGTACCCACAAGTTTTGAGGAAGACGCAGTTTCATATAATTCTGTCTTTTAATTATACTTTTTGGTGTCAAATATACAATGATTTGAACATAAATGTAATATTATATTTTATCAATGTAATGAATGTTGTACTTTGATTACTATTGTGCATTGTTGTGATACTACACATGAAGTCATCCATCCCCGAATGTTTCCGCCATTCCGATTTGGGGGTGTGACAGATTGGTATCAGAGCATTGTTTATAGTAAACTCAGTATATCAATTCATAAAAGATATACAACTATAGTTACAATGGGGCCGGAGTGCTCTGAATACAAGTATACTTTTAAGATATAATTATTTTATAAGAAGTATACTAACACTCACACATACAGAAATAGTATCACAGTAATAACTACATAAAAGTATTTGGATGTTGGACACTGTAGTTAAACCTGGACAGTTATGTAATCATATCTGGGATAAATATAGCCGGATCAACTATATTTATTTGAGATATGATCACCATGTGTTTGGGAGTGATGGTAGTGTTGCGACAAGTCTAAAACTTACCAAACTCTAATCATACAGAAGAACTTTATAACAGAACACAAATTTAAAATACTATAGGAGTATTTTGTAAAACTACATTGTTTCTATGCATCTTACCTTTAATTCCTCGTATAGACTTTATGGTAGGATATCCTCCACCTGGAGATCCCTACTTCCCTAACCAAGGGAATAATGGTTGGGTAGAAGATGACCCTGAAGAGGATCCCAGGGAAGATAGTGAAGAAGAAAATTCAGATGGCATAGACTCAGAACCAGAGGTATATAATCCACCACAAGGAGTACAACGCCCAGCAGCCAGACAACATTTTCATGGTCCGACCCCAGCTACACAGGTGGAGCCACCAACAAGGACAACGCCCTCCATTTGGTATGAACAGAGATTTTTATGACATCAGTAATGGAGGTTCGGCTGACAGTGCCCTCCCTGTTATAGTGCGCCGTATTTCTCGTCAGGTTGATCAATCCCAGATATCGATCAACCGAATTCTAGAAGTCACAACTGCCTCCCAACAAAACGCCGCAAATATTCATCGTCTAGACGGAGATCTTGATGAAACCAGACACCACACAGACATGCTCCATGTAGAAATGATTGCCGCTCAAATTGAAATGAGAGCACTTCAAGAGTGTCAGACTACACTGGAGAGGCGTTTGAGGAAATCAGAATCCCATATGGCAGAGCCCAGTACTAGGAGCCGTACTCGTTGCAAGTAGTTTTTACACTACTTCTATTTTCTATTTTGATATAAATTAGGATATCGAATGTATATACTACATTTTACTATATGTAAACTTCATCCTACGATTAAGTGAATACACTACTCGTAGGTAGTAATGCTGTTTAATTTCCTCTTTTTGTTGATGTAAAACATACAGCTATATCTAGGACAAATTTCCCAACTTCATGTATAAAACAATATATCAATAAAAATGAATAGCATTTTACTTCATTAGGAGTCATTACAATTTTCATAAATATCTTGCTTCATAAATTAAGATATGTCTTATTCAATTTCACCTGACCCACGATATTGTACTATTCACCATTTTCTTAAAACATTATAGATAAAAGATGCCTCCAAGAAAATCCAACAAAAAGAACAACAATCCACCACCGCCGCCACCTCCGCAATATGATGCTGATGTCTTTCAAGCAGCAGTAATTGCCGCTGTGGCAGCAACAATAACACAGATCAATGCTAGTGGCAACAGTAGGGCAGGTACTGGTGCCCATCATTATAATCATGGAGATAGTCATAATAATACGAAGGAATGTTCATACAAAGATTTTAAAAATGCTAAACCTCGATCCTTTGATGGCACGGGAGATGTCATTGCTTTAACTCGTTGGTTCGAGAAAATCGAATCAATATTGGAAATCTGCGCATGGCCCGAGTCTAGAAAAGTGAAATTTGCAGCATGCACTTTTACAGATAGAGCTCTCACTTGGTGGAATAGCCAAGTCAAATCCCTGACTCTTTCGATAGCCAACAATATGGTTTGGAATGGTGAAAGAACCCCTTTCTATACTTTCATATTTCTGAAAGACCCAAACTTTCATACTTGACAATATAGTTACTCCAAAACATGCTACATGCATATTCATAAAATAATATTTTTACATTGATAAAGTCATTACAAAAGATTGGATACAAACCGACTATGTTTTAAGATTTTACATGACTACCCAGGATATTGTAAATCTATACAAACCTAAACCAAAATACAAAAAATAATATTACAACTATTCTAAGTCTTCCAACTATACTGGGTGCTTATTGCCTGCATTATGTTAAAACATTGGGAGGGGTAAGCGATAACGCTTAGTGAGTTCAATAATAGATACAATATAACGTTATGCCATATATATACCAATATGGCAGAAGCAAATAGGAGCAAGGAACAACGAAGGCATAATGTGATAAGCTTTCCCTAACAATTACTGATTTGATTCAAAGATATACAATCATTGAGACATAACAATTTCCATACTTAATATACATCAATAACGCTTTGGCCCAAATGGCACAGAAGACATACAACTTCGGATTAACATTTTGGTAGATTTCAGGTTTTCACGCCCTGTCTAACCATCTGCCAATGCCATAGAATAGAGTCATTCACTTACTGGGGGACATGCTCTACATGGCCAGAGGCTACATACCAGTACCACTGTGAATCTGAGTTCTTAAACTGATCACATGGTCAAAGGTATAGCTTTGCTATCATAAATAGCAGAAATAAAAATAACACGGGAAAATACTCAGGAATATTATTCTACCGAAGCCAAAGTGAAGTCTATGTCATACACTTCATGGTCAACGGTTCATACCAATACCCAAGTGATGCCTATGTCATACACTTCAAGTCAGAGGTACAGCCTTGCTATAAAAATAGCAGATACAACAACTCGAGATGATAACATGGAAAAACACATAGCACATATAACACATAACATACAATTGTTTCTACATATTAAACTCACCTTAAAACAACCGGGGGTCAAAATAATAATTTGGGCAGCACTTCGGCTCTAAATATGACTTTCGTCGTTGAAAACCGGGCCCTGCGATGGTAGAGCTTCGAAACCGAAAAGATAAAATTTTCGGGCTTCTCGGGAATCTCGGAGCGTGTTTCGGGCATTGGAATTAATCCCGGGGCTTCGGGGGAAGTCAAAATATTAAAAATATGGAATAATGGGTGAGAAATGGCTAAATTCTCAAAATACTCGGCTAATCTCGCAAGGCCACTATTTATAGGGGAGGAGATCCGGAGCTTCGGATCCGAGGCTAGGAGGGTTAGCAGCTGCGAAGGCCACGCGGCAGTCGGAGCTCGGTTCGGAGGCCAGAAGTCGCGCATGCGAGGCGGCCAGGTGCGAGGCTCGGAAGGGTGACACGGGGCGAGCTTGCGAGCCACCAGCTCCTCAGACGCGTCATCGACTTCGGACAGATGGAAGCCTCTTAGTGGACCGGACTTCGGTCCAATGGGGAAAGGGGTGACGACTTCGGACCAATCAGAGGGTGCCACGCGAGGCTGCGGTCCAATCAGAAGATGCCACGTGGATCAACACTATTCATGCGAAAATTAAATGAAAATGTGCCCAATCTTGTAAAATCCATAACTTTCTCATACGGGCTCTGTTTTTGACGTTCTTTATATGCATGCATAGAGAAAATTATGCTCTACAACTTTCGTTTAGACTTCGTCTGAAAATTTTGACTTTATTTTTATATTATTATTTTTAACAGACCGGGACTGGTAAATCCGTTAAAAATTCATAACTTCTTCATCCGAAGTCCGTTTTCGTCAGACTTTTTAGCGTTGTACTACTAATGACGAGACCTTCGATTCTCGTTTAGGTTGTGTCGGCTAAAAATCACTCGATCTAAAATTCGAGTTTTTAGTTGTCTACTACTAAGCTGAAACTTGTAAAAATCATAACTTGCTCATACGAAGTCAGATTTTGGCGTTCTTTTTATCAAAATTCTCGGTTTAACGATTACTACGACTTTCATTTAGATCACTAAGGCTAAAAAGTAGTTTATCAAAAACTCACTTTTTACGTCATTCGGCACCGTGCCGGTTTTATCGCAGATCTTTGATTGGTCATAACTTCTTCGTTATAACTCGGATTTCGATGAGGTTTTCGCCTACATGTTTCTAACGAGATTATCTACAACTTTAAATAATAAAATTTTACTTATTTCAAATTTTATATTTTCGCTAAATTTCACTAATTGACTTTTAATTGGAATCTCATAAGACTTTCAATATTTTATGAGTGATTCTAAACATAGTTTTACTTCACTTCTAGTAAAAACTATCTGTTAGAACTCAACACTCAATTTCACATAATATTTCATAATATTTTTAACTTTTCAAATTACATAACACGATTTCAAAACGTGTATGTTACAATTACCTCCTCCTTTTGAGGATTTCGTCCTCGAAATCACAACGATTTGGACAAATGAGGATATTTCGCTCTTATCTCATTCTTATTTTCCCTAAGTATAAATTTATTATCCCGTTTCACCTTGGATAATGGAACCGTTTCATCATACATGCTCAAGCATTTACGTAGATATCTTACATGAAATACATCATGAATACCTGCCAAATCTTCAGGCAATTTCCAAGCGATATGCTTGTTGACTAATTCTCTATATAATTTTGAAAAGTATAACAAATCTAGGACTCAATCTCCTTTTCTTCTCAAATTTCATAATACCTTTCCACGGGGTTACCTTCAGTATCACCCACTTGGAATTTTATGGATCGTCTCCTCCATTTCTACACAGGTCTTTTGTCGATCCTGGGCTACTTTCATTTATTCTCATATGATTTGAATCTTATCAGTAGTGTCTTGAATCAATTCAGGACCACCAAGGATTTTCTGTCCTACATTATGCCAACATAATGGTGTTCACAGTTACTACCGAACCCTAAGACACATGCACGAAGCATATCTTCTACTGTTTGGATTGTTCTCTCCGTCTAATCATCCGTCTGGGGATGATAAGTTGTGCTGAGAGCAGCTCGAGATCCCAATTCATGTTTCATATTCGCCCAAAAGTGAGAAGTAAAGCGAGTATCACGATCGAGAATAATATTTTTAGTGGCACACCATGTCTCACGATGATTTCGTCTAAGTAAACTTACGCGTATTTCTCCAATGGAGCCATTTCACGTGTGGCGAGAATATATGCACTCTTCATCAGCCAGTCAAAAATTATCCAAATGCTATCATTCACAGTTTTCTTCTCCTCTTTCAAGGTACTAACTGTATAAGCCGGATAAGTAGAATATCCCTTCGATATAAATTTATGAGTTTTTAAGAAAGAAATTTATTATTTTCACCGTAGACATAAATAGAATCTTCCCTTTCGATAGGGATGCATATCATCACTTCGTAGCACAAGAGATCTGCGTAGTTCTTTGACAATCGATTCATGTCGAGAATAGTATCAAAGTTGGGAAAGAAGATAGGAATTAGGTTAGCAGGAAGATTATAACTTCCAATTCCTATGACACTATCTCTATAGCAAGTAATGATATATATCCTATGTTATCTATATGAAATGATTGGACAATTGTGTAACAAGCAATTTGAAAAGAATGTGCGAATTTATAAGGCACGAAAGAATTTGAGGCATCATAATCAAATAAGATGTGAGAAGATCTAAAGTTTACGAGAAAATTACTAGTCACAACATTCGAGTCTTATCTTACTTCCTCTGTGGTAATCTAAAATGTACGATATTTATCTTTTGGTTTGCCAAACGATTGTCAAACTCTTCAAACTTCTTAATTACTAGCAGTGCTCAAACCTGCACCAGCTCATCATTCTCTATTGGGCCTTCGATCCTAATCTTTGAGTTAAAACTCAATTCTCATTGCAGACTCCTGCTCCTTCTTGGTTTATAGACTAAACCTAAGATAAGGCCTTTACTTTTGCTATAACAACAACTCGTATGGTCTTATTCTAATGAACTTTGATTTTATAACGCACAAGACACGTAACGAACCAAACTCTTGTATTAGAATCAAATCGAATAAATCAAGCTGATGGAATAAAGAAAACAAAAAGAGTTTGAACAACATGTGGATGCTTCGGAATAGAAGGAATAGCACCACGTATCCCTAATTCGTGCTTTCGTACATATACATCTTTTAGCTTTTGGCACCTCCTCCTTTTTAGTTGGAGTACTCTTTGATTGTTGAACGGAAACTTGACTCCCCGTCATTTGACTAGTAAGAGTAGGGCAGAAACATTTCTTGTGGCCAGTAACACCACATAGTCAGTCATATCTCTGGCTAATGATTGCTCAATCCTTTAATGAATATCGTTATATTTCTATCGACTACCTCGACCATTTACTTCTTCAGTATTCCTACTGAAGTTTCGTCACTATATAAGACATGGTTCTCTAAACCAATCAACTCCTTTCGCGGATTTATACTAATCAGACTCGATTCTTTATGACATTAAGATTTGAACGATAATTATCTTCTTAGTCATTACCGAAACGAAGGTAATGGCACACATGAATAAAACGGAATCATTTACTAGCTTCTTGGTAACCTTGTGACTTTGCCTGATCCAAGCGTGAGTCCTGTGCTTCCAGTAGTATAGGCCTCTACTACTATTCACACCTACTCATACTCGTCCCAAGTATTGTCTCGCAGTTCCCAAGTCACCATTCAAAAGTTTTCACAAAGCAAATTTTCACACCTAAGTGCGTTCAAACAAGTACATACAACAATTTCTCCTAGACTCAACTAGGGTTTTCGCGTTTCTATCAAACATATATTGGATTACCTATACTCGCCTTCTAGGATTCTTCTCATGCATATACTCGATCTAGAATATTCTAATATTTTTCCATAGGTCGATAGAAATTTTACTTCCATTTCTTCATATAAATTCTTTCTCGGGTAGTGTCTACTCTGCAAGACATACTACACCCAAAAATTCCTCTAGCAATGTAATGACAAATAGTTTCCAACTACTTACATCATCTTCTAACTCATGCAAATCATCATACATATTTGTTGGTTTCATTATCCTTTCATGACATCGTCATTCCTGTATCTGAGTAAGTTTTCTTCTCATGGTTGTATCTTTTAAGTCTGCTTCATAGGAGTCTATCCTAAGAAGTCTGCATTATAGCTGCATCTCAGCAAGCTCTACTAGCTTCAACTTGATTCTCTGTTATTTCTAACTACAACATTTCTTCTCATACAATAATATGAGTGTATATCTTCTTCAACTAAATACTCTATCTTACTCTAACAAGTAAGCCACTCAGCCTTTTCACAACCAAATAACCTATTTCACTATCCCAATATTGTATGTTAAAGTCGGCTTAACACACAATGGAACTTCCATAAGGATGTGATAGAAGTCAATCATCACTCAGTATTATTAAATACTAAGTCTGAGCATCCTGTATAGGGTTACTACTCGAACTACATACTTCATCACAAAGTCTTGGCCTAATAAGTCTAAAAACTTCATTAGCCTTTCCTTTGATCTTCATTTAATTCTTCTAAATCTTGTAGTATATTAATTTCAATACTGTTAAAGTATTTATCACCACCCTCGGTTCTTCCGACTCTATAAACAATCACTGCTTTAATTTGGACAGCGGTGGAACAACTTCATCGGTTATGCCAAAACATTTATCTTATCCAAATGTATTTCAAACGCACATCTTTCTTCCAAAGATGTTATTATATTATCTTACATATTTTAAATACATAATACCACTCTGTTGGTATTAATACACTATTTACGATTACACTTCATATTTATTATTTCACGATATCCTTCGATCGTTTATCAATAAACTTATCAATATCAATTATCATAAGTATCTTTATTACTTCGAAAAATTTCATGTAAATTCTATTACGAAAATTCTTAGAATTCTAAACATAAAATTTTCTAAACCAAGGTCGGCAACAGACCTTAAACTTTCTCAAATAATAGCAATATAGGTATGAAACCTAAAGCATGCTATATTTACTTATCATTTAGCATTTAATAGAATATAAGGCATATCTCCTCTTAATATTCTAGTGCTTAACCCATTAGGTATTCAACCTAATATATACCAGATACATGTTGTATCATCTTCACTTAACAATTCACGTTTAAATCTAGAAATTCACAAAATTCCTAGTTCATATATACTAATTCTCTAAATTTTTTGAAGTAACTTAATATCTTAGAATACTAGGGTTTATCACTACCCAATACCCCACTTAAGTATTTCCTATGGTTTGTATCCATATATTTACAATGATTCAGTTCATATATTAAACTTCCAATAGTTTAAGTCTAAATACCAATCCATGGAATTTAGTTCACTTAAACCACTACTCTGATACCATGATTGAAAGAACCCCTTTCTATACTTTCGTATTTCTGAAAGACCCAAACTTTCATACTTGACAATATACTTACTCCAAAACATGCTACATGCATATTCATAAAATAATATTTTTACATTGATAAAGTCATTACAAAAGATTGGATACAAACCGACTATGTTTTAAGATTTTACATGACTACCCAGGATATTGTCACACCCCAAAACCAAGAACGACGGAAACGTCAGGGGTGGAGGACGTCATGTAAAGTATCATAACAGTGCAAAGTAGTAAACAAGCAACAACATCATCCATTGCATTAAAAGTAAAGTTTTAATACATGAGTGTTCTTTCATTGTAATAAGACACCAAAATATGTAAACAAAATAAAGACGAGTCTTGTTTGTGCTCCGTCTTCTCAAAACCCTGGTCATCGTACCTGTCTACTGGTGACCTGAGAATACAAGTTATTTTGAAAGTGTAGATCAGCATAAAGCTGGTGAATTCATAAGTATTATGGTGTCATTGATTCGAAAAGCTGTTATGAAAGACTTGTAAATGTTTAATGAAACATTTAGTATAAGTGTGAAAACCCTAGAAAATCCCATATTTCCTACTAGTATAAAAAGTAGTCTTCTACCAAGACCCGAATGCTTTGAAGGTTTGCATTTCTGTATCAATGAAGATTTTTCCCTGTACAACTATTATTATAAAAATATAGTCTACCTTATCGTTTATGTGAATGTGTCACAAAATAAAAGTAATAGGGAAAATTATATAATCATTGAAATCGTATCCTTTTGCCTTAGGATAATCACGGCGTGGAAACTCGCCGAACAGTACAACCGAGAACATCCGTCGATGAACAGGTCCCCCTGTAGCTAGCAGCCAGGTGTAGGATGGTCAGTCCCGTATAGTTTATCTATAGTATTTCTCTCTGTATAGATATAGTATTTCTCTCTGGAAACATGTAATAGTATCTCTTCATATAGTAGTATAGACTCATGAATGAACTGACTCTTGTGTAATTCCTTGTAATAGGAATAGTAATTTGTATCCCCTAATCTATACCTATAATAGTTTACTGGAATGTAAATTGAATTTCCAAGTAGGTTTATACACCCTTGCTACTCAAGAGTGTTGGAACTGAAGAAAGAATGAAAGCTCTCATATCAATACATATATACATGAAACATAAGTGTATAGATATGGTTTTTAACAGTAAATTGAAGGAGGTTTTGGAAAACATTTAAGAGTTTTGAACAATAAATAATAATGACTTGATGTCAGTTTATAAAATAATTCAAAAGTAATTTGTTGATAACAAAGTAAAAATAACTGAAAAGCATTGTATTTATCACATTTTGAAGTATGTGAAATCAGTTGTTTGAAAACATAGTTATAAATCGCATGTGATTGATTCTATAACTTCCTGTTTTCTACTTGTATTCCCACCCCCCCCATGAAAGCATTTAAAATCATTTAAAAGGTTGATTAAGGGGTACGAACTCACCTCTAGTGAGTGGTTTGGATGAACGGATGATGTAGGATGCTAAGTGTCAAGTGAAGACTTGTACACACACAATGATCCTAGTTAACATATAATAACACATATATGTATCCAATTAGTCATAAAACAACTAATTAACCAAATTTAAGACATCCTAAGACATGTAAAACACTTGATTTAAGTGCTATAAGTCCTAAGGATTGCATCTAAGGGTGGTAGGACCTTGTAATTGAGTTTAGGGTTCAAGGGTAAACTCCCTTGGAGTTTACGGTTTGGTGACCATAACTCATTGAGTTTACGGTTGTAAACCCATGATTTTACGGCCGTAAACTCATGGTACTCGATCATTTTGTGTTTTGAAGCAATAAAGATCATAAGAAGCATTCCTACTTCATGTTTAAGCCTTAGGAAGAGATTAGGGCACCATTTCACTCCTTTAGGGAGTTTACGGTCCTTGGACCACTTCTCCTTGGGTTTACGGCCGTAAACCCAAATGGTTTATGGTCTTTTTATGTTTTCAAGTACTAAGCACATCAAGGAAGGGGTCTAGTCTAGTTTCCAAGGCTTGGTAAGGGACTAGGGCCACTTTGGCCCCTTTGTTAGGGTTTACGGTCCAAGAACATCTTGGACCATAAACACCTTTGATCTTGATTCTTGGGTGTTTTCTTGATGATTAGAAGTGTAACAAGTCTTATAATACACTAGGATAGAAGTACTTACTAGGTAGAAGCTTGAAAAGGTGCTAAAAGTCCAAGAACACTAATGTGTGTTCTTGGTGCTCTTGGTAAAACTTGAAGATCTACCATTTTGGAATGATTTCACGGATGGAATCATGTAAGATCACTAGATTAAGTAAGATATCAACTTTTTAGGGATAGAAACACTTACAAAGTTGAAGATCTTGAAGAAAAGTCGGATGATACTTGAGAGAGAAATGGGTTTTGGATCTTGAAAATGTGAAAAGTGGTAAATAATGACTAAGTGTCATATTTATACCCGCTTTTAGGGTTTACGGCCGTAAACACCTTTTTTTAGGTCGTAAACTCCAAACTCTTGGAGTTTTGGGACATTATTGTTGCACAATAAACCCTAGGGCATCCTCTCTCCTGTTATCTCCTGAAGTACTAATCTTAAAACACTCAAACTTATTCCAAAAAGCTTGAAAGTTAGCAGAAACAGTTCTGACTTCTATTGAATTGAATGGTTGTACAGAATAGAAATTTTGGATTGTCCCGAAATTAGAGTTTAAGCAAACAAGTAGTTACAAATAACTAAGTAAAAAGACGAGGATATTTCAGTTTCATCTGATCCTCTCGCTCCTAAGTGAATTCAGGTCCTCGCTTGGCGTTCCAGCGAACCTTCACTATCGGGATGCGGCTTTGTTTCGTTTGCTTGACCTCCCGGTCCATGATCTCTACTGGTTCTTCCACGAAGTTGAGGCTCTCGTTGATCTCGATCTCGTCGAGTGGGATTACAAGAGTCTCGTCGGACAGACACTTTTTCAAGTTCGAGACGTGGAAAGTAGAATGTACGTTACTGAGTTCGCGCGGTAAGTTAAGTTTGTAAGCTACAGGGCCGATTCTTGCGAGAATCTCGAAAGGCCCTATGTACCTTGGATTTAGCTTTTCACGCTTTCCGAAGCGTATCAAGCCCTTCCAGGGTGAGACCTTCAATAGAACACGGTCGCCCACCTGGAATTCCAACGGTTTCCTTCGCTTATCAGCGTAGCTTTTCTGTCGGTCTCTAGAGGCTTAATCGTTCACGAATCTGAACGATCTTCTCTGTCGTTTCCCGAATGATCTCCGGACCCGTGAGAGTGCTTTCAGGAACTCGTCCTTTAGCTAACTGGGTATCTCCCACCTCAGCCCAGCACAGAGGGGATCTGCACTTTCGGCCATAGAGGGCTTCGAATGGAGCAGCCTTTATGCTCGTGTGATAACTGTTGTTGTAGGAAAATTCGACAAGGGGTAAATGAGTATCCCATGCTTTCCCAAATTCGATCACACAGGCTCGCAACATATCTTCCAAGGTTTGGATAGTTCTCTCACTTTGTCCGTCGGTCTGTGGATGGTAGGCTGTACTCATGTCCAGCCTAGTTCTTAGAGAACTTTGTAGCGACTGCCAGAACCTCGAAGTGAATCTACTATCTCTGTCCGAGATAATGGATATGGGAACACCGTGCAGTCGTACAATCTCCTGAATGTAGGTTCTTGTAAGCTTCTCCATCTTGTCTGTTTCTTTGATAGGCAGGAAGTGTGCGGACTTGGTCAATCTGTCGACGATGACCCATATGGTATCAAGTCCACCCGCTGTCTTGGGAAACTTGGTTATGAAGTCCATAGTGATCCGCTCCCACTTCCATTCCGGTATCTCTTGTTGTTGTAGAAGACCGGAGGGTTTCTAGTATTCGACCTTGACCTTGGCGCAAGTAAGGCATTTACTTACGAAGGTAGCAATCTCTGCTTTCATGTTAGGCCACCCGTATAGCTTTTTAAGATCCAGATACATCTTATCTGAACCTGGGTGGAAGGAATAACGAGTGTTGTGTGCCTCGGTCACGACCAAGTCTCTGAAGCCACCGCATTTCGGTGTCCAGATCCGATCCATGAGGTATAAGGCTCCGGCACCCTTAACTTCCAAGTTCTTATCCATCCCTCTCAGGGATTCACTCGCCACATTTTCAGGTTTCAAAGCGTCGAGCTGAGCCTCCTTAATTTGCGTGGACAAGTGTGAATGGATAGTTAGAGTCAAAGATTTGACTCTACGACCAGAGTATTCTTTCCGACTTAGGGCGTCGGCTACTACGTTGGCTTTACCTGGATGATAATGAATTTCACATTCGTAATCACTGAGTAGCTCGACCCACCGCCGTTGTCTCATGTTGAGCTCCTTCTGGTCGAATATATGTTGTAGGCTTTTGTGATCTGTAAAGATAGTACTTTTTGTACCATACAGGTAGTGTCTCCAGATCTTCAGAGCAAACACAACTGCTCCTAGCTCAAGATTGTGGGTGGTGTAGTTAACCTCGTGTGTCTTTAGCTGTCTCGAGGCATATGCGATGACCTTACCTCGTTGCATCAGAACACAGCCGAGCCCTTGATTTGAAGCATCACAATAGACAACGAAGTCTTTTATCCCTTCGGGGAGGGATAGTATTGGTGCGGTGCACAAGGCTCGCTTGAGCGTTTGGAACGCTCTCTCTTGCTTCTCTTCCCAGTCAAAGGCCACGCCCTTCTGGGTCAGTGTTGTATGAGGTTTCGCAATGCGGGAGAAGTTCTGAATGAACCTACGATAGTAGCCAGCGAGACCTAGAAATTGACGAATTTCTGTAGGTGTCTTCGGTGCTGACCAGTTCTCAATGGCCTTGATTTTGGAAGGGTCCACGCGAATTCCCTCTTCACTAACTACGTGGCCCAGGAATTTGACTCTTCGAATCCAAAATTCGCACTTGGAGAACTTCGCATAGAGCTTCTCCGATCGTAATGTTTCTAAGACTTGACGAAGATGTTGACTATGTTCCTCCTTACTACGAGAGTAGATGAGTATGTCATCGATGAAGACGATGACGAACTGATCCAAGTAAGGACGACACACCCTATTCATTAAATCCATGAATACTGCGGGCGCGTTAGTTAATCCGAATGGCATCACTACGAATTCGTAGTGCCCATAACGAGTTCGGAAGGCTGTCTTGGGAACATCCTCCTCTAACACTCGTAGTTGGTGGTACCCGGATCGTAGATCTATCTTCGAAAAGTAGTTGGCTCCTTGAAGTTGATCAAATAAATCGTCAATGCGGGGTAAGGGATAACGATTTTTAATGGTAAGCTTGTTGAGTTCCCTGTAGTCGATGCACATACAAAACGATCCATCTTTCTTCTTGACGAACAAGACCGGTGCTCCCCATGGCGAGAAGCTTGGCCTAATGAATCCCTTCTGGAGAAGTTCGTTAAGCTGACTGGAAAGTTCCTGCATCTCCGCTGGTGCCAGACGATATGGAGATTTGGCTACTGGAGTAGCCCCTGGCACTAAGTCGATTCTGAACTCGACTTGGCGTTGTGGTGGTAATCCTGGAAGTTCTTCGGGAAAGATGTCGAGAAAGTCGTGTACTTCTGGGATGTTCTGAATATCTTTCACTTTTTGACTCGTATCGACGATGTGTGCGAGGAATGCATGATATTCCTTTCGCAAGCACTTCTGAGCTTGTATGCACGAAATGATGCGAAGGTTCGTACTAGGTTTGTCGCCGTAGATAACTAGAGTTTCGCTGTTAGGAAGGTTAAGACGAACTGCTTTTTCAAAAAACAAGATGTCGGCGTGATGAAGACTCAACCAATCCATGCCGATAATGACGTCGAAACTTTTAATTGGGACCTGCATGAGGTCTATCTTGAAAGTATGGCCATCTAAAGTTAGAGTACAACCTACGTATGTGCAGTTAGTACTTTCTGTTTTCCCGTTTGCCATTTCAACAGTGAAAGATTTATCTAGTGCACGTGGTTTTTTTCTAAGCAAGTGTGCAAATTTCTGGTTTACGAAGCTTTTCTCCGCTCCACTGTCGAAAAGTATGCAAGCATATGAGTTATTGAGGAGAAACGTACCAGTAACTATCGTAGGATCAGCTACGGCTTCCTCGTGGCCTATGGCCAGAACTCTTCCTACTCCGCCAGTTATCCCTGCCTTAGGACAGTTCCTCTTGTAGTGGCCCACTTCGCCACAACCATAGCAAGCTTGGCCCACACCGGCGTTAGGAACTTGAGCGGTCGGCCTTGCTGGAGTCTTGCAGAAACGGGCAGTATGCCCCCTTCTGTTGCAGTTAGTGCACTGCATTTCCCGGCAAGGTCCGTTGTGATGGAAGGTGCATTTGTTGCACTTCGGAAGATTACCGGCATAAGGCTTCGCTGGTAAGGGATTAGCAAGGACAACAGGAGTTACCGTGGCAGCATTGATTGTAACTAGTTGTTGTCTCTTTGAGGATTCTTGCGAAGTCCCGCTTTTCCTCTTGTTCCACCCCTTTTTCTTGTTGTTGTTGTTGTTTCCCTTTTGTTGCTCGGGTGTAGAAATCGTTGGGTTCTGGTAGTTTACGTGATCTATAAGAGATTGTGCCAGCTCTTTAGCGCTGTCAAAAGTAACAGGCCTTGATGCTAACACACTTGACTGGATCTGGGGCGACAATCCCCAAATATATCTCTCTATTTTCTTGCTCTCTAGAGCAACCATATCAGGGCAAAGAATTTCCAGATCACAGAATCTATTAGTATAGGTTGATATGTCAGAACCAACCATTACAAGACCCCATAGTTCCTGCTCGAGTTTTTGAATTTCCCCTCGTGGACAGTACTCTCTCATCAGCATGGCCTTCAAGTTCTCCCAGCTTATCGAATTTGCCACTATTAGGATCAGTGACTTAACGTGCCCATTCCACCAAGTTAAAGCCCTGTCAGAAAAGGTACAAGTAGCAAACTTGACCTTATTGTTCTCTGGGAAGGCGCAGATTTCAAAGACTGCTTCTGTCTTTTCGATCCACTGCCTTAAGATCATAACCCCTCCAGTTCCATTGAAATTTCTGGGTTTGACATTCGTAAAATCCTTGTAGGTGCATTACCGGGGGCGCCCATGGCTCTCGCCATGGTTAGAAATAGGTGCACCAGTTCCTGATCCACTAGGGACAGGAGTATTGATGTGGGACATGGCAGCCGCTACGGCCGCCGTGACAGCTGCTTGGAACATAGCAACGTCGAACTGAGGAGGTGGTGGTATCGGTGTTTCGTTATTATTGTTACGCCTCGGATTTCTGCGAGGAGGCATCTTTTAACTATAAGTTTAGAAAGATGAAGACATTGATAAGAATTTAATAGGAAAGTTGATGAAAATGACTCATGGACTAACTCTTCATAGCCCAACAGCACGATTGAATGTAGATCTAGAACTAATAGATGATAGCATTTGGATAATGATTTCCATGAGATTAGGTACCTGTCAATATTACTGGAATTACAGATGTAACAAGTTCGGGAAATATGGCCTAGTAGGAGGCCTTACATCAACCAAGATGGGAAAATTTTGCCAGGACTACGACCTAATCAAGACCTAACAGGTCTAAGATTTACAAAGATAGGAAATTAGACTAGAGTTTTACATAACTAGGTTATATCCAAAAGAGAAGTTGATGAGATTCTATCGGCGACGAGAACTACTAGAGTGAGTTCTTGATTCCGACAGAAGGCGTTCTATGTCCCTCACACACCTGTCAGATCTTATTTGCTGAGCTCGAAGTTCCCTGACTTCAGCTTGGGTTCCAGCAAGTTCTCTCTGTAGAGCTGCATTGTGGACCAGAGTCCTTTCATGAGCAGACCCTAGTTGGCGAACGCGGACTGTGTTAACGCCAGAGTTGGCGTCAATCTCCATGACTCGGTCGATAGCGGCTCGACCCTGTTCGGTGTTCCGGGAAATCCTACGAACCATGATGGGTAGGACCCTGTCAGCTGAACCTCCCTCAGTGAGGTTGTAGAAGCTTCTGTCTCCATTGTAGGGGATGGGTTGACTCTGTTCCTGACTCCATCTATTCAAGTTTGTGGCCCACAGAGGTGTGGGTCCTTGTAATGCTGGGCGAGGGTTTGGGTCATGAGCAGCTGGGGGTAGATTGTTGACTTCTAGTTCTGAGTCAGAACTATCAGAAAAGCCTTCAGCTTCGTGATCATCCAAAGGAATTGGGTGATCATTCGCTGGCTCTTCTCCGAGCCATCCAGCATTGCCGTGGTTAGGGTAGTACGGGTCGTTGTGGGGATGGAATCTAGCCATGATATCTACGCGAGAAAAGGGATATAAGAAGAAATTAATAGACGTACTAACTAAGATAATTATAAGATGATCTTTATCAGTTACTTCAATACTTGTTTAGTGCATACCAGTTATATGTACTCAGGACAGGATAGACCTTCGAATAAGTGACCCTAACTCTAAGCCCACAACCAAACAAGGAACAAGAAGTAAAGCAAAGATTCACAGATTCTAAGTCTATGACGTCCTAGGTGCATATAACCTTAGTGTATCCACTCAGCAACTATTGACCTACTGATAAAGACCTTTTTAGTTCTCAGATAAGTAATTATAGTAACACCAAATACCCCTATGGTATTTCATTATGGTAATGTTGGTAAGTTTTTAGACTTGTTGCCATATCACAACCATTCTTGGGCATATGCTAATCACTCCTCGGACCAGCATAGTTGATCAGGCTATGCCACTCCCAGGACTGACCATATATCCCCGAGCTTACTTGTGATATTCAACAATCGTAATACTTTTGTTTTTGTCGTTGTGACACTGATTTTAGTATGAATGCAGGCATGTATACTTAATTAAATATTTTATTATTTAAAAGTATAAACTCTTGGTGAGAGTATTCTATCCCATTGTATTTATAGTTAGTATATCTTTTATGGGTTGATATACTCAATTAACTATAAACAAAGCTCTGATACCAATCTGTCACACCCCAAAACCAAGAACTGCGGAAACGCTCAGGGGTGGAGGACGTCATGTAAAGTATCATAACAGTGCAAAGTAGTAAACAAGCAACAACATCATCCATTGCATTAAAAGTAAAGTTTTAATACATGAGTGTTCTTTCATTGTAATAAGACACCAAAATATGTAAACAAAATAAAGACGAGTCTTGTCTGTGCTCCGTCTTCTCAAAACCCTGGTCATCGTACCTGTCTACTGGTGACCTGAGAATACAAGTTATTTTGAAAGTGTAGATCAGCATAAAGCTGGTGAATTCATAAGTATTATGGTGTCATTGATTCGAAAAGCTGTTATGAAAGACTTGTAAATGTTTAATGAAACATTTAGTATAAGTGTGAAAACCCTAGAAAATCCCATATTTCCTACTAGTATAAAAAGTAGTCTTCTACCAAGACCCGAATGCTTTGAAGGTTTGCATTTTTGTATCAAAGAAGATTTTTCCCTGTACAACTATTATTATAAAAATATAGTCTACCTCATCGTTTATGTGAATGTGTCACAAAATAAAAGTAATAGGGAAAATTATATAATCATTGAAATCATATCCTTTTGCCTTAGGATAATCACGACGTGGAAACTCGCCGAACAGTACAACCGAGAACATTCGTCGATGAACAGGTCCCCCTGTAGCTAGCAGCCAGGTGTAGGATGGTCAGTCCCGTATAGTTTATATATAGTATTTCTCTCTGTATAGATATAGTATTTCTCTCTGGAAACATGTAATAGTATCTCTTCATATAGTAGTATAGACTCATGAATGAACTGACTCTTGTGTAATTCCTTGTAATAGGACTAGTAATTTGTATCCCCTAAACTATACCTATAATAGTTTACTGGAATGTAAATTGAATGTCCAAGTAGGTTTATACACCCTTGCTACTCAAGAGTGTTGGAACTGAAGAAAGAATGAAAGCTCTCATATCAATACATATATACATGAAACATAAGTGTATATATATGGTTTTTAACAGTAAATTGAAGGAGGTTTTGTAAAACATTTAAGAGTTTTGAACAATAAATAATAATGAATTGATGTCAGTTTATAAAATAATTCAAAAGTAATTTGTTGATTACAAAGTAAAAATAACTGAAAAGCATTGTATTTATCACATTTTGAAGTATGTGAATTCAGTTGTTTGAAAACATAGTTATAAATCACATGTGATTGATTCTATAACTTCCTGTTTTCTACTTGTATTCCCACCCCCCCCCATGAAAGCATTTAAAATCATTTAAAAGGTTGATTAAGGGGTATGAACTCACCTGTAGTGAGTGGTTTGGATGAACGGATGATGTAGGATGCTAAGTGTCAAGTGAAGACTTGTACACATACAATGATCCTAGTTAACATATAATAACATGTATATGTATCCACTTAGTCATAAAACAACTAATTAACCAAATTTAAGACATCCTAAGACATGTAAAACACTTGATTTAAGTGCTATAAGTCCTAAGGATTGCATCTAAGGGTGGTAGGACCTTGTAATTGAGTTTAGGGTTCAAGGGTAAACTCCCTTGGAGTTTACGGTTTGGTGACCATAAATCATTGAGTTTACGGTCGTAAACCCATGATTTTACGGCCGTAAACTCATGGTACTCGACCATTTTGTGTTTTGAAGCCATAAAGATCATAAGAAGCATTCTTACTTCATGTTTAAGCCTTAGGAAGAGATTAGGGCACCATTTCACTCCTTTAGGGAGTTTACGGTCCTTGGACCACTTCTCCTTGGGTTTACGGCCGTAAAACCAAATGGTTTATGGTCTTTTGATGTTTTCAAGTACTAAGCACATCAAGGAAGGGGTCTAGGCTAGTTTCCAAGGCTTGGTAAGGGACTAGGGCCACTTTGGCCCCTTTGTTAGGGTTTACGGTCCAAGAACATCTTGGACCGTAAACACCTTTGATCTTTATTCGTGGGTGTTTTCTTGATGATTAGAAGTGTAACAAGTCTTATAATACACTAGGATAGAAGTACTTACTAGGTAGAAGCTTGAAAAGGTGCTAAAAGTCCAAGAACACTAGTGTGTGTTCTTGGTGCTCTTGGTGAAACTTGAAGACCTACCCTTTTGGAATGATTTCACGGATGTAATCATGTAAGATCACTACATTAAGTAAGATATCAACTTTTTAGGGATAGAAACACTTACAAAGTTGAAGATCTTGAAGAAAAGTCGGATGATACTTGAGAGAGAAATGGGTTTTGGATCTTGAAAATGTGAAAAGTGGTAAATAATGACTAAGTGTCATATTTATACCCCCTTTTAGGGTTTATGGCCGTAAACACCTTTGTTTAGGCCGTAAACTCCAAACTCTTGGAGTTTTGGGACATTATTGTTGCACAAAAAACCCTAGGGCATCCTCTCTCCTGTTATCTCCTGAAATACTTGTTGGGTTTTGAGCAAACTAACACTCCTAAGGTGTTCATGCAACCCTAGAAACCTTGGATCTATGTTTGTCTAAAATACATGCAAAATAATTTTCCGAGGTTCATAACCTATCTAGCATACATGGGGTACTTTTAAACATAAAAGATACTAGAAGAATTACATACCTTTGTTAGTGAGTTGATTCCTTGGGAGTTTGAGAGCCAACCACCAATAATGTGAATGCCTCAAATGGAAATCACAAATCACCACAAACTTGGAAAACTTATGAGAGAGCACTCTAATACTCTAGAAATCGTCCACAACTTATGCACACACACATAGTGTCTTCTCAAGCACCATAAGCCTCTTTATATAGTGTAGATGATTAGGGTTATGAACCATGCAAACCCTAATAACCCATGTCTTTTCCTATTCCAAGGATCCATGGGTTAAAAGCTCCATGGATCATCCATGGACTTCCATTCAAGCTTAGCCCATTTCCTTATGAGTGTTAGCCAACACTATATAAGTACAATAGCCCATTATTTAATTAGTCACCTTATGATCACTAAATTAATTCATAATTAATTTAAGATCAATACTAATTAAATAATACAATTTCATATTAATATATTATAACTTATAATATATTCGTAGGCCGCAAATATACTCTTCTCATAATGTTATCCATATAAATAGTTCGGGTGAAGTGCAACCCAAATGGACCATGCCAGGTCGGGTCAAGTATATACCAAATAAGTTATGGACTTAGACACCTTATCCAACAGTCTCCCACTTGGATAAGTCTGATAACTGTATTTGCCTATATGGCTTCAGGAACCAACCGGTAATCGTAGCTCTCGAAAACTCTGTTGAACTATGAAGCGCCATTTTAGATAAGTGATCACATAATCCTCTGCTCTCATGATATCAGCCGGACAAATACATGGAACAATGTCTTACTTATTGTCCAGCAGCTTGTTTCCCGATTTCCGATTTTTTTGACAAAGAACTTAATCGAACACATCAATTTAGTTCTGACCGGGCCCTGTACATAGGTCAAAACAAAATCATCAAGGGGCCCAGATATCGCTTGTATTTCTAGAAGGAACAGATAAACTTCGACTCATATGCTTGTTCTATTACTTATTGAGTTGCACACAAAGGCACGTTTTATAACATCAAGTTACTGATGCGTTTACGTGCAATCAATGCACAACCAACTCATAGGTAACAACTCATATCTCTAGGTTTGAAGACTTATATGATATTACCGTCTCACGATCACTCGAGATAAATTCCATGAAGTGATACAAGTGAGCGTGGGTTTATTCCAATACTCATAACTTATGAGTACTCATGAATGTTGTAGCAACCATTGCTATGGCTAAACACCTTTAGTCATCTACAATCCCAATTCATGACAATCTTGATTCATACCTACTTCCGACATATGACCGACTGTGGAGAGTTTGAATAAATTAATTATTCTGGAAGTCAAAACATGCAAAACTGAAACAATAGTAAATAATTGACAATGATAGCAACACTTTACTCATAAATAAATCACAAATTTTATTCATCATCAAACGTCGATTACATTTTACAAGTTTCAGAAAAGGCTATCTAATCTGTAAAACTAATATCGTCCCGCAGCCCGATGCGCCTCGCATGCTGCAAATGCTTCACCCTCGTCAGTCCCTTCGTAAGGTGATCCGCAGGGTTCTCATCTGACGATACCCTCTTTGCCACGAGGAGTCCCTCTTCTATCTTGTGTCTTATGAAGTGATATTTTCTGTCAATGTGTCGGGATCCGCCATGATCTCTTGGTTCCTTGGCTAAGGCAACCGCACTATTGTTGTCACAGAAAATCTCCATAGGCTCCTTAATAGCTGGTACAACTCCAAGGTCTCCGATGAAGTTCCTCAGCCATATCGCCTCCTTTTCCGCTTCACTCGCTGCTATGTACTCTGATTCACAAGTCGAATCAGCTACAGTCTCCTGTTTGGAACTCTTCCAAGTGATTTCCCCTCCATTTAAGGTAAAGACCCAGCCCGACTGAGAGCGGAAGTTATCCCTATCAGTCTGAAAACTAGCATCACTATACCCTACTACTCTCAAGTCATCACTCCCACCAAGGGCAAGGATCCAATCCTTAGTCCTCCGCAGGTACTTGATAATATTATTTACCGCAGTCCAATGAGCCTTGCCAGGGTTCCCCTGATATCTGCTGACCATGCTCAAAGCGAAGGCCACATCAGGACGGGTACAAGTCATAGCACACATGATCGAACCAACAGCGGAAGCATAAGGTAATCGACTCATCTCACCTATCTCATCTTCTGTACTCGGGCTCTGAGCCTTGCTCAGTTTGGCATTGCTTTGGATCGGTAATTCTCCTTTCTTGGAATTCTGCATGTTGAACCTTTTCAACACCTTATCCAAGTAGATACTCTGACTAAGTCCAATTAGTCTTTTACTCCTTTCTCTTAATATCCTTATCCCTAGGATATAGGTAGCTTCTCCAAGGTCCTTCATAGCAAAGCACTTCCCAAGCCAGGACTTAACCTCCTGCAAGGTTGGGATGTCATTTCCTATGAGTAGTATGTCATCCACATACAGTACCAAAAAACTAACTATACTCCCACTAGCTCTGACATACACGCAGGACTCATCTTCACTTCTTGAGAAACCAAACTCTTTGACCTTCTCATCGAAACAAAGATTCCAACTTCGAGATGCTTGTTTCAATCCATAAATGGATTTCTCAAGCTTGCACACTCTATTGGGGTACTCTGCACTGACAAAACCTTCTGGCTGATTCATGTAAACATCCTCAGCCAACTTTCCGTTAAGGAAAGCGGTTTTGACATCCATTTGCCATATTTCATAATCATGAAATGCAGCAATGGCTAGCATAACCCTAATAGACTTAATCTTTGCTACTGGTGAAAAGGTTTCATCATAATCAATTCCCTGAGTCTGAGTAAACCCCTTCGCAACCAGTCGAGCCTTATAAGTGTGCACGTTCCCATCCATGTCGGTCTTCTTCTTGAAGATCCATTTGCACCCGACTGTCTTACGGCCTGGTACATTGTCAACCAAGTTCCAAACTTGATTGTCATACATGGACTGTATCTCGCTGTCCATAGCCTCCTTCCATTTAGCAGACTCTGGGCCTGCCATGGCTTCCTTAACACTGTTAGGTTCATCTAGATTTACCAGTGTACTGTCACTGATAAATGTATCACCTTCCGTAGTAATATGAAATCCATAATAAAACTCAGGTGTGTTCCTAACCCTTGTGGAACGCCTCGGAAGTATAGACTCGTCAGCTGGATCAACAGGAATTTTCTCCTCAAGTTGATTGCTAGTGTCTGAGGTTCCTTTACCAATCGAGTCTTGAATTTCTTCAAGGTCAATTTGCCTCCCATTGTCTCCTTGGCTTATAAATTCTCTCTCTCGAAAGACCCCTCTCCTAGCCACAAAGACCACATTCTCACTGGGTCTGTAGAAGAGGTAACCAAAGTATTTTTGTGGGTAGCCGATGAAAATACACCTTTCACTTCGAGGTTCGAGCTTGTCATGAGTCTCGCGCCTCACGAAAGCCTCGCAACCCATAATCTTGATGTGGTCCAAATTGGGAACTTTCCCAGTCCACATCTCATGAGGTGTTTTGGCAACCTTCTTTGTAGGGACTAGATTAAGGATGTGGGCGGCAGTCTCTAAGGCATACCTCCAAAAAGAGATTGGTAGCGAAGCTCGACTCATCATAGAGCGAACCATGTCCAACAAAGTTCGATTGCGCCTCTCAGCTACACCATTCAGCTGTGGTGTCCTGGGAGGTGTCAGTTGTGAGACAATCCCACACTCCTTAAGATAGTCGAGGAACTCAGTACTAAGATACTCACCACCTCGATCGGATCGAAGCATCTTAATGTTCCTGCCCAATTGATTTTCTACTTCCTGTTTAAACTCTTTAAACCTTTCAAAAGTTTCTGACTTATGTTTGATTAAGTAGACATAACCATATCTACTAAAATCATCAATAAAAGTCACATAATAGCGATTAGCATCCCTTGTGGCGGTTTTGAATGGTCCACATACATCAGTATGTATAAGGTCCAACAAACCCTCACCCCTTGCACAAGTACCAGTGAAGGGTGATTTTGTCATTTTTCCAAGTAGACAAGACTCACAACTATCATCCGACTTGAGGTCGAACGACTCCAAGACTCCATCCTTTTGGAGCTGGCCTATGCGTTTCTTGCTTACATGTCCAAGACGACAATGCCACAAAGATGCTTTATCCAAGCTAGTAGAAGAATCAATACATAATACATTATTTCCTAAATTATCTACAACCGATACAGCTTCATACACACCATCACAAGGTAATGCTTTAAAATAAAGAACATTATTAAAGAAAGCATTAATACTACCAACTTCATTATCAAATGAAAAGGTAAAACCTTGTTTGTACAAAGCATGAAAGGAAATAATATTCCTCGCCATTTCAGACGAGTACACACATTTATTCAAATCTAACTTTAACCCACTATCTAGCAACAAAGTATAAACTCCAATCTTGGTAACAGGTGCAACCTTCTTGTTCCCCATGATTAAGTTTATCTTTCCATGCTCCACATCCTCACTTCTTCTTAGGCCCTGCAAGTCACAACAGATGTGAATACCACAACCTGTATCAAGAACCCAAGAATTAGAATATGGTGAGTTATTAGACAATATAGTGTAAATACCTGCATGGGATGGTTTCACTTTCCCATCCTTGACATCCTGCAAGTACTTTGGGCAGTTTCGCTTCCAGTGCCCCTTATTTTGACAGTAGAAGCATTCAGCATCCTTAGGGATGGCAGAAGGAGTGATAGAACCACCTTTGGTTCCAGATGAGGAGCCTTCAAGGGACTTTCCCTTGGTACCCTTCGAAGGGTGCTTCCTCTTTTTCCCTTTGCCTTGCCCGATAGCCAAAACAGGGGTAGTAGTAGGAGTAGGAGTAGCAGCCGACTTACTCTTAAGACCACTTTCGGCAGTCTTCAGAAGTCCTTGAAGCTTACTGAGTGTGACTTCCTCCTTGTTCATGTGGTATGTCATAAGAAATTGATCATAACACGATGGCAAGGAGTGCAAAATGATATCAATTGCCAACTCCTCAGGGAAGTTCACATTCAGTTTCATTAGACGGTCCACATACCTTTGCATTTTCTGCATGTGGCTCGTGATTGGTTCGCTATCCTTCATACGGGTAGTGATCATGGAGGAGATTATTTCATACCGCTCTTGACGAGCACTCTGATGGTACCTTTCCATCAGATCCTGATGCATCTCAAAAGGGTAATAGTCCTCATAGGACTTTTGGAGTTCAGCTGTCATGGTGGCCATCATGATGCATGCCACCTTGGTGGCATCTCTTTCATGTTCCTGATACTCAGCGACCTCCTCAGGAGTAGCAGTGGACTCATCAAGCTCCTTTAGCTCCTTATCGAGGACATATTCCTTGTCCTCGTAACGAGTAACCATCCTGATGTTCCGGATCCAATCCATGAAGTTGGAACCATCAAAGATGACCCTCCCACAAAGGTTCATGAGGGAAAAGGAGCCAGTAGGGTTAGAGCCCGAAGCTTTGTTGTTGGAAGACATCTGAAAAGAAGGAAACAAGTTTAGATTAGATATATCGAATCCTTAATAATACACCCAAATGTAATATTAAGGCTAGGATCCAACACAATATATTATAACTTAGAAGAGGGATGCCGTAATCTAAGCTATATTATATTTGAAGGTAAGTGAATGACGATTCACCAATTTCCACCATGAAAACGAAATGAATTATTAGGTTTAATTGGTTTTGAAATTCCTAGATTCCTTTGAGATTCATTGAACTTTTCAATGGCATGTTTCAATCTCGATTGTGCCCTTCAAGTTTTGTGACTGGGATGCCGAGGATCACAAAACAAGGTGTGAATAACCACGCAAATTCACTTGGTACCCTTAACATTATCACCTAATCAATGTGCCGGTTAACCACACACGCTCCACCGATCTATGATAAACATTAAGTCACCCTTCGTGATCCTTACTAGTCCAAGTTAGTGTGCCGGTTAACCACACACGCTCCACCAACGACTTGGTAAGGTACAAAGTGTGAATTTCATGGGTTAGCACCATATTCACATTTTCCTAAAGTAACTAAGATTGGGAATTTATTAAAGGTTTAGTTACTTTATAATATTCATTATACTTTTAATGAGAATTTAAAGTCATTGTCCTACCCGTTCGGCTAACGACCCTCCACCGATCAAGGAAGCGGTGGGTGAGAATGGACACCCATTAAGTTGCCATTTTATAGGCAACAACCTTATACCCCCCTTATAGATCAGCTTCGTGAATGAGGCCTACTAACGGTAAAACGACTTAATCTTATACATATATATAATAATTAACCATTAATGTTATAAATAGTATAAGGGTTGAATTTTAACTTTTAAAACTCTAAGGGTTTGGAATTAAAGTATATTAAAGTGTGTGTAACTTTACAAATTCCAAAACTTGAGGACAAGTTTTGAAACTATTCAAAACTTGTCATTTCATAACTTATGAATTAAAGGTTCATAAAATGAAGACTCTTCATTTTCATGTAACTTATGTGTTTTAAGTGTGCATAAATGAAAGTGACCTTTGGAAATCCATAACTTGAGGACAAATTATGGACTCCATTAAAACACATAAATGATCAAGAATTATCAATAAACAATTTAGTAAATAATTCCTATGATCTAACAATAATTCATAAGAACATGAACATCATATCAAAAATTCCAAGAACATATGAACACATATCATCATGCAATTTTGATATAAGCCATTGTAAATGGATTAGCATAAACATTACACCATCTAAAACAGGTTTTATAACACCAAAACAGTTTAGGGTAATGTTTCTAGTCCATTTCCAGCAGCAAAACTCGAAAATCTGCATTCTGAGGCTTCTACTCGTCGAGTGCACGAACCTACTCGACGAGTAGGATGAATTTACTCATGGACTCGACGAGTCCCCCCATGGACTCGGCGAGTTCATGCTGCAGAATGCAGAAAACTTGAGTTTTTCAACAAGTTTGCATCAAGTATCAAACAAACAAGCCTAGGCTCTGATACCACTGTTGGGTTTTGAGCAAACTAACACTCCTAAGGTGTTCATGCAACCCTAGAAACCTTGGATCTATGTTTGTCTAAAATACATGCAAAATAATTTTCCAAGGTTCATAACCTATCTAGCATACATGGGGTACTTTTAAACATAAAAGATACTAGAAGAATTACATACCTTTGTTAGTGAGTTGATTCCTTGGGAGTTTGAGAGCCAAGCACCAATAATGTGAATGCCTCAAATGGAAATCACAAATCACCACAAACTTGGAAAACTTATGAGAGAGCACTCTAATACTCTAGAAATCGGCCACACCTTATGCACACACACATAGTGTCTTCTCAAGCACCATAAGCCTCTTTATATAGTGTAGATGATTAGGGTTATGAACCATGCAAACCCTAATAACCCATGTCTTTTCCTATTCCAAGGATCCATGGGTTAAAAGCTCCATGGATCATTCATGGACTTCCATTCAAGCTTAGCCCATTTCCTTATGAGTGTTAGCCAACACTATATAAGTACAATAGCCCATTATTTAATTAGTCACCTTATGATCACTAAATTAATTCATAATTAATTTAAGATCAATACTAATTAAATAATACAATTTCATATTAATATATTATAACTTATAATATATTAGTAGGCCGCAAATATACTCTTCTCATAATGTTATCCATATAAATAGTTCGGGTGAAGTGCAACCCAAATGGACCATGCCAGGTCGGGTCAAGTATATACCAAATAAGTTATGGACTTAGACACCTTATCCAACAGTCTCCCACTTGGATAAGTCTGATAACTGTATTTGCCTATATGGCTTCAGGAACCAACCGGCAATCGTAGCTCTCGAAAACTCTGTTGAACTATGAAGCGCCATTTTAGATAAGTGATCACATAATCCTCTGCTCTCATGATATCAGCCGGACAAATACATGGAACAATGTCTTACTTATTATCCAGCAGCTTGTTTCCCGATTTCCGATTTTTTTGACAAAGAACTTAATCGAACACATCAATTTAGTTCTGACCGGGCCCTGTACATAGGTCAAAACAAAATCATCAAGGGGCCCAGATATCGCTTGTATTTCTAGAAGGAACAGATAAACTTCGACTCATATGCTTGTTCTATTACTTATTGAGTTGCACACAAAGGCACGTTTTATAATAGATACAATATAACGTTATGCCATATATATACCAATATGGGAGGGGTAATGTGATAACGCTTAGTGAGTTCAATAATAGATACAATATAACGTTATGCCATATATATACCAATATGGCAGAAGCAAATAGGAGCAAGGAACAACGAAGGCATAATGTGATAAGCTTTCCCTAACAATTACTGATTTGATTCAAAGATATACAATCATTGAGACATAACAATTTCCATACTTAATATACATCAATAACGCTTTGGCCCAAATGGCATAGAAGACATACAACTTCGGATTAACATTTTGGTAGATTTCAGGTTTTCACGCCCTGTCTAGCCATCTGCCAATGCCATAGAATAGAGTCATTCACTTACTGGGGGACATGCTCTACATGGCCAGAGGCTACATACCAGTACCACTGTGAATCTGAGTTCTTAAACTGATCACATGGTCAAAGGTATAGCTTTGCTATCATAAATAGCAGAAATAAAAATAACATGTGAAAATACTCAGGAATATTATTCTACCGAAGCCAAAGTGATGCCTATATCATACACTTCATGGTCAACGGTTCATACGAATACCCAAGTGATGCCTATGTCATACACTTCAAGTCATAGGTACATCCTTGCTATAAAAATAGCGGATACAGCAACTCGAGATGATAACATAGAAAAGCACATAGCACATATAACACATAACATACAATTGTTTCTACATATTAAACTCACCTTAAAACAACCGGGGGTCAAAATAATAATTTGGGCAGCACTTCGGCTCTAAATATGACTTTCGTCGTTGAAAACCGGGCCCTGCGATGGTAGAGCTTCGAAACCGAAAAGATAAATTTTTCGGCACCGTGCCGGTTTTATCGCAGATCTTTGATTGGTCATAACTTCTTCGTTATAACTCGGATTTCGATGAGGTTTTCGCCTACATGTTTCTAACGAGATTATCTACAACTTTCAATAATAAAATTTTACTTATTTCAAATTTTATATTTTTGCTAAATTTCACTAATTGACTTTTAATTGGAATCTCATAAGACTTCCAATATTTTATGAGTGATTCTAAACATAGTTTTACTTCATTTCTAGTAAAAACTATCTGTTAGAACTCAACACTCAATTTCACATAATATTTCATAATATTTTTAACTTTTCAAATTACATAACACGATTTCAAAACGTGTATGTTACAAATGGTTTGAAAGAATTAATGCTAGTTGAATACTGCCCGAGGGGCGAAATGCAAAGGCTAGAACAGGAACTCTAGGGTCTGAAGATGAAGGGCTCCGATATCACTGCTTACACTGCTAGGTTCAGTGACCTAGCTCTACTATGTTCCGGAATGGTCACCCCGGAAAGCAAGAAGGTGGAAAGGTATATATGGGGATTAACTCCCCCGACTCAAGGGAATGTTTTAGCTGCCAATCCCCATACCTTTGATAGTGCCAAACGTTTAGCACAGGCCTTAATAGATCATGGAGTTATTCAAGATTCCATACCGGCTGTTCCTGAAAAGCTCAAAGAAGGAGGCGGTAAAAAGAAATTCTGGAATAAAAGAAAGGGGCAGTCATCACAGGAACCATCTAAGAAGCAACAAACTGTGGCAGACACACTACTATTGTTCCAACTACCGTTCCTACTCCTGCATCTACCACTATTTCTGCTACTCCAGCAAACCCGAGTCGATATGCTGGAACTTTGCCAAAGTGTGATAAGTGCAACTTCCATCACACGGGAGTTTGCAAAGAAATGCACTGCAGAAACTGCAACAAGAAGGGGCATACTGTCCGCTTCTGTAAAGCACCAGCACAACCCATATCTCAAGTCCCCGCCACGGGAGTTAGTCAAGCTTATTATGAGTGTGGCGAAATTGGGCATTACAAGAGAAACTGCCCAAAGATGAAGAATGCTGGGAGCACCGGAAGAGTTTTAGCAATTGGCCACGAAGAAGCGATGGTAGATCCTACCGTGGTTACCGGTATGTTCCTTCTCAACATTCTTATGCATGCATTCTTTTTTATAGTGGTGCGGAGAAAAGTTTCGTGAGCCATGAATTTAAACATCTACTAAAACAAAATCCACAATCCTTAAAAGACACGTTCACTGTGGAGATGGCTAATGGCAAGACCGAGAGCACAAACGATATATACATAGGGTGTACACTTACTTTAAACATTTATTCCTTCCAAATAGACCTTATGCTGGTCTCCATAAAAAGCTTTGACATCATCATCGGCATGGACTAGTTAAGTCCTCATCGTGCCAATATTCTATGTTACGAAAAGGCCATTCGCCTCAATTTACCAAATGGTGAATCCCTTGTTATCTACGGCGACAAACCTAGTGCAAAGCTTCAAATCATTTCTTGCATCAAGGCCAAGAAGTATCTTCGCAAAGATTACTATGCCTTCTTAGCTCACGTAGTTGATAAAACACAAGAAGTGAAAAACATCAAGGATATTCCTGAAGTTTGTGATTTCCCTGATGTATTCCCTGAAGATCTCTCAGGAGTTCCTCCTGAACGCCAAGTCGAATTCCGAATCGACTTAATCCCTGGAGCCAACCCTGTAGCTAAAGCGACGTATCGTCTTGCACCTTCAGAAATACAAGAACAATCCAACCAGTTGAACGAACTTCTTAGTAAAGGCTTCATTAGACCAAGCTTCTCACCCTGGGGAGCACCGGTCTTGTTCGTGAAAAAGAAGGATGGATCATTTCGCATGTGCATAGACTATCGGGAATTAAACAAACTTACCATTAAAAACCGATACCCTTTACCATGGATAGATGACCTCTTTGATCAACTCCAAGGAGCTAGTTTCTTCTCCAAGATTGACCTGAGATCAGGATACCATCAGCTACGAGTCCAGGAGGCCGATATTCCAAAGACTGCTTTCAGAACTCGTTACGGTCACCACGAATTCGTAGTGATGCCCTTTGGTCTAACGAATGCACCCGCGGTATTCATGGACCTGATGAATCGAGTGTGTCGACCTTACTTAGACAAGTTCGTTATAGTCTTCATTGACGATATACTAGTTTATTCTCAGAGTAAGGAAGAACACAACCAACACTTGCGACAAGTTTTGGAAACCTTAAGGGCAGAGAAATTGTACGTGAAGTTCTCAAAATGTGAATTCTGGATTCGAAAGGTGGAGTTCCTAGGTCATGTAGTCAGCAAGGATGGGATACATGTTGACCCCTCCAAGATCAAATCTATCAAAAATTGGACGACCCCACAAACCCCAACAGAAATTCGTCAATTTCTAGGTCTCGCTGGCTACTACAGGAGATTCATTCAGAACTTTTCAAAGATCGCAAAGCCACTCACCACCTTGACCCAAAAGGGTGTGATATTCAAATGGGAGGAGAAATAAGAAATTGCTTTCCAGAAACTAAAGCAAGCTCTTTGCAGCGCATCTATCTTATTCCTCCCAGAAGGGACAAAAGATTTTGTAGTTTACTGCGATGCGTCCAAACAAGGGCTAGGCTGCGTTCTTATTCAGCGAGGAAAGGTTATATCCTATGCCTCGAGACAACTTAAGAATCATGAAGTCAACTATACCACACACGACCTCGAACTGGGAGCATTGGTTTTTGCTCTCATGATCTGGAGGCATTACCTATACGGTACAAAATGCACAGTCTTTACTGATCACAAAAGCCTCCAACACATCTTTGATCAGAAAGAACTCAACATGAGACAACGACGATGGGTAGAACTACTAAATGATTACGAATATGAGATTCATTATCACCCCAGCAAGGCCAATGTGGTAGCAGATGCCCTTAGTCAGAAAGAGTACTCGGGCCGCCGAGTAAAGTCTCTGACCATGACCATCTATTCCCACCTATCTACACAGATCAAGGAGGCTCAGATGGAATCCTTGAAACCTGAGAACACGACGGGTGAAGCCTTAAGGGGAATGGAAAAGAACTTGGAAATCAAGGACGATGGAGTTCGTTATTTCATGAATCAAATCTGGACACCGAAGTTCGGTGGCTACAGAGATGTTGTCATGAACGAAGCCCATAAAACTCGATACTCCGTTCACCCGGGCTCAGACAAGATGTGTCTGGACCTAAAGAAACTCTGTTGGTGGCCAAACATGAAAGCCGAGATAGCTACTTTTGTGGGCAAGTGTTTAACTTGCGCCAAAGTCAAAGTAGAATATCAAAAGCCCTCACGTTTACTTCAACAACCGGAGATACCTGAGTGGAAATGGAAGCGGATTACAATGGATTTCATAACCAAGTTACCCAGGACAACGGGTGGTCATGACACCATTTGGGTTATTATCGATAGATTAACCAAATCCGCACACTTCCTGCCAATAAAAGAAACTGATAAAATGGAGAAATTAACAAGGATGTACCTTAAAGAAATAGTACGATTCCATGGTGTGCCAATATCTATTATCTCTTACCGAGATAGTAGATTTACCTCCCGGTTTTGGCAATCATTGCAAAAGTCCTTGGGAACCAATCTTGACATGAGTACAGTGTACCATCCTCAGACCGACGCGCAAAGCGAGAGAACCATACAAACGCTGGAAGACATGTTAAGAGCTTGTGTGATAGATTTTGGTAAAGCTTGGGACACCTATTTACCATTAGTTGAATTCTCCTACAACAATAGTTATCACACTAGCATCAAAGTTGCACCCTTTGAAGCTCTCTATGGTCATAAGTGCAGATCTCCTCTGTGTTGGGCTGAAGTGGGCGATACGCAACTAGCCAATAACCAAGTAACCAACAGTACTCTAACCGGTCCCGAGATCATTCGAGAAACCACAGAAAATATTGTACAAATCCGGGAACGACTGAAAGCTTCTAGAGATAGACAGAAGAGTTATGCGGACAAACGACGAAAACCCTTGGAATTCCAGGTTGGTGACCGCGTCTTGTTAAAGGTCTCACCCTGGAAAGGAATGATACGCTTTGGCAAAAGTGGAAAACTAAATCCAAGGTACATCGGACCATTTGAAATTCTTGCTAGAATTGGTCCGGTTGCTTACAAACTCAATCTACCGCATGAACTTAGTAACATTCATCCCGTTTTTCATGTCTCAAATCTCAAAAAGTGTTTGTCCGACGAGACTCTTGTTATCCCACTCGATGAAATTGAATTAAACGAGAGTCTACACTTCGTAGAAGAACCACTGGAAATCGTGGATAGGGAAATCAAAAGAACAAAACAAAGCCGTATACCAATAGTGAAGGTTTGCTGGAATGCCAAGCAAGGACCTGAATTCACTTGGGAATGGGAAGATCAGATGAAACAAAAATATCCATACCTTTTCCCTAGTCCATGAGTACAACTTTAGAAATAATTTCGGGACGAAATTCCCTATAACGGGGGGATAATGTAACAACCCGTTATTTCATATCAATGTAATAATATAGATCAAATTGTAGTTCTTTTTAAAATAATAAAGAAAAATTTTTGTATACTATGTTCATTTACATAATCGACCCTCAAAAATGAAGTGTTAAATAGACTTGTTTGGGATGAATATAGCGGTAAAGATCTTGTCAAGGATTTCAAAAATATAAAGAACGCCCAAATCCGAGTTATAACAAAGAAGTTATGACCTATCGAAAATCCGTGACAAAACCGGCAAAACACTGTTTAGCGTAAAAAGTGAATTTTCAATAAAATGATTTTTAGCCTTAACTATATAAATGAAAGTTATAGTATACGTTAAACCGAGAGTGTCCATAAAAAGAACGACTAAATCTGACTTCGTATGAAGAAGTTATGATTTTTCTAAGTTTCGACACGACAGTACACAAGACGAAACTCGAAAGTTAGATCGAGCAACTTTTGGCCAAAACAATGATTTTTAATTATACTTTTTGGTGTCAAATATACAATGATATGAACACAAGTGTAATATTATATTTTATTAATGTAATGAATGTTGTACTTTGATTACTATTGTGCATTGTTGTGATACTACACGTGAAGTCATTCATCCCCGAATGTTTCCGCCGTTTCGATTTGGGGGTGTGACAAGGCGAAACCCAAAGCACAGATCCACAAGTCATCTGAGCAATTTGCGGCTCAGAAACGCCAAAGAAATGCGAGATATAACAAAAATCTTAGTGAAAGAAAGCAATTCTGGCAATCTAGAAATCCCAATTACGTGCATAAAGAAAAATCCCCTCATTTCAATCCAAATGCGAAACTCTCTCAAACTGCGAAACCTCAAGGTTTTTCACAAAATCAATCTAAACCGCCATAGGGTTCAAAACCAAAGCTTCAAAATCCAGCTAAACCAGTGGTGAAATCGAAAACCAAGGAGAATAGTTCAGACATTGCTAATACATCAAAAGATGTCAAAGGCAAAAGTAAGATGGTTTCGGAGTCTAAAGCTCATTTCAAGGAATCTGAAACTAGGTCTAAGAGAACTGAAAAAGCAATTTGTTAAACAGAAAATTCAACAACAGAAAAAGTCTTCTAAATATGTGAATCTAAAAGACAAAAGAATAACTGTTTTTCAAATTACTAAGAAAGATAGCACCACATTAATAAAACGAACGTATTTGCTTGATCCATCTATTGCTTTTTCCCACTTCCATGAAAACCTCACAAGGGCCCAAACAACTTTGGGTTCCTAAATTTGCTTGAATTTTTTGCAGGTAATTCGTGACGAGCAGTTTGAATCAGAATGGTATATCGACAGTGGCTGCTCACGTCACATGACAGGTAGGAAGGAGGAACTGCGAGAGTATAGGGCACTGAAAGATGGAGGAAGAGTAAAATTTGGAAACAATTCTCTTGGCACAATCAGAGGTTATGGAATGATCACAAATGGGGAATTCTCAATTCGTAAGGTGGCATATGTGGAAGGACTTCAGCACAATTTAATCAGCGTTTCGCAACTAGTGGTTAAAACTGGACTAAAAGTTTCGTTTGATGATGAAGGATCTGAAATTGTTGAGAAGAAAACAAAGAACATTCTTATCAGATCAAAATGAAAAGGAGAGATGTTCCCTCTTGATCTGAAACCCATTATAGGGAAGCCAGCTATATGTCTGCTTGCGAAAGCTTCTTCAGACGAAAGTTGGCTGTGGCATCGTAGACTTTCGCAAATCAACTTCACAGATATCAACAAGCTAGTTCTTGGTGATCATGTGCGAGGACTACCCCTCTTAAAGTATGACAAAGAACATCTCTGTGCAGCTTGTGAAATGGGAAAGCAAAGTAGGAAAAGTCATGCAACAATAGTAAACACGAAAGTCATTGAACCACTGGAACTTCTACACATCGACCTTTATGGCCCCTCTGCAATCGAAAGTGTTGGTGGTAATAAGTACATTCTTGTCATAGTTGATGATTTTTCACGTTTCACTTAGGTGTTCTTTCTTAAACAGAAATCTGAAACGACACCAAAGCTCAAAGATTTTATAAAGCAGATAGAACTTCAACTGCGAAAGCTGGTTCGCAATGTTCGCAGCGATAATGGGTTGGAATTCAAGAACCAAGTGTTTGAAGAGTTTCTAACTACGAAAGGAGTCTCGCACAATTTCTCTGCTCCTTATACTCCACAACAGAACATGGTTGTTGAAAGACGAAACCGGTCTTTATGTGAGGCTGCGAGAACCATGCTCTCATTTGCGAATCTGCCGCTCTACTTTTGGACTGATGCGATTGGAACAATGCGCTTTACACAAAATCGCTCAATTCTCAACAAGCGCTTCGCAGTTACTCCCTATGAACTCCTGAATAAACGCAAACCGAACGTTAGGTTTTTCCATGTTTTTGGTTCTCGTTGTTTTATTTTCAACTCCAAGGAGCAAGGGAACAAATTCGATGTGAAGGCTAACGAAGGTATTTTCTTAGGATATTCGCTGACCTCCAAGGCATATAGGGTTCTTAATAAAAAGTCCAAGAAGATTGAAGAAACCTATTATGTCATGTTGGATGACAGTTATTTAAAGAGGTATCAGCAGACTGCGAATCAACCAAATGAGATCTTTCCACAAGCGAATCCTGCAACCATACCATTGGCTAATCTCTACGAAGAATTCATGCTTTTATTTGATGAACCAGGTAAAGCTATTTCGTCAGAATCCAAAGAAACAGACAATAAAGAGGATGAATTGAAGAAAATAATCGATGATGCTGCGAAAGATCTAGAAATCAATCCTCACAGTCTGAAAGAATCACAACCGGCTAGCACTCCTCTCCAGGGGGAGAATCCTGAATCAACTACGAGTGCAAGGTTTTAGGGGGAGCAACCCATCCCACAAGATACAAACACTCCATTGCAGGGGGAGGGTTTTACTTCATCTATTGACGCACCAACAGTGACCCACAAACATCCATTCGACGGTGACAATTCAATTCCTATAGTAAAAGAGTTCTCATCATTTGAGGGGGAGAATAAAGAAGCGAATGATGATTCAGATGTTGCGAATGATGATTCATATGGTCAATCAGAGTTCGAAGAAGTAAATACTGAATTGGATCCCTCTTATGATCCAAACTATCCTCCACTAACCAAATGGACCAGAGATCACCCAACAACTCAAGTAATTGGCGAATCTTCTGCAGGAGTCCTTACGAGATCTCAGCAAAAAGCAAAACAAACTGCATTATTCTCCAAAGTAGAATTTTGTATGTTTAACTCATTCGTTTCCAAGGTTGAACCCAAAATGGTTAATGTTGCTCTCGATCATTCTGATTGGGCAAGCGATGCAAGACGAACTCAATGAGTTTGAACGAAACAAAGTTTGGAGGCTAATTCCAACTCCACCAGATGCATCAGTTGTAGGTTTAAAATGGGTGTTTCGCAACAAAATGGATAAAGAAGGGAATGTTATAAGAAACAAGAAGAGACTCGTGGTTAAGGGATATTTCTAGGAAGAAGACATCGACTACGAAGAAACCTTCGCACCAGTTGCAAGATTGGAATCCGTTCGCATCTTCTTGGCATACACAACGCATAAGAACTTTGAGGTATTCCAAATGGATGTCAAATGCGCATTCTTGAATGGTGAACTTGAAGAGACTGTTTATGTGGAACAACCACCTGGATTCATTAATAAGAAGTTTCCTAATCACTATTACATCTTAGACAAGGCTGTTTATCGTCTGAAGCAAGCTCCAAGAGGCTGGCATGAAACTCTCACTCGTTTCCTTAAAATGTTTAAATTTAAACAAGGTTCGGTTGAACCAACCTTCTTTCGCAAGAAAGAGGGTGACCACTTTATGATCGTCCAAATTTATGTTGATGACATCATTTTCGGTTCTACGAATCCCAGTCTAACAACTGAATTCTGAAAGTTGATGGAAACTAAATTTGAGATGAGCTCCATGGGTCCATTTAACTTTTTGCTTGGATTGAATATAAGACAGGGACCGGAAGGCATTTTCATAAATCAGGAAGCATATACGAAGACTTTTCTCACTAAGTTTGGCATGGTGGGAGACTCTAAAGTGAAGGTTCCAATGGCATTCGGAACGAAACTGACACCATCTCTGGAAAAACCAGCTGCTGATATGACCCTTTATCGTCAGATGATAGGATCACTGATGTATCTAACAACTAGTAGACCAGACATTATGTTTTCTGTTTGTTATTGTGCTAGGTTCCAAGCATATCCTCGCGAACCTCACATGGTGGCCGTCAAGAATATCTTCAGATATTTGAAAGGAACCTCATCAGTTGGCATATGGTATCCTGCGAACTCAGGGTTCTTCATACAAGCGTTTTCGGATGCTGACCTTGGGGGATGTGGATTAGATAGAAAGAGCACAACTGGAGGATGCCAATTTCTCGATGGCAAACTTGTCAGTTGGCAATCCAAGAAGCAAACGTGTGTATCCCTGTCAACAGCTGAAGCTGAATATATAGTTGCTGCCTCATGTACATCCCAGGTCATTTGGATTCAAAGCCAACTTCGTGATTATGGCTTAAACATGAAACGAATCGCACTATACTGTGACTCCGAAAGTACCATTCGCATTTGTCACAACCCAGTGCAACACTCAAAGACAAAACACATAGCACTGAGGTACCATTTTATTAAGGATCACGTCGAAGATGGCAACGTTGATATTCATTTTGTAAGATCCTCTGATTAGTTAGCTGACATATTCATAAAAGCCTTGCATGAAACCACCTTCAATAGAATTCCTCAAGGTCTAGGGATGATGGAAGCTTAATCTGTTCCGAAACCACTTTTGAATACATAAAGTTTATACTGCAAATCGGTGCGAACGTTCGCAGTGGTTCGCGGTCAACTGTTCATTTGCAGTCTACTTTAACACTGCGAATCGGTGCGAACGCTCGCAGTAATTCGCAGTTAAATCTTCATTCGTGGTTCGGATTTTCCAATATCCTTTTGTACTTTGTGTATATTATTTCTTATCTTTATTGTATCTTTTCTGCTTTTAATTCTTTTCAGAAAACTTACAAAAACTCAGAAATAGTTTGATTGTTTCTGTTTTAATTCCTTTTCAGAAAATTTCTAAAAGTACAAAAATATTTTATTTTGTGTTCAATTTTATTTCTTTTATTTTCTCAAATCACAAAAACACCAAAAATATCTTAAGAAGATCATGGAGGCACAGGTTCATATCATATCTCATTTTATGTGATGGGGCAGGCATAAATCTCTTTATCTATGTATTAGCTAAGTGTCCCTAGAAGCATGCTGCTGCATGTTGTTCGAAGCCTCAATCGACTCAATATGAATCCTTAATGAACTGATTCTACGAATCGTTTCTTCCCAACAAGGCTGTTAAATTCACATTAGTCATGAGCTACCTTACTATTCTCATTTTGAGTTAAGAGTTATCTGTTTGGTCACTTTCGCATAGCAGAGGTACATTTGTTTCTCTGAAACCATCTTCATATTTCTTCATCACTTTCGTATCCATGATCGCAACCCTTAAGACTCTCAGAAGTTACCACTGAGGTTAATGGTTGCACAACATCTGTGTTAATGATCTTGGTTTCGTACAACCACGAACTGAGTGAAACCCAAAATCCAACACACTTAAATGAATTGACGGTGAACAATTAAAAGTTCAAGATTTTCACCATGGAATTAACGAAAGCCACTTTCGTGGTTTGTACCAAGAAATCTCTTTTTCTTTTGCGAGATCTTTATGACGTGTTCTTGTCCCACGACACTTCTTCCCACAAGATCCATTTTTTTAGATTTCAGAACATAATCTTGTCACCAAAATAATTTCAAACCCACTCGTTCAACTGACTACACTGGTCACACGAGTACTTCATCCAACATTTGTACTTATATCAAGTTAGTTGTTTGGTTGGAGGTTAAGCCACCCATTTAGCCTAAAGAAAAGATGCCTTTCAATGTTTCTTATCAAACACTTGATCGTATTTCAACGGGAAACCACACAGACACTTCTTGGTATCTCTTGACTTCGAAGGAAGAGATCTTTTCCCGGTATCCACAGTTTCGTGTCTTTATTTAGACATCACAAAATCCCACATACAAGTATTGTTTTATTTCTTTATCTTTGACACTCTTGCACGAAGATCCTAGTGATTTTCAAAAGTCTGGTTCGTGGTACTTACATTCAGTTTCAGGTTCGCAGTTCAACCTATGCTCTCTTAAAATGAAGTTCGCTTTCATATGGGACAAATGAAATCACTCTCAACTGTGAAAGGGCAAAGATGGCGTGGCATTCACTGAGGATAAGAATTCAAGTGGGCGCGTGAAATTTTGAACGGACGTCTACTTTATCGACGTATGACGTATTGCTCTGTCATGCACAATTGTCAATTCGTGCTTTTTGAGGCGACGTTTCAATAACCGAGACACTCTCTCTTCTGATTTCTCTCACCAACCAAACTGTATAAAGGGAATTTGGCGCTTCATCTCTCATCACCACTTCCATTTTCTCTCAAAGATTTCCATTTTCTCTCAAGAACTTCAACAATGGCTACTTCCTCATCTGCTCATGATGAGACTGCTCACTCATCACTTCTCACTATCAAACCACATCAGAATCTGGTGATTGATCTCTACCCCTTCAGGTATGACGCCTTCCTTCTACCAATCGTCGAGTGCCTGAAGTATTCTCCACTCGTTATTGCCCTGACGAAGATGGAGGCGGTTCCAATGTCTCTACTGTCCACGGCATACTCCTCTGCCAGTTTTGTTAAGTAAGAGAACAAGATCACGTTTGAAATCCATGACCGGAAAACCTCCATTACCAAATCCCGATTCTGTACAATTCTAGGGCTTCCTCAAACAGCAGACATGATCAACCCAGATTCCATCTCCAACTGTGCCTTGTTAGAGATGTTCTACCAAATGGGGTACAAAGAAACCCTAACCGCCATCTCTAAGTTTCGAAAACCTAACTTGCCGCCACAGTGGAATGGCCTCTTCACTCTTCTATTCAAAGCATTTTCTGAGAGGGTTACAGGTTCCGATTGCACCAGTAAATTGTTCATGGTGATTATTTATGGGATTTATACAGGTTTGAACATCGATTTTGGAGTTGTTCTATGGGCTCGGGTGATCCAGAGCACTCTCGTCACAGTGAAATCTCCTGTGCACGATTCTGGTCCATTATTGTTCAGTGGGCAATCGACAAGCTTAAAATTCTAGTGATGCAGGATACTCTGTTGGCTACAATCTCAACTCTCCACACCACCGGTATCATTCTTACCGATAACTCCAAATTCTCTTTTGTCGGATCGATTATGGAGGCTATGGTCAGAGATGTGCCAGTCGCTAGCAAAATTTTGGAAGGCTACAAAAAGGTTATCGCTTCAGGGTTTCGTCCTATAACCTCAGAAATGCAAGCCATCCTCGTAGAGGCAGACAAGCCCAAGAAAGATGGGCAAAAAGGTGGAAAGAAGGGCGAAAAGAAACAAATTGATCAGGAAGGTCCGTCTGCACCTGCGAAACTGCAAACAAAGCGAAAGGCTAAAGCTGCTCCATCTGAAGCGGCTCTTAAAAAGCGAAAGGTAAAGCAAGCCGCTCGCAAGCGAAAGTCTCCTACTCCCACTCCTAGCGAAAGTGAACATTCGCAATCTGACACCTTGTCAGATGTTTGTAATGAGGAAGAACCACCTGTTCGCAACGAGGAGGGAAAGTCTGCTCGCAATGAAAAGTCTACTTCTGATCCTGAGGTAACTCACACTCACAATGGTTTTGTTCCTTTTCCTCCTCCACCTAAAAACAGCACAATACCAATCACCATTTCTACTTGTCCTCCACCAGTTTCCTCTCAACCTCACAACACCATTCCCCTATCTAATCCACTATTTTCTGATTCCACAATCCCACCAACCACCTCAGCTGTACCTTCAGTTTCAGTCAACGTATCTGATACGGGGGCTAAAACTTCAGGTTTCTCCACTCATGTCTTACCACCCATTTCTCCCATTCGCCAAGATGATCCAGACATGATTTTTGGTGATGCTGAAGACGAAGATCTCGGGGGTTTCACCTACAGTCCCTTTCAAATAAGGACTGAAAGTGAAGTCGAGACCCCAGTTACGAAAGGGCAACTCCAATCTCTACATGATAAAATTGACCATCTGCTTCTCTTTTCTAAGGCTTCCTCTTCTGAAGCTTACTCTAAAGCGGCGGTCGAATTCCTTTTTGAAAGAATAACGAAGGAGCATTCTAATAACATTGATAGGATGAACAAAGCAGTTGAAACTTCTGCTTCTGTTTGCACAACCTCGACCGAAAAAGTCGATAAACTAATTTCAGATGCTACTGCCTTCATTGAGAAGTTCCAGACTTCTTCTGAGTCCAATATTGCAGCGGCCAATGAAACCATTCATGGTCTAAACACCACTTTGAAGGCAGAGAAGGCAAAACATCAAGAGTTTCGCGATGGTCTCAAAACTGATCACGAAGCTTTCCAAACCTCTATCTCTTCTCAAACTACAAAGCTTTAGGAGGAGCTCGCTATGGAGAGCCAAATCATGGACTCTCTTGCCATCAAAACTGAGCAGATCAAATTTTTTAATGTCAAACTAGAAGCTTCTGAGACATAGGTCAAGGATTTGCTATCTGAAAGAGCCGTTATGAGAAGCTGTATCACTGATGTTACTGGTTTACTTTCGGATATCATTGAGACCAGGGACTCAATGATCACAATTTCAGTGAGAAAACATCTTGCTGAGAAGTTAAGGCCAGTCTTTGCAATGCTTCACAGGCTGGAGGGTGTTCCAGAATCAAGCGTTATTCTAAAACAAGGGGGAGAAGGTATGTCCAGGAAAGATGACTCCAACGCTCCAGCTAAACTTGTTAACAAAAGGGAACCTGAGCCTAAGGGTAAGGAAAAACTTTTCAGTGAAGATCACATCATTGATAATGATAAGTGTATTTTATGAATGTATTAAATTGTTATAAATCTGTTGAATTGATATATAATTGCCCAAGAATGTCACTACTTTGATGAGTTGTTGAACTTCATATGCAGGTTAATATATAGTGCTAAAGTGGGCGGAACCAGCAAGATAAACGAGCAAAAGGAAGCTAACAAGCATGGGAGACGAATTGCTAAAGGAATGAAGAAAAATGGTGTTGAGAAATTTGACCACTCTTCAATTTTTTGATCATATCTCAAGATCTGGAGCTCCGATTGACATGAAGAAAGAATAGACAAAATTTCCTACAACTTTCAGGTTTTGTGTTTTTACTCATTCTACTGTTTTCATTACTGATGAGGAACGTCATAGGGGGCGTCTAAGACGCCCCCTAGGACGCCTACCTGTTTTAGGCCATTTTCAAGTGCAAATCAAGGACGGCAGAAGACATGTAAAATGTCCTGAAGGATGCCCGGACGTCCTATATGACGTCTAAGACGCCCACTATGAGGTCGACGCGGAAAACAGCTCCGAAAATCAGTTTTTCAGCACCTATTTAAAGGAGATTTAACCCTAATCGAAATGGGACTTCTCCCCTGCGATTTTCACCAGTTTTGGAGGGTTCCAAACACTTCCAACCCTTCTCCAAATGCATTCTTGATCATCAATTTCCGAATCAAAGCCAAGAAATCATCAAGTTCATAATCAAGCAACATTTGAAGATCATTCAACCGGTGATTCTCATCAATTCTAGTAATTTTCAGAAACGATTACTTCTTCCCATGGTATATTTGTTCTATACTTTGATAATCATTAGGCTACATTTTTTTGATGATTCTAAGTTTGTTTATGAGTTCTATTATGCATTTCATTTATTTCATCCAAGTTAGTGTTTTTATGAACTCAATGGAAGGCTAAATCATTAGGGTTACTTCCGGGGATGTTTATGACTTTTGGATGAAGGCACTTGATTATTACTTGATTCTAGTTAATTTCAATTGTTGTTTTATACTTCATGTGATGATATTTGGTAATGATAGTTGAAACTGGGTTGTATGAATTGTTTGATGTCATAATTAAAATAGTTTATTGTCAATTCATCATTTGTTCCAAGTTCAATTAGTTTAGGAATAAAGACAAGTGATTGAATCAACATATATTATTCCAACTTATGATATTGATCTTAATATGGTAATAGGTATTTGTAAGACACTTCATTGCTAGTTCACTAATTGTTCCTAATCTGTTTAGACATAAAGGAGTAAGACAACTAGTTGAATGAACATCTAGTGTGCCCAAAAGTATGTGTTACAAGTTAATAAACCCCAATTGCATCTAAGTAATTGAATTAGGATTCTAGGGAAGAAAGTGTGCGAATCTAAACTGTCCATAACTGAATCGGAAGTACTCTAGTTTTCTCATTGAGATTTTCGTTTTAATTAATAAATCTCCATGCTTTTTGTTTGATCTTTGCTTTAATCTTTTTTCGTGACAATTGCTAGTAGTTTTTCATTAACTATTTTAACACAAAGTTTGACCACAACCTCCTCGTGGATTCGACCCTTACTTACCCTAGATATCTAGTGTGCGTGTGAGGTTTATTTTTTACCGAGACAACGACCTCGACCAGATAACAGTTAAGACGAAGAGCTGGATGAAGATGAGATTAAAAAGCGAAAGGTTCGTGAGGCTGAACTGGATGAGCACCAACGGATCATCCGAGAGGCTGAATAAATGGATAAAGCTGACAAAGAAGCTCAAGCCACTCTTCAAAGCAAAAAGCTTTTATTTCCTAAGTGGACTTTGAAGCGAATCCAACATGATGCTGTTGATTTACCTAGCCAGTATTGGTTAGAGCCAGTTGTGTCTTTTGATCTTCAAAACACACAAGATTCGCAACTGGATCTACCAATCACTCCACAGGACTTCAAGTTTCGCTCTTTTGTTAAAATTGCAAACGCTCCATCCACAAATTGCGGGGCTGATCACATGCTTTTCTCATTTTATTTGAAGCACATGAAGCCACAATATGAAACATGGTGTGCAAGAAAAATAACTGCCGTGAAAGTCACAGGACCAATCGAAACTGACAGCTTCCCAAATGCGAAGTTCAAAGTGGCGAGAGGTTCAGTCATCCAGGTCTATGAATTTACACTCGCAGACTTGCCTTGTCTTAACCCTTATGACTGGATCGTACTCTACAACATGCTGCTGAAAGATAAAGAGAAATACGAACCTGTCATGTTGATGTGTGTGAAATGCACTAGTTTTAATCCTACTAACTTAGACACAAAATAAACACACGAAAGGCAGTGTACCTATCGATTAGTAATATAGTTCAAGCAAGTAGGGTATCGAACACAGGGAACGGTAAACAATTAAGCTAAATGCTAATATTATCTAAACAAATAAATGCTAATATTATCTAAATAAAACAATTAATTAAAATGGGGGGTTTTCTCTAGTTTTGCAAGACTAGAAATTTAAACATTTAACTAACACGCAAATTAAGCAACTAACAGCTAAAGCAAATAAACAATCAACTAAATTCAATAATGGAGAAGACTTCTGTTTAGGTTTGATTCATTTACTCCTATGGTTGATTTTATGGCAAGTGCAATGGATTAATTGTTATTGGCTACCGATTAGCGTGATTAGGTTCACGTTCGCTATTACTAATCCTTAGAAAACAAATCAATTTAAGCAGTGATCAAGAGATTAAACTAATAGGTTTTCTAGTTTATTGATTCGGGTTAAGTAAGACTTGTAATTAGCTAATCATATTACTAATTTAATTAACCTCTTGTTGATGGTTCGTCACACAAGGCTCACACATTAACTTACTTATTTTCTAGTTAACCCTAGTTTCACGTTCAATATTCCTAGGCACATAATAATGTTTTCACATAAATCATATGAGATTAGCAATTAAGAGATGTTCATGCAACTTAATATGCTGGTTAATTAACAGAAAATAGTTGTAATTAACACATAAGGTTCTTAAACAAGCTTAACAAAACTAAATTCACCAATTTAGATTAATCCAACCATAAAAATCAACATATAGTCATAAATTCATCTACCCTAAATAGAAGATATGAGTTTTAGCTCATGATTACAACAGAAAGTAGCTCAAAAACGAAATCTAATAGTTCACACATAGTTTAAACAAAATATTAAGTAAAGAGTACACTTAGATTGCCTTTGATCTTCTCAAAATTGAAGGTTAGGGTTGTTCCACGAGTTCCAGAGCTTCCAGCCGCACCTCCAGTCGCAAACTAATCCCCAAGGGTTCCCCCCATTAGTTAGGGTTTGAATGAGAAGCGTTTCTATCTATATATATATATATATATATATATATATATATATATATATATATATATATATATATATATATATATATATATATATATATATATATATATATATATATATTCTGAAAACAGGGGCGAATCGGCGAGTCCAGTGACCGACTCGACGAGTCCATCACTTAAAATCCCGTGTACGACAAGTCAGCGTAAAGAATTGCGAAAATTCTGACCAACTCGTTGATTCCGTTTGGAATCAGCATTTTCTCAAAACATGAAAGTCGTCCGAAATTGTGTCTAGTTTTCATAACATTTTGAATCTCGTCAATCGGAGTTACGGTTCATGAGATATGGCCAAAGCACTGACAATGGGTTAAGCTGTCCAACAACATCATTCTTTCTTCAAAATCCAAGATCCAAGCTTCCAATTGCTAAATCCGCTTCCTTTTCCTTCCGAGCTCATCTTTTAGGCTACAAATACATTTTAAACATATTTAAGTACCTTTTGTTCATAATTTTCAATAAAATAGCCAAAAAGTATTAAGATTTAACACAAAATATATGACTAATTATGCACATATCACATGTCCCATCTCAAGTTGATGATAACGTCTTACATTCAAGATATTGGGGAAATGGATGTGGAGATATCCACGGTGTTATGAAAGAAGCCTTCTGTTGTTCCTAAGGAAAATTCGAAGGACTTTGAAAAGCTGAAGCCAGGGAAGATTTACAAGGATGGATGGTTCGTGGTGTATCAAGCTAGGGAACGAACTGGTGCAGACTTTCGCAAGAACTGCTTCTTTCTTCCTGACAAACATCTATACACTACATCCTGTCTTGAGTTTATATTGGACTTGGTGAATAAGTTCAAGGGCAACAGTAAGGATGACATCAAGTGCTTCTTTGATATGGTCTTGTGGTACATTCAAGTTCGCAAGGTACTTTTGAGCTTCATTCAAAAGATTTATGAAGTGCAGAAGCGAATTCAAGGATAATGGACTCTTGCCTCAATTGACGCAAAGGGGGAGATTGTTGAGTATTAGATCTTGCGTCATTGGGCTTTTTGTGTAGTCTGTTATGTAAACGGGTTGGGCCTGTCTTCCTGTAGTTATCTTCTAGGGTTAGAGTGTTTAAGGTGCATGCATGCATCGTGTTTTGGTAACTCAGATATTACTTTGTAACCCTAATCACGCCTCTACAGTAGCAATTCTTCGTCGAGTTCTTCCGAGGCGTGACTTTTGAATCATTAAGCATATTTTGAGTTATTGTCGTCTTCTTACTTTAATCTATTTGAATCTATCGATCATTCAAGGAAATTTAATCCTAACAGATCCACACCAAATGACTCCCCTCATTCCTGACATAAAACCCCCAAAGAGAACCACCCAAAACCTCCCCAAAAAACAGGTCCGACAGCCACCTCCAACCACCTACCATTGTGTTCATCACCATTGCTTTTTTCCGAGGGACAGCACCCCCATCACTAGTTCAACCACCACCAAGGAAGAGAGTAGAAGGGAAAGAATCGCCCACCGTCAACCACCAATGTTCTCCATTGTCACCACCGCCCCCTAAATTGTCGATCCCCTTCATCATCTCTATGACGTGAATCCAACCATCACCCCTTGTCGCTTTACTGTTATCACAAGCACCACCTCCTTCGATGTTTTTACGTGAATCAAAGCCATCACCATCATCACCTATACTAAAATTAAAGCCGCCGCCACCATCATCGATTTCAGTTCTAACATAGTGCTGAAATCAAAAAAATTGTTTATAACATAGTGCTTCCACCAGACAAATGCAATCAAAAATTGAGTAGATCAAATTAACTGACCTGTAATCAAATCTTGAACATAATCAAAACTTGTTGCCTTGTAGTCGCAGGAGGAATAGGATCCAACACACACTTACACACACAAGTGTAGAGGACTTTCACTTAGTAGGAAGTTGATTTTAGTTCCGATTTCACATATGCACACACGATTTCATCGGAGCCCCTCATTTTCTCCAAACTGTACTCAAGTTTGTTGCTTGTGAAATTAATATCTCCATGACTGATTATGTGGTCAAGGATGTTAATAGGGGTTCATAGGAGATTAATCGAAACACCAAACCCTCGATTTCTTATCACTAAGCATGAAGACGAAGGGCAGGGGCGGAGATAGAAGGTACAGCGGGGAAGAAAACGAGTTGGGGGTTAGGTTTAATATAATATTCTTTAAGAGAGAGAGAGAGAGAGTGTGTGTGTGTGTGTGTGTGAGTGTGATATATATATATATATATATATATATATATATATATATATATATATATATATATATATATATGGGCCCCTACTTTTATTTTATATATATAAATACTTATAGGAAAAAAATAAAAATGGAAAATAAATATAGTAATGGCAATTTAGTGTTTTCAGTTTAGCGAAAGACCAAAATCACAAGCAAACTACCTCAAAAGGACCACCAATCTAAAAAAGTCATGGTTTGGACTAAAACCCCAAAAAAATGCATACCACATGAACCATTTTTGCAATTTTGTCTTTGCGTTTAAAAAAAACAATAAATAACCTTCTGTTTTTTTATATTTCTATCTATTTAAAATTATGATAAGTGTCTTGAAATCTTATTGAGAACATAAAATTGGACACTTATCATAATTTTAAATGGATAGACAGATGGAAAAAGAAAAAAAATACTTGATTTCTCTTTTATTTTTTTTTTGAGTAAATTACACGAATGGTCCTTATGGTTTGGGATAATTTGCGCGCATGGTCCCTAACTTATTTTTTTAACTCGGAAGGTCCCTGTTGTTTGTTTTTGTTACGCGCTTGGTCCTTACTCTTTGTTTTTGTTACACGCTTGGTCCCTGTCTTAACTAAAAATACTATTATTTAAATAGGAACAAATGTTCGGGTAGGTAAGGTAAGGTGATGGCGGGTGGGGTAGGGGTGTGTTTTTTTAAATAAATTAAAAAATCAATGGCAAAATAGTGTTTTTAGGTAAGACAGGGACCAAGCGCTTAACAAAAACAAACAGTAAGGACCTTCCGAGTTAAAAAAATAAGTTAGGGACCAAACGTGCAAATTACCCTAAACCATAGGGACCATTCGTGTAATTTACTCTTTTTTTTTATTTTTTTATGTTATAATATCATATTTCAATTGTTTCTATTAAATTATTATATTATATTTGGGATTTTTTATAATCACTATATTATATCTTTCCCTTTTAAGGAAATATAATGGAAATTGTTTTATCTTTGGATGTCATCATTATAAATTAAATTGGATGTATATTTAAAAAGAAGATAGTATAATAAGAATAACTAAAAGACTAAAACAAGATGTTGTAATATTTTTTTTCTTTTGTAATAAATAAGTGGAAAATCTTTGGGAAACGTTTTTATATTCTAGGTTTAATAACGATAAAATTGTATCTTATATTTCTAATATCAAATCCCAAAGGTTATTGTTTTAGTATAATCTTACATTATCTCTGTTATAGATAAAATTTACTTTATCATGATATTATTATATTGTCTGTGTCTATTTTCTCCATCAGATGGTGGGTTTTATCATACTGTTATTTTATTGCATATTCTTTGTTTGACAAATGGTTTTACAGTAAGATCAAAACGTTTATGGGTCGAATATACCAAATGAGTCGACACTTGGGGATGAGCATGAATAAGTTTGAGTTGCTTTTTTGCTAAAACCAACCAAACTGTAGAAAGTTGGTTTTTTGATTTTTAAACCCATATGGTTCGGTTTATGTGTGGGTTGGTATTTTGGTTTGGGTTTATGGGTTTCTGGTTTTCAACCTTGGGTTTGTGGGTTCATTTTTTTTGGGTGGGTAGGTGGGGGGGGGTGGCTTCAAACCCACTAAAAGTGAGCTGTTATAAATGGTACCATATCCAATTATATATATAATAAATTACAAACCCCCTTATAAACAATATCTGACCTGGGTACTGTTCATGGGATTGGTTTCCTCAACCGAGGTTACTTTAATCCATTCTATTCCTTGGGTACTGTTCATGGGATTGGTTTCCTCAACCAAGGTTACTTTAATCCATTCTATTCCTTCTAGACACCGTCATTCTCTCCTTATCTGAATATACCGCCGCCTCCATCTATCTCTCAGTTCCACCACCTCTTCCTTCTTCCGTTTTCTCCACCGGCTTCTAATTCCAAAAGCAAGTTCTAGGGTTCACAAAATCACCGGTACGTTACTCCTCTAATTTATATTTTCAACTTTTTCCCATCGTCTAATCCCACCTCTGTTTTCTCTTCCATTTCTTCCTTATTCCCACTTCCTCTCTAATATGCAACCTCTGCTTGCCTCCGTTGGTTAGCGTTGGTGACAGTCCTGCCAGCAACGGCGCCTCCTCCGGTTCAATTTAAAGTTCGACAAAAACAGTGACATTGGCACCACCACAGAAGGATATGCCGCCTCTACCCTTCAATCTCTTTAGTCCACATATTTTTAACACAACCAACTCAAAGGGTTTATTAAATGTTTTTCTCTGTTGAAGATCGAAAAATCCCTACATGCGATCAAACGAAACCTCTGCTTGGGGTTCTAGCAAATTTTGATAATCGATATTTTTACATGACATTAAAGGTGTACTCTTTATCCCCCCATCTGATTCAACCCTTCTCAGGTATTCCATATGATAGGTTTTATACAAACAATAAAATTACATGTGGCGGAAAAACTTAACTCTTAAGTTCACATGCAACCTATAGGATATATGTTTTCTCTATTAAAAATCAATAACTAAGAACATCAAAGTAAGAACCCTAGAAACCCTAGGTATAATGGAAATTCATAAAGGGTTTAGGATATACATACCTTATAGTTATTATAGGAAATAACTATTAATTTCCTTATTCAAAAGCTCTTGGAAGCAATCACCACGGATGTTGACCTCTATTGGTTCACACCTAACCCTAGTAACTAGGAGACTTGAAGAGAGAGGAGAGGGAGAAGGTAAATTTCGAAATTCCCTTTTGGAATTATGAGTTGGACGAAATTATGATCCCAAGAGGTCTTTATATAGTGCAACATGGAAACCCTGGATAACCCTAATTTGAATATAATAATATTATATTTGAATTGGTAATTATCAAACTTCCTAATTATCCACATGGATAATTTCAGAAACCCTAAAAGGTCTCTTGAAACCGTCCACCCTATGGTTGGAAGGTTCTGGAACTTTTTGCTCAACTATTAAACAATTGCACTTTAACCCTTGCACTATTAATTAATTCTATTAATCCCAAAATTAATTCCAATTAATTTCTGATTAATTATTAATTAAATAATACTATTTCTAATTAATATATTATTCTCATAATATATCAATAAATTATTTATTGTTATTTATTAGTAATACAATAAACCAATAAATTAACCTCTCTCTCTAAAAGTCATCTTGTTCAATTACTATGAATGAAGGCAACCCAAAAAGGACTTTGCTACTATTAATTCAAGTATACCAATTGTAGTTATGGGATTAGACACCTAATCCAACAGTTTACCACTTGGATAAGTCTATAACTATAATTGTCAGTATAACTTCTAAATTAATCAGCAAATTTTAGCTTCCAAAAGCCGCTGCCGAACTCTGACCTAGTCAGATACGTGTCCTAAGATAAGTGATCAAATATTCCTCCGTTCTACAATATATCATATGGACATGGGAGATGTATTATAATCAATCTCATTTTCCAAGATTTTGTTTCCTGATTTTCGATTTGTGATGACGACATAAGACTTCTAATTGAACACATCAATTTAGTCCTGGCTAGGCCTAGCACTATAAGTCAACACCAAATCATCGAGGGGCCCAAAGATATTGTTTTTCCCGTTAGGGAAAAAGGAACGAATAAACTTTGAATTATATGCTTGTATCCTTTACTAATCAATTCATACATGATAATACGTTTTATAACATCAAGTTACTAATGTGTTTATGCATCACCAGGGTCGGTCCTGAGGATTCAAGTGCCCAGGACGAGTTGGAAAAAAAGGCCCTTCGACCCTAACGTGTAAAGAATTAAATTAAATACACTATTTTTTTTAAACTATGATAAACTTTATAGCAATAAACATAGCAAAATCAAAGTATTTTAATGAGTAATTACATATCGTAACAGCTAACCGACGACCCGTGAAGCTCTCCTTGCATTCTTGATAGCACATTGGTTGATCAACTCTCCGTAGTCTATACTATCTAAGATTTCATTCTTAATAGATATCATCACCAAACCGCTAAGTCTTTCTTGGGTCATTGTAGAGCGTAAGTAAGAGATTTCAAAAACTTTAATTTCGAGAAACTCCTTTCTGCATATGCCACCGTTACTGGAATAGTCAACAATATTCTATATGCAATGCATGCATTTGGGAAATAATCAAGTTCTTTCAAAAACTTCAAAACATCTTTTGGGTTGCTAAATTCATTGGTTTCCAATTTCTCAAATAATTTCAACTTTGTATAAAGTTCTTCGGCATCAATATCCGATCTTTTTCAAACTTGAGTGTTTTTTCAAGACGATGACCAGACGACTTAAGATCTTTATCTTCAATTCCCCTCAAATTATGTGGAAATAAAAAACCAAATACTTTGTCATACTCTTTGAATTATTCTAATCTTGTCTCAAGAGAAGAAATAGCTTGATCAACAATGCATAAGAAATAATTGACTCTGAAACTCTCTTCAGCTGTGAATGAAACTTCTTCGCTACTTGAACTCTCATCAAACCTTTTTTTCCTTGGAATCAAACGCTTTTGTGGAAATATTGGATCAATACCCATTTAAAGAGTAATCTTCTTAGCTTCATCAATCGCTTTTGAAAAACCAGTTTATCTATAATCCTTGAAGCATCCAATTAATCTGTTTATTTCTGTAATAGCATTATCAAGATGCATATCATTTGCTTGTAACTTTTTACTCACAATATTCACCTGGTTTAATACTTGATACCAGATAACAGTTGATAAAAAAAAAATTCAAAGTCACCAAGTTCTTTTTCTGCTAGTGAAGTTGCTTCACTTGCAATTGTCGCATCATTATCTTTTTCTCCAACTTGAAGTAAAGCTTCCCGTACATCAACAAGTTGCAGTTTAATAGCCTTTATACTCTCTATCCGAATTTCCCAACGAGTTTGACACAATGACTTAAGACTCCAAGCTTGAACATTATCTTTCAAAACTTCCCACCTCTTAGTATATTTTGCAAAGATAATGTAAATGCGTTGAATGAGTCCAAAAAAGTTCTTTCCTTCAACACACTTGTTAGACTTATCACATAATGTTAGATTAAGAGAATGGCAACCACAATGAGTGTAAAATGCTCTAGGATTTAGATCTAAAAATCTCTTTTGCACTCCTTGGTGTTTTCCTTTCATGTTTGCTCCATTATCATAACCTTGACCACGCATATCATCAATTTCAAGACCAAGAGAGTTTAACTCCTCAAGTGTAATATCAAGTAGTCATTTTCCGGTGGTATCATCAATATTCAAAAAACCTAAGAATGACTCATCGACGGTAACATAATTATATGAGAACTTTAAATACCTCACTATTATAGTCATCTGTTCTTGGTAACTTGAATCAGGAGTACAATCAAGTATGATTGAGTATTACTTTGCTTCCTTTATCTTCTTGATAAGTTCTTTTTTAATTTCTTGAGCTATCAAAAGTATTAGTTCGTTTTGGATCGTGTGCCCAAAATAATGCACATGAAGCCCGTCACTTGTGATCCGTCGTACATTCTCTTTGATAACTGGGTCAAACTCTTCCAACATTTCAATGACACCTAAAAAATTTCCATTACCTGTTAAATATAATTAACAAATAAGAAGTGGAATCAGTCATAATAATTAACAAAAAGGTATTTGGTGGAATTGCAACAAAAAAATACATTTTTTAGTTACCTTTTTTATACAACTTTTCATTTGTTCCACGAAATGCTAAATTGTGTTTAGCAAGAAACTTCACTACTGCAATGATTCTCAAAAGAACTTGTTTCCACTAATCTCTTTCTTTCTTGAATTGCTCGTATTGAACTTTATCAATTGTTTCATTCAAGTTCAATCTTTTACGCATATCAAACCACTTCTTCCTATTTGTGAGATGATCCAAGGAAATTTCGTTTTCTTTAACTCTAGTGGTAACATGGTGCCGATCTGAATAAGCTTCATCACTCAATTAATTTCGAAATCCCTTTTCTAAACACTTTACAATAGAAACAAAATACCCTGTCGAGCTCTTTCGAATATACTAGCCATTCTCTATCACACTTCTCCAAATTTGATAAAGTTCTTGTGTATAAAGCTGCAGAAAATCGTCTACCAAATTTATCGTAGGGGCCATACATAATACAAGTATCTCTTTTAGGACCTCTCTCGACCAAAAAGTATAATCTCCTTGTAGTTAAGTTTTTCCCACCTTCTTGGATCACGTATATCAAGAATCTCTTCAACATGCTCTTCAACGTGCTCTTCTGGCTCTTCTGCTTCCAGTACTACATGTTCTTGCTCTTCAACACGCTCTTCAACGTGCCCTTCAACATGTTTTTTATGGACAAACTTATCTAGAGCACCAACATAAACCTTTCTTTTTTCTGCATCTAGTTTTTTTTTTTAATTTTTTTTACGTTTTTGAAAACCGGATTGTTGTTTAGACTTCATCACTACAAGTTCAATATTTTCAACTTTCAACATTCAAGTTACATCAACCGATAAACATAAATGATAATCTCATAATCTTATTTCAATTTCTGATAAACAACTAACATACTTTGATTTCTCATTAACATATTATGATTTCTCAATTCTCATAATCTAATTTCTTGTTTCAACATTCAACTTCGGATAAATGATAATATATTAATCTGATTCAATTTCATTAGTTCCACATTCAGAAAAAGTATACACTTTCTGAATTATGATTTCTGATTTCTCATAATACAATAATACATAATCTTATAATATATAATCTCATAAGTGATAACATCCACTTTCAATTTCTTATAAGTAATTAAATAATTATGATAAGTAATTTCTGAATTGAGGAATCCTAATAACTTGATAAGTGATCGACAGGAACAAAAAGAAAACAAGAAAAATACAATAAATGATTATCGACTGCTAAATTGATTAATTGAATAAGTGATAAATACCGCCTGCTGCACTTCTGGTTTCTGGAGTGAATGAAATCTGAAAACAAGAAAACTCAATCCGTCAATCATCCCTTCTCTAGTTCTCCCTCACGCTGGCGGCACATTGCTGTTGTGCACTTGTGTTGCACGTCAAACTCGACAGGACTGCTGCCTGCTGGAGCTATGGTGGTTAGCATTTGGGCCTTAATCTTCTAATTACACATAACATAGGTAAAAAAAATTTGGGCCCCTGAAAATAATGGGCCCTGTTCACAAGTCCTCCTCCCCCCCCCCCCCTCAATCACAGGCCCTATGCATCACCAATGCATAACCGACTTGCAAATTACAACTCATATATCTCCGTTTTAGAATATAAGATATTATCGTCTCAGAATTACTTGTCATAGAATCCATGAAGTAATTCTCTAAGAACGGGTTTATCCAATACTTAAATCTCCATTTCTAAGTACTCATGAACGTTGTAGCAAAACCGTTGCTATGTCCGAACACTTAGACAATCTACAATCCAATTCATGACCGTCTTAATTCACTACTTACTTCCAAAAGTATGAGCGACTGTGGAATTCGAATAATCAAATTATTCAGGAAGTAAAACATGCAAAGTGAAACACAATAATAAACTAATTAACTTATCGTCTCAACCTTATTGAATATAAATAATCTCTACTATTTAATCACCAAAATAAATACGACTTTATTCATTGTATAATGTTTAGAGTAATCAACTACCTACTTGAATTAAATAACAGTAGTCATGCCATGTTATGAACTTGCATACTATGCCTCTCTATGGTCCTTCCTTTGTGAACAGACCAACTGGACAATATTCCAATGATACTCATTTCACAATTCCAAAATTTTGTTACCATCTAAAATGTATTGGAATTCCAACTTTACATGCACTGACCTTTTGTGACATCGAGGCTTCAAAGTTACAGAAACTGATCCATTGATATTACATAATGTTCTATTGGAACTTTGTTACTAAAAACAATTCCATGAAGTTTCAAATTCAAGGTATACTCCTTGAACACTTCTCTTGCATTAAAGTTTCCAATTCACATGTAGATTTAATAATCAAATCTCATTATGGAAACATTTCCATATTCCCATAAGACCATCAATTTCGACCAAGAATCATCTAAATCAAAAACATGTCGCTATGGTCCTCCCAAACAATACCATACTTCTAACTGTCCACAACCAATCTTTTGGTATAACCTTAGAGTGTTATTGACAGTTGTTTAAGAACTTTAGTCACACCAAATTCTAGTCCCTTTTTCCTCTCGATGCCTAAGGCATTTGGAAAAATCAGAATAAGTGAATATTATAGCATGTGCAATTGATCCAATACTAGAGGCATATGGAACTCGATTTATTATGTCTTACATAAGGACATGATATATGTTCCGACTTCTGCTATAATATTTCCATATATAGAATTTCCTATGTTGAACTACTTCAACACGACATTCATATATTTCTATGACTAAACCATACGATCTAACCTATTAGAGTCGAAACGAAGTATAAGTGCTCTATCCCTTAAGTCTATTGTAGCGAAACAATTCTCAAACTCTTGCAACTTGCAACTTGCAAACTAAAAACTTTGTTCCCTACTAATAGTACTATTATCAACATGCAATACTCAACATAACAATTATGCTCCCACTAGCTTTGACATGTATCCAGAACTCAACTGGACTTTTAGAAAACAATACTCTTGACTTTTCTTACTGAAATACAAATTTCTGTTACACGATGCTTCGATAAGTCTCAAACTAGGCTTCTTAAGCTTATACACCTTTATTGGTGTAACGCTCTAATATTTTCAAACAAAATTTTCATTTTTAAAACCACTTAAAACACAAACTCTTTTTCTCAAAAACCTAAATGTATAAGTTGTTTAAACACAAGACAACAAAATGTTTAACAATATCCCAGAATCCTCAAAAATATAATCTCAAGCTGGTGTGTACAATCAAGACAGCGCCTTCCCGCGATCTCGAGAGGTACCTTAAACACATTTCACACAACACTTTAAGCACGAAGCTTAGTGAGTTCCCCAAAATACCACACACAAAAAATTAGCCTCTCATGGCTATATCTCAATAAGGACCCCCCGGTCATGTGTCTCAGTGAAGACCCTCCGGTCTCACAACTCGGTTTGGACCCTCCAGCCCTAACTCAATAAGGCACAAAATAATATACAGCATAAATCACAAAGACAAAATGCATGATATCAAATAACTCAGAATAAGCACATAAGACCCTCCAGTCAGTAACTCAAATAAGACCCACCGGTCAATAACTCAGATAAGACCCTCCGGTCACGCAGTATTACCACTCAGGTAAGTATAGTGAGAAGTCTCACCTCGCAGAGTAAAGCAATATATCCCACACACGAACTGCTGGTCTAGACTCCGCCCCTCCATAGCCTCCAAAATCTACAGCTTGACCAAAACCCTAAAGTCAACGGAAGTCAACAGTCAAAGCTGAACCAACTCGTCGAGTGCAACTCATGAACTCGTCGAGTTCCTCAATACTCAATAATCACGAAAACCCGAGTCAACTCTCTGAGTTGCTAGCCAACTCGTCGAGTCCATGTAGAGTCCAGAAGATCGGGGGAAACCCTAACCACTCGTCGAGTTGTCCCTCCAACTCGTCGAGTTCACTCTGAATACAAAAATGGGAAAACCCAACTCAACTCGTCGAGTTGGATGCCCAACTCGTCGAGTTCTTCAACCCTTGCTCATTAAACTCATTCCAGTCGATTCCAATGCTCCAAACTCCAGATCCAACCTCCTAGGATGAAGTTACCACGTAAAGTTGCTAACTTTACGATCATGCAAGGCCTCACACGGCTAAAACACCCAAAACTAAGCTCAAGAAGGGATTTAGGACATGAAGATGGGTCAAAGCTTCATAAAGCTTGAGGCTCTAGGCCTAAAGGGCCTAGTAGTTTCCAGATCTGAGATCTCATCTCCATGACATGCTCACAACCATTAATGACTCAAGGAGAAACTAGAAAGGTCCATAAACTCTCAAATGAAGAGATCTAACAAACAAGTGATCAAGGTAATAACTTTTTACCTTCAATTGACTGCTACCACTGAGATGATGCCGGATCCAAGGACTCATTCTTGTTCCAAGCCTTCTACTCTTCAAGGAATGCACCAAAACACACCCTCCACTAGCTCTAAACATTCTCAAATGGAAGGTACTCGATTAGGGTTTGTCTCAGGGTGGTAAAGTGATGAGGGAGGCGGGGTAAAGGATTTAAAGTCCTTTAAATAAGGTGCAAGCCTGAATAATTAGGGCTTCATCAAACATACTCTACTCGCCGAGTCCAGTCCTTCGACTCGACGAGTAGACTTCATAATCCGCACGTCCTGATCAACTCCTACACGACGAGTTGGGACCAACCAACTCGTCGATTAGGTCCTATAATGTGCATAAAATTCTCAAGTTCCACATCCAGGAAATCAGGTTGTTACAATTGGATAGCTTTTGTGTGTGTGTTCAAACCCTTTTCAGAACATATAACTATAAGTCTTGAAAGTTCAAACAACTTTTGCCATTTCTCACAATTCGAAATATGAAGAGGGATGTCGTAATCATATTGTGAATTTGAGAATGCAATACACAACCAATAGCCATGATAATCTTTATTAGATCCTTTAAAATCTACTAGCAAAAGTGTTTCCTCTTAATCACACTCATGAATTAGAGTGAAAACTTTGCTAATTTGGATTTTATGGTGCATACATTCCCATCCATGTGAATCTATCTCTTCTAACCTACAATCATAAGACAAGGTTTAGGAAAAAACCAAATTCAAAATTTAGCTCTCCTTCATGGACTAAATTTTGCAATTCTAAATTTCTTACCCGCTGGTAGAATAAGGGCCTACCAATGCTTCCATGTTGTTAGAAGTTATCCATATTGATCAATGTCCTTTCACTGACCAATGTGCTTTGCTTTTGCAGTTAAATGAAGAACATAAAACTCACAAGCATTGCCAACCTAACTGCAAATGCACAAAAATAAGAATATGTCAAATAAACACGACTGGTTATCAACCTCTATTCGTGTGCTAGTGATAACTAAAAGGTTTATTGTCGATTGACTCCTGAAACTCTCAAGATCAATAAGACTCCCACTGACTTCTTGACATATGAGTTTTCTCTTCAAATAACATTCTTTGAAGAGCAAAAAAAATATTCAAAAGTTCGTGTGGATTCTCGATAAGAAAACACTTCATAGAATTGGTCTTAGTTTATCTTTTGTTTTAACCAAAACATCATAACTTCCAATTCTAAATGTGCTAGAGTAAGAAAGCATTATTACTCTACATTTCAAGAAGCGTTGTAAACCTACTTAGTATTAGTTTCAATATACGATTTGTAATAACTAGAGCAAGGCTCTAATACTTGATTGGAAACGAAGTATGACTCATCTCTTGACTGAACCATTTCAACAATATCCGATTCCTCTTCTTAGTTAAACAATTTGCACTAAGATGTTCTACGAGGATGAATTGCGATATAGTTCCACAATCATTAAGATGAACATAAAACATGATGCTTAAGTACTCTCCTTTCCTTTCAGATTAGAGAAACTTTTTATCTTTCTGCCTAACAGATTCTTCTATTCGTTCTGCTACTCTTTCAAAAATATCATAATTATGTTTGATCTTATAAACACAACCATATTCACTGAAGTATCTGTAAATCATGACGAATAGACACACCGTCCTTTGTATTGGATCTGAAGAGTGCATATAAATATGTACTAGATCCATTAGTCCTTCACTTTGACTCACGTAGACACGTGGACAATGAATTAGTCATAATTTTCCGATGAACAAGATTCTCATTCATCACACAATCTGAATTGTATGACTCCAAGTTTCTGTCCAACCTGAAACTTCGGTGATGAGATTTCCTTTCATTTGGTAATTTATGATAATACCACAAGCGATATCTAAAGAACCAAAATCCACAATTAATATTGCTAATATTAAAAATTTAATCAACACTTTCATAAATGTCATTTGTAAGGAAATAAAAACTAAGGCAACTAGATGAACCAAAATTTCACTTTTATTAAAAAATAAACGATAAGTTGGAGCTTGTCCTTACAATGCATAAAACGAAAAACTATGCTTCTAGACATCTCCTAAGAACAATAGCAATCTATTAAATTATCCTAACTCCTTGGTAGTAGGTCCAAATTCTGATCATCGAACCATGCGACCGAAGTCCATTTCTCACGTTCAGATTTAGCTTACTCTGCTTAAGCTCCCTTCTTTCTCTTAGATCCTGAAATAACATCAAAATGTGATCATCACATCATGTATTAAGAGTCTATGAATATGAACTTGTTAAGACAATGGAGTTAGATAATGGATGTACTTGAAGTAGAGTCATATGACTTGACTTTACCATCTCTGAGATCTTTCAGATACTTTGGGCAGCTCCGCAACCGATGCCTCTTCATTTGGCAATAGAAATAAATGGACTCTTTGGAATTTGCACATGGAACTATCTCAAAATTAGGCTTTCTCTTTACCATACGATCAAATGTTTGACCTTGGCCGATCCCTTTCCATTAGGAAGAAAAATCTTTTATGGATTACCTTTATGGATTACATATATAATATTAACTTTTAATTATAGTATATATATATATATATATATATATATATATATATATATATATATATATATATAAAGTGTATTTTAAACTTTTAAAATACTAGGTATAAATCTTTTAAATTCTTGAAAAATTAATTCTTATTAATTTAAATTTAAATATTAAACTGAAATTAAATAATATGATTTAATTTTAATCTCTTAATTAAATAATTAAATCAAAAGGATTATCTAATTAAATTAAACAATTAATTTAATCATAATCCTTATCCCTCCTAATTTCCAAAAAATAGGGATAATGATTTACCAAATTTTAATAATTATCCTATTTAAGAATTTAAACTAACAATTACCAAAAATTTAGGAAACCCTAATTATCCTTATACAATTTTCATAAATTTGGGGAATGGAGGCTAGGGTTTCAAAAACCCTAACCCTAAAATTTCGAAATCCATATGGAGGCTAGGGTTTTCGAAAATCTCAAACCCTAGTCGAAATTTGTGGCCTTTAGGGTTTAACTTCTATAAACCCTAATTGATCAAATTCAACAATTAATGAATTTTAACAGAAAACAAGCTCGGCTCTGATACCACTGATAGATTTTATACAAACAGTAAAATTAAATGTGGCAGAAAAACTCAACTCTTAAGTTTACATGCAACCCATAGGATCTATGTTTTCTCTATTAAAAATCAATAACTAAGAACATCATAGTAAGAACCCTAGAAATCTTAGGCATAATTGAAATTCATTAAGGGTTTAGGATATACATACCTTATAGTTATTATAGCAAATAACTATTAATTTCCTTATTCAAAAGCTATTGGAAGCAAGCACCACAAATGTCGTGCCTCTATTGATTCACACCCTACCCTAGTAACTAGGAGACTTGAAGAGAGAGGAGAGGGAGAAGGTAAATTTCGAAATTCCCTTTGGAATTATGAGTTGGACGAAATTATGATCGCAAGAGGTCTTTATATAGTGTAAAATGGAAATCCTGGATAACCCTAATTTGAATATAATAATATTATATTTGAATTGGTAATTATCAAACTTCCTAATTATCTACATGGATAATTCCAGAAACCATAAAAGGTCTCTTGAAACCGTCCACCCTGTGGTTGGAAGGTGCTGGAACATTTTGCTCAACTGTTGAACAATTGCACTTTAACCCTTGCACTATTAATTAATTCTATCAATCCCAAAATTATTTCCAATTAATTTTTGATTAATTATTAATTAAATAATACTATTTCTAATTAATATATTATTCTCATAATTTATTAATAAATTATTTATTTATTATTTGTTAGTCATATAATAAACCAATAAAATAACCTCTCTCTCTCTCTCTCTCTCTCTAAAAGCCATCCTCTGCAATTACTAGGAATGAATGCAACCCAAAAAGGACTTTGCTATTATTAATTCAAGTATACCAATTTTAGTTATAGGCTTGGACACCTAATCCAACACCATATATATATATATATATATATATATATATATATATATATATATATATATATATATATATATATATATATATATGTTTTCTCCTAAGATTGACAAAAGGTTTGGGTCGCCGCCAGTGACATCGTTGTTGGACTTTATGATTGAATTTGAATATGAACACATCGAAAATTTCTAGGGTTTGTAAATAATTTCAGTCTTTTTCTAATTAATGACATTTTTCTACTTTCTAATTGTTTCAATTTCAAATTATAGCCTCTGGAACGAAATCTTTGGTTTCAATTGGTCTATCATGAAGCATACCGGGTAATGGGTATGTTATATATGACCGATTATTGAATTTAAGAGTGGATATCAATTGATTTTGGCATGGCTTTCATTTTCATCTACTAGGGATCAAACAATCTTGAAGTCTTCTAGGACTGTACCGATCAAACAAGAGAAAGGTTAGGTTTTTTGACTTGCTTTGATTTATCAGTTTCTTCTCAATAACTTAATGTAACATGTTTGATTTGCAATTTCAAAATTCTGGAACGTAGCATCCCAACAACCTAGAACGAACCATTGACTTTTAACGGGTTATACTTCTATTTATTGCGTTTTTTGTTGAACGGACCATTTCAGCCTCCTATGGTCTTTTTATTTCGCCATAGCTCTTGTAAGTTTCATTTTACAGATATAATATATTGATTTGGTGATTTATTCTTCTATTGTGTATTTGTCTGATAGCAGATCAAGAATGACTCATATAAGATTTCCAAGAATGAAGTTTTATGTTATTTTTTCAGATCTGGTGAAAGAGTGAGATTAATTGTCTCAGAAATACTGATGAAAGTTTGGGTTTGGTTTTTCAGATGAAAAATTGGGTTTGTTTTTTCAAGGCTGTTGAATACATGAGATTGCAGTTCGTAGGCCTGATGATGAACCCCTTCAAAAACTGTTTATGTAAGTAACAACGAAGTTGGATTTGAATCTTAAGATAATTGTTGCAGTAAGAGATTTGTTGGTTCATAAAATGAGATGAACTACATGTTTTGTAATTATTTTGCAGGATTCACTGACTGTTTGCAAATTTTTGTGGGAACCAATACATAATCATATGGGCGTTTTGAAGTGATTATTGTTATTCTAAAGAATCAAAACCAGATAAATAGGTCTATACCACTAGGGGAAGTTAGGTAATTATATATTTATTTCAATAATTAATTTTCTCAAGGAAATTCATATCTGCACATCTCCATCTCTATATCATTTAATATGAAATAATGAAAAATACAAAATCGTAAGCTTTTTCTCTGGTCATTTACTTCATTGGTGTCTTTTCCTATCAGGTTTATTTCAATGTTAATTACTGATGGCTCTTTTCCAATTTATTATTTGGCACACAACATTGTTATTAAAGATGTTAAGTAACATCTACAAAGCATTGTGTGCAGATTAATATAATTGCAACATTTCATATCTATGTACTTTTGTTGTCACTAATTGATCCATAAAGTTGGGACAGTTTTGTATTGTGTAACAGTAGCATAACCTTATGTTTTTATAAAATTTGACTTTCCCTATTTTGAATAGGATGAATAATATTGGAATAGGATGAATGATTCCTTATTCATTATTCATTATATATATATATATATATATATATATATATATATATATATATATATATATATATATATATATATTGTAACACCGTAAATTTTCAAACGAATTTTTCATTTTAAAATCACATTAATCTCATCAACACGTTTCACAAAATCCCCAATTGTCAAATTTTCGAAAACACATATTCATAATTGTTTGAATAAAATCCAGGATCCTCAAAAACATAACTCCATCTCGTGTGTACAATCAGGCCAGCGCCTTCCCGCGACCTTGAGAATGTAACATCCCAAGATTTGTCATTTATAGTCCATGGGGATAGAGGGGTGAAGCCATGAAAAGCCTAAGGGCTAAATTGCAATTTTGGGATCAGAAGGAGTACGCTGCGCGTACCTAAGAGTACGCTGAGCATACTAGGCGCACCCTAGTACGCTGGGCGTACACTTGTGTACGTTGGGTGCACACTTGTGTACGCTGGGCGTACTCATGATAGAAGGGAACCCTAATATTTACTGTTTGGGTTCTATATAAACATCCTTATGGCTCATTTCTCCCACCACTTTCAGCCTCCATAACCTAGAGACGTCCCAAACCCTAGCCTTGTGTGTGAGTGTGAGTTTGTGTGTGTTTTAACCACTTGAAGGAGGAGATGTTGCCCCAAACAGTTGGAGAAGGAAGGCAAGCTTTAAGATCTGAAGTTCTCTTGTCCTTTAGAAGCTCCAGGAGGTAAAAAGCTCCTATCTTGGCAACCGTATTGTGTAGATCTAGGTTTACTTAGCTTCTTGACTCCATTCTTGTCCCCAAAAACCCCATATTGTGCATGATGCGTTTTGGACCTTTTGCGATGTCCTTCTAGACCCAAGGAAGGGTCTTTAGTGATAAAAATAAGGTCCCATTAGCTGAATATGTCCCATGCATGGAGTAGGAAGGTATTAATAGGTTAAGACCATGTCTTAAGTGCTTAATGGACGTCCAAAGTCTCAAAGTTTAAGACTTTATGTTTCTAAGGCACTTTTGGTCGATGGATCTGGTATTTGAATTTAAGTGCTTTAGCCATTAAGCACTTATTTGAGTTTTGGTAAAGACTCGCGTATGCCCGACGTAGATCCGGTACGCCCAGCGTACTGAGTCAACCACCCGGATGGTGGTCAACGCAAAATGGTGTACGCCCAACGTACCAGAGGAGTACGCCCCGTGTACGCCCTCTATTGGGCTTTTTACGAATTGGACTTCGGGATTAGGCCGCTTTTGGACTCATTGCACTTGGGCCTTGCTGGGCTTTCTGAATAATGGTGTTGTGGGCCAGTTTTGGATTTGGATCTTAGAATAAGGCCAATTAGGGAGTTGGGCCCAATTTGGAAAATTGGGCCAATGATGAGGCTTGTATATGTGGACTTGTGGATCGTAGATTTGATTTTGGGCCTTGGCCCAAATTAGAAATGGCCTATGTGGATTCTTAGTCAAGATTAGTATTCCCATTTATTGACTTAATATTCGTTATTTTGGATAGTTTGGGATTTTTGGTGAGACGGTGATTCGGAAACTTGATTCTTCAGTCAGATCGACATTGCGAGGTGAGTTATCCTCACTATACTCAAGGGTCTAAGGCACCAAGGCCGGCCCTTTGAACTATTATTCAAATTTTTGTTGCTGTTATGATAGGTTAGATCGATATCCTGGTAGATAGGATGGTTATGCTTAGTGACTTGTAGTTTGGTCTGACTGTCTTTATGCTGGTAGGAGATTACCTATTATCTGTGCACATGATTGATTGGTAGTTGAGGCTATTCCAGCCCGAGGATGATAGGACCCTAGTATGTTGTCTCTATAGATTGTTATATGATTATCTGATATAGGTGCACACGTTTGATTGGTTATGCGCATTCCAACCCGATGGTTGTGGGCCGATAGCATTCCATCCCGAGGATGATTGGGCTCGTAGTATATTGGCATTCCAACCCGAAGGTTGAGGGCCTGGGGGTATCCCAACCTGATGGTTGATTGGACCCATACTATGTTGGCATTCCAACCCGATGGTTGTGGGCCGAGAGTATTCCATCCCGATGATGATTGGACACATAGTATGTGGGCATTCCAACCCGATGGTTGTGAGCCGAGAGCATTACATACCAATTTTATTCTATGTGTATTGTTGTGTGTATGGGTATTTTGGGGGTAACTCACTAAGCCTTCGAGCTTACATTTATCGATTATTGTTTCAGGTACAACGGATGACCGCGGGAAGGCGAAGGCGTGACCGTACACTTCCTTGATTTATGATTATGATTTCGCGTGTGAACTAACTATTGGGTGAATACTCTAAGTCACATGCTACATGGGTTAACTGGTCTTAGGGTAAGGGATTTGGTCCTGCTGCGCATCTTTTGTATGAGTCCAACCGTTGTAGGATTAAATCTTTTAGCCTAAGATTGTTTAAGCCGTGCGTCATGTGATTGTATTCATGTAATAGTTAACTGGCACGAATAGAGGGTCGTGTGGCAGTTGGTGGATGGGTGGGTTGTGCGAGGTCGGTAAGCCGGTTATGAGATATTTAGCATTCCTCTAGGAGTGAGGATTAAGCGCTCGTTATGTTTATGTATGTTGTTAGGGCGTTGTGATGATACTCGAGACAAATATGGGTAGGTGTGGAAGGTAGTATGGGACCGTACTACTGAAAGCACAGGACCCATACGCGTAGCAAGGAAGTCACAACCCCTAGGGTTTTGGTTTGGAGTTGGTTCCCGGATTGCTAGGTGGAATATCTGATATCTTTTCGGTATGTTTTCAGTATGGTGGTTGCACGACGATTAGTGACTGGATTCGGGTCAGGATCAGGAGAGGGCGGACAGGAGGCGCCGACAGCGCCCGAGACTATCGGCCAGATGAAGCCAGATGAGATGGATGACAGGATCCGGTAGATCCTGCATGATGAGGTTGCTGCTATGTTCCGGGCTCAGTTTCCGGAGATGTTTGGGTCTATAAAGACCGCTATGGTGGAGTATTTCGATGATCGCTATGCATCCCTCACAGAGGCGGCTGCCGCAACAGCCACAACAATTGTATCAGCGGCAGGGTTGGGAGCCAGACGGGCTTTTCAGTACCGGGACTTCGACAACACGATGCCCCCTACTTTTGATGGGACTCAGGACCCCATAAAAGCCATGAGGTGGCTGTCTGACGTGGAGGGGTGTTTCTTCACATGTTCATGCCCTGCTAACCAAAAGGTCAGGTGTCCTCTGAACCTGTTGAGGTCCGGAGCAAAGGACTGGTGGAGATTGATGACTGGATCATATTCGGATGAGCAGCACACTGCGGTTACTTGGGATCGATTTCGGGATATGTTCCGTACCCGTTACGTCCCGCGGGTTGAGCGGGAGAGACTGGCACAAGAGTTTTTGGATCTGCGACAGGATTCAGAGTCGGTGACGGAGATCACCCGCATTTTTACTGAGAGGGCGATGTTTTGCCCGGAGTTTGCATCTGAGCAAGCTCAGATGACTCGTTATCTGAGCATGCTTAAGACGGACATCAGACAGTTCGTGTCCACACAGAGATGTGATACCTTACTATATTTACAGGAGGCCGCCACGCGGCGTGAGTTGGAGATTGAGCTTCAGCTGAGAGAGCAGAGACAGGCCCCGACGCAGTCACAGCCTGCGCCAAAACGGTTTAGGGCCGCTGGTTACAGACAGGAGAGTCAGAGGGGTCACACTTGTGGGAAGTGCGGCAAGGTGCATGATGGGGTTTGCAGATTCAGAGGGGTCACACTTGTGGGAAGTGCGGCAAGGTGCATGATGGGGTTTGCCGATCTTCTTCAGGATGCAACAAGTGTGGCAAGGAGGGTCACATCACAAGGAATTGTAGGCAGTAGACTCCAGGGGCTGGTGTCAGGCTTTGTTACCATTGTGTGCAGGTGGGCCACATGAAGGCCCAGTGTCCCCTACTAGCTGCCAGGCCGGCACAAGCTCCAGCGCCGACTACACTGAGGATTACTGGAGGGAGTCAGGGTAGAGCAGAGCCTACGAAGGCTCAAGGACGCGCCTTCCATCTTACAGCCGAGGAGGCCAGGACGGTACCTGATTTGGCGACCGATATGTCTTCTCTCATATCTATTTATTTATGATTGTATTATGAGCTTTCGTTTTCTTTCTGCATAAGTTATTATGACATAGGAGATGTTAGGTGGAATTTATTGTCAAGGGATTGTAGATGGTTAGGATCCAGAGATGCATTCGAGGATAAGGAGTTAGGATAGAGAATCGCCAGTCTAGGATGAGCGGTTGTAATTCAGAAATTCAGAGGTCATCAGCGGGAATTCAGATTCTCTTGAAGTTCGGTTACTTCGTATCGGGAGGATTATCTTATGTGGGTTAACCCCTCTAAGGTTAAGTATGGTAATACTTGGTTGGGACGGTTAAGTCGCATATCAGCTGCGCCACCAGTGGGTACTGGTTAATGTCCCAAGTGGGGGAGAATTGGGAATTCTCAAATGGAGCATCAGCCATTGAGGGTTTTGTTTAGCTACTAGGGCTTGGCAGTACATTCATCACGGGTGTGCAGGCTATTTAGCGTATGTGGTGGATACGCAGGTCAGGGATCAGATCACGGAGGGTGGATGATCAACATGAGGTCTAGAGTTAGGCCGAGAATATAGTCTATGGATTGGATCAGGAGTTCAAAACCCCAAGTGGGGGAGAACTAACTATATGGGAGAGGGCACCAAGATGGGTCCACGGTTATGCTCAACCGACTTAGGGCGGTCCGGATAGACTGCAGGCCCCTCGGGGCAAACCAGTTAGGCCGAAAGCCCGAAGAACGGTCCAGACAGGCTGAAGGCCCGGAGAGGCGGTCCATACATGCTGAAGGTTCTGAGAGTGGTCCAGATAGGCTGAAAGCCCGGTGAGGCGGTCCAGTCATACTGAAGACTCTGTATATACTTTGTTAGATTTATGTCGGGTATTGAGCATGTTTCTTGGTGACAACAACCCGTAGAACTATATGTTATTTATGCTCGCTGATTATGGAATGCCCTTAGGGATTATCAATGGTTGTGAAGGAGAGCTTGGAAACTCTTTGGGTAGCAACATGTTCTATAAGTGGATAGTGTATGGTGAGGTTTCAGTACTGTGGCACTTGTTGATGTAGTGAAGGACATTTATTAGGCCTTCTTGGGCAATGGAGGAGGTGAGTATCTCCAAGATGGAGTGTTGGGCAACTGAAGTGACGACAGCAGTGTCGATAGGTTATCGGGAGCATTCCAGTCATGAGCTAAGGGCCGGAGAGGGCATACCAGACTCATGCTATGGGCTCAGAAGCAATCCAGACCTATGCTGAGGACAATGTAATGGTATTCCAGTCATAGGTTGTAGGCATAGAGATTGTGATGGTTATGAATCTTTTGGAGCGCGTTCGGAATGGATGTGTTGTTGAGATTCGGGTGGGTTGTACTCGGTTGTGATGAATCAGAGGATTGTGGATGAGACGCAAGGATAGATCCTTGGATCTCAAGTTATGAGTAAACCTGGGTTATGTTCATAGAGGAATTCCAAACTAGGGTATTCCATCCTAAGGATGACCAGACCCTATGATTGATTGGACCTGACATATTTGGTATTCCAACCCGAGGGTTGATTGGGCCAAACATGTGTGTGATACGAGGGTATTCCATCCTAGGGATGACTGGACCCGTCGTAGGCATGCCTGTATTCCATCCCGAGGCTGAGTGGGCCAGGTATAATTGTTGTACTTGTTAGCTGGTTGTTCATGTGAGTTGTTTCGGGAGCTGAAGGATGCATTATCCTGTCAGCATAAGAGGATTCGCTTCAGGAAGGGGGAGGATGATGGTTTCCCGATATTTTGGATCATCAGGATATTTCCAGGGTTGGCAAGGTACCATATAGGATAGACCTTCCGGAGGGGGTTCGGTTAGATTCACATCACTTTTCACGTCTTGCAGCTACGAAAAGATGCATAATGGATGAGAAGACGGTTGTATCCCTGAGTGATATTCAGTACTGAGAGCACTTGAACTATGTAGGGAGACTAGTGACAACATCGGAAAGGATCCGAGTAGACTTGGGAGCAGCAGTCCAAGATGCGGGAGCATTATCCAGAATTGTTCGCCGCAGCAGGCTTCGAGGACGAGCCTACTTCAAGTGGGGGAGAGTTGTAACATCCCGATATTTGTCATTTATAGTCCCTGGGGATAGAGGGGTGATGCCATGAAAAGCCTAAGGGCTAAATTGCAATTTTGGGATCAGAAGGAATACGCTGCGCGTACCTAAGAGTATGTTGAGCGTACTAGGCGCGCCCTAGTACGCTGGGTGTACACTTGTGTACGCTGGGCGTACTCATAACAGAAGGAGGAGGTATATAAACATCCTTATGGCTCATTTCTCCCACCACTTTCAGCCTCCATAACCTAGAGACGTCCCAAACCCTAGCCTTGTGTGTGAGTGTGAGTTTGTGTGTGTTTTAACCACTTGAAGGAGGAGATGTTGCCCCAAACAGTTGGAGAAGGAAGGCAAGCTTTAAGATCTGAAGTTCTCTTGTCCTTTAGAAGCTCCAGGAGGTAAAAATCTCCTATCTTGGCAACCATATTGTGTAGATCTAGTTTTACTTAGCTTCTTGACTCCATTCTTGTCCCCCAAAACCCCATATTGTGCATGATGCTTTTTGGACCTTTTGAGCTGTCCTTCTAGACCCTAGGAAGGGTCTTAAGTGATAAAAATGAGGTCCCATTAGCTGAATATGTCCCATTTATGGAATAGGAAGGTATTAATAGGTTAAGACCATGTCTTAAGTGCTTAATGGACGTCCAAAGTCTCAAAGTTTAAGACTTTATGTTTCTAAGGCACTTTTGGTCGATGGATCTGGTATTTGAATTTAAGTGCTTTAGCCATTAAGCACTTATTTGAGTTTTGGTAAAGACCCGCGTATGCCCGACGTAGATCCGGTACGCCCAGCGTACTGAGTCAACCACCCGGATGGTGGTCAACGCAAAATGGTGTACGCCCAACGTACCAGAGGAGTACGCCCCGTGTACGCCCTCTATTGGGCTTTTGACGAATTGGACTTCGGGATTAGGCCGCTTTTGGACTCATTGCACTTGGGCCTTGCTGGGCTTTCTGAATAATGGTGTTGTGGGCCAGTTTTGGATTTGGATCTTAGAATAAGGCCAATTAGGGAGTTGGGCCCAATTTGGAAAATTGGGCCAATGATGAGGCTTGTATATGTGGACTTGTGGATCGTAGATTTGATTTTGGGCCTTGGCCCAAATTAGAAATGGCCTATGTGGATTCTTAGTCAAGATTAGTATTCCCATTTATTGACTTAATATTCGTTATTTTGGATAGTTTGGGATTTTTGGTGAGACGGTGATTCGGAAACTTGATTCTTCAGTCAGATCGACATTGCGAGGTGAGTTATCCTCACTATACTCAAGGGTCTAAGGCACCAAGGCCGGCCCTTTGAACTATTATTCAAATTTTTGTTGCTGTTATGATAGGTTAGATCGATATCCTGGTAGATAGGATGGTTATGCTTAGTGACTTGTAGTTTGGTCTGACTGTCTTTATGCTGGTAGGAGATTACCTATTATATGTGCACATGATTGATTGGTAGTTGAGGCTATTCCAGCCCGAGGATGATAGGACCCTAGTATGTTGTCTCTATAGATTGTTATATGATTATCTGATATAGGTGCACACGTTTGATTGGTTATGCGCATTCCAACCCGATGGTTGTGGGCCGATAGCATTCCATCCCGAGGATGATTGGGCTCGTAGTATATTGGCATTCCAACCCGAAGGTTGAGGGCCTGGGGGTATCCCAACCTGATGGTTGATTGGACCCATACTATGTTGGCATTCCAACCCGATGGTTGTGGGCCGAGAGTATTCCATCCCGATGATGATTGGACACATAGTATGTGGGCATTCCAACCCGATGGTTGTGAGCCGAGAGCATTACATACCAATGTTATTCTATGTGTATTGTTGTGTGTATGGGTATTTTGGGGGTAACTCACTAAGCCTTCGAGCTTACATTTATCGATTATTGTTTTAGGTACAACGGATGACCGCGGGAAGGCGAAGGCGTGACCGTACACTTCCTTGATTTATGATTATGATTTCGCGTGTGAACTAACTATTGGGTGAATACTCTAAGTCACATGCTACATGGGTTAACTGGTCTTAGGGTAAGGGATTTGGTCCTGCTGCGCATCTTTTGTATGAGTCCAACCGTTGTAGGATTAAATCTTTTAGCCTAAGATTGTTTAAGCCGTGCGTCATGTGATTGTATTCATGTAATAGTTAACTGGCACGAATAGAGGGTCGTGTGGCAGTTGGTGGATGGGTGGGTTGTGCGAGGTCGGTAAGCCGGTTATGAGATATTTAGCATTCCTCTAGGAGTGAGGATTAAGCGCTCGTTATGTTTATGTATGTTGTTAGGGCGTTGTGATGATACTCGAGACAAATATGGGTAGGTGTGGAAGGTAGTATGGGACCGTACTACTGAAAGCACAGGACCCATACGCGTAGCAAGGAAGTCACAACCCCTAGGGTTTTGGTTTGGAGTTGGTTCCCGGATTGCTAGGTGGAATATCTGATATCTTTTCGGTATGTTTTCAGTATGGTGGTTGCACGACGATTAGTGACTGGATTCGGGTCAGGATCAGGAGAGGGCGGACAGGAGGCGCCGACAGCGCCCGAGACTATCGGCCAGATGAAGCCAGATGAGATGGATGACAGGATCCGGTAGATCCTGCATGATGAGGTTGCTGCTATGTTCCGGGCTCAGTTTCCGGAGATGTTTGGGTCTATAAAGACCGCTATGGTGGAGTATTTCGATGATCGCTATGCATCCCTCACAGAGGCGGCTGCCGCAACAGCCACAACAATTGTATCAGCGGCAGGGTTGGGAGCCAGACGGGCTTTTCAGTACCGGGACTTCGACAACACGATGCCCCCTACTTTTGATGGGACTCAGGACCCCATAAAAGCCATGAGGTGGCTGTCTGACGTGGAGGGGTGTTTCTTCACATGTTCATGCCCTGCTAACCAAAAGGTCAGGTGTCCTCTGAACCTGTTGAGGTCCGGAGCAAAGGACTGGTGGAGATTGATGACTGGATCATATTCGGATGAGCAGCACACTGCGGTTACTTGGGATCGATTTCGGGATATGTTCCGTACCCGTTACGTCCCGCGGGTTGAGCGGGAGAGACTGGCACAAGAGTTTTTGGATCTGCGACAGGATTCAGAGTCGGTGACGGAGATCACCCGCATTTTTACTGAGAGGGCGATGTTTTGCCCGGAGTTTGCATCTGAGCAAGCTCAGATGACTCGTTATCTGAGCATGCTTAAGACGGACATCAGACAGTTCGTGTCCACACAGAGATGTGATACCTTACTATATTTACAGGAGGCCGCCACGCGGCGTGAGTTGGAGATTGAGCTTCAGCTGAGAGAGCAGAGACAGGCCCCGACGCAGTCACAGCCTGCGCCAAAACGGTTTAGGGCCGCTGGTTACAGACAGGAGAGTCAGAGGGGTCACACTTGTGGGAAGTGCGGCAAGGTGCATGATGGGGTTTGCAGATTCAGAGGGGTCACACTTGTGGGAAGTGCGGCAAGGTGCATGATGGGGTTTGCCGATCTTCTTCAGGATGCAACAAGTGTGGCAAGGAGGGTCACATCACAAGGAATTGTAGGCAGTAGACTCCAGGGGCTGGTGTCAGGCTTTGTTACCATTGTGTGCAGGTGGGCCACATGAAGGCCCAGTGTCCCCTACTAGCTGCCAGGCCGGCACAAGCTCCAGCGCCGACTACACTGAGGATTACTGGAGGGAGTCAGGGTAGAGCAGAGCCTACGAAGGCTCAAGGACGCGCCTTCCATCTTACAGCCGAGGAGGCCAGGACGGTACCTGATTTGGCGACCGATATGTCTTCTCTCATATCTATTTATTTATGATTGTATTATGAGCTTTCGTTTTCTTTCTGCATAAGTTATTATGACATAGGAGATGTTAGGTGGAATTTATTGTCAAGGGATTGTAGATGGTTAGGATCCAGAGATGCATTCGAGGATAAGGAGTTAGGATAGAGAATCGCCAGTCTAGGATGAGCGGTTGTAATTCAGAAATTCAGAGGTCATCAACGGGAATTCAGATTCTCTTGAAGTTCGGTTACTTCGTATCGGGAGGATTATCTTATGTGGGTTAACCCCTCTAAGGTTAAGTATGGTAATACTTGGTTGGGACGGTTAAGTCGCATATCAGCTGCGCCACCAGTGGGTACTGGTTAGTGTCCCAAGTGGGGGAGAATTGGGAATTCTCAAATGGAGCATCAGCCATTGAGGGTTTTGTTTAGCTACTAGGGCTTGGCAGTACATTCATCACGGGTGTGCAGGCTATTTAGCGTATGTGGTGGATACGCAGGTCAGGGATCAGATCACGGAGGGTGGATGATCAACATGAGGTCTAGAGTTAGGCCGAGAATATAGTCTATGGATTGGATCAGGAGTTCAAAACCCCAAGTGGGGGAGAACTAACTATATGGGAGAGGGCACCAAGATGGGTCCACGGTTATGCTCAACCGACTTAGGGCGGTCCGGATAGACTGCAGGCCCCTCGGGGCAAACCAGTTAGGCCGAAAGCCCGAAGAACGGTCCAGACAGGCTGAAGGCCCGGAGAGGCGGTCCATACATGCTGAAGGTTCTGAGAGTGGTCCAGATAGGCTGAAAGCCCGGTGAGGCGGTCCAGTCATACTGAAGACTCTGTATATACTTTGTTAGATTTATGTCGGGTATTGAGCATGTTTCTTGGTGACAACAACCCGTAGAACTATATGTTATTTATGCTCGCTGATTATGGAATGCCCTTAGGGATTATCAATGGTTGTGAAGGAGAGCTTGGAAACTCTTTGGGTAGCAACATGTTCTATAAGTGGATAGTGTATGGTGAGGTTTCAGTACTGTGGCACTTGTTGATGTAGTGAAGGACATTGATTAGGCCTTCTTGGGCAATGGAGGAGGTGAGTATCTCCAAGATGGAGTGTTGGGCAACTGAAGTGACGACAGCAGTGTCGATAGGTTATCGGGAGCATTCCAGTCATGAGCTAAGGGCCGGAGAGGGCATACCAGACTCATGCTATGGGCTCAGAAGCAATCCAGACCTATGCTGAGGACAATGTAATGGTATTCCAGTCATAGGTTGTAGGCATAGAGATTGTGATGGTTATGAATCTTTTGGAGCGCGTTCGGAATGGATGTGTTGTTGAGATTCGGGTGGGTTGTACTCGGTTGTGATGAATCAGAGGATTGTGGATGAGACGCAAGGATAGATCCTTGGATCTCAAGTTATGAGTAAACCTGGGTTATGTTCATAGAGGAATTCCAAACTAGGGTATTCCATCCTAAGGATGACCAGACCCTATGATTGATTGGACCTGACATATTTGGTATTCCAACCCGAGGGTTGATTGGGCCAAACATGTGTGTGATACGAGGGTATTCCATCCTAGGGATGACTGGACCCGTCGTAGGCATGCCTGTATTCCATCCCGAGGCTGAGTGGGCCAGGTATAATTGTTGTACTTGTTAGCTGGTTGTTCATGTGAGTTGTTTCGGGAGCTGAAGGATGCATTATCCTGTCAGCATAAGAGGATTCGCTTCAGGAAGGGGGAGGATGATGGTTTCCCGATATTTTGGATCATCAGGATATTTCCAGGGTTGGCAAGGTACCATATAGGATAGACCTTCCGGAGGGGGTTCGGTTAGATTCACATCACTTTTCACGTCTTGCAGCTACGAAAAGATGCATAATGGATGAGAAGACGGTTGTATCCCTGAGTGATATTCAGTACTGAGAGCACTTGAACTATGTAGGGAGACTAGTGACAACATCGGAAAGGATCCGAGTAGACTTGGGAGCAGCAGTCCAAGATGCGGGAGCATTATCCAGAATTGTTCGCCGCAGCAGGCTTCGAGGACGAGCCTACTTCAAGTGGGGGAGAGTTGTAACATCCTGATATTTGTCATTTATAGTCCCTGGGGATAGAGGGGTGATGCCATGAAAAGCCTAAGGGCTAAATTGCAATTTTGGGATCAGAAGGAATACGCTGCGCGTACCTAAGAGTATGTTGAGCGTACTAGGCGCGCCCTAGTACGCTGGGTGTACACTTGTGTACGCTGGGCGTACTCATAACAGAAGGAGGAGGTATATAAACATCCTTATGGCTCATTTCTCCCACCACTTTCAGCCTCCATAACCTAGAGACGTCCCAAACCCTAGCCTTGTGTGTGAGTGTGAGTTTGTGTGTGTTTTAACCACTTGAAGGAGGAGATGTTGCCCCAAACAGTTGGAGAAGGAAGGCAAGCTTTAAGATCTGAAGTTCTCTTGTCCTTTAGAAGCTCCAGGAGGTAAAAATCTCCTATCTTGGCAACCATATTGTGTAGATCTAGTTTTACTTAGCTTCTTGACTCCATTCTTGTCCCCCAAAACCCCATATTGTGCATGATGCTTTTTGGACCTTTTGAGCTGTCCTTCTAGACCCTAGGAAGGGTCTTAAGTGATAAAAATGAGGTCCCATTAGCTGAATATGTCCCATTTATGGAATAGGAAGGTATTAATAGGTTAAGACCATGTCTTAAGTGCTTAATGGACGTCCAAAGTCTCAAAGTTTAAGACTTTATGTTTCTAAGGCACTTTTGGTCGATGGATCTGGTATTTGAATTTAAGTGCTTTAGCCATTAAGCACTTATTTGAGTTTTGGTAAAGACCCGCGTATGCCCGACGTAGATCCGGTACGCCCAGCGTACTGAGTCAACCACCCGGATGGTGGTCAACGCAAAATGGTGTACGCCCAACGTACCAGAGGAGTACGCCCCGTGTACGCCCTCTATTGGGCTTTTGACGAATTGGACTTCGGGATTAGGCCGCTTTTGGACTCATTGCACTTGGGCCTTGCTGGGCTTTCTGAATAATGGTGTTGTGGGCCAGTTTTGGATTTGGATCTTAGAATAAGGCCAATTAGGGAGTTGGGCCCAATTTGGAAAATTGGGCCAATGATGAGGCTTGTATATGTGGACTTGTGGATCGTAGATTTGATTTTGGGCCTTGGCCCAAATTAGAAATGGCCTATGTGGATTCTTAGTCAAGATTAGTATTCCCATTTATTGACTTAATATTCGTTATTTTGGATAGTTTGGGATTTTCGGTGAGACGGTGATTCGGAAACTTGATTCTTCAGTCAGATCGACATTGCGAGGTGAGTTATCCTCACTATACTCAAGGGTCTAAGGCACCAAGGCCGGCCCTTTGAACTATTATTCAAATTTTTGTTGCTGTTATGATAGGTTAGATCGATATCCTGGTAGATAGGATGGTTATGCTTAGTGACTTGTAGTTTGGTCTGACTGTCTTTATGCTGGTAGGAGATTACCTATTATCTGTGCACATGATTGATTGGTAGTTGAGGCTATTCCAGCCCGAGGATGATAGGACCCTAGTATGTTGTCTCTATAGATTGTTATATGATTATCTGATATAGGTGCACACGTTTGATTGGTTATGCGCATTCCAACCCGATGGTTGTGGGCCGATAGCATTCCATCCCGAGGATGATTGGGCTCGTAGTATATTGGCATTCCAACCCGAAGGTTGAGGGCCTGGGGGTATCCCAACCTGATGGTTGATTGGACCCATACTATGTTGGCATTCCAACCCGATGGTTGTGGGCCGAGAGTATTCCATCCCGATGATGATTGGACACATAGTATGTGGGCATTCCAACCCGATGGTTGTGAGCCGAGAGCATTACATACCAATTTTATTCTATGTGTATTGTTGTGTGTATGGGTATTTTGGGGGTAACTCACTAAGCCTTCGAGCTTACATTTATCGATTATTGTTTCAGGTACAACGGATGACCGCGGGAAGGCGAAGGCGTGACCGTACACTTCCTTGATTTATGATTATGATTTCGCGTGTGAACTAACTATTGGGTGAATACTCTAAGTCACATGCTACATGGGTTAACTGGTCTTAGGGTAAGGGATTTGGTCCTGCTGCGCATCTTTTGTATGAGTCCAACCGTTGTAGGATTAAATCTTTTAGCCTAAGATTGTTTAAGCCGTGCGGCATGTGATTGTATTCATGTAATAGTTAACTGGCACGAATAGAGGGTCGTGTGGCAGTTGGTGGATGGGTGGGTTGTGCGAGGTCGGTAAGCCGGTTATGAGATATTTAGCATTCCTCTAGGAGTGAGGATTAAGCGCTCGTTATGTTTATGTATGTTGTTAGGGCGTTGTGATGATACTCGAGACAAATATGGGTAGGTGTGGAAGGTACTATGGGACCGTACTACTGAAAGCACAGGACCCATACGCGTAGCAAGGAAGTCACAACCCCTAGGGTTTTGGTTTGGAGTTGGTTCCCGGATTGCTAGGACGAAATTATGATCGCAAGAGGTCTTTATATAGTGTAACATGGAAATCCTGGATAACCCTAATTTGAATATAATAATATTATATTTGAATTGGTAATTATCAAACTTCCTAATTATCTACATGGATAATTCCAGAAACCATAAAAGGTCTCTTGAAACCGTCCACCCTGTGGTTGGAAGGTGCTGGAACATTTTGCTCAACTGTTGAACAATTGCACTTTAACCCTTGCACTATTAATTAATTCTATCAATCCCAAAATTATTTCCAATTAATTTTTGATTAATTATTAATTAAATAATACTATTTCTAATTAATATATTATTCTCATAATTTATTAATAAATTATTTATTTATTATTTGTTAGTCATATAATAAACCAATAAAATAACCTCTCTCTCTCTCTCTCTAAAAGCCATCCTGTGCAATTACTAGGAATGAATGCAACCCAAAAAGGATTTTGCTATTATTAATTCAAGTATACCAATTTTAGTTATAGGCTTGGACACCTAATCCAACACCATATATATATATATATATATATATATATATATATATATATATATATATATATATATATATATATATATATATATATATATATATATATATATATATATATATATATATATATATATGTTTTCTCCTAAGATTGACAAAAGGTTTGGGTCGCCGCCAGTGACATCGTTGTTGGACTTTATGATTGAATTTGAAGATGAACACATCGAAAATTTCTAGGGTTTGTAAATAATTTCAGTCTTTTTCTAATTAATGACATTTTTCTACTTTCTAATTGTTTCAATTTCAAATTATAGCCTCTGGAACGAAATCTTTGGTTTCAATTGGTCTATCATGAAGCATACCGGGTAATGGGTATGTTATATATGACCGATTATTGAATTTAAGAGTGGATATCAATTGATTTTGGCATGGCTTTCATTTTCATCTACTAGGGATCAAACAATCTTGAAGTCTTCTAGGACTGTACCGATCAAACAAGAGAAAGGTTAGGTTTTTTGACTTGCTTTGATTTATCAGTTTCTTCTCAATAACTTAATGTAACATGTTTGATTTGCAATTTCAAAATTCTGGAACGTAGCATCCCAACAACCTAGAACGAACCATTGACTTTTAACGGGTTATACTTCTATTTATTGCGTTTTTTGTTGAACGGACCATTTCAGCCTCCTATGGTCTTTTTATTTCGCCATAGCTCTTGTAAGTTTCATTTTACAGATATAATATATTGATTTGGTGATTTATTCTTCTATTGTGTATTTGTCTGATAGCAGATCAAGAATGACTCATATAAGATTTCCAAGAATGAAGTTTTATGTTATTTTTTCAGATCTGGTGAAAGAGTGAGATTAATTGTCTCAGAAATACTGATGAAAGTTTGGGTTTGGTTTTTCAGATGAAAAATTGGGTTTGTTTTTTCAAGGCTGTTGAATACATGAGATTGCAGTTCGTAGGCCTGATGATGAACCCCTTCAAAAACTGTTTATGTAAGTAACAACGAAGTTGGATTTGAATTTTAAGATAATTGTTGCAGTAAGAGATTTGTTGGTTCATAAAATGAGATGAACTACATGTTTTGTAATTATTTTGCAGGATTCACTGACTGTTTGCAAATTTTTGTGGGAACCAATACATAATCATATGGGCGTTTTGAAGTGATTATTGTTATTCTAAAGAATCAAAACCAGATAAATAGGTCTATACCACTAGGGGAAGTTAGGTAATTATATATTTATTTCAATAATTAATTTTCTCAAGGAAATTCATATCTGCACATCTCCATCTCTATATCATTTAATATGAAATAATGAAAAATACAAAATCGTAAGCTTTTTCTCTGGTCATTTACTTCATTGGTGTCTTTTCCTATCAGGTTTATTTCAATGTTAATTACTGATGGCTCTTTTCCAATTTATTATTTGGCACACAACATTGTTATTAAAGATGTTAAGTAACATCTACAAAGCATTGTGTGCAGATTAATATAATTGCAACATTTCATATCTATGTACTTTTGCTGTCACTAATTGATCCATAAAGTTGGGACAGTTTTGTATTGTGTAACAGTAGCATAACCTTATGTTTTTATAAAATTTGACTTTCCCTATTTTGAATAGGATGAATAATATTGGAATAGGATGAATGATTCCTTATTCATTATTCATTATATATATATATATATATATATATATATATATATATATATATATATATATATATATATATATATATATATATATATATATATATATATATATATATATATATATATATATATATATATTGTAACACCGTAAATTTTCAAACGAATTTTTCATTTTAAAATCACATTAATCTCATCAACACGTTTCACAAAATCCCCAATTGTCAAATTTTCGAAAACACATATTCATAATTGTTTGAATAAAATCCAGGATCCTCAAAAACATAACTCCATCTCGTGTGTACAATCAGGCCAGCGCCTTCCCGCGACCTTGAGAATGTAACATCCCAAGATTTGTCATTTATAGTCCATGGGGATAGAGGGGTGAAGCCATGAAAAGCCTAAGGGCTAAATTGCAATTTTAGGATCAGAAGGAGTACGCTGCGCGTACCTAAGAGTACGCTGAGCATACTAGGCGCGCCCTAGTACGCTGGGCGTACACTTGTGTACGTTGGGTGCACACTTGTGTACGCTGGGCGTACTCATGACAGAAGGGAACCCTAATATTTACTGTTTGGGTTCTATATAAACATCCTTATGGCTCATTTCTCCCACCACTTTCAGCCTCCATAACCTAGAGATGTCCCAAACCCTAGCCTTGTGTGTGAGTGTGAGTTTGTGTGTGTTTTAACCACTTGAAGGAGGAGATGTTGCCCCAAACAGTTGGAGAAGGAAGGCAAGCTTTAAGATCTGAAGTTCTCTTGTCCTTTAGAAGCTCCAGGAGGTAAAAAGCTCCTATCTTGGCAACCGTATTGTGTAGATCTAGGTTTACTTAGCTTCTTGACTCCATTCTTGTCCCCAAAAACCCCGTATTGTGCATGATGCGTTTTGCGATGTCCTTCTAGACCCTAGGAAGGGTCTTTAGTGATAAAAATGAGGTCCCATTAGCTGAATATGTCCCATGCATGGAGTAGGAAGGTCTTAATAGGTTAAGACCATGTATTAAGTGCTTTATGGACGTCCAAAGTCTTAAAGTTTAAGACTTTATGTTTCTAAGGCACTTTTGATCGATGGATCTGGAATTTGGACTTAAGTGCTTAAGCCATTAAGCACTTATTTGAGTTTTGGTAAAGACCCGCGTATGCCCCGTGTAGATCCGTTACGCCCAACGTACTGAGTCAACCACCCTGATGGTGGTCAACGCAAAATGGAGTACGCCCAGCGTACCAGAGGAGTACCCCCCGCGTACGCCCTCTGTTGGGCTTTTGACGAATTGGGCTTCGGGAATGGGCCGCTTTTGGACTCATTGGACTTGGGCCTTGCTGGGCTTTCTGAATAATGGTGTTGTGGGCCAGTTTTGGATTTGGATCTTAGAATAAGGCCAATTAGGGAATTGAGCCCAATTTGGAAAATTGGGCCAATGATGGGCCTTGTATATGTGGACTTGTGGATCATGGATTTGATATTGGGCCTTGGCCCAAATTAGAAATGGACTATGTGGATTCTTATTCAAGATTAGTATTCCCATTTATTGACTTAATATTCGTTATTTTGGATAGTTTGGGATTTTTGGTGAGACGGTGATTCGGAAACTTGATTCTTCAGTCAGATCGACATTGCGAGGTGAGTTATCCTCACTATACTCAAGGGTCTAAGGCACCAAGGCCGGCCCTTTGAACTATTATTCAAATTTTTGTTGCTGTTATGATAGGTTAGATCGATATCCTGGTAGATAGGATGGTTATGCTTAGTGACTTGTAGTTTGGTCTGACTGTCTTTATGCTGGTAGGAGATTACCTATTATCTGTGCACATGATTGATTGGTAGTTGAGGCTATTCCAGCCCGAGGATGATAGGACCCTAGTATGTTGTCTCTATAGATTGTTATATGATTATCTGATATAGGTGCACACGTTTGATTGGTTATGCGCATTCCAACCCGATGGTTGTGGGCCGATAGCATTCCATCCCGAGGATGATTGGGCTCGTAGTATATTGGCATTCCAACCCGAAGGTTGAGGGCCTGGGGGTATCCCAACCTGATGGTTGATTGGACCCATACTATGTTGGCATTCCAACCCGATGGTTGTGGGCCGAGAGTATTCCATCCCGATGATGATTGGACACATAGTATGTGGGCATTCCAACCCGATGGTTGTGAGCCGAGAGCATTACATACCAATGTTATTCTATGTGTATTGTTGTGTTTATGGGTATTTTGGGGGTAACTCACTAAGCCTTCGAGCTTACATTTATCGATTATTGTTTCAGGTACAACGGATGACCGCGGGAAGGCGAAGGCGTGACCGTACACTTCCTTGATTTATGATTATGATTTCTGGGAACTCTGATGTTTAAACTATTTTGAAAACAAATTGTAATAACTGAATGGTTTTAAATGTTTTAAAAAGTTTTAAATTGGCTCGAATTTTATGGATGTTACAGAGAAGTACCTGAAACACATATCACATAACACGGTAAGCACGAAGCTTTGTGAGTTCCCCAAAATACCACACATATCTCATTAGCCTCTCATGGCTATAACTAAAAATAAGACCCTCCGGTCAATGTGTCTCAGTGGGACCCTCCGGTCCTACAACTCGGGTGGACCCTCCGGTCCTAACTCAGAAAAGCTCAGAATAATACACATCATAAATCACAAAGACATAATGCAGGATATCACAATACTCAATAATAGCATACAAGACCCTCCGATCACACAAATTACCACTCAAGGTAAGTATAGTGAGAAGACTCACCTCGCAAGCAAACAAATGAATCTCGTACACGAAACACCGATCTAGCCTCCGCCTAATCACATACGATAATTATCTCTAATTAGCACTTCAATAACAACTCTAAATAAACCAAGCTATTTTCTATCTTCTCTTGGGATGGGTAAAAGACCATTTTACCCCTCTATGGTCCACATAATCCCTGACTTGACCAAAACCTAAAGACAACATAAATTAACACTCGAGTCAATAGCCCATGTTGACCCAAATTGCCGAGTATAGCTCATGAACTCGTCGTGTATCCCAAAACTCTTTACATTGTGAAAGCCCGAGTCAACTCGCCAAGTTGCTAGCCAACTCGTCGAGTCCATGCAGTGTCCAGAAGGCCAGGAAAACCCCACCTACTCGTCGAGTTTTCCCATCAACTCGTCGAGTCCGCTCTGAATCCAAAGACGGGTAAAACCCCTTCAACTCGTCGAGTTGTCTCGTCAACTCGCCGAGTCTGCAACGCGTCTAAACCATCGGGGTAAACCCTAACCGACTCGTCAAGTTATCTCATCAACTCGTCGAGTCCCTTAAGTCTCTTTTCTCATTCAGACGATTTTGGACAGAATTAAAGTCTTGTACTCCGGATCTAGCCTCCCAAGGATGAATCATCACGTAAAGCTGCAAGCTTTACGTTCATGCATGGCATATGGGGCTCAACATGCCAAAATAAGCTCCATAAGGGTCTTTATGCTTGAAGACTTGCCCAAAGCTTAATAAAGATCGAATCTTTGGGCTCATAGGGACTCATATAGCTCAGATCTCTAGTCTCTACTCCCATGACCAACTCAACAACTCCAAACCAAAAGATGGATGGGATAAAGCCCTAAAACTCTCTAGAAAGAGATCTAACAAAAGGAATGATCAAGGAGATATCTTTTTACCTCTAATTGACAGCTAGCACCAAAAGAACACTGGACCCAAAGCTTCTTCTCGTTCCAAACCTTCTTCTCTTTCCAAACCTTCTTGCTCTTCATTCCTCTTCTAAAAATGCACTTGAACACAAGATTTTTAGCCTTTCTCTCTCCCTCACAACGACTACAGCTCTCCTAGGGTTTCTCTCAGTGTTTCTAAATGGTCAGGGAGGCGGAAATGAGGGCTTAAGGGCACTTAAATAGGTCGCAAGCCCTAAAATTAGGGTTTTCTCAATACATACTCAACTCGTCGAGTCCAGCCCCTCGAGTCGACGAGTAGGCTTAAAAACAAGCGTGGCCAGCTCAGCCCCTACACGATGAGTCGGGACCAACCAACTCGTCGAGTAGGTTCCCCAAAGTGCATTATAACTCTTAAATTTCTCATCCAGAATTCGGGGTGTTACAATTCTCCCCCACTTGAATTAGATTTCGCCCTCGAAATCGCTCCTTGACAACACATAGATCAAACCCAATAACCCGAGAAGCACCACCAAAAATCTCATATCATACAACTACCTCCCTTCCAAGACACCCGAACCTAATCAGGAACTGCCAATCCTGAAGCAGGACGGACCCCTCTGCCGCTGCGTACCAGTTCCAACTCTCCAGAACCTAGAAACTCTAGTGGTCTGTCTCCCTGCTAGACCACCCATGAAAGATATCTTCATGTTACTCGCTCATGGAATAACCGACCCCGATACACACTGCCAACTCTGGTTTTCTTGTTACGACTGATGGAAAAAAGTTGTTAACCGATAATTGGTTACCTATCACTAATGTCAGATATACCAATCGTTCCATATCGTAGCTCAAAAGGAACAGAAAGGTCACATCCCACCAAGGACCCACCGCCTGCACAGCTATTAGAACTCATCTGGAAAATGAACCTCAATACTCTGTCCTCAGGCACAAGAAAATGATCATGCCTGCTCGGAACTCCTCCGACATCTATAATCATAAGCCCCCGCTCCCTCTCAAATATCTCTCCCAACACCGGGCACCAGGTCAGCTCTCGACCCAATAGTTGAACCTCCAAGGCTATCCTTGCACACCCATTAAAAACGACTTTACAGACTCCTGCTCATAATAGCTATCACAACCCGTCATGACACACAAAGTCACGAAGTTCGATCCACCTCAAGCAAATCACTACAACCCCATCTAAAGTTGTCTCACCTCCGACCTCTGTCGTTTACCATCTACTAGTTTCATGCGTCTCGTGGTCCTTCCCAAACCAACAAACTGACCTGCAAAGGTCTAAAACGTCAAATAAAAACCATTACCTCTCAAAAGGAAACCCATCCGGAAAAATCCGGAATCTCATCCTGCCTACTCACTACACCAATCGAGCCAAACTCAAGCTCGGGAGCCTGATTCAATGGAAGAATTGGAACCACTCATCTCCAATCTGATACTCAACTCACGCCCCATGATCAATAAATATATGCATACATTACTTCTCCGATCGGGATGTAACGATTCCCGACCATCACAGAGTACAAAAAAGAGAGAATTACAAGAAAAGTTTGAAGAATTTCTGGAGTACAAAGTATGAAGTTCAAAGATCAAAAATTCTAAAGAAATTCCAAAAAGTTGAAGATACCCAAAAACCAAAGAAAATAAAAAAGGTGGCAAATTTGAAGAATTCAAAGAAATCAAAGTTCAAATTATCAAGAAGGTGAAGAATTCCAAAAAGCTCCATAGTGGTATCGAAAAATTGTAATTTTTAGATTATGTATGCTTGGGTTGCTCAACCAAAAACACCTTGAGACTAGGAGGTTTTCTGTGGATGGATTCGGAGGGATGCATAAAATGAGCATTGTTCAATAGAAGTGGGCGAGTGTTTATGAAGATTGCGAGTATTTAGAACTGAGGGGGGTCCTTAGGAAAAACTTTAGACACAAATGCATGCATTGCGGTCTTGGCATAATGGCTGGGTTTGATTGGGATTGTCTCATGTGATTCCAGTGTGCAAAAATTTAGTTTTTCTTGGGGGCAAACAAAAGTCAAGTGTGGGGTATTTTGATATTTGAATATTTAGCCATATATTTAGTATAGTTTTTTATCAATTATTAGCTAATTATTTGCATATTATGGACAAAAGGTACTTAATAATGTTTAAATTGTATTTTCAGTCCATAAGTCATGCTCGGGAGCAAAAAGGAGGAAGGAGATGCAATTAGAAGTTGCAGAATGAAGAAAGGAGTACAAACCTGAAGCTACTCAGCGAGTCCAATCGTCTACTCGACGAGTTTCCACGAAGATTCGCAAAGCAACACGTAAAGTCCTTACCGTACACGAATTCTCAAAGGGTACTCGGCGAGTTGGTTGTGTACTCGACGAGTAGCCTCTGTTTTGAGTTATCTATAAATAGAAGCAATAAATCCGATTGGAGGATCTTTCTGGCTTTTCTGGAAGAAACTTTGCGACTAAGGAAACCCTTGGAGACCTGGAGAACGTGAGAAGAACCCTAATCTCTCATTCTTAAGAGATTCAAGGCAACTTAGGTTTAATTTTCCACTTTATCTTTAAATTGAACAATGTTTGAGTTGATTACTTTCGTTTTTAGCTTTTTGACTACTGTAATGATGAGCTAAATTTACTAGTTTCTGTTTTGGGAAGACAATTTTACTCTTATGGATTAATTTTATGGTTTGATTAGTTGTTAATTAGTGATTTTGTTAAATTAAGCTTGTTAAAGATCCTTATGCATTAACCATAACTATTCTCTGTTAATAGGAAGGCAATTAGGCTGCATGAACATCTCTTAATTGTTTACCTCATATGATTTATATGAACACTTTGTTATGTGCCTAGGACTAGTGAATATGAAACTAGGATTAGTTAGAGAATGGGTAAATTAATGTGTGAGCTTGTTGATAAACCAACAACAAGAGGCTAATTGAATTAGTAATTTGATTAACCAATTACAAGTCTTATTTAATCCGAATAATTGAACTAGGGAATTAATTAGCTTAAACACTTGATCACTACTTAAATTAATTGATTTTCTAAGGATTGGTAATAGCGAATGCGAATCTAATCACTTTAGTCGGTAACCAATAACAATTAATCTATTGCTTTGCCATAAAATTAACCATAGGAGTGAATGAGTTGAACCTAAGCAGAAACCTTTTATTAAATTTGGTGAATTTTTACTTGGTTTTAGTTGATTAGTTAATTGTGTGTTAGTTAGTATGTCTAAGTTTCTAGTCTTGTAAAACTAGAGAAAACCCTTTTACTTTTATTACTTGTTGGTTAAAATTAGTTATTAGGTTAATTTACGTTCCTCGAGTTCGACACCCTACTTATTCAACTATACCATTAAAAGACAAGTTCACTGTCTTTGTGTGTTTAAATTATATTTTTAGAGTAGGAATAAAACGAGTTGGTTTTACACACATCAAGTTTTTGGCGCCGTTGCCGGGGAACGGTTCAAAAATTAATTCTAATTTCTAGTTTTATCGATCCTTTGTGTGAGCTTATCTTGCACAAAGTTCTTTTTTTTCAGTAATTCAGTAATTAGGTTAAGTTTTAGTATTTAACTGATTCTTATTTGTTTTTATTTGTTTTTAGGCTTTTAGGCAGTGTACTCGCCGAGTGCAGTCGAACCTACTCGGCGAGTTCAGTGCTGATTTCCAGTTTCGTTTTTATTTTCTTTCTGTTTCGTTTTTGTTCTTTTTACGCGTTTTTGTTGCTTTAATTGCAGAGTGTTTATGACCAGAGGAAGCAATACACCTTTAACTCCACCATTTGAAGACCCGGAAGCTACTTTAAGGTATAACAAAGGCAAAACCGTTGGAGAATCCGCATCGTCAAAGAACTCACCTTTGAAGAATCTCAAATCCGTTTTTAGCAAGAAAAAGAGCAGTAAATGAGGAGCATCCAACACCTCTTCCTTGGAAAATGAAGACCCAATCAAGGAAGACATCGTGTACGAATACGAAAAGGAAGAAAGCAAATTTGAAGAAGGTAGCGATATAGAAGGCGGATTCGGCGACACCATGGCTAACATCGATGAAGTTACCATGGGCGAGTGGAAGAAGAGGATGCGTGAAGACACCGGTCTGGGACTCGTGCAACCCGTGATTCCAGAAAATGCCAACTTCGAACTTAAAGGCCACATACTCGCCCAACTTAAAGAAAATCCGTTCTATGGAAAAGATCACGAAGACGCATACAAGCACCTAGAAGAGGTCAATGATATAGCCGATTACTTTAACTTTCATAATGTGGCCCGCGACACCGTTCTGCTTCGCATGTTACCGGTCACGTTTAAAGGCGCTGCAAAAGATTGGCTAAAATCACTCCCTCCAGGATCCATCACCACATGGGCTAGAATGAAAGAAGAGTTTATTGATCAATTTTTCCCACCATCAAAGATAGCCAAGTTGAAGAAAGCTATAGCTAATTTTGTGCAACAAGCCAGAGAATCACTTTATGAAGCATGGGAGAGGTACAAAATCTTACTAAGGAATTGCCCACATCATGATCTTAATAGTAAACAAGAAGTCTCCATTTTTTATGATGGAGTAAATGTGACAACAAGGAAATTACTTGACTCGCAAGGACCGCTCACAAAGAAGGCACCCCTGGTGATAAAGCAACTAATTGAAGAATTCTCTAAACACTCTAGAGAATACCACAATCCAAGGAATGATGTGACAAGGGGATCAGCTTATGCAGCTTCAGAAGATTTGTCGGCAGTTATGGCAATGTTGAAAACCATGGATAGGAGGATGGATAAAATGGATCAAACAGTCCATGTTATTCGGGTAGGATGTGAGAATTGCAATGGGCCTCATCTAACTAGAGATTGTGATTTGGACGAGAACGGGAATAAGAAAGTGCAAGTATGCTATTCTAGTGGTGATAGATTTGATGACGATTGGCGAAAACCTAAGAAAGAATGGCTTCCTTATGATGAGTACAAGAAGGCGAAGGAGGAGAAGTATAGACAAAAGGAAAGGGGTTTTTACCAAAAGGAGGAGCCGGTACAAGAAAAGAAACCAAATTTAGAAGAAATGCTCACTAAATTTGTAGCTGCATCCGAGAAAAGACACAATGACCACGATGCTGCAATACAAGATACAAGAACAATATTAAGGAATTAGCAAGCATCTATTCACAACATTGAGAAGCAGCGGGGGCAACTTGCCCAACAAATAAATCAAAGAGCACCGGGAGAACTTCCTAGTAATACCGAAAACAATCCATGAGGCGCACATATAAATATTGTGACAACTAGGAGTGGAAAGATAATCACTCCTCTGGCCCCTATTCAGAACGAAGATCCGAAGTTGGTACAAAAGGAGGAGGCAGAAGGGCAGAACCAAAATCAGACCTAGCTGAACCCAGACACTACTCGCCGAGTCCAGGATATGGACTCGACGAGTCCGACACCTGATCAGAAAATTAAGTCTCCTGCTAAGCCATATCAGCCTCCACTGCCATATCCAGCCCGAGCTAGACAAGAAAAGAATGAAGAAGACTACCAGAAGTTTCTAGAACACATAAAGGCTCTTCAAATTAATATACCATTCATAGAAGCGGTTGCACAAATGCCAAAATACGCCAAATTTCTCAAGGAGCTTCTAACTAATAGAAAGAAGATGGAAGAAGTGAAGAAAGTGGTTCTAAATATTGTTTAGCTGCCATGTTTTACAAACTACCGAAGAAGAAGGGTGATCCGGGAAGCTTAACCTTGCCTTGTCAATTCGGAAATTTAGCTACCATCTATGCATTGGCTGATTCAGGGGCGAGTGTAAATCTCATGCCATACTCATTTTTCAAGAAATTAGATCTCCCGGAGCCGAGGCCAATTCGAATGGCAATTCACCTAGCAAATAAAACGGTTACATTCCCAAGGGGAATATGCGAAGATCTATTAGTGAAGGTTGATAAGTTCGTGTTTCCCGTGGACTTTATAGTTTTAGACATGGAAGCGGATCCTCAAGTCCCGATCATTCTTGGAAGACCTTTCCTTAACACCGCAAGCGCTATAGTTGACATGCGAGATTCCAAACTTACTCTACGGGTGGGGGATGAATCAGTCACTTTTGGGGTTGATCAAGCCATGAAGCACGCAAGGAGTAGTGATGACACAACATTTTCGATTGATATGTTGGAAGAATTAATGGAGGAATGGAATAATGACGAACCAAACAAGTCCACCATCACCTTTGATGAAGAATTCGATGCTGAAAGCGACCTACTGGAAATAGAGAGACTGCTTGAGGAAGCTGATTATAATGAGCTGATCAAAAGTACTAAACAGTCTACTCGCCGAGTAGACTCGACCTACTCGACGAGTCCATCCAAAGAATCCCGATTAGTCGCGAAATTTGCCCAGGACTCGACGAGTCCCATCACTGGACTCGACGTGTGCAACATCCATAACACGAAAATTGAGATGAAAGCACTACCAGGTCACTTGGAGTATGCATTTATTGAAGAGGGTCAACAAAAACCTGTAATTATAGCTGCTGATTTGGCCAAACATGAGAGAGAAAGTCTTGTGGGGGTACTAAAGAAGAGGCAAGGTGCTATAGCATGGAAGATAACCGACATCAAGGGAATTAGTCCAGCTTATTGCTCTCATAAAATTAACTTAGAAGATGGGGCTAAACCTGTAGTTCAACGCCAAAGAAGACTAAACCCGAACATGCAAGAAGTTGTGAAAAAGGAGGTGGTAAAACTATTAGATGTCGGGATTATTTACTCAATTTCCGATAGCCCGTGGGTGAGTCCGGTGCAGGTGGTACCAAAAAAAGGAGGAATGAAGGTGGTAGCAAATGAAAATAACGAATTAATTCCAACAAGAACGGTGATTGGGTGGCGTGTTTGCATCGACTATAGGAAACTAAACGATGCAACATGCAAGGATCATTTTCCATTGCCATTTATTGATCAAATGCTCGAGAGGTTGTCCGGGCATCTATATTATTGCTTTCTCAATGGTTTCTCGGGATACTTTCAAATTCCAATCGACCAACAAGATCAAGAGAAGACTACTTTTACATGCCCGAGTGGAACATTTGCATATAGACGCATGCCTTTTGGGTTATGCAATGCACCGGCTACTTTCCAAAGGTGTATGATGGCCATTTTCCACGATATGATCGCGAAGTTTATGGAGGTTTTGATGGATGACTTTTCGGTTTTCGAGTCCTCTTTTGAAGATTGTTTGTCCAACTTGGATCTAATGTTAGCAAGATGTGAGAAGACCAACCTTGTCCTTAATTGGGAGAAGTGTCATTTTATGGTGAAGGAAGGAATTGTGCTAGGACACAAGGTCTCGAGGATGGGGATAGAGGTGGATAGAGCAAAGGTGGACACGATAGCCAAATTGCCACCTCCAACAAATGTCAAGGGGGGTAAGAAGCTTTTTAGGCCATGCGGGGTTTTATAGGCGCTTTATTAAAGACTTTTCGAAGATCACAAGACCCTTGACTCAACTTCTTTTGAAGGACGCCCCATTCAACTTTTCTAAAGAATGTCTTGAAGCATTTCATTTGTTGAAGGAAAAGTTGACTACTTCACCTATCATGGTAGCTCCAAATTGGAGTCTTCCTTTTGAGCTAATGTGTGATGCTAGTGACTTTGCGGTGGAAGCTGTTTTGGGACAAAGAATTGACAAGCATTTTCAGCCCATCTATTATGCAAGTAAGACCCTGAACCCAACACAAGAGAACTACACTACTACAGAAAAGGAGCTACTAGCAGTGGTTTTTGCATTTGATAAATTTCGCTCATATTTGGTTTTGTCAAAAACCATAGTTTTTACCGACCATTCTGCCCTTAAGTATCTTTTTACCAACCATGCTAAGCCAAGGTTGATTCGTTGGGTGTTGCTGCTACAAGAATTTGACATTGAAATACGAGATAAGAAGGGGATGGAAAACGTGGCTGCCGATCATCTATCGAGATTGGAAAACCCGCACTTGGAAGAGTTAGAAGAAAACAAGATTGGAGATGAATTTCCCGAAGAATATGTATTGGTTATAGCAGGAGAGATTCCATGGTTTGCTGATATAGCTAACTATTTAGCTAGTGAATACATCCCAAAAGACTTGACCCGCCAACAAAAGAAGAAGTTTTTTTCAGAAATTAAGTATTACTTTTGGGATGAGGCATACCTCTTTCGTAGCTGTGCTAATGGTATGATAAGAAGATGTGTATCCGAGAAAGAAAGTCGGGAAATCTTGAAGCATTGTCATAGCGGGCCCACCGGAGGACATCATGGAGCGCAATATACGGCCAAGAAGGTTTTTGATTCGGGTTTTTATTGGCCTACTATCTTTAAAGATGCTACAAAATTTGTCAAAGAATGTGATTCATGCCAAAGATCGGGAAACATTTCATCACGAAACGAGATGCCCCAAAATAGCATTCAAGTTTGTGAAATATTTGATGTTTGGGGAATTGACTTCATGGGACCTTTTCCAATGTCAAAGGGAAATAAATACATTTTGGTAGCAGTCGATTATGTATCCAAATGGGCGGAGGCACAAGCATTACCCACAAATGATGCTCGAGTAGTAGTACGTTTTCTCAAGAAATTATTTTCAAGATTTGGAGTTCCAAAGGCTCTAATTAGTGATCGAGGCACCCACTTCACCAATGATCAATTAGCTAAGGTGTTGCAAAAATATGGTGTCCACCATAGATTTTCAACATCCTATCATCCTCAAACGAGTGGGCAAACTGAAGTTACAAATAGGGCGTTGAAGAGAATATTAGAAAGATCGGTTGGAAGTAATAGGAAAGAGTGGTCGGATAAGCTTGATGATGCACTTTGGGCATTTAGAACAACTTTCAAAACACCTATTGGTACTACACCATATAGGTTGGTTTATGGGAAGAGTTTCCACTTGCCAGTTGAGATTGAGCATAAAGCATTTTGGGCTTTAAAGATGTGCAATTTTGATTTGGCTGAACTTAGAAACAACCGATTGATGCAAATGAATGCCCTTGAAGAACTAAGGAATAAGGCATACACTAGTTCCTTGATTTACAAAGAAAAGACCAAGAAATGGCATGACAAAAGACTCAAGGGTAATAAGGACTTTCACGAAGGACAAAAGGTGTTACTTTTTAATTCAAGGCTCAAACTTTTTCCGGGCAAGCTAAAGACACGATGGGATGGCCATTTATAGTGAAGGAAATTTTTCCACATGGAGCTATTGAGCTAATATCAAGAGATGGAACTCCTTTCAAAGTCAACGGCCATAGGGTGAAAAGATATGAAGAAGGAATTCCGAGAAATGAAGAACTTGAAGAAGGGCTACTGCTGGAAGGGATTACAGAAACGTAAGCGGGAAGGAGTCCAGCTAATGACTCCTTAAAAAGAAGCACTTCTGAGTTTCTGATGATTGATTGAGGGCAAGCAATGCTCAAGTGTGGGGTGTGGCATACAATTTAAAAAATTCGTTGTTTTTAGCTTTCTGAATAAACGACTCGTCGAGTCCCTAAACCTGCTCGGCGAGTCCATTTGATAAATCCCGATTAAACACGGAATCGTGAAACTCCTCGGCGAGTAGGTACACCTACTCGGCGAGTCCACATATTTACCAGAAAAAAAATTATTTTTTTCACATTCAGTAAAAGGGGTTTTTAACCCTAATTGTGAAACATTTCAACACTTCACAGCCGCCACCCATACACGACGAGCGAGTTCCCTCAAGGTTTTCATCTTGATTTCTTCCATTTTCTTCCAAATCCAACCATAAGGTAACCATTTTCTCCTCTTAATCTGTTAAAAGTTTCAATCTTTAGTGAAGTTAGACCCTTAATTTCTGCAAAATCCCGATTTTGACTAAACTTGGATTTTAGGGTTTTGAGTTCTTGTTAAATTAGGACGTTTTAGACAAAATTTCTTACATAGTTATGCTCCTGGAACATACCGAAGCAAACCCCTGAATAAATTTTTAGATTTGGCCGGTTAATTTCATCTAACGGATCTGGACTCGCAAAGTTCATCCTGCTTGCCGAGTCGGTTCGTGGACTCGGCGAGTCCATGTTGCAGAAGCCAGGAATTTTTATGTTTTTAATCTTTTTGTATTTTGTTTTTGGTATGTTTGGTTGTGTTTTGCAGGCAGAATGTCTAGAAGAGGGCAGAGTTCTAGGGGAGGTGACTATGGGGATCTATCATGGTTAAACTTTCCAAGCATTACCTCAAAATCTTCATTGGCTCGTGCGAAAACCAAACTGGAAGCATTGAAACGCAAGGAAATATATGTTCCAAATGAAATTGACTGGCGGTGGATTGGTCAAACTGGGTTGGAGGAGGAGTTGACCCCTTATTTGGTCAAGTCTTTGAACAATGAGGGGGTGAATATAGTGTGCGATGGCTGGAGCCGACTCTTCATAATTCAAGAGCCCGTTTATCAAGAGTTGTGCTGGGAATTCTTTGCCACTATTTCCTTCCGAGGTGGTAGTGAATATTACAATCCAAACACTATTACTTTCTGTCTTGGAGGGGAGTTGCATCAATGTAGCATTGCAGAGCTTGCTTGGAGGATGAGGATATATGATCAAGCTGTGATTATGTCCGAAGATTTTGAAACCTTCCTAGAACAATGTCCCAAAGATTTGTTCGAGGGGGTGGTGGCATCGACTTGGTGGAATACTATCGCCAACCAGGTCTATATTCCATCTTCCGCCCAAGAAGGATTTATCCGTTCACCCATCCATCGTCTTATCCACCGTCTCGTTGCTAGCACCATCAACATGAGGAAGGATGATGACAAAGTTACCACCCTTAACATTTTCTATATGTGGAGTATTATAACTCCCGATGTTTTCTGCAACTTGCCATATTGCTTGGCGAAATATTTAGCAGAAGGGGCAGTCAAAGAGCGGATCACCTCAAAGATCAATGGGGGCATGTTTGTCACAAAGCATGCGAGAACATATGGGATTTTTGAAAAAAAGGAAGCTCGGATGTTGACAATGGTTCCGTCCCCTTCTTTTAGAACCACCTTATATAGGAGGGCGAGGATCATTGACGACTATGGTAGGGGCACATTGGCATCCCCAATGCGGACGAGGTGTTGGTACCGGAGGAGCCGGGAAGAAGGGTGAGGCAAAGGAGGGAGCAGGTCCGAGAAGACCCACCGGTCATTCCGGCGGACGATGAGTTGCATATGGATTGGTACCACGTTGAGGCAAGAAGGTACCAAGATGACCTTGGTAGCAGTATGAATTATCACAACGAGTCATTTGTTTATCTCTTTGAACAAATGAATATTGCGCCGAGGCCCGGACCCGGATTCCCGTATGTGATGAGTTGGGAGGAGCGTGTGCAGAGGAGGAAAAATCAAGCGAGTGGGAATGGAGCTGGAGGAGATGATATTGAAGAAGATTGAAAGTTTATGTTTTTAATTTGGATGTTATTTTATTTTGTTGGTTTTGTGTTTTGAACTTTTATGTTTTAAGACTTAATTAGGAGTGTGCTTGTTTTCTTTTACTGTGGTTGCCTTGTTTCTTTTCAGGATTGAAGATTAGGATGCGATATAAGAGTCTCATTGGTCAAGGCTAGAGTGAGGGTCGGGTCTAGATGAGAGTATGCAAATTCAAGTTTAGGATCGAGTCCGTTAGGAATAAGGGTGACAAAATGTGTCATTTACTGAAGAAATAAAAGAAGAGTCGCTGAATTGTCATATTCCAGCAGCTTAGCAAAGGATAAAAGGCAGAACATTATCTTTTTTCCACTCAGTGCTCTACTCGCCAAGTGCACATATTGGACTAGACGAGTCCATCTGCAATATCACGATTTTCTGCTTGGAGTCAATTTACTCGCCGAGTTCCCGTTCTACTCGACGAGTCACTCAAGATTCTACTCTCATGATTCGGATTTTGGGCACATTCGTTGCAGTTTTTACTCATATTATCATGAAGATTAATTCCTGGAGATTTCTAAGAGCTTTTTCCTTAATAATTGGAGCTATTTAGATGTTTTTCCACACGAGACATGACACCCAAGACATGGATGAGTTGTTCTCATGTCTAAAGTCAATTGAAGATGGAGCTGAAGAGAAGAGATATCAACCTCGCCACTGCTATCCCAGAGGAGTTTGTTCCAATTCCCTCTTTATTTTTGCATTTTTCTTTTCATGCATAACATGCAATGGGGACATTGCATGAATTAAGTGTAGGGTAGGGGGTTGGTTATATTAGTAAATTTAGAATCCTAAATTAGGCTTATTTTAAAAAAAAATTTGCATTAATATTGCTAGGATCTTAATTTAGAAAATTTTGGTAAAAGCAATTAGGAATCATGCTAAGTGTTATGTTTGATGATTGCATGAAGACCCAAATGTTTAGTTGAGCCTATACACGTTATAGTGCATTTGTGGCCCCCTTTGTTCTAGTGAAATCATGGGACAAAAATATAACCTCGCTTAGTTTGAGGGATGCAATAAGTTTAGCATCGTGTACCAGAAATGTATCCAGGAAATTTTTTATCTCTAATCAATAAAGGTTGAAGTTGAGCGCCCCTGCTTAAGCATGTAGGTTTTGAGTGATAAAAAGTGAGTTACATGTAAAAAAAAGAGAGAATTACAAGAAAAGTTTGAAGAATTTATGGAGTACAAAGTATGAAGATCTAAGATCAAAAATTCTGAAGAAATTCCAAAAAGTTGAAGATACCCAAAAATCAAAGAAAATCAAAAAGGTGGCAAATTTGAAGAATTCAAAGAAATCAAAGTTCAAATTATCAAGAAGGTGAAGAATTCCAAAAAGCTCCATAGTGGTATCAAAAAATTGTAATTTTTAGATTATGTATGCTAGGGTTGCTCAACCAAAAACACCTTGAGACTAGGAGGTTTTCTGCGGATGGATTCGGTGTTGGATTAATGTCTAAGTCCATAACTATATTTGGTATGTACTTGACCCGACCCGGCATGGTCCATTTGGGTTGCACTTCACCGACACAATTTATATGGATAGTCTTTTGAGAATAGTATATTTATGATTTATATTAATATATTATAAGTTCTAATATATTAATATGGAATCATATTATTTAATTAGTATTGATCAAGAATTAATTTAGAATTAATTAAGTGATCAAAAAGAACTAATTAAATATGGACTCTTATATATATGGAATGGGCCAAGTTCATTTAGGTTGGGCTAAGCTTTCATGGATGGTCCATGGAGCTTTTAACCCATGGATCCTATGTAAATGAAAGGTCATGGGTATTAGGGTTTACATGGATGTAACCCTAATCCTCCATAATATATAAAGGGGTCCTTGGTTCACAAAATTGGCACAAGTGTGTGAAAATAAGAGTGGGCCGATTTTAGTGTGCATACATATTTTCTCAAGTTCTTCCAAGGTGTTTTGGTGATTTGTGATTCCATTTGAGGCTTCCACACTATTGGGGCTAAGCTCTTAAAGCTTGAAGACATCAAGCTACATCAAAAGGTATGTCATCTAACTAGAACTTTGTAGTATAGGTGCTTCATAATATGCTAGTTAGGATGAAACCTTGGAATAGTTAATATTTGCATGTATAATAGAGAAAACATAGATCCAAGGTTTATAGGGTTGCATGTACACCATAGGAGTGTTAGAATGCTCAAAACCCAACACCATCCTACTCGACTCACCGAATCACCTCCCGACTCACTGCTTCAAGGTTTAACCAGAAGAGATTGGGGTTCTGCGACCAGACTCGTCGAGTCCAAGAACAGACTCGCCGAGTCCAAGGCAATCTTCAACAGACTCGCCGAGTTGTTCTTCCAACTCACCGAGTCCATGCACATGTTCATACAACTCGCCGAGTACACCCATGTGACTCGCCCAGTCTCTCCAGTTCTCAATCCATACAGTGGCTTTTCGAGCCATGCAGGGACTCCAATCCATAGATCCACTCTTCTACAGTCTAACCCCCACGTAAAGTAGCAAACTTTACGTGAAACCAAGGAGCTATAGGCCCAAAACACTCTAGGGCTAGGGTTTATGACAAAGGGGCATCACCAACAACTCATTGACAGATACTTTATGAAATTCTGGACCAGCTCAAGTCTAGATCTGAGGTAACAACCTCAGATCTATCCTCCAAACCCGAAATAACTCTCAATCAAGTCAATCATACTCTTATGGATTAATTTTATGGTTTGATTAGTTGTTAATTAGTGATTTTGTTAAATTAAGCTTGTTAAAGATCCTTATGCATTAACCATAACTATTCTCTGTTAATAGGAAGGCAATTAGGCTGCATGAACATCTCTTAATTGTTTACCTCATATGATTTATATGAACACTTTGTTATGTGCCTAGGACTAGTGAATATGAAACTAGGATTAATTAGAGAATGGGTAAATTAATGTGTGAGCTTGTTGATAAACCAACAACAAGAGGCTAATTGAATTAGCAATTTGATTAACCAATTACAAGTCTTATTTAATCCGAATAATTGAACTAGGGAATTAATTAGCTTAAACACTTGATCACTACTTAAATTAATTGATTTTCTAAGCAGAAACCTTTTATTAAATTTGGTGAATTTTTACTTGGTTTTAGTTGATTAGTTAATTGCGTGTTAGTTAGTGTGTCTAAGTTTCTATTCTTGTAAAACTATAGAAAACCCTTTTACTTTTATTACTTGTTGGTTAAAATTAGTTATTAGGTTAATTTCCGTTCCTCGAGTTCGACACCCTACTTATTCAACTATACCACTAAAAGACAAGTTCACTGCCTTTGTGTGTGTAAATTATATTTTTAGAGTAGGAATAAAACGAGTTGGTTTTACACACATCAATCGTCAATGACTAAGAACACGTTGACGACAATCCGAAACCCCATCCTCTACTGCTCAAACCCATGCGAGAATACTCATACCGACTCTGAAGTTGGTTGCCAAAACAACTGCTGCCCTTCCTGGAGTGCATATAACAACCCATACATCGAACTAGAAATTCTCAACAGTCGAAACTGGACCTCAACGAGCCATCCGCCTAGAACTCAACCACTACAAACTTGAAGAGTTCCTAACCACAATAAGGTCTCTGACCAATGGCTACTCACTGTGGATACACTCATACTTTCCTAAACATGTACAACATGCATCATCTTGCTCTACACCTTGCCTCATCCACCAATAACCCAAGTCTCATGTGTCCGCACCACAGATCTCCTTAACCAGTTCTCGAACCGCCCTTGAACTGATCGCTGATCCTCTCAATAGAATACCCAGTTCTTCCCCACTCAGGGTTCAAACCATCACCAATTGGCATACCAACAGTCTCCTCCATAGACTGTTTCACCAGGTACGTCACACTTGACTCTTGGAACGTACCACATAACACCCGATGATCTTCCCGATAGATACCAAATAACTCCAAATATCCCGAATCTCAGATTAAATCCTTGGAAACTTCCCAACGTGACTGCCTCTAGTCATCCTGAAATCTCATACCGACACACCGCCGGATATCCCAACCGACCTGAACTAGTCATGACTCTTAATCTGGAAGTAATGCACCATCACACCGCGTCTCCGATTCCTCAACCAACATTTCATCGTATGGATCATCATAGAAAAAAGAGGCCTCACTCTCACAGTCGATACACAACGTAGACAACGAGGGTCGCCGCCCCGGTATACTCCTCTTGATCACCTGGATCTGCTGCTACAGTATGCCTTGCTATACTCAACTAAGACATATCCTCGTTCTCATCCAACTCAGTACCCTCTGATGACTCTCTCATGGTATAAGAATACCTCGCAGCAGACATACCACAAATACTCTAGTGAAAATACCGCACCATCTACAACCCCACGGGGTTTACCTCGAACTCTAAAACCGGAAGCTCGCTATCCATGTTGTTCCATACGGAAAGTGGAGATAATGTAATTCTCATCACAGCAGCTGACATCACAACCATCGATCGATCACTCTATTCCAACCGAAACCCTCAATAACGCGCCACTTTCACCTCCTTTTTGAGTCATGTGACTCCACTGGCACCCCCAGTCAAGTCCCTCGAAACCTACATTCGATCCTTCTCATAAGGTATACTCCATAATAGCTCGACCGACATGGCCCTCTGGCCTCACAGTCTACCATATCCACTCTCAGCTGAAAAACCATAGCCAGATAACCGGTAGAGATGAAAGCACTCTATGCCACGAATCATGGTACCCGAACCATGTTATCTATCATCAACCTGCTATTTAGGACTTCTGGAATTCTCCCTGCTTCGAGTATGGGTCCTCTGCTTTCATTAGTACGGGCCCATACTACCTGCCACATCTACTCATACTTTCCACACGGATCGTCCCAAATTTCCTAAGTAGCTGCTCACCCTTCTCGATCTCCAATCCCATTACACATGTTCGCCCTCCAGCGAATACTCACCTCTAAATAGCGTACTCATCGGACTAAAATAACTCTCTAGGCTCTTCCTAGGTTCTCACTCTTTTTTGCCATCAACTGCTGAAGAACTCCTCATGATGCCAGCCACCTACCTCATGAATATCGTCATATTCACTTAGTAGCTGACTCCCATCATTCAAGAGTTCCACAAAGCACAAAGCAAACAACATTCGGGCATTGAATATCCTCCACCAGCACATAAAACCACTATGGCATACAACTCCACTCGCTCTATCCACAACTTAAAAGGAAACACCGACTCAGGCAACCCTACCCCTCGTGGCATCTAACTACCCTCTCAGTAAATTCCTCAAAAGCACATCTAGGTATCTCTCCTAGATTACTCCACTACTCAGAGCTCTCTCTAAAAGATTCCTGCTAGATACTCTTACTCAGCACATACTCAAGGCACATAACAGATAGCAACAACTCCTAGGCTAAGGCATCACAAATCAGGCAACTCTAGCCCTAAAATATGAAATACCTAGCCTATCCTCTAGAATGCATCATTAATATCCCATTAATATATCATAACACAAATAAGCAAGGGTATTTTGGGAAATCACCATTCAGGCTCTGGTTGATTGTACACACTGCTCTAACTCGTTTTCTCTTAAAACTCTTTCTCATTTTAGAAAAATCATTTCATTTGAAATTTTTTCTCAAATCCTCAGTTTGAGTCCAGACACACCCGAAGGTACATCCGAATCCCTCAAACCAAGGCTTTGATACCAACTTGTAACACCGTAAATTTTCAAACGAATTTTTCATTTTAAAATCACATAAATCTCATCAACACGTTTCACAAAATCCCCAATTGTCAAATTATCGAAAACACATATTCATAATTGTTTGAATAAAATCCAGGATCCTCAAAAACATAACTCCATCTCATGTGTACAATCAAGTCGGCGCCTTCCCGCGACCTTGAGAAGTACCTGAAACACATATCACATAACACGGTAAGCATGAAGCTTAGTGAGTTCCCCAAAATACCACACATATCTCATTAGCCTCTCATGGCTATAACTCAAATAAGACCCTTCGATCAATGTGTCTTAGTGGGACCTTCCGGTCCCACAACTCGGGTGGACCCTCCGATCCTAACTCAGTAAAGCTCAGAATAATACACAACATAAATCACAAAGACATAATGCATGATATCACAATACTAAATAATAGCATACAAGACCCTCCGGTCACACAAATTACCACTCAAGGTAAGTATAGTGAGAAGACTCACCTCGTAAGCAAACAAATGAATCGTGTACGCGAAAGACTGATCTAGCCTCCGCCTAATCACATACGGTAATTATCTCTAATTAGAACTTCAATCACAACTCTAAATAAACCAAGATATTTTCTCTCTCTATTCTTGGGATGGGTAAAAGACCATTTTACCCCTCCATGGTCCCCATAATCCCTGACTTGACCAAACCCTAAAGTCAACAAACGTCAACACTCGAGTCAACAGCCCATGTTGACCCAACTCACCGAGTATAGCTCATGAACTCGTTGTGTATCCCAGAACTCAGTACATTGTGAAAGCCCGAGTCAACTCGCCGAGTTGCTAGCCAACTCGTCGATTCCATGCAGTGTCCAGAAGGCCAGAAAAACCCCACCTTCTCGTCGAGTTGTCCCATCAACTCGTCGAGTCCGCTCTGAATCCAAAGGCGGGTAAAACACCTTCAACTCGACGAGTTGTCTCGTCAACTCGCCGAGTCTGCAACGCGTCTAAACTATCGGGGTAAACCCTAACCGACTCGTCGAGTTGTCTCATCAACTCGTCAAGTCCCATAAGTCTCTTTTCTCATTCAGACGATTTTGCACACAATTAAGGTCTCATACTCTGGATCTAGCCTCCCAAGGTTGAATCATCACGTAAAGCTGTAAGCTTTACGTTTATGCATGGCATATGGGGCTCAACATGCCAAAACAAGCTCCATAAGGGTCTTTTTGCTTGAAGACTTGCCTAAAGCTTAATAAAGCTCGAATCTTTGGGCTCATAGGGACTCATATAGCTCAGATCTGTAGTCTCTACTCCCATGACCAACTCAACAACTCCAAACCAAAAGATGGATGGGATAAAGCCCTAAACTCTCTAGAAAGAGATCTAACAAAAGGAATGATCAAGGAGATAGCTTTTTACCTCCATATGACAGCTAGCACAGAAAGAACACTGGACCCAAAGCTTCTTCTCGTTCCAAAGCTTCTTCTCGTTCCAAACCTTCTTGCTCTTCATTCCTCTTCTAAAAATGCACTTGAACACAAGATCTTTAGCATTTCTCTCTCTCTCTCACAACGACTACAACTCGCCTAGGGTTTCTCTCAGTGTGTCTAAATGGCCAGGGAGGCGAAAATGAGGGCTTAAGGGCCTTTAAATAGGCCGTAAGCCCTAAAATTAGGGTTTTCTCAATACATACTCAACTCGTCGAGTCCAACCCCTCGACTCGACGAGTAGGCTTAAAAACACGCGTGGCCAGCTCAGCCCCTACACGACAAGTCGGGACCAACCAACTCGTCGAGTAGGTTCCCCAAAGTGCATTATACTCTTAAATTTCTCATCCAGGATTCGGGGTGTTACACACACACACACGCACACACACACACACACACATATATATATATATATATATATATATATATATATATATATATATACGTTTTGGTCAAAAATCGACTAAGTGGATATCAACCAAGGTGTATAAGAGGTTGTAGTGTTATGAAAAATGTGAGTACTGAATTGAGATAAAAATAACACGAGTAATTTACAAGGAAAGCCTTTGATCCTTGCTTAGATCTCCATCCTAAAACCTTGGGAGGTGATAATGATCATCTGTCTTGTGTGATCTTATTGATTTGAATGTAAATTACAAAAATGAGCTTGATAATACGATTACAAATGATAAAGTGAGTCTAGATGAGTAAGGTGTCAGAGATTTGTATCTGTTGTGTGTGTTTTACAGGTGTATTTATAGTCTATACTAAACAACAATAAGTCCGAGATTTCAGGGATCCTGTTGAACTGTTATTTGCATGTGCTTTGACTTGGTATTTAGGGGTCTTAATGTAACGTCCCAAAACTTATAAGTTTAAAATTTCATTTTTATAATAAATAAACAACCTATCATATCTTATTCATAGAAAACCCAATTAGAAAATATGAGTATATTAGCAAAATCCAAAAGTACATCAGAGTCAATCATGCGGAAATCATGGTGTGTGCAATACAATCGCCCCGAGCTCTTCCGTACGAACCATCAAAACCTGAAACATTTGAAACATAAACTGTAAGCACAAAGCGTAGTGAGTTCCCCAATTTACCACATTCCATACATACCACAGGCCTCGCCCGCCTTCGGGCCCCGCCCCGCCTCGAGCCCCGCTCGGTATTCAATGGACCCCGTCGGGCATCGAGCCCCACTCGTTAAACATAGCATACAGGCATACATGCAAGATTCACACAGACAGAAAAGCATATATCCTACAGTAAAGTGAGCAAACTCACCTCGATCCGCTGAATAAAGAAATAAACGCAACTACTGCTACCGACAACCACCTCGCTAAACAGATAAACCAAAACTCTATTTAGCATCTAGGGTTAAGCCCAACACTAGGCCCAAACGATGGCCCAAACTAACCGGGCCCAATAATGGCCCAAACACATTGGGCCCACTAAGGCCCAAATCCATTGGGCCCATTAAGGCTCAACTAGACAAGCCCAACATGGAGTCCAAAACTCTAAGAAAAATCCAGTCCAAATAAGGCCCAATAATCAACCCAATCCCATGCCCCAAATCCATGAAGTCCAAAAGGTCAAAAGCCCAAAAGCCATTGAACGCTGTACATGAGGCGTACCCTCAGTACGCTCAACATACTTAGCCACAACTGGAACATGACCAAACCCTGGTACACGGGGCTTACCAGGTATTACGCTCGGCGTAAATATCAATTTCCCAACTTCTTATTTAATGAATTAACCACTTAATCCCTTTGCACCCAAACCTCAGAAATCCTTCATAACAAGTCCTTATTATGTAAAGTTGGCATATTTACCCTTTTGCATGTCTTAATGGGACCCAACATCCGTTTTTGTCCATTAAGACCTATATTAAGCACTCTAAATCATGCATGGTCCAATATCAACAGCCAATATAACATTTTTATGAAGCAATAACATCAGAAAGGGCAAGATCTAGCATCCTTAGCTCTTGGAGTGGCTCAAACTCACAAAGAGAACTCAAAATCCATAATATGCACCAAAACTACCCCTAAACTCAACTATCATGAAATAAAAGTCAAGATCTGAACTTTTTACCTGAAACAAGCTGGAAATGGAGTAGAGAGTCAGGATCCACAAGCTCTTCCTTGTTCTACAACATTGCCCCAAGCTCCTTCTTCTTAATAATGAACCAAAACACACCAAAAATGACCTTCCAAACTCACAAACTCACAAACTAGGGTTAAGGTTTCGAAATTAGGCTATAAGGTCTGTGGAGGCTGAGAAATAAGGGTAACATGAGCCATAAGTGTGTTTATATAGGGGTTAAACCCTAAAAATTAGGGTTTATGGTCTGCCCCATTACATTGGGTGGAACCTCATTACGCTAAGCGTAGTGGGCAAAAACCTACGCGTTTCATTAACCAAGTACGCAGGGGGTACTTCACCATTATGTTGGGCGTACTTCACCCAAACACGCTTCTTGCACAAGCGCATGGGACCAAATTGCAATGAAATAAATAACAAGGGGCTTAAATGTAATTTACCTGAAATCATAATGTTACACTTAAGCCCGATTAAAACGTTTCTTTATTAATAAAGAGTCTTATGTTGACCTTTTCTGCACATGTGAAGAAAATACAAGGAATATAGCTGTTAATATTTGTAGGAAATAGTAATGATAATGATCATGATCCTGAGGTGTATTTCGGGATCCTGAAATCTCTTTGATATCAAGGATCCTAAATATAGTTGAGGATCTTGGCCCTAACAATTGCCCTTAAATTATACATGAAAAATATTTGAATTAATCTCGAGTATTTAAAGTGTATAAATTAATTAATTGAAAATAAAGGATTTGAAATTCAAACTCTAACAGATAGAATTGTATCCGTTCAAAAGATTTGATTATGTTGTGAAATCACTTCTCTCTCCCTGGTTTGGAGGTAAATTTCTTTTTCCTTTCTTCTTATTTTTCATGTTTGTTGATCATGGGTAAAGAGGCATTCCGTTTTCGCTCGAGCATCCTTACTCTTCCCGCCAAGGACTTCCTCGATCAAAGGATCATGTCTTATGAAGAGACCTGTTCTTTTGGTGATGACAAAATTGAGTCCTTAGAATCAATTGAGGCTTTTCTTTCCGATGTTATTTTCAAGCCTTTTGATGCTAAGGCCCAACCTGACTTCGTCTCTCTTACTTAGGTTTGCTTTCATCCAAACTATGCATGTGATCTGAAGGATCATGTTTTAGGTTGATTGGTTGAATTAATCTAATGATCTAGACATGGGATTAGTTGAGTTGGCCCATGTTTATGATCTCCAAACTTTTGGGTCTTCTCGTTTCCTGCTCAAAGTCAAAACAAATAAAGCACATCTTATTTGAAATTGAAACAAAACGATGGTTCTTGGAAAGAGAAACATTTCTTTGTGAACGTGAATCCATCCCCAACGATGATTTGCTGCCAAGAAATTAGGTTAGAAAGGGTAGGATTTCATTTTATTTCATTGAGGATCTGAAATTCACACTTCCTTATTTTTTTTTTGATGCAGCTTCGAAGTTCGAGGATCTCTTCCCTGCTGTTGAAGACATCGAGGAGAAGATTGGGAGTTTCCTTGCTTTTTCCCGAGATTAAAAGATCCTTCAGGTTCGAAGAACCCAACTTTCAAGAGAGTTCATCTGCTACTGCCCCCATGTCAACAGGTAAATATCCTTTGTCTAGATGGGTTTTAGGCAAAACATACAATACTATGTGTGCATGCAACCCTAATTGAAGATCTACGTTTTCTCTAATTGAACATACAATAATGAACAACAAAGTATAAACCCTAGATCCCTAGTATATACTTGAAAATCACATAAAAGGGTTATAATACATACCTTTAAGATTGTTATTGTAAACAATCTTGAATCCTTGCTTGAAAGACCTTTGGTAGCAAGCGCCACAAGTGTTTCGCCTCTAATGGTTCACAAACAAACTCAACCAACCAAGGAAAACTATAGAGAGAGAGTAATAGAAGATAAATTTCGGCCCTCGGGCTCTTAGAAGAGTCATAACCTAAATTTAACCCTAAGGAGGGTGTATATAGGTGTTAGGAAGGTATTGGATAAGGCAAGTGTATCCAAGATAACCCTAATCCCTTAACTTCCTCCGTAAGGCATCCAAGACACCCTTAAAGCCCAAGGAAACCATAGAGATGCTCTAGATTTCGTCCCCCCCTTCATCAGGGAGGTTCTAAAATTGTCCAATGCTCAACTATTGAACATTTACACCTTTAGTCCATGCAGTTTTAATTAATTCCTTTGTCCCCAAAACTAATTCCAAATTAATTTCTAATTAAATATTAATTAAACAATATGATTTCTAATTAATATATTATTTGCATAATACATTAATAAATCATTTATTTTTATTTCTAATTAATTTATTAACCAAGTAATAAATTAATAAATCATTATTCTCTCTCTAACAGTCATCCTATTCAATTGCCAGGTTTGAAGGCAACCCAAAAGGAATGTGCTACTATCAATTCAAGTATATACCAATTATAGTTATGGGCTTAGACACCTAATCTAACATGTCTATCTATTTTTTTCATGAAGGATCATGAACTTATTGAGTTCCTTTCTTATAATTAGGATCCAAGGCTACACGCTATAGTACTTGATTCACCCTAGCTGATATCGACTCCGCCATGTCCGATGGCCAACTTATTTTGACTTAAATCATTTGAAAACTTAAACTGTGGGGATTTTTGGTGACCACGACGTGGTAATGAAGGAGTACCACGGCGCGGTCATGCCCTTAAACTAAACACACATTCTTGATTGACCACGACGTAGCAAGGCCATGACCACGACGTGGTAGCGGTCGGGGTTCAAAACCCTAGACCCCCAGGATTGGATCCCTATTTAAAGGATCTAAATTTTAGGGTTGCATCATTTGGCAACCTCCATTCTCTGAGAAACCCTCTCTCTCAAACCCTAGCCCACATGTGTGTGTTTTGAGTGTTTAAGCTTCTTTTGCTAAGGATTGAAGGAAGAAGGAGTCCCTCTTGCGGTTTGAGTGCTTGGTTCCAGCTAAGATCCACCATCTTCATCATATTTATGACCATTTGGAGGTATAAAGGTTCTAACTTGTTCATTATTTTATTATATCTAATTTAAGTCACATTTTGAGTTTCTTGGTCCAAATCTTCATGTTCTTGGAGTTCGAGTGAACTCAAGAACCCATTGGTGCATTTTATGACTTCTGGACCATGGTGGTGGTTAGAAATGTTACTTGCAGGTCCTAGTTTGGTTCTCATGCACTTGGTGTATCCATTAAGAACTTAGGTTTTGAGATATTGACTTATTGGGATGTCTTAATGGATAAGGTTGGAAACTTTATCCATCAAGACCTTTAGAAGAATCAAATATGAGTGTTTGAACTCTTGATATTATGGGTTAAGGGCTTAATCCATTAAGATATTTTGATCAGTTCACACGGTTGCCACGACGTGGTGGTTGGTTTTACCGCGAATAGTTTGTTGTGTCGTTGCCACGACGTAGCCAATGGTTGGCTACGATGCAGAGGCTGATCGTTGACTTTGTGGGATGGTCTCCTGTTCTCCTTCATCAGCCAACGTTGTGTGTGGATTTGCTGGAGATGCTTGAGTTGAAAAATGAAAGCAAGAAGATGCAGAAACTGAGATTATCTATTGTGTATTTGATGTTCTGGTCGATTTGGAAAGAACAGAATGACATTGGTTATCGGAAGAAATGACGAGCGATTATGATCATGGTGGACGACATTACAATTGGCACTTTTAATTGGATTAAGAATATGTCTAAATTGAATTTGGTTGAGTGGGTTAGTTGGTGCTTATCTCCTACTTTAAACATTTTTTGTAAATTGGCTTGAGCTTTTAGCTTAGGTCTTTTTGTTTTGTTTTAATAATATTCGCTCGCCGTTCAAAAAAAGCTACTTAATGCAAAACTTTGTACATGGACTTAAGAATGTTGAAACTATAATTTCCAACAAAGAATACCTATAAGAATAACATTTGCGTTCAACATATTTTGATTTTTATAACTACAATTAGCAGTAGCGATGTAAACCGTTTTGGTTAAATCGGGTCAGTTGAACCTAATTTCTCTTGAATTTGTCTAATTGAACCCCTATTAAAAAGCCATGTAATTTTTTATTATGGATTCATTACATATATATATATATATATATATATATATATATATATATATATATATATATATATATATATATATATATATATATATGTTACAAGTTATTAATGTATTTAATATAATTAAAAAACTATTTTATTACAACAATGTTTTTTAATGTGACTATGTTATGGGTTGTAAACATATACCTTTGTCTTTGTAACATGATATACCCACCTCAACGACGTCATCATTCACTCTCTATTCTTAATAAATCTATTTCGGACCCACCATATATGGACAAAAATACGATGCTTTTGATAAAGACACAAAACTTGCTCTATCGTAAGGGGTGTTTGGGATTGCTTTTTAAGGTGAAAAGTTCTTTTTGTAAAAGAACTTTTTGATTTTAACTTTTAAGGGGACAAAAGTCAAAAGTAGTTTTAAAAAGTGTTTGCCTAATATTTTTTAACTTTTGAAGGTAATTTACCTTGTAAAAAGGCAAAAGTCAAAGAAAGTCATGATTTCTTGTCTTTTGAAAAACCACCAATTCCTTCTTGCCAAAAAGTTAATTTCAAAAGGCCTTTTGCAAATGCCAATCATCTTTTAAATACAGACAAAAACCATGATCGGCACTCCGGCGAGGCTCCGCCGACGCCGTTCAGGTACTCTCTCTCTCTCTCTCTCTCTCTCTCTCTCTCTCTCTCTCTCTCTCTCTCTCTCTTTCTCTCTCTTTATTTGTTTCTGCAATCTATTTCTCTCCGTCCGCTGGAAACCTACGCTTTCACAAAAACCGTAATCGGCCCGGCCACCACCTTCTTTCTCTCGGCCGGCTGACGACAACACATGTAGTTTTATCTCGTCTTCTTTCTCTTTATGTCTAACTTTATTCTCTTCGGCTCTCTGTTTCTGTCCATCCGCCGGAGACCTACAACTTACAAATAAAACCCTAAACGGTCTGGCGACCATCCTCTTCTCTCTCTCTCTCTCTCTCTCTCTCTCTCACTCTCTCTCTCTTTCAGTTTAACCAGAACTTTAAATGATATCATTTATGCGATTTCTATTGGATCAATTTCAAACATCGTCATCTTGATTAGGTTTTTCTATAACAAGATGATGGGAAAAGGGGGAAATTCAGAAAGACTAAACAACCTTTTCATTGATCCCACATAAATTGTACATGTAGAAATTCTTCTTTCTCCTTATTAACGTGAACATTCACAGATATAACCAAATATTTTCATCCGGATCCAACTTTAATAGTAACAAGATGATAGTAACATGGGTAAATTCACAAATTTCTAGATAAATCAACCTACTTTTTGTTCCAGGTGAAGTTAGATGTATGTAATATGAAAAAGGAGCTGTGTTATCTGCAATGTGGACAACAACCATCTGTTGAATTGCTGTGTACCCGGGTGCCGTATAAGTATTCATAAGAAATGCTTGGAGGATGAAGTTGAGTTAGATTCAATTGGTCGATTTGTGTGTCCTTTCTGTGTCCACAAAGGATTAGTTGAGAAAACTCTTATCTCATAAGAAAAGATGTCAAGTTTTTAAAGGAAAATAATGAAGCCACAAACATCAACCTACGTTGACAACAAGGATGAAGTTGAAAGTGATAAGATTCAGACTGACAATGACAGCAATAAAGAAGATTGGGATGAAAATGATGAAAATTTCCAACCGAATCTTGAATCAAATGACAGGTAAAAGAAGGGTTTTGGATTTGATTTAAAATTATATTTGTGTATATTTCTAACTTGGTGTTTTTTCTAGGGTAATTACAAATAAACGAAGAAATCCATGGACTACAAAAGAAATTCCAAAGCTTGGTGTAAGTTTTTATTTTATTTTATTTTTATATATTAATCTAGCTTACATTATAATTAAATCACTCTTGGACTTTTATTCAGACCATTTTCAAGTTGTTCACCATCACTATATTCTTCTTTTTTGACATCTTTTTTTCCTTAAGCATGCACGTTTGTCCTGTCTAACAACTTCTATTTTTTTATTTACAAACCCATATGCCATACCAGCTATACATCATGCCCTTTTTAAAAGGTGTATTCTTCCAAGAAAGCTTGAAACTCACATAATTCCTTTGAGTTATGTTTGACTGTTTTCTTTAGTCTTCAGCCCATGTTGTACTTTTTTCTAAGCATTGATATACACATTTATATTTAGGATTTGTTGAAAACCTTTTATTTTGATGCAACCCTTTAGCTCAATGTCTATCTTTTGTCTTCCCTTTTCTTATAAGTCTTCTAATATTCCTTTTGCATCACTATCTCCTTTTCCATTTTCCATTTTCCAGTTTATAGGAACACCAAACAAATTCAACACTTAGGGGGTGTTTAGGATTCAACTCCTCTTTGTTTTCTTTTCTGCTTTTTGTTTAAATCCCCTATGTATGGTATTTTTTATTAATGAAACCATCTTGTTGCTTTGCTTTTTGTTTTAAATCCTCTGTTAGTTGTATTATCTGTTACTTGTATTATTATAAATTTTAATTGTTGTTGCAGGAAGGGGTTCAAAACTCCAAGATATAGGAAAAAAGAACATACCATGGAGAAAGATCTTGATTAATGGGCAAGGGATATTTCATCCAAGCAGGAAGCCTCCTGACTTGAAGGATAAATGGAGGAAAATAGAGAAATAAATGTAAGTGTTGTTCAAAGTAAATGCACATTTTGGTAAATACATCATATAAATAGTACTGAATTCTGGTTGTATTTGAAAGTATAGTGCCTTGATATGGGAAAAATACGATAATAGAATGTTGTAATAGAATGTGCCTTTAATATGATCTTTATTATGACATAGTATGTCATAATAAACAAATAAAAGTACATTGGTATGTTGCTTTTTATTGATATAGCAAGGGTGAAAAAAATCATTAAAAAGATTATCCTTGTGCTCTGTGTCACGGGATGACTCCGTCATCGTGTGCCACTTAGTGTTTCTTCGACTAAGTCAGGCTTGGAACACTTCTTTACGATGTACTAACGACTATGATGTCAAGAGATACGATAAGGAATGCTACGAAGTAAGAAAGAAAGCTTCTATTATAGAGTCGACTACTTTACAAGGCAACTTCCCAATGGTTTGGGAAAATGAGCCCTTCTCCCTATTTATATCAACCTTACACCTCCTCAAGGGAAGTTTCTAGGTTCCGGACATTCCCGAGTATTCTAGATCATTATTACAAGATCTTATTCTACATACAAAATTCTATAAGGTTCTATACTCTTTTGTGTCCTAGAGGATTCTACGATGGTCTAGGATCTTCCGTATCATTCTAGCTTCCTCTAGTGCTCTATTGATTATTCCAGATCGTTCCATCATGTTCCGCGGACACCTATAATTTTCTAGCGTCTTTCGGGGTCTCGTAGAGTATTCTTGATCTTTGCGGAGACTTCTCGAGGATACTTGATCGTTCCGGAGTTCTCTAGACAAACGTGGAATTTTCCAGAAACTCGGTCCGTGACACCTGGAACTAAAAAACTAGAATATATGGTACATTGTTATATAAGGAAGCTTAAAATCCCAAACAAAATCAGTTAGTTTTTTTTTAAAATTTGGGAAGCTTAATTAGCTTGTACTCTTATTAACACGGTACTTTGAAAGTAGGTTGCTATTTTGTGTAATTAATAGGTTGGATTTGTTTATGGTCTCTTTAGTTTATTAGAAGAATAGTCTCTATCAAAAATATTTAATAAATGGTCAATTTACAAATTAAACCCTTCCTGAATACAAAAAGACATAAATAAAGTAAGTTGATATTACCAACTAGGTTGCTATTACTGGTCGTACAACTTGAGTATTTTTGGTCGGAACATATTATGTTATTATGTTATTTGCATATATTGTATATTTCGAAAATAAATGTGTAAATTTATATGGAAATACAATTGGTTTAAAGTTTCCATATTTATGAAGAAAGAGGGGGTGTTTAAATGGCAAACTTTTTTTCCTAATTTCTTTATATTAGATCATTATGTTTTTATTTGTCAAGGTTGAAAACACAACACAGCCGGTTATTAAACAGCAACTGATTCAAAGTTTTATTGAACACCTAAACTGCTACTAATTCTATCTCTTATCATGACTCAAACAGTACCAGTTGCAAAAAAGCCTGCCAATTAACAAAATTTAAATAATAAGGATTTAATACGGCTCATGAACCTTTAAAAGGTAATTCCGGTTATTTATCCCTATTTTATTTTTTTGGGATGCATCTTAAACGTTGCCTATTTAAATTTAGAAGGAAGAAAAGGAACACTTAGAATGGTGCCAGAAGTCTGAAAAGGGATGTGTTGTACTTTATGGAAATTGCAATTGCTATGTTTAAAATTATCATATAGACAAAACAATATTAAATGTAAATAAAAAAATGAAACTAAAGAAGGCAATTAGATACCATAATTTTCAAAGTTGTTATTAGGACATGATTTTCTATTTTCAAAATAAGAATTGAAATTGACTTGTTCAAAAAAAAGGGGAAATGGTAGATATCATAAAATTGTATCACGTGTCAAAGAGGCATGTTAGAAAAGGGCAATTGGCACTTTTAGTTTTCTTTTATTAGAATATGTAGATAAGATAAGATAAGATATATGTATATAGGGCTGTATGTGTTCATTAAATTAGTCATATCTCAAACGTATAATTAATATGCGGAGGTCTGGTTGCTATTTATTTTAATTTTATCATCAAATCTAGGTTACTATAATATAAATAGCATAACATATAGAAGAATGTAATTGTCCATAAATGTATATAGGAAAAAGAGAAAGAGAAGCTTGGTTGGTATTACCTAACGGGAGTGGGTATTTTTTTGGTTTAATTGGGTATTCATTGAAACATCCCAAAAATAGGGTCCAAAAATTTCGGTTTAAAATCATTATTTAAACCATAAAACATCCATCATCATAATAAAACAAGAACCATGTATCTCAAAAAAACATCATGTCAAATAATGTATCAAATCATATAAGTAATCATCAGAGTCTAAAACAATCCCAGGCTGAAACTGTGGTGTGTGCCATACGATCATCCCGAGCCCTTCCCTTTGCTAGTGGAAGTACCTGAAACCAAAACTGAAAACTGTAAGCATAAAGCTTAGTGAGTCTCCCCAAGCTACCACATACTATACATATAATCACATACTGGGTCTGGCCTACTGCATCGGGCCCCGCCAGGCATCAGACCGAGGTCCGGCATACTTGGGCCTAGCCCCTGCATAGGGCCCCACCCGGCATCAGACCGAAGTCCAGTATACATATCATGAGCATAATATATTCATATACTTAAACATAAGCGTAACAAGAAAGCTAACATTCCTCAGGCTTGCCCCGGCATCGGACCAAATCCGGAACACCTAATCACACACATGCATGAATCACAAAGACATCAAGCATATTAACTGCATCGGGCCCCGCCCGACATCAGACCCAAGTCTGGAACATAAAACCTACATCGGTCTAACCCCGACACATACGATCACACATAAATGGGCCGGCCTTGGTGCCTTAGACCCGTTCCTATAAAATAAAACTCACCTCACAAGAATGACTGCTAAAAACTCGAGTGAGGAATCCCTGTCTGCTCCCCGGCGACTCTCCGACTATAAATCCATAATAACACTTAATCAAAAACTGATAACTCTTCATCGGGTAAAATGACCATTTTACCCATGATTAAGGTTAATGCTCTAGTCAAAGTCAACATTCTGGGTTGTCCAACTCATCGAGTCAACCTCTCAAATCGGCGAGTTCTATAACTCAAAAATTCTGAAAATGCGATCCAACTCGCCGAGTCGTCCCACCGACTCGTCGAGTTCTATCGGGCTGCTTAGTCGCAACTTGGCTCATCCACTCTTCGAGTCTTTCAACGGACTCGTCAAGTTCTACTAACTGTAATCGGGACAACACGATACGACTCGTCGAGTTCCCTTATGGACTCGACGAGTCCTTTTGTCTATTTGGCCATCTTAACAGATTAAGCCCCTATCTCCTAGATCCAAGGTCCTTAGCTCATTTGGCCACTGGAAAGGCCCTCCTAAGGGTAAAGTTTCCAACTTTACCCGTTCATAGCTCTTCTAAAAGGGTTTAGACAAAACCCTAATTCCTATAAAACATGAATCTTGTCCAAAAGGCCATATAATCTCAAATCCACGCATACAAACCCAGATCTAAGGTTTTAGCATCTGATAGACACATAAAGCTCCGAACTTTCCTTCCATGCATGGTCTTTTAGGGCTAAAAATACCATAAACTTGTTTATATGCTTGCATGGGGCGTCCATGGTCATAAAGTTTGCACCTTTATGCCATGGAACCCTTTCTAGATCCTAGATCTGAGATATAACTCACTTGGGACGTCCCAACCCCAAGGAACAATGTTGTTGACTCAAAACTTTCATAATATGGAGATAACTAGATCTAAGAGAAGAATGATCAAGTTAGAAGCTTGATTACCAGAAAATGCAGTAAATGAAGTGTAGCTCTTGGATTTACTTCTTCCCCTTTGAGCCTTCTATCTTCTTCTTCTCCCACAAGCTTCACAATGCACAAAAACACTCAAAAATGGCAAGAACTAGCTCAAGATCACTTATGGACGATTAGGATTTCGATAATAGGGTTTGGAGGTGATGGAGGCTGGGGTGGAGGCCATATTTGATGTTTAAATAGGGTGCAAACCCTGAAAATTAGGGTTTCCTCCTGATGGACCTACTCGCCGAGTCCAGGCTCGGACTCGTCGAGTAGATCATTTAAATCCCGCGACCAAGCTGGCACCTACTCGACGACTTAGGGCTACCAACTCGTCGAGTAGCTCTTACAAAATGAATATTTTAATAAATTAAATACGCACCAGGAACGGGGCGTTACAATTCTCCCCCACTTGTCTTAAACTTTGTCCTTGAAGCCTGCTGCGTCTGAAAACAACTCCGGGTAGTGCACCCTCATCTCTTCCTCGGGCTCCCATGTCCACTCTGAACCCTTGCAGTGTTGGCACTGCATCTTAACTAACTCCACCCTCTTGTTCCTCAGCTCCTTCGTCTTGCGATCTAAAATCGCCACTGGTCTCTCGATGTAGTTTAGGTTGTCATCAACCTGAATATCCTCAAGGGGTACCACTGCTGAATCATTCACTAAGCACTTCCGTAACTGAGAAACATGGAAAGTGATGTGGATCTGGCTGAGCTCTGCTGGAAGATCTAACCGGTAAGCAACCCGACCCACCCGGGCCAACACCCTAAACAGACCTATGAACCTGGGGCCCAGCTTACCCCGCTTCCGGAACCTAATAACACCCTTCCAGGGTGACACCCTCAGGAGGACCATATCGCCCACCTGGAACTCCAAGTCTGAACGCCGCTTGTCGGCGTATCTCTTTTGCCGACTCTGAGCAGTCTGGAGCCTGCTTCGGACCTGCTGGATCTGCTCTGTGGTCTTGAGTACTACCTCTGTACTCCCCATAACTCTCTGACCGACCTCACCCCAACGGATTGGGGTCCTACACTTCCTCCCATAGAGCATCTCAAAGGGAGGTTGGTCGATGCTGGCATGGTAGCTGTTGTTATACGAAAATTCTGCTAATGGAAGATACGTATCCCAACTGCCACCGAAATCTAACACGCATGCGCATAGCATGTCCTCAAGAGTCTGAATCGTCCTTGTCACACCCCGGCTGTCGGCGGAAACACCGGGTGGTGTAACGTCATTCTTCGTATCACAGTTATATAACATACATTGAACAATACTAAAGAAAATACATACCTTTATTGATGATTGAAAGTTACATTACTGTTTTTCTAGAACCTATTACATAATATCCGACTATTGTATACTTCTTAATGAACAGAAAGGTAATAGTAAAACTTCTCCTGTTCGAATACATACCAACTTTTCAAGTTCCTGAAAGCACATGCATTTTAAAATACGTCAACATAAAGTTGGTGAGTTCACAGGTTTTGACTCCATATGAAAATAATACTTTTTCTAAGTTCAAAAGTTTAGTTTTTGAAAGTATCATTTTGACGCTCCAACATTTAGTATATATATTAGGTATAATAGTTTACTTATCAAATAAGTGTTATACCTAAACGTTCTTTGAACCTAGGGTATAAGTAGGGGGAAACTTATACTTAACATTAATACTTGTATACGACAAAGTATAATGTTTCTAACAATTTGCTACCATGAGCCTATAACCGCTGCTACGACATAATACCTCTGATAAAGCACACTCATGATTTCCATGAGAAACAACACACTCATGATTTCCATGAGAAACAACAGCGCACACTTCATCGACGCCGGAACAATAACAAGTAAAAGGATAGTTCGTCACTCGCTTATGGTTGACTGTAGCTAACAATCACAAGTGGGGTTGTCAACCCGTATACTAATTATACACGACTTCCTCGCTGACACGGGATTAACGGTTACAGTTCAAAGGATTTCCGCTAAGATCCCCAATCTTAGTTGATGAATACAATTACTCATGTAGACTCCGACGACTTCCTATAGCTCTAACAACTAAAGCATTTTCATGTCTAAAACCCTAAGTTATTAGACTATGCCTTTAAACATTACTCCTAAGTTCATATTACATTAGGCAGTACAACAACTATAACTTGAGGAAAAAATCAGGTTTTATCTTAACATAAAACCATCAATAACAATATATAACATACCAAGTTTTATCTTTTCATAAAACCAACAATAACAACATATAGCATACCAAGTTTTATCTTGACATGAGACCAATAATAGCAACATACTTTTTAACATATAGAACTCCCGAATCTATCTTCGGAACTATATCGCACACAACATATATATAGAATCCTAAGTATAACTCAAGATCTACATTAATACAAGAACATGCTAACAAGTTGATAATAGTTGTATATATTCAAAATATTATATTTAGAACAACTATATCCCGGTTAATATAACTATCTATGTTGATACTAATATACTATCATATAGACATAATAGTAACATATATACAATATTTAGCATGCGTTTTCCCCCGAAAATATTAGAAAGTGGGGCCGTGAAACTCACCCTAGTAGCGTGATTAACTAGAAACGGTTAGCAGTTCGAGATCGTCGGGCTCGGGATGCAAAATGGCCTCCAAAAACGAGATAGAAAGAAGAGTTTAGGTGTAAGAATGGCTGAGGTCGGACCTGCTATTTATAGGCTGCCCAAGACAAGTTCACATCGTGAACTTAAGGTTCAAGTCGTGAATCTGAGCTGCATCATCTCGTAGACTTGCCATTTGCGTCCTAGCTTCGGAAGGTGTCACGATTCTAGATTCACATCGTGAACTTTATGTTCACGTCGTGGGGATTCAACACCTCACTCCTGTAGACTTCGCACGTGTTTTCTAGCCCCGAAATGTGTCCTAGACTACTTTCACATCGTGAATTTAAGGTTCACGTCGTGAATCCAGAAAACTAGGGTTTCCGGCCACATGTCATGCTCTCAGACAGCTGCAACTTCGGAAGGTCGTAACTTTTGCATACGAACTCCGTTTTTGACGTTCTTTATATGCACGCGTAGGTAATTCCAAGTACTACAACTATCTAATAGATTCCAATAGCTAATTATAAGTATATTTTAAATTCCTCTAATTATAGAGATTTATAGTGTTCGGTTTATCATAACTTCTTCATGCGAAGTCAGATTCACACGTTCTCTATATTTTTGGAATCGTACGGACGTATACTTTGAGTTGTATCATAAAGAAAGTTCATATTTGTATTACAATTTATCATGAAATACATAGTAAGTTTATCACCTTACTAGTTTACAAAATCACATTACATGATTGGTATAATCACATGTGATTGTCTATTGACCTATTTTGACTGGTGTTACAGTCCTCTCGCTCGGCCCGTCCGTCTGGGGATGGAAAGCGATGTTGAAGCGGAGACGAGTACCCATCTCCTCGTGAAACCGCTTCCAAAATCTGGAAGTAAAACAGACATCTCGGTCTGATACCACCGAGACAGGCACTCCATGATGTGCCACTACCTATCGAACATAAATCTCGGCTAACTTCTCGGCTGAGATGCTCTCCTGGATCGGTATGAAATGGGCGCTCTTTGTCAACCGATCCACGATGACCCAGATCGCATCAACCCCATGTGCGGTCCTGGGAAGCTTAGTGTTGAAATCCATAGTGATATCCTCCCATTTCCACACGGGAATGTCTAACGGCTGCATCTTGCCGTGCGGTCTCTGGTGCTCTGCCTTGACCTTCCTACAGGTCAGGCATCTCTCCACGTACCAAGCTACGTCCGCTTCATGCAGGTCCACCAGTAATCGGGTCAAAGATCTCTATACATCTTCGTCGCCCCCGGATGGATGGAGAACCTGGACTTATGGGCCTCATCCATCAATACCTGTCGTATTCCGCCCTAGTATGGTACCCAAACCCTCCCATGCAGGGTCAAAAACCCTCGGCTGTCATAATCAAACGAGGCCACCCGGCCTACAATTCGCTCACACTTCTGGCGCTCTTCCTTCAGGCCCTCGACCTGCGCCTCTTGGATCTGCTCCAGTAATGGAGTAACCACTGTCATCCTCAGACAGATGTCTCGGATCGGGGTCGCTACCGCCTTGCGGCTCAGGGCATCGACCACTACATTGACCTTGCCCGGGTGGTAAAGGATCTCACAATCATAGTCCTTCACCACATCTAACCACCGACGCTGCCTCATGTTCAGATTCGGCTGATCCATGAGGTACCTCAAACTCTTGTGATCCGTGTAAATGGTACACCAAACCCCCCATAGAGGTATTGCCGCAAAATCTTTAGGGCGAACACCACTGCCCCCAGCTCTAAATCGTGCGTCGGATAGTTAGCCTCGTGAGGTTTCAACTGTCTCGAGGCATAAGCTATCACATGACCTCGCTGCATCAACACTCATCCCATGCATGTGATTGAAGCATCATAGTAGACTACGAAGTCATCTATACCCTCTGGTAGAGTGAGAATCGGTGCCTCGCACAATCGCTGCCTGAGCGTCTCAAAGGCTGCCTGCTGCTTAGGTCCCTAGCGAAAAACTACCGACTTCTTGGTCAGTCGGGTCAACGGAACTGCAATCTTGGATAAGTCCTGAATAAATCTCCTGTAATACCCTGCCAGACCCAGGAAACTCTGAATCTCAGTTGGAGACCTCGGAATCTCCCACTGCATCACGGCCTCTATCTTGGCCGGATCGACCAGAATACCCTTCTGGTTGACAAGATGCCCAAGGAACTGCACCTCGCGTAACCAGAACTCACACTTAGAGAACTTTCCATAAAGTCTCTCCCTCCTCATTGTCTCCAGCACCTCCCTCAGGTGCTCCTCATGCTGCTCCTGGGTCTTGGAGTAAACCAAGATGTCATCAATGAAAACTATTACAGACCGATCCAGCATCGGCCTGCACACGCGGTTCATGAGGTCCATGAACGCGGCTGGAGCATTGGTGAGCCCAAACGACATCACCACAAACTCATAATAACCATAGCGAGTACTAAAAGCTGTCTTCCGCACATCATCATCCCTGACTCGCATCTGGTGATATCCTGACCGTAGATCAATCTTGGAGAACCAAGATGCTCCCTGAAGCTGGTCAAACAAATCATCTATCCTCGAAAGTGGGTAATGGTTCTTCACCGTTACCTTGTTCAACTCCCGGTAGTCTATACACATGCGATGTGACCCATCCTTCTTCTTTACAAACAGGATCGGGGCTCCCCATGGTGAACTGCTCGGCCTAATGAAACCCTTGTCTAGCAGCTCTTGCAGCTACGTAGATAACTCTTGCATCTCAGGAGGAGCCAACTGATATGGTGCCTTAGCTATCGGAGCCGCACCAGGGACCAGGTCAATCCTAAACTCAACCTGTCTCTCTGGAGGTACCCCAGGTAAATCCTCCGGGAATACGTCCGGGTACTCTCGCACTACCGATACATCATCAACGGTCGCCTTACCCTTATCCCGAGTATCCATGACATAGGCAATGTATCCTGCGCAACCCTGCTGGAGGTGGCGCCTCGCCCTCGCTGCTAAACATAAGATCGGTCCACGTAGTGGCCTCTCTCCCTGAATCACTAGCTCTCCCCCACTAGGAGTACGAACCCTCACTAGCTGCTGCTCATAATCAATCACTGTCCCATTGGAGCTCCACCAATCCATACCTACTATGACCTTATTCCCACGAGGGGAATAGGAACCAGATCCACTGAAAACGGCTGATCAAATAACCGTAGAATACATCCTCTATGAACCCTCGCAACCCTGACGATCCTATCTATCGGGTTTAGAGCATTCTAACACTCCTATGGTGTACATGCAACCCTAGATGCATTGGATGTTTTCTCTAATATACATGCAAACTTTTATTTTTCTAAAGCATCATCCTAACTAGCATACAATGGAGTATCTTTACTACAAAATCTAGTTAGATGACATACCTTTTGTTGTAGTTGGAAGCCTTGGACCTTTAAGAACTTAGTGCCCCAAGTGTTGCACCTCAAATGGAATCACACAACACCACCAACAATGGAGGAACATGATAGGAGGTTACTTGCACTTCATAAAATCGGCTTGCCCTCTTGTAAGCTTACTTAGGTGTCAATTTTGGTAGCTATGAGGCTTCTTATATAGTGTGACACAACTAGGGTTACACCATGTAAGCCCTAATGTGCATGACTTTCCATAGTCCTTAGGCTCCATGGGTTTTAACCTCCATGGAGTATCTATGGGTCACCTCATGGGTATAGCCCAACATAAAGAACTATGGATTATAAGCCCACTTTATAAGAATGAATGATTTACACAATCAATCCTCATAATTTAATTAGTCTCTTTTGATCACAAAATTAATTCCAAATTAATTCTTGATCAATACTAATTAAATAATATGATTTCATATTAATATATTAGAACTTATAATATATTAATAAACCATAAATAACCTCTTCTTAATTATCCATTGTTCCGATGCCATGCAACCCAAATGGACCATGCTACTCTCGGGTCAAGTACATACCAATTATAGTTATGGACTTAGACACTAATCCAATAGTCTCCCACTTGGATAAGTCTAATAACTATTATTGCAAGTACGACTCCACAACCCGACTAACAATCGTAGCTCTTAAAAGCCACTTTCAAACTCTGACCTAGTCAATGACGCGTCCATTAGATAAGGGATCATATATTCCTCCATTCTAGATATCATATGGACTGAGACATGGATTATAATCATTCTCTCTGTCCATCTGTTGTTTCCCGATTTCCGATTTATGACGACCGGCTAATTGAACAAATCAAATCAGTCCAGGCCTGGTGTCATCACTAAATCATCGAGGGGCCCACAGATATCACTTTTATCCACATGGGGTAAAAGGAACCGATAAACTTCGACCAAAATGCTCGTTTGTACTTACTCATCAAATTACACACAACAATATGTTTTATAACATCCAAGTTACTGGTGCGTTTACATATGTCAATGTGCAACCGACTCGCAACTACAACTCACATGTCTCCGTTTCAAGAATATAAGATATTATCGTCTCATGATCACTTGTGATAAAATCCATGAAGTGATTCAGATGAGTGTGGGTTGAATCCAATACCCGAATCTCATTCCAGGAGTACTCATGAACACTGCAGCCACCTTGTCCTAGACAAACTACAAACCCATTCATGACAATCTTGCCTCAATACCTACTTCCAAAGTATGATCGACTGTGGATGGTTTAAATAACCTAGTTATTCCGGAAGTTAAAACATGCAAAGTGAAACACAAGAATAATACTAATCCTATATGGCCCAAAAACTTTTGAGTCCCATATTGATTACTCATTATTCATTGTATAATGTTTCGAATAATCAACTTAATACTTGAATTAAAACAATAGTTATGCGATGCTCCAAGCATGCACACTATGTTTGTCTAAACAATACTTATGCCATGCACCAAGCATGCACACTATGTTTGTCTATGGTCCTTACTTTGTGAAATAGATATATTGAAAAACATTTCAATGATGCTCATTTCAAAATTCCAAATCCTTATTGCAAGTTTAAGAATTCCAAATTCTTGCCACTGCTAGAAAGTGTTAGATTCTAAACTATCATGCAATGATTCTTTTGTAATGTCTAGGTGCCTAAAGTCACAGATACTTAACCAATGATATTACAAAATATTCCTTTGGAGATTGTTACAAGACAATTTCATGGAAATGAAGTCTCAAATTCAAAGTACATTCCTTTGAACATCCTTCTTGCATAAAAGTTTCTAACTTTCTCATCTATTCTTCAACTCCCAATATGGAAACATTCCATATTTTCCATACGACAATTCATTATTAATAGACTCCTGTCTATTCATAATAATGTCAATATGGTCCTTCCATTACTATACTTCCAACTGTCCTTAAGCGACCAATCCTTGGTGAACCTTAGATTGTCCTTAACAGTTGTTTAACCACTTTAGTCATATCCGGTTCTATTCCTTTTTCCCTCCAAATGCCCTAGGCATTCGGAAAATTAGAACACGAGAATATTATAACATATGAATCGATCCTATACCCGAAGCATATGGGACACGATTCATAATGTCTAACATAAAGACATGATATTTGATCATTCTTTTGCTATAACATTTCTATTTGCCAAGTTCTCATTATTTTGACTATGAAGAGGGATGCCTTAATCATAATCAAATTTTGAGAACGCAATTAACATTTCCATATATAGAATTTCCTTATGTTGAACCATTCCAACATAACATTCATATATATTTGACTAAATTTGATTAAAATCTCAATCTAAGCTTTTAGAATTGAAATGAAGTATAAATTCCTCTCCCTTAATTATAGCAAAATAACTTTTCAAACCCTGCAACTTTGCGAATTGAAACCTTTGTTTTCTATAATTAACATTGCTAACTTGCAACACTTACCATAATTTATTATGCTCCTACTAGCATAATAATTATTATCTTACTAGCGTAATACTTATGCTCCCACTAGCGTTAACATGTATTCAGAAATCAGCTGGACTTCTAGAAATCAATACTTATTGACTTTCATTACCAAAGTTCAGATTTCTGAGACGAGATGCTTCGATAAGACATTATCTAGGCTTCTCAAAATCATACACCTTTCCTTAGATAGCTCACATGTGTGTCTTAATAATTTTAGAACATACATCCATAAGTCTGAAATGTTTAGACCTTTGCCCTTTCTCACAATTCGAATTATGAAGAGGGATACCGTAATCATAATCGAATTTGAGAATGCAAAATGTCACAATTTCTATCTCCTTAAAATCTACTTAGTGAAAGCGTTTCCTCACAATCATTTTCATGAATCGGAGAGAAACCTTATGACACTTAGATTTTATGGTGTATGTGTTCCTATCCATATGAATTTGTCATGACCATAATCACAAGACATGGTTAGTGACAAATCCAAACTCATATGGACTGAACTTGTTCAATCTCAATTTCTTGCCACCTGGCAGCACAAGGGCCTACCATTGCTTCCAAGTTGTTATGCAACCAATTGAGAACTCTCAGAACTCACATGCATAGTCAACTTTAACTGGAATGAGCACAAAAACAAGAATATGTCAACACGATAGGTTATAAATCTCAAGTCGTGTGCTAGTGATAAAGAATAGGTTTTATTCTTGATTAGTTCTTAAAGCTTTTCCAAGATCTTTAAGACTCCCACTGCCCTCTTGACATATAAGATTCTCTTGTCATGAATCATTCCTTGACAAAACAAATATTCAAGAGTTAGTGCGGATTCTTATCAAGACAAACACTTCACACAATTGGCCTTAGTTGGTCTTTGTTTTATCACAACTTACCAATTTGAAATGTACAAGAGTAGAAAACTTTTACTCAACATTTGATAAGTGTTTTAAACCTTTTCTTAAGATTATGTCACTCAAGGTTACAATCTTGGAGTATGACTCTAAGACTTGTTTTGGGAACGAAGTATAACTCATCTTCTTGATTTAAACTATTTCAACAATTCACGATTCCTCTTCTTAGCCATACAAATGCACTAAGACGTCTTTAGAGCATCAATTGTGATATGGTCTTTCCATACACATTAAGATGATCATAAAACACGATACTACAGTACTCTCCCATCTTTTCAGATTGGATAAACTTTTATCTTTCTGCCTAATTTGATTCTTCTCATTCGTTCTGCCATACATTGAACATTTTCCAATGTTTCAGAATTATACTTAAACCTGTAAGCATAACCATGTTTACTAAACTTTAGCAAATCATGACGAATAGTCTTATTGATCTTTGTGGTGGATCTTGACCAACGCACACCCAGTGTACCCGATCCCCTAGTCCTTCACTTGACCCACATATACATGTGAACAAGGAATTAGTCTTAATTTACCAAAGATGAAAATTCTCATTCATCATAAAATACAACTTGCATGATTCTAAGTTTATGTCCAATTGAAACTTGGGTGATGAGAATCTTTCCTTATTTGGCAAATACTCGACACTACCACAAACGAAAAAATCAAATTCATATTGCTAACATAGAAACATACAAACATCAAATTTCACAAATTCCATTTCAAGGAGATATAATAAAAATAAAAACAAAATCTTATTTATTTATAAAATGCGGAATAAACTTTTCCTTACAATGCAATTACAAATGAAAACTACGTTATTACATATTTCCTAGCAATCTATCATAACTCCTAAGCAGCAGCTCAAAAATCCGATCTTCGAACCAAGCGATTGAAATCCATCTTCGCGATCAGATTCATCATACTCTTCCTTTAAGCTTCCTTCCCTTTGCATGATCCTACAAAACATCAAAATGAAACCTTGTCACATCATGTATTAAGAATCAACAATTGGGAACTTAATAGAGTTAGACAGTAGACTTACCTGAAGCAGAGTTAAACTTTTCGACTCTACCTTTTCTCAGATCATTCAGGTAGTCAGAGCAGCTTCGCAACCAATGTCCCTTCTCTTGGCAATAGAAACATATAGACTATTTGGGAATGGTACACGGGACAATCTTAGACTTAGCCTTTCTCTTTCCCTTGTAAAGAGAAATCTTTTCTGGACTTCCAGTGCTTCCATTGTCAATGTCCATGGAAGTTTGGGGAGTAGATCTTCCAATCAAATTTGCTTTTCCATTGCGCCAAATCATTGTTGATTCAGCAGCAACAGACAAATAGGTGGATCAATAAGGGACATGTCGTGGTCTGTCACATAGTAGTCCTTAATGAACTCACTATATGACTCAGGAAGTGATTGAAGAACCCAGTCAACAGCCAACTTCCTCAAGACAACGACACCCAATACTCTCATCCTGTCAATATGTGACTTCATCTCCAAGACGTGAGTACACACAGGCCTTCCATCTTGATGTTTCATTGCAAGTAGGGCTTGAGTGACCTTGAATTTTTCAAGTCTTTGAACTTGTGGGTTAGGGAGAATTATTGGAGGAGGTGGAGGAAGTGAAGTATGACTTCCACGATCCAAGCGCGGGACTTCATCTTCAAGAGGAAAACTTGTTCCAAAAGATTTGGGAAGACCATAGTTGTCTGAACTAGACATCTACAATTGGAGAAATTCAAGTTAGTTGATTTAAGTCCTTAATATAGCACCCAAATGAAATATTAAGGCTAGGACCCAACACAATATTTTACAGTTTGGAAGAGGGATGCCGTAATCTAATTACAAAATATTTGAAGGTAGGTAAATTATGATTTACCAATTTCCATCACGAAAAACGAAAAGAATTTTAGGCTTTAAGTGAATTGAAATTCCTAGATCCTTTGAGATTCTTGAAACTTTCAATTGCATGTTTAAATCTCGATTGTGCCCTTCAAGTTTGTGACTGGAATGCCGAGGATCACAAACAAGGTGTGAATAACCATGCAAATTAGCTTGGTACACCCAATGTTACAACCACCTAATCAATGTGCCGGTTAACCACACACGCTCCATTGATCTATGATTAACATCAAGCTACCCTTTTCCACGCACTATGAATCCAGATTAGTGTGCCGGTTAACCACACACGCTCCACTAACGACTTAACAAGGTGCAAAGTGCAATTTCATGGGTTAGCACCATATTCACATTTTCCTAAATAACTAAGATTTGGGAATTTATAAGTGTTTAGTTACTTCATATTTATCATTATACTTTTAATGAGTCCTATCCTACCCGTTCGGCTAACGACCCTCCACCAGTCAAGGAAGCGGTGGGTGAGAGTGGACACCCACTAAACTGCCATTTTATAGGCAGTAACCTTATACCCCCCTTATAGACCGGCTTTGTGAATGAGGCCTACTAATGGTAAGAATGACTTTGTTCTTATACATATTTATAAATATTAAACCTATAATATTATAATAGTATAAGGGTAGAATTTTAAACTTTACAATTCTAGGGTTTGGAATTAAATGTTTCAAAAGTTAGACTTTTACATTTACAAATTCCAAAACTTGAGGGCAAGTTTTGAACTATTCAAAAAACTTTTGGAATCCATAACTTATGAGTTTAATATAGGTATTAATGAAAGACTCTTGAAAAACCATAACTTGAGGACAAGTTATGGAGTTCATAAAAAATATTAATGGAAAAAGACTCTTCAAGTTCATAACCTATAAGTTTAATGATCTCTTTAAAAGAAAAACTTTTCATTTTCCATAACTTGAGGACAAGTTATGGAATTCATCAAAACATTTAGATCAACTAATGTAACTTACAAAATCAAACAATTTGTCAATGATCTAAATTAAACTCATAAGAACAAGAAAATTCATATCAAACAAATTTCATGTAATTAGCCTAACCATATAAACTAATACAAAACATGAAACTTTGACAATTATCTTTTAAATTGGATAAGCATGATCATTACCACATCAAAAACATGTTTATAAGTTCAAAATCAGTTTAGGGTAATGATCCTAGTCCAATTCCAGCCTTAAAACTCGAAATTATGCATCCAGGAGCACCAACTCGTCGAGTGCATGAACTGACTCAGCGAGTTGGTCAGTTTTTAAGGTAGACTCGGCGAGTCTGTCAGTGGACTCGGCGAGTTCACTGTTCAGACAACAGAAAATCAATTTTTTCAAGCTTTGAAAACAAGTAGCATCAAGTATATAGGAAAACAACCCTAGGATCTGATACCACTGTTGGGTTTAGAGCATTCTAACACTCCTATGGTGTACATGCAACCCTAGATGCTTTGGATCTATGTTTTCTCTAATATACATGCAAACTTTTATTTTTCCAAAGCATCATCCTAACTAGCATACAATGGAGTATCTTTGCTACAAAATCTAGTTAGATTACATACCTTTTGTTGTAGTTGGAAACCTTGGAACTTTAAGAACTTAGTGCCACAAGTGTTGCACCTCAAATGGAATCACACAACACCACCAACAATGGGGGAACTTGAGAGGAGGTTACTTGCACTTCATAAAATCGGATTGCCCTCTTGTAAGCTTACTTAGGTGTCATTTTGGCAGCTATGAGGCTTCTTATATAGTGTGACACAACTAGGGTTACACCATGTAAACCCTAATGTGCATGACTTTCCACATTCCTTAGGCTCCATGGGTTTTAACCTCCATGGAGTATCCATGGGTGACCTCATGGGTTTAGCCCAAGATAAAGAACTATGGATCATAAGCCCACTTTATAAGAATGAATGATTTACACAATCAATCGTCATATATTTAATTAGTCTCTTTTGATAACAAAATTAATTCCAAATTAATTCTTGATCAATACTAATTAAATAATATGATTTCATATTAATAAATTAGAACTTATAATATATTAATAAACCATAAATAACCTCTTCTCAATTATCCATTGTTCCGGTGCCATGAAACCCAAACGGACCATGCTACTCTCGGGTCAAGTACATACCAATTATAGTTATGGACTTAGACACTAATCCAACACTATCATCTGCTATCTCTAGATCAAGTGGGCAATCCAGCTCCCTCGGAGCTCTACTAAATCGCATGCTAAGTGCGAGCGACACAAAAGATCGGGTAGTCCCCAAGTCAAACAATACCATAGTTGATATGTCGTTCACTAAGAACGATCATATACACAAACACACAAACATGAGTAATAATCAGAAATAATAAAGTGATAATGGAGAAGATACATACCCGTAACCACATCATGGGCTGCACGTGCCTCCTCTGCTGTCAACTGGAAGGCTCTGCTCTTCGTCGCTAGCGCCTCTGCCCGGCCCTGACGGCCATCTGTAATCCTCAAAGTGGTAGGAGCGGGTGCCACCACCTGCCATGCTGATGCTAGACCCAGACACTGGGACTTCTTGTGTCCCCTCTGATTGCAATGAAAGCAAAGCAGATCAGATGTTGTCGTGGTGGTGGTAGTAGCTGTACATTCCCTGCTCATATGCCCAGTTCGGCTGCACTTGAAGCAGCCGGAACTCCCTGCGTTGCACACCCCATCGTGCAACTTGTCATATTTGCCACAACGGCTGTGGCTCTGCTGGCTCCTAGACCTGTGGTCAGACACCTTGGGCTTCTTGCCCGAACCCTCCATGCCAGACGCCACCTCTGGCTTCCTCTTCCTCTCCATCTCTAAATCAATCTCTCTCTCACGAGCCCTTGCTATCATATCCTCTTGCGTCTTACAGCTGGATCGACTCACAAACTGTCTGATATCACTCCTCAGCATCTCATGGTATCGGGCCTTTTTCATCTCCTCGTCCGCCACGTACTACGGAACAAGAAGGGCCCTCTCTCTGAACTTGGCGGTAATCTCCGCCACTGTCTCAGTCGCCTGTCTTAAATCCTGGAACTCCCTAGCTAGCTGTTGCACCTCTATCATGGGTGCAAACTCGGCTCTGAACCTAGCTGAAAAGTCAGCCCAGGTCATGGCATCCAACATTGTATCATCTCTAATGGCTCGTTCGACCTCCTCCCACCAATCATGTACCCTGTCCTTCAGAAGACAGGACGCAAGTCGGACCTTGTCCCCCTCGGGACATCTGCTGGTGTGGAATGCGTTGGCGACATCCGACAACCATCTGGTACTCGCAATGGGGTCCTGAGCCCCGTGATAGTCGGGAGTTCCACATGCTCTGAACTCTCGAAAGGTAAGTGTGCGCGACCCCATCATGGCCGCTATCTCAGTGCGAAAAGCGCTCAACTTCTCATCCAGAAGCACTAAAATACCCTCCGTGACCGATCCAAAGATCACAGGAGTCTGCTCTAGAATGTTTCATGTAACCTCAGATGAAATAAACTCCCTAGTCTGCTCATCCATCTGCTCGGATCCTGAGCCCGAGCCTGATCCCTCACCTGAAGTGCCAGTCGGCCTAGGGCGTAGAACCACCATACTGAAAATACACCATAACAAACATCAGTATACTCATCAAATCTCGAGGGATCTAACATACTACAAGTTTCCTGGATTCATCTCAGCCTTCCTTGATTTGAGTACGGATCCTCTGCTTTCAGTAGTACGGGCCCATACTACCTTCCACATCTATCCGTACTTTCCTCAAGAACTGCCTCGACTCCACCAAGTCCCTTCTACTACTACTGTTGATCTCATACTAACTCTTCCTAGGCTTGCCCTAGGGTAACCACCAACCCACTCTCTGCTATCAACTGCATAAGAAGTCCCTGCTATCTCCCCTAACTAGATTGTGAATACTATTACATATCACTAAGACTAGATAATTCTTCGAATGAGAGATCCTACCCTACAACGGTTGGACTCAAACAAGACTTGCACAATAGAGCTAGACCTAACCTTCTAAAATTATCTAATCCTCGCAGTATGTAACGTAACATATTCACTCACTAGTTAGTAAAAGATAACTAGAACTCCTAAAAGCACAAAGCAAGCATCATTCGAGCATCGAGCAAACATAATCAAGCATATCTCTCTCAGGCTATCCCTGACTAATTTGTACAAGCATGCAGTTCATAAAGCTGAGATTCACATAACAGGTACACATAAGGCATCCTTCCTAGATCCTTAGTCCTAAACTAGCATGCAATTCTCATAATGCTGACACACATATAATAGGCACATAAGGCATCCTTCCTAGATCCTTAGTCCTAAACTAGCATGCTGTTCTCATAAAGCTGATAATCATAACATAACATGAACTTGTATGGGTAATTTGGGAGTACTTACTTGGGCTCGGCTTATTGCATGCACCACACCTTTTTCTCTTTTTCAAAGTTCTTTTCTCTTTTCAAAATTATTTCCTTTTTCTCAAAGTTCTTTTATAAAAATTGATTTTCTTTTGAAAACTTCCATACCAATTCCTTAGTTTGAGTTCAGACACACCCGAGAGTGTGCCCGAATCCCTCAAACCAAGGCTCTGATACCAACTTGAAACATCCCAAAAATACGGTCCAAAAATTTCGTTTTAAAATCATTATTTAAATCATAAAACATCCATCATCATAATAAAACAAGAACCATGTATCTCCAAAAAAAACATCATGTCAAATAATGTATCAAATCATATAAGTAATCATTAGAGTCTAAAACAATCCCAGGCTGAAACTGTGGTGTGTGTCATGCGATCATCCCGAGCCCTTCCCTTTGCTAGTGGAAGTACCTGAAACCAAAACTGAAAACTGTAAGCACAAAACGTAGTGAGTCTCCCCAAGCTACCACATACTATACATATAATCACATATTGGGCCTGGCACACTGCATCGGGCCCCGCTCGGCATCGGACCGAGGTCCGGCATACTTAGGCCTAGCCCCTGCATCGGGGCCTACCCGACATCAGACCGAAGTCCGGTATACATATCATGAGCATAATATATTCATATACATAAACATAAGCGTAACAAGAAAGCTAACATTCCTCGGGCTGGCCCCAGCATCAGACCAAGTCTGGAACACCTAATCACACACATGCAAGAATCACAAAGACATCAAGCATACTAACTGTTTCTATACGATCACACATAAACGGGCCCCGCCCGGCATCAGACCCAAGTATGGAACATAAAACCTACATCGGGCTAACCCCGACACATACGATCACACATAAACGGGCCGGCCTTGGTGCCTTAGACCCATTTCTATAGGAGAAAACTCACCTCGCAAGAATGACTGCTGAAAACTCGAGTGAGGAATCCCTGTCTGTTGTCTCGGCGACTCTCCGGCTATAAATCCATAATAACACTTAATCAAAAACTGATAACTCTTCATAGGGTAAAATGACCATTTTACCCCTGGTCAAGGTCAATGCTCTGGTCAAAGTCAACATTCTGGGTTGACCAACTTGCCGAGTCAACCTCTCAAATCGGCGAGTTGTATAACTCAGAAATTCTGAAAACGCGATCCAACTCGCCGAGTCGTCCCACCGACTCGTCGAGTTCTATCGGGCTGCTTAGTCGCGACTTGGCTCATCCACTCATCGAGTCCTTCAACGGACTCATCAAGTTCTACTAACTGTAATCGGCACAACACGATACGACTCATCGAGTTCCATTATGGACTCGACGAGTCCTTTTGTCTGTTTGTCCATCTTAACAAATTAAGCCCATATCTCCTAAATCCAAGGTCCTTAGCTCATTTGGCCATTGGAAAGGCCCTCCAAAGGGTAAAGTTTCCAACTTTACCCGTTCATAGCTCTTCTAAAAGGGTTTAGACAAAACCCTAATTCCTATAAAACTTGAATCTTGTCCAAAAGGCCATATAATCTCAAATCCACGCATACAAACCCAGATCTAAGGTTTTAGCATCTGATGGACACATAAAGCTCCGAATTTTCCTTCCATGCATGGTCCTTTAGGGCTAAAAAGACCCTAAACTTGATTATATGCTTGCATGGGGCTTCCATGGTTATAAAGTTTTCACCTTTATGCTAACGCTTTCTAGATCCTAGATCTGAGATATAAGTCACTTGGGACATCCCAACCCCAAGGACCAATGTTCTTGACCCAAAACTTTCATAATATGGAGATAACTAGATCTAAGAGAAGAATGATCAAGTTGGAAGCTTTATTACCAGAAAATGCAGTAAATGAAGTGTAGCTCCTGGATCTACTTCTTCCCCTTTGAGCCTTCTATCTTCTTCTTCTCCCACAAGCTTCACAATGCACAAAAACACTCAAAAATGGCAAGAAATAGCTCAAGATCACTTATGGCAGATTAGGATTTCGATAATAGGATTTGGAGGTGATGGAGGCTGGGGTGGAGGCCAGATATGATGTTTAAATAAGGTGAAAACCCTACAAATTAGGGTTTCCTCCTAATGAACCTACTCGCCGAGTCCAGGCTTAGACTCGTCGAGTAGACCATTTAAATCCTGTGACAACCTGAAAATTTCTACCTCGTAAGTCAATCCAATCAATCAAAATTCATACTTGTTTTTATTACCTTTTAGCCTTGTTAAGGGTCATTTTAATGATTTCTAAGCCTAGTACACTCAAGGATTGTGTGTTAGGAAGTGTTAGCTTGAGTTCTATGAGTTGCAATCAAGCCGGAAGCACCATCAAAATGAGTTCACGGCCGTGAACCCTCACTTGGCCGTGAACTACTCATATATATAAGAGATTGGTCCATTTTCTTCATTTCTCCAAACTCTAGCCGTGAACATCCCATTCTCTCTCAACTTCTTCAACCGTGAACACTACTCAAAGCTACCAAAACGTAAGTATCTCTTCTATCTCCATGTTGTCCATTAGAAACACCAAGATTCCACTCTTGAAACAACACTTCAATGCATGATCTTCAAGAGTTCACGGTCGTGAACCCTTCATGGGGCCGTGAGCCCTTCATAGATTCATGCATGGGCCGTGATCACTTCATCCATGACCGTGAACCCTTCAAAGGATCAAGGTTGGGCCGTGAACACATCATGTGTTCTATGGCCGTGAACCCTCCTAAGGCTGTGAACAATCCCTTGTTTGGCCGTGAACTCCTTTCATTGAATCACATGTGATTATAAAACTTCATTTCAAGTGTTTACTAGTTCCTAAGGATGTTTCCCTTGCAGTTTAGTGGTTATAAACACTAATTACATGCCAATATATGCCTTTATATGTCATTTAGGACTCGTTTGTGTCTCGATACTTCATTCGTGGAACTTCTCATCCTTACTCGAATCTTCAATTGAATCACCCACATAAGGTGAGTTCATACCCCTATAATCAATCTTTTAAATGTTTTAAATGCTTTTAAGGGGGGGATACAAGTTTAACACAATGATATTGTGTAAATATTTACCTGTGATAACCATCACATTAAAGAGATTTCCCATGCTTTTGTAAGTTATCAAATCACTTTAAAAACTCTTTTAAAAAGATGTTAGATTCTTGTTTATAAAACTCTGTTTTTAAGGCACATGCTTAACTCAGTAGATAATTGAGTATTTTCTTCAAGTCAATAAAAGTTCAACCAAGCATACTAGTAAACTATAATAGGTATAGTTTAGGGATTCGGTTCATACTATAACTAGAACAGGAAGGAACATACTATAACAAGAACAGGAAGGAACATACTATATTCTAGAACAGAGGAACAAATCATGATTCACGAACTTATACTTTACAATCCCAGTAACCTAGGAAGGGAACATATCATTAACTCATTGTTTATAACAAAATATGATAATATACAAGGTATATATATGTGGTACATCTACAAAGTACCAGGTTATATATGGGGTACAATTACAAAGTACCGGAGTTATATATGGGGTACATCTACAAAGTACCGTATTTTATTTATAAAGGTACATCTACAAAGTATTGGAAAATAATAAATAAAACATATTAATATATACAAAACTCACAACAGTATCGAATGAGGTGTTTAGAGTACAAAATTTCATTACTTCTAGTAGTCTTCCTAACAAATAGAAGAGCGCCACATAACTTCCTACTAACATGAAGATTCAGTTAGAAGGGGGCCTATAATGCTAAATTTATGATTCCTTGGTGGATACATTAGGGATATATATTAATCGGATCCAACAGACAGTAGGATGTGTGCTTTCGGCTTCATTTCCTGTTCCTTGTTTGATGTGGGCTTAGAGCAGATTCACACAGTCTACTCTCTATTCGATCTTAGTTATATATATATATATATATATATATATATATATATATATATATATATATATATATATATATATATATATATCATGTATACACCTAGAAATCATAGGGAGTATTAGGTATGGGTCAGGTCATAGCATACAAATTCAATATACCATTTTCTAGTACAAAAACATACTTTTCAGATAGAACATTTAGTAGGCTAAACTAGAAACTCATCCGTAAAAGGGTTTGATACGCATTATTAAACCAGTATAACTTAAAGGACCTTTCGTGGTTAATTCTATAATACCTTAGTTTATACATCAGGATTATATATAATTAATATCCGATAGGCAGTTGGATGTGTGCTTTCCGCCTTACTTTCTGTTCCTTGTTTGGTTGTGGGCTTAGGGTAGATTCACCCAATTAATTGTCCGTTCGATATTAGATTATATATAGCTAGTATAAACTAAGTGATTATAGAAGGAACTATTGTGGTTACCATTTTTACTAAAGGAAATATATGATTTTCTTAATGAATGATTTCTTCAAATATAAAGGAACTATTACAGTTAACTCCGTAAGTACCAAATGAATACGCCAAGGTTATATACAATGAAGATCTAACAAACAATGGGATGTGTGACTTCCGCCTCATTTCTTGTTCCTTGTTTGGTTGTGGGCTTAGGGCAGTTCACACAATCGATTTATTTATTTACTCTGGTTTTAAATAACTTGTATCCATTTAGTACTCATAGAAGGAATTGTAGAGTCATATTTACTTATCTTTCATCACATCAGAAAATATAGGATTTTCTGGAGGAACAGGCGAACTTTTCTAAAAAAACTTACAATTGACTTTTCATCACTAAAATACTTATGAACTCACCAGCTTAAATGTTGATATACTCTTTCAAAATAACTTGTATTCTTAGGAAACTAGTAGACAGGTACGCGCACAGGGATTCAGAAGATGGAGCATAGTAGCTTCATGTCTTGTTTTGTTATTTACTTTTGAGTCAATCTTTTGTGAATCACATACTTTGTAAACACTTTAATATTAATGCAATGGTTGTTTGTTACTTTGATTACTATGATGCATGTGTTTTGATACTACATATACCGTCCTTCTCCTCCGAACGTTTCCGCCGTTCCGGTTTGGGGTGTAACAGATTGGTATTAGAGCATTGTTTATAGTGAATTAAGTATATCAACCTATAAAAGATATACAACTATAGATACAATGGGGCCGAAGTGCTCTGACTAAAAGTATATTTTTAAAATATAACAATATTCTTATAAAAGTATACTTACCTGAATACATATATACATATTAGAACAAGTATCACAAAAAGAACAGAACAGAAGTATTTAAAGGTTGGACACTGCGGTCAAATCTGGACAGTTATGTAATCATATCTGGGATCAATATAGCCTGATCAACTATATTCATTTGAGATATGACCAACATGTGTTTGGGAGTGATGTAGTGTTGCAACAGTCTTAAAACTTACCTAACTCTATATACGAGGGATTTCTAGATCAAAACATAAAGTTAAAATACTATAGGAGTATTTTATGATGCTATAAGATAACAACAAGTTTAAAACTTACCAAGTTAATTACATTAAAATACTATAGAGTATTTTAGGCACTATCAATAACTTATGTGAAAATTTAAAAGACCCTTCTGGTAGGTCTATAATTCCGGAGTGTATACTACCAAGGTTTTATATAATTGAGATTTTATAGGCTTAGAATTTGTGATCTATGCTCTACTTCCTGTTCCTTGTTTGGTTGTGGTTTTAGAGTAGGATCACTTATTCAAAGGTCTATGTAATCTTAAATTATATACAACTTGTGTACACTGCGCAATTATAGGAGGACCCAGTAAGGATCACCCCATAATGTTTCACTTAATCTCATAGGTTCTTTAGACACTTCCATTCTCGCACGACAAACCTAGATAGATGTAACCACTCCATCATAGCAGTCAACAGAGGAGTCAAGGAGGAACAAGAAGAAGTTCATGAAATTTTTTTCCAAGGAAGGATTAGCCGAAGGAACTAAACGTCTTATGCGTCACACTAATAAATAATAACATTAAATGACTTAGTGAGCTAGTGAATACACTACTCACACTATGTGTTAGGATTATTTCTTTTTCATGCAGCCAGTAACAGTTATTCAATTCCCAGGAATTCATTCGAGGATAGCCACTTCTGATTCATAAAGTTTATTCTATATAGACTCCCATTATGAATTGTTTTTCAGAAGCCTATGAAAGTCAGAACCAGATACACTAGGAAACAGGGATAACTTAGTTTAAATATCACTCATACAATACCTACTTCTACTTACTACCATGGACATATCTGAGAAATGTTGACAGAAACATTGAGAATAGTCCAACAAAGCGTGAAAATGTGTAGTACATTTAAGTTGATGGAATACAGCTAGTGATGACCATCATTACTCACGAGATCATTCTTTTCCATGCAACAGAATCATGTCTTCACAAGGAGGAAACAAACCAACAGGCGAGGCACCAATTCTGCAGATAGACTCTGCTACTTTTCAGGCTGCGGTCACAGCTGTTGTAACAGCCATCATGGCACAGTTCAATGCTAATAATGCCAGTAGAAGTGGAAGCGGTGCCGGTTATGCTAATCGCAGTAACAATCAAGGGAACCAGCGAGTGTCTGTTGACAAGGACACCCCAGACCACAAACCTAAGAACAAGAAATGAAAGTTCTGGGATAAAAAGGGGAAAAAGTCAGCTCAAGGTTCTACCAAGAGATGACAGCCCGTGGCTACCCCTGCGATCACAACAACAGTCACAACATTTGGTACTTCATCTGCCACCACAACCCCCGTCAAACGATATGCTGCAAATCTTCTAAGGTGCGACAAATGCACCTACCACCACAACGGAGCTTGCCGTGAGATGCAGTGTACGAATTGTCGCAGAAAGGGGCACACTGCCCATTTCTGTAGGGCACCGACACGACCAATCTCGCAAGTAAACCATGTTTGTTTCAAGTGCAGTGAATCTGGACACTTCAAGAGGGAATGTCCAACAGAGAGAAACGACGAAGGAGCTCGCTTCTGTAGAACTCCGACTCAGCACATCACTTCAACCACCGATGATGGTATAGTTCAAGTATGCCATAGATGTGGTGAAATGGGACATGTCAAGAGAGACTGCCCAATAGAGAGAAATGACGGGGGAGAAGGAGGAATCTAACGACAAGACATAATGGAGCAACGAGGAACCCCTATTTTGAAATTTTAGGTACATCTTATAAAAAAATTTCTTTAAAAATTTAAATTATATTTCATATTAAGATTAAAAATTTGGGGATATTAAAAGTAATTATAATAACTCACTCGTCCGCACAAGTCACAACATTCATAGGAGAACTAAAGATCCGTTCAGGTGAGCTATGATGGCTTGGTATGTACATCAGCGTTGTGCATAGCTAAGATTTTACAGACTAAGAGTGAGTGATTCCGCCTTACTTCCTGTTCCTTGTCTGGTTGTGGATTTAGGGCAGAGTCACTCAGTCGACCATCTTATTTATCTTAATTATGCATAACTTGTATATGCCAAGGGATCATAGAGGTACCGAGGAGGATCATAATATAAAGTATCGACACTAGTTATCAAAGCACTTTCACTGTTAGTACTCGCTTATCGCAGTACGATTTGTGGCAGTGGTAACATCAAGGAGAAAATAGAAAGCACTAGAAAGTCTTCACAAAATACATTGTCGAGCACACTCGGGATACACCCTCGTATAACAAACGTCTCTTTCAAATCGGCTTAAAATTTGTTTCTGTAAAGAGTCCGTTGTCATCATTCGTCATGGATTGGCGTGGTCCTCACCATACCAAGTTCATGTGTTACGAAAATCCATCGCCTTAACAGACTGATTACGAAACCCTCATCATTCGTAACGACAGCCCGACCCAGACCTCAGAATCGTCTCCGTCATATTCTTGACCCCGAAGTACTCATAAGAGGAGTACCTTACCCTCCGAAACCTTGCCACCGTATACTCAGCAGACTTTCCTGAACTACCACTCGTCCAACAGATCAAGTTCAAGCACAGAGGCTAAGGACGAATACAACCCACCTATCACTATTAAGTGTATATGCGAGGGTAGTATATAATTATGATTATGCGGATTTAGTATGTGTTTTTCCGCCCTATCTCCTGTTCCTTGTTTGGTTGTGGACCTGGGGCAGAGTCGCACATCCGACCGTCATACTAATCTTAATTATATACGACTTGTATACACAAGGTGATGATAGATGGAACAGGTATGAATCCTATCATGAAAGTTAGGGCGAAGTTGCCCAGGTCTACGAGTGGGTATTCTACCATTCAGAGGAGCACGACCCCAAGTGTACTGCTAAGAAAGCTAATTTCGGGACGAAATTCCATCTAACGGGGGATGATGTGACAACCTGAAAATTTCTACCTCGTAAGTCAATCCAATCAATCAAAAGTCAGACTTGTTTCTATTACCTTTTAGCCTTGTTAAGGGTCATTTTAATAAGTTCTAAGCCTAGTACACTCAAGGATTGTGTGTTAGGAAGTGTTAGCTTGAGTTCTATGAGTTGCAATCAAGCCGGAAGCACCATCAAAATGATTTCACGGCCGTGAACCTGTTGGGTTTTGAGCATTCTAACACTCCTCTGGTGTACATGCAACCCTATAAACCTTGGATCTATGTTTTCTCTATTATACATGCAAATATTATCTATTCCAAGGTTTCATCCTAACTAGCATATTATGAAGCACCTATACTACAAAGTTCTAGTTAGATGACATACCTTTTGATGTAGCTTGATGTCTTCAAGCTTTAAGAGCTTAGCCCCAATAGTGTGGAAGCCTCAAATGGAATCACAAATCACCAAAACACCTTGGAAGAACTTGAGAGAATATGTATGCACACTAAAATCGGCCCACTCTTATTTTCACACACTTGTGCCAATTTTGTGAGCCAAGGACCCCTTTATATATTATGGAGGATTAGGGTTACATCCATGTAAACCCTAATACCCATGACCTTTCATTTACATAGGATCCATGGGTTAAAAGCTCCATGGACCATCCATGAAAGCTTAGCCCAACCTAAATGAACTTGGCCCATTCCATATATATAAGAGTCCATATTTAATTAGTTCTTTTTGATCACTTAATTAATTCTAAATTAATTCTTGATCAATACTAATTAAATAATATGATTCCATATTAATATATTAGAACTTATAATATATTAATATAAATCATAAATATACTATTCTCAAAAGACTATCCATATAAATTGTGCCGGTGAAGTGCAACCCAAATGGACCATGTCGGGTCGGGTCAAGTACATACCAAATATAGTTATGGACTTAGACATTAATCCAACAGAACCCTCACTTGTCCGTGAACTACTCATATATAAAAGAGATTGGTCCATTTTTCTTCATTTCTCCAAACTCTAGTCGTGAACATCCCATTCTCTCTCAACTTCTTCAACCGTAAACAGTACTCAAAGCTACGAAAACATAAATATCTCTTCTATCTCCTTGTTGTCCATTAGAAACACTAAGATTCCACTCTTGAAACAACACTTCAATGCATGATCTTCAAGAGTTCAAGGTCGTGAACCCTTCATGGGGTTGTGAACCCTTCATAGATTCATGCATGGGTCGTGATCACTTCATCCATGACCGTGAACCCTTCAAAGGATCAAGGTTGGGCCATGAACACATCATGTGTTCTATGGCCATGAAGCCTCCTAAGGTCGTGAACAATCCCTTGTTTGGCCATGAACTCCTTTCATTCAATCATATGTGATTATAACACTTCATTTCAAGTGTTTCCTAGTTCCTAAGGATGTTTCCCTTACACTTTAGTGGTTATAAACACTAATTACATGCCAATATATGTCATTATATGTCATTTAGGACTCGTTTGTGTCTCGAGACTTCATTCGTGGAATTTCTCATCCTTACTCGAATCTTCAATTGAATCACCCACATAACGTGAGTTCATACCCCAATAATCAATCTTTTAAATGTTTTAAATTCTTTTAAGGGGGGGATACAAGTTTAACACAATGATACTGTGTAAATATTTACCTGTGTTAACCATCACATTAAAGAGATTTCCCATGCTTTTGTAAGTTATCAAATCACTTCAAAACCTCTTTTAAAAAGATGTTAGATTCTTGTTTATAAAACTCCGTTTTTAAGGTACATGATTAACTCAGTAGATAATTGAGTCTTTTCTTCAAGTCAGTAACAGTTCAACCAAGCATACTAGTAAACTATAATAGGTATAGTTTAGGGGTTCAGTTCATACTATAACTAGAACAAGAAGGAACATACCCTAACAAGAACAAGAAGGAACATACTATATTCTAGAACAGAGGAACAAATCATGATTCACGAACTTATACTCTACACTCCCAATAACCTAGGAAGGGAACGTATCATTAACTCATTGTTTATAACAAAATATGATAATCTACAAGGTATAAGGATATATATGTGGTACATCTACAAAGTACCAAGTTATATATGGGGTACATCTACAAAGTACCAGAGTTATATATGGGGTACATCTACAAAGTACCGGATTTTATTTATAAAGGGTACATCTACAAAGTACCGGACAATAATAAATAAAACATATTAATATATACAAAACTCACAACAGTATCGACTGAGGCGTTTAGAGTACAAGATTTCATTACTTCTAGTAGTCTTCCTAACAAATAGAACAGCGCCACATAACTTCCTACTAACATGAAAATTCAGTTAGAAAGGGGCCTATAATGCTAACTTTATGATTCCTTGGTGGATGCATTAGGGATATATATTAATCGGATCCGACAGACAGTAGGATGTGTGCTTTCCGCTTCATTTCCTGTTCCTTGTTTGGTTGTGGGCTTAGTGCAAATTCACACAGTCTACTCTCTATTCAATCTTAGCTATATATATATATATATATATATATATATATATATATATATATATATATATATATATATATATATATATCCTGTATACACCTAGAAATCATAGGGAGTATCAGGTATGGGTCAGGTCATAGCATACAAATTCAATATACCGGTTTCTAGTACAAAAACATACTTTTCAGATAGAACATTTAGTAGGCTAAACTAGAAACTCATCCGTAAAAGGGTTTGATACGCATTATTAAACCAGTATAACTTAAAGGACCTTTAGTGGTTAATTCTATAATACCTTAGTTTATACATCAGGGTTATATATAATTAATATCCGATAGGCAGTTAGATGTGTGCTTTCCGCCTTACTTCCTGTTCCTTGTTTGGTTGTGGGCTTAGGGCAGATTCACACAATTAACTGTCCGTTCGATATTAGATTATATATAGCTAGTATAAACTAAGTGATTATAGAAGGAACTATTGTGGTTACCGTTTTTACTAAAGGAAATATATGATTTTCAGAATGTTTTCTTCAAATATAAAGGAGCTATTACAGTTAACTCTGTAAGTACCAAATGAATACGCCAAGGTTATATACAATGAAGATCTAACAAACAATGGGATGTGTGACTTTCGCCTCATTTCCTGTTCCTTGTTTGGTTGTGGGCTTAGGGCAGATTCACACAATCGATTGTTTGTTTACTCTGGGTTTTATATAACTTGTATCCATTTAGTACTCATAGAAGGAATTGTAGATTCATTTTTACTTATCTTTCATCACATCAGAAAATATAGGATTTTCTGGAGGAACAGGTGAACTTTTCTAAAAAAACTTATAGTTTACTTTTCATCACTAAAATACTTATGAACTCACCAGCTTAAATGTTGATCTACTCTTTCAAAATAACTTGTATTCTCAGGAAACTAGTAGACAGGTACGTGCACAGGGATTCAGAAGATGGAGCATAGTAGCTTCATGTCTTGTTTTGTTATTTACTTTTGAGTCAATCTTTTGTGAATCACATACTTTGTAAACACTTTAATATTAATGCAATGGTTGTTTGTTACTTTGATTACTATGATGCATGTGTTGTGATACTGCATATGCCTTCCTCCGCCCGCGGACGTTTCCGCCGTTTCGGTTTGGGGGTGTGACAAATCCTGCGACCAAGCTGGCACCTACTCGACGAGTTAGGGCTACCAACTCGTCGAGTAGCTCTTACAAAATGAATATTTTAATAAATTAAATGTGTACCAGGAACAGGGTGTTACATTCACGCATATCAAGAAATATATATGCATATGATACCCGACCTAGTGTTAGAATGGGTATACCGATTACTCGATATTTCTTACCTGAAACTCGATTAACTCGAACCAATCTACCCGAATCTTAAAACAGTCGGTTGGTTTATCGTGTATTAGTTACTTTCGATGCGCCTAATATTAATATTATATACTGATCAGGAAAGTGGACCCAGATTCAACATGTTCCACAAAAAAGATTTGTATTAGAGCAAATCTAATCGTCCGGTACTTAACACCACTTTTGTATTGAGGCCAAAAATCCTTCAATCGTCCTTCAAAGTTAACATTGTTTTTGTGTAAGCTTCCTTTTAACACCAAATATGAAGGTCAAATATGGAGACCTTTAAAAAACACCATTTTAGAGGTCGGTTTCAGTTGAATCACCATTTTGGTGTTATGTGGTTGGAGAAGCCCTTAGATTTACGGCGTGTTCGGCACGCAGCGTTTGAGAGCTTTTGGATTTTAGCTTTTAAGAAAACGTTAGTAAAAAAGAAAAAGCCTCGTTCAGCGACATGAGCGTTTAGCTTTTAACCTAAATAAAACGCTCCAAAATCAAAAGCTACATGGAGTAGCTTTCAACAAAACGCTCCAAAATCAAACGTTACCCGCTACCCGCTACCAGCTACCCGCTACCAACTAGTTTTTCCGAACACGCCCTTAAAGAAAATTTAGCTTTTTCTTTAAAAATTTCACCACTTTTGTCCATATATATCATCTCCACTTTCACAAAGCTTTTAGACATAAAATTTCACCATTTTCATTCAAATCTGATATATTTTTCAATCTCGATCTACTAACAGAAAAATAAAAAATTATACCCCGCTACAAAATTTTCCTTCCAAAAATACACCATATTTTCTAATCTTGATATACAAATACACCCTCACATACATCAAATCCATAATATTCCATTCTCGATTTGCACTTAAGTTCTATTCATGGGTTCATTGGGTAATTTCGGGACCCCAGGTTTGGTAAAAACAGAAAAGTGTTACTGAGGAATTTAACCAACCTCCATCTCATTTCCAAAGATCTGATAGAGTACGTTATGCACTTGAGCTTTAGGGATTACATATTATTGAGGCGATGAGTCATTAATAAATCAATGATGAGTGTGCCAGTTATTAAGAAGCCATGCCAAACCTTTAGGCTTCCAAATGGAAGGAGGTTATGGAAAGCGATATAAAATCCATGTATGATAACTAAGTTTGGAACTTGGTTGATCACACATCTGACCTTAAATAGTTAGGTGTAAATGAGTATTCAAGAAAAAGACATATATGGATGGTAATATACACACAAACAAAGCTCAACTGGTTGCAGAGGGTTATTACTCAAACTCAAGAAATTGATTATGATAAAACCTTCTCACCAGTGGTGATGATAAAATTCGTTAGGGTATTATTTTTCATATAAACATTTCATGACTATGAAATATGGCAGATGCGTGTATTGCTTAATGAAAAACTAAAAGAGGATGTGTATATGAAACAACCATCGAGAGGGTTTTGTATACTAAAAATATCCAACTAGAATGTGTAAGTTTGAAATGTCCATTTATGAATTTAAACAAACATTTCAGATCTTTGCTTCAATGGAAAAATTAAAGAGATTTTTTTCGAGGAATAAAGATGAACCATGTGCATATATCAGAACTAGTGAGAGTACTATATTTTTTCTTAAGCTATATATCGATGACCAAAAAGTGAAAAAACTGTCGCCCATATTCAATATACATATTCAATGTCACAAGTTCAATTTATATTCAATGTTTAAATCATATTCAATATACATATTCAATGTCATAATTTTGGAATTATTCAAGTTATATGGAATTAATCTCTCTTCCTAATAAAAACCTCTCTAAGGTGTCACATGTCCCCCTTTTAAACCCCTATTTTTCCACGTGGCAATTCCTCCAGCGTTGCTAAATTGATTTCCCGCTCTTTTGCTCATTAATGAAATCGACGATCATATCCCTATAAATCAGCATTTCAGTTTTGAATAGTTGAACCTCCCTCAGTGAGGTTGTAGAAGCTTCTGTATCCATTGTAGGGTATGGGTTGACCCTGTTCCTGACTCCATCTGTTCAAGTTTGTGGCCCACAGAGGTGTGGGTCCTTGAAATGCTGGACGAGGGTTCAGGTTTGGGTCTTGAGCAGTTGGGGGTAGGTTGTTGAATTCAGGATCTGAGTCAGAACCATCAGAAAAGCCTTCAGCTTCGTGATCATCCAAAGGGATTGGGTGATCATCTTCTGGCTCTTCTCCCAGCCATCCGGCATTGCCGTTGTTGGGATAGTACGGGTCTCCGGGAAAATGGAATCCAGCCATTATATCTACGCGAGAAAAGGGATAAGGAAATAATTAATAGACGGACTAACTAGATAATTATAAGATGATCTTTATTAGTTACTCCAACATTTGCGTAGTGCATACCAGTCATAGGTAACCTAGACAGGATAGACCTTCGAATAAGTGACCCTAACTCTAAGCCCACAACCAAACAAGGAACAGGAAGTAGAGCAAATATCACAGATTCTAAGTCTATGCCATCCTAGTTACCTATAACCTTAATGTATCCACCCCGCAACTACTGACATACCAATAAAGACCTTTTTAGTTCTCAGATAAGTAATTAATAGTCACACAAAATACTCCTATAGTATTTTAAGTTTATGTTCCGTTCTACTGTTCTCGTTGTAGTAGTGTTGGTAAGTTTTTAGACTTGTTGCAACCTCACAATCATGCTTAGGCACATGCTAATCACTCCTCGGATAATGTAGTTGATCAGGCTACATCTTCCCAGGGTTGACCATATGTCTCTAAGTCTACTTGTGTTGTCCAACAATCGTAATACTTTTGTTCTGTCCTAGTGACACTGATTTTAGTATGAATGCAGGTATGTATACTTGGTTAAATATTTTATTATTTACAAGTATAAACTCTTTATCAGAGTATTTTAATCCTGCTTGTGTTTATAATTCGTATATCTTTTATGGGTTGATACACTCGATTCACTATAAACCTGGCTCTGATACCAATCTGTCACACCCCAAAACCGGAACGGCAGAATCGTTCGGGGATGGAGGACGTCATGTACAGTATCACAACAATGCAAAGTAGTAAACAAGCAACAACATCATCCATTGCATTAATAATATAATTTCATACAAGTGTGTTCTGTCAAGTTATATAGACACCAAAAATAATATACATCAAAATAAAGATGGGTCTTGAACGAGCTCCATCTTCTCAAAAACCTAGCTCCGGTACCTGTCTACTGGCGACCTGAGAATACAAGTTATTTTGAAAGAGTTTATCAGCTTTAAAGCTGGTGAGATCATAAGTATATTAGTGTCTGTAGTTGTATGAAAGTGTTTTGTTAGCTTGTAATTGTATATGTTTGTAAAAGTTTGTACTTGTTTGAACTCTCCTAGAAAACCCTATGTTTCCTACTAAAAGTAGCCTTCTACCAAGGCATCTAGTATCTGTGTGTGTGTCTCTTGTAAGAGTGTGTATTTTCCCAAATCCGACTATCATTAACCAAAAATATAGTTTTTACATTATTGTTTATTGTGTAAATATCACAAAGTAAATGTAATGGGAAATGATATAGTACTGTAGTGTTATATTAAGTAACTACTGCTGTACTAACTACTTTAAACCAATTGTTATTTAAAGTACCATGTGATCGGCCTGTATCCTGCTACCGACTCAATAGAAAAACGACGATGTAAGACGTCGTAAGAATTGACGTTTGGCACTCGTAGACTTGCAAGTCCCACTATAGCGAGCAGCAAGGTGTAGGATAGTCAATCCAGTATAGATCTATACACAAACTCATACGCTCCCCATTTAAGGAGATTTTGGATACAAAACGGGTCATGACAGGTAGTGCCATGCCCCCGTTAAGTGGATCACATAACTGTAAGTAATGTATATGTATGTGCTAGCTGTATTGTGTGTTCTTTCTCTGTCTAGCCTGTATGTTTTGTTTCTCATCACTGTGTATTATGTTTGTTTCTCATCACTATGTATTATGTTTGTTTCTCATCACTATGTATTATGTTTGTTTCTCATCACTATGTATTATGTTTGTTTCTCATCACTATGTATTACTCATGAATGAACTGACTCATTGTATGTTTCATTGTTCTTGTAATAGTATCTTCCTAAACTATACCTATTATAGTTTACTAGTAATGTTGTTTGTGTATATGAACATGTTTGTATACCTTTGCTACCCAAAGGCATTGAACTGAATGAAAGAAGTAACCTTTTATATCTACGCACATATACATGATATATAACTAGGATTCAAACGACCTTCGGACAAATAACCTGAATACCCTAAGTCCAGAACGAAACAAGGAACAGGAAGTAAGGTGAGCTATCAGTCCTAAGTCCTTTCAATCCTACTTATATAACTATATCTATATAGATACACAGAATATAAGTTAAAAGAGTTTAAGTAAAAGTATTTAACATGTAAAAGAGTTTGATAAAAGCATTTGGTATGTAAAAGAGTTTGTAAGACAGTTTGAAGTAAAACAGTTTGGTAACACAGTTTGAAAAGTAAGAAATCCACTTGTTTGGTAGTTATTAATCACATGTGATTGATATAATAACTATAATTGTCTAACTTGTATTCCCCCCCATAAAAGTATTTAAAAACATTTAAAAGGTTAATTAAGGGGTATGAACTCACATGTAGTGAGTGGTTTGGATGAACGGAATGTATAGGATGCTAGGTGTCAAGTGAAGACTTGTACACACTCAATGATCCTAGTTAACACATAATAACACATATATGTATCCAATTAGTCTTTAAACAACTAATTAACAAAGTTAAGACATCCTAGGGCATGAAAAACACCTTATATAAGTGTTATAAGTGCTAAGGATTGCATCTAAATGTTGTAGGACATTGCTATTGAGTTTAGGGTTCAAGGGAACCCTTTATATGAGTTTACGGTTTTGTGACCATAACTCATTGAGTTTACGGTCGTAAACCCATGAGTTTACGGCCGTAACTCATGCTTCTTTGACCATTTGATGTTTTGAAGCTCTACAAGTCCTTAGAAGCATATCCACTTGAAGTATAAGCCTATGGAAGAGTTTAGGGCACCATTTCACTCCTAAATGGAGTTTACGGTCCTTAGACCACTTTTCCTTGGGTTTACGGCCGTAAACCCATATGTTTTATGGTCTTTTTGAAGTTTTCATGTACTAAATGCATTAAGGAATGGATCTATACAAGTTTCCAAGGCTTATGAAGGACTAGGGCACACTTTGGCACCCTATTTAGGGTTTACGGTCCAAGAACATCTTGGACCGTAAACACCTTGATCTTGGTGTTTCTTGGTGTTTTGCTTGATGTATAGAAGTGTAACAAGCCTTATGATACTCTAGGATAGAAGTACTTACAAGATAGAGGCTTGAAAAGGTGCTAAAAGTCCAAGAACACTAGTGTGTGTTCTTGGTGTTCTTGGTGAAACTTGAAGATCTAACCTTTTGGAATGATTTCACGGATGGAAGTGTGTTAAAACACTAGATTAAGTAATATCTCAACTTAAAAGGGCTAGAAACACTTACAAGTTGAAAATCTTGAAGAAAAAGTCGAAGATACTTGAGAGAGAATTGAGTTTGGATCTTGAGTTTGTGAAAAATGGTAATAAATGACTAAGTGTCATATATATACCCCCAAATTAGGGTTTACGGCCGTAAACACCTTTGTTTAGGCCGTAAACTCCAAACTCTTGGAGTTTTGGAATAATATTGTTGAACAATATACCCTAGGGCATCCTCTCTCCTGATATCTCCCGATGTGCTAATCCTAAAATTCTCAAACTTATTCCAAAAAGCTTGAAATTTAGCGGAAACTGTTCTGACTTCTATTGAATTGAAATGTTGTACAGAATTGAAATTTCGGGTTGCCACATCATCCCCCCCTTAGAAGGAATTTCGTCCCGAAATTAGAGTTTAAGCAAATAAGTAGTTACAAATAACTAAGTAAAATGACGAGGATATTTCACCTTCACTATCGGGATGCGGCTTTGTTTCGTTTGCTTGACCTCCCGGTCCATGATCTCTACAGGTTCTTCCACAAAGTTGAGGCTCTCGTTGATCTCGATCTCGTCGAGTGGGATTACAAGAGTCTCGTCGGACAGACACTTTTTCAAGTTCGAGACGTGGAAGGTAGAATATACGTTACTGAGTTCGCTCGGTAAGTTAAGTTTGTAAGCTACAGGGTCGATTCTTGCGAGAATCTCGAAAGGCCCAATATACCTTGGATTTAGCTTTCCACGCTTTCTGAAGCGTATCAAGCCCTTCCAGGGTGAGACCTTTAATAGAACACGGTCGCCCACCTGGAATTCCAATGGTTTCCTTCGTTTATCAGCGTAGCTTTTCTGTCGGTCTCTAGAGGCTTTCAATCGTTCACGAATTTGAACGATCTTCTCTGTCGTTTCCCGAATGATCTCCGGATCTGTGAGAGTGCTTTCAGGATCTCGTCCTTTAGCTAACTGGGTATCACCCACCTTAGCCCAGCACAGAGGGGATCTGCACTTGCGGCCATAGAGGGCCTCGAATGGAGCAGCCTTTATGCTTGTGTGATAACTGTTGTTGTAGGAAAATTCGACAAGGGGTAAATGAGTATCCCATGCTTTCCCAAAGTCGATCACACAGGCTCGCAGCATATCTTCCAAGGTTTGGATAGTTCTCTCACTTTGTCCGTCTGTCTGAGGATGGTAGGCTGTACTCATGTCCAGCCTAGTTCCTAGGGAACTTTGTAGCGACTGCCAGAACCTCGGAGTGAACCTACTATCTCTGTCCGAGATAATGGATATGGGAACACCGTGCAGTCGTACAATCTCCCTAATGTAAGTTCTTGTAAGCTTCTCCATCTTGTCTGTTTCTTTGATAGGCAGGAAGTGTGCGGACTTGGTCAATCTGTCGACGATGACCCATATGGTATCAAGTCCACCCGTTGTCTTGGGCAACTTGGTTATGAAATCCATAGTGATCCGCTCCCACTTCCACTCCGGTATCTCTCGCTGTTGTAGTAGACCTGAGGGTTTCTGGTCTTCGACCTTCACCTTGGCGCAAGTAAGGCATTTACTCACGAAGGTGGCAATCTCTGCTTTCATGTTAGGCCACCAGTATAGCTTTTTAAGATCCAGATACATCTTATCTGAACCCGGGTGGACGGAATAATGAGTGTTGTGCGCCTCGTTCATGACCAGGTCTCTGAAACCACCAAGTTTCAGGGTCCAGATCCGATCCATGAGATAATAAGTTTCGCCACCCTTAACCTCCAAGTTCTTATCCATTCCTCTCAGGGATTCACCTGCCACATTTTCAGGTTTCAAAGCGTCGAGCTGAGCCTCCTTAATTTGTGTGGACAAGTGTGAATGGATAGTCATAGTCAATGACTTGACTCTACGACCATAATATTCTTTCCGACTTAGGGCGTCAGCTACTACATTGGCTTTACCCAGATGATAACGAATTTCGCATTCGTAATTACTGAGTAGCTCGACCCACCGTCGTTGTCTCGTGTTGAGCTCCTTCTGGTCGAATATATGTTGTAGGCTTTTGTGATCTATAAAGATTGTGCTTTTTGTACCATACAGGTGGTGTCTCCAGATCTTCAGAGCAAACACAACTGCTCCTAGTTCCCGATCGTGGGTAGTGTAGTTGACCTCGTGTGTCTTCACCTGTCTCGAGGCATAGGCAATGACCTTACCTCGCTGCATCAGAACACATCCGAGTCCTTTATTTGACGCATCGCAATAGACAACGAAGTCTGCTATCCCTTCGGGGAAAGATAGTATTGGTGCGGTGCACAAGGCTCTTTTGAGCGTTTGGAACCCTCTCTCCTGCTTCTCTTCTCAGTCAAAGGCCAAGCCCTTCTGGGTCAGTGTCGTAAGAGGTTTCGCAATGCGGGAGAAGTTCTGAATGAACCTGCGATAGTAGCCAGCGAGACCTAGAAATTGACGAATTTCTGTAGGCGTCTTCGGTGCTGACCAGTTCTCAATGGCTTTAATTTTGGAAGGTTCCACGTGTATTCCCTCTTCGCTAACCATGTGCCCTAAGAATTCGACTCTTCGGATCCAAAACTCGCATTTCGAGAACTTCGCATAAAGTTTCTCCGCACGTAGGGTTTCTAAGACTAGTCGTAGATGTTGACTATGTTCCTCCTTACTACGAGAGTAGATAAGTATGTCATCGATGAAGACGATGACGAACTGATCCAATTAAGGACGACACACCCTATTCATTAATTCCATCAATACAGCAGGTGCGTTTGTTAATCCGAACGGCATCACTACGAATTCGTAGTGCCCATAACGAGTTTGGAAGGCTGTCTTCGGAACATCCTCCCCTAACACTCGTAGTTGGTGATATCCGGACCTTAAGTCGATTTTTGAAAATAAATCCGCCCCTTGAAGTTGGTCAAATAAATCGTCAATACGAGGCAAAGGATAACGATTTTTGACGGTCAGTTTGTTGAGCTCCCTGTAATCGATGCACATACGAAACGATTCGTCTTTCTTCTTGACGAACAAGACTGGAGCTCCCCAGGGTGAGAAGCTTGGTCTTATAAAGCCCTTGCTGAGCAGTTCGTTAAGTTGACAGGACAGTTCTTGCATCTCTGCAGGTGCTAGACGATAGGGCGATTTGGCTACGGGAGTACCCCTGGAACTAAGTCGATTCTGAACTCGACTTGACGTTGTGGAGGTAATCCTGGGAGTTCTTCTGGAAAGATGTCGGGAAAGTCACGTACTACCGGAATGTTCTGAATGTCTTTCGTTTCTTGGCTCACATCGACCACATGAGCAAGGAATGCGCGACATTCCTTTCGCAAGAATTTCTGAGCTTGAATGCTCGAGATTATAAGTAGGTTTGTGCCGAGTTTGTCGCCATATACTACTAGAGTTTCGCCAGACGACAGATTAAGGCGTACAACCTTTTCGTAACACATGATGTCGGCACGATGAAGACTCAACCAATCCATGCCGATAATGACATCGAAACTTTTAATTGAGACCGGCATGAGATCGATCGAAAATGAATGGCTATCTAGTGTTAAGGTACACCCTATGAATATACTGCTAGTGCTCTCTGTCTTTCCGTTAGCTATTTCTACAGTGAACGGTTCTTTAAGTGCTCGTGATTTTTGCTTACGTAAATGAGCAAATTTTTGGTTCACGAAACTCCTCTCCGCTCCACTATCAAACAGTATGCATGCATAAGAGTTATCGAGGAGAAACGTACCAGTGACCACTGTGGGGTCGGCAACCGCTTCCTCATGACCTATGGCCAGAACTCTTGCCACTCCACCGGCAAACCCTGCCTTCGGCAGTTCCTTTTATAGTGGCCCACCTCGCCACAACCGTAGCAAGTTTGGCTCACACCTGCGTCGGGGATTTGGGTGATTGGCCTAGCCGGAGCTTTGCAGAAACGGGCAGTGTGCCCCTTCCTGTTGCAGTTCAAACACAGCATTTCCCGGCAGGCTCCTACGTGGTGGAAGTTGCACTTGTTGCACTTGGGCAAACTTCCAGCGTATTGCCTTACTGGAGCAGCAGCGGCAGGTGCTATTGCAGCATGTACTGCCACGACCTGTTGCTTTTTGGCAGCCTTCATCTTCTTCTTGTCATCCCAGAATTTCCGCTTGGACTCAGCAGTTCTGGCGGGTTCTGAGACGGCCAGGGTGGTTGTTGCGGCCGGGGTACGAACCCCATGGTCTATGAGCCGCTGTGCCAATCGTTTAGCACTATCAAATGTAGTGGGGTGTGATGCTAAAACATTTCCCTGGTATGGTGGCATCAGCCCCCATATATATCTCTCGATTTTCTTTCCCTCAGTATGAACCATGTTGGGACAGAGGGCCACCAGTTCACAAAATTTGGCGGTGTAGGCGACTACGTTGGAGCCCTTCATGGTTAGGCTCCACAGCTCTTCCTCCAGCTTCTGGATCTCGCCCCTCGGGCAGTACTCCTCAATCATGAGGTCTTTCAAAGTTTCCCAGCCCATAGCATTAGCTACTATAAGAGATAGTGACTTAACATCGCTATTCCACCATGTTAGGGCTTTTACTTCAAAGGTGCAAGCAGCAAACTTGACCTTGCTCTCCTCTGGACAGGAGCAGATTTCGAAAACCGACTCTGTCTTTTCGAACCATTGCGAAAGGGCAATGACTCCGCCAGTCCCCTTAAAGGACAATGGCTTGCAGTTTGTGAAGTCCTTGTAGGAGCACTCTCTGGAGCGCACAGGGATTTCACCATGAGTAGATAGGACAGGGGTTCCTCCTCCAGTGGAACCAGAAGAATGATATTGTGCCATGGCCGTAGCCACAGCCGCATCTACAGCAGCATTCAGGGTTGCCGTGTCGAATTGAGGAGCAGGTGGTGTTGGTGCGAGAGGATTGCGTCTTGTCGATTTACGTGGAGGCATCTTTTAACTATAAGTTTAGAAAGATGAATATATTGATAAGAATTTAATAGGAAGTAGATAAGAATGACTCATGGACTAACTCTCCATAGTCCAACAGCATAAATGAATAACACGATTGATTGTAAACTAAAGTATTTGGATATAATTTCCATGAGATTAGATATCTGTAAATAATACTGGAATTACAGATGTAATGAGTTCGGGAGAAATGACCTAGAAGTAGGTCTTACATCAACCAAGATGGAAAATTTTGACAGACTACTACCTAATCAAGACCTAACGGGTCTAAGACTTACAAAGATAGGAAATTAGACCAGAGTTTTTACACAAACTAGGTTATATCCAAAAGAGAAGTCGATAAGACTCTATCGGCGACGAGAACTACTAGAGTGAGTTCTTAAATCCGACAGTAGACGCTCTATGTCTCTCACGCGCCTATCAGATCTTGCTTGCTGAGCTCGAAGTTCCCTGACTTCAGCTTGGGTTTCAGTAAGTTCCCTCTGTAGAACTGCATTGCGGACCTGAGTCCTTTCATGAGCAGACTCTAGTTGGCGAATGCGGACAGTGCTAACGCCAGAGTTGGCGTCAACCTCCACTACTCGGTCAATAGCTGCTCGACCTTGCTCGGTGTTCCAAGCAATCCTACGGACCATTATGGGTAGGACCCTGTCAGCTGAACCTCCCTCAGTGAGGTTGTAGAAGCTTCTGTCTCCATTGTAGGGATGGGTTGACCCTGTTCCTGACTCCATCTGTTCAAGTTTGTGGCCCACAGAGGTGTAGGTCCTTGAAATGCTGGACGAGGGTTCAGGTTTGGGTCTTGAGCAGCTGGGGGTAGGTTGTTGACTTCAACCAAGGCATCTAGTATTTGTGTGTGTGTCTCTTGTAAGAGTGTATTTTCCCAAATCCGACTATCATTAACCAAAAATATAGTTTTTACATTATTGTTTATTGTGTAAATATCACAAAGTAAATGTAATGGGAAAATGATATAGTACTGTAGTGTTATATTAAGTAACTACTGCTGTACTAACTACTTTAAACCAATTGTTATTTAAAGTACCATGTGATCGGCATGTATCCTGCTACCGACTCAATAGAAAAACAACGATGTAAGACGTCGTAAGAAATGACGTTTGGCACTCGTAGACTTGCAAGTCCCACTGTAGCGAGCAGCAAGGTGTAGGATAGTCAATCCAGTATAGATCTATACACAAACTCATACGCTCCCCATTTAAGGAGATTTTGGATACAAAACGGGTCATGACAGGTAGTGCCATGCCCCCGTTAAGTGGATCACATAACTGTAAGTAATGTATATGTATGTGCTAGCTGTATTGTGTGTTCTTTCTCTGTCTAGCCTGTATGTTTTGTTTCTCATCACTGTGTATTATGTTTGTTTCTCATCACTATGTATTATGTTTGTTTCTCATCACTATGTATTATGTTTGTTTCTCATCACTATGTATTATGTTTGTTTCTCATCACTATGTATTACTCATGAATGAACTGACTCATTGTATGTTTCATTGTTCTTGTAATAGTATCTTCCTAAACTATACCTATTATAGTTTACTAGTAATGTTGTTTGTGTATATGAACATGTTTGTATACCTTTGCTACCCAAAGGCATTGAACTGAATGAAAGAAGTAACCTTTTATATCTACGCACATATACATGATATATAACTAGGATTCAAACGACCTTCGGACAAATAACCTGAATACCCTAAGTCCAGAACGAAACAAGGAACAGGAAGTAAGGTGAGCTATCAGTCCTAAGTCCTTTCAATCCTACTTATATAACTATATCTATATAGATACACAGAATATAAGTTAAAAGAGTTTAAGTAAAAGTATTTAACATGTAAAAGAGTTTGATAAAAGCATTTGGTATGTAAAAGAGTTTGTAAGACAGTTTGAAGTAAAACAGTTTGGTAACACAGTTTGAAAAGTAAGAAATCCACTTGTTTGGTAGTTATTAATCACATGTGATTGATATTATAACTATAATTGTCCAACTTGTATTCCCCCCCATAAAAGTATTTAAAAACATTTAAAAGGTTAATTAAGGGGTATGAACTCACCTGTAGTGAGTGGTTTAGATGAACGGAATGTATAGGATGCTAGGTGTCAAGTGAAGACTTGTACACACTCAATGATCCTAGTTAACACATAATAACACATATATGTATCCAATTAGTCTTTAAACAACTAATTAACAAAGTTAAGACATCCTAGGGCATGAAAAACACCTTATATAAGTGTTATAAGTGCTAAGGATTGCATCTAAATGTTGTAGGACATTGCTATTGAGTTTAGGGTTCAAGGGAACCCTTTATATGAGTTTACGGTTTTGTAACCATAACTCATTGAGTTTACGGTCGTAAACCCATGAGTTTACGGCCGTAAACTCATGCTTCTTTGACCATTTGATGTTTTGAAGCTCTACAAGTCCTTAGAAGCATATCCACTTGAAGTATAAGCCTATGGAAGAGTTTAGGGCACCATTTCACTCCTAAATGGAGTTTACGGTCCTTAGACCACTTTTCCTTGGGTTTACGGCCGTAAACCCATATAGTTTATGGTCTTTTGATGTTTTCATGTACTAAACTCATTAAGGAATGGATCTATACAAGTTTCCAAGGCTTAGGAAAGACTAGGGCACACTTTGGCACCCTATTTAGGGTTTACGGTCCAAGAACATCTTGGACCGTGAAACACCTTGATCTTGGTGTTTCTTGGTGTTTTGCTTGATGTATAGAAGTGTAAAAAGCCTTATGATACTCTAGGATATAAGTACTTACAAGATAGAGGCTTGAAAAGGTGCTAAAAGTCCAAGAACACTAGTGTGTGTTCTTGGTGTTCTTGGTGAAACTTGAAGATCTAACCTTTTGGAATGATTTCACGGATGGAAGTGTGTTAAAACACTAGATTAAGTAATATCTCAACTTAAAAGGGCTAGAAACACTTACAAGTTGAAGATCTTGAAGAAAAAGTCGAAGATACTTGAGAGAGAATTGAGTTTGGATCTTGAGTTTGTGAAAAATGGTAATAAATGACTAAGTGTCATATATATACCCCCAAATTAGGGTTTACGGCCGTAAACACCTTTGTTTAGGACGTAAACTCCAAACTCTTGGAGTTTTGGAATAATATTGTTGAACAATATACCCTAGGGCATCCTCTCTCCTGATATCTCCCGATGTTCTAATCCTAAAATTCTCAAACTTATTCCAAAAAGCTTGAAATTTAGCGGAAACTGTTCTGACTTCTATTGAATTGAAATGTTGTACAGAATAGAAATTTCGGGTTGCCACATTATGTATCTTCATCTCTTGGTTTTTTCCATAAACGGATTTATTGATATATTTACATGCTAATGAGAATGCCTCTTTGTTACTTTTGATCTTTTACATATGTGAAGTCCTTTTATAAAGCTATTTACATATTTCCTTTCATTTTCAAATATCAAGATCTGGGATGGGGATCGAAACTAAGGACTCGGTATGTTAGAACTCTTATAATGGTGACCATTTTGCATAAAATGGACCAACTGGTTTCCCAAATTGACCTAAATAGATGTTAGGTGGCCTTTCTTCCTGGTATGTATTTGAATTTCTATTCTTACTACCAGCTTTTCTTTTTTCAACTGTTTAATACATTAATCGAGAGCATCTTGTGTGCATAAAAGATATTATTAGGTGATCAGCTTAAAGAACTGGAATCTCTATTTTTTCAATTCTTTATGATTTATGTCTTATACTTTCTGTTGATTAGTTTACGTAAATGTGACTTTCTCATTTTCTTTTTGGTTTAAGATTTGTTTGTGTAGATGTTTGTGTAGACATGTTACAGAGAGATTCGAAGATGAATATGATGACTATGGTTACTAAATTGCAAAGGGTTGTAAGTGTTGTTCCTTTTACCTCTTAACGATGTATGTTTCAATATAGGGCATTCTCTAGTAATTAATTTATATGAAGTATTTTCATTGAATATTTAGATATGCTTTGGACTATATCTTATATGAACATAGGGCGTTGGTAACCCTCACACAAGTGCATTATATCTAATGTTTGTTTTCTGTTACATTTTTTTCTCGAATTGATACTAGGGAATGCATATTAAATACATGAACCGTTAATTCTCTTTTTAATAAAGGAAGCTGATTATATGTAGAATTATTTAGTTACTTCTTGGTAGTATAATCACACGTATCGCTTTTTTATTCACCATTTTTTTGTTTTCCTGCTCAAATTCTAGCTCTTTTTGTCACCGATTCTGATATCCCACTAAATCTGCAAACATAGTTGAATTACATGGCAAGAAATCAGGAATATCCTAATTTAAAATAAGTAGTTAGGTTTGTAGTTCACATTCTGTCTTCCCTATCTCAATCTATGTTTTCTTTTGCTTTCTCATTTAGTTATGCATTTAGTTTTCCCAGTTTTACAAACTTGTGATTGTATTTGAAGATCCTTTGTTGATCAGTATGACTATTGTTAACAATTTATAATTATTTTTTCAGTGTTACGTCTTAAATTAAAACCTCCGTGTTCATGTAGTTGATTGATTTGGTTAAATAGATTTAAATTATAGTAGTTAATGAAAAAAAAAGGTTTGCTCTGATTCTAAGTATTCATGATGCCGACAAAACTACTTTTCTTCATATGTTGAAAGAGCGGTTTATTTGTGTTTGTAGGAAAAACATCACATGCTTTTCTGTTCATGTCGTCGATCATTGTGATTCTATTTTGTTTTGGTAGTACTGGAGATATCAGCTCTCCTTCTTTGATATTTTTCTTACTTGAATTCTTATATTGACAATTACAGGTGTTGAGTAATCAAGGGGGACTGCATGCAATGGTAATTCAAGATCTTAACTGATTAGGGAATAGTTTTATTATTACCTCTATAGAAATAATGGGAAATTGTATGTCATGCTATTAAATAGAGCCATTGTTTTTCGTGTTTATATGTTGGAATTGCACCAGTTGTTGATGTCAATGGTCGGATATTTATATATTTATCGGTTCATTGGATGTGTTTCTTTACTCGATTTCACCATGTGGCATTCTTAAGAAATTTCCAACAACAAATGTTATTGATATAGTGATGGAAGTTAATCAGATTCTTGATTGTTCTCAATATGCATTGTATGGCCCAACACATTTTGAAACTTGTAAGGCTTTCTATTCATGTAATGACATTATTTAACTCACAATTCATGATTGCAAGGACAACTATAAGACAATATTTTGTAATCTATATATTTTTAAAGGTGTTTTATGTGAAAAAAAAAAGATTGTTATTCATGAAAAGACATGTAGAGTTGTTCACAAAGTTTCAAGAAAGTTGTAGAGTTTTTCTCAAGAGCATCATGGTTACACTAGGGACTGATCACAAGGAAAAGTCTCCCCCTTACAATATTGTCAAATATACCGTCACCATACTCAAGAAATGGGTACTACAATGGTATAATTTGTATTTTTTTTTCTTCAAAATACAATGTGAAAATAAAAGAGTTTTCTTGGCATTAGCCCTTTATACATATTAACTGTGGTTTCCACGGGTTATAACCTAGTTTAAGATATATAGAAAGTCATAATTTTGCTAAAATTATGGAAGTATACAGTTGTAATATAGGGTTCTCATTTACTTAGGATATTAGTTATTGGGTTAAAATTATGGTGATTAATGATTAACTATAACCATAAGATCAGTTTTGATCAAATGCAACAATTATTTATCATCTTCACATAAGAAATTTATTTCTTATTTTAATGATATACGTGGGAGTATGAAAATTTATATAGTACCTATTTTACAGTATTTATAAAATCTTAAGAGTTTTTGCATATACTTTTTATAGCATTTTTACAAAAAATTTAAACATTTTTAATAATTTTTTTTACAAATTATTTCATAACCTTTTAAAAAAATTCAGTTTTTATACTTTTTTTACAATTTAAAAGAAAAATTATAGAAACTTTTTAAACTCTTTTTACATTTATTGTATACCATTTTGTAGTTTTTTATAACCTTTTTTTACTAATCTTTTAAAACTAATTTACAACTTTTTATTTTTTTACAACCTACGAATTTTGAAAAAATATAAGTAGAATGTTGGAAACGTAAGTAAAAAAGTTATGAAAAACATAAGTTGTAAAACCTCTAAACATTTTTACGCGTAAAACACGTTTTGAGATGATGTAAAAAAGTTTAAATATGTTGTAAAAAGAAATTTAAACATTTATATAAAAACTTTAAAAAACATTAAAAAAAAAGTTTTAGAAGGTTGCAAAAGAAGTTGTAAATTTAAAAAAAAAAAAAAAAAAAAAAAAAAAAAAAAAAAAACTTAAATAGTTTTGTGATATATTTGTAAAAAAAACCCGGACAAAATTTGTAACAAAAATTAAATTTGAGTCTAAACTTTTTTAAATTTGTGATAACATATATACCTTAAATTCGTTATCTTCTTACAAAATAAATTAACTTTACTGTAACTTGAAGACAAACATAAATAATTTATTTTATAAAATCTGCAATTATCCTAAAGATTAACATAACTTCCCAAACCAAATCGTAGTTTTGGGTTGTTCAAACTAGGTAAAGAATTTAAAATTTCATACACATTAATGAACGATTTTTTTTATTTGAAAATTTTATTTTTAACTTATCTGTATAATTTTAGTGTATTGTGACGGTTTGATTTAAAAATTGAAATTTTTATCCAACCGCTTATTCCTCTTAGAATTTGTTTGTTATGTTAATATTTCCAAGGGTTTATGGGTTTTGTGGATTTTTTTTTTGAACAGCAGTATCAAATATAATAAAAAAACAAATATCTAGCAAGGAGCCAGAGAAAAGAACAAGTTAAGGCCGGATTGGATTTTGTAACCACATCATCCAATTAACCCGAGCCTTTGAATTCCGAAACGAAAACCAACGAAAAGAAAGATTCACAACAGAATCAAAGAGTCTATCTTTTCTAGGCTTAATGCTACTAAAGAGTAAAGAATTACGAAACGTTCAAAGCACCCATATGACCACCATGAACACCGACTTAACAATCGAGCGCTCCATATGAATAGTCGATCTAGAATCCACCCAATCCATCACATCACGGATAGAAGAGAACGCAGGAAGGTCCAATTGAAGTCACTGCCCAACCCGACTCCACACCTGATCAACAACCGAACACTACAGCAACAAATGATTCACACTTTCTTGATAGTTATGGCACACAGGACACATTAAGGAATCTATCGCCCCCAACCCCCCCCCCCCCCCTTTTCCACCAATTTAGTTCTAACCGGAATGCGATCCAAAAGCACACGCCATAACAAAAATGTTAATTTTAATAGGAACAAAACGGTTCCACCTAGTAGACGTACTGCCCATAGAAAGCATCATATCATCAACGCAGTGCCTTGCTGATTTAACAGTAAAAATACCTGACGGATCAAGCTCCCAAGACCACTTATCTGGCATCTCCCCTATACGAATATGATTTAAAAGCTCCACCAGATTATCAAATTGGGTCAATTCAGCACCTCCTCTAATCCCCCGTCGCCAACTTTTTAGAAATTTATACAGTTAAAAATTATAAATGAATTAAATAAAAACCTTTTAAAACGGTTCCACCTAGTAGACGTACTACCCATAGGAAGTATCATATCATCAACGCAGTGTCTTGCTGATTTAACAGTAAAAATACCTGACGGATCAAGCTCCCAAGACCACTTATCTGGCATCTCCCATATACGAATATGATTTAAAAGCTCCACCAGATTATCAAATTGGGTCAATTCAGCACCTCCTCTAATCCCCGTCGCCAACTTTTTAGAAATTTATACAATTAAAAATTATAAATGAATTAAATAAAAACCTTTTAAAATAAATGTCATTTTATATTGCTTGGTTACTAAAATTAGAGAAAGAAAAAAGAAAAAACACAAATTTGTGTTTTATTACTTTCTTTTAAATGTTGAACCGAAGATTTAACTAAACAAAAAGGCTCATGTCTATATAATAAGATAATATTACACGAATGATCATGTCTTTTGGGATAATCTGTGTTTGACCTTTTATTATTATTATTATTATCATGTCTTTTGGGATAATCTGTGTTTGACCTTTTATTATTATTATTATTATTATTATTATTATTATTATTATTATTTTAACTTGCACTTGTTCTACTGATTATTTTTATTATGTTTATTTTTGTTATGTGTTTAGTCCTTACCATATCTAAAATGACTAATATACCCTTTCTTTTTTTTTTATTTCTTTATATGTTTTTTCTATTATTGATTTTAATTTCTTATTAATATTATCTTATTAGAGAAAAAAGTTTAATAAAAAAATATTCGTGGGTTCAACATCTCAAACCCACCGTTCATCACTCATCCTTGCATCTCTCACGCATCACTTCTTGCTACCCCAGAGCCCCAGTGAGCCTGAATGTGTTAAAAAAAAAGACTTATTTTGCAACAAAAATAATATTAAAGACTAAATGTGCACAAAAATATTAAGGACTAAATGTGTACAAAGTGATAATTATATTACATTATTAAGTCGTTTTTTCCGGTTTACCTAAAGTAGCCGTTCATAAGGACTAAATGTGTACAGTTTAACAAGTTCAAAGGGCAAATATGAACGAAAAAAATTTCAGTGACCAAATGTGTACAAATCAAAAAGTATATTTATCCTTTTAAGTCATTATCCCTAAAATAAAAAAGATAAATATACGATAAATAATTTAAAAAGAAAAAGAAAAATGTATTTGGATCTTTGATTGATTGATGTTGCAAATAATGATGACAACTGAATGGTAGCCGACTCTAGCCGATAAGGGGTAATGACCGTTTGGAATCTCCCCAACCCTACCCCGGTCATAGCATTCGAAACACAGCTGCTGAACTTGCGAATATTGATGAAAGCTTTGCAGCGTTTCCCCATTCTCGACTCCGGCTATAGGAAATAAACTACCTGGGAGCCACAAATGTCGAATCTAGAGAGAGATGACGACAAGTTTCTTCGTATTGTAAATGCCATGCAATTGATCGAAAGAAAAGTTAACCTCATCGGTGTTGTCACGGAGTTTGGTATACCCACGCGAAGCAGAGGCACTGGTGCGTATTACATTCGTATTTCTTGACTCTATTTCTTTGAAAAATTATATGAAAATGATGTTGCACTTACAAAGACTCTAGTAGTTTTGGATTTGCGGCCCTAGCTTGTTATTAATTCTAGTTTAACTCAAATTTTAGCCTCTTTTGCTGGGAAATAGAGGGAGTAGATCTTTGTTTTGTTCCTTTTTGTTCCATTGTAATGGGGATCCTGTAACATCCTGACTCCGAGGTATAATATTTATATATGTTTATTTATGAGTTGACTGGGCGACCCGACGAGTTGGTGCCTCAACTCGTCGAGTGGGGACGAACTGGTCACATGGGTTTAACGACCGACTTGATGAGTCAGAGATCCGACTCGCGAAGTTGGCGCTGTGAGATGAAACCCTAAATCTCCAGGGTTGGGACCTATTTAAAGGACCTTATGTCCTCATTTCCGCATCACCAGCCACCCAACTCCCCTGTGTGAAACCTAAGCGGCCATTGGAGCTAAGAGAGAGGGAGAGAGAGCTTATATTGAGTGTTTTGGTGAACCATTGGAAGAGAAGAAGAGAGATTCAAGCAAAGAACAAGGAAAGGCTGTGGGATCCGGTGTTCTTTCACTTGGAGCTTCTGTTGGAAGGTAAAAGTCATCACATTGCTCATCATATTGTTTAGATCTTGTTAATGAGGAACTTTTGGGGCTTTTTCCATATTTCCCTTGAGATTTTGTGTGACTTGTGCTTGCTAAGCATTGAGACATCATATCTGGACCTTGTGAGGTCCATAGAGTCCAAAGGTCCCAACTTTATCCAGCCATAAAAGAGTTCTTGTGCTTAAACACCTTAGTTAGAGATTGTAGTGGCATTATGGAGCAAATATGCCATGCTTGCACGTAAAGATCGAAGCTTTACGTGACATTCGAACCTTAGGAGTCTAGATCTAGAGTTTGGAGTAGCAGATCTGCCTTAAAACGTCTGAATAGGAATTTGACTTAAGGGACTCGACGAGTCAAGGAGTTGACTCGACGAGTCGGCTCGTGTTTTCCCCGATGAGTCTGGATATGGGTAACTCGGCGAGTCTACGAGACGACTCGACAAGTTAAGATGGGTTTCGCGATGTTCTGAGGAACAATGGGGACTCGGCGAGTCACATAAGTGCACTCGGCGAGTCAGGTTAACATGGACAGTTGACTCGAGTGTTGACTTCTGTTGACTTTAGGGTTTGGTCAGGGCAAGATTATGGGGACCATGGAGGGGTAAAATGGTCTTTTACACATCCTAGGAGATAAAGAGGGACTGTCATGAGTTTATTTGGAATTGTGATCTTTAAGTGTTAATTAGAGATGCTTGTTACATGTAGGCGGGGGTTAGACTGTTCGAGGGGTATTCAGTTTCCTTGCTTGCTTACGAGGTGAGTCTTCTCACTATACTTACCTAGATTGGTAACCTTTGTGTGACCGGAGGGTCTTACGTGCTTATATTGAGTATTGTGATATCCTGCATTATTCTTTGTGATTTATGTTGTGTATTATTTCTGTGCCTTATTGAGCGTGACATCCCCAAATTTCTCGGCCAGAAAAGACCGATTTAGTTTATGCTTTTAAAATAAAATCAGAGTAATCTTTTTAAAAGATGTTGCAGAATTTGTCCCCAAAACAAAACATGATAAAAATTTATCAAAACATTTCTTAAAGAAATATATATTTTCATTATATATATATCAAAACCTAGGGATGTCATGTTCCGATACAAACCAAAAGCATAAACAGTACATTATAAGCCTTACAACAGATATTTACATCTACTGACCTATAATCTAAAAATCCCTCGTCATCATCCAACTATGCTCTGGGTCCACTACCTGTAATATAAAAAGCTCAGTGGGTCAGGCTTGGGAGCCTGGTGAGCATATAGGGTTTTCAACCCACAAATAATAATAAATTTATTAAATTCATCAACCAAAAATAAATTTATTAATTTCATCAACCAACAATAACCTTGATTACCCATTCTCGTTATCCTTACTTTACGTCCCTAAACACCTATCATAAGCGACCTAGTCTAAGGATTTTCATCGGGGTGACAACACTGCTTTAGGGATTCCTCAGCAATTTATGTCAAATAAGGCAACCATGAGGGGGATGGAGTACACCAGCGAATATAGTTCACCAACACCTACAGGTTGCGAACCTGCTAGCGTTCCACTGGACTGTCTAGAAAGGTCTGTGGTCGTCATCTATACTCCGCTAGATGACTACAACAACAACAACAACAACATCGAGGCCTCTCATCCTTTTAACACACATCAACTATTTCATCTACCCATGTTTTACCCAACATATTTGTAGATAAAAATACATATACAGTTTAAAACTTGTATAAAACATTTATTCAACACCCATCTCAAATAAACAAACAATATAATTACACATAGCACATATTTTATAGAAAATACTTCATATATATGTGTAAGATGAAAGTGACTACACACTCACCTTATTTAACGATAATTGGGCAGCACTTCGTTTCTTAAAACGATCGTTTCCGATAAAACTGGGATGTTTTCCCAAAAACCGGGCTTCACGCGGGCAGAGTTTCGGCTCGAAAACTCTTTTTCTCGGGATCTTCGGGCTCTCCGGGGCTTGCTTACAATGCTAGGATGATATAATATGATTGGTGGTATTTAGTTTAGCAAAAAGGAAAGTAGAAGGTGGGAGAAGTGAAAGTTTGTAACCAAAAATCGGCTGGCTTCGATCACTATTTATAGGGGCTGAAAAGTCGAGTTACGCTGGGCGTAACTTTAGAGTACGCTGGGCGTACTCCTTCTTCAGCCAGTACGTTGGGCGTACTAAGGGATCATATCGGACGCGTCAAGGCTTTGACACGTGGCTCTCATGCGAAGAAGTAGGCAGGGTGACCGACTCCGGAACACTTACACGAGTACGCTGGGCGTACTCCGAATTTTCAATCTTCAAAAATTCGTAACTTTCGCATACGAGCTCCGTTTCTGACGTTCTTTATATCCACGCGTAGGTGATACTGTGATCTACAACTTTCGTTTAGACTCCGTTGGCTAATTTTGACTTTATTTTTAAATTTATATTTTTAACAGGTCGGGACAGGAAAAGTCCATTAAAAATTCATAACTTCTTCATCCAACGTCCGTTTTCGTCTGTCTTTTTACCGTTGAACTACTATCAACAAGATCTTCGATTCTCCTTGAGGTTGTTTCGGCTAAAAAATCACTCGATCTAAAATTCGAGTTTCGGGCTGCATACTCCTGTGCCAAATCTTAGAAAATTCATAACTTCCTCATACGAAGTCAGATTTGGACATTCTTTTTATGCACGCTCTCAGTTTGACAAACACTACGACTTTCATTTAGATCGCTAAGGCTAAAAAGCACTTTAACGTAAATTCACTTTTTACGTCATACAGCGTCGTGTCGGTTCTGTCGCGAAACTTCGACAGGTTATAACTTCTTCGTTATAACTCGAATTTCGGTATTCTTTATATCTCCAGAATCCTTGTTTCAACCACTACAACTTTCTTCATAGATATCGGATTTATTTAACATTTATTTTTGACGCTTATTTTTATCCTTAACTTATTAAATCATAATAATTAAGCAATAAGCACATAATACTCAAATAATACATCTTATTATTTCAAAATAAGTTACAAAGGTTGGCCTAGACTATTACATCAACATTAATGCCTAGCCTAGAAACACGGGCGTTACAATTCTCTCCCCCCTTAGGATGATTCCGTCCCCGGAATCACACATCAGCAAACAAAGGCGGATAGCGACTCATCATGTCACTCTCCGTTTCCCAGGTGAGATTTGGCCCATTCGTATGTTTCCATCGCACAAGAACTAAATCGACCATCTTGCGTCGCAACTTCTTAGTCTTACGATCAATGATTGCCTCCGGTTCTTCAATTAACCTCTTGCTTTCATCCAACCTTAATTCAGAAATTGGAATTATATCGGGAACATCTCCCGTGAACTTCCTCAAATAACACACATGGAAAGTGTTATGAATACCATCTAGTTCTTCTGGTAATTCTAGCTTGTAAGCTTGGTTCCCAATCCTCTGAAGAACTTTAAATGGTCCAATAAACCTTGGATCAACTTTCCCCTTTTACCAAATCTTATAAGTCCCTTCCGTGGCGAGACTTTAAGTAAAAACGAATCTCCAACTTCGAATGTTATCGATCGTCTTTTTTGTCAGCATAGCACTTTTGACGATCCTGAGCTGCTAACATCCTTTCCCTAATCACTTTCAGCTTTTCAGCAACTTGATGAACTATTTCGGGTCCCATAAACTGCTTTTCCCCAGATTCAAGCCAACATGATGGTGTTCGACACTTTTGTCCATACAAAGCTTGATAAGGTGCTATCTTGATGCTCGAGTGGAAACTATTATTGTAGGAAAATTCTACCAGAGGTAAATGTTCATCCCAGTTACCTTGGAATTCCAGGGTACATGCTCGTAGCATATCCTCCAATGTTTGAATCGTTCGTTCGCTCTGACCATCGGTTTGCGGATGGTAAGCTGTACTTAGACATAATTTCTTACCCAATTCCTCTTGTAGACTTCTCCAAAACCTCGACGTGAAACGACTATCACGATCTGATACAATCGTTAAAGGAACACCGTGAAGTCTCACTATCTCCTTCACGTAGACATTTGCAAGTATATCCATAGACCATTTTTCATTGACTGCTATGAAATGAGCACTTTTTGTGAATCGATCAACGACCACCCAAATCATGTCGTGACCGCTTTTCGTTCTGGGCAGTTTAGTCATGAAATCCATAGTGATGTCTTCCCATTTACCCATGGGTACAGGTAAAGGTTCTAAACTCCCATACGGTTTATGATGTTGTGCCTTAACCCTCGCACATGTCACACACTCGGCCACATACATTTCAACATCGAGCTTCATCGTCGGCCACCAGTAGTAGGGTTTCAGATCCCTATACATCTTTGTGCTATCGGGATGAATCGAGTACATGGTCTTGTGAGCTTCTTCCATCAGAAGATCTCTTATTCCTCCCGTCTTAGGCACCCAAACCCTATCTTGGAATACCTTCAGTCCTTGACCGTTTATATCGAACACTAACGTTTTGCCCAAACGTTCTTCCTTTCGGTCATTTTTCTCTGAAGCTTCCTCCTGATCTTTCTTTATGCTTTCCACAATTGTCGAGATAACTTCAATTCTCAACGCTCTTGGCCTTTTATTTTCAAGGTTTACCTTCCGACTGAGAGCATCAGCGACAACATTTGCTTTACCAGGGTGATAAAGTATCTCACAGTCGTAGTCCTTGAGTAACTCTAGCCAACGTCGTTGCCTCATGTTTAATTCCTTCTGATTAAAGAGATACTGAAGACTCTTATAATCAGTGAAAAGTTTGCATTTTGTGCCATAAAGATAATGCCTCCATATCTTTAGGGCAAATACTACCGCTGCCAACTACAAATCATGAGTGGGGTAGTTCTTTTCATGCTCTTTCAATTGTCTAGATGCATATGCTATCACCTTTTCTATTTGAGTTAGAACACATCCCAACCCGACTCCCGACGCATCGCTATACACTGCGAAGTCTTCAACTCCATCGGGTAGAGAAAGAATCGGTGCTTCACATAATTTCTTCTTTATCTTCTCGAATGCTTCCTTATGCTTCTCACCCCAAGTATAAGTAGCTCATTTATGGGTCAAAGCTGGCAATGGAGCAGCTATCAAAGAAAAGCCTTGGATAAACCTTCGGTAATATCCAACTAATCCTAGAAAGCTTAGGATCTTTGTAGGACTCTTTGGTTGTTCCCACTTTTTTATAGCTTCAATCTTAGTCGGGTCAACCATAATCCCTTCTTGGTTAACCACATGACCCAAAAATTGGACTTCTTGAATCCAAAAATCACAGTTGGAGAACTTTGCATACATCTTCTCTTTTTTTTTCAGAACTTCTAGCACTTCACGCAGATGCTTGTCATGCTCATGCTTGCTTTTTGAATAAATCAAAATATCATCTATGAACACTATCACGGATTTATCGAGGAATGGTTTACAAACCCTGTTCATCAAGTCCATGAATGCTGCTGGAGCATTGGTTAGTCCAAACGACATAACCAAAAACATGTAGTGTCCATATCTTGTTCTGAATGTCGTTATCTCAATATCCTGCTCTCCTACCTTTAGCTGATGATATCCTGACCTAAGATCGATCTTCGAGAAATAACTCGAACCTTGCAGCTGATCGAACAGGTCATCAACCATTGGCAACGAGTACTTGTTCTTTATTGTTTCTAACGCCCGTAGATCCGGGCTAGTCAATTTAGAGACAATAAGCATCAAAAATGACTTTTGATGGAATATTATTTAGAAGGAGTAATCTTAACTAAGTTGTAGTATATGTTACAAGGATTCCGTACATATAAAGAACGCCGAAATCCGAGTTATAACGAAGAAGTTATGACCTGTCGAAGTTTCGCGACAGAACCGGCACGACACAGTGCGACGTAAATAGTGAATTTACGATAGAGCGATATTTAGCCTTAGTGGTCTAAACGAAAGTCGTAGAGTTCGTTAAACCGAGAGTGTGCATGAAAAGAACGTCTAAATCTGACTTCGTATGAGGAAGTTACGATTTTTCTAAGTTTCGACTTAGCGGTATACGACCCAAATCTCGAAATTGAGATCGAGTGATATTTGGCCAAAACAATGTAAATGAGAATCGAAGATCTCGTTGTTAGTTGTCCAACGGTAAAAAGACAGACGAAAACGGACGTCGGATGAAGAAGTTATGATTTTATAACGGAGTTTTCCTGTCCCGGCCTACTAAAAATAATATAATAAATATAAAGTCAAAATTAGCCGACGAAGTCTAAATGAAAGTTGTAGAGCATAGTCTCACCTACGCGTGGATATAAAGAACGTCAAAAACGGAGCTCGTATGCGAAAGTTATGAATTTTTGAAGTTCGAGGCACGCATGCCAAAGCTTATCCGAAGAGTACGCCCAGCGTAACCAAAGTACGCCCAGCGTACTGCTTGTAGAGGCATTACGCCCAACGTAATTAGGAGTTACGCCCAGCGTAAATCAGGGTTCAGCACCCTATAAATAGATGTCGTGGACTGCTGAGTTTTAGTGCTCATTTCTTTCTCTCTCACTTGTTATTGCCTCGTTTTGCGTGCAACTTATACCCCGAAGCCCCGATATCATTCCCGAGACCCGAAGCAAGTCCCGAAGCCCCGAGGATCCCGAGAAGTAAAGTTTCCGAGTAAAAACTCTTCCCGCGAGAAGCCCGGTTTTCAAGAAAGCATCCCGGTTTCACCGGAGAATTTCTACTCGAAGAGTCGTAGTGCTGCCCGATCATCGTCTTATCAGGTGAGTGTGTAGTCACTTTCATCTTACACATAGATATGAAGTATTTTATATAAATTATGTGAGTGTGTAGTCACTTTCATCTTACACATAGATATGAAGTATTTTATATAAATTATGTGAGTGTATAGTCACTTTCATCTTACACATAGATATGAAGTATTTTATATAAATTATGTGAGTGTGTAGTCACTTTCTTCCAACACATAAATATGAAGTATTTGCTATGAAATACGTACTCTGTGTTAATAAATTGTTTGTTTATCTGAGATGGGTGTTAAACATGAAGTTTTGGCTATAAAATACGTGATATGTGTTAATAAGTTGTTTGTTTATTTGAGATGGGTGTTGAATGCAATGTTTGGTATAGGTTTTAAATAAGTTAAACTGTATATGTATTTTATATCTACGAATATGATGGGGAAAACATGGGTAGATAAATGATGAGGTATGAAAGATGATTAAGAATAATATTGGCATATGCACCAAATAGTGAATGTCATAATCCTGGCAGATGCGCTTAAAGGATAATGTTGGCAGATGCGCCTAATAGTGAATGTCTTAATCCTGGCAGATGCGCTTAAAGGATAATGTTGGCAGATGCGCCTAATAGTGAATGTCGTAATCCTGGCAGAGGCGCTTAAAGGATAAAGTTGGCAGATGCGCCTTATGTAGCGATCGATTTTGTGCCAATTCCTTAGGTCAATCCTTAGGAATGAATGAATGAAGGATAGTTGATTCTTAGGGTAAAACCTTAAGAAATAAAGAAAATAATGGGGATGGGTAATTGGGTTGATTGTTTGATGATTGAATATAATAATTGTATTATTGTGGGTTGAAAACCCTATATGCTCACCAGGCTCCCAAGCCTGACCCACTCAGTTTCTTTGTATTACAGGAAGTGGCTCAAGAGCATAAATTGGTTGACATGACGAGAGATAATGGATTATAGGCCAGTAGTTATAAATAACTGTTGTAAGGTCTATTTTGATCTGTTTATGCTTTTGGTCTGTATCGGAACATGACATCCTGAGATTTTGTTATATAATGAAAATACATTTCTTTAAGAAATGCTTTTGATAAATTCATATCATATTTCGTTTTGGGAACAAATTCCGCAATAGTTTTCTTTAAATGATTACTCTGATTTTAAAATAAAGCATAAACAAACCGGTCTTTTCTGGCCGTGAAATTGGGGATGTCACAGTTGGTATCAGAGCATTAGTTTAAGCGAACTAGGAATTTGTAGGATTTCTAGACTTAAACTTAGAATGGTAAGTGATGATTGTAAGATGAGTGTCTACCATATTTTAGACACGAGCACTAGTATATTTTAGGAAAGATGCCTAAAATGATTTTATGTGCTAAATGCTATATGTTTGCCATATATGATATTAGTTGTTCGGATCTATGGTTTGTTGCCGACCGGATCTGGAAACCTTACGTGTTTAGGATTCTAAGCGTATGACTACGATATTAGAACTAGCATGTAAACGTTTCGGAGTGATAAGGAGATTTATACGTCTATCGTAAATAAAGCTTTCTTATCTTAAATTTTCGCCCGGTACACCGAACGTCTGTTTGGGTGTACAAAACGTTATGGTGAAGACTCGTAGAGAATTGAGTAGATGGAGGAAATGAAAGGCTTATGATAGTGAATGACACCTATCAGAAGATATCGTAAGAGTGGTATCTTGCCTTTAGAATATGTCTGATAAAATAACGGAACGTTTAAAGGAGTACGGTACGTCTGAAGTACACCTTCGATTGGCAGGATGATGGAACGATTGGTGTAATTCTTGAAGTTGTCCCATAATCTGGAATTTCCATCACCAATCGAGTTAAAGTAGAATTGATGATTGAAGATACGCATGGAAGAAGTCCTAGTAGAGTCTAGGAAAATTTCTATGATTATCTGGACACATTTGTATGTGTTAAATTGTTTTGTGATTTTAGGACTTGGGGACTGCGAGACAATACTTGGGACGAGTATGAGTAGGTGTGAATAGTAGTAGATATCTATACTACTGGAAGCACATGACTCACGCTTGGATCAGGGAAAGTCACAAGGTTACCAAGAAGCTAGTAATTGATTCCGTTTTATTCAAGTATGTCATTACCATTGTTTCGGTAATGACTAGTAAGATGGTTGTTATGCCGACCCTAGTGGTCATATCGAATTGAGTCCGACTATAATGAGTTTGTTACGTGGTTCGGAGAACCAAGCTCGATGTAACATCTGACTTAAGTCAGAAGGGTGAAATCAATGCGACCAATTGTATCGCGTTCGTTGTTAAAGAAGTTAGTAGCTAGAAATGCTACATGTAAAAATATGGTTATATCGCATTAAAATATGAAGGAAGGTATATTTCATTCTGGAATTTGACTCTAAGAGACTTGCGTCTAAGCGTTTCATCATACGATGAGAGATCATTAAAGCATGACCCATCGGTCTGTTGCAATAGATAAAGGAAAATATTTATCCTAAGAAGAAGAAGGAGTCCACAACAAGGACTTATTTTGTAACTTGAAGGTTATGATTGAAAGTCCAACATAGTACGAAAAGCAGATGCAAGATTGACCATCGTCTGCAATCAAGAAGCCCTAGAGTTAGATACTATTTCGAGGAAACATAGAAGTTACTGTTATTACTTAGGATGGAAAGATAACGTATGGAATCATTATACAAGTCCTATTTTCGTTGATGATTCCGGGACATAATCATCCTAAGGGGGAGATAATTGTAACGCCCGTAGATCCGGGCTAGTCAATTTATAGACGATAAGCATCAAAAATGACTTTTGATGGAATATTATTTAGAAGGAGTAATCTTAACTAAGTTGTAGTATATGTTACAAGGATTCCGTACATATAAAGAACGCCGAAATCCGAGTTATAACGAAGAAGTTATGACCTGTCGAAGTTTCGCGACAGAACCGGCACGACACAGCGAGACGTAAATAGTGAATTTACGATAGAGCGATATTTAGCCTTAGTGGTCTAAACGAAAGTCGTAGAGTTCGTTAAACCGAGAGCGTGCATGAAAAGAACGTCTAAATCTGACTTCGTATGAGGAAGTTACGATTTTTCTAAGTTTCGACTTAGCGGTACACGGCCCAAATCTCGAAATTGAGATCGAGTGATATTTGGCCAAAACAATATAAACGAGAATCGAAGATCTCGTTGTTAGTTGTCCAACGGTAAAAAGACAGACGAAAACGGACGTCGGATGAAGAAGTTATGATTTTATAACGGAGTTTTCCTGTCCCGGCCTACTAAAAATAATATAATAAATATAAATCAAAATTAGCCGACGGAGTCTAAATGAAAGTTGTAGAGCATAGCCTCACCTACGGTGGATATAAAGAACGTAAAAAACGGAGCTCGTATGCGAAAGTTATGAATTTTTGAAGTTCGAGGCACGCATGCCAAAGCTTATCCGAAGAGTACGCCCAGCGTAACCAAAGTACGCCCAGCGTACTGCTTGTAGAGGCATTACGCCCAACGTAATTAGGAGTTACGCCCAGCGTAAGTCAGGGTTCAGCACCCTATAAATAGATGTCGTGGACTGCTGAGTTTTAGTGCTCATTTCTTTCTCTCTCACTTGTTATTGCCTCGTTTTACGTGCAACTTATACCCCGAAGCCCCGATATCATTCCCGAGACCCGAAGCAAGTCCCGAAGCCCCGAGGATCCCGAGAAGTAAAGTTTTCGAGCCAAAACTCTGCCCGCGAGAAGCCCGGTTTTCAAGAAAGCATCCCGGTTTCACCGGAGAATTTCTACTCGAAGAGTCGTAGTGCTGCCCGATCATCGTCTTATCAGGTGAGTGTGTAGTCACTTTCATCTTACACATAGATATGAAGTATTTTATATAAATTATGTGAGTGTGTAGTCACTTTCATCTTACACATAGAGATGAAGTATTTTATATGAATTATGTGAGTGTATAGTCACTTTCATCTTACACATAGATATGAAGTATTTTATATAAATTATGTGAGTGTGTAGTCACTTTCTTCCAACACATAAATATGAAGTATTTGCTATGAAATATGTACTATGTGTTAATAAATTGTTTGTTTATCTGAGATGGGTGTTAAATATGAAGTTTTGGCTATAAAATACGTGATATGTGTTAATAAGTTGTTTGTTTATTTGAGATGGGTGTTGAATGAAATGTTTGGTACAGGTATTAAATACGTTAAACTGTATATGTATTTTATATCTACGAATATGATGGGGAAAACATGGGTAGATAAATGATGAGGTATGAAAGATGATTAAGAATAATATTGGCAAATGCACCAAATAGTGAATGTCATAATCCTGGCAGATGCGCTTAAAGGATAATGTTGGCAGATGCGCCTAATAGTGAATGTCGTAATCCTGGCAGACGCGCTTAAAGGATAATGTTGGCAGATGCGCCTAATAGTGAATGTCGTAATCCTGGCAGAGGCGCTTAAAGGATAAAGTTGGCAGATGCGCCTTATGTAGCAATCGATTTTGCGCCAATTCCTTAGGTCAATCCTTAGGAATGAATGAATGAAGGATAGTTGATTCTTAGGGTAAAACCTTAAGAAATAAAGAAGATAATGGGGATGGGTAATTGGGTTGATTGTTTGATGATTGAATATAATAATTGTATTATTGTGGGTTGAAAACCCTATATGCTCACCAGGCTCCCAAGCCTGACCCACTTAGTTTTCTTTGTATTACAAGAAGTTGCTCAAGAGCATAAGTTGGTTGACATGACGAGAGATAATGGATTATAGGCTAGTAGTTATAAATAACTGTTGTAAGGTCTATTTTGATCTATTTATGCTTTTGGTCTGTATCGGAACATGACATCCCGAGATTTTCTTATATAATGAAAATACATTTCTTTAAGAAATGCTTTTGATAAATTCTTATCATATTTCGTTTTGGGAACAAATTCTGCAATAGTTTTCTTTAAATGATTACTCTGATTTTAAAATAAAGCATAAACAAACCGGTCTTTTCTGGTCGTGAAATTGGGGATGTCACATTGTTGCCTTGTTCAGCTCTCTGTAATCTATGCACATTCTCATGCTCCCATCTTTCTTCTTTACGAATAACACCAGAGCTCCCCAGGGCGATGAACTAGGTCTAATGAAACTGTTGTCCAACAACTCCTGAAGTTGCGTCATAAGCTCCTTCATTTCTGTCGGTGCTAATCGATATGGGGCTTTTGCTATCGGTGTTGTTCGTGGTAACAAGTCTATTCTAAAATCCACTTGTCTATCAGGGGGCAATCCAAGAAGATTTTCGGGAAAAACTTCCGGATATTCACACACTACTGGTATACTTTGCACATCCTTTTTCTCCTTCTTAGCATCGATCACGAATGCGAAGTATGAGGTGCATCCTTTAGACAAATATTTTCTGGCTTTCATCAGGGAAATGATTCCAGAATTTACTTTGCGCTTATCTCCGTATACCATAAACGACTCTTCTCCAGGCGGTTTTACCCTTACTATCTTTTTCGTGCACAATATTTCGGTATCATTGGCGCTAAGCCAATCCATCCCTAGAACGATGTCAAAACCATTCAGCTCAATGGGTAACATCTTCTCAAGGAATTCGTTTCCGTTCAGGTCGATGACGATATTTCTAATACAATCGCTAATAGGTATGAATTTGCCACTACCAACTTCTACAATAAGGGCATCATCAAGTTTTTCTATAGGCAATGCTAGTCTTTCACCAACTTTATGTGATATAAAGGAGTAATTCGCTCCGGAATCAAACAATAAATTGGAAGGCAATCCATTTACAAGAAAGGTACCTGAAGTGACATCCGCTGCATCCTTTGCGGCTTCCAATGTCATCTGGAAAGCTCTGGCTTTTGGATTTGGTAGGAGATTAGGCTTTGCTGCCTCTTTCTTCTTCGGCATGTCCCTCAAAATGTGCCCTTCTTCGTTGCACCCATAACAGACTTTCTTATTGAAGGTGCATTCATTGGCATAATGCCCAGGCTTTCCACATTTGTAGCAAGTGACTTCCTCGTTACATTTCCCAACATGTTTCTTCTTACACTTGTCACACTACTTCGCTTCGGCTCCTCCTCCGAATTTCCTCGAACCATACTTCGAGAACTTGTTCTTCTTGCTGGAACCTGAAGTTCCTTCAAACTTTCTCTTTTCGCCAACTTCAACCTTGCTGGAGGCTCTCCCCTTAATTATATCTTCAACAGACTTGGCAGCCCAGATAGCTTCCTCAAAAGTAAGTGCCTGACACACTGGCACCGCATACTCCCATGGAAGTCCCTTTGCGTATCTGTCAATTTTTGTCAGCTCATCTGGGACAATACGCAAAGCAAACTCCATTTTGTCTGTGAAGTTATTGGTGTATTCATCGATGGACATACTTCCCTTCTTCAATGTCAGAAATTGGTTTTCTAGCTCAATCACATTTTGGGCTGAGCAGTACTTGCGCTTGAATTGCTCCAAGAACTCTGCCCAAGTCAGTTGCAGTGGCTCATTAGGGCTTATGGTCTTCCCTAAAGTGTTCCATCAACGAAAAGCGCCACCTCTGAACTGACGCACTGCAAATATGGTTTGTAACTTGCCTTGGCAACCACATGTCATGAAAGCCAATTCCATTTCCGAGATCCAATCCATTACTCCGACGAGATCTTCTTTTCCAGTGAAAGTTGACGGCTTGCAAGTTATAAAGTCTTTATACTTGCATCCATTTTTCTCCACTCCGTCCTCATGGTTATTCCTCCTAACCACAAGCGGTTCAGTTTGACCAACAGATCTACTGTAATTCCCTTCCTCAGACTGACTGTCATTTAATTCAGGTTGTTCAACAGGTATTGAAGGTTCATTCCTGTTGTTCAGCAATAGTTGTCTCATTTCCCCCCTTTGCTCAGCCATCATTGTCTGAATCATGGCTTGTACTCCGGCCATTGTGATCGGTTCTGGTGAAGCTTCTATTATTGGCACCTGTTCCATCACTTGGGGTTGAGGTTGCTGATTTCTATTTGCACTTCCAGCTCCACTTCGGGTTCTTGCCATTATAATCTATATACCAAATAAGTCGAATTTAGATCTTCATTCACGATAGATTTTTAAATTCTCCTTATCACTCCGAAACGTTACATGCTAGTTCTAATATCGTAGTCGTACGCTTAGAATCCTGAACACATAAGGTTTCCAGATCCGGTCGGCAACAGACCATAGATCCGAACAAATAATGGCATATATGGCAAACATATAGCATTTAGCACATAAAAGTATTTTAGGCATCTTTCCTAGTTCACTTAAACTAATGCTCTAATACCAACTCTGACATCCCCAAATTTCTCGGCCAGAAAAGACCGATTTAGTTTATGCTTTTAAAATAAAATCAGAGTAATCTTTTTAAAAGATGTTGCGGAATTTGTCCCCAAAACAAAACATGATAAAATATTATCAAAACATTTCTTAAAGAAATATATATTTTCATTATATATATCAAAACCTTGGGATGTCATGTTCCGATACAGACCAAAAGCATAAACACTACGTTATAAGCCTTACAACAGATATTTACATCTACTGGCCTATAATCCAAAAATCCCTCGTCATCATCCAACTATGCTCTGGGTCCACTACCTGTAATATAAAAAGTTGAGTGGGTCAGGCTTGGGAGCCTGGTGAGCATATAGGGTTTTCAACCCACAAATAATAATAAATTTATTAAATTTATCAACCAAAAATAAATTTATTAATTTCATCAACCAATAATAACCCTGATTACCCATTCCCGTTATCCTTACTTTACGTCCCTAAACACCTATCATAAGGGACCTAGTCTAAGGATTTTCATCGGGGTGACAACACTGCTTTAGGGATTCCTCAGCAATTTATGTCAAATAAGGCAACCATGAGGGGGATGGAATACACCAGCGAACATATAGTTCACCAACACCTACAGGTTGCGAACCTGCTAGTGTTCCACTGGACTGTCTAGAAGGTTCGTTGTCGTCATCTATACTCCGCTTGATGACTACACGAACAACCACAACAACAACATCGAGCCCTCTCATCATTTTAACACACATCAACTGTTTCATCTACCCATGTTTTACCCAACATATTTGTTGATAAAAATACATATACAATTTAAAACTTGTATAAAACATTTATTCAACACCCATCTCAAATAAACAAACAATATAATTACACATAGCACGTATTTTATAGAAAATACTTCATATCTATGTGTAAGATCAAAGTGACTACACACTCACCTTATTTAACGATAATCAGGCAACACTTCGTTTCTTAAAAGGACCATTTCCGATAAAACCGGGATGTTTTCCCAAAAATCGGGCTTCACGCGGGCAAAGTTTCGGCTCGAAAACTCTTTTTCTCGGGATCTTCGGGCTCTCCGGGGCTTGCATACGATGCTAGGATGTTATAATAGGCTTGGGGGTATTTAGTGTAGCAAAAAGGAAAGTAGAAGGTGGGAGAAGTGAAAGTTTGTAACCAAAAATCGGCTGGCTTCGATCACTATTTATAGGGGCTGAAAACTCGAGTTACGTTGGGCATAACTTTAGAGTAGGCTGGGCGTACTCCTTCTTCAGCCAGTACGCTGGGCATACATAGAGTACGCTGGGCGTACTAAGGGATCATATTGGACACGTCAAGTCAATGACACGTGGCTCTCATGCGAAGAAGTAGGGAGGGTGACGGACTCCGGAACACTTAGACGAGTACGCTGGGCGTACTCCGAATTTTCAATCTTCAAAAATTCGTAACTTTCACATACGAGCTCCGTTTTTGACGTTCTTTATATCCACGCGTAGGTGAGACTGTGCTCTACAACTTTTGTTTATACTCCGTCGGCTAATTTTGACTTTATTTTTAAAGTTATATTTTTAAGAGGCTGGGAAAGGAAAAGTCCATTAAAATTTCATAACTTCTTCATCCAACGTCCGTTTTCGTCTGTCTTTTTACCATTGAAATACTATTAACAAGATCTTTGATTCTCGTTTAGGTTGTTTCGGCTAAAAATCACTCGATCTAAAATTCGAGTTTCGGGCTGCATAGTGCTATGTCAAATCTTAGAAAATTCATAACTTCCTCATACGAAGTCAGATTTGGACATTCTTTTTATGCACGCTCTCGGTTTGACAAACACTACGACTTTCATTTAGATCGCTAAGGCTAAAAAGCACTTTATCGTAAATTCACTTTTTACGTCATACAGCATCATGCCGGTTCTGTCACGAAACTTCGACAGGTCATAACTTCTTCGTTATAACTCGGATTTCGGTATTCTTTATATCTCCGGAATCCTTGTTTCAACCACTACAACTTTCTTCATAGATATCGGATTTATTTAACATTTATTTTTGACGCTTATTTTTATCCTTAATTTATTAAATCATAATATTTAAGCAATAAGCACATAATACTCAAATAATACATCTTATTATTTCAAAACAAGTTACAAAGGTTGGCCTAGACCATTACATCATCATTAATGCCTACCTTAGAAACACGGACGTTACATTGAGTTAGGACCAGAGGTTCCAAACCGAGTTGTGAGACCGGAGGGTCTTTACTGAGATACCGGACTGGAGGGTCCACCCGAGTTGTGGGACTGGAGGGTCCCACTGAGACACATTGACCGGCGGGTCTTATTGAGTTATAGTCATGAGAGGCTAATGAGATATGTGTGGTATTTTGGGGAACTCACTAAGCTATGTGCTTACCGTGTTATGTGTTTCAGGTACCTCTCAGGACCGCGGGAAGGCACCGACGTGATTGTACACACTTGTTCGAGACTTTTTTGAGGATTATGGGATTTGACTTTATTTGTGGATTTATGCTGACATTTTAAGACACATGTGGTTTTTATGAAATACAATATATAAGTTTTATGTGCTTTTAAAAATGAAAATTTTGGTTTGAAAATTTACGGTGTTACAAGTTGGTATCAGAGCCTTGGTTTGAGGGATTCGGATGCACCTTCGGGTATGTCTGGACTCAAACTGAGGATTTGAGAAAATATTTCAAAAGAAATGATTTTTCTAAAACCGAGTAAGAGTTTCTAAGGGATCAGGGTTTTGTTATGCTGCCAGGGCTTAGCAGTACATTCAGCATGAGTGTGCGGGTTATCTATTGTACGTGGTGGATACGCAGGTTAGGGATCAGATTTCAGTTTCAGAGGTTCCAGTAATCAGGGAGTTTGCCGACGTGTTCCTGGAGGAGTTACCCGGAGTGCCTCCAGAGAGGCAGGTCGAGTTTAGGATTAACTTAGTGCCAGGAGTGGCCCCTATCGCCAAGGCGCCGTACCGATTGGCACCACCAGAGATGCATGAGCTGTCATCACAGCTGCAGGAGCTGCTGGGCAAGCAGTTCATTCTTCCTAGTAGTTCTCCATCGGGAGCACCGATCCTCTTCGTAAGGAAGAAGGATGGTTCACACCGGATGTGCATTGACTACCGGGAGTTGAACAAGTTGACGGTGAAGAACCGTTATCCACTCCTGAGGATAGATGACCTTTTTGATCAGTTGCAGGGAGCATCTTGGTTCTCCAAGATAGACCTGAGGTATGGGTACCATCAGGTCAGGGTTAGGGAGGAGGACGTTTGAGAAGACCGCATTTCGGACTCGTTATGGACATTACGAGTTCGTGGTGATGCCGTTTGGGCTCACCAACGCGCCAACAGTATTTATGGACCTGATGAATCGGGTTTGCAGACCGATGCTCGATCGCTCGATCACCGTGTTCATAGATGATATCTTGGTGTACTCCAAGACCAGAGGGCAGCACGAGGAGCATCTCCAGGAGTTATTGGGAGTCTTGAGGCTAGAACGGCTTTATGCCAAGTTCTCGAAGTGCGAGTTTTGGTTACGATAGGATCAGTTCCATGGGCATCTCGTTAACCAGGAGGGGATTTTGGTCGATCCGGCCAAAATCGAGGCGGTTATGCAGTAGGAGGTTCCAAAATCTCCCTCGGATATCAGGAGCTTCTTGGGATTGGCAGGGTACTACCGGAGATTCATATAGGATTTCTCCAAGATTGCAGTACCCGTCACTCGTCTAACAAGGAAGGGGGTGGATTTCCGGTGGGGCCCCGAGCAGCAGAGGGCGTTTGAGACCCTCAGACAATGACTGTGTGAGGCTCCAGTCTTGACTCTCCCAGAAGGAGTTGAGGATTTTGTGGTATTCTGTGATGCATCCATCACAAGACTGGGAGCAGTCCTCATGCATAGAGGACGAGTGATAGCCTACGCATCGCGGCAGTTGAAGCCGCATGAGACGAGATACCCTAATCATGATCTAGAGTTGGGATCGGTGATATTCGCTCTCAAGATTTGGAGACATTACCTCTGTTGTTGGATTAGGTGTCTAAGCCCATAACTATAATTGGTATGTACTTGACCCGATAGTAGCATGGTCCTTTTGGGTTGCCTTCATCGGAGCAATTTGATAGGATGGATATTTGGGAAAGAGGTTATTTGTGATTTATTAATATATTATATGAATAATATATTAATTGCGAAATCGTAGTATTTAATTGGTATTGATCAAGACTCAATTTGGAATTAATTTAGTGATCAAAAGAGACTGATTAAATTTACGGTGACTGGTTAGGTAAATCAGTGATACTTATAATTTGGGCTAATGATCCATCTTGATTAGGCATGGGATAAACCTATATGAGAGTCCATTAGGGTTTAGTCCAAAGGGCCATCAAAATGTGAAGAGTCATGGTGAATTAGGTTTTATATGTATGAAACCCTAGGAATTCCAAGCTATAAAAGTAACCCCTAGCATCCTAAAATCAGGCACAAGTGTTCCAAGGTGAAACCCTAGCCGATTTGTGCTTCCTAACCTCTCTCTCATAAGCCTCCTTTTGCATTTGGTGTTTGTGACACATTTCAGGCATCACATTTGAGGTGCTAAGCTCTTGAAAGGCAAGGTTCTACAAGCTACAACAAAGAGGTAGTCATCTAACTAATTTTTATGTTGTATATCTCCAATTGCATGCTAGCTAGGGTGTATGCTTTGGATGAAATGAATTTGTATGTATAACTTGAGAGAACTTAGATCCAAAGCATTTAGGGTTGTATGTGCACTATAGGATTGTTATAGTGCTCAAAACCCATCAATGGTATCAGAGCCTAGGGTGTTTTCTGTTATATTGATGTAACTATTTGATTTTCAAAGCTGAAAAATGTAATTTTTTGGCCACTGACAGCTAGAATCGTCGAGTCCCATAAGGGAACTCGACGAGTTGGATCATATGTGATGAACTCGTCGAGTCCTTTCCATGAACTCGACGAGTAGGATCATTTGCTTGCAGATTTTCGAGTTTTTTTGGCCTGTTTTGGATTAGGATTATTACCACAAACTGTTTTGACTATTAAAATTCGATTTGATTATAAGGTAATGATTATCCTCATCCAATTGAATGATGATTGTCAAATTTTTTAGAATTAACTTGAATCATCTTGCTATATGAAATTAGATTAGGTCAATTTTGTGATATAGTTAATTATATGATTAAGTTAATTGTTATCAAATTGATCCAAGAGTTTTGAAAAGTTTCAAAACTTGCCCTCAAGTTTTGGAATTTAAATGTTGATTAAAAGGTTTTAATTTTTGAAATATTTAAATTCTAAACCCTAGAGTTTTAAAAGTGTAAAATTCATCCCTTATACTATTATAATATTAAAAGCTTAATACTTATATAAGACAGTCAATCTTACCATTAGTAGGCCTCAGTCACGAAGCTGGTCTATAATGGGGGGGGGGGGTATATGGAAATTGCCTATAAAATGACGAATGAATGGGTGTCCACTCTCACCCACCGCTCCCTTAACTAGTGGAGAGTCGTTAGCCGAACGGGTAGGATAGGACATTAATTCTCATTAAAAAGTAAAATGATAATTATAAAAGTAACTAAATGTTTTTCATAAATTCCCAATCTTAGTTACTTTAGGAAAAATGTGAAAATGGTGCTATTCCATGAAATTGCACTTTGCACCTTGCTAAGTCGTTAGTGGAGCGTGTGTGGTTTACCGACACAATAATTTGGACTAACAAGGGTGGCAAAGGGTAACTCGATGTTTGTCATAGATCAATGGAGTGTGTGTGGTTAACCGACACATTGATTAGGTGATAAATGACATCAAGAGTACCAAGCACATTTGCATGGTTATTCACACCTTGTTTGTGATCCTCGGTATCTCAGTCACAAAATTGAAGGGCATAATCGAGATTAAACATTCCATTGAAAAGGTTCAATGATACTCAAAGATCTAGGATTTTCATACAACTTAATTCTTTTAAATTTTGGTTTTGGGTGGTGAAAATTGGTAAATCGTCATTTACCTCCCTTCAAATAATTTGCAATTAGATTACGGCATCCCTTTTCTAAGTTGTGAATTATTGTGTTTGGGTCCTAACCTTAATATTTCATTTGGGTGTTATATTAAGGAATTTCTATCTAATGAAACTTGTCCTTTCTTTTCAGATGTTTGCTTCAAACAACGCTTCTGGCTCCAACTCTTCTGACTCTTTTTCCCTCATGAACTTATGTGGGATGGTAATCTTTGATGGCTTGAACTTTAATGATTGGATTCGTAACATTCGCATGGCCATTCAATACAAGGAAAAGAAATATGTCCTCGATAAAGAGCTAAAGGAGATCGATGAAGAAACTGCTACTCCTGAGCAACTAGCTGAGTATAAGGCTCATGAGAAGGATGCGACAAAGGTGTCATGCATCATGCTAGCCACTATGACTTCTGAGCTTCAGAAGTCCTACGAGGACTTCTGGCCTTTCGAGATGCACCAAGATTTGATGGAAAGGTACCATCAAAGTGCTCGACAAGAAAAATATGAAATCAATGCCTCCATGATAACAACCAAGATGAAGGATGGAGAGTTAATCACGGCCCATTTGCAAAAGATGCAAAGATATGTGGACCGCTTGCTAAAGTTGAATGTTAATTTCGACGAAGAGTTGGCTATTGACATCATCCTACACTCTTTACCTTCTTGTTATGATCAGTTTTGAATGACTTATCATATGAAAAAGGAGGAAGTCACTCTAAGAAAGCTTCAAGGCCTTCTGAGAACTGCTGAAAGTAGTTTGAATGGCAAGTCTATTGTACTAAATCCTACTACTGCTGCCCCAGTCATGGCAATTGGACATGGTAAAGGGAAGAAAAGGAAATCTCCTACAAAGAATCACAAGAGGAAGTCTCGTGATGGATCCTCTTCTAGTGGGTCGAAAGGTGGTTCTGCTACTCCCTCATCCAATCCAAAGGAAGTAGAGTGCTTCCATTGTCATGAAAAAGGGCACTGGAAACGAAGCTGTCTAAATACTTGCAAGACATTAAGGATGGGAAGATAAAACCCACCTTCGCAGGTATTTACAATATTCTATCTAACAACTCATCACATGATAGTTCTTGGGTCCTTGATATAGGATGTGGTTTTCATATTTGTTCTGATTTGCAGGGTCTAAAAAGAAGTAGGGATGTGGAGCACGGGAAGATGAACTTGATCATGGGGAATAGGAAAGCGTCGCCTGTCACCAAGATTGGAGTTTATTCTTTATTGCTTAGAAATGGGTTAGGGCTAGACTTAAATAATTGTTGCTACTCATCAGATATGGCGAGAAACATTATTTCCTTTCATGGTTTGTATAAACAAGGTTTCAAATTTTCATTTAACAATGAAATTGGTTCTATTAATGTTTTTTATAATGATAAATTTTATTTTGAAGCATTGCCTTGTAATGGTATATATGAAACTGTGATGGTTGTAGACAACTTAGGAAATAATGTATTGCATATTGATTCGTCCAATGGTTTGGACAAGGCATGCTTGTGGCATTGTCGTCCTGAACATGTTAACAAGAAGCGCATAGTCCAACTCCAAAAGGATGGAGTGTTGGAGTCATTTGACTTGAAGTCGGATGACACGTGCGAATCTTGTTTGCTTGGAAAGATGACCAAGTCACCTTTTACTGGTACTTGTGAAAGAGGTGAAGGTTTGTTGGATCTCATACACACAGATGTATGTGGACCCTTCAGTTCCACCACAAGTGATGCTAACCGCTTCTATGTAACCTTTACCGACGATTACAACAGATATGGATATATCTACTTAATCAAGCACAAGTCGGAAACCTTTGAAAAGTTCAAAGAATTTAAGCAAGAAGTGGAGAATCAATTGGGCAGGAAGATAAAGATGCTCCGATCTGATCGAGGTGGTGAGTATCTTAATATTGAGTTCTACGACTATCTTAAGGAATGTGGAATTGTTTCACAATTGACGCCACCTAGGACACTGCAACTTAATGGTGTGACTGAGAGGCGCAATCGAACCTTGTTGGATATGGTTCGTTCCATGATGAGTCGAGCTTTGTTACCTATCTCATTCTGGGGGTATGCCTTAGAGACTGCCACCCATATCCTTAATCTAGTCCCAACTAAGAAGGTTGCCAAAACACCTTACGAAATGTGGATAGGGAAGGTTCCCTCGTTAGCGCATATCAAGGTTTGGGGTTGCGAGGCTTTCGTAAGACGAGAGACTCACGACAAGCTCGAACCTCGCAGTGAGCATTGTATTTTCATCGGCTACCCACAGAAATCCTTTGGATATTTGTTCTATAGACCTAGTGAGAACGTGGTCTTCGTAGCACGAAGGGGTGTCTTTCATGAAAGAGAACTCACATGCAAAGAGGATAGTGGGAGACAAATTAACCTTGAAGAGCTTCAAGAGTTAAGCGATGAAGGAACCTCTAACACTAGCACTCAACCTGAGGATGAGACTCCTGTTGATCCAGTTGACCAGTCCTTACCTATGAGACATTCCAGTAGAGTTAGTGTTCCACCTATGTTATATGGTTTTCATATAACAAGTGAAGGTGATACATTTATCAGTGATAGCACACTGGTAAACTTGGATTAACCTAAAAACTACAAGGAAGCCATGGCGGGCCAAGAGTCCGCGAAGTGGAAAGAGGCGATGGATAGCGAGATTCAGTCTATGTATGACAATCAAGTTTGAAACTTGGTTGACGATGTACCAGGTCATAAGACGGTCGGGTGCAAGTGGATCTTCAAGAAGAAGACCAGCATGAATGGGAAAGTACACACATATAAGGCGCGATTGGTTGCGAAGGGCTTTACTCAAACTCCTGGAGTTGACTATGACGAGACCTTCTCACCTGTGACAACCGTCAATTTCGACCAAGTCAAAGTCAAAGTCAAAGTCAAAGTCAACAAGTCAAACCGGTCAAACTTAACTAGTACTTGTATGTTAAAAAGTTATTCTATGTATAAAAAATGTGCATCTTTATGTCAAAAATTCAAGTGTCTCGAAGAATCTAGGTGTTAACAATGTAAAAACCCTAAAAAGGGAGTTAAACGCATCAAAACACGACTAAGGACCCTTTCGGGGACTTAAAACAATCATTAACGAAGCATAACGGGGTTCGCGAACCTTGCAGTTGCGAGATTATGCGATAATAATGGCTAAGGTTAAATCTCTCCAAGTATGCCAAATCTCTCCAAGTATGCCAAATCTCTCCAAGTATGTGAAATCTCTCCCAAATCTCTCCAAGTATGCCAAATCTCTCCAAGTATGCCAAATCTCTCCAAGTATGCCAAATCTCTCCAAGTATGTGAAATCTCTCCCAAATCTCTCCAAGTATGCCAAATCTCTCCAAGTATGTGAAATCTCTCCCAAATCTCTCTCAAAAACCTCTTTTGATCTTTTTGTAATCATTTGGGGTATCCCGACACTTGACTTGGTGAAAAACCATGCGAAACGGGAAGATACCTTGAAAAATAGCCTACTTGAACCGAAGTCCCTCTATAGGGGCCAAACCCTATTTGAACCGGAGTCCCTCCATAGGGACCAAACCTTACTTGGACTGGAGTCCCCTTGTGTAGCCATGCCATCGGACCGCAATGACTAAGGAATGGGACTACTAAGGACCAAGGCTGCTGAAGACCGCAGCCACCTAGCCGCAGCCGGACCGCAGCCAAGCCGACCGCAGCCAAGCGAACCGCAGCCAAGCAAGCCGCAGCCTCCGAACCGCGGTCCCTTCTTCCCTTCGGATCCACTTCAGTAACCAAGCCTGACTTCGGATTTGCCCTTTTTTCACCCGGTTTTCGACCACGACTTCGTTTTAAGCCCGTTTTTCATGATTTTAACGTGGGATTTTCACTAAAATCCATATTTTATCATTTTTAACCCCCAGGACTCTTATTTTATTTATTTCTCAAGAGTTTATTAATTAAAAATCATTAGTTTATACTAAGAAGATATTAACCCCACAAGTGGGTCAAGTGTGCCCACTTGCCTTCCATGTGTCACCCTCTCACTTGCCACCTTATCAACATCACACAAACCAATGCACACATCACTTCAAGCTCAGAAGTTGCTCCAGCAACCTTCCATATAAGGAGATCCCTGGAGGATTTCTTGAGTTATTTGCTCATTTCAAACACACACACTTCTCATATCACCACTAAAGAAAGCTTCTTTCTCTCTACTTTCAGCCACACTTTTGATGTGTTCTTGAGTCATTTATTCACTTATTGGTAAGTATTTCCTTCTAACTTAAGTGCTATTAAATGTTTTCATAACACTCTTGGATCATCGACTCATATCTCAACACCAAAAATCGTTCTTAGGATCATCCAAAACTTCGTGTGTTCATCAAGTGATCTAGACTTGAAACTCATCATCTTCAACCTTTCCACTCTTCCAAGAATCACTCAAGGTGAGTTCATACCCCTACATTTTCATGTTTTCTTCAGTTTTCAGGGGGGGGGGGGAATACAAGTTAAAATACCAAAAACTTAACTAAACTCAAACAACAACTTTCATCATAAAAGTTGAGTCTTATTCACGGACTGTTTTGACTATCTTAAACTTAATATTTTTCAAAACTATATAATATGAAAATCGTTCAGGTTCATACCTTTAAAATGACTACTTGCACATCTCCATATGATTTTTCTACGATTTATGGTGATTTTTACAAAACTGCCTATCATTTCAGAAACGAATTCAGACCAGTCTGTGAATATGAATATTTTAACACAAGTTAAAGACTTCCAAAAATCATAATAAAAATTATGAACAAACTAGACACATTTTATGAACTCTCAGATTTTACGGAATCAGTTTTCGACGTCATATGATTTTCTATGATTTTTCTAAGACAGTGCTGAAAGGTTAAAAACTAGTCAACAGCTTATAACTTTCATAACACTTTGTAATATGTTGAGCAAAGTGTATAACATTAAGTTCTACATATTGAATGTATTTTTCTTGTTATTTTATCATCATAAACTGAAATTTAGTCATTCATAAAAATGATTCTTCATTCATTTCGAACACATATAATAAACCACATTAAGCATGGTTTATGGATTTTTACTACATGAAAAAGGTTTTACTCTCAAAACAAAAGGGTTTTTCACATAGTACTTGATAAACTATAATATTAATAGTTTATGGATTCATAGCACTAATGTATTTTCATAAAAGGTGATTTCACTTCCTCCACGGAAGGGGTTTTAATATCAAATTATGTGTAAACTAGTTAACTTAGGTTGTGAGGCAATTCTCTCCCCGTACGTTCGAGTACGGGATCCCAAATTCCTGTAAGTTATAACCAGAGTCTCTTGTAGGGATAGCGTGATAATTGTGTATAGATCTATATTGGGATTGACAACCCACACCCATGTTGCTTGCATAAGTCCGATCGGCCGATCGGGGGTGACAAGTGTCATTTCGATTCCGACGTCTGAAAAACGTTGTGCAGGTTATTTTTCGTCATAGTATGGTTATAGCGACTCACATAGGTAGTTAACTATCTTTCAGGTTTACATGGAAAATTTTACTTCGAAAAGGGGTTTTACTTCTAAACCCAACGAGTGTATGTCGATTTAAACTTGCATGAATTCCTTTAAGTATGGTAAAATACTTGTTTATTCTCGGTCCTAGGATTTAGGGCTACATAACTTCTATAAAGAAAATATTGGATTTTCTTGGAAACATATTTCTATTTAAAACTACATTTCATCTAGATTTGTTAGACTTCAGCTACAATCGCTAAGTGTATATGTTAGAGTTATATAAGAATCTAGTCACAATCGACTTAGAATTGGTGGGCCCGCCTTATCTCCTGTTCCTTGTTTGGTTGTGGACCTAGGGCAGACCCATTATATTCGACAGTTTATTTAACTTAAATTTTTATATAACTTATATACGTTGGGCGATTATAGAAGGAATCTATGGGTCTTTCTAGGGTTCATTATCGCATAACATAGGAGCATTCATTCCACACTTAACTAAGAAAATATTGGATTTTCTGGAGATCATACTCTATCGCTTTTACAAGGAAAACAGTTTCTTCCTCAAATAAAACCCTTATGAGCTCACCAACTTAATTGTTGACACTTTTCAAAACTACTTGTATTCTCAGGAAATCAGTGAAACAGGAAAACATCAGCATTTTGAGGATGGGACGTTAAAGCGTCAACAGTTCATTTTGTCATCATAATGTAATTGATTTTGAAACATATAAACATATACTATGGTGTAACCTTTTTTAATTATATTTATGATGGTTGTATTTACTTTGAGCACTATTATACTCGTTGTTGTGATACTATACATGAAGTCCTCCACCCCTGGACGTTTCCGCCATCCTTGGTTTGGGGGTGTGACATCACCAGTAGCGAAGATCAAGTCTATAAGGGTTATGCTAGCCATAGCTGCGTTTCATGATTATGAAATATGGCAGATGGATGTCAAAACCGCTTTCCTTAATGGAAAGTTGGCTGAAGATGTTTACATGAGTCAGCTAGAGGGTTTTGAAGATGTGAAGTACCCTAAAAGAGTGTGTAAGCTTGAGAAATCCATTTTTTTGGATTAAAGCATGCGTCTCGCAGATGGAATCTTTGTTTCGATGAGAAAGTCAAAGAGTTTGGCTTTTCGAGAAGTGAGGATGAGTCCTGCGTATATGTCAAGGCTAGTGGGAGTATAGTTAGCTTTATGGTATTGTATGTGGTTGACATACTACTCATAGGAAACGACGTCCCAACCTTGCAGGAAGTTAAGGCCTGGCTTGGGAAACGGGAAGATACCTTGGAAAATAGCCTACTTGAACCGAAGTCCCTCTATAGGGGCCAAACCCTATTTGAACCGGAGTCCCTCCATAGGGACCAAACCTTACTTGGACCGGAGTCCCCTTGTGTAGCCATGCCATCGGACCGCAATAACTAAGGAATGGGACTACTAAGGACCAAGGCTGCTGAAGACCGCAGCCACCTAGCCGCAGCCGGACCGCAGCCAAGCCGACCGCAGCCAAGCGAACCGCAGCCAAGCAAGTCGCAGCCTCCGAACCGCGGTCCCTTCTTCCCTTCGGATCCACTTCAGTAACCAAGCCTGACTTCGGATTTGCCCTTTTTTCACCCGGTTTTCGACCACGACTTCGTTTTAAGCCCGTTTTTCATGATTTTAACGTGGGATTTTCACTAAAATCCATATTTTATCATTTTTAACCCCCAGGACTCTTATTTTATTTATTTCTCAAGAGTTTATTAATTAAAAATCATTAGTTTATACTAAGAAGATATTAACCCCACAAGTGGGTCAAGTGTGCCCACTTGCCTTCCATGTGTCACCCTCTCACTTGCCACCTTATCAACATCACACAAACCAATGCACACATCACTTCAAGCTCAGAAGTTGCTCCAGCAACCTTCCATATAAGGAGATCCCTGGAGGATTTCTTGAGTTATTTGCTCATTTCAAACACACACACTTCTCATATCACCACTAAAGAAAGCTTCTTTCTCTCTACTTTCAGCCACACTTTTGATGTGTTCTTGAGTCATTTATTCACTTATTGGTAAGTATTTCCTTCTAACGTAAGTGCTATTACATGTTTTCATAACACTCTTGGATCATCGACTCATATCTCAACACCAAAAATCGTTCTTAGGATCATCCAAAACTTCGTGTGTTCATCAAGTGATCTAGACTTGAAACTCATCATCTTCAACCTTTCCACTCTTCCAAGAATCACTCAAGGTGAGTTCATACCCCTACATTTTCATGTTTTCTTCAGTTTTCAGGGGGGGGGGGGGAATACAAGTTAAAATACCAAAAACTTAACTAAACTCAAACAACAACTTTCATCATAAAAGTTGAGTCTTATTCACGGACTGTTTTGACTATCTTAAACTTAATATTTTTCAAAACTATATAATATGAAAATCGTTTAGGTTCATACCTTTAAAATGACTACTTGCACATCTCCATATGATTTTTCTACGATTTATGGTGATTTTTACAAAACTGCCTATCATTTCAGAAACGAATTCAGACCAGTCTGTGAATATGAATATTTTAACACAAGTTAAAGACTTCCAAAAATCATAATAAAAATTATGAACAAACTAGACACATTTTATGAACTCTCAGATTTTACGAAATCAGTTTTCGACGTCATATGATTTTCTATGATTTTTCTAAGACAGTGCTGAAAGGTTAAAAACTAGTCAACAGCTTATAACTTTCATAACACTTTGTAATATGTTGAGCAAAGTGTATAACATTAAGTTCTACATATTGAATGTATTTTTCTTGTTATTTTATCATCATAAACTGAAATTTAGTCATTCATAAAAATGATTCTTCATTCATTTCGAACACATATAATAAACCACATTAAGCATGGTTTATGGATTTTTACTACATGAAAAAGGTTTTACTCTCAAAACAAAAGGGTTTTTCACATAGTACTTGATAAACTATAATATTAATAGTTTATGGATTCATAGCACTAATGTATTTTCATAAAAGGTGATTTCACTTCCTCCACGGAAGGGGTTTTAATATCAAATTATGTGTAAACTAGTTAACTTAGGTTGTGAGGCAATTCTCTCCCCGTACGTTCGAGTACGGGATCCCAAATTCCTGTAAGTTATAACCAGAGTCTCTTGTAGGGATAGCGTGATAATTGTGTATAGATCTATATTGGGATTGACAACCCACACCCATGTTGCTTGCATAAGTCCGATCGGCCGATCGGGGGTGACAAGTGTCATTTCGATTCCGACGTCTGAAAAACGTTGTGCAGGTTATTTTTCGTCATAGTATGGTTATAGCGACTCACATAGGTAGTTAACTATCTTTCAGGTTTACATGGAAAATTTTACTTCGAAAAGGGGTTTTACTTCTAAACCCAACGAGTGTATGTCGATTTAAACTTGCATGAATTCCTTTAAGTATGGTAAAATACTTGTTTATTCTCGGTCCTGGGATTTAGGGCTACATAACTTCTATAAAGAAAATATTGGATTTTCTTGGAAACATATTTCTATTTAAAACTACATTTCGTCTAGATTTGTTAGACTTCAGCTACAATCGCTAAGTGTATATGTTAGAGTTATATAAGAATCTAGTCACAATCGACTTAGAATTGGTGGGCCCGCCTTATCTCCTGTTCCTTGTATGGTTGTGGACCTAGGGCAGACCCATTATATTCGACAGTTTATTTAACTTAAATTTTTATATAACTTATATACGCTGGACGATTATAGAAGGAATCTATGGGTCTTTCTAGGGTTCATTATCGCATAACATAGGAGCATTCATTCCACACTTAACTAAGAAAATATTGGATTTTCTGGAGATCATACTCTATCGCTTTTACAAGGAAAACAGTTTCTTCCTCAAATAAAACCCTTATGAGCTCACCAACTTAATTGTTGACACTTTTCAAAACTACTTGTATTCTCAGGAAATCAGTGAAACAGGAAAACATCAGCATTTTGAGGATGGGACGTTAAAGCGTCAACAGTTCATTTTGTCATCATAATGTAATTGATTTTGAAACATATAAACATATACTATGGTGTAACCTTTTTTAATTATATTTATGATGGTTGTATTTACTTTGAGCACTATTATACTCGTTGTTGTGATACTATACATGAAGTCCTCCACCCCTGGACGTTTCCGCCATCCTTGGTTTGGGGGTGTGACATCACCAGTAGCGAAGATCAAGTCTATAAGGGTTATGCTAGCCATAGCTGCGTTTCATGATTATGAAATATGGCAGATGGATGTCAAAACCGCTTTCCTTAATGGAAAGTTGGCTGAAGATGTTTACATGAGTCAGCTAGAGGGTTTTGAAGATGTGAAGTACCCTAAAAGAGTGTGTAAGCTTGAGAAATCCATTTTTTTGGATTAAAGCATGCGTCTCGCAGATGGAATCTTTGTTTCGATGAGAAAGTCAAAGAGTTTGGCTTTTCGAGAAGTGAGGATGAGTCCTGCGTATATGTCAAGGCTAGTGGGAGTATAGTTAGCTTTATGGTATTGTATGTGGTTGACATACTACTCATAGGAAACGACGTCCCAACCTTGCAGGAAGTTAAGGCCTGGCTTGGGAAACGGGAAGATACCTTGGAAAATAGCCTACTTGAACCGAAGTCCCTCTATAGGGGCCAAACCCTATTTGAACCGGAGTCCCTCCATAGGGACCAAACCTTACTTGGACCGGAGTCCCCTTGTGTAGCCATGCCATCGGACCGCAATAACTAAGGAATGGGACTACTAAGGACCAAGGCTGCTGAAGACCGCAGCCACCTAGCCGCAGCCGGACCGCAGCCAAGCCGACCGCAGCCAAGCAAGCCGCAGCCTCCGAACCGCGGTCCCTTCTTCCCTTCGGATGCACTTCAGTAACCAAGCCTGACTTCGGATTTGCCCTTTTTTCACCCGGTTTTCGACCACGACTTCGTTTTAAGCCCGTTTTTCATGATTTTAACGTGGGATTTTCACTAAAATCCATATTTTATCATTTTTAACCCCCAGGACTCTTATTTTATTTATTTCTTAAGAGTTTATTAATTAAAAATCATTAGTTTATACTAAGAAGATATTAACCCCACAAGTGGGTCAAGTGTGCCCACTTGCCTTCCATGTGTTACCCTCTCACTTGCCACCTTATCAACATCATACAAACCAATGCACACATCACTTCAAGCTCACAAGTTGCTCCAACAACCTTCCATATAAAGAGATCCCTGGAGGATTTCTTGAGTTATTTGCTCATTTCAAACACACACACTTCTCATATCACCACTAAAGAAAGCTTCTTTCTCTCTACTTTCAGCCACACTTTTGATGTGTTCTTGAGTCATTTATTCACTTATTGGTAAGTATTTCCTTCTAACTCAAGTGCTATTACATGTTTTCATAACACTCTTGGATCATCGACTCATATCTCAACACCAAAAATCGTTCTTAGGATCATCCAAAACTTCGTGTGTTCATCAAGTGATCTAGACTTGAAACTCATCATCTTCAACCTTTCCACTCTTCCAAGAATCACTCAAGGTGAGTTCATACCCCTACATTTTCATGTTTTCTTTAGTTTTCAGGGGGGGGGGAATACAAGTTAAAATACCAAAAACTTAACTAAACTCAAACAACAACTTTCATCATAAAAGTTGAGTCTTATTCACGGACTGTTTTGACTATCTTAAACTTAATATTTTTCAAAAATATATAATATGAAAATCGTTTAGGTTCATACCTTTAAAATGACTACTTGCACATCTCCATATGATTTTTCTACGATTTATGGTGATTTTTACAAAACTGCCTATCATTTCAGAAACGAATTCAGACCAGTCTGTGAATATGAATATTTTAACACAAGTTAAAGACTTCCAAAAATCATAATAAAAATTATGAACAAACTAGACACATTTTATGAACTCTCAGATTTTACGGAATCAGTTTTCGACGTCATATGATTTTCTATGATTTTTCTAAGACAGTGCTGAAAGGTTAAAAACTAGTCAACAGCTTATAACTTTCATAACACTTTGTAATATGTTGAGCAAAGTGTATAACATTAAGTTCTACATATTGAATGTATTTTTCTTGTTATTTTATCATCATAAACTGAAATTTAGTCATTCATAAAAATGATTCTTCATTCATTTTGAACACATATAATAAACCACATTAAGCATGGTTTATGGATTTTTACTACATGAAAAAGGTTTTACTCTCAAAACAAAAGGGTTTTTCACATAGTACTTGATAAATTATAATATTAATAGTTTATGGATTCATAGCACTAATGTATTTTCATAAAAGGTGATTTCACTTCCTCCATGGAAGGGGTTTTAATATCAAACTATGTGTAAACTAGTTAACTTAGGTTGTGAGGCAATTCTCTCCCCGTACGTTCGAGTACGGGATCCCAAATTCCTGTAAGTTATAACCAGAGTCTCTTGTAGGGAGAGCGTGATAATTGTGTATAGATCTATATTGGGATTGACAACCCACACCCATGCTGCTTGCATAAGTCCGATCGGCCGATCGGGGGTGACAAGTGTCATTTCGATTCCGACGTCTGAAAAACGTTGTGCATGTTATTTTTCGTCATAGTATGGTTATAGCGACTCACATAGGTAGTTAACTATCTTTCAGGTTTATATGGAAAATTTTACTTCGAAAAGGGGTTTTACTTCTAAACCCAACGAGTTTATGTCGATTTAAACTTGCATGAATTCTTTTAAGTATGGTAAAATACTTGTTTATTCTCGGTCATGGGATTTAGGGTTACATAACTTCTATAAAGAAAATATTGGATTTTCTTGGAAACATATTTATATTTAAAACTACATTTCATCTAGAATTGTTAGACTTCAGCTACAATCGCTAAGTGTATATGTTAGAGTTATATAAGAATCTAGTCACAATCGACTTAGAATTGGTGGGCCCGCCTTATCTCCTGTTCCTTGTTTGGTTGTGGACCTAGGGCAGACCCATTATATTCGACAATTTATTTAACTTAAATTTTTATATAACTTATATACGCTGGGCGATTATAGAAGGAATCTATGGGTCTTTCTAGGGTTCATTATCGCATAACATAGGAGCATTCATTCCACACTTAACTAAGAAAATATTGGATTTTCTGGAGATCATACTCTATCGCTTTTATAAGGAAAATGGTTTCTTCCTCAAATAAAACCCTTATGAACTCGCCAACTTAATTGTTGACACTCTTTCAAAACTACTTGTATTCTCAGGCAATCAGTGAAACAGGAAATCAACATCTTTTAAGGATGGGACGTTAAAGCGTCAACAGTTCATTTTGTCATCATAATGTAATTGATTTTGAAACATATAAACATATACTATGGTGTAACCTTTTTCAATTATATTTATGATGGTTGTATTTACTTTGAGCACTATTATACTCGTTGTTGTGATACTATACATGAAGTCCTCCACCCCCGGACGTTTCCGCCATCCTTGGTTTGGGGGTGTGACAGATTGGTATCAGAGCATTGTTTATAGTGAACTAAGTATATCGAACCACATAAGATATACAAACTATAAATGCATTGGGACTAAGGTCTCTGATGTAACATTTTCAAATAACTATACTTTTAGAAATAAATAGTTTCTTGTTAAAAGTATACATGCATGCATACATACTAAGGTCAGCATCATTCTAGAACAAAACAAAAGTTGTGATTGTTGAATGGCACAAGTAGGCTTGGGGATGTATGGTCAGGTATGGGAATGACATAGCCTGATCAACTATGTCTGACCCAGAAGTGATTAGCATATGCCTGGGAATGGTTGTGGCGTTGCAACAAGTCTAAAAACTTACCAACTCTATCTACAAACAAACATCGAAAACATAAGACAAACATTAAAATACTATAGGAGTATTTTTTAATACTATAACCAACTTACGTGAAAACTAAAGACCCCTATTAGTAGGTCTATAATGACTGAGTGCATACACCAAGGTTATACATAATTAAAGATATTATAGACTCAGAATCTATGACTATTGCTCTACTTCCTGTTCCTTGTTTGGTTGTGGACTTAGAGTAGAGTCATTTATTCGAAGGTCTATTCTATCTCAGGTTATGTATAACTGGTATGCACTATGTGATTATAGACGTGACTAATAAGGATCACCCCTATAAGTAATTATAGGATTAGACGTCTATTAACTATCTCTTCTACCCCTATTCTCGCACGAGCAACGTGATGGGTAAATCTTAATGCCCGTACAAAACCCACCTCTACCCACTACCATAACTCCGTCTCAGGGACGTTAGCAGAAACACCGAGAATAGTTCAATAAAGTGCGAAATTTATTACGTGTGTATATAAATGGTAAGGATATAACCAAAGTATATCAATAAAAATTAGCATGCATTTTATTTCAGTGGGAGTTTACCACATTTTTCATAACCTGTTATTACAGACAATTTGCTTATGGTAACTCTAAGATTACTTGATGTATACCTCAAGGTTATGTGTAATTAAGAGACGATCGGCTTAGAAATGGTAAGTCCGCCTTAGGTCCTGTTCCTTGTTTGGTTGTGGGCTTAGGGCAGACTCATTAAGTTCAACGGCCTATGGACCTTAATTGCACGCAACTGGTATACTTTGGGTGATCTTAGGGGTGGATCGGGCATGAAACAAATCACAAGATTACAATCGAGTCATTCCTACTAAATTCATAAGTTTATTTATATAGACGTCTGGTATGAATTGTTTTCCACACTCGAAAAATCGGGAAATGCCATACTTGAAAACTAATAACCTAGTTTTACGACGCTCATCTAATAACCAGTACTAAAAGACGTATACTCATTTCGTCTTTGAAATTCTATAACAGAAAGATGCCGCCTCGAAGGTCTGTTAGACGCACTAGAGGAACGCAAACAAATCCGCCACCACCACCTCCACCACCCCCTCATTTCGACCCGATAATGTTCCAGGCTGCCGTAACAGCCGCAGTAGCAGCCGCAATGTCCCAAATCGGCACCAATAATGCGGGTGGTGCGAGTAATGGTCCCACAAATTCTAACAACGGGGACAGTTAGGGACGCTCGAGAGAGTGTACCTACAAAGACTTTACTAATGCCAAACCCAAAACTTTCAATGGGAGCGGAGGTGTTATAGCATTACTTCAATGGTTCGAGAAAACTGAATCCGTCTTTGAAATATGTGCATGCCCTGAAGCAAACAAGGTCAAGTTTGCAGCATGCACATTCTCTGAAAGGGCACTCACCTGGTGGAATGGCCACGTCAAGACATTGACACTACTGGTGGCTAACTCGATAACATGGGAAGATCTGAAAACCATGTTGATGAAGGAATACTGCCCAAGGGGCGAGATACAAAAGTTGGAAGAGGAACTTTGGGGTCTCAAAATGATAGGCTCTGACATCCTGTCTTATACCTCAAGGTTTAGTGATCTAGCCATACTGTGTCCAGGGATGGTTCTGTCGGAAAGCAAGAAGGTGGAAAGATACATATGGGGACTATCTCCCCAACTTCAAGGGAACGTATTGGCCTCAAGGCCAACTACCTTTGACAGTGCCAAAGAACTGGCCCAGCAACTCATCGACCATCGTGCCAGCCACGACACTACGACAACCACCCCTGATCAAGCAAGAGGAGGAAACAACAAAAGGAAGTTATGGGACAACAAGAAGGACCAACCAGCCCAGGACTTCACTAAGAAGCAACAGATCGTTGCTGTTCATGCTGCCACAACCCACGCCACGCCAACACCCATAAATTGATACGCTGGAACCCTTCCGAAATGCAACGAGTGTAACTTCCATCATACTGGGGCTTGCCGAGAGATACATTGCAAAAATTGCAACAGAAAGGGGCACACTGCCCGTTTCTGTAAGGCACCAGCACGACCCATCAACCAGGTCTCTGGCACTGGAGTTAGCCCAGCCTGTTACAAGTGCGGCGAAACGGGACACTTTAAAAGGGACTGCCCAAGAGCACGAAATGTCGGTGATGGTGGAAGGGTGCTCGCGATCACTGCAGGAGAGACCACCCCGGAACCGCCTGTGAATATCAGTACGTGTTTCTAACATCAGCGTTTAAATTTTCTAGCATCGATTAAAATATACCAACCATAAATCTCGAGAACACGACAAAACCCAAATAAGTCTTATCTTCTATATAAAAACACAGGGTTTTTACTGGTGAATCTATGATGGCTAGTGTAAACATTATGGTCATGTATCATTAAGATTCTATGGACTTAGAATGTGTGATTCCGCCTCATTTCCTGTTCCTTGTTTGGTTGTGGGCTTAAGGCGGAGTCACTCATTTGGATGCCTTTGCAATTTTAATGATATACGACTAGTTTACACCAAGCGATTATAAAAGATCTGGTAGGACTTATAATGCAAATTTCGTCACAGTTTGTTGAAACATTCGTAATGCTAGAACTTACTAACTACAATATAAAATATTCGTAGTGGAAATACCAAGGATAAAACAGGGAGCATAAAGGCACACATTGAATACACTATCATCCCAAAACAATAACTCCTTTTAAATTAAATCAGCTCAAGTTACAATAAGAAATTCCAAGGTCGTCATGTGACATCAGGCGGGTTGTTCCTCACCATAATCAATTTCTTATACTACGAAAAGTTCCCCCATCTTTCCTCCAAATTCTTGAAGTCCCAGTCAAAACACTAATTTCGGGACGAAATTCTTTCTAACGGGGGGATGATGTGACAACCGTCAATTTCGGCCAAGTCAAAGTCAAAGTCAAAGTCAAAGTCAACAAGTCAAACCGGTCAAACTTAACTAGTACTTGTATGTTAAAAAGTTATTCTATGTATAAAAAATTGCATCTTTATGTCAAAAATTCAAGTGTCTCGAAGAATCTAGGTGTTAACAATGTAAAAACCCTAAAAAGGGAGTTAAACGCATCAAAACACGACTAAGGACCCTTTCGGGGACTTAAAACAATCATTAACGAAGCATAACGGGGTTCGCGAACCTTGCAGTTGCGAGATTATGCGATAATAATGGCTAAGGTTAAATCTCTCCAAGTATGCCAAATCTCTCCAAGTATGCCAAATCTCTCCAAGTATGTGAAATCTCTCCCAAATCTCTCCAAGTATGCCAAATCTCTCCAAGTATGTGAAATCTCTCCCAAATCTCTCCAAGTATGCCAAATCTCTCCAAGTATGTGAAATCTCTCCCAAATCTCTCCAAGTATGCCAAATCTCTCCAAGTATGTGAAATCTCTCCCAAATCTCTCTTAAAAACCTCTTTTGATCTTTTTGTAATCATTTGGGGCATCCCGACACTTGACTTGGTGAAAAACCATGCGAAACGGGAAGATACCTTGGAAAATAGCCTACTTGAACCGAAGTCCCTCTATAGGGGCCAAACCCTATTTGAACCGGAGTCCCTCCATAGGGACCAAACCTTACTTGGACCGGAGTCCCCTTGTGTAGCCATGCCATCGGACCGCAATGACTAAGGAATGGGACTACTAAGGACCAAGGCTGCTGAAGACCGCAGCCACCTAGCCGCAGCCGGACCGCAGCCAAGCCGACCGCAGCCAAGCGAACCGCAGCCAAGCAAGCCGCAGCCTCCGAACCGCGGTCCCTTCTTCCCTTCGGATCCACTTCAGTAACCAAGCCTGACTTCGGATTTGCCCTTTTTTCATCCGGTTTTCGACCACGACTTCGTTTTAAGCCCGTTTTTCATGATTTTAACGTGAGATTTTCACTAAAATCCATATTTTATCATTTTTAACCCCCAGGACTCTTATTTTATTTATTTCTTAAGAGTTTATTAATTAAAAATCATTAGTTTATACTAAGAAGATATTAACCCCACAAGTGGGTCAAGTGTGCCCACTTGCCTTCCATGTGTTACCCTCTCACTTGCCACCTTATCAACATCATACAAACCAATGCACACATCACTTCAAGCTCACAAGTTGCTCCAGCAACCTTCCATATAAAGAGATCCATGGAGGATTTCTTGAGTTATTTGCTCATTTCAAACACACACACTTCTCATATCACCACTAAAGAAAGCTTCTTTCTCTCTACTTTCAGCCACACTTTTGATGTGTTCTTGAGTCATTTATTCACTTATTGGTAAGTATTTCCTTCTAACTCAAGTGCTATTACATGTTTTCATAACACTCTTGGATCATCGACTCATATCTCAACACCAAAAATCGTTCTTAGGATCATCCAAGACTTCGTGTGTTCATCAAGTGATCTAGACTTGAAACTCGTCATCTTCAACCTTTCCACTCTTCCAAGAATCACTCAAGGTGAGTTCATACCCCTACATTTTCATGTTTTCTTCAGTTTTCAGGGGGGGAATACAAGTTAAAATACCAAAAACTTAACTAAACTCAAACAACAACTTTCATCATAAAAGTTGAGTCTTATTCACGGACTGTTTTGACTATCTTAAACTTAATATTTTTCAAAACTATATAATATGAAAATCGTTCAGGTTCATACCTTTAAAATGACTACTTGCACATCTCCATATGATTTTTCTACGATTTATGGTGATTTTTACAAAACTGCCTATCATTTCAGAAACGAATTCAGACCAGTCTGTGAATATGAATATTTTAACACAAGTTAAAGACTTCCAAAAATCATAATAAAAATTATGAACAAACTAGACACATTTTATGAACTCTCAGATTTTACGGAATCAGTTTTCGACGTCATATGATTTTCTATGATTTTTCTAAGACAGTGCTGAAAGGTTAAAAACTAGTCAACAGCTTATAACTTTCATAACACTTTGTAATATGTTGAGCAAAGTGTATAACATTAAGTTCTACATATTGAATGTATTTTTCTTGTTATTTTATCATCATAAACTGAAATTTAGTCATTCATAAAAATGATTCTTCATTCATTTCGAACACATATAATAAACCACATTAAGCATGGTTTATGGATTTTTACTACATGAAAAAGGTTTTACTCTCAAAACAAAAGGGTTTTTCACATAGTACTTGATAAACTATAATATTAATAGTTTATGGATTCATAGCACTAATGTATTTTCATAAAAGGTGATTTCACTTCCTCCACGGAAGGGGTTTTAATATCAAATTATGTGTAAACTAGTTAACTTAGGTTGTGAGGCAATTCTCTCCCCGTACGTTCGAGTACGGGATCCCAAATTCCTGTAAGTTATAACCAGAGTCTCTTGTAGGGATAGCGTGATAATTGTGTATAGATCTATATTGGGATTGACAACCCACACCCATGTTGCTTGCATAAGTCCGATCGGCCGATCGGGGGTGACAAGTGTCATTTCGATTCCGACGTCTGAAAAACGTTGTGCAGGTTATTTTTCGTCATAGTATGGTTATAGCGACTCACATAGGTAGTTAACTATCTTTCAGGTTTACATGGAAAATTTTACTTCGAAAAGGGGTTTTACTTCTAAACCCAACGAGTGTATGTCGATTTAAACTTGCATGAATTCCTTTAAGTATGGTAAAATACTTGTTTATTCTCGGTCCTGGGATTTAGGGCTACATAACTTCTATAAAGAAAATATTGGATTTTCTTGGAAACATATTTCTATTTAAAACTACATTTCATCTAGAATTGTTAGACTTCAGCTACAATCGCTAAGTGTATATGTTAGAGTTATATAAGAATCTAGTCACAATCGACTTAGAATTGGTGGGCCCGCCTTATCTCCTGTTCCTTGTTTGGTTGTGGACCTAGGGCAGACCCATTATATTCGACAGTTTATTTAACTTAAATTTTTATATAACTTATATACGCTGGGCAATTATAGAAGGAATCTATGGGTCTTTCTAGGGTTCATTATCGCATAACATAGGAGCATTCATTCCACACTTAACTAAGAAAATATTGGATTTTCTGGAGATCATACTCTATCGCTTTTACAAGGAAAACAGTTTCTTCCTCAAATAAAACCCTTATGAGCTCACCAACTTAATTGTTGACACTTTTCAAAACTACTTGTATTCTCAGGAAATCAGTGAAACAGGAAAACATCAGCATTTTGAGGATGGGACGTTAAAGCGTCAACAGTTCATTTTGTCATCATAATGTAATTGATTTTGAAACATATAAACATATACTATGGTGTAACCTTTTTTAATTATATTTATGATGGTTGTATTTACTTTGAGCACTATTATACTCGTTGTTGTGATACTATACATGAAGTCCTCCACCCCTGGACGTTTCCGCCATCCTTGGTTTGGGGGTGTGACATCACCAGTAGCGAAGATCAAGTCTATAAGGGTTATGCTAGCCATAGCTGCGTTTCATGATTATGAAATATGGCAGATGGATGTCAAAACCGCTTTCCTTAATGGAAAGTTGGCTGAAGATGTTTACATGAGTCAGCTAGAGGGTTTTGAAGATGTGAAGTACCCTAAAAGAGTGTGTAAGCTTGAGAAATCCATTTTTTTGGATTAAAGCATGCGTCTCGCAGATGGAATCTTTGTTTCGATGAGAAAGTCAAAGAGTTTGGCTTTTCGAGAAGTGAGGATGAGTCCTGCGTATATGTCAAGGCTAGTGGGAGTATAGTTAGCTTTATGGTATTGTATGTGGTTGACATACTACTCATAGGAAACGACGTCCCAACCTTGCAGGAAGTTAAGGCCTGGCTTGGGAAGTGTTTCGCTATGAAGGACCTAGGGGAAGTTGCTTACATTCTAGGGATAAGGATATTAAGACATAGGAGTAAAAGACTAATAGGACTTAGTCAAAGTACCTACTTGGACAAGGTGTTGAAACGTTTCAACATGGAGAATTCCAAGAAAGGAGAATTGCCTATCCAGAGCAATACCAAACTGAGTAAGACTCAAAGTCCGAGTACCGATGCCGAAATGGCATAAATGACTCGAGTACCATATGCTTCCGCCGTTGGCTCGATCATGTATGCTATGACATGTACTCGCCCTGATGTGGATTTTGCTTTGAGCATGGTTAGTCGATATCAAGGGAATCCTAGTAGGACTCACTGGATAGTAGTAAAGAACATTCTTAAGTACGTGTGGAGGACTAAGGACTGGGTCCTTACCCTAGGTGGGAGTGATGACTTGAAAGTAACAGGGTATAGTGACGCCAAAATACATAGCAGCAAGCGAAGCGTCTAAGGAGGCAATATGGATAAAGAACTTCATTGGAGACCTTGGAGTTGTACCAGCTGTAAAGGAGCCAATGGAAAATTTCTGTGATAACAAGGGTGTGGTCGCCTTAACCAAGGAACTGAGGGATCATGGCAGATCCAGGCACATCGACAGAAAATATCACTTCATAAGACATCGAGTAGAAGAGTGACTCCTCGTAGTGAAGAGGGTATCGTCAGAGGATAACCCAGCAGACCCCCTTACGAAGGGACTGAGTAGGGTTAAGCATTTTCAGCATGCTAGGAGCATTGGCCAGAGGGACAATATTAGTTTTAGTGATTAGATAGACAGTTAGAAACTTGTAATAAATAAATGTAATTGACATTTGATGATTAAGTAATAAGTGTTTTATTTATAAGTAAAGTTTACTGTCTTTTGTCAATTGGTTATTTGATGTTTCACTTTTGCATGTTTTGACTTCCAGAATAATATGATTATTCAAACTATCCACAATCAATCATACTTTAGAAGTAGGTTATGAGGTTAGACTGTCATGAATTGGCTTGTAGATTGTCTAAGGTGTTTAGACATAGAAAACGTTTGCTGCAACGTTCATGAGTGCTCTTGAAATAAGATTTGAGTATTGGATCAAACCCACGCTCACATGAATCACTTCATTGAATTTATCACGAGTGATTGTGAGACGATAATATCGTATAGTATTCAAACCAAGATATATGAGTTGTTGATTACGAGTTGGTTGTGCATTGATAGTACGAAAACGCATCAGTAACTTGATGTTATAAAACGTATTGTTGTGTATAATTTAACAAGTAATTAGTACAAGCATATAAGTCGAAGTTTATCTGTTCCTTTTATCCTAAGAGGATTAAAAGCGTATCTTGGGCCCCTCGATGATTTTGTTTTGACTTATGTGTCGGGCCCGGTCATGACTCAATTGATGTGTTTAATTAAGTTCTATGTCAAACAAATCAGAAATTGAGAAACAAACGATTGGACAATGAGTATGACTTTATTCCATGTCCTTGTCCACACGATATCCTGACGAACAGAGGATTGTATGATCACTTATCTAAAGGACGAGTCATTGACTAGATCAGAGTTGGAAAGCGGCTTTTGAGAGCTACGATTGCTAATCGGATTTTGAAGTTACATTGGAAGTTATAGTTATTAGACTTATCCAAGTGGTAGACTGTTGGATTAGGTGTCTAAGCCCATAACTATAATTGGTATGTACTTGACCCGATAGTAGCATGGTCCTTTTGGGTTGCCTTCACCGGAGCAATTGGATAGGATGGATATTTGAGAAAGAGGTTATTTGTGATTTATTAATATATTATATGAATAATATATTAATTGAGAAATCATATTATTTAATTGGTATTGATCAAGAATTAATTTGGAATTAATTTAGTGATCATAAGAGACTAATTAAATTTACGGGGACTGATTAGGTAAATCAGTGATACTTATAGTTTGGGCTAATGATCCATGTTGATTAGGCATGGGTTAAACCTATATGAGAGTCCATTAGGGTTTAGTTCAAAGGGCCATCAAAATGTGAAGAGTCATGGTGAATTAGGGTTTACATGTATGAAAACCTAGGAATTCCAAGCTATAAAAGTAACCCCTCGCATCCTAAAATCGGACACAAGTGTTCCAAGATGAAACTGTAACGACCCAAATTTTACAAAGAAAATTTTCATTTTTAATTAGTCAACCATATTTCATAAAACATGAAAATCCCAATAATTGTTTTCAAAACAACCAACATTACAACATTATTATTTTCAAAACATCAGAGTGTCCCCCGAACCATATCGGAAAAGAGAGATAGAGTGCACGCCACATCATCACGCCTTGCCTTTGACCTTGGGTTCCGATATACCTGAAACAAATCCACAAAAGGTAAGCTGAAAGCTTAGTGAGTCCCCCAGAGCATACCCCACACAAACCACATATCACATTAGCTATAAAATCTATCTCTACCACTATCACATGTCAATTAGCTATGAAGCTATCCCTACCGTCAGCCACAAGTCTATCTCTACCATCAGCCATAAAGGCTGTCCCTACCTTTAGCCATAAGGCTATCTCTACCATTAGCCACAGAGGCTATCTCTACCGCATATCATGCATACATATCACACCTCTACATAGCAAGTAAACCAACTAACATACAATGGGCCGGCCTTGGTGCCTTAGACCCATTGGTATGGTGAGAAAACTCACCTCTCAAAGGCTGAACAGGCAAACTGAAGTCAGATATATCCTACGCTGCTCCTCCCAAACTGCTTATAATCAATGAGTAAATAACTCAGCATAATCCCATAAGTACCCCCTAGGGTCAACCCTGGTCAAAGTCAAGGTCTATAATCAATGTCAACAGTCCATATTTACCTTGACTCGTCGAGTACAATCAGTCACTCGTCGGGTTCTCTGCTTAACTCGTCGCCTCGCCGAGTCACCCGAGTGACTTGTCGAGTTCCTTGATGTCCACGGCCGTAAAACACCAACCGAACACCCTTGACCGTGAACCCTTGGTCGTGAACCCTTGACCGTGAACCCTTAGCCGTGAACCCTTGGTCATGAATGAGAAAACCCTCTCGACTCGCCGAGTCTCATGCACGACTCGCCGAGCTCCTTAGTCCATTATGTTTATGGCCTTTTCCAGTGGGACTCAAGGTCCCAAACTTCAGATCTATCCTCTACTAGTGTAGATAACACGTAAAGTTGCAAACTTTACGTGCATGCAAGGCCTCACATGGCCATAACACCAAAACTAACCTTCAAACAAGGTTTTCATGCATGGAGAGGGAATAAGCTTAATAAAAGGTGAAACTTTATGATATTTGGGACCTAAGGAGGTCCAGATCTGGAATCATATACTTGTGATAGGTCCAGATCTAAGTTTGCTTCCATCTCCTCAAGGTTGGCCATAACCTCCAAAAAGAAATCAAAGCTTAAGGTAGCAGATTAATACCTCAGACAGATGCCCAACACGAAATAGATGCTTGATCTAATACTTCTCCCTTGACACTTCCTCTTCAAGCTTGGAATCCTCCCCAAAATCTCAAAGATAAGCTCCCAATTGTTCTTACTTCACAGACAAGAGGGTTTGCGGCCGTGAACGTTCGTCTATGGTGTTAAGGGAGGCTACTAGGGTTTATAATGATGTTTATATAGGAGCAAACCCCGAAACTAGGGTTTTCTCTAAGCAGCTCTGACTCGCCGAGTCGGGCCTTCCGACTCGTCGAGTCAGTTCCGACCCGCGTCCACGATGCCACGACCCTACTCGACGAGTTGATCTCCCAACTCGCCGAGTCCATGCATAAATCCTCCCCAAATTGGCAGCTTTCCCACCAATACCCGAACTCGGTGTTACAAGTCTCCCCCACTTGAACTAGACTTCGTCCTCGAAGTCTGCTGACCCAAATAAATCGGGGTAATGCTCTCGCATCACCTCTTCCGGTTCCCAAGTCCACTCGGAACCCTTCTGATGCTACCACTGCACTTTCACCAGTTTTACTTCATTATTCCGAAGAACCTTCGTCTTCCTATCCAAAATGGCAACGGGCTTCTCAATGTAGTTCAAGCTCTCATCCACCTGGATATCACCCAGTGAGACAATCGCGACCTCGTCAGCGATACATTCCGAAGCTGAGAAACATGGAAGGTGTTGTGAATCTGGTTAAGCTCTTCCGGCAAATCCAAGCGATAGGCTACCTTGCCCACCCGAGCAAAAATCCTGAATGACCCAATATACCGGGGTCCTCGCTTGCCCCTCTTCCGAAACCAGATGATCCATTTCCAGGGTGTAACGCCCGTAGATCCGGGCTAGTCAATTTAGAGATAATAGGGGTCGAAAACGACTTTCCTACAAAAGATTATTTAGAATAAATAATCTTAACCAAGTTGTAGAATATGTCTCAAGGTTTCCGTACATATAAAGAACGCCGAAACCCGAGTTATAACGAAGAAGTTATGACCCGCCGAAGTTTTACGGCAAAACCGGCACGGCACCAAGAGACGTAAATAGTGAATTTACGATAGAGCGAGTTTTAACCTTAGCGATCTAAACAAAAGTCGTATAATACGTTAAAACGAGAGCGTCCATAAAAAGAACGCCCAAATCTGACTTCGTATGAGGAAGTTATGATTTTTCGAAGTTTCGGCTTAGCAGTGTACAGCCCGAAGTTCGAATATTAGATCAAGCGGTTTTTAGCCGACACAGACTAAACGGAAATTGAAGATCTCCTTAATAGTAGCATAACGATAAAAAGACAGACGAAAACGGACGTCGGATGAAGAAGTTATGAATTTTTAACGGACCAACCCTGTCCCGGCCTGTTAAAAATATAACTTTTAAAATAAAGTCAAAATTAGCCGATGGAGTCTAAACGAAAGTTGTAGAGTACGTTCCCGCCTACGCGTGGATATAAAACGTCGAAAACGGAGCTTGTATGCGAAAGTTATGATTTTTAGAAGTCGGAAAGGGAAATTACGAAATCTGCTGCTCGATCGATGACGTGGCCAAATCTCAGTCGTCGCTTGCTGAGCACGGTCTCGCCTCGGATGAAGGACGCGTTACCCTCGCATTACGCCCAACGTCCGAGCTCGGAACGCGCCGCGTACGCGAACCCCTCCCTCGGTCCAGCTTAAGCCATGTCGCACCACCGAACGCTCGCCACCTCGCACCTTATCCGAAGCTACGCGCCACGTAGCTGCTGAACGCGCAGCGTAAATCCGAGCTGCTGGCTCCTATAAATAGATGCGAACTCTTCCGGATTTTTCACACATTTCCACTTCTCTCTCTAAATACTTTCTCTCTCTAACCCATTCCAACTCCCCTAAACCCTAGGAAAAATCCCTAGCACCCTAAGGAAGCCCCGAGGCTCCCGGAGTCCCGAGAAAAAAAGGGTCTTTCGGTTCGGAAACGCTGCTCCGAGCAAAGCCCGGTTTTTAATAAAACTCACTGTAAGTAAGCTACGCCTATGCAATTTTTAATATAACTTTTAAATAATTATAGTAATGTTATTAGGTCCTTAAAATAATTATTTGGGCTATTATTATGAATTATATTGAGTGTTATTTAACGCTTATATAATAATAATAGTAGTAGGCTATTAATTACTCGCGGTTAACGTTAGACTAAACCCTAGTGGTATTGATACTAGGTTTTGTCGAGGGAAATTGTTTTAAGAAGTAACGAAGCGTTGTTCGAGTGCAGAGACACCACCTTCCAGGTGAGTGCATAGTTACTTTCATCTTACACATAGATATGAAGTATTTTATATAAATTACGTGCTATGTGTGCATATTATCTGTATACTTGCTATCTATGCTGGATGAACGATTTTATATATGTTTTAAATGATTTAAACTGTATATATATATCTACGAGAATATGTTGGGTAAAACATGGGTAGATGTAATAGATGGAATATGAGTTGGATGATGAGTTGAGAGGTGTTATAGACCACGAGGTGAGTGTGAGAGGTGGACGATGTGAGAAGCCTTTCCCAAATGATGGCCCCGTCATCTAGCAGAGTATGGATGACAACCACAGACTATTCTAGACAGTCCAGTGGAACACTGGCAGGCTCGCAACCTGTAGGTGTTGTGAACGATGTGTTCACCGGTGTACTCTAAAAACCCATTGACATGTATTGCGAGTTGACTCTCGAAAACGATACTGTCAATAAATGAGATAACCCTAGCAGTTGTGCTCGAAGGACAATACTGGTAGTTGCGCCTCACATAGAATGTCACAATTCTGGCAGCTGCGCCTAAGTGATAGAACTAGCAGCTGTGCTTGACAGCTGTGTCATTGACAACGATGGACTTCATGCCGATTCCTTAGGATGATCCTTAGGAATGAATGAACGAGGAATAATTGATTCTTAGGGTAGATCCTTAAGAGTAAAGAAGATAATGGGGATGGGTAATTGGGTTGATTGTTTGATGTTTAAACATAATAATTATATTATTGTGGGTTGAAAACCCTATGTACTCACCAGGTTTCCCAACCTGACCCACTCAGTTTATTTGTATCACAGGTGTCGATATGAAGTTACATTACACTGAGAGATTTAAAAGAGATGTAGATCACTAGTGTAAATGAATATAAGTTCTGTTTATGCTTATGTTTCTATATTAACGATGACATCCCAAATGTTTTAAAATGAATAAAAATACATTTCTTCGGAAATGCTTTGATAACGTATTTATCATGTTTTTCTGGGAACAAATTCCGCAAGATTTTTATTAAAAGAAGTACTCTGATTTTTATAAAGCATAAACAAAATCGGTCTTTTCTGGCCGTGAAAATGGGGATGTCACACAGGGTGTTACTTTCAATAGCACGAAGTCCCCCACTTGGAACTCCAAGTCTGATCGTCGTCGGTCAGCATAACTTTTCTGACGGCTCTGCGCGACTCAGCCCGGTAGTCTTGAGCACTACCTCAGTGCTCCCCATGACCCGATGTCCAATCTCATCCTAACAAACCGGAGTCCTGCACCTCCGACTATATAACATCTCGAACGGAGCTCGATCGATACTGGCATGATAACTGTTATTGTACGAAAACTCTACCAGTGGAAGGTACGTATCCCAACTCCCTCCAAAATCCAACACGCATGCCCGTAGCATATCCTCCGGTGTCTGGATCGTTCTCTCACTCTGACTGTCGGTCTAGGGGTGGTACGCCGTGCTAAAATGTAGCTGAGTGCTCAGCTCCTCGTGGAATTTCTTCCAGAACCTGGATGTGAACCGAACATCACGATCAGAGACTACCGACACAGGCACCCCGTGTCTAGTCACTACCTCACGCACGTAAATATCTGCCAATTTCTCCGCGGATATACTTTCAGATATTGGAATAAAATGGACGCTCTTCATCAGCCTATCCACAACCACCCATATGGCATCCACACCCCTCGCCGTCCTTGGCAACTTCGTAATGAAGTCCATCGTGATCTCCTCCTACTTCCACATGGGAACGGGTAGTGGCTATACTTTACCATGAGGCCGCTGAGGCTCAGCCTTGACTTTCTTGCAAGTCAAGCACCGCTCTACAAACCAAGCAATTTCCCGCTTCATGCAGGGCCACCAATAACTCAGCCTCAAGTCCCTATACATTTTCGTAGATCCTGGATGTCTAGAGAACTTGGACTTATGCGCTTCCTCTAATATCTTCTGTCTCACTCCCCCGGTCACCAGTACCCACACCCGACCACACTGCGTCAAGAGACCACGAATATCCTTAACAAACAAAGGATATTGTCCTCAGATTCTCTCTACCTTCCAATTCTCTTTCTTCACACCCTCAACCTGGGCCTCTCTGATCATCTCCAACAATGGAGAGATCATCGTCATTCTCAAACACACATTCCCAATCGGGGAACCCGCCGTCTTATGACTCAAAGCGTCGGCCACTACGTTGGCCTTCCCTGGATGGTAAAGAATCTCATAGTCATAATCCTTCAGCACATCCAACCACCTCCTCTGTAGCATGTTGAGGTTCTGCTGGTCCATTAAATACTTCAGACTCTTGTGGTTGGTGTAAATGGTACACCGCACTCCGTACAAATAATGCCTCCAAATCTTGAGAGAAAACACCACTGCCCCCAGTTCCAGATCGTGAATGGGGTAATTCGCCTCATGTGGCTTCGACTGTCGCGAGGCGTACACTATCATGTGCCCTCATTGCATCAGTACTGCGCCTAACCCTGTAATCAATGCATCATAGTACACCACCAAATCGTCTAATCCCTCCGGTAGTACAAGGATTGGAGCTTCACACAATCTCCGTATCATTGTCTCGAAGGCCAACTGCTGATCCGTACCCCACCGAAACGTTACATTCTTCTTGGTTAGTTGTGTCAATGGCACAACAATCTTGGAGAAGTCCTGAATAAATCTCCGATAATAACCCGCTAAACCCAAGAAGCTACGAATCTCTGATGCATTCTTCGGTACTTCCCACCGTATCACAGCCTTAACCTTGGCTGGATCAACCAAAATAACCTCCTGGTTGATGATATGCCCCAAGAATTGTACCTCTCGCAGCCAGAAGTCACACTTGGAGAACTTGGCATACAGCTTCTCCGCCCTTAGGGTCTCCAACACCTCCCTTAAGTGCTGCTCGTGCTGCTCCCTGGTCTTAGAATAGACCATAATATCATCAATAAAAACGATCACTGACCGATCCAGCATCGGTCTGCACACCCTGTTCATGAGATCCATGAATGCTGCTGGGGCATTGGTGAGCCCAAATGGCATCACCACAAACTCATAATGCCCATATCGAGTCCTGAAAGCCGTCTTCGGTATGTCCTCGTCTCTAATCCTCATCTGATGATACACTGACCGAAGATCAATCTTGGAAAACCAAGACGCACCCTGCAGCTGATCGAACAAATCGTCGATCCTTAGCAACGGATAACGGTTCTTCACCGTTAGCTTGTTCAGCTCCCTATAGTCGATGCACATCCTGTGCGATCCATCCTTCTTTTTCACGAAAAGGATGGGTGCTCCCCACGGGCAACTGCTCGGACGAATGAACCCTCGGTCTAACAGCTCCTGAAGCTGTGTAGATAACTCCTGCATCTCGGGTGCTGCCAACCGATATGGTGCCTTTGTTGTCGGAGCGGCACCCGACACTAAATCAATGCGAAACTCCACCTGCCTCTCCGGAGGCACTCCTGGTAACTCTTCGGGGAAAACATCCCGAAAGTCCTGAACAACCGGCACGCTGCTTATATCCGTTGGGGTCTCAACCCTCGTATATGAGATATAAGCCAAAAATCCCATACATCCTTACTGAAGAAACCACCTAGCCCTCGCAGCCGAATAGAGGGTCGGCCCCTACGATGCCCTGTCACCATGTATCACCATTTCTCCCCCACTTGGGGTTCAAACCCTCACCAACTGATGCTCACAGTCAATCATGGCCCCGTTAGCCCCCAACCAATCCATTCCGATAATCACTTTCAGCCCTCGCAACGGTATCGGGTCTAGTTCGACACGAAATCTCTCGCCAAGCACATTCAGGACACAGTCCCGATACACCCTCGCAACACTAACGGTGCGGTCATCTACAATCTCCACCTCGATCGGGGAATCCAAAGTTCCCGACGCATCCCGGAACTTCTTGCTAAGCACAAGAGATACGAACGATCGGGTAGCACCCGAATCAAACAAGACATGAGCAGACATACCATTGACCAAAAAGGTCCCTTTACAAGCATATAGTACACATAAGCGAAACAGATACATAGAGTAGAGAAGAGTAAATACGTACCAGCCACAACGTCTGGCGTTGCCCGTGCCTCCTCGGTAGTCAGCTGAAATGTGTGACTCTTAACTATCGGGGCTTCCGCCTTGGCATGGCGACCATCGGTAATCCTCATTGTGGCGGGCGCAGGCGCCGCCACCGCTCCTCATCCTCCCTGCAACTTCGGACAGTTGACCCGCTTATGGCCGGTCTGGTTGCAGTGAAAACAGATTAATCCCTTCGAGGGGCAGTCCCTGCTCATGTGGCCCATGCTGGCCACATGCATAACATCCCGAGCCTGCGATACGGCAAGCTCCACTGTGTACCCGACTACACTTGGCACATCGGCGCCGACCCTGCTGACCCTTGTTGGGAGTGTCTGACGTCTTAGGCTTCTTAGCCTGTCCTACTGCTGCCTGAGCCTGCTCAGGCTTTCGCTTCGTGCGGGATTCCAACTCAATTTCCCGCTCCCGGGCCTTCTCCACCATTTCATTCAGGGTCTTGCACCCCATAAATCTCACAAACTCCCGAATATCGTCCCTCAGCATGGAATGATATCGGGTCCGCCTCATCTCCTCATCGGTAGCGTACTGCGGAATCAACAAAGCTCGTTCCCGAAACTTGGCGGTGATCTCCGCCACTGTCTCGGTAGTCTGCTGTAAGTCATGAAACTCCCTTACTAGCCTTTGCACCTCAATAGGTGGTGCAAACTCTGCATCAAATCTCCGAACGAACTCGGCCCATGTCATCTCAGGTACCCCGGCTGGTCCCACCTGTCTAGTAACCTCGCCCCACCAATCTCGGGCTCTATCTCTCAGCATGCAAGAAGCAAACCCAACCTTTGCCACATCCGGGCAGGAACTCGTGCGTTAAGCGTTTTCGATATCTGCCACCCAGCGTCGGCTGACAATGGGGTCCCTAACCCCAAAAAACTCCAGCGCCCCACACGCCTTGAACTCCCGGAACGAGGGAGTCCAGGCCCTTATCTGGCCCGAAGCAATCTCAGCCCTGAATGATCTGAGTCTCTCCTCCATGATCTCCATAATGCCCTCCTTGACCGTCCCAAAGATGACTGGGGTAGTGTCAAGGATGCCCTTCGTAACCTCGACTGCAATGATATCGCGCAGTCTCTCATCAATAGGCTCGGTACCGCTGCCCGATCCAGACCCATACCCCGATCCGGACCCTGATCCTGATCCCCCTGCTCCAAATCGTGTCACCACCATGCTGAACTGAAATGTCATATATCATAATAAACAGGACACCTTATATATATAGGGGATCTTCCCACACTGGTTCTCCTTAGAGTGATCAGATCTAGCATTGGTTCGGGTACAGGTCTTGTGCTTCAGTAGTACAGGCCCAATACTACCTTCCACACCTACCTGTACCTTTCCCCAACGCTCTACCTGATAACCCCCAATTCGTCCCAAAGCCAAACCATATTCCACAGACTACCGCATACATCAATCTCGGACTGTCCAAAGACCTGCTCTACTCATTTCAATCAAACCACTCATAACAGGTTGCCTTTATGCATGCAAATTATACATAGAAAAGGATCAAATAGACTTTCGAATAAAAGATTCTACCCTAGGACCACAACCAGACAAGGAACATGAAATAAGGCCCAAATCAATCATTCTAAGGCTATAAGCTCCTAAACGTATATAGATTTAAAAGCATACACATATCAAGTTCCATACGATCATCCAAGTTCAATTATCAAAATAACATGGCTAGCACATTGGGGAACTACTTACTTGGCTCGGCTGATCACGCGCGTTGCACTCTCATCTTTTCCTTCTTTCAAAAGCTTTTTATGTCATTTTGAAAACAAATTTACCATTTCCTTAGTTTGAGTCCTGACACACCCGAGAGTATACCTGAATCCCTCAAACCAAGGCTCTGATACCAACTTGTAACGACCCAAATTTTACAAATAAATTTTTCATTTTTAATTAGTCAACCATATTTCATAAAACATGAAAATCCTAATAATCGTTTTCAAAAACACCAACATTACAACATTATTATTTTCAAAACATCAGAGTGTCCCCCGAACCATATCGGAAAAGAGAGATAGAGTGCACGCCACATCATCACGCCTTGCCTTTGACCTTGGGTTCCGATATACCTGAAACAAATCCACAAAAGGTAAGCTGAAAGCTTAGTGAGTCCCCCAGAGCATACCCCACACAAACCACATATCACATTAGCTATAAAATCTATCTCTACCACTATCACATGTCAATTAGCTATGAAGCTATCCCTACCGTCAGCCACAAGTCTATCTCTACCATCAGCCATAAAGATTGTCCCTACCTTTAGCCATAAGGCTATCTCTACCATTAGCCACAGAGGCTATCTCTACCGCATATCATGCATACATATCACACCTCTACATAGCAAGTAAACCAACTAACATACAATGGGCCGGCCTTGGTGCCTTAGACCCATTGGTATGGTGAGAAAACTCACCTCTCAAAGGCTGAACTGGCAAACTGAAGTCAGATATATCCTACGCTGCTCCTCCCAAACTGCCTATAATCAATGAGTAAATAACTCAGCATAATCCCATAAGTACCCCCCAGGGCCAACCCTGGTCAAAGTCAAGGTCTATAGTCAAGGTCAACAGTCCAAATTGTCCTTGACTCGTCGAGTACAATCGGTCACTCGTCGGGTTCCCTGCTTAACTCATCGACTCGCCGAGTCACCCGAGCGACTCGTCGAGTTCCTTGATGTTCACGGCCGTAAAACACCAACCGAACACCCTTGACCGTGAACCCTTGGCCGTGAACCCTTGACCGTGAACCCTTAGTCGTGAACCCTTGGCCGTGAATGAGAAGACCCTCTCGACTCGCTGAGTCTCATGCACGAATCGCCGAGTCTCCTTAGCCCATTAAGTTTACGTCCTTTTCCAGTGGGACTCAAGGTCCCAAACTTCAGATCTATCCTCTACTAGAGTAGATAACACGTAAAGTTGCAAACTTTACGTGCATGCAAGGCCTCACATGGCCATAACACCAAAACTAACCTTCAAACAAGGTTTTCATGCATGGAGAGGGAATAAGCTTAATAAAAGGTGCAACTTTATGATATTTGGGACCTAAGGAGGCCCAGATCTGGAATCATATCCTTGTGATAGGTCCAGATCTAAGTTTGCTTCCATCTCCTCAAGGTTGGCCATAACCTCCAAAAAGAAATCAAAGCTTAAGGCAGCAGATTAATACCTCAGACAGATGCCCAACACGAAATAGATGCTTGATCTAATACTTCTCCCTTGATACTTCCTCTTCAAGCTTGGAATCCTCCCCCAAAATCTCAAAGATAAGCTCCCAATTGTTCTTACTTCACACACAAGAGGGTTTGCGGCTGTGAACGTTATTCTATGGTGTTAAGGGAGGCTACTAGGGTTTATAATGATGTTTTATAGGGGGCAAACCCCGAAACTAGGGTTTTCTCTAAACAGCTCTGACTCGCCGAGTCGGGCCTTCCGACTCGTCGAGTCAGTTCCGACCCGCGTCCACGATGCCACGACCCTACTCGACGAGTTGATCTCCCAACTCGCCGAGTCCATGCATAAATCCTCCCCAAATTAGCAGCTTTCCCACCAATACCCGAACCAGGTGTTACAGAAACCCTAACCGATTTGTACTTTCTAACCTCTCTCTCATAAGCCTCCTTTTGCATTTGGTGTATGTGACACATTTGACGCATCAAATTTGAGGTGCTAAGCTCTTGAAAGGCAAGGTTCTACAAGCTACAACAAAGAGGTATTCATCTAACTAGTTTTTATGTTGTATATATCCAATTACATGCTAGCTAGGGTGTATGCTTTGGATGAAATGAAATTGCATGTATAACTTGAGAAAACTTAGATCCAAAGCATTTAGGGTTGTATGTGCACCATAGGATTGTTATTGTTCTCAAAACCCATCATCTATGGGGTCCGTTGTACCATATACACGGGCCACAAGAGTTTGAGGCACATCATGGATTAGCCGAACCTGAAGTAGTCAAGGATTATGACTGCGGGATCCTTTACCATCCTTGTAAGGCGAACGTGGTTGCGGACGCTCTGAGCCGCAAGTTAGCTGGATCTTCTGTTCCAGTGACGTGTATGTGGATATCAGTGGATTCTCTATTTGTGAGCTTGATAAGGGAAGCTCAGGCTGAGGGTATGCGACAGGAGAATTGGAAGCTTGAGAGGATTAGGGTGAGAACACCCGGTTTGTGCAGGATAGCCGGCGATTATTGACCCGTTGCGGTCGGGTCTGGGTTCCGATGTCTGGTTGGGTCAGACAGACTACATTGGAGTAGGCCCATAAGTCTCGCTTCTCTATTCACCCGGGGCCACCAAGATGTACCTGGATCTGTGATTGAGTTACTGGTGACCGTGCATGAAGCGAGAGATCGCTTGGTACGTGGAGAGGTGCCTGACCTGCAGGATGGTCAAGACCGAGCACTCGAGGCCGCATGACATGCTGCAGCCTCTAGAGATTCCCATGTGGAAATGGGAGCAGATCACGATGGACTTCATCACCAAATTGTCGAGAATGGAAAAGGGGTTCGACGCTATATGGGTCATCATGGATCGATTGACCAAGAGTGCTCATTTTCTGTCCATTCGGGAGAGCTCATCGGCCGAGAAGCTGGCCGATGTGTATATACAAGAGATTGCCGCTCGCTATGGGGTCCCGGTGTCTATCATTTCCGACTGTGATGTTCGTTTTACCTCCCGTTTGTAACACCCTGACTCTAAGGTATTAATTTTATGGCTTTAGTTTTCATAAATTGCAAGGTCTACTCGACGAGTTGGATGCCCTAACTCGTCGAGTAGGAGCGGGTTTGGCCACGTGTTTAAGTGACCGACTCGCCGAGTCCAAGATAGGACTCGACGAGTAGGAGCTGGAGGATGAAACCCTAATTTCCGGGGTTTTACACCCTATTTAAAGGGTCATTAGCCTCCCTTAGCCTCCCTTACAGCCTCTTGAGAGTCCAACAAACCCTAATCCATGTGTGTGCTCCATTCTTGTGTGTTTTAAGCTTTGGAAGGTGGATCTTAGTGAGAGGAGCTTGAAGACCAAGTAGCTAGCAGCAAGGAACGTGTGTGGATCTGGAATCTACCTCAGTTAGCATCACTTGAAGGTATCAAGTCGTTACCTTGACCTCATTTCCTTCTAGATCTCATTTGGTTAAAGATAGGGCTTTTCTAGCATGTTAGGAAGCTATTCTTGGGTATGAGCTAAGATCTGAAGTTACAACTTCAGATCTGAACTCTCTTTGGTCTCTAAGTCCATAAAGTTTCCAGCTTTAGCAAGTGTAAACCTCTCCTTAGGTGTAAAACTCCATTACAAACTTGGATTTGATATTCTAAGCCTTTAGAGCGTTGCATGCACGTAAAGTTTGCAACTTTACGTGATAAACATGCCTTGGGAAGCTTGATCTGCAACATGGAACCTTAAAATGGCTTAAAAAGCATCTGAATGGATAAAGGAATGAAGGGACTTGGCGAGTTGCATGGTCAACTCGGCGAGTCTGATGAAGATTGTCGTGCAAGGACTTCTGCATGGACTCGGCGAGTCAGTGGGGTGACTCGGCGAGTCAACTAGGGTTTTCCCGACATTTGGACACGCATGAACTCGGCGAGTTGGAGGGAAACTCGACGAGTCAGTGCGGGGATTTCACGACTACTCGAGTTCTGGAAGGACTCGACAAGTCAGTGACTGCACTCGACGAGTCGGCTCAACATGGACTGTTGACCTTGACCGTTGACTTTGACTATTGACCAAGGGTTGACTAATTAACTTCTGGGGCATTTTGGGAAATTGGAAATTTACGAGTATGGTTCTATGGTGAATATAGGGGGTGGAGTTTGTGGCGGTGATCCTAGAGTTTGAGCTTATCTTTCGAGTCGATAGTTGAGAGGTGAGTTACCCTCACTATACTTAAGGGTCTAAGGCACCAAAGACCGGCCCTTTGGATTGTTATCTGGATATGTTATGCTAGTATGATCTGTTAGATTGGTATCCTGGTAGATAGGATGGTGTTACATGTTATTTGTTATGATCCGTTAGATCAGTTGTTGTCTATAGACTGTTATGTGATTATCTGCCATATGTGCACATGTTTGTTTGGCAGTTGAGGCTTATCTGCTTTGTGCGAAAGCCAATAGACCTGGGCATTCCAACCTGTTGGTTGTGGGCCGTGAGTATTCCATACCGAGGATGATTGGACTCACAGTATGTGGGCATTCCAACCTCTTGGTTGTGGGCCTGGGGTATTCCATCCCGAGGATGATTGGACCCATGGTATGTTGGCATTCCAACCGGATGGGTGAGGGCCTGGGGTATTCCAACCCAATGGTTGACTGGACCCATACTATTCTGTTTATGATTACATGTGTATGGTTGTGGGTATGGGTATTTTGGGGGAACTCACTAAGCTCTCGGGCTTACAGATTCAGTTTATTTTTTTAGGTACATCAGGGGATCGCGGCAAGGCAAAGGCGTGATCGTACAACTCCTCACTTTTTATGACTTTGTTTCTGGGATACTCTGATATGATACATTTTGAAAACAAGTTTTGTAATGGTTAATGGTTTTGAAATGTTTTTAAAAGTTTAAATTGGCATGATTTTTATGGGTGTTACACCATTTCTGGCAGAAGTTCCACGAGGAGCTGGGCACGTGGCTGCATTTCAGTACAGCCTATCATCCGCATATAGACGGACAGAGTGAGCGGACCATACAGACTCTCAAGGATATGCTGAGAGCCTACATTATTGACTTTGGTGGGAGATGGGACTCCTACCTACCCCTTGCAGAGTTCTCCTGTAACAACAGCTTTCACTCCAGCATTGGTGCTCCACCTTATGAGTTGTTGTATGGATAGAGATGCCGCACCCCAGTCTGTTGGGGCGAGGTTGGTCACAGGGTGATGGGTCAGACCGATGTAGTCCTGTAGACTACCGAGATGATTCAGCAGATCAGACAGTGGTTACAGACTACACAGAGTTTGCAGAAGAGTTACACCGACCGACGCCGATTGGAGTTGGAGTTTCAGGTCGGTGACATGGTACTCCTGAAGGTCTCATCCTGGAAGTGTGTGATTCGATTCAGGAAGAGGGGGAATTTGGGTCCCCGATATATCGGGCCATTCAGGATCGCTGTCAGGGTTGGAAAGGTGGCGTATAGGTTAGATCTCCCTGAGGAGCTTAGTCAGATCCACACCACTTTCCATGTTTCATAGTTGCAGAAGTGCATTCTAGATGCAGAGGCAGTAGTGTCATTAGATGATATTCAGGTCGATGAGCACCCGAATTACGTGGAAAGGCCAGTGGCTGTTCTTGAGAGGAAGGTGAAGGTTCTACGAAACAAGGAAGTACCTTTGGTAAAGGTACAGTGGCAACACCGGAGGGTATCCGAGTGGACTTGGGAGCCGGAGGCAGAGATGCGGGAGCATTACCCCGAGTTATTTACCACAACAGACTTCTTGGACGAAGTCTAGTTCAAGTGGGGGATAATTGTAACACCCCGACTCCCAGGTATAAAATTTAAAAGCTTAAGTCATATTCTTGGTTCTACTCGACGAGTTGGTTGCCCCCAACTCGTCGTGTAAAAGCGGATCAGGCCGCGTATTTTATGAGGTCTCTCGACGAGTTGGAGATCCCGACTCGACGAGTAGGAGCTGGGAAATGAAATCCTAATTTTTAGGGTTTGCACGTTATTTAAAGGACCTTAAGTCCTTTCCTCCAGCCCCTTACCACCTCTTGACGGCTAGTAGAAACCCTAAACAGTCTAGACTTTGTTCTTGAGTGTTTGTGAGACTTAAAGAGTGATTTTGGTGCATTTTGTGAAGAAGGTTTGAAGTCTAAGGAGCTTGGGGCAAAGAGAAGCTTGTGGATCTGACTCTACTTCATCTTGGCATCATTTTGAAGGTAACAAGTCGTTACCTTGACTTATCTTTAGCTAGATCTCTTCATGCAAAGGTTTAGGGCCATTTTTGGTATATTTGTGAGCCAATTCGGGTATTAGGCATGATCTGAAGTTGTAACTTCAGATCTGGACTCCTCTTAGTCCCTATAGTCATAAAGTTAGTATATTTAGCAAGAATTGGCCCTTCTCTTTGGGTTGAACCTTTCCCTTAGCTTGGTTTTGGCATTTAGGACCATGCATGTACGTAAAGTTTGCAACTTTACGTGGAAACCATGCCCTAGGAGGTTAGATCTGCAATATGGAGCTTTGGGGTAGCTTAAAAACGTCTGGATGAGAAAGGAACTGAAGGGACTCGATGAGTCGCATAGCCGACTCGACGAGTCGGTTGAAGATTACATGTATTGGTTCTACATGAACTCGGCGAGTCAGTAAGAAGACTCGACGAGTTAGTTAAGGTTTTCCCGACTTTTGGACCCCGCATGGACTCGACGAGTTGTCTAGAAACTCGGCGAGTCAATTAGGGTTTTTTTATGATTTCCTGAGTTCTTAAGGAACTCGACGAGTTGCTAGCTGCACTCGACGAGTTGGGTCAACATGGACTGTTGAATTTGACCGTTGACTTGGACTTTGACCAAGGCTTAACCAGTTGGACTTTTGAGGGTATTTTGGTAATTTGGGATTCTGATGGACTTGGTCCTATGGTGGTTATAGGTGGTTGAATCCGTGACTGTGATTCAGGAGTTTGATCTTATCACTACAACTCGACATCGTGAGGTGAGTTCTTCTCACTATATCAACAGGGTCTACGACACCAAGGCCGACCCTTTATGATTTGTATCCTAGATATAGGATGGTTGCTATGTTAGTGATCTGTTAGATCGGTATGGTTGCTATGTTAGTGATATGTAGATCTGTATGATTATCTATACATGCTAGCTAGAGTATGATATATATGTGCACATGTTTGTTGGTTTGGGGGATTGGGTTGAGGCAGGTCCTGTTGTGTGTTGTAGGCCAAGATACCCAGGGCGGACCGGATAGACTGCAAACCCGGCTATAGCATACTAGTCAGGCCGAAGGCCCGGCGAGCGGTCCGGATAGGCTGAAGGCCCTGAGAGGCGGTCCAGTCGTGCCGATGGCTCGGAGAGCGGTCCAGATAGACTGACGGCCTATGAGGCAGTCCAGTCAGACTAATGACTCATTATGCATGTTGTGCTTGTTTATATGATATGGTTATATCTGTATGTCGTTGGTATTTTGGGGGGAACTCACTAAGCTTCGGGCTTACAGTTGTTGATTTTGTTTCAGGTACTTCTGATGATCGTGGGAAGGCGAAGGCATGATCTTGCACCTCCTTATATTTTCATCATTTGATTCTGGGGATACTCTGATGTTTAAACTCTTTTGAAAACAAATTGTAATAACTTAATGGTTTTAAAAAGTTTTAAATTGGCTTGATTTTTATGGGTGTTACAGGGACCTAGCCAACGTCTCCCATCGATTTGACATAATTTTTTTTAATCCCAGAACTTCGTCTTTTATCTACCAACTCCTTTTGAAGTCTCCCGACATTAGGAATTTGTTGGTATAAACTTCCAGAATTTGTACCCTACAACTGATGATTGTTTTCAGACGTAAAATGCCAATTATTCCGTTGGTGAGTAGTACTACCAACCTACTATAAAGCTAGTACTTTAAGGACTTCTATATATAAAAATCCAAAGGAATCCGCATTTCAGAATCATGCCCTTAGAAAGGCTTATAGTATACCAATATGGCATTGTTTCTTACAACATCTTTCTATGGTATCCTTTTAAAACACACACGGACCTAGATTACAAGTGGTCTCTCTACCTAGTTCATGTTCCAACATCCAGAATTTTAATCAAATCCGCCATAACTGGTTCGAAAAATCTGGAACCAATACTTTAATATTGATGATAGACTCATTATAAGGCTTGCTCATCTTTCAATCTACTGGATCATAATGAACACTAGACCACCATTAGCCTTCTAGCAAGGCTCTAACTACTCTACCTACATTGGAACATAATTGACATTTGATCGATCGCACACACACGCATACGGGGATAAGTCACGACACTATCCAACTACTAGGACTATGATACTAGATCGTTGTTGTCATCACCGTTATGAAAGAACCCAATTATCATGCCTTTTGGTGTCTATAAATCACAACATGCCTTTGCTACTTAGCCTCTTGAGGCTACATCGATCTAAGACCCTTAACTTATGCAGCATGGATGCTAAAGTCTAAACGTTGCCCTATATTAACCTACGCATTTTATAGATTCGATTATAGTTTTATAATATCTTACTCATTTATCAATTAAAGGAATAACTCAACCAAACACGTAGTATACCCTGAAGTCTAAAATAACATTACCGCATCACTAGATGCATGCATAGTCGCACTCGAACGTGACCCTCAATCGAACATATGTACCTAGGAACTTACTCTATCTTATTTCGATCTTAGGTGTCCTTTATTGTCAATCGAAATTTGCATCCCAGAAAACTTGGAGAGCTTAAACAAGTTCTGACGATATCCTGCAACTTCACTATCATTCTAACTCCCAAAGGAAATCCTTGGATCCTCTTGTCGCTTGCAGGTTGAACTTTTTACTACTACAATCGCACTTGCACTGGCGAGGCGTCTCCGTAGCTGAATCTCCAGCAACTAAAACTTCTTACGCAGGTGTTAACGAGGATTTTTTTTCTTTATATGAACCTTACTAATCCATTATAGGGGTCCTTAGTTATCCTCACAGCTACCGATAACATCAAGATTAACTGGTCGCGTATGGATCAATAATTCGATTCACCAATCCTATTATGTATACTGTTGATACATTATTAAACTTTGGAAGGTATTACTACCTTTTTTAATGGACACATCCCTTTTTCAAACGATCGTTTCCTAGGCGTCTCTTGTCTTACTTATACACACCTCAAATAGTGATCCGTAAAGAAAACGCACTCACCTCTGTTGTCGCTTTTACTACCGTTAATCCTTGACATAGGATCACTAGATCCTTACTGTAGCTAACCCAAACTCTCTAAATCTAGTATATGTCTTGAATGGACCATCCTTTTTTACACAAAGGTATTCGATGCTCTTTATAGTGAACTAAGTGACCTAATGAATTTCTAGTCAAATGGATCCTATGCTGCAGGGATAAATCCTATATCCTTGAACACGGGAACCTATATGGTTTTCTTGGCCATCTGAGCCGAACATGGGGATTTGGTAACTCCTGGACTCTACCTAACGCTAAAAAGGAAAATTCAACCATTCGTTGAGAACCACTTTGAGAAACATATAATCCTATGGGTATTCTTGCAAAAGACTCTCTTCTTCTTTTACACGTTCTAATTAAACCGAAACGAATAACTTCCCACATATTTGTGTCACAACTCTCCTAGAATTTTGTCGTTGAAACCAAAAGTCAAACTTCCTTTTGCACTCTCGCTTCAGAGGTCGATTCTCCCCAACTTGGGTTTGACCCATCTTCGACTGCTACCCATCACCGATCCAAACTTGCTCTTCCAATGCTATATGTATCTCCTTTTGACTTTGAAGAAACTCATGTTTTTCATATCCAATGAACTTTGATATTTCCATCATAGTACTACTACTTGTATTCACCACAAGTGATCTCCTCGTATCACAGACCAAAACACTTCGAAGTTTTTCCAAGCACAACGTCGTCAAGAAATGCATCGATGTACATGTATAACTAAGGGTACAAGTGGATATAGCTAACTTAGTCGAAACATTAATAACAACGACGATTGTTGAATCTAATACCCTCCTATTGCTGTCTGGAACAATCGATTTATCGTCTTCCCATTGACCTTCTTGTAATGGTCATCTCAACCATTTTCGGAACACCGGGATACAAACACACCGAAGACACTCGAATGTGCCTTTTTAAGCTCTCTACAACGAATGACACTTCTCTAATTTCCCGAGCAAGAATCTATCGGTCTGAACCTATTGCCGATGGAGGTTCCTGGACCTACACATGTTCTTTTATCCTCCGATAGACCTTTAGTCCCATTTTTTTGATTCATTAACTCAACTTCCATTATGCACACACATTCCTTCCTAACCCGTCTTATGACATGGTATCTATCTCAGCTACAGTAACAAACTTAGCGATCATAACCTGATAACCTTTTGTTCTAAATAGATTCATAACCAGTTAAATTGTTGTCTCTATGAGACACAAACTGGTATAGAAGACACCTTCCTTCTCTTTTATTCTCCCTATATCAAAAGCTTGATCCTTCTTCCTTGGATTATGAGAGCTCGACATACAACCACACCATAACAAGTAGCAAATCTAGCCGCCAGTTACTTCGCCCCAACTAGGGCTACAATTCTTCTGTCGATCACCATGATCATCTCATTCTTAAATCTCGTGACTAAAGTTGGCTCTATGTCAGACAAAGTTCTTAGAACCCACTCTCTTAAGCAAATTTATTTTTTTCCGAACTCGATATTTTATTCCTACTTGGGCCCGAACTTAGATTCACTCTTCTAAACATCACTGTACAACAGGTAATGCCAACGCAAAGGAATTTTATAGTGTTAGCTACACTATCTACCAGTGCCTTAGTACCTTTGCGACTCTTCCTAATACAAGTGCGAGTCTTGTGCTTCGGGTAGTATAGGCCTCTACTACCTTTCACACCTACTCATGCGTGTCCCAAAAGTTTTCCCAAAGTTTCCATGTCACTTTCCAACACTACGCATGATGGCCACTAAAGATATATGCATGTGTCTTAACAAGCACATACAAAATATATTGTTAGAATCCAGTAGGATTTTGCATTTTTACCGATGCCCTACCGCAGGAATATACGCCCTATTAAGCATATATTAAATTTCCTAGACTCTCGTTCTAGGATTACTTCCATTTTACCCTACTACTTGCGGAGGAAGAACTTTTACTAATACTAACTAATTATTTGATGAATACGATTGCATGCCTCTAAAATCAAACAGTCCGTCGACTGAAAAATCTGGCACTACAACAGTTGGACTCAGACAAGAGTTGCGCAATAACGCTAAATCAGACAATCTGAAACTATTTAATTCTGGGAGCATGCAACTTATCGTATTTGTCACATAACTAATTAATATTAATATAGGTTCTAAGTAGCAATTGATAAGTAAATCCTTAGACTATAGGGCATCTTAAGTATCATGAAATTCTAACACACAATTACTGAAAAGATCCTTAGCCTACATGCTAGCATGCATTTCTACCATTTCATATATCAACAGACATAAAAAATATGGATATTTTGGGAATCATTTTCCTTTCTGAGCTCCGGCTGACTGTACGCACCATATTTTTTTGTTTGAATAAAGTTCTTTTTCTTAAAAAGATTTGTTAGGATATTCGGATCCTCGGTTTGAGTCTGGAATCACACGAATGTTCATCCAATTTTCTCAAACCAGGGCTCTGATACCAACTTGTTACGTCCCGATTTTCAATACAAAATTGTTCATTATATATATATATATATATATATATATATATATATATATATATATATATATATATATATATATATATATATATATATAACACAAATCCAAAAGCTCATCTTTATTAAAAGATCATTGTCATACATTTATTAAATATAAAAGAGAGTTTTATCGGATGTCTAAAAACATTATTAATTTCTTCGATGCGAGTACAGTCACGCTGGAGCCTTTCCATGATCAGAAGAACAACCTGAAAAATAGTTATTCAACAACTATAAGCTGAGGCTTAGTGAGTTTCTCAGGATACCATATATCACAATACATATACATGCATACAAACAATGACTCATGACCTATCGCCGATCCACCAATTGGTTCACGACCTTTCGCCGATCCACCAATAATATGTGTATCTAGACTTACGACCAACCTGCCATTTCGTCGTCAACACATGGGTCTATAGGCTCCCGACCTGTCGCCGTTCTGCCGTCAACCCCTAACTTAACCGTAATAACTTAAATATAATAACATTTAAACACATAGAGATTACACTTTCAACACTATTCTACTATTTCAAGTACAGTAACAATAAGCACATGGAGACTATACTTTCGGCTCTACTCAATAACTCGGGTATAAAATCATAAAGCACATAAATACTATATTTTTACTCTGCTAGCTCTCTATTCTAACATACATGGATATATATTGTAATACATAGTATAGTGAGATCACTCACCAGATATAATAGATGTATCCCTCCCTCTATTGCTTTCCAAGATATCCCTTCATTCCTTCTAAATTTACTTATTGATTATAGTAGACGTAAATGAATAGAAATTCACACATACATGTCGATATCTACCCTAATAAATAAAGATCTTTATGCCACATGTCATATTCTTATTCATTTTGCCACATGTAATTTTATGATTATTTTAAATTAATTTTTATTCCACATGTCATTTTATGATTTTTTTTCTATTTTATTAAATTCCACATATGATTTAAATCTAATAATAAATGCATATCAATTTCATTAATGGACTTTCCTTCTAATTTCAAAATTACTAAATTAAAGTTTCATTAATTTCCTTCATTTATTTATCTAAGTTATTTGTTTAAATTGAAAAGAGAAAAAAAAAACCCTTTAACTTTTATAATTTAATATAATTTTTTTAGTTTTCTTATAAGTTCAAACTTTTCAAATATTTTAAATTTTTTATTTAAATTTTCTTATAAATGAACCCATGTAATACATGGGTCTCACACCTAGTTTGTACTAAATTTGTGAAGCATGATAAAGCATGATAAGGATACCGCACATAAAATTTAATACAAATTTCTTCATCGTTTGACACCTACATACTTACGTTTTATTTCTTAATTGGTTTTTGGATATACTTATCCAAACAAATACACATACGTATTATTCTTATCTTAATTCAATGAATTCTCATCATATATATATATATATATATATACCTTAACTAATTAATATCTTTCTTTTATAAACTAACACCTGGTTTACATATGTTGCCACCATTTACATCCATAATGATTTAAAGTTATATAATCTTTATATATACTTGCATTTTGCCATTTTTACTTATTTATCTATATGATATATTCTTATCTTTAATATAGACATTTAGTATTTTTTTTTACTAAAATCCATTCATTTTAAAGATAGTATCGTACTTTTAACTTGTGCCGTTAGTATATATTATCTTTGGAGAATGATATAGAAAATGTATATATATAATACATATTGTTTAAAGTAATGCATAATATAAATATATATGAACGTTCACCTTAACTAATAATTTTCAAAATAATAAAAATCATCACTTATAAAATATATCGTCGACTAATTCTTTGTATATATTAATTTTGTGTTCCCTTAGAAACAATAACCACCGATCAGCCAACCACCAGCCACCGCTTTTTTGTTTCTGGATATTTCTACATTTTTCTTCCATTGGAGTCTATATCCCTCCGGCCTCATAAAGTCTTCCAGATCATTCCACCGTTCTGGTAATGAATCCGTCAACACCGTCCGATAATACCGTCGGCCGACCTTTTACTTTCACTTTTCTCATCGCCCTCCGCAGAAATCGATTACCTTTACAAATCGTTTGAGAATCAGCGACCCATCGACTTTTCTTTTCCCTTCTGTTCGTTTCCAATTGCTCGATCGGCTATCGGCTATGGGTATTGAACCCTAACCCTCCTTCTTTCAGTTGATTTTATTCTGCTTTTCTTGATTTAAATCAATTTGAGAATCGGCGACCCATCGACGTTTCTTTTCCCTTCTGTTCGTTTCCAATTGCTCAATCAACAATCGACTATGGGTATTGAACCCTAACCCTCCTTCTTTCAGTAGATTTTATCCAGCTTTTTTTGATTTAAATTAATATGGCTTAAAATTTGTGCTTTTATATGTTTTTTTTAGGTTTCAAATAATTCTCTCTACCATCGGCTACTTTTATCTACCGTATGCAACAGATATCAGTGAAGCAAGAGGTATTTTTTATTCATTAGGCTTTATTTTGATTTTTTTTTTTAAATTTTTTCTGCTTTCTTTCACCATCCACTTAACTTTTTATTGTTGTTGTTTACTTGATATACTATGAGCAGAAGGCGGAGCTTGATGAGGGTTTGATGGTGAAGGCTTTTAGAGATGAGGACACAGAATACATGAATAAGGTTACAAGTTTATCCCTTTTGTTTACTTAAATTTTCTTTATGTACATTAAATTTTCACACACATTTAGTTGTGTAAAATGAGAATATGATAAAGTAGAAAGATTGGAAATCCTCTGAAAATTTGATGGTAGATGACATTTTGAGAGATGTGCACTTCATCTCCTTTTCCCTGGATTGAATTGTTACTATTATCATACAAGTTATTCGAATTATAATGCTTTAAGGTTTTGTGAGTCATAATCAACCAATTTGGATATCCTTTTTTAATTCGTAACTATGTAGGTCACCAACACCTCAACGAAATGCTTGACACTGAACCTTATTTCTTATTTTTTATCTGAAAAACCCACAAAAAAGTCTCACAGAAATTGTTTTCCTGTTGCATATCTGAAAACATATAATGTTTGAAAAACACTGCATTCAGCAAATCAATTTCTGGAAATTTAACATGAATGAAGATATATTTGGAAATGATTTCATCAAGATGTTCAAACTGTCATATTAATTTCAAAAGAATATAGAAAAGGGTATTGATGCAAATCGATTTCTGGAAGGGATACACAACCTATAGGCTTTTTTTAATAAATATTGGTTTTATATGTTGAGTTTGTGTATTGACATTATGAGTTTGTATAGGGATTTGCCATTGGAAATGGGCTCACTAATCCAACAATTTGGTACAGGCCTTATACAGATTATGAGTTGGAGCTCTCCAATTAACATGAGGTTCGCTAAGAAAAAAAACCACATCCCTTTTCCCTTTTTTTTACATTGATGAAACCTTTTTTAGATTGTAGGTTGGAGATGGTTTGTGTGGTTTTCAGTAAAGTTTCAGTAATCTGATATAAATTTTTATAATGATTTTATTTTAAATTTATTCTTTTCAGTAATCTATTACTGATATAAATTTTTTTTGTGATATTAGTTTGCATTCATATTGGTTTGTATATTATATTCATATTGGTATGTATATTGCTTATTACCATTCATAGGTGTAGTTTCATATTTCATTTTGTACATAACCCAAACAATTTCACCTGGTTATGAACAGTATAAATTGTCATAATTGTTTTTTTAGTTTTATAATATTTGCGGTTGTTTCTTTTCAACTTTGAGGATGTTCCATTGTTCAAACTGCTTCTACACTACAGGAAAAATCAGATGATGTAGGCGAAGTGGTCCATCATCTATATCACAAATAATTTGATATTCCTATATATGTTGTTGGAACAAGCCTTGGTGCCAATATTTTGGTATAGCTTTTCAGGTTTTAGTACATAAAACTGTTTCTAACTAATATGGAATAATAAAGATTGATGACTTATAGTAAAAATAACTGATCTTGCAGGAGAAATATTATATAAAAAATTTCGTCTGAGGTTGGCATGGATTGTTGTTGCTGTTGGACTGAAGAGGAGGTAGGGGTAAAGTGGGAAGGACTGCAGGTGGGCTGGCTGTGTTTAAAGGGTTGCCTGGGTTTTATGTCTTCCGTTTTATTTGAATATTCTTGACTTGAGCTGGTTGTTTTTATACTGTGAATTGGATTCTGTTTTTCAGGTCAAAATCAAGAATTAGTTTATACGAACTCAGGGTTTGATTTTTCTCCTTGTAGGTAGGCTTATGTAAAGTTGGACACTATCTATTCATAACAGTAAATAACTGCATTTTTATAGATTTTACCGGTTATAAATGGATTGTTTATAATGTATTCCTAATTTACATTAGAAAGAACTTGAGACCATCAAAGTTAGCACCTAAAGAAAACACCAAGCAGGGGCAAAACGGTCAAAACAATAGAAAACACTTTAAAATGGTCAACACAGTATTCTGTATGTGATGTGTGTGTGTTTGTAGTATGTATCTACGTGCATCTGTGATATGTGTGTGTTTGTGGGATGTTTGGGTGTCCCTAAATTTATGTACAATTTCAAAGTCCTACTGATTAAATCTATTTTTATTCTTATTTGTTTTCAAGCAGTTGGAAATTTACAGATCAAAAACATACCCTCTGCCCCACGCGGAGCGTGGGTACACCCGCTAGGTATTATAATATATAAATACGAAATCTTACCGATTATATAATATGTTATTTTACGACCAATATAATAACCGTAGTCAATTATTATTGAAGATATGGAGGTTACACCAAGAAGTTTGTTGGGCTTTGACTGACCACACTCGCTTCGATTCATATTGAAGGCTTTGTGGTGATGGAGTCGGAGACGGCTGTTGATGGTGGTGGTGGTGGCCGACTACACATATGTGATGGGGGCTTCTTTGTGTTAAGAAGAAAATCAGGGTAAAGTACAAAATCGAACAAATTTTCCGGTATTGAGGCATCTGTGGCAAAAAAAATTCGACTTTGGGCATAACCGTTTTTTTGTGTGTAAAATTAGGGGTTTTATGTCAACAACCCTATGCAAAATGGTTCTTTTCTATGTGTTTTTATTCAATTTAACCGGTTTAACCGAGTTTTTCTAAAAATTAGTCGGTTCGTTCCGATTCAAAAATAGGCATAAAACCGATTATAGTTGAACCGCTCCCTTCCCCGGTTCCCGGTCCAACCGACCGGTTCAAATGGGTTTTTAAAACATTGGGAAAATGGCATTGGTGGAAAAATAAGGGAAGGGCAAGATGAGACGCACGAGGCCGCCATGACTGCACTGCTTCACCACACATGGCAGCTACCAAGTAGTGTGGTGCAATGTTTTAAAAACCGGTTTGAACCGGCCGATCGAAGCGGTTGGACCGGGAGCCGGGGAGGGGAGCGGTTCAACTACCATCAATTTTATGTCTATTTCTGAATCGGAATGAACCGGCCGGTTTTATAAAAAACCCGGTTGAATCGGTTAAATTGAATAAAAACACATAAAAAACAACCATTTTGCATAATCAACATTGGTGGTCCTTTTCACATTTATTTAGATTTCTCTAAATAAAAACATATCGTAAATGTTATTATTGTTTTTTAATGTGTTTGTATTAATCTGAAGTTATATTTTGTTTCGGTATTATACTTTATTTTCTTTTTGATATATGTGGATTGATGTAAAACTTATGATTATGTTTTATTTTAATGTATTTCGATTGATCTATAATTTGTTTTTATGTTTGTTTTCGATGTGTGAACTTATGAATATCGAATTCTTGATTTATGTATGTATGTATGTCTACGGAAATAGAAAAAAAATGAAAATCATAGAAAGCGGTTGACCCAGTGGTCAAACTGGTTGAACCGAAAACAGGTTACCGTACCGGTTCAACTAAAAAACCGATTTTTAAAACGTTGGTGTGGTGTTGCCTAGCAGACATGTGTGCCACCTAGGCACTATGCGCCTAAGTGGATATGTATCATACATAGATTTACAATTAAACTCATAATATAAGAAGCATATACTATTTATATTCACAAATTTTCATTTCTTATAATTCTCTTAACGAATTATATTTATAAAAAGAGTAAAATAAGTGTTATATTTTATGTAAGTAACACTTATTCATTAGTATTTATCAAAAAAAAAAAAAACAATTTTAAGTTACCATTTAACACCACACCATATATAATTGTAAAATACTTTGTGAAAGGTTTAAAAAAAATTATAATAAGGAAAAAGGAGGGAATTAAAACACCACTACCAGTGCCAGCCACTACTGAATGACGTCGTCAGAATCAGTTGCGTTGTGTTGCGTTGGGAGAAATAGATATATTCATTTGAATGTTCGTATCACAAACCCTTGAATCTCATATCAAAAAACCCTTGAATCTCATAATAGCAAAAATGTAGGGCATGATGTTGAGCGCAATCCCTTCGTTTACAATGCAGCACCGGTGGAAAAGGTTAGTGATTAATGCAGCTGCAGGAGAACGAGATAAGTTGATAGATTTCACCTTTAATGGAGGATTGTCTTCCTGGGATCCTGTGCGGGTATTTGTTTATTATTGTCTCATTTTGTAAAGTGCAATTTGATTCTCATAGCTCCTAGCTCCTAGTTGATTAGCATTGATATTGATCAATTGTTTTTATATGTTAGGTTCTTTGATTTTCCTGATTCGTAGATGATTGATTTTTCTATTTGATTTATAAGTGAAAAGCTTTTTAACATTGATTTGGTTATGATTTTGATCTATTTTGTGGTTATGCTACAAATTTTATTAGATCCATTGATTTGATTTGCATACTAACTTCTTGAAGATTGTTTTAATTTTGCTAACAAGTTTGGTGAACATTTGGATAAGTGATTGATTCATATTTATTGTTTATTAACTTACTGAATCATTGATTTGATATTCTATTTTCTTTATTTGCAATAGTTTACTTATGAACATTGATTAGTATCTCCAAAAGCATTTTGAATTAATTGGTTTTGATTTGTTAACTTAATATCTATAGAGTATCAACATGGTTTCGAGAGTCTGATGGTCATGTACAAAGCCTCACCGATGGTTGCACTGAAAGCAAAGAGCGACATTCAAATGTGTTCCGACATAATCCAAGCTGATCGACCAAACCCGAGCAATGATTATGTTTCGTTAACTCCTAACTTACGGGATGATGTTCTACCACCCCTTGACTCTAAAGGGCAACTTGACATTAACAACTTGGTCAAGCGGATATCTGATGGGCAATACAAAATGATGTTTTTGGATCCCATCCAAGGTGTAGGTGATCTGAGGGGTTTTACACGTTTACATGTGCGGGCATATCGCAAACACTTCTAGTCATAGATGAGGTAAGCAATCTTTTCAACATTTATCATTGAAAAACTTTTTGTATCATAACCTATTCTTTTATTTTCAGACAATATGTGCCTTGGGACAGACTGGTCCAATATGGGCACACACTTCCTTTGGGATTAAACCTGATGTGATGATGATGAATTTCGATAAAGAGATCAAAATAGGAGCCGCATTAATCCAAAACTCAATTGCCGATGCTGACAAGTACTTTTCTATTCGACATACCAAAACCGTTGAGGTGCTTTGAGGCTGCAGGGGTGCTTCTCCAAGTTTCTGACCGCAATCACTCCATAAAGTGATAAAGGTGAATATGAAAGGGGAACATTTAAAGGAAGCATTGTTGCAAACTGTTGGTACACATCCTCAAGTGGTAGGAATCAAAGCTTTGACCTAATTTTGGCCATTGAATTGAAGGAGATGCTGCTGGTGTGGCACGCACCTGCAAAGAACTAGGATTGTTGGTCAACTACCACGAGAACGTCCTTGGCCTCATGCCGTCAGTGAATGTCAATGATCATGAGCTTGCCCTAGCAGCAACTACCATCCAGAAAGCAATGATTGTGAGCTAGCTCACATCTTGCAGGTAAGAACTCCTATAAATAGTTTTATATTTTTCATGGATTGGCTTGTCGAACTTGTAGTTATGTTTGTGTGTTTTAACTTTGAAGATTTGAGTGAATACTAGTTTAAGTATTTGAAAGAACTCAGGGTTCTATTCTTTATCAATTAAAGGGTTGCTTTCTCTTTATCATCCTCTCACATACATTTTGAGAATTTATCTTTGTTTTTTTTGGCATCCAACTTAAAAAGGCTTTCTTGATGACTTAATTGGTTTAGACTCTTCAAATATAAAAACAAGATTTCTCCTGGATATAAATCAAAAGGCAAAGATTAATTCAATTTGATTATCATTCCATCACTAAAACCATTAAAAAAATGTCAACAAAATCACCATCTTTTTCTACTTCCTAACCTGCAACTCCTTTGGGTTTTGAAAACTTCAACAAATTAAGTTTCTTGAGTCGATTTGTAATCGGGTCGGGCATCCTGCACTTTATATACACCTCTCTTCGTCTATTAGGATTCCGACGGTTTGTGCCTTGTGGGTTTTGGTGTCGGTATTCTTTTCCTTGCTTGAGCTTGGCGGAATTTAAAGATGTGTGTCATTATCTTGACATTAAGGCTCTGGTCGATGATCCTCCGCCACCCATAATAGATTTCGTTGCCGGAATCATGTGTTCCGGTCAATCTTGATCGATAGTGAATTGCTCACGAATCTTTGAGTTTGTACTAATCACAAGTTTTATAGGCTACAGATTCCCAGAAATGAAGTATTTTGTGTTTATCAATAAAATAAACATAATTATCTTCAAATTAAGAAGGTATGCACTAGCATTCTAAAAACAGAATGTTGAGTATTCACCGCAATAACAAAAAGAATCATATTTTTTACGGTACAAAATAATCAATTCGGGTGCCAATAACCTATAACCTATGTGGTATAAAAGCGTGCTGTCACGGGATGACTCAATCACCGTGTGCCACTTAGTGTTTCTTTGACTAAGTTAGGCTTGGAACACTTCCTTATGATGTACTAACGACTAGGATAATAAGAGATGCGATAAGGAATGCTACGAAGTAAGAAAGAAAGCTTCTATTATAGACTCGACTACTTTACAAGGAAACTTCCCAATGATTCCTACAAATGAGACATCCTTCTTATTTATAGGCACCTTACACCTCCTCAAATGGAAGTTTCTAGGTCCCAATCATTCTTGACTACTCTAGACTCTTCTTATTATATACATGGCCTTTATAAGACTCTAGAATATGGTATACTTGTCTACGATGCTCTAGAAATCTCTAGGTCGTCTCAAATATATCCAAATCACTCTTGTATGATCTAGCTTGTTCTAGATCGTTCCAAAGTCTTCCGGGTCGTTCTAGCTTCGTCTAGTGCTCTCTTGATTATTCAAGATCATTCTCATTTGTTCCACGGAGATCTATAATATTCTAGCATCTTCCAGGGTCTCATAGAGCATTCTAGATCTCTCCGGAGACTTCTCGAGTATACTTGATCGTTCCGGAGTTCTCTAGCTATACGATCGTGGAATTTTCCAGAAATTTGGTCCATGACACCCTCCCCCACTTAAACCCTTGACGTCCATGTCAAGTCTTCTTGTATAGCGATTTTTTAGGTGAGGTGTCACTTGTGTTCTTACTTCCTTGCCTGTTTTGGGTCTTCTTGTAGCCTCATGGAATATCGGACCAATGCTCAAGGTTGATCGCGACCCCATCTCGCATCGACATGTGTCGATACCTTGAACTATGTTGTTTGGTCTCACATACTTCTTGATTCGATCATCATGATTACTAGTCGCTAGTGAATTATGTTCCATCTTCCAACTTAGGGTATTGTTCCTTATCTTAACGACTTTTTTAAGGTCTTTGTTAAACTTCATAGTCGATAGCGTTCGAAACCTTGTACTACTCCTTTCCAAAGGTACGATGTGAATGATTGTACCTTTAGTAATACATATAGTGTTATCATTTTCGAATGACCATGTACGTACTTCGTCTAGGAATTCCATTCCTAATACCATGTTGTAGTCGTCCATGGGTACGACTACCAAGTCAATGGTGCCTTCCCATTCTGCGATTTTCATGGGTACTCCACATGAAACTTGTAACATCCCAAAATCCAAGACCAAAAATTTCATTTTTAAATAAGTAATTATAAAAACCAGTAGTCTGAAACATCATCAGTACCAATCCATAACAAAACCAGTATGTTAATTAACCAAAGCATGTCATAGAAAATATTATCAGAGAACAATTCCCAAAGACCTCATATGCGGAAAACCATAGTGTGATGCGCTGCGATCATGCCGACTCCTTTCCTTTTTAAGAAGAAGTAGTTGTAACCAAAACTGAAAACCGTAAGCACGAAGCTTAGTGAGCTCCCCCATCATACCACATACCATACAATACACATACTGCCTAGCATATCCGGGTGCTGGCCTACCCCTTCGGTCTCTTTCAACCGGTAACCGCCTAGCATATCAGGGTGTTGGCCTACCCCTTCGGTATCTTTCAACCGGTAACTGCCTAGCATATCAGGGTGCTGGCCTAACCCTTCGGTATCTTTCAACCGGTATCGGAGACTATTTCACCCCTACCACTACCACATAATACCCTAGCATATACACATAAATCACATACTGCCTAGCATATCTGGGTGCTGGCCTACCCTTTAGGTCCTTTCGACCGGTACGGGGACTATTTCACCCCTCCTACCATTATCACATAATATCATAGCATACTAGCACATAAAGCATAACAGATAGTGGCATACCAGAAAATTATCACAAAGACAATTATCTCAACTATAATCAAATACTAGTGAGTCGACATTGGTTCCTTCGACCCACTTCTACTGGAAGGTAACTCACCTCACACTGCTGAAGTCCCGCGGACAAAACTCTAGCTGCTGGATGACAGATTCCGAACTGTCAACATCAAAATGACACCCAATTAATAATTGGGTTCCAACACATAACCATAAGTCCATATTTGGGGTAAAAGACTACTTTAACCCCAACTTAACTTTATTCAAGCCCAAGGCCCAATCCAAAGGCCCAAAAGTCAAACAATGAACCAAAGCCCAACATATGGCCAATTTTCCAAATTGGGCCCAAACCTCCACATGGTCTTACCTTAAGTCCCAACAATTTCTTCTAGTCCAAACACTTGGCATTCTGATGGTCCAATATCTCATAATCATTAAGGCCCAAAATTGGGCCCAAGCCTTTCCAATGGGCCTTATCCTAAAGCCTAATAATTTCCTTAGTCCAAAAACTTGTTCCCACTTGGCCCACGAAGGCCCACAATAACTTAGCCCAAGAAATGGCCCAACAAGAACCCAACCCTAATTAGGGTTTTTCACATAAAATGACGATTAGGGTTAAGTGTTCTTACTTAACCCATTAAGGACTTAATCCATTAAGTCCATCAATCCACTAGGCCAAACATACAAAGTGATCGGGATTAATTCATAGTTCCAACTAGTTCCAATCAAAGTAGATTGTTATAATCAAATAATAACCTATCTTTTATAAAACTCCCTTTTTATAAACTTTACATTAAATTTTATAAAACTCTATTTTTATAAACTTTACATTAAATTTTATAAAACTCTTATATTAATTATGTAAAAGATGCTTGTGTTAGTGGGAAATTATGAAGACCACCAAAAGCAAAAAGATTATTCCCATGGTCTCCCACTCACACCTCCCATCCACTTTCCTTTCCTTTTTCTCCCAACACGTTATTCCCTTCACCACTTAAACCTTATCTATTCTTTCTCTCACTCTCAATCTCGAAATTCATACAAGAAATACTCATATTCCAGCCAAGAACAATCTATTATACTCAAATCTTCATCCCTCTTGAAGCATTCATCAAGGTATGTTGTTAAAAGTTTCAAATTCATACAAGAAACAAATTAAATCCACCAAACTATCTAAAACTCATTTTATGCATAAAACTGATTTTTCTCAGAGTCCCATCAATAAAATAAGAAGTTCTGGAAATTTTCAGAAAATAACTTATTTTTATTGAATTACTATAATTATTGCAATAAAGTGGGGCAATAATTCACATAAAATACTTTTTGCATACAATAAATTCTGGTATGACCTATATATTGATTAAACATAATTTATGAAGTTTCATGCATTTATATTACTGTGTACTATTATTTATGATTTTATTGATTAATTAATAATGAAATATATAAAAAATACTTCCCATAGTCACAAATATCCGAAACTTATACAATGGGCTCTATATCATGTTATAAAACTATGGTTAATTTTACAGAATTTTTGGGAATCATTTATTATTTTTCCCGGATTTTGTTGTTGTTTAATCATTAAAGTATTAAATAAATACTAAAACAGTTCAGAAAAATATAAAATTTTTACAGTAATTAATATTATATGAAATAATGATTTCCTTATAATTTCATAATTTTTCAATACTGTTTACTATTTAAAACCATTTTTCTAAGTATTTAAACATGTAAAAAATGCATTTTAATGATTATTTCATATAAATAATTGTTAAAATCTGTAAATAATTATAATTGGGCAACTTATTATTTTAATAAGAAATTATTAAAATCTGGCCTAAATTGAAAATATAAATTAATTATGCAAAGTAATTAATTCAATTTAAAATTCATTTAACAAATGAATACCTTAATATTCTAATCAAAATGAGTTATTGTTAATTCATCTAATATAAGAATATGTGTCTAATTATATGTATTAATACTCCATTCTCGTTTAGCAGTTCCTAAACCAAAACTATTAATTATATTAGGTTCTACGCCATTTTGACCCGAACCGTCTATCGTACGACACACGCATTTTGTTTTGGGACTAATGTGAGTAATCTACCCCATATTTTATAATTTTCAATACTTTTGGGGTGTATCATGTCGTTCTAATATGTTCCAACTTCATTTTATTGTTTTATCACAATTGAGACATTGTTGGGACATTTATACGTGAGTCATTAATTGTATAACTATTGTTTGTTTACGCTACATGTACTTGTAGTGCATTATCATTTTTAGTCTAATCTCCATGACTATGGCCGTATTCTTGAGGTACGTTATGGACAATAATAGCGCTATTGCGTTGACCACCCCGCCTTGGGACGCTAAGGTGATTGATCGCACGTGGTTGAGTGTGTTTGATGATTAGATGCTCCATCCTATATATATATATATATATATATATATATATATATATATATATATATATATATATATATATATATATATAGGGTGAGGACTTATTGTTGTTGTTATCATTTGATAATCAATTTTTGATTTATAAACCGTTATCTCAAATACAATTGTTTGCCGACTTCAAAAGAAAACAAATTTCAAATTATAAATGTTTCAACTTCACAATTTTCTCTACTAAAATTAGATTACTCACCAACTCTCGTAGTTGACCTGTTTTTACCCATGATGCAGATTTGAAGAATGAAGTTGATGAAAAATAGGTTGTGCCTTAGAAATCCACAAGACTATTTAAATTTGATGTAATAAATGTTGTTCGTATTTGGATTTGTATTTGTATGTTGTGGATCTTGTTTGCATACTTAGTACTTAATTGAATCTAATCATATTATAACATAGTTGTCATGAGACTTTGAACAATATATCATGCCTTGATCGATTCCGACAAGGATCGGGGTGTGACAGATTGGTATCAGAGCCCTTGACTATAGGGAATTAGGTTAATCGCCTTGACCTAGTCTATAGCCTCTAGGGTCCTCTCGTATGCTAGTTTATAAAATGCACACACAACTGCATGCAATTCACACTTAGAAAATCCTAGGAATACCTTTGTGTGTTAATTGCTCCCTTAAGTGGATACGTATTACTCCTGACACTTATATGTGTGCATACACTGGTGAATATTCTCCTCTTTCTCTGAAAATCACACACATATTCAAGTGGTTTTAAAAAATAAATGTATATACATATATATTCCTTAGAGCTCATAGGAAATTCAAAGTCATCCACTCTAGTTGGGTAGGATCATAATAATTTATTTAATACTTTAAAATGCATTTCTTCATCCCTCTTGAAGCATTCATCAAGGTATGTTGTTAAAAGTTTCAAATTCATACAAGAAACAAATTAAATCCACCAAACTATCTAAAACTCATTTTATGCATAAAACTGATTTTTCTCAGAGTCCCATCAATAAAATAAGAAGTTCTGGAAATTTTCAGAAAATAACTTATTTTTATTGAATTACTATAATTATTGCAATAAAGTAGGGCAATAATTCACATAAAATACTTTTTGCATACAATAAATTCTGAGAACATTCTGGGATGACATAGATATTGATTAAACATAATTTATGAAGTTTCATGCATTTATATTACTGTTTACTATTATTTATGATTTAATTAATTAATTAATAATGAAATATATAAAAAATACTTCCCATAGTCACAAATATCCGAAACTTATACAATGGGCTCTATATCATGTTATAAAACTATGGTTAATTTTACAGAATTTTTGGGAATCATTTATTATTTTTCCCGGATTTTGTTGTTGTTTAATCATTAAAGTATTAAATAAATACTAAAACAGTTCAGAAAAATATAAAATTTTTACAGTAATTAATATTATATGAAATAATGATTTCCTAATAATTTCATAATTTTTCAATACTGTTTACTATTTAAAACCATTTTCCTAAGTATTTAAGCATGTAAAAAATGCATTTTAATGATTATTTCATATAAATAATTGTTAAAATCTGTAAATAATTATAATTGGGCAAGTTATTATTTTAATAAGAAATTATTAAAATCTGACCTAAATTGAAAATATAAGTTAATTATGCAAAGTAATTAATTCAATTTAAAATTCATTTAACAAATGAATACCTTAATATTCTAATCAAAATGAGTTATTGTTAATTCATCTAATATAAGAATATGTGTCTAATTATTTGTATTAATACTCCATTCTCGTTTAGCAGTTCCTAAACCAAAACTATTAATTATATTAGGTTCTACGCCATTTTGACGCGAACCGTCTATCGTACGACACACGCATTTTGTTTTGGGACTAATGTGAGTAATCTACCCCATATTTTATAATTTTCAATACTTTTGGGGTGTATCATGTGGTTCTAATATGTTCCAACTTCATTTTATTGTTTTATCACAATTGAGACATTGTTGGGACATTTATACGTGAGTCATTAATTGTATAACTATTGTTTGTTTACGCTACATGTACTTGTAGTGCATTATCATTTTTAGTCTAATCTCCATGACTATGCCCGTATTCTTGAGGTACGTTATGGACAATAATAGCGCTATTGGGTTGACCACCCCGCCTTGGGACGCTAAGGTGATTGATCGCACGTGGTTGAGTGTGTTTGATGATTAGATGCTCCATCCTATATATATTTATATATATATATATATATATATATATATATATATATATATATATACATATGTATATATAGGGTGAGGACTTATTGTTGTTGTTATCATTTGTTAATCAATTTTTGATTTATAAACCGTTATCTCAAATACAATTGTTTGCCGACTTCAAAAGAAAACAAATTTCAAATTATAAATGTTTCAACTTCACAATTTTCTCTACTAAACTGTGACATCCGCCTAAAATGGATTCGGGTCAACCCAACCCAATTGGAAATTTAATAAACCCTACTCAAGATTACTTGACGTTAATAGGATCAAAACCCATACACTACGATATAAATTGACGTTAATAGCAACATAGTATAGTACAACGTTATAACTATAATCAAATTAAATTATGATACCATATTAAAATCAAATCAAAGTATAATGCTCTAATTAAATTAAAAGAATCAAACTTGAATGCTATAATTAAACTTCAAATCAAAGTAGATTGTTATAATCAAATAATAACCTATCTTTTATAAAACTCCCTTTTTATAAACTTTACATTAAATTTTATAAAACTCTATTTTTATAAACTTTACATTAAATTTTATAAAACTCTTATATTAATTATGTAAAAGATGATTGTGTTAGTGGGAAATTATGAAGACCACCAAAAGCAAAAAGATTATTCCCATGGTCTCCCACTCACACCTCCCATCCACTTTCCTTTCCTTTTTCTCCCAACACATTATTCTCTTCACCACTTAAACCTTCTCTATTCTTTCTCTCACTCTCAATCTCGAAATTCATACAAGAAATACTCATATTCCAGCCAAGAACAATCTATTATACTCAAATCTTCATCCCTCTTGAAGCATTCATCAAGGTATGTTGTTAAAAGTTTCAAATTCATACAAAAAACAAATTAAATCCACCAAACTATCTAAAACTCATTTTATGCATAAAACTGATTTTTCTCAGAGTCCCATCAATAAAATAAGAAGTTCTGGAAATTTTCAGAAAATAACTTATTTTTATTGAATTACTATAATTATTGCAATAAAGTAGGGCAATAATTCACATAAAATACTTTTTGCATACAATAAATTCTGAGAACATTCTGGGATGACCTATATATTGATTAAACATAATTTATGAAGTTTCATGCATTTATATTACTGTTTACTATTATTTATGATTTTATTGATTAATTAATAATGAAATATATAAAAAATACTTCCCATAGTCACAAATATCCGAAACTTATACAATGGGCTCTATATCATGTTATAAAACTATGGTTAATTTTACAGAATTTTTGGGAATCATTTATTATTTTTCCCGGATTTTGTTGTTGTTTAATCATTAAAGTATTAAATAAATACTAAAACAGTTCAGAAAAATATAAAATTTTTACAGTAATTAATATTATATGAAATAATGATTTCCTAATAATTTCATAATTTTTCAATATTGTTTACTATTTAAAACCATTTTCCTAAGTATTTAAGCATGTAAAAAATGCATTTTAATGATTATTTCATATAAATAATTGTTAAAATCTGTAAATAATTATAATTGGGCAAGTTATTATTTTAATAAGAAATTATTAAAATCTGGCCAAAATTGAAAATATAAATTAATTATGCAAAGTAATTAATTCAATTTAAAATTCATTTAACAAATGAATACCTTAATATTCTAATCAAAATGAGTTATTGTTAATTCATCTAATATAAGAATATGTGTCTAATTATTTGTATTAATACTCCATTCTCGTTTAGCAGTTCCTAAACCAAAACTATTAATTATATTAGGTTCTACGCCATTTTGACCCGAACCGTCTATCGTACGACACACGCATTACGTTTTGGGACTAATGTGAGTAATCTACCCCATATTTTATAATTTTCAATACTTTTGGGGTGTATCATGTGGTTCTAATATGTTCCAACTTCATTTTATTGTTTTATCACAATTGAGACATTGTTGGGACATTTATACGTGAGTCATTAATTGTATAACTATTGTTTGTTTACGCTACATGTACTTGTAGTGCATTACCATTTTTAGTCTAATCTCCATGACTATGCCCGTATTCTTGAGGTACGTTATGGACAATAATAGCATTATTGGGTTGACCACCCCACCTTGGGACGCTAAGGTGATTGATCGCACGTGGTTGAGTGTGTTTGATGATTAGATGCTCCATCCTATATATATATATATATATATATATATATATATATATATATATATATATATATATATATATATATATATACATACATATGTATATATAGGGTGAGGACTTATTGTTGTTGTTATCATTTGATAATCAATTTTTGATTTATAAACCGTTATCTCAAATACAATTGTTTGCCGACTTCAAAAGAAAACAAATTTCAAATTATAAATGTTTCAACTTCACAATTTTCTCTACTAAAATTAGATTACTCACCAACTCTCGTAGTTGACCTGTTTTTACCCATGATGCAGATTTGAAGAATGAAGTTGATGAAAAATAGGTTGTGCCTTAGAAATCCACAAGACTATTTAAATTTGATGTAATAAATGTTGTTCGTATTTGGATTTGTATTTGTATGTTATGGATCTTGTTTGCATACTTAGTACTTAATTGAATCTAATCATATTATAACATAGTTGTCATGAGACTTTGAACAATATATCACGCCTTGATCGATTCCGACAAGGATCGGGGTGTGACAGATTGGTATCAGAGCCCTTGACTATAGGGAATTAGGTTAATTGCCTTGACCTAGTCTATAGCCTCTAGGGTCCTCTCGTATGCTAGTTTATAAAATGCACACACAACTGCATGCAATTCACACTTAGAAAATCCTAGGAATACCTTTGTGTGTTAATTGCTCCCTTAAGTGCATACGTATTACTCCTGACACTTATATGTGTGCATACACTGGTGAATATTCTCCTCTTTCTCTGAAAATCACACACATATTCAAGTGGTTTTAAAAAAAATGTATATACATATATATTCCTTAGACCTCATAGGAAATTCAAAGTCATCCACTCTAGTTGGGTAGGATCATAGTAATGGACGTATAGTAACTGGAAGGGGGAGGTGCCGGTAGCTTGAAAGTCCTGACTAGGCAAGCATTCGTATACATCCCAATCAACCGAGGGACCAGTTTGCTTATCTGGGGACCAAAGGCGAGAGTTCCCAAACGTATAGGCCAAAGCGCGTCATTCACATTAATTTTGAGCCATCAAAAGACCCGACCTTATCAAACGTATCCGAAAAGATACACTCCAAAATGGCCAACTCATTGGACTATTAAGTTCCCTAATGGGCCTAGTAGTGGGAAAGACATGTGAAAACTTAGTTTTGTGGGGGCCCATGCAAGTGCTACATGTTTCACATTTAGTAACCATGGAAAGCCCAAAAGGTGGCCAACACTCCTAACCATGGCCCAACAAGTGTTTTACAATTATTTTACCCAACAATGTCTAAAAACTTTATTTCCATAATCAATTTACAAATAAATCACAAGTCCATATGCGTGTCTCTCGTAGATGGCATTACGACCCCCATACGCTGCTCGCAACAACCGAAGGCTAGCTGCCCTTATCGCCAAGGAGGTAGCAAACGTCATCCCAACAATTGCAACCCAACTTCATTCTCTTCAGCCATAAGCTCCAGCAACCACTCCTCGTTGCTCGTTCAAGCACTTTCGTAACTGCAATCCGCCTTACTTCAAAGGCATCGATGGTGCCACCGCACTCCTCACATGGATTGAAGAAATGGAGAGTACTTTCATCCATAGCAAGTGTCCTGAGGACCTGATGGTCCGTCATGCTATAGGGTGCCTCCAAGGTCATGCTCTTACATGGTGGAACCTAGAAAAATGGGCAAAGGGAGAGGTTGTTGCCTTGGGAATGACCTGGTCAAAACTAAAGGAACGCATGATGGAGAAGTTCTGCCCTGACAACGAATTGCAAACTCTCGAGGATGAATTCTGGAATCTGAAACAGGTGGGAGGCGACAACACGACCTACACCAATAGATTCCATGATCTCTCGAGACTCCTACCTCACATGGTTCAACCTATGAAAACTGCAATACGTCGCTGCATCAAAGGGTTACCACGCCAGATCCGTGATTCGGTGACCAGCAGCAGGCCATCTACCCTAGAATCCGCCATTGAAATAGCAGGTCAACTCAACGAGGACAATATGAACGATGGTGTCCTCCCACGCAAGGGTTCAAAGATGTCAACTGAAAAGCTGACCCCTGAGACCCCCCTAATTGTCAAGTTCGAGTCCTCCCACCGACATGACAAAAAGAAGCGGAAAAGTCATCACCACAACCATGCTGTTATTACCCCTGGTACTCCTATCACCCAAGTCACCCCACAAGCCCAACCGAATAAAAAGCCGTATACCGGACCTCACCCCCTCTGTAACCACTGTAACTATCACCATATGACCACCAGCCCGTGTCGCCTCTGTACGAATTGTGGTCGCTATGGCCACTTGGCGGACACATGTCGTGCACCAAAAACTCAGCGACCACTCTATCTACCCTCAAATCAGCAAACACAAACCCGATATCCAACTGGAACATGCTTCAACTATGGTGACCCCACCCATTTCATAAACGCGTGTCCTAGGCTAGTCAATATCATCAACACCTAAGCCCAGGCAAATCCAACAAGGCAGGTTCCAGCTCCCAAAGGCCGAGCCTTTGTCAATACCGCAACCCAAGCAAAGACCGATAACAAGGTCGTAAATGGTATGTTTCTCATAAATGACTGCTACGCGTCAGTACTTTTTGATTCAGGTGCCGATAAAAGTTTTGTGACTTTGGAATTTGAGCCCATACTTCACATATCTCGCACGATTCTTGATGAGTACTTTACCGTAGAAGTCGCCGATGGAAAATACGTTTCACTCAATGCAGTCATCCAAGATTGCACTTTCGATTTTTGCGGTCATAAATTTTCTGTCAATTTAGTTCCTATGGAACTTGGTAGCTTCGACATCATAGTAGGAATGGATTGGCTATCCCAAAACCATGTTGAAATAGTATGTTACGATAAGTTCATTCGTATTCCTCTCTCCGACGGTCAAAGTCTTCGTATTTATGGCGAGACTCATTCGAAAAAGCTTAGTCTTATGTCATGTACTCAAGCTCGATCATATCTACGAAAAGAATATATGGCTTTCTTAGCCCATGTGGTGGAAACAAAGGTCAAAGAAAAGAAGATCGAAGATATTCCAATAGTACGAGACTTTCCCGACATCTTTCCTGATGATGTATCTGGACTCCCTCCAGTACGTGAGCTAGAGTTCCGCATCGATCTTGTTCCTGAGGCTACTCCCATAGCCAAGTCTCCATATCGGTTGGCTCCAGCCGAGATGCAAGAATTGGCAAGTCAGCTCCAAGAATTAACCGATAAGGGATTTATCCGCCCTAGTACTTCACCCTGGGGAGCCCCGGTTCTCTTCATCAAAAAGAAAGATGGTTCGTTTCGTATGTGTATCGATTATCGGGAGTTAAATAAATTAACCATCAAGAACCGATATCCATTACCTCGGATCGACGACCTTTTTGATCAGCTTCAAGGAGCTTCATGCTTCTCCAAAATTGACCTTCGCTCGGGTTATCACCAACTTCGAGTACGGGAAGAAGACATCCCCAAAACCGCTTTCCGAACCCGCTATGGTCATTACGAGTTCACTGTTATGCCTTTCGGCCTAACAAATGCCCCTGCCGTATTCATGGACTTGATGAATCGGGTATTTAAACCTTATCTCGACCGTTTTATTATCGTCTTTATTGATGACATCCTCATTTACTCCAAGACAAAGGCAGAGCATGAAAGACACCTTTGCCTAACTCTCCAAACGTTGCAAGGAAATCGGCTCTACGCCAAATTTTCGAAATGCGAGTTTTGGTTAAATGAGGTACAATTCCTTGGTCATATTGTAAGTGACAAGGGTATTTTAGTTGATCCCGCAAAAGTTGAAGCAGTCCAGAATTGGAAAGCCCCACATACCCCCAAGAAAATTCGGTCCTTCCTCGGTTTAGCCGGTTATTACCGGCGTTTCATTTCAAATTTCTCAAAGATTGCTTTACCGCTTACTTCTCTCACTTGCAAGGGTACACCATTTGATTGGGGACCCAAGCAGGAATACGCTTTCCAAACCCTTAAACAAAGTTTGTGTAACGCTCCGATTCTTACACTCCCTGAAGGATCCGAAGATTTCGTGGTATTCTGCGATGCCTCCAATCTCGGTCTAGGTTGTGTTTTGATGCAAAAGGGAAAGGTTATAGCTTACGCATCACGACAACTCAAAATCCACGAAAGAAATTATACGACTCATGATTTGGAGCTCGGTGCCGTGGTTTTCGCTCTTAAAATTTGGAGGCATTACCTTTACGGCACTAAATGCGTAATTTTCACCGACCACAAGAGCTTGCAACATATTCTTAATCAAAAGGAACTCAATATGAGGCAAAGACGATGGGTCGAGCTCCTAAATGATTACGAGTGTGAAATACGCTATCATCCGGGCAAGGCAAACGTCGTAGCCGACGCGTTAAGCCGAAAAGAACATGCCCATGCATTTCATCTAATATGTTCTCCTATCTTGTCCAATCTCAGCGACCGAATTCGAGGAGCCCAACACTCGGCAATTACCGAAAATGACATCCCCACGGGAATTGATGGGGAGTTGGAAACTAAATCTGATGGTATTTTCTATTATCAAGATCGCATCTGGATCCCAGATCGTGACAATCTTCGTATATTCCTGATGGAAGAAATCCATAAAACCCGATATTCCATTCATCCGGGCACTGACAAGATGTATCATGGCCTGAGAACCAATTATTGGTGGTCGGGAATGAAAAAGGATATTGCCTTATTCGTGGCCAAATGTCTTACATGTTCCAGGGTCAAAGTAGAACATCAACGACCCTCTGGACTATTGGTCCAACCAGAAATCCCCAGGTGGAAATGGGAAGCGATCGCCATGGATTTCGTAACCAAACTTCCCCGTACCACAAAAGGACACGACATCATTTGGATAATCATTGACCGTTTGACCAAATCTGCTCATTTCCTTCCCATCCGTGAAAATTTCAAAGTCGAAAAACTTGCTCGGATTTACATCAACGAGATAGTTAGTCGGCATGGCATTCCTCTCAGCATCATTTCAGATCGTGATGGGAGATTTCTCTCTCGGTTTTGGCAATCACTTCAAACAGCCATGGGAACCCGCCTCGATCTCAGTACCGCCTATCATCCTCAGACCGATGGTCAATCTGAGAGGACAATTCAAACACTCGAAGATATGTTGAGGGTGTGTGTCTTGGATTTCGGAGGAAACTGGGACTCTCATTTACCGTTGGTGGAATTCTCCTATAATAACAGTTATCATTATAGCATCAAGATGCCACCATTTGAGGCATTGTATGGCCGTAAATGCCGATCTCCTATTTGCTGGCATGAAATTGGTGAGTCCCACGTGATTCGTGCAACAGTGGATTCTCCAATCGTTGGTCCTGAGCTTATCCAGGAAACAACCGACAAAATCACTCAGATTCGCGATAACCTTCTCGCAGCTCGTAGCCGACAAAAGAGTTATGCCGACAAGCGACGCAAACCGCTTGAATTTACCCTGGGTGACATGGTCATGTTAAAAGTGTTCCCATGGAAAGGTGTGGTTCGATTTGGACGCAAGGGTAAATTGGCACCACGCTACGTAGGCCCGTTTAAGATCATAAAAAGGATCGGACCAGTAGCCTACGATTTGGATCTACCAACAGAGCTTAAGAAAGTTCACCCAGTATTTCATATAGCCAACCTCAAGAAGTGTTTAGCAGATGAGAACCTTCATGTTCCTCTCGAGGATATCCAAATCGACGAGACAATGCAATTTATCGAGAAACCCTTGGAAATTGCCGACCGAAAGGAAAAGCCACTCAAAAGAAGTCGCATTCCCCTGGTTAAGGTGAGGTGGCACTCGGCACGTGGACCTGAGTATACATGGGAGCGTGAGGATCATATGCGTACCAAATACCCACAACTTTTCTCTTAAGGTACTCTCTTCTTAAATTTCGGGACGAAATTTCCTAAAGTAGGGGAGACTGTGACATCCGCCTAAAATGGATTCGGGTCAACCCAACCCAATTGGAAATTTAATAAACCCTACTCAAGATTACTTGACACTAATAGGATCAAAACCCATACACTACGATATAAATTGACGTTAATAGCAACATAGTATAGTACAACGTTATAACTATAATCAAATTAAATTATGACACCATATTAAAATCAAATCAAAGTATAATGCTCTAATTAAATTAAAAGAATCAAACTTGAATGCTATAATTAAACTTCAAATCAAAGTAGATTGTTATAATCAAATAATAACCTATCTTTTATAAAATCCCTTTTTATAAACTTTACATTAAATTTTATAAAACTCTATTTTTATAAACTTTACATTAAATTTTATAAAACTATTATATTAATTATGTAAAAGATGCTTGTGTTAGTGGGAAATTATGAAGACCACCAAAAGCAAAAAGATTATTCCCATGGTCTCCCACTCACACCTCCCATCCACTTTCCTTTCCTTTTTTCTCCCAACATATTATTCTCTTCACCACTTAAACCTTCTCTATTCTTTCTCTCACTCTCAATCTCGAAATTCATACAAGAAATACTCATATTCCAGCCAAGAACAATCTATTATACTCAAATCTTCATCCCTCTTGAAGCATTCATCAATGTATGTTGTTAAAAGTTTCAAATTCATACAAGAAACAAATTAAATCCACCAAACTATCTAAAACTCATTTTATGCATAAAACTGATTTTTCTCAGAGTCCCATCAATAAAATAAGAAGTTCTGGAAATTTTCAGAAAATAACTTATTTTTATTGAATTACTATAATTATTGCAATAAAGTAGGGCAATAATTCACATAAAATACTTTTTGCATACAATAAATTCTGAGAAAATTCTGGGATGACCTATATATTGATTAAACATAATTTATGAAGTTTCATGCATTTATATTACTGTTTACTATTATTTATGATTTTATTGATTAATTAATAATGAAATATATAAAAAATACTTCCCTTAGTCACAAATATCCGAAACTGATACAATGGGCTCTATATCATGTTATAAAACTATGGTTAATTTTACAGAATTTTTGGGAATAATTTATTATTTTTCCCGGATTTTGTTGTTGTTTAATCATTAAAGTATTAAATAAATACTAAAACAGTTCAGAAAAATATAAAATTTTTACAGTAATTAATATTATATGAAATAATGATTTCCTAATAATTTCATAATTTTTCAATATTGTTTACTATTTAAAACCATTTTCCTAAGTATTTAAGCATGTAAAAAATGCATTTTAATGATTATTTCATATAAATAATTGTTAAAATCTGTAAATAATTATAATTGGGCAAGTTATTATTTTAATAAGAAATTATTAAAATCTGGCCAAAATTGAAAATATAAATTAATTATGCAAAGTAATTAATTCAATTTAAAATTCATTTAACAAATGAATACCTTAATATTCTAATCAAAATGAGTTATTGTTAATTCATCTAATATAAGAATATGTGTCTAATTATTTGTATTAATACTCCATTCTCGTTTAGCAGTTCCTAAACCAAAACTATTAATTATATTAGGTTCTACGCCATTTTGACCCGAACTGTCTATCGTACGACACATACATTTCGTTTTGGGACTAATGTGAGTAATCTACCCCATATTTTATAATTTTCAATACTTTTGGGGTGTATCATTTGGTTCTAATATGTTCCAACTTCATTTTATTGTTTTATCACAATTGAGACATTGTTGGGACATTTATACGTGAGTCATTAATTGTATAACTATTGTTTGTTTACGCTACATGTACTTGTAGTGCATTACCATTTTTAGTTTAATCTCCATGACTATGCCCGTATTCTAGAGGTACGTTATGGACAATAATAGCGCTATTGGGTTGACCACCCCGCCTTGGGACGCTAAGGTGATTGATCGCACGTGGTTGAGTGTGTTTGATGATTAGATGCTCCATCCTATATATATATATATATATATATATATATATATATATATATATATATATATATATATATATATATATATATATATATATATATATAGGGTGAGGACTTATTGTTGTTGTTATCATTTGTTAATCATTTTTTGATTTATAAACCATTATCTCAAATACAATTGTTTGCCGACTTCAAAAGAAAACAAATTTCAAATTATAAATGTTTCAACTTCACAATTTTCTCTACTAAAATTAGATTACTCACCAACTCTCGTAGTTGACCTGTTTTTACCCATGATGCAGATTTGAAGAATGAAGTTGATGAAAAATAGGTTGTGCCTTAGAAATCCACAAGACTATTTAAATTTGATGTAATAAATGTTGTTCGTATTTGGATTTGTATTTGTATGTTGTGGATCTTGTTTGCATACTTAGTACTTAATTGAATCTAATCATATTATAACATATATATATATATATATATATATATATATATATATATATATATATATATATATATATATATATATATATATATATATATATATAGGATGGAGCATCTAATCATCAAACACACTCAACCACGTGCGATCAATCACCTTAGCGTCCCAAGGTGGGGTGGTCAACCCAATAACGCTATTATTGTCCATAACGTACCTCAAGAATACGGGCATAGTCATGGAGATTAGACTAAAAATGGTAATGCACTACAAGTACATGTAGCGTAAACAAACAATAGTTATACAATTAATGACTCACGTATAAATGTCCCAACAATGTCTCAATTGTGATAAAACAATAAAATGAAGTTGGAACATATTAGAACCACATGATACACCCCAAAAGTATTGAAAATTTTAAAATATGGGGTAGATTACTCACATTAGTCCCAAAACGAAATGTGTGTGTCGTACGATAGACGGTTCGGGTCAAAATGGCGTAGAACCTAATATAATTAATAGTTTTGGTTTAGGAACTGCTAAACGAGAATGGAGTATTAATACAAATAATTAGACACATATTCTTATATTAGATGAATTAACAATAACTCATTTTGATTAGAATATTAAGGTATTCATTTGTTAAATGAATTTTAAATTGAATTAATTACTTTGCATAATTAATTTATATTTTCAATTTAGGCCAGATTTTAATAATTTCTTATTAAAATAATAACTTGCCCAATTATAATTATTTACAGATTTTAACAATTATTTATATGAAATAATCATTAAAATGTATTTTTTAGATGCTTAAATACTTAGGAAAATGGTTTTAAATAGTAAACAGTATTGAAAAATTATGAAATTATTAGGAAATCATTATTTCATATAATATTAATTACTGTAAAAATTTTATATTTTTCTGAACTGTTTTAGTATTTATTTAATACTTTAATGATTAAACAACAACAAAATCCGGGAACAATAATAAATGATTCCCAAAAATTCTGTAAACTTAACCATAGTTTTATAACATGATATAGAGCCCATTGTATAAGTTTCGGATATTTGTGACTATGGGAAGTATTTTTTATATATTTCATTATTAATTAATCAATAAAATCATAAATAATAGTAAACAGTAATATAAATGCATGAAACTTCATAAATTATGTTTAATCAATATATAGGTCATCCCAGAATTTTCTCAGAATTTATTGTATGCAAAAAGTATTTTATGTGAATTATTGCCCAACTTTATTGCAATAATTATAGTAATTCATTAAAAATAAGTTATTTTCTGAAAATTTCCAGAACTTCTTATTTTATTGATGGGACTCTGAGAAGGCAATATCCTTTTTCATTCCCGACCACCAATAATTGGTTCTCAGGCCATGATACATCTTGTCAGTGCCCGGATGAATGGAATATCGGGTTTTATGGATTTCTTCCATCAGGAATATACGAAGATTGTCACGATCTGGGATCCAGATGCGATCTTGATAATAGAAGATACCATCAGATTTAGTTTCCAACTCCCCATCAATTCCCGTGGGCATGTCATTTTCGGTAATTGCCGAGTGTTGGGCTCCTCGAATTCGGTCGCTGAGATTGGACAAGATAGGAGAACATATTAGATGAAATGCATGGGCATGTTCTTTTCGGCTTAACGCGTCGGCTACGACGTTTGCCTTGCCCGGATGATAGCGTATTTCACACTCGTAATCATTTAGGAGCTCGACCCATCGTCTTTGCCTCATATTGAGTTCCTTTTGATTAAGAATATGTTGCAAGCTCTTGTGGTCGGTGAAAATTACGCATTTAGTGCCGTAAAGGTAATGCCTCCAAATTTTAAGAGCGAAAACCACGGCACCGAGCTCCAAATCATGAGTCGTATAATTTCTTTCGTGGATTTTGAGTTGTCGTGATGCGTAAGCTATAACCTTTCCCTTTTGCATCAAAACACAACCTAGACCGAGATTGGAGGCATCGCAGAATACCACGAAATCTTCGGATCCTTAAGGGAGTGTAAGAATCGGAGCGTTACACAAACTTTGTTTAAGGGTTTGGAAAGCGTATTCCTGCTTGGGTCCCCAATCAAATGGTGTACCCTTGCAAGTGAGAGAAGTAAGCGGTAAAGCAATCTTTGAGAAATTTGAAATGAAACGCCGGTAATAACCAGCTAAACCGAGGAAGGACCGAATTTCCTTGGGGGTACGTGGGGCTTTCCAATTCTGGACTGCTTCAACTTTTGCGGGATCAACTAAAATACCCTTGTCACTTACAATATGACCAAGGAATTGTACCTCATTTAACCAAAACTCGCATTTCGAAAATTTGGCGTAGAGCCGATTTCCTTGCAACGTTTGGAGAGTTAGGCAAAGGTGTCTTTCATGCTCTGCCTTTGTCTTGGAGTAAATGAGGATGTCATCAATAAAGACGATAACAAAACGGTCGAGATAAGGTTTAAATACCCGATTCATCAAGTCCATGAATACGGCAGGGGCATTTGTTAGGCCGAAAGGCATAACAGTGAACTCGTAATGACCATAGCGGGTTCGGAAAGCGGTTTTGGGGATGTCTTCTTCCCGTACTCGAAGTTGGTGATAACCCGAGCGAAGGTCAATTTTGGAGAAGGATGAAGCTCCTTGAAGCTGATCAAAAAGGTCGTCGATCCGAGGTAATGGATATCGGTTCTTGATGGTTAATTTATTTAACTCCCGATAATCGATACACATACGAAACGAACCATCTTTCTTTTTGATGAAGAGAACCGGGGCTCCCCAGGGTGAAGTACTAGGGCGGATAAATCCCTTATCGGTTAATTCTTGGAGCTGACTTGCCAATTCTTGCATCTCAGCTGGAGCCAACCGATATGGAGACTTGGCTATGGGAGTAGCCTCAGGAACAAGATCGATGCGGAACTCTAGCTCACGTACTGGAGGGAGTCCAGATACATCATCAGGAAAGATGTCGGGAAAGTCTCGTACTATCGGAATATCTTCGATTTTCTTTTCTTTGACCTTTGTTTCCACCACATGGGCTAAGAAAGCCATATATTCTTTTCGTAGATATGATCGAGCTTGAGTACATGACATAAGACTAAGCTTTTTCGAATGAGTCTCGCCATAAATACGAAGACTTTGACCGTCGGCGAGAGGAATACGAATGAACTTATCGTAACATACTATTTCAGCATGGTTTTGGGATAGCCAGTCCATTCCTACTATGATGTCGAAGCTACCAAGTTCCATAGGAACTAAATTGACAGAAAATTTATGACCGCAAAAATCGAAAGTGCAATCTTGGATGACTGCATTGAGTGAAACGTATTTTCCATCGGCGACTTCTACGGTAAAGTACTCATCAAGAATCGTGCGAGATGTGTGAAGTATGGGCTCAAATTCCAAAGACACAAAACTTTTATCGGCACCTGAATCAAAAAGTACTGACGCGTAGCAGTCATTTATGAGAAACGTACCATTTACGACCTTGTTATCGGTCTTTGCTTGGGTTGCGGTAATGACAAAGGCTCGGCCTTTGGGAGCTGGAACCTGCATTGTTGGATTTTCCTGGGCTTGGGTGTTGATGATATTGACTAGCCTAGGACACGCGTTTCTGAAATGGGTGGGGTCACCACAGTTGAAGCATGTTCCAGTTGGATATCGGGTTTGTGTTTGCTGATTTGAGGGTAGATAGAGTGGTCGCTGAGTTTTTGGTGCACGACATGTGTCCGCCAAGTGGCCATAGCGACCACAATTCGTACAGAGGCGACACGGGCTGGTGGTCATATGGTGATAGTTACAGTGGTTACAGAGGGGGTGAGGTCCGGTATACGGCTTTTTATTCGGTTGGGCTTGTGGGGTGACTTGGGTGATAGGAGTACCAGGGGTAATAACAGCATGGTTGTGGTGATGACTTTTCCGCTTCTTTTTGTCATGTCGGTGGGAGGACTCGGACTTGACAATTAGGGGGGTCTCAGGGGTCGGCTTTTCAGTTGACATCTTTGAACCCTTGCGTGGGAGGACACCATCGTTCATATTGTCCTCGTTGAGTTGACCTGCTATTTCAATGGCGGATTCTAGGATAGATGGCCTGCTGCTGGTCACCGAATCACGGATCTGGCGTGGCAACCCTTTGATGTAGCGATGTATTGCAGTTTTCATAGGTTGAACCATGTGAGGTAGGAGTCTCGAGAGATCATGGAATCTATTGGTGTAGGTCGCGTTGTCGCCTCCCACCTGTTTCAGATTCCAGAATTCATCCTCGAGAGTTTGCAATTCGCTGTCAGGGCAGAACTTCTCCATCATGCATTCCTTTAGTTTTGACCAGGTCATTCCCAAGGCAACAACCTCTCCCTTTGCCCGTTTTTCTAGGTTCCACCATGTGAGAGCATGACCTTGGAGGCACCCTATAGCATGACGGACCATCAGGTCCTCAGGACACTCGCTATGGATGAAAGTACTCTCTATTTCTTCAATCCATGTGAGGAGTGCGGTGGCACCATCGATGCCTTTGAAGTAAGGCGGATTACAGTTACGAAAGTGCTTGAACGAGCAACGAGGAGTGGTTGCTGGAGCTTGTGGCTGAAGAGAATGAAGTTGGGTTGCAATTGTTGGGATGACGTTTGCTACCTCCTTGGCGATAAGGGCAGCTAGCCTTCGGTTGTTGCGAGCAGCGTATGGGGGTCGTAATGCCATCTACGAGAAACACGCATATGGACTTGTGAGTTATTTGTAAATTGATTATGGAAATAAAGTTTTTAGACATTGTTGGGTAAAATAATTGTAAAACACTTGTTGGGCCATGGTTAGGAGTGTTGGGCACCTTTTGGGCTTTCCATGGTTACTAAATGTGAAACATGTAGCACTTGCGTGGGCCCCCACAAAACTAAGTTTTCACATGTCTTTCCCACTACTAGGCCCATTAGGGAACTTAACAGTCCAATGAGTTGGCCATTTTGGAGTGTATCTTTTCGGATACGTTTGATAAGGTCGGGTATTTTGATGGCTCAAAAGTAATGTGAATGACGCGCTTTGGCCTATAGGTTTGGGAACTCTCGCCTTTGGTCCCCAGATAAGCAAACTGGTCCCTCGGTTGATTGGGATGTATACGAATGCTTGCCTAGTCAGGACTTTCAGGCTACCGGCACCTCCCCCTTCCAGTTACTACGCGTCCATTACTATGATCCTACCCAACTAGAGTGGATGACTTTGAATTTCCTATGAGCTCTAAGGAATATATATGTATATACATTTTTTTTAAAACCACTTGAATATGTGTGTGATTTTCAGAGAAAGAGGAGAATATTCACCAGTGTATGCACACATATAAGTGTCAGGAGTAATACATATGCACTTAAGGGAGCAATTAACACACAAAGGTATTCCTAGGATTTTCTAAGTGTGAATTGCATGCAGTTGTGTGGGCATTTTATAAACTAGCATACGAGAGGACCCTAGAGGCTATAGACTAGGTCAAGGCAATTAACCTAATTCCCTACAGTCAAGGGCTCTGATACCAATCTGTCACACCCCGATCCTTGTCGGAATCGATCAAGGCGTGATATATTGTTCAAAGTCTCATGACAACTATGTTATAATATGATTAGATTCAATTAAGTACTAAGTATGCAAACAAGATCCACAACATACAAATACAAATCCAAATACGAACAACATTTATTACATCAAATTTAAATAGTCTTGTGGATTTCTAAGGCACAACCTATTTTTCATCAACTTCATTCTTCAAATCTGCATCATGGGTAAAAACAGGTCAACTACGAGAGTTGGTGAGTAATCTAATTTTAGTAGAGAAAATTATGAAGTTGAAACATTTATAATTTGAAATTTGTTTTCTTTTGAAGTCGGCAAACAATTGTATTTGAGATAACGGTTTATAAATCAAAAATTGATTAACAAATGATAACAACAACAATAAGTCCTCACCCTATATATAGATATGTGTGTATATATATATATATATATATATATATATATATATATATATATATATATATAAATATATATAGGATGGAGCATCATATCATCAAACACACTCAACCACGTGCGATCAATCACCTTAGCGTCCCAAGGCGGGGTGGTCAACCCAATAGCGCTATTATTGTCCATAACGTACCTCAAGAATACGAGCATAGTCATGAAGATTAGACTAAAAATGGTAATGCACTACAAGTACATGTAGCGTAAACAAACAATAGTTATACAATTAATGACTCACGTATAAATGTCCCAACAATGTCTCAATTGTGATAAAACAATAAAATGAAGTTGGAACATATTAGAACCACATGATACACCCCAAAAGTATTGAAAATTATAAAATATGGGGTAGATTACTCACATTAGTCCCAAAACGAAATGCGTGTGTCGTACGACAGACGGTTCGGGTCAAAATGGCGTAGAACCTAATATAATTAATAGTTTTGGTTTAGGAACTGCTAAACGAGAATGGAGTATTAATACAAATAATTAGACACATATTCTTATATTAGATGAATTAACAATAACTCATTTTGATTAGAATATTAAGGTATTCATTTGTTAAATGAATTTTAAATTGAATTAATTACTTTGCATAATTAATTTATATTTTCAATTTAGGCCAGATTTTAATAATTTCTTATTAAAATAATAAATTGCCCAATTATAATTATTTACAGATTTTAACAATTATTTATATGAAATAATCATTAAAATGCATTTTTTACATGCTTAAATACTTAGGAAAATGGTTTTAAATAGTAAACAGTATTGAAAAATTATGAAATTATTAGGAAATCATTATTTCATATAATATTAATTACTGTAAAAATTTTATATTTTTCTGAACTGTTTTAGTATTTATTTAATACTTTAATGATTAAACAACAACAAAATCCGGGAAAAATAATAAATGATTCCCAAAAATTCTGTAAAATTAACCATAGTTTTATAACATGATATAGAGCCCATTGTATAAGTTTCGGATATTTGTGACTATGGGACGTATTTTTTATATATTTCATTATTAATTAATCAATAAAATCATAAATAATAGTAAACAGTAATATAAATGCATGAAACTTCATAAATTATGTTTAATCAGTATATAGGTCATCCCAGAATTTTCTCAGAATTTATTGTATGCAAAAAGTATTTTATGTGAATTATTGCCCTACTTTATTGCAATAATTATAGTAATTCAATAAAAATAAGTTATTTTCTGAAAATTTCCAGAACTTCTTATTTTATTGATGGGACTCTGAGAAAAATCAGTTTTATGCATAAAATGAGTTTTAGATAGTTTGGTGGATTTAATTTGTTTCTTGTATGAATTTGAAACTTTTAACAACATACATTGATGAATGCTTCAAGAGGGATGAAGATTTGAGTATAATAGATTGTTCTTGGCTGGAATATGAGTATTTCTTGTATGAATTTCGAGATTGAGAGTGAGAGAAAGAATAGAGAAGGTTTAAGTGGTGAAGAGAATAATGTGTTGGGAGAAAAGGGAAAGGAAAGTGGATGGGAGGTGTGAGTGGGAGACCATGGGAATAATCTTTTTGCTTTTGGTGGTCTTCATAATTTCCCACTAACACAAGCATCTTTTACATAATTAATATAAGAGTTTTATAAAATTTAATGTAAAGTTTATAAAAATAGAGTTTTATAAAATTTAATGTAAAGTTTATAAAAGGGAGTTTTATAAAAGATAGGTTATTATTTGATTATAACAATCTACTTTGATTTGAAGTTTAATTATAGCATTCAAGTTTGATTCTTTTAATTTAATTAGAGCATTATACTTTGATTTGATTTTAATATGGTATCATAATTTAATTTGATTATAGTTATAACGTTGTACTATACTATGTTGCTATTAACGTCAATTTATATCATAGTGTATGGGTTTTGATCCTATTAGCGTCAAGTAATCTTGAGTAGCGTTTATTAAATTTCCAATTGGGTTGGGTTGACCCGAATCCATTTTAGGCGGATGTCACAGTCCATCCTATATATATATATATATATATATATATATATATATATATATATATATATATACATATGTATATATAGGGTGAGGACTTATTGTTGTTGTTATCATTTGTTAATCAATTTTTGATTTATAAACCGTTATCTCAAATACAATTGTTTGCCGACTTCAAAAGAAAACAAATTTCAAATTATAAATGTTTCAACTTCACAATTTTCTCTACTAAAATTAGATTACTCACCAACTCTCGTAGTTGACCTGTTTTTACCCATGATGCAGATTTGAAGAATGAAGTTGATGAAAAATAGGTTGTGCCTTAGAAATCCACAAGACTATTTAAATTTGATGTAATAAATGTTGTTCGTATTTGGATTTGTATTTGTATGTTGTGGATCTTGTTTGCATACTTAGTACTTAATTGAATCTAATCATATTATAACATAGTTGTCATGAGACTTTGAACAATATATCACGCCTTGATCGATTCCGACAAGGTTCGGGGTGTGACAGATTGGTATCAGAGCCCTTGACTATAGGGAATTAGGTTAATTGCCTTGACCTAGTCTATAGCCTCTAGGGTCCTCTTGTATGCTAGTTTATAAAATGCACACACAACTGCATGCAATTCACACTTAGAAAAGCCTAGGAATACCTTTGTGTGTTAATTGCTCCCTTAAGTGCATACGTATTACTCCTGACACTTATATGTGTGCATACACTGGTGAATATTCTCCTCTTTCTCTGAAAAATCACACACATATTCAAGTGGTAAAAAAATGTATATACATATATATTCCTTAAAGCTCATAGGAAATTCAAAGTCATCCACTCTAGTTGGGTAGGATCATAGTAATGGACGCGTAGTAACTGGAAAGGGGAGGTGCCGGTAGCCCGAAAGTCCTGACTAGGCAAGCATTCGTATACATCCTAATCAACGGAGGGACTAGTTTGCTTACCTGGGGACCAAAGGCGAGAGTTCCCAAACCTATAGGCCAAAGCGCGTCATTCACATTTCTTTTGAGCCATCAAAATAGCCGACCTTATCAAACGTATCCGAAAGGATACACTCCAAAATGGCCAACTCATTGGACTATTAAGTTCCCTAATGGGCCTAAAAGTGGGAAAGACATGTGAAAACTTAGTTTTGTGGGGGCCCACGCAAGTGCCACATGTTTCACATTTAGTAACCATGGAAAGCCCAAAAGGTGCCCAACACTCCTAACCATGGCCCAACAAGTGTTTTACAATTATTTTACCCAACAATGTTTAAAAACTTTATTTCCATAATCAATTTACAAATAACTCACAAGTCCATATGCGTGTTTCTCGTAGATGGCATACGACCCCCACACGCTGCTCGCAACAACCGAAGGCTAGCTGCCCTTATCGCCAAGGAGGTAGCAAATGTCATCCCAACAATTGCAACCCAACTTCATTCTCTTCAGCCATAAGCTCCAGCAACCACTCCTCGTTGCTCGTTCAAGCACTTTCGTAACTGCAATCCGCCTTACTTCAAAGGCATCGATGGTGCCACCGCACTCCTCACATGGATTGAAGAAATGGAGAGTACTTTCATCCATAGCGAGTGTCCTGAGGACCTGATGGTCCGTCATGCTACAGGGTGCCTCCAAGGTCATGCTCTCACATGGTGGAACCTAGAACAACGGGCAAAGGGAGAGGCTGTTGCCTTGGGAATGACCTGGTCAAAACTAAAGGAACGCATGATGGAGAAGTTCTGCCCTGACAGCAAATTGCAAACTCTCGAGGATGAATTCTGGAATCTGAAACAGGTGGGAGGCGACAACGCGACCTATACCAATAGATTCCATGATCTCTCGAGACTCCTACCTCACATGGTTCAACCTATTAAAACTGCAATACGCCGCTACATCAAAGGGTTACCACGCCAGATCCGTGATTCGGTGACCAGCAGCAGGCTATCTACCCTAGAATCCGCCATTGAAATAGCAGGTCAACTCAACGAGGACAATATGAACGATGGTCTCCTCCCACGCAAGGGTTCAAAGATGTCAACTGAAAAGCCGACCCATGAGACCCCCCTAATTGTCAAGTCCGAGTCCTCCCACCGACATGACAAAAAGAAGCCGAAAAGTCATCACCACAACCATGCTGTTATTACCCCTGCTACTCCTATCCCCAAGTCACCCCACAAGCCCAACCGAATAAAAAGCCGTATACCGGACCTCACCCCCTCTGTAACCACTGTAACTATCACCATATGACCACCAGCCCGTGTCACCTCTGTGCGAATTGTGGTCGCTATGGCCACTTGGCGGACACATGTCGTGCACCAAAAACTCAGCGACCACTCTATCTACCCTCAAATCAGCAAACACAAACCCGATATCCAACTGGAACATGCTTCAACTGTGGTGACCCCACCCATTTCAGAAACGCGTGTCCTAGGCTAGTCAATATCATCAACACCCAAGCCCAGGCAAATCCAACAATGCAGGTTCCAGCTCTCAAAGGCCGAGCCTTTGTCATTACCGCAACCCAAGCAAAGACCGATAACAAGGTCGTAAATGGTACGTTTCTCATAAATGACTGCTACGCGTCAGTACTTTTTGATTCAGGTGCCGCTAAAAGTTTTGTGTCTTTGGAATTTGAGCCCATACTTCACACATCTCGCACGATTCTTGATGAGTAGTTTACCGTAGAAGTCGCCGATGGAAAATACGTTTCACTCAATGCAGTCATCCAAGATTACACTTTCGATTTTTGCGGTCATAAATTTTCTGTCAATTTAGTTCCTATGGAACTTGGTAGCTTCGACATCATCGTAGGAATGTATGGGCTATCCCAAAACCATGCTGAAATAGTATGTTACGATAAGTTCATTCGTATTCCTCTCGCCGACGGTCAAAGTCTTCGTATTTATGGCGAGACTCATTCGAAAAAGCTTAGTCTTATGTCATGTACTCAAGCTCGATCATATCTACGAAAAGAATATATGGCTTTCTTAGCCCATGTGGTGGAAACAAAGGTCAAAGAAAAGAAGATCGAAGATATTCAGGGTAGACTCATTAGGATCAACAGTCTAATAAAATTGTAATTACACATAACTGGGGGCATGTCGAGTGAATCTTAGGAGTGGATCAGACATGGAACAAATCACAAGATTATAATCAAGTTATTCCTACTAAATTCATAAGTCTATTTATATAGACCTCTTGTATAGAGTCGTCAGCGTAGTCGTGTAGGCAATCTAGAACATAGCTAAATACATAATACAAACCATAATACCCAAATTATACAAAATTTTCTGCATTAAAAATCAATAGACAAACACAATGAAACTAAAAAGGGTATCAAACTATCAAGAGAAAAACACATACAATGTAGATTAAAATCCACTAATTATAACAAAATGGCTAAAAGAAAAGGTAAGGACTAAGGATTGTTAAGTCCTCTATTTTTATAAATAGCTTTGAAGCAAGCTTGCCTAAGCTTCTTTGTTCTTTCTGTCAATTCCATACCTGGCAATTTCTCCATCATCTTCTTGTGCCCTTCTAACGTCTCTATCTCCTCCTTTAATCCCAACTCCTAGTTTTTTTAAAAAAAGGTAGATGCAATATATTTTTCGTGTGAGTTCACAAAATTTACAATGAGTTAAGTTTATATAAATATAAATCAGGAAATCGTAGTAAATCAATTGATTTGATGTGGAATATGCCTAGGGCCATTGTTTATGTTATAAAGAAACTAATAATTAAAATTTTAGAAAATACCAAAACTACTTTGGTTACCAAGTGCAGGCATGCATGCATGAGTAATGTATAAAAGGTTATTATCGTAATTTACCTTGGCATTTTGAATGAGGGATTGTAGGCTCGTAAGTTTTCTATGAGGCCATCTGTTTATGTTTAGCTCTCTGCATCTTTTCTTCAACAATGTTAACCCTATCCCTAGTTCCTTTGCTGCCATGATTATCGGCATCTCAAAGTACTTCTCTATCTCTTCAAACTCCAATGGTCTCAATCTCTCTGCCACCTTCCGGCCACCGTGATCAGTGGTGGCAGCACTAGAACTACATGTAGCCTCACCACCAGATTTACAGTCTTCACTGAAACTAACCAATGGTAAATTACCATCCTCCCAACAATCCCATAAGCTTATGTCTTTAAGGGGATCAAAATCGTGAAACTCATTTCTAGAAATGATGTTTTGATCTTTGTTAAGTACTGTGGAAACGTTCTGATCGAGCACTTCATGCAATTTTTCCGACAACTCGTAATCACGATGGTCGAGCATGTCACCACTGCAAAAATCCAAAAAAAAAACTCAAGATAATCAAATCCAACACGATGAAAGACTCTTTTTGATCACTACAAATCCAAACCATGTTTTGATCAATGTCGACAAAATCACTTTTCTGTGCGAAAGATGGTGTAATGAGTGACGTTTATATATACCTGAAAAGATCTTGATGATCAAAGTATTGAAACCAATCGAGGTCATCTATGGGGTTTTGGTGATCTGCAGGTGGATCCATTTGTGAGGGAGAAGTTAAAAGTCGCGATAAGAATGTGATGATTTATATAAGTGAAGTGGCAGAAGTAATTAATAGCAAGTTGTGGGAATGCAACAAAACAAGTTAAGCACTTCTGAAAAATTGATAAATGATTTCGGTAACACTCGCTGAATATAAACTAGTGAAAATTACAAACGAAATTGAATATATATAGTCTATGATGTTATGGTTATTGTGTATCTAACAAATGAAGAAGAAAATGAATATATATATATATATATATATATATATATATATATATATATATATATATATATATATTCTTTGAGCCGTAACCTTCTTCTTCAATTCACACACATATACGTATATGTTGCTGAAAATTATGACTTGTGTGCCTCATGCATTTAATGCATCACATGCCTACTGCATATTCTTGACTTTGAAGCTACGTACCAGTTTCCAATTTCCCCAGTAACACACTTTTCATTAGAAAGTACTCCAAGTCTTCACACATGCAAATTATGACTTGTGTGTCGCTATAGGTATGTCGTTGGCCCTTGTTAAAAACCTATACCGACAACAAGTCATCGTAATAGATTAAACCTGTGGTGACAACGAGTCGTCGCTATAGGTAACTAATAAAACTATATTTTAACCCCGAAGATATGATTGACAAAATCTATCCGACGAGACCCTCGTGATACCTCGTGACGAAATTGAAATCAACGAGAGTCTCCACTTCGTGGAAGAACCGGTAGAAATCAGGGATCGAGAGATCAAAAGAACAAAGCAAAGTCGTATTCCCATTGTGAAGGTCCGCTGGAACGCTAAACGAGGACCCGAATTCACCTGGGAACGCGAGGATCAGATGAAACAAAAGTATCCACATCTCTTCCCAAACTCTCGAAATCCCAGTCAAAATGAAAATTTCGGGACAAAATTCCTTCTAACGGGGGGATGATGTGACAACCGTCAAATTTCGGTCAAGGCAAAGTCAAACTAAGTCAACAAGTCAAACCGGTCAACTCCCTTAACCCTTGTATGTTAGGGTTTACGTTATGTAATAACTGTACAATTCGCTACTTTAATGAGAAAACATCATTTGGAAAATTCGTGTGTTTGATTTTCCTTAGCCTTTACCGTGCTAAACAACATTGGAAATTTAATAAACCCTACTCAAGATTACTTGACGCTAATAGGATCAAAACTCATACACTACGATATAAATTGACGTTAATAGCAACATAGTATAGTACAACGTTATAACTATAATCCAATTAAATTATGATACCATATTAAAATCAAATCAAAGTATAATGCTCTAATTAAATTAAAAGAATCAAACTTGAATGCTATAATTAAACTTCAAATCAAAGTAGATTGTTATAATCAAATAATAACCTATCTTTTATAAAACTCTATTTTTATAAACTTTACATTAAATTTTATAAAACTCTTATATTAATTATGTAAAAGATGCTTGTGTTAGTGGGAAATTATGAAGACCACCAAAAGCAAAAAGATTAGTCCCATGGTCTCCCACTCACACCTCCCATCCATTTTCCTTTCCTTTTTCTCCCAACACATTATTCTCTTCACCACGTAAACCTTCTCTATTCTTTCTCTCACTCTCAATCTCGAAATTCATCCAAGAAATACTCATATTCCAGCCAAGAACAATCTATTATACTCCAATCTTCATCCCTCTTGAAGCATTCAACAAGGTATGTTGTTAAAAGTTTCAAATTCATACAAGAAACAAATTAAATCCACCAAACTATCTAAAACTCATTTTATGCATAAACCTGATTTTTCTCAGAATTCCATCAATAAAATAAGAAGTTCTGGAAATTTTCAGAAAATAACTCATTTTTATTGAATTACTATAATTATTGCAATAAAGTAGGGCAATAATTCACATAAAATACGTTTTGCATTCAATAAATTTTGAGAAAATTCTGAGATGACCCATATATTGATTAAACATAATTTATGAAGTTTCATGCATTTATATTACTGTTTACTATTATTTATGGTTTTATTGATTAATTAATAATGAAATATATAAAAAATAATTCCCATAGTCACAAATATCCGAAACTTATACATTGGGCTCTATATTATGTTATAAAACTATGGTTAAATTTACAAAATTTTTGCGAATCATTTATTATTTTTCCCGAATTTTGTTGTTATTTAATCATTAAAGTATTAAATAAATACTAAAACAGTTCAGAAAAATATAAAACTTTTACAGTAATTAATATTGTATGAAATAATGATTTCCTACTAGTTGCATAATTTTTCAATACTGTTTACTATTTAAAACCATTTTCCTAAGTATTTAAGCATGTAAAAATGCATTTTAATGATTATTTCATATAAATAATTGTTAAAATCTGTAAATAATTAAAATTGGGCAAGTTATTATTTTAATAAGAAATTATTAAAATCTGGCCTAAATTGAAAATATAAATTAATTATGCAAAGTAATTAATTCAATTTAAAATTCATTTAACAAATGAATACCTTAATATTCTAATCAAAATGAATTATTGTTAATTCATTTAATATAAGAATATGTGTCTAATTATATTGTATTAGTACTCTATTCTCGTTTAACAGTTCCTAAACCAAAACTATTAATTATATTAGGTTCTACGCCATTTTGACCCGAACCGTCTATCGTATGACACACGTATGTCGTTTTGAGACTAAAGTGAGTAATCTACCCCATATTTTATAATTTTCAATACTTTTGGGGTGTATCATGTGGTTCTAATATGTTCCAACTTCATTCTATTGTTTTATCACAATTGAGACATTGTTGGGACATTTATACGTGAGTCATTAATTGTATAACTATTGTTTGTTTACGCTACATGTACTTGTAGTGCATTACCATTTTTAGTCTAATCTCCATAACTATGCCCGTATTCTTGAGGTACGTTATGGACAATAATAGCGCTATTGGGTTGACCACCCCGCCTTGGGACGCTAAGGTGATTGATCGCACGTGGTTGAGTGTTTTATGATTAGATGCTCCATCCTATATATATATATATATATATATATATATATATATATATATATATATATATATATATATATATATATATATATATATACCTATGCATATATAGGGTAAGGACTTATTGTTGTTGTTATCATTTGTTAATCAATTTTTGATTTATAAACCGTTATCTCAAATACAATTGTTTGCCGACTTCAAAAGAAAACAAATATAAAATTATAAATGTTTCAACTTCACAATTTTCTCTACTAAAATTAGATTACTCACCAACTCTCGTAGTTGACCTGTTTTTACCCATGATGCAGATTTGAAGAATGAAGTTGATGAAAAATAGGTTGTGCCTTAGAAATCCACAAGACTATTTAAATTTGATGTAATAAATGTTGTTCGTATTTGGATTTGTATTTGTATGTTGTGGATCTTGTTTGCATACTTAGTACTTAATTGAATCTAATCATATTATAACATAGTTGTCATGAGACTTTGAACAATATATCACGCCTTGATCGATTCCGACAAGTATCGGGGTGTGACAGATACTGTGACATCCGCCTAAAATGGATTCGGGTCAACCCAACCCAATTGGAAATTTAATAAACCCTACTCAAGATTACTTGACGCTAATAGGATCAAAACCCATACACTACGATATAAATTGACGTTAATAGCAACATAGTATAGTACAACGTTATAACTATAATCAAATTAAATTATGATACCATATTAAAATCAAATCAAAGTATAATGCTCTAATTAAATTAAAAGAATCAAACTTGAATGCTATAATTAAACTTCAAATCAAAGTAGATTGTTATAATCAAATAATAACCTATCTTTTATAAAACTCCATTTTTATAAACTTTACATTAAATTTTATAAAACTCCATTTTTATAAACTTTACATTAAATTTTATAAAACTCTTATATTAATTATGTAAAAGATGCTTGTGTTAGTGGGAAATTATGAAGACCACCAAAAGCAAAAAGATTATTCTCATGGTCTCCCACTCACACCTCCCATCCACTTTCCTTTCCTTTTTCTCCCAACACATTATTCTCTACACCACTTAAACCTTCTCTATTCTTTCTCACTCTCAATCTCAAAATTCATACAAGAAATACTCATATTCCAGCCAAGAACAATCTATTATGCTCAAATATTCATCCCTCTTGAAGCATTCATCAAGGTATGTTGTTAAAAGTTTCAAATTCATACAAGAAACAAATTAAATCCACCAAACTATCTAAAACTCATTTTATGCATAAAACTGATTTTTCTCAGAGTCCCATCAATAAAATAAGAAGTTCTGGAAATTTTCAGAAAATAACTTATTTTTATTGAATTACTATAATTATTGCAATAAAATAGGGCAATAATTCATATAAAATACTTTTTGCATATAATAAATTCTGAGAAAATTCTGGGATGACCTATATATTGATTAAACATAATTTATGAAGTTTCATGCATTTATATTACTGTTTACTATTATTTATGATTTTATTGATTAAATAATATTGAAATATATAAAAAATACTTCCTATAGTCACAAATATCCGAAACTTATACAATGGGCTCTATATCATGTTATAAAACTATGGTTAATTTTACAGAATTTTTGGGAATCATTTATTATTTTTCCCGGATTTTGATGTTGTTTAATCATTAAAGTATTAAATAAATACTAAAACAGTTCAGAAAAATATAAAACTTTTACAGTAATTAATATTATAAAATAATGATTTCTAATAATTTCATAATTTTTCAATACTGTTTACTATTTAAAACCATTTTCCTAAGTATTGAAGCATGTAAAAAATGCATTTTAATGATTATTTCATATAAATAATTGTTAAAATCTGTAAATAATTATAATTGGGCAAGTTATTATTTTAATAAGAAATTATTAAAATCTCGCCTAAATTGAAAATATAAATTAATTATGCAAAGTAATTAATTCAATTTAAAATTCATTTAACAAATGAATACCTTAATATTCTAATCAAAATGAGTTATTGTTAATTCATCTAATATAAGAATATGTGTCTAATTATTTGTATTAATACTCCATTCTCGTTTAGCAGTTCCTAAACCAAAACTATTAATTATATTAGGTTCCACGCCATTTTGACCCGAACCGTCTATTGTACGACACACACATTTCGTTTTGGGACTAATGTGAGTAATCTACCCCATATTTTATAATTTTCAATACTTTTGGGGTGTATCATGTGGTTCTAATATGTTCCAACTTCATTTTATTGTTTTATCACAATTGAGACATTGTTGGGACATTTATACGTGAGTCATTAATTGTATAACTATTGTTTGTTTACGCTACATGTACTTGTAGTGCATTACCATTTTTAGTCTAATCTCCATGACTATGCCCGTATTCTTGAGGTACGTTATGGACAATAATAGCGCTATTGGGTTGACCACCCCGCCTTGGGACGCTAAGGTGATTGATCGCACGTGGTTGAGTGTGTTTGATGATTAGATGCTCCATCCTATATATATATATATATATATATATATATATATATATATATATATATATATATATATATATATATATATATATATATATATATATATATATATATAGGGTGAGGACTTATTGTTGTTGTTATCATTTGTTAATCAATTTTTGATTTATAAACCGTTATCTCAAATACAATTGTTTGCCGACTTCAAAAGAAAACAAATTTCAAATTATAAATGTTTCAACTTCACAATTTTCTCTACTAAAATTAGATTACTCACCAACTCTCGTAGTTGACCTGTTTTTACCCATGATGCAGATTTGAAGAATGAAGTTGATGAAAAATAGGTTGTGCCTTAGAAATCCACAAGACTATTTAAATTTGATGTAATAAATGTTGTTCGTATTTGGATTTGTATTTGTATGTTGTGGATCTTGTTTGCATACTTAGTACTTAATTGAATCTAATCATATTATAACATAGTTGTCATGAGACTTTGAACAATATATCACGCCTTGATCGATTCCGACAAGGATCGGGGTGTGACAGATACTGTGACATCCGCCTAAAATGGATTCGGGTCAACCCAACCCAATTGGAAATTTAAGAAACCCTACTCTCAAGATTACTTGACGCTAATAGGATCAAAACCCATACACTACGATATAAATTGACGTTAATAGCAACATAGTATAGTACAACGTTATAACTATAATCAAATTAAATTATGATACCATATTAAAATCAAATCAAAGTATAATGCTCTAATTAAATTAAAAGAATCAAACTTGAATGCTATAATTAAACTTCAAATCAAAGTAGATTGTTATAATCAAATAATAACCCATCTTTTATAAAACTCCCTTTTTATAAACTTTACATTAAATTTTATAAAACTCTATTTTTATAAACTTTACATTAAATTTTATAAAACTCTTATATTAATTATGTAAAAGATGCTTGTGTTAGTGGGAAATTATGAAGACCACCAAAAGCAAAAAGATTATTCTCATGGTCTCCCACTCACACCTCCCATCCACTTTCCTTTCCTTTTTCTCCCAACACATTATTCTCTTTACCACTTAAACCTTCTCTATTCTTTCTCTCACTCTCAATCTCGAAATTCATACAAGAAATACTCATATTCCAGCCAAGAACAATCTATTATACTCAAATCTTCATCCCTCTTGAAGCATTCATCAAGGTATGTTGTTAAAAGTTTCAAATTCATACAAGAAACAAATTAAATCCACCAAACTATCTAAAACTCATTTTATGCATAAAACTATTTTTTCTCAGAGTCCCATCAATAAAATAAGAAGTTCTGGAAATTTTCAGAAAATAACTTATTTTTATTGAATTACTATAATTATTGCAATAAAGTAGGGCAATAATTCACATAAAATACTTTTTGCATACAATAAATTCTGAGAAAATTCTGGGATGACCTATATATTGATTAAACATAATTTATGAAGTTTCATGCATTTATATTACTGTTTACTATTATTTATGATTTTATTGATTAATTAATAATGAAATGTATAAAAAATACGTCCCATAGTCACAAATATCCGAAACTTATACAATGGGCTCTATATCATGTTATAAAACTATGGTTAATTTTACAGAGTTTTTGGGAATCATTTATTATTTTTCCCGGATTTTGTTGTTGTTTAATCATTAAAGTATTAAATAAATACTAAAACAGTTCAGAAAAATATAAAATTTTTACAGTAATTAATATTATATGAAATAATGATTTCCTACTAATTTTATATTTTTTCAATACTGTTTACTATTTAAAACCATTTTCCTAAGTATTTAAGCATGTAAAAAAATGCATTTTAATGATTATTTCATATAAAAAATTGTTAAAATCTGTAAATAATTATAATTGGGCAAGTTATTATTTTAATAAGAAATTATTAAAATCTGGCCTAAATTGAAAATATAAATTAATTATGCAAAGTAATTAATTCAATTTAAAATTCATTTAACAAATGAATACCTTAATATTCTAATCAAAATGAGTTATTGTTAATTCATCTAATATAAGAATATATGTCTAATTATTTGTATTAATACTCCATTCTTGTTTAGCAGTTCCTAAACCAAAACTATTAATTATATTAGGTTCTACGCCATTTTGACCCGAACCGTCTATCGTACGACACACGCATTTCGTTTTGGGACTAATGTGAGTAATCTACCCTATATTTTATAATTTTCAATACTTTTGGGGTGTATCATGTGGTTCTAATATGTTCCAACTTCATTTTATTGTTTTATCACAATTGAGACATTGTTGGGACATTTATACGTGAGTCATTAATTGTATAACTATTGTTTGTTTACGCTACATGTACTTGTAGTGCATTACCATTTTTAGTCTAATCTCCATGACTATGCCCGTATTCTTGAGGTACGTTATGGACAATAATAGCGCTATTGGGTTGACCACCCCGCCTTGGGACACTAAGGTGATTGATCGCATGTGGTTGAGTGTGTTTGATGATTAGATGCTTCATCCTATATATATATATATATATATATATATATATATATATATATGTATGTATATATATATATATATGTATATATAGGGTGAGGACTTATTGTTGTTGTTATCATTTGTTAATCAATTTTTGATTTATAAACCGTTATCTCAAATACAATTGTTTGCCGACTTCAAAAGAAAACAAATTTCAAATTATAAATGTTTCAACTTCACAATTTTCTCTACTAAAATTAGATTACTCACCAACTCTCGTAGTTGACCTGTTTTTACCCATGATGCAGATTTGAAGAATGAAGTTGATGAAAAATAGGTTGTGCCTTAGAAATCCACAAGACTATTTAAATTTGATGTAATAAATGTTGTTCGTATTTGGATTTGTATTTGTATGTTGTGGATCTTGTTTGCATACTTAGTACTTAATTGAATCTAATCATATTATAACATAGTTGTTATGAGACTTTGAACAATATATCACGCCTTGATCGATTCCGACAAGGATCGGGGTGTGACAGATTGGTATCAGAGCCCTTGACTATAGGGAATTAGGTTAATTGCCTTGACCTAGTCTATAGCCTCTAGGGTCCTCTCGTATGCTAGTTTATAAAATGCACACACAACTGCATGCAATTCACACTTAGAAAATCCTAGGAATACCTTTGTGTGTTAATTGCTCCCTTAAGTGCATACGTATTACTCCTGACACTTATATGTGTGCATACACTGGTGAATATTCTCCTCTTTCTCTGAAAATCACACACATATTCAAGTGGTTTTAAAAAAAATGTATATACATATATATTCCTTAGACCTCATAGGAAATTCAAAGTCATCCACTCTAGTTGGGTAGGATCATAGTAATGGACGCATAGTAACTGGAAGGGGGAGGTGCCGGTAGCTTGAAAGTCCTGACTAGGCAAGCATTCGTATACATCCCAATCAACCGAGGGACCAGTTTGCTTATCTGGGGACCAAAGGCGAGAGTTCCCAAACCTATAGGCCAAAGCGCGTCATTCACATTACTTTTGAGCCATCAAAATACCCGACCTTATCAAACGTATCCGAAAAGATACACTCCAAAATGGCCAACTCATTGGACTATTAAGTTCCCTAATGGGCCTAGTAGTGGGAAAGACATGTGAAAACTTAGTTTTGTGGGGGCCCACGCAAGTGCTACATGTTTCACATTTAGTAACCATGGAAAGCCCAAAAGGTGCCCAACACTCCTAACCATGGCCCAACAAGTGTTTTACAATTATTTTACCCAACAATGTCTAAAAACTTTATTTCCATAATCAATTTACAAATAACTCACAAGTCCATATGCGTGTTTCTCGTAGATGGCATTACGACCCCCATACGCTGCTCGCAACAACCGAAGGCTAGCTGCCCTTATCGCCAAGGAGGTAGCAAACGTCATCCCAACAATTGCAACCCAACTTCATTCTTTTCAGCCACAAGCTCCAGCAATCACTCCTCGTTGCTCGTTCAAGCACTTTCGTAACTGCAATCCGCCTTACTTCAAAGGCATCGATGGTGCCACCGCACTCCTCACATGGATTGAAGAAATGGAGAGTACTTTCATCCATAGCGAGTGTCTTGAGGGATTGATGTTCCGTCATGCTACAGGGTGCCTCCAAGATCATGCTCTCACATGGTGGAACCTAGAAAAACGGGCAAAGGGAGAGGTTGTTGCCTTGAGAATGACCTGGTCAAAACTAAAGGAACGCATGATGGAGAAGTTCTGCCCTGACAGCGAATTGCAAACTCTCGAGGATGAATTCTGGAATCTGAAACAGGTGGGAGGCGACAACGCGACCTACACCAATAGATTCCATGATCTCTCGAGACTCCTGCCTCACATTGTTCAACCTATGAAAACTGCAATACGTCGCTACATCAAAGGGTTACCACGCCAGATTCGTGATTCGGTGACCAGCAGCAGGCCATCTACCCTAGAATCCGCCATTGAAATAGCAGGTCAACTCAACGAGGACAATATGAACGATGGTGTCCTCCCACACAAGGGTTTAAAGATGTCAATTGAAAAGCCGACCCCTGAGACCCCCCTAATTGTCAAGTCCGAGTCCTCCCACCGACATGACAAAAAGAAGCGGAAAAGTCATCACGACAACCATGCTGTTATTACCCCTGGTACTCCTATCACCCAAGTCACCCACAAGCCCAACCGAATAAAAAGCCGTATACCGGACCTCACCCCCTCTGTAACCACTGTAACTATCACCATATGACCACCAGCCCGTGTTGCCTCTGTACGAATTGTGGTCGCTATGGCCACTTGGCGGACACATGTCGTGCACAAAAAAACTCAGCGACCACTCTATCTACCCTCAAATCAGCAAACACAAACCCGATATCCAACTGGAACATGCCTCAACTGTGGTGACCCCACTGATGTGTGTAAAACCAACTAGTTTTAATCCTACTAACTTAAACACAAAGACGAACACACGAAAGGCAGTGTACCTATCGATTAGCAGTTTAGTTCAGGTAAGTAGGGTATCGAACACAGGGAACGGTAAACAATTAAAAGAAATGCTAATATTATCTAAATAAAACAAGTAATAGAAAGGGGGTTTCTCTAGTTTTGCAAGACTAGAAATTTAAACAACTAATACTTAGACTACTTAACTAAAAACTAGATAAGCAAAGATTCAACTAAATTCAATAACGAAGGGAACTTCTGTTTAGTTCAACTCAATTGATCCTATGGTTGATATTATGGTAATAGTGCAATAGATTAATTCTTCTATTGGCTACCGATTCAAGTGATTAGATTCACGTTCGCTGCACTAATCCTTAGAGAACAAACTAACTCAAACAGTGGCCAGTTGTCTAATTTAATTAATTTCACTAGGTTATTTATTCGAGTTAATTTAGACTTGTAATGGTTAACTAATTTGGTCCTTTAGTTAACCTCTTGTTGATGGTCATCACACAAGCTCACACATGAATTTACCTATTTTTCTATTAATTCTAGTTTCACAGTCGCTAATCCTAGTCATATAATAAAGTGGTCACATAAATTATATGAGGTAGCAATTAATAGATGTTCATGCTTCTTAATTATCTTCATACTAACAGAAAAACAGTTATCATTCACGCATAAGGTTCTTTAACAAGCTAGAATCAACAAAATCACCAATATTAAATTAATCCTACCATAAAATCAAACCATAATCACAAAATCATCTATCCTAAACAGAAGTTATGAGTTTTTAGCTCATATCTACAGCAAATAACAAACTAAAAACATAATCTAATGATTGAAACATGGTTTATGCAAAAGATTAAGATAAAAGTAGTGTGTTATTGCCTTTGATCTTCTTCCAATTTGATATCTAGGTTGAAATTTCGAAAACCACAGCTTCTAAGAACCCTTCTAGCCTCCAAAAATCGTCCTAAACTTCCCCCATTCGTTTGGGTTCGAATGAGAAGCGTTTCTATATATATTCTGAAAACAGGGGCTACTCGGCGAGTCCAGTGACCTACTCGCCGAGTCCATCACTTAAAATCCCGTGTACGGCAAGTCAGCGCGTCTTTATCTTCTCGAATCTTCGATGCGACTCGCGGCGTAGTCGACCCTACTCGCCGAGTACCTTGTGTTTTTAGCATTTTCTCAAAACATGAAAGTCGTCCGAAATTGTGTCTAGTTTTCAGAACATTTTGAATCTCGTCAATCGGAGTTACGATTCATGAAATATGGCCAAAACACTGACGAGGGGTCAAGCTGCCCAGCAACATCCTTCTTTCTTCAAAATCCAAGATCCAAGCTTCCAATCGCTAGTTCCGCTTCCTTTTCCACCCGAGCATGTCTTTTATTGCTGAAATTGAAATATTAAGCTAATTAAGTACCTTTTGTCCATAAAATGATATAAAATCAACAATAATTAATAAGATAATGAATGATTTCTATGACTAAATAAGCCCATATCAAAATACCCCACACTTGACTTTTGCTTGCCCCCAAGCAAAACCGAATTTTAGCACGCTAATATCACATAAGACAATCCCAATTGAACCCAGCCATTATGCCAAGACCGCAACGCATGCATTTGTGTCTAAATTTTTTCCTAAGGACCCCCCTAATTCTAAATACTCACAATCCTCATAAACACTCGCCCACTTCTTTTGAACAATGCTCATTTTATGCATCCCTCCGAATCCATCCGCAGAAAACCTCCTAGCCTCAAGGTATTTTTGGTCAAGCAACCCAAGCATACATAATCTAGAAAATTACAACTTTTCGATACCACTATGGAGCTATGGGAATTCTTCACTTTCTTGATAATTTGAACTTTGATTTCTTCAAATTTGCCACCTTTTGATTTTTGGTATCTTCACTTTTGAATTTCTTCGGAATTTTGATCTTTTGATCTCACACTTTAACTTTGATGCTCCAAAAATTCTTTAAACTTTTCTTGTAATTCTCTCTCTCTCTTTTTTTTTAACATGTAACTTACTTTTTTTTCACTCAAAACCTACATGCTTAAGCAGGGGCGCTCAACTTCAACCTTTATTGATTAATGATAACAATTTTCCTGGATACATTTCAAGTACACGATGCTAAACATATTGCGATCCTCAAACTAAGCGAGGTTGTGTTTTTGTCCCATGATTTCACTAGAATAAAGGAGGCCACAAATGCACTAGAACGTATATAGGCTTAACTAAACATTTGGATCCTCATGGAATCATCAAATATAATACTAGCATGATCCCTAATTGCTTTTACCAAAATATCTAAATTAGCCCTAGCAATTTTATGCAAAATTTTAAAATTAATCTAAATTTTAACTAAATGTAACCAACCCCCTACCCCACACTTAATTTATGCAATGTCCCCATTGCATATTATGCATGAATAAGAAAACATAAAAATAAAGAGGGAATTGGAACAAACTCCCCTGGGATAGTAGTGGCGAGGTTGATATCTCTTATCTTCAGCTCCATCTTCAATTGGCTTTAGACATGGGAACAGCTCATCCATGTCGTGGGTGTCAAAATCTCGTGTGGTACAGTCTTTATAAAAACTCCAAATATAAGGGAAAAACTCTTGGAAATGCTCGGAAAATGATCTTCAAAGAATAGAACCAATGCCCATATCAAATGTCATCAAATCTTCAGCTCAAAAGTAAGAAGAATGAGCGACTCGTCGAGTAAGTATGTAGACTCGCCGAGTTGAAGCGTAAATGGCAGAAGAATCGTGAATTTTCACATGGACTCGGCGAGTAGACCGCTGTGTGACAAAAATTTTATTCTGCCCAAGTCCGTTTATGATGTATGGGGGTTATATAAACTAATAATTTCCCTCATTTTTCTTCAGGGAATAAACACTCTTTAACCCTTCTATCTATTGGACTCATAGCTTGACTCAAAACTTCGTTTCCTCTCTCGCCTAGACTCGATTTCTCGCTTCGTCAGCCTTAACTCTAGACCCTCACATGCAATCCTAAGCTTCAAACTGAAAAGATCAAAACAACACACAAGTAACAGAAAAAGGAAAACAAATATCTAAATTAAATTCCTAAATTACCCTAATAAACTAGAAGTTTAAAAAGAAAAAGAAAAGCAAACTCTAATGACGGGTTGCCTCCCGCAAGCGCTTCTTTTTGTGCGAGTCTTGAGCTGGACTCTCAACTTAATAAACTTCTAATAAAATCAATGCCAATCCATCTGTTGCATTAAATATTTTCTTTGGACCAAGTTGTAAAATTTGGCTCTTTTCTTCTAAAATTGGCCAAACGAGCTTGAATACATAAAACCCAAGAATTCTGACAAGGGTTGGGACCGGTCGGGTACTAATCAGAAATGGATCGCGCTTCAGAACTTTCTCCAAAGTTGGAATCGTCACCCCATGCTTCGAAACACAAACCGGAAGAACAGGGGACCATGTCGTGGTAATGGTCAAACCACAACTTGGTTCCTGCAATTCAGCTTGTTCTTGTTCTTCGTCCGACCTCTCTGCTAACAACCTTTCCAGCTCCTCCAAATCTCTTTCTGGATTAAATTCTTCATCTTGTAACTTTAGCTCTTGTGACTCAAATTGTTCTTTTTTATTAGGCAAGATGTTATCTAACCATCTTCCAAATTCCTTCAAATCATCATCTGAGTCATATTCCTCATCTTCTAGCTCTTGTGACTCAGATGTCCCTTGTGTGTTGGGCAAGATGTTATCTAACCATCTTCCAAATTTCTTCAAATCTTCATCTGAGTCATACTCCTCATCTTCTTGCTCAATTTCCTGTACTACTTCCTCAAGAAAAGCATCAAGAGCATCGAGATTTGGAAAATACATAATAAATAAAAATAAAAATAAAAATAAAAATTAAACTAAATAAAAAAAATTAATCAACAAAAAAAATGATAACAATTAGCAAATAAAATTAAACTAAATAAAAAAAATGATAACAATTAGCAAATAAAATTAACTATTTAGAACCGTTCCCCGGCAACGGCGCCAAAAACTTGATGTGTGTAAAACCAACTAGTTTTAATCCTACTAACTTAAACACAAAGACGAACACACGAAAGGCAGTGTACCTATCGATTAGCAGTTTAGTTCAGGTAAGTAGGGTATCGAACACAGGGAATGGTAAACAATTAAAAGAAATGCTAATATTATCTAAATAAAACAAGTAATAGAAAGGGGGTTTCTCTAGTTTTGCAAGACTAGAAACTTAAACAACTAATACTTAGACTACTTAACTAAAAACTAGATAACCAAAGATTCAACTAAATTCAATAACGAAGGGAAATTCTGTTTAGTTCAACTCAATTGATCCTATGGTTGATATTATGGTAATAGTGCAATAGATTAATTCTTCTATTGGCTACCGATTCAAGTGATTAGATTCACGTTCGCTGCACTAATCCTTAGAGAACAAACTAACTCAATCAGTGGCCAGTTGTCTAATTTAATTCAATTCACTAGGTTATTTATTCAGGTTAATTTAGACTTGTAATGGTTAACTAATTTGGTCCTTTAGTTAACCTCTTGTTGATGGTCATCACACAAGCTCACACATGAATTTACCTATTTTTCTATTAATTCTAGTTTCACAGTCGCTAATCCTAGTCATATAATAAAGTGGTCACATAAATTATATGAGGTAGCAATTAAGAGATGTTCATGCTTCTTAATTATCTTCCTACTAACAGAAAAACAGTTATCATTCACACATAAGGTTCTTTAACAAGCTAGAATCAACAAAATCACCAATATTAAATTAATCCTACCATAAAATCAAACCATAATCACAAAATCATCTATCCTAAACAGAAGTTATGAGTTTTTAGCTCATATCTAAAGCAAATAACAAACTAAAAACATAATCTAATGATTGAAACATGGTTTATGCAAAAGATTAAGATAAAAGTAGTGTGTTATTGCCTTTGACCTTCTTCCAATTTGATATCTAGGTTGAAATTTCGAAAACCACAGCTTCTAAGAACCCTTCTGGCCTCCAAAAATCGTCCTAAACTTCCCCCATTCGTTTGGGTTCGAATGAGAAGCGTTATATATATATATATATATATATATATATATATATATATATATATATATATATATATATATATATATATATATATTCTGAAAACAAGGGCTACTCGGCGAGTCCAGTGACCTACTCGCCGAGTCCATCACTTAAAATCCCGTGTACGACAAGTCAGCGCGTCTTTATCTTCTCGAATCTTCGATGCGACTCGCCGCGTAGTCGACCCTACTCGCCGAGTACCTTGTGTTTTTAGCATTTTCTCAAAACATGAAAGTCGTCCGAAATTGTGTCTAGTTTTTAGAACATTTTGAATCTCGTCAATCGGAGTTACGGTTCATGAAATATGGCCAAAACACTGACGAGGGGTCAAGCTACCCAGCAACATCCTTCTTTCTTCAAAATCCAAGATCCAAGCTTCCAATCGCTAGTTCCGCTTCCTTTTCCACCCGAGCATGTCTTTTATTGCTGAAATTGAAATATTAAGCTAATTAAGTACCTTTTGTCCATAAAATGATATAAAATCAACAATAATTAATAAGATAATGAATGATTTCTATGACTAAATAAGCCCATGTCACCATTTCAGAAACGCGTGTCCTAGGCTAGTCAATATCATCAACACCCAAGCCCAGGTAAATCCAACAATGCAGGTTCCAGCTCCCAAAGGCCGAGCCTTTGTCATTACCGCAACCCAAGCAAAGACCGATAACAAGGTCGTAAATGGTACGTTTCTCATAAATGACTGCTACGCGTCAGTACTTTTTGATTCAGGTGCCGATAAAAGTTTTGTGTCTTTGGAATTTGAGCCCATACTTCACACATCTCGCACGATTCTTGATGAGTACTTTACCGTAGAAGTCGCCGATGGAAAATACGTTTCACTCAATGCAGTCATCCAAGATTGCACTTTCGATTTTTGCGGTCATAAATTTTCTGTCAATTTAGTTCCTATGGAACTTGGTAGCTTCGACATCATAGTAGGAATGGAGTGGCTATCCCAAAACCATGCTGAAATAGTATGTTACGATAAGTTCATTCGTATTCCTCTCGCCGACGGTCAAAGTCTTCGTATTTATGGCGAGACTCATTCGAAAAAGCTTAGTCTTATGTCATGTACTCAAGCTCGATCATATCTACGAAAAGAATATATGGCTTTCTTAGCCCATGTGGTGGAAACAAAGGTCAAAGAAAAGAAGATCGAAGATATTCAGATAGTACGAGACTTTCCCGACATCTTTCCTGATGATGTATCTGGACTCCCTCCAGTACGTGAGCTAGAGTTCCGCATCGATCTTGTTTCTGAGGCTACTCCCATAGCCAAGTCTCCATATCGGTTGGCTCCAGCCGAGATGCAAGAATTGGCAAGTCAGCTCCAAGAATTAACCGATAAAGGATTTATCCGCCCTAGTACTTCACCCTGGGGTGCCCCGGTTCTCTTCATCAAAAAGAAAGATGGTTCGTTTCGTATGTGTATCGATTATCGGGAGTTAAATAAATTAACCATCAAGAACCGATATCCATTACCTCGGATCGACGACCTTTTTGATCAGCTTCAAGGAGCTTCATGCTTCTCCAAAATTGACCTTCGCTCAGGTTATCACTAACTTCGAGTACGGGAAGAAGACATCCCCAAAACCGCTTTCCGAACCCGCTATGGTCATTACGAGTTCACTGTTATGTCTTTCGGCCTAACAAATGCCCCTGCCGTATTCATGGACTTGATGAATCGGGTATTTAAACCTTATCTCGACCGTTTTGTTATCGTCTTTATTGATGACATCCTCATTTACTCCAAGACAAAGGCAGAGCATGAAAGACACCTTCGCCTAACTCTCCAAACGTTGCAAGGAAATCGGCTCTACGCCAAATTTTCGAAATGCGAGTTTTGGTTAAATGAGGTACAATTCCTTGGTCATATTGTAAGTGACAAGGGTATTTTAGTCGATCCCGCAAAAGTTGAAGCAGTCCAGGATTGGAAAGCCCCACGTACCCCCAAGGAAATTCGGTCCTTCCTCGGTTTAGCCGGTTATTACCGGCGTTTCATTTCAAATTTCTCAAAGATTGCTTTACCGCTTACTTCTCTCACTTGCAAGGGTACACTATTTGATTGGGGACCCAAGCAGGAATACGCTTTCCAAACCCTTAAACAAAGTTTGTGTAACGCTCCGATTCTTACACTCCCTGAAGGATCCGAAGATTTCGTGGTATTCTGCGATGCCTCCAATCTCGGTCTAGGTTGTGTTTTGATGCAAAAGGGAAAGGTTATAGCTTACGCATCACGACAACTCAAAATCCACGAAAGAAATTATACGACTCATGATTTGGAGCTCGGTGCCGTGGTTTTCGCTCTTAAAATTTGGAGGCATTACCTTTACGGCACTAAATGCATAATTTTCACCGACCACAAGAGCTTGCAACATATTCTTAATCAAAAGGAACTCAATATGAGGCAAAGACGATGGGTCGAGCTCCTAAATGATTACGAGTGTGAAATACGCTATCATCCGGGCAAGGCAAACGTCGTAGCCGACGCGTTAAGCCGAAAAGAACATGCCCATGCATTTCATATAATATGTTCTCCTATCTTGTCTAATCTCAGCGACCGAATTCGAGGAGCCCAACACTCGGCAATTACCGAAAATGACATGCCCACGGGAATTGATGGGGAGTTGGAAACTAAATCTGATGGTATTTTCTATTATCAAGATCGCATCTGGATCCCAGATCGTGACAATCTTCGTATATTCCTGATGGAAGAAATCCATAAAACCCGATATTCCATTCATCCGGGCACTGACAAGATGTATCATGGCCTGAGAACCAATTATTGGTGGTCGGGAATGAAAAAGGATATTGCCTTATTCGTGGCCAAATGTCTTACATGTTCCAGGGTCAAAGTAGAACATCAACGACCCTCTGGACTATTGGTCCAACCAGAAATCCCCAGGTGGAAATGGGAAGCGATCGCCATGGATTTCATAACCAAACTTCCCCGTACCAAAAAAGGACACGACAGCATTTGGATAATCATTGACCGTTTGACCAAATCCGCTCATTTCCTTCCCATCCGTGAAAATTTCAAAGTCGAAAAACTTGCTCGGATTTACATCAACGAGATAGTTAGTCGGCATGGCATTCCTCTCAGCATCATTTCAGATCATGATGGGAGATTTCTCTCTCGGTTTTGGCAATCACTTCAAATAGCCATGGGAACCCGCCTCGATCTCAGTACCGCCTATCATCCTCAGACCGATGTTCAATCTGAGAGGACAATTCAAACACTCGAAGATATGTTGAGGGCGTGTGTCTTGGATTTCGGAGGAAACTGGGACTCTCATTTACCGTTGGTGGAATTCTCCTATAATAACAGTTATCATTCTAGCATCAAGATGCCACCATTTGAGGCATTGTATGGCCGTAAATGCCGATCTCCTATTTGCTGGCATGATATTGGTGAGTCCCACGTGATTCGCGCAACAGTGGATTCTCCAATCGTTGGTCCTGAGCTTATCGAGGAAACAACCGACAAAATCACTCAGATTCGCGATAACCTTCTCGCAGCTCGTAGCCGACAAAAGAGTTATGCCGACAAGCGACGCAAACCGCTTGAATTTACCCTGGGTGACATGGTCATGTTAAAAGTGTCCCCATGGAAAGGTGTGGTTCGATTTGGACGCAAGGGTAAATTGGCACGACGCTACGTAGGCCCTTTTAAGATCATAAAAAGGATCGGACCAGTAGCCTACAAGTTGGATCTACCAACAGAGCTTAAGAAAGTTCACCCAGTATTTCATATAGCCAACCTGAAGAAGTGTTTAGCAGACGAGAACCATCATGTTCCTCTCGAGGATATCCAAATCGACGAGACAATGCAATTTATCGAGAAACCCTTGGAAATTGCCGACCGAAAGGAAAAGCAACTCAAAAGAAGTCGCATTCCCCTGGTTAAGGTCAGGTGGCAGTCGGCACGTGGACCTGAGTATACATGGGAGCGTGAGGATCATATGCGTACCAAATACCCACAACTTTTCTCTTAAGGTACTCACTTCTTAAATTTCGGGACGAAATTTCCTAAAGTAGGGGAGACTGTGACATCCGCCTAAAATGGATTCGGGTCAACCCAACCCAATTGGAAATTTAATAAACCCTACTCAAGATTACTTGACGTTAATAGGATCAAAACCCATACACTACGATATAAATTGACGTTAATAGCAACATAGTATAGTACAACGTTATAACTATAATCAAATTAAATTATGATACCATATTAAAATCAAATCAAAGTATAATGCTCTAATTAAATTAAAAGAATCAAACTTGAATGCTACAATTAAACTTCAAATCAAAGTAGATTGTTATAATCAAATAATAACCTATCTTTTATAAAACTTCATTTTTATAAACTTTACATTAAATTTTATAAAACTCTATTTTTATAAACTTTACATTAAATTTTATAAAACTCTTATATTAATTATGTAAAAGATGCTTGTGTTAGTGGGAAATTATGAAGACCACCAAAAGCAAAAAGATTATTCCCATGGTCTCCCACTCACACCTCCCATCCACTTTCCTTTCCTTTTTCTCCCAACACATTATTCTCTTCACCACTTAAACCTTCTCTATTCTTTCTCTCACTCTCAATCTCGAAATTCATACAAGAAATACTCATATTCCAGCCAAGAACAATCTATTATACTCAAATCTTCATCCCTCTTGAAGCATTCATCAAGGTATGTTGTTAAAAGTTTCAAATTCATACAAGAAACAAATTAAATCCACCAAACTATCTAAAACTCATTTTATGCATAAAACTGATTTTTCTCAGAGTCCCATCAATAAAATAAGAAGTTCTGGAAATTTTCAGAAAGTAACTTATTTTTATTGAATTACTATAATTATTGCAATAAAGTAGGGCAATAATTCACATAAAACACTTTTTGCATACAATAAATTCTGAGAAAATTTTGGGATGACCTATATATTGATTAAACATAATTTATGAAGTTTCATGCATTTATATTACTGTTTACTATTATTTATGATTTTATTGATTAATTTATAATGAAATATATAAAAAATACTTCCCTTAGTCACAAATATCCGAAACTTATACAATGGGCTCTATATCATGTTATAAAATATGGTTAATTTTACAAAATTTTTGGGAATCATTTATTATTTTTTCCGGATTTTGTTGCTGTTTAATCATTAAAGTATTAAATAAATACTAAAACAGTTCAGAAAAATATAAAATTTTTACAGTAATTAATATTATATGAAATAATGATTTCCTAATAATTTCATAATTTTTTAATACTGTTTACTATTTAAAACCATTTTCCTAAGTATTTAAGCATGTAAAAAATGCATTTTAATGATTATTTCATATAAATAATTGTTAAAATTTGTAAATAATTATAATTGGGCAAGTTATTATTTTACTAAGAAATTATTAAAATCTGGCCTAAATTGAAAATATAAATTAATTATGCAAAGTAATTAATTCAATTTAAATTTCATTTAACAAATGAATACCTTAATATTCTAATCAAAATGAGTTATTGTTAATTCATCTAATATAAGAATATGTGTCTAATTATTTGTATTAATACTCCATTCTCGTTTAGCAGTTCCTAAACCAAAACTATTAATTATATTAGGTTCTACGCCATTTTGACCCGAACCGTCTATCGTACGACACACACATTTCGTTTTGGGACTAATGTGAGTAATCTACCCCATATTTTATAATTTTCAATACTTTTGGGGTGTATCATGTGGTTCTAATATGTTCCAACTTCATTTTATTGTTTTATCACAATTGAGACATTGTTGGGACATTTATACGTGAGTCATTAATTGTATAACTATTGTTTGTTTACGCTACATGTACTTGTAGTGCATTACCATTTTTAGTCTAATCTCCATGACTATGCCCGTATTCTTGAGGTACGTTATGGACAATAATAGGGCTATTGGGTTGACCACCCCGCCTTGGGACGCTAAGGTGATTGATCGCACGTGGTTGAGTGTGTTTGATGATTAGATGCTCCATCCTATATATATATATATATATATATATATATATATATATATATATATATATATATATATACATATGTATATATAGGGTGAGGACTTATTGTTGTTGTTATCATTTGTTAATCAATTTTTGATTTATAAACCGTTATCTCAAATACAATTGTTTGCCGACTTCAAAAGAAAACAAATTTCAAATTATAAATGTTTCAACTTCACAATTTTCTCTACGAAAATTAGATTACTCACCAACTCTCGTAGTTGACCTGTTTTTACCCATGATGCAGATTTGAAGAATGAAGTTGATGAAAAATAGGTTGTGCCTTAGAAATCCACAAGACTATTTAAATTTGATGTAATAAATGTTGTTCGTATTTGGATTTGTATTTGTATATTGTGGATCTTGTTTGCATACTTAGTACTTAATTGAATCTAATCATATTATAACATAGTTGTCATGAGACTTTGAACAATATATCACGCCTTGATCGATTCCGACAAGGATCGGGGTGTGACAGATTCGTATCAGAGACCTTGACTATAGGGAATTAGGTTAATTGCCTTGACCTAGTCTATAGCCTCTAGGGTCCTCTCGTATGCTAGTTTATAAAATGCACACACAACTGCATGCAATTCACACTTAGAAAATCCAAGGAATACCTTTGTGTGTTAATTGCTCCCTTAAGTGCATACGTATTACTCCTGACACTTATATGTGTGCATACACTGGTGAATATTCTCCTCTTTCTCTGAAAATCACACACATATTCAAGTGGTTTTAAAAAAAATGTATATACATATATATATTCCTTAGAGCTCATAGGAAATTCAAAGTCATCCACTCTAGTTGGGTAGGATCATAGTAATGGACGCGTAGTAACTGGAAGGAGGAGGTGCCGGTAGCCTGAAAGTCCTGACTAGGCAAGCATTCGTATACATCCCAATCAACCGAGGGACCAGTTTGCTTATCTGGGGACCAAAGGCGAGAGTTCCCAAACCTATAGGCCAAAGCGTGTCATTCACATTACTTTTGAGCCATCAAAATACCCAACCTTATCAAACGTATCCGAAAAGATACACTCCAAAATGGCCAACTCATTGGACTATTAAGTTCGCTAATGGGCCTAGTAGTGGGAAAGACATGTGAAAACTTAGTTTTGTGGGGGCCCACGCAAGTGCTACATGTTTCACATTTAGTAACCATGGAAAGCCCAAAAGGTGCCCAACACTCCTAACCATGGCCCAACAAGTGTTTTAAAATTATTTTACCCAACAATGTCTAAAAACTTTATTTCCATAATCAATTTACAAATAACTCACAAGTCCATATGCGTGTTTCTCGTAGATGGCATTACGACCCCCATACGCTGCTCGCAACAACCGAAGGCTAGCTGCCCTTATCGCCAAGGAGGTAGCAAACGTCATCCCAACAATTGCAACCCAACTTCATTCTCTTCAGCCACAAGCTCCAGCAACCACTCCTCGTTGCTCGTTCAAGCACTTTCGTAACTGCAATCCGCCTTACTTCAAAGGCATCGATGGTGCCACCGCACTCCTCACATGGATTGAAGAAATGGAGAGTACTTTCATCCATAGCGAGTGTCCTGAGGACCTGATGGTCCGTCATGCTACAGGGTGCCTCCAAGGTCATGCTTTCACATGGTGGAACCTAGAAAAACAGGCAAAGGGAGAGGTTGTTGCCTTGGGAATGACCTTGTCAAAACTAAGGGAACGCATGATGGAGAAGTTCTGCCCTGACAGCGAATTGCAAACTCTCGAGGATGAATTCTGGAATCTGAAACAGGTGGGAGGCGACAACGCGACCTACACCAATAGATTCCATGATCTCTCGAGACTCCTACCTCACATGGTTCAACCTATGAAAACTGCAATACATCGCTACATCAAAGGGTTACCACGCCAGATCCGTGATTCGGTGACCAGCAGCAGGCCATCTACCCTAGAATCCGCCATTGAAATAGCAGGTCAACTCAACGAGGACAATATGAACGATGGTGTCCTCCCATACAAGGGTTCAAAGATGTCAACTGAAAAGCCGACCCCTGAGACCCCCCTAATTTTCAAGTCCGAGTCCTCCCACCGACATGACAAAAAGAAGCGGAAAAGTCATCACGACAACCATGCTGTTATTACCCCTGGTACTCCTATCACCCAAGTCACCCCACAAGCCCAACCGAATAAAAAGCCGTATACCGGACCTCACCCCCTCTGTAACCACTGTAACTATCACCATATGACCACCAGCCCGTGTCGCCTCTGTACGAATTGTGGTCGCTATGGCCACTTGGCGGACACATGTCGTGCACCAAAAACTCATCGACCACTCTATCTACCCTCAAATCAGCAAACACAAACCTGATATCCAACTGGAACATGCTTCAACTGTGGTGACCCTACCCATTTCAGAAACGCGTGTCCTAGGCTAGTCAATATCATCAACACCCAAGCCCAGGCAAATCCAACAATGCAGGTTCCAGCTCCCAAAGGCCGAGCCTTTTTCATTACCGCAACCCAAGCAAAGACCGATAACAAGGTCGTAAATGGTACGTTTCTCATAAATGACTGCTACGCGTCAGTACTTTTTTATTCGGTTGGGCTTGTGGGGTGACTTGCGTGATAGGAGTACCAGGGGTAATAACAACATGGTTGTGGTGATGACTTTTCCGCTTCTTTTTGTCATGTCGGTGGGAGGACTCGGACTTGACAATTAGGGGGGTCTCAGGGGTCGGCTTTTTAGTTGACATCTTTGAACCCTTGCGTGGGAGGACACCATCGTTCATATTGTCCTCGTTGAGTTGACCTGCTATTTCAATGGCGGATTCTAGGGTAGATGGCCTGCTGCTGGTCACCGAATCACGGATCTGGCGTGGTAACCCTTTGATGTAGCGACGTATTGCAGTTTTCATAGGTTGAACCATGTGAGGTAGGAGTCTCGAGAGATCATGGAATCTATTGGTGTAGGTCGCGCTGTCGCCTCCCACCTGTTTCAGATTCCAGAATTCATCCTCGAGAGTTTGCAATTCGCTGTCAGGGCAGAACTTCTCTATCAGGCGTTCCTTTAGTTTTGACCAGGTCATTCCCAAGGCAACAACCTCTCCCTTTGCCCGTTTTTCTAGGTTCCACCATGTGAGAGCATGACCTTGGAGGCACCCTGTAGCATGACGGACCATCAGGTCCTCAGGACACTCGCTATGGATGAAAGTACTCTCCATTTCTTCCATCCATGTGAGGAGTGCGGTGGCACCATCGATGCCTTTGAAGTAAGGCGGATTGCAGTTACGAAAGTCCGATCCTTGTCGGAATCGATCAAGGCGTGATATATTGTTCAAAGTCTCATGACAACTATGTTATAATATGATTAGATTCAATTAAGTACTAAGTATGCAAACAAGATCCACAACATACAAATACAAATCCAAATACGAACAACATTTATTACATCAAATTTAAATAGTCTTGTGGATTTCTAAGGCACAACCTATTTTTCATCAACTTCATTCTTCAAATCTGCATCATGGGTAAAAACAGGTCAACTACGAGAGTTGGTGAGTAATCTAATTTTAGTAGAGAAAATTGTGAAGTTGAAACATTTATAATTTGAAATTTGTTTTCTTTTGAAGTCGGCAAACAATTGTATTTGAGATAACGGTTTATAAATCAAAAATTGATTAACAAATGATAACAACAACAATAAGTCCTCACCCTATATATACATATGTATATATATATGTATATATATATATATATATATATATATATATATATATATATATATATATATATATATATATATATATATATATATATATATATATATATATATATAAATATATATAGGATGGAGCATCTAATCATCAAACACACTCAACCACGTGCGATCAATCACCTTAGCGTCCCAAGGCGGGGTGGTCAACCCAATAGCGCTATTATTGTCCATAACGTACCTCAAGAATACGGGCATAGTCATGGAGATTAGACTAAAAATGGTAATGCACTACAAGTACATGTAGCGTAAACAAACAATAGTTATACAATTAATGTCTCACGTATAAATGTCCCAACAATGTCTCAATTGTGATAAAACAATAAAATGAAGTTGGAACATATTAGAACCACATGATACACCCCAAAAGTATTGAAAATTATAAAATATGGGGTAGATTACTCACATTAGTCCCAAAACGAAATGCGTGTGTCGTACGATAGACGGTTCAGGTCAAAATGGCGTAGAACCTAATATAATTAATAGTTTTGGTTTAGGAACTGCTAAACGAGAATGGAGTATTAATACAAATAATTAGACACATATTCTTATATTAGATGAATTAACAATAACTCATTTTGATTAGAATATTAAGGTATTCATTTGTTAAATGAATTTTAAATTGAATTAATTACTTTGCATAATTAATTTATATTTTCAATTTAGGCCAGATTTTAATAATTTCTTATTAAAATAATAACTTGCCCAATTATAATTATTTACAGATTTTAACAATTATTTATATGAAATAATCATTAAAATGCATTTTTTACATGCTTAAATACTTAGGAAAATGGTTTTAAATAGTAAACAGTATTGAAAAATTATGAAATTATTAGGAAATCACTATTTCATATAATATTAATTACTGTAAAAATTTTATATTTTTCTGAACTGTTTTAGTATTTATTTAATACTTTAATGATTAAACAACAACAAAATCTGGGAAAAATAATAAATGATTCCCAAAAATTCTCTAAAATTAACCATAGTTTTATAACATGATATAGAGCCCATTGTATAAGTTTCGGATATTTGTGACTATGAGAAGTATTTTTTATATATTTCATTATTAATTAATCAATAAAATCATAAATAATAGTAAACAGTAATATAAATGCATGAAACTTCATAAATTATGTTTAATCACTATATAGGTCATCCCAGAATTTTCTCAGAATTTATTGTATGCAAAAAGTATTTTATGTGAATTATTGCCCTACTTTATTGCAATAATTATAGTAATTCAATAAAAATAAGTTATTTTCTGAAAATTTCCAGAACTTCTTATTTTATTGAAGGGACTCTGAGAAAAATCAGTTTTATGCATAAAATGAGTTTTAGATAGTTTGGTGGATTTAATTTGTTTCTAGTATGAATTTGAAACTTTTAACAACATACCTTGATGAATGCTTCAAGAGGGATGAAGATTTGAGTATAATAGATTGTTCTTGGCTGGAATATGAGTATTTCTTGTATGAATTTCGAGATTGAGAGTGAGAGAAAGAATAGAGAAGGTTTAAGTGGTGAAGAGAATAATGTGTTGGGAGAAAAAGGAAAGGAAAGTGGATGGGAGGTGTGAGTGGGAGACCATGGGAATAATCTTTTTGCTTTTGGTGGTCTTCATAATTTCCCACTAACACAAGCATCTTTTACATAATTAATATAAGAGTTTTATAAAATTTAATGTAAAGTTTATAAAAATAGAGTTTTATAAAATTTAATGTAAAGTTTATAAAAAGGGAGTTTTATAAAAGATAGGTTATTATTTGATTATAACAATCTACTTTGATTTGAAGTTTAATTATAGCATTCAAGTTTGATTCTTTTAATTTAATTAGAGCATTATACTTTGATTTGATTTTAATATGGTATCATAATTTAATTTGATTATAGTTATAACGTTGTACTATACTATGTTGCTATTAACGTCAATTTATATCGTAGTGTATGGGTTTTGATCCTATTAGCGTTAAGTAATATTGAGTAGGGTTTATTAAATTTCCAATTGGGTTGGGTTGACCCGAATCCATTTTAGGCGGATGTCACAGTCTCCCCTACTTTAGGAAATTTCGTCCCGAAATTTAAGAAGAGAGTACCTTAAGAGAAAAGTTGTGGGTATTTGGTACGCATATGATCCTCACGCTCCCATGTATACTCAGGTCCACGTGCCGCCTGCCACCTGACCTTTACCAGGGGAATGCGACTTCTTTTGAGTTGCTTTTCCTTTCGGTCGGCAATTTCCAAGGGTTTCTCGATAAATTGCATTGTCTCGTCGATTTGGATATCCTCGAGAGGAACATGAAGGTTCTCGTCTGCTAAACACTTCTTGAGGTTGGCTATATGAAATACTGGGTGAACTTTCTTAAGCTCTATTGGTAGATCCAACTCGTAGGCTACTGGTCTGATCCTTTTTATGATCTTAAACGGGCCTACGTAGCGTGGTGCCAATTTACCCTTGCGTCCAAATCGAACCACACCTTTCCATGGGGACACTTTTAACATGACCATGTCACCCAGGGTAAATTCAAGCGGTCTGCGTCGCTTGTCGGCATAACTCTTTTGTCGGCTACGAGCTGCGAGAAGGTTATCGCGAATCTAAGTGATTTTGTCGGTTGTTTCCTGGATAAGCTCAGGACCAACGATTGGAGAATCCACTGTTGCGCGAATCACGTGGGACTCATCAATTTCATGCCAGGAAATAGGAGATCGGCATTTACGGCCATACAATGCCTCAAATGGTGGCATCTTGATGCTAGAATGATAACTGTTATTAAAGGAGAATTCCACCAACGGTAAATGAGAGTCCCAGTTTCCTCCGAGACACACGCCCTCAACATATCTTCAAGTATTTCAATTGTCCTCTCAGATTGACCATCGGCCTGAGGATGATAGGCGGTACTGAGATCGAGGCGGGTTCCCGTGGCTGTTTGAAGTGATTGCCAAAACCGAGAGAGAAATCTCCCATCACGATCTGAAATGATGCTGAGAGGAATGCCATGCCGAATAACTATCTCGTTGATGTAAATCCGAGCAAGTTTTTCGACTTTGAAATTTTCACGGATGGGAAGGAAATGAGCGGATTTGGTCAAACGGTCAATGATTATCCAAATGTTGTCGTGTCCTTTTGTGGTACGGGGAAGTTTGGTTACGAAATCCATGGCGATCGCTTCCCATTTCCACCTGGGGATTTCTGGTTGGACCAATAGTCCAGAGGGTCGTTGATGTTCTACTTTGACCCTGGAACATGTAAGACATTTGGCCACGAATAAGGCAATATCCTACATGTCTTACATGTTCCAGGGTCAAAATAGAACATCAACGACCCTCTGGACTATTGGTCCAACCAGAAATCCCCAGGTGGAAATGGGAAGCGATCGCCATGGATTTCGTAACCAAACTTCCCCGTACCACAAAAGGACACGACAACATTTGGATAATCATTGACCGTTTGACCAAATCCGCTCATTTCCTTCCCATCCGTGAAAATTTCAAAGTCGAAAAACTTGCTCGGATTTACATCAACGAGATAGTTAGTCGGCATGGCATTCCTCTCAGCATCATTTCAGATCGTGATGGGAGATTTCTCTCTCGGTTTTGGCAATCACTTCAAACAGCCATGGGAACCCGCCTCGATCTCAGTACCGCCTATCATCCTCAGACCGATGGTCAATCTGAGAGGACAATTCAAACACTCGAAGATATGTTGAGGGCGTGTGTCTTGGATTTCGGAGGAAACTGGGACTCTCATTTACCGTTGGTGGAATTCTCCTATAATAACAGTTATCATTCTAGCATCAAGATGCCACCATTTGAGGCATTGTATGGCCGTAAATGCCGATCTCCTATTTCCTGGCATGAAATTGGTGAGTCCCACGTGATTCGCGCAACAGTGGATTCTCCAATCGTTGGTCCTGAGCTTATCCAGGAAACAACCGACAAAATCACTCAGATTCGCGATAACCTTCTCGCAGCTCGTAGCCGACAAAAGAGTTATGCCGACAAGCGACGCAAACCGCTTGAATTTACCCTGGGTGACATGGTCATGTTAAAAGTGTCCCCATGGAAAGGTGTGGTTCGATTTGGACGCAAGGGTAAATTGGCACCACGCTACGTAGGCCCGTTTAAGATCATAAAAAGGATCGGACCAGTAGCCTACGAGTTGGATCTACCAACAGAGCTTAAGAAAGTTCACCCAGTATTTCATATAGCCAACCTCAAGAAGTGTTTAGCAGACGAGAACCTTCATGCTCCTCTCGAGGATATCCAAATCGACGAGACAATGCAATTTATCGAGAAACCCTTGGAAATTGCCGACCGAAAGGAAAAGCAACTCAAAATAAGTCGCATTCCCTTGGTTAAGGTCAGGTGGCAGTCGGCACGTGGACCTAAGTATACATGGGAGCGTGAGGATCATATGCGTACCAAATACCCACAACTTTTCTCTTAAGGTGCTCTCTTCTTAAATTTCGGGACGAAATTTCCTAAAGTAGGGGAGACTGTGACATCCGCCTAAAATGGATTCGGGTCAACCCAACCCAATTGGAAATTTAATAAACCCTACTCAAGATTACTTGACGCTAATAGGATCAAAACCCATACACTACGATATAAATTGACGTTAATAGCAACATAGTATAGTACAACGTTATAACTATAATCAAATTAAATTATGATACCATATTAAAATCAAATCAAAGTATAATGCTCTAATTAAATTAAAAGAATCAAACTTGAATGCTATAATTAAACTTCAAATCAAAGTAGATTGTTATAATCAAATAATAACCTATCTTTTATAAAACTCCCTTTTTATAAACTTTACATTAAATTTTATAAAACTCTATTTTTATAAACTTTACATTAAATTTTATAAAACTCTTATATTAATTATGTTAAACATGCTTGTGTTAGTGGGAAATTATGAAGACCACCAAAAGCAAAAAGATTATTCCCATGGTCTCCCACTCACACCTCCCATCCACTTTCCTTTCCTTTTTCTCCCAACACATTATTCTCTTCACCACTTAAACCTTCTCTATTCTTTCTCTCACTCTCAATCTCGAAATTCATACAAGAAATACTCATATTCCAGCCAAGAACAATCTATTATACTCAAATCTTCATCCCTCTTGAAGCATTCATCAACGTATGTTGTTAAAAGTTTCAAATTCATACAAGAAACAAATTAAATCCACCAAACTATCTAAAACTCATTTTATTCATAAAACTGATTTTTCTCAGAGTCCCATCAATAAAATAAGAAGTTCTGGAAATTTTCAGAAAATAACTTATTTTTATTGAATTACTATAATTATTGCAATAAAGTAGGGCAATAATTCACATAAAATACTTTTTGCATACAATAAATTCTGAGAAAATTCTGGGATGACCTATATATTGATTAAACATAATTTATGAAGTTTCATGCATTTATATTACTGTTTACTATTAGTTATGATTTTATTGATTAATTAATAATGAAATATATAAAAAATACTTCCCATAGTCACAAATATCTGAAACTTATACAATGGGCTCTATATCATGTTATAAGACTATGGTTAATTTTACAGAATGTCACACCCCGATCCTTGTCGGAATCGATCAAGGCGTGATATATTGTTCAAAGTCTCATGACATCCTTGAAGTTGATCAAAAAGGTCGTCGATCCGAGGTAATGGATATCGGTTCTTGATGGTTAATTTATTTAACTCCCGATAATCGATACACATACGAAACGAACCATCTTTCTTTTTGATGAAGAGAATCGGGGCTCCCCAGGGTGAAGTACTAGGGCGGATAAATCCCTTATCGGTTAATTCTTGGAGCTGACTTGCCATTTCTTGCATCTCGGCTGGAGCCAACTGATATGGAGACTTGGCTATGGGAGTAGCCTCAGGAACAAGATCGATGCGGAACTCTAGCTCACGTACTGGACGGAGTCCAGATACATCATCAGGAAAGATGTCGGGAAAGTCTCGTACTATCGGAATATCTTCGATCTTCTTTTCTTTGACCTTTGTTTCCACCACATGAGCTAAGAAAGCCATATATTCTTTTCGTAGATATGATCGAGCTTGAGTACATGACATAAGACTAAGCTTTTTCGAATGAGTCTCGCCATAAATACGAAGACTTTGACTGTCGGCGAGAGGAATACGAATGAACTTATCGTAACATACTATTTCAGCATGGTTTTGGGATAGCCAGTCCATTCCTACTATGATGTCGAAGCTACCAAGTTCCATAGGAACTAAATTGACAGAAAATTTATGACCGCAAAAATCGAAAGTGCAATCTTGGATGACTGCATTAAGTGAAACGTATTTTCCATCGGCGACTTCTACGGTAAAGTACTCATCAAGAAACGTGCGAGATGTGTGAAGTATGGGCTCAAATTCCAAAGACACAAAACTTTTATCGGCACCTGAATCAAAAAGTACTGACGCGTAGCAGTCATTTATGAGAAACGTACCATTTACGACCTTGTTATCGGTCTTTGCTTGGGTTGCGGTAATGACAAAGGCTCGGCCTTTGGGAGCTGGAACCTGCATTGTTGGATTTGCCTGGGCTTGGGTGTTGATGATATTGACTAGCCTAGGACACGCGTTTCTGAAATGGGTGGGGTCACCACAGTTGAAGCATGTTCCAATTGGATATCGGGTTTGTGTTTGCTGATTTGAGGGTAGATAGAGTGGTCGCTGAGTTTTTGGTGCACGACATGTGTCCGCCAAGTGGCCATAGCGACCACAATTCGTACAGAGGCGACACGGGCTGGTGGTCATATGGTGATAGTTACAGTGGTTACAGAGGGGGTGAGGTCCGGTATACGGCTTTTTATTCGGTTAGGCTTGTGGGGTGACTTGGGTGATAGGAGTACCAGGGGTAATAACAGCATGGTTGTGGTGATGACTTTTCCGCTTCTTTTTGTCATGTCGGTGGGAGGACTCGGACTTGACAATTAGGGGGGTCTCAGGGGTCGGCTTTTCAGTTGACATCTTTGAACCCTTGCGTGGGAGGACACCATCGTTCATATTGTCCTCCCGACCACCAATAATTTGAAGTAAGGCGGATTGCAGTTACGAAAGTGCTTGAACGAGCAACGAGGAGTGGTTGCTGGAGCTTGTGGCTGAAGAGAATGAAGTTGGGTTGCAATTGTTGGGATGATGTTTGCTACCTCCTTGGCGATAAGGGCAACTAGCCTTCGGTTGTTGCGAGCAGCGTATGGGGGTCGTAATGCCATCTACGAGAAACACGCATATGGACTTGTGAGTTATTTGTAAATTGATTATGGAAATAAAGTTTTTAGACATTGTTGGGTAAAATAATTGTAAAACACTTGTTGGGCCATGGTTAGGAGTGTTGGGCACCTTTTGAGCTTTCCATGGTTACTAAATGTGAAACATGTAGCACTTGCGTGGGCCCCCACAAAACTAAGTTTTCACATGTCTTTCCCACTACTAGGCCCATTAGCGAACTTAATAGTCCAATGAGTTGGCCATTTTGCAGTGTATCTTTTCGGATACGTTTGATAAGGTCGGGTATTTTGATGGCTCAAAAGTAATGTGAATGATGCGCTTTGGCCTATAGGTTTGGGAACTCTCGCCTTTGGTCCCCAGATAAGCAAACTGGTCCCTCGGTTGATTGGGATGTATACGAATGCTTGCCTAGTCAGGACTTTCAGGCTACCGGCACCTCCTCCTTCCAGTTACTACGCGTCCATTACTATGATCCTACCCAACTAGAGTGGATGACTTTGAATTTCCTATGAGCTCTAAGGAATATATATATATATACATTTTTTTTTAAAACCACTTGAATATGTGTGTGATTTTCAGAGAAAGAGGAGAATATTCACCAGTGTATGCACACATATAAGTGTCAGGAGTAATACGTATGCACTTAAGGGAGCAATTAACACACAAAGGTATTCCTAGGATTTTCTAAGTGTGAATTGCATGCAGTTGTGTGTGCATTTTATAAACTAGCATACGAGAGGACCCTAGAGGCTATAGACTAGGTCAAGGCAATTAACCTAATTCCCTATAGTCAAGGTCTCTGATACGAATCTGTCACACCCCGATCCTTGTCGGAATCGATCAAGGCGTGATATATTGTTCAAAGTCTCATGACAAGTATGTTATAATATGATTAGATTCAATTAAGTACTAAGTATGCAAACAAGATCCACAACATACAAATACAAATCCAAATACGAACAACATTTATTACATCAAATTTAAATAGTCTTGTGGATTTCTAAGGCACAACCTATTTTTCATCAACTTCATTCTTCAAATCTGCATCATGGGTAAAAACAGGTCAACTACGAGAGTTGGTGAGTAATCTAATTTTAGTAGAGAAAATTGTGAAGTTGAAACATTTATAATTTGAAATTTGTTTTCTTTTGAAGTCGGCAAACAATTGTATTTGAGATAACGGTTTATAAATCAAAAATTGATTAACAAATGATAACAACAACAATAAGTCCTCACCCTATATATACATATGTATATATATATATATATATATATATATATATATATATATATATATATATATATATATATATATATATATATATATATATATATATATATGATGGAGCATCTAATCATCAAACACACTCAACCACGTGCGATCAATCACCTTAGCGTCCCAAGGCGGGGTGGTCAACCCAATAGCGCTATTATTGTCCATAACGTACCTCAAGAATACGGGCATAGTCATGGAGATTAGACTAAAAATGGTAATGCACTACAAGTACATGTAGCGTAAACAAACAATAGTTATACAATTAATGACTCACGTATAAATGTCCCAACAATGTCTCAATTGTGATAAAACAATAAAATGAAGTTGGAACATATTAGAACCACATGATACACCCCAAAAGTATTGAAAATTATAAAATATGGGGTAGATTACTCACATTAGTCCCAAAACGAAATGCGTGTGTCGTACGATAGACGGTTCGGGTCAAAATGGCGTAGAACCTAATATAATTAATAGTTTTGGTTTAGGAACTGCTAAACGAGAATGGAGTATTAATACAAATAATTAGACACATATTCTTATATTAGATGAATTAACAATAACTCATTTGATTAGAATATTAAGGTATTCATTTGTTAAATGAATTTTAAATTGAATTAATTACTTTGCATAATTAATTTATATTTTCAATTTAGGCCAGATTTTAATAATTTCTTATTAAAATAATAACTTGCCCAATTATAATTATTTACAGATTTTAACAATTATTTATATGAAATAATCATTAAAATGCATTTTTTACATGCTTAAATACTTAGGAAAATGGTTTTAAATAGTAAACAGTATTGAAAAATTATGAAATTATTAGGAAATCATTATTTCATATAATATTAATTACTGTAAAAAATTTATATTTTTCTGAACTGTTTTAGTATTTATTTAATACTTTAATGATTAAACAACAACAAAATCCGGGAAAAATAATAAATGATTCTCAAAAATTCTGTAAAATTAACCATAGTTTTATAACATGATATAGAGCCCATTGTATAAGTTTCGGATATTTGTGACTATGGGAAGTATTTTTTATATATTTCATTATTAATTAATCAATAAAATCATAAATAATAGTAAACAGTAATATAAATGCATGAAACTTCATAAATTATGTTTAATCAATATATAGGTCATCCCATAATTTTCTCAGAATTTATTGTATTGAAAAAGTGTTTTATGTGAATTATTGCCGTACTTTATTGCAATAATTATAGTAATTCAATAAAAATAAGTTATTTTCTGAAAATTTCCAGAACTTCTTATTTTATTGATGGGACTCTGAGAAAAATCAGTTTTATGCATAAAATGAGTTTTAGATAGTTTGGTGGATTTAATTTGTTTCTTGTATGAATTTGAAACTTTTAACAACATACCTTTATGAATGCTTCAAGAGGGATGAAGAGTTGAGTATAATAGATTGTTCTTGGCTGGAATATGAGTATTTCTTGTATCAATTTCGAGATTGAGAGTGAGAGAAAGAATAGAGAAGGTTTAAGTGGTGAAGAGAATAATGTGTTGGGAGAAAAAGGAAAGGAAAGTGGATGGGAGGTGTGAGTGGGAGACCATGGGAATAATCTTTTTGCTTTTGGTGGTCTTCATAATTTCCCACTAACACAAACATCTTTTACATAATTAATATAAGAGTTTTATAAATTTTAATGTAAAGTTTATAAAAATAGAGTTTTATAAAATTTAATGTAAAGTTTATAAAAAGGGAGTTTTATAAAAGATATGTTATTATTTGATTATAACAATCTACTTTGATTTGAAGTTTAATTATAGCATTCAAGTTTGATTCTTTTAGTTTAATTAGAGCATTATACTTTAATTTGATTTTAATATGGTATCATAATTTAATTTGATTATAGTTATAACGTTGTACTATACTATGTTGCTATTAACGTCAATTTATATCGTAGTGTATGGGTTTTGATCCTATTAGCGTCAAGTAATCTTGAGTAGGGTTTATTAAATTTCCAATTGGGTTGGGTTGACCCGAATCCATTTTAGGCGGATGTCACAGTCTCCCCTACTTTAGGAAATTTCGTCCCGAAATTTAAGAAGAGAGTACCTTAAGAGAAAAGTTGTGGGTATTTGGTACGCATATGATCCTCACGCTCCCATGTATACTCAGGTCCACGTGCCGACTGCCACCTGACCTTAACCAGGGGAATGCGACTTCTTTTGAGTTGCTTTTCCTTTCGGTCGACAATTTCCAAGGGTTTCTCGATAAATTGCATTGTCTCGTCGATTTGGATATCCTCGAGAGGAACATGAAGGTTCTCGTCTGCTAAACACTTCTTGAGGTTGGCTATATGAAATACTGGGTGAACTTTATTAAGCTCTGTTGGTAGATCCAACTCGTAGGCTACTGGTCCGATCCTTTTTATGATCTTAAACGGGCCTACGTAGCGTGGTGCCAATTTACCCTTGTGTCCAAATCGAACCACACCTTTCCATGGGGACACTTTTAACATGACCATGTCACGCAGGGTAAATTCAAGCGGTTTGCGTCGCTTGTCGGCATAACTCTTTTGTCGGCTACGAGCTGCGAGAAGGTTATCGCGAATCTGAGTGATTTTGTCGGTTGTTTCCTGGATAAGCTCAGGACCAACGATTGGAGAATCCATTGTTGCGCGAATCACGTGGGACTCACTAATTTCATGCCAGCAAATAGAAGATCGGCATTTACGGCCATACAATGCCTCAAATGGTGGCATCTTGATGCTAGAATGATAACTGTTATTATAGGAGAATTCCACCAACGGTAAATGAGAGTCCCGGTTTCCTCCGAAATCCAAGACACACGCCCTCAACATATCTTCGAGTGTTTGAATTGTCCTCTCAGATTGACCATCGGTCTGAGGATGATAGGCGGTACTGAGATCGAGGCGGGTTCCCATGGCTGTTTGAAGTGATTGCCAAAACTTAGAGAGAAATCTCCCATCACGATCTGAAATGATGCTGAGAGGAATGCCATGCCGACTTACTATCTCGTTGATGTAAATCCGAGCAAGTTTTTCGACTTTGAAATTTTCACGGATGAGAAGGAAATGAGCGGATTTGGTCAAACGGTCAATGATTATCCAAATGCTGTCGTGTCCTTTTGTGGTACGGGGAAGTTTGGTTATGAAATCCATGACGATCGCTTCCCATTTCCACCTGGGGATTTCTGGTTGGACCAATAGTCCAGAGGGTCGTTGATGTTCTACTTTGACCCTGGAACATGTATGACATTTGGCCACGAATAAGGCAATATCCTTTTTCATTCCCGACCACCAATAATTGGTTCTCAGGCCATGATACATCTTGTCAGTGCCCGGATGAATGGAATATCGGGTTTTATGGATTTCTTCCATCAGGAATATACGAAGATTGTCACGATCTGGGATCCAGATGCGATCTTGATAATAGAAAATACCATCAGATTTAGTTTCCAACTCCCCATCAATTCCCGTGGGCATGTCATTTTCGGTAATTGTCGAGTGTTGGGCTCCTCGAATTCGGTCGCTGAGATTGGACAAGATAGGAGAACATATTAGATGAAATGCATGGGCATGTTCTTTTCGGCTTAACGCGTCGGCTACGACGTTTGCCTTGCCCGGATGATAGCGTATTTCACACTCGTAATCATTTAGGAGCTCGACCCATCGTCTTTGCCTCATATTGAGTTCCTTTTGATTAAGAATATGTTGCAAGCTCTTGTGGTCGGTGAAAATTACGCATTTAGTGCCGTAAAGGTAATGCCTCCAAATTTTAAGAGCGAAAACCACGGCACCGAGCTCCAAATCATGAGTCGTATAATTTGTTTCGTGGATTTTGAGTTGTCGTGATGCGTAAGCTATAACCTTTCCCTTTTGCATCAAAACACAACCTAGACCGAGATTGGAGGCATTGCAGAATACCACGAAATCTTCGGATCCTTCAGGGAGTGTAAGAATCGGAGCGTTACACAAACTTTGTTTAAGGGTTTGGAAAGCGTATTCCTGCTTGGGTCCCCAATCAAATGGTGTACCCTTGCAAGTGAGAGAAGTAAGCGGTAAAGCAATCTTTGAGAAATTTGAAATGAAACGCCGGTAATAACCGGCTAAACCGAGGAAGGACCGAATTTCCTTGGGGGTACGTGGGGCTTTCCAATTCTGGACTGCTTCAACTTTTGCGGGATCGACTAAAATACCCTTGTCACTTACAATACCAAGGAATTGTACCTCATTTAACCAAAACTCGCATTTCGAAAATTTGGCGTAGAGCCGATTTCCTTGCAACGTTTGGAGAGTTAGGCGAAGGTGTCTTTCATGCTCTGCCTTTGTCTTGGAGTAAATGAGGATGTCATCAATAAAGACGATAACAAAACGGTCGAGATAAGGTTTAAATACCCGATTCATCAAGTCCATGAATACGGCAGGGGCATTTGTTAGGCCGAAAGGCATAACAGTGAACTCGTAATGACCATAGCGGGTTCGGAAAGCGGTTTTGGGGATGTCTTCTTCCCGTACTCGAAGTTGGTGATAACCCGAGCGAAGGTCAATTTTGGAGAAGCATGAAGCTCCTTGAAGCTGATCAAAAAGGTCGTCGATCCGAGGTAATGGATATCGGTTCTTGATGGTTAATTTATTTAACTCCCGATAATCGATACACATACGAAACGAACCATCTTTCTTTTGATGAAGAGAACCGGGGCTCCCCAGGGTGAAGTACTAGGGCGGATAAATCCCTTATCGGTTAATTCTTGGAGCTGACATGCCAATTCTTGCATCTCGGCTGGAGCCAACCGATATGGAGACTTGGCTATGGGAGTAGCCTCAGGAACAAGATCGATGCGGAACTCTAGCTTACGTACTGGAGGGAGTCCAGATACATCATCAGGAAAGATGTCGGGAAAGTCTCGTACTATCGGAATATCTTCGATCTTCTTTTCTTTGACCTTTGTTTCCACCACATGGGCTAAGAAAGCCATATATTCTTTTCGTAGATATGATCGAGCTTGAGTACATGACATAAGACTAAGCTTTTTCGAATGAGTCTCGCCATAAATACGAAGACTTTGACCGTCGACGAGAGGAATACGAATGAACTTATCGTAACATACTATTTCAGCATGGTTTTGGGATAGGCAGTCCATTCCTACTATGATGTCGAAGCTACCAAGTTCCATAGGAACTAAATTGACAGAAAATTTATGACCGTAAAAATCGAAAGTGCAATCTTGGATGACTGCATTGAGTGAAACGTATTTTCCATCGGCGACTTCTACGGTAAAGTACTCATCAAGAATCGTGCGAGATGTGTGAAGTATGGGCTCAAATTCCAAAGACACAAAACTTTTATCGGCACCTGAATCAAAAAGTACTGACGCGTAGCAGTCATTTATGAGAAACGTACCATTTACGACCTTGTTATCGGTCTTTGCTTGGGTTGCGGTAATGACAAAGGCTCGGCCTTTGGGAGATGGAACCTGCATTGTTGGATTTGCCTGGGCTTGGGTGTTGATGATATTGACTAGCCTAGGACACGCGTTTCTGAAATGGGTGGGGTCACCACAGTTGAAGCATGTTCCAGTTGGATATCGGGTTTGTGTTTGCTGATTTGAGGGTAGATAGAGTGGTCGCTGAGTTTTTGGTGCACGACATGTGTCCGCCAAGTGGCCATAGCGACCATAATTCGTACAGAGGCGACACAGGCTGGTGGTCATATGGTGATAGTTACAATGGTTACAGAGGGGGTGAGGTCCGGTATACGACTTTTTATTCGGTTGGGCTTGTGGGGTGACTTGGGTGATAGGAGTACCAGGGGTAATAACAGCATGGTTGTGGTGATGACTTTTCCACTTCTTTTTGTCATGTCGGTGGGAGGACTCGGACTTGACAATTAGGGGGGTCTCAGGGGTCGGCTTTTCAGTTGACATCTTTGAACCCTTGCGTGGGAGGACACCATCGTTCATATTGTCCTCGTTGAGTTGACCTGCTATTTCAATGGCGGATTCTAGGGTAGATGGCCTGCTGCTGGTCACCGAATCACGGATCTGGCGTGGTAACCCTTTGATGTAGCGACGTATTGCAGTTTTCATAGGTTGAACCATGTGAGGTAGGAGTCTCGAGAGATCATGGAATCTATTGGTGTAGGTCGCGTTGTCGCCTCCCACCTGTTTCAGATTCCAGAATTCATCCTCGAGAGTTTGCAATTCGCTGTCAGGGCAGAACTTCTCCATCATGCGTTCCTTTAGTTTTGACCAGGTCATTCCCAAGGCAACAACCTCTCCCTTTGCCCGTTTTTCTAGGTTCCACCATGTGAGAGCATGACCTTGGAGGCACCCTGTAGCATGACGGACCATCAGGTCCTCAGGACACTCGCTATGGATGAAAGTACTCTCCATTTCTTCAATCCATGTGAGGAGTGCGGTGGCACCATCGATGCCTTTGAAGTAAGGCGGATTGCAGTTACGAAAGTGCTTGAACGAGCAACGAGGAGTGGTTGCTGGAGCTTGTGGCTGAAGAGAATGAAGTTGGGTTGCAATTGTTGGGATGACGTTGCTACCTCCTTGGCGATAAGGGCAGCTAGCCTTCGGTTGTTGCGAGCAGCGTATGGGGGTCGTAATGCCATCTGCGAGAAACACGCATATGGACTTGTGAGTTATTTGTAAATTGATTATGGAAATAAAGTTTTTAGACATTGTTGGGTAAAATAATTGTAAAACACTTGTTGGGCCATGGTTAGGAGTGTTGGGCACCTTTTGGGCTTTCCATGGTTACTAAATGTGAAACATGTAGCACTTGCGTGGGCCCCCACAAAACTAAGTTTTCACATGTCTTTCCCACTACTAGGCCCATTAGGGAACTTAATAGTCCAATGAGTTGGCCATTTTGGAGTGTATCTTTTCGGATACGTTAGATAAGGTCGGGTATTTTGATGGCTCAAAAGTAATGTGAATGACGCGCTTTGGCCTATAGGTTTGGGAACTCTCGCCTTTGGTCCCCAGATAAGCAAACTGGTCCCTCGGTTGATTGGGATGTATACGAATGCTTGCCTAGTCAGGACTTTCAGGCTACCGGCACCTCCCCCTTCCAGTTACTACGTGTCCAATACTATGATCCTACCCAACTAGAGTGGATGACTTTGAATTTCCTATGAGCTCTAAGGAATATATATGTATATACATTTTTTTTAAAACCACTTGAATATGTGTGTGATTTTCAGAGAAAGAGGAGAATATTCACCAGTGTATGCACACATATAAGTGTCAGGAGTAATACGTATGCACTTAAGGGAGCAATTAACACACAAAGGTATTCCTAGGATTTTCTAAGTGTGAATTGCATGCAGTTGTGTGTGCATTTTATAAACTAGCATACGAGAGGACCCTACAGGCTATAGACTAGGTCAAGGCAATTAACCTAATTCCCTATAGTCAAGGGCTCTGATACCAATCTGTCACACCCCGATCCTTGTCGGAATCGATCAAGGCGTGATATATTGTTCAAAGTCTCATGACAACTATGTTATAATATGATTAGATTCAATTAAGTACTAAGTATGCAAACAAGATCCACAACATACAAATACAAATCCAAATACGAACAACATTTATTACATCAAATTTAAATAGTCTTGTGTATTTCTAAGGCACAACCTATTTTTCATCAACTTCATTCTTCAAATCTGCATCATGGGTAAAAACAGGTCAACTACGAGAGTTGGTGAGTAATCTAATTTTAGTAGAGAAAATTGTGAAGTTGAAACATTTATAATTTGAAATTTGTTTTCTTTTGAAGTCGGCAAACAATTGTATTTGAGATAACGGTTTATAAATCAAAAATTGATTAACAAATGATAACAACAACAATAAGTCCTCACCCTATATATACATATGTATATATATATATATATATATATATATATATATATATATATATATATATATATATAGGATGGAGCATCAAATCATCAAACACACTCAACCACGTGCGATCAATCACCTTAGCGTCCCAAGGCGGGGTGGTCAACCCAATAGCGCTATTATTGTCCATAACGTACCTCAAGAATACGGGCATAGTCATGGAGATTAGACTAAAATTGGTAATGCACTACAAGTACCTGAAACAGGCAAAGGGAGAGGTTGTTGCCTTGGGAATGACCTGGTCAAAACTAAAGGAACGCATGATGGAGAAGTTCTGCCCTGACAGCGAATTGCAAACTCTCGAGGATGAATTCTGGAATCTGAAACAGGTGGGAGGCGACAACGCGACCTACACCAATAGATTCCATGATCTCTCGAGACTCCTACCTCACATGGTTCAACCTATGAAAACTGCAATACGTCGCTACATCAAAGGGTTACCACGCCAGATCCGTGATTCGGTGACCAGCAGCAGGCCATCTACCCTAGAATCCGCCATTGAAATAGCAGGTCAACTCAACGAGGACAATATGAACGATGGTGTCCTTCCACGCAAGGGTTCAAAGATGTCAACTGAAAAGCCGACCCCTGAGACCCCCCTAATTGTCAAGTCCGAGTCCTCCCACCGACATGACAAAAAGAAGCGGAAAAGTCATCACCACAACCATGCTGTTATTACCCCTGGTACTCCTATCACCCAAGTCACCCCACAAGCCCAACCGAATAAAAAGCCGTATACCGGACCTCACCCCCTCTGTAACCACTGTAACTATCACCATATGACCACCAGCCCGTGTCGCCTCTGTACGAATTGTGGTCGCTATGGCCACTTGGCGGACACATCTCGTGCACCAAAAACTCAGCGACCACTCTATCTACCCTCAAATCAGCAAACACAAACCCGATATCCAACTGGAACATGCTTCAACTGTGGTGACCCCACCCATTTCAGAAACGCGTGTCCTAGGCTAGTCAATATCATCAACACCCAAGCCCAAGCAAATCCAACAATGCAGGTTCCAGCTCCCAAAGGCCGAGCATTTGTCATTACCGCAACCCAAGCAAAGACCGATAACAAGGTCGTAAATGGTACGTTTCTCATAAATGACTGCTACGCGTCAGTACTTTTTGATTCAGGTGCCGATAAAAGTTTTGTGTCTTTGGAATTTGAGCCCATACTTCACACATCTCGCACGATTCTTGATGAGAACTTTACCATAGAAGTCGCCGATGGAAAATACGTTTCACTCAATGCAGTCATCCAAGATTGCACTTTCGATTTTTGCGGTCATAAATTTTCTGTCAATTTAGTTCCTATGGAACTTGGTAGCTTCGACATCATAGTAGGAATGGACTGGCTATCCCAAAACCATGCTGAAATAGTATGTTACGATAAGTTCATTCGTATTCCTCTCACCGACGGTCAAAGTCTTCGTATTTATGGCGAGACTCATTCGAAAAAGCTTAGTCTTATGTCATGTACTCAAGCTCGATCATATCTACGAAAAGAATATATGGCTTTCTTAGCCCATGTGGTGGAAACAAAGGTCAAAGAAAAGAAGATCGAAGATATTCCGATAGTACGAGACTTTCCCGACATCTTTCCTGATGATGTATCTGGACTCCCTCCAGTACGTGAGCTAGAGTTCCGCATCGATCTTGTTCCTGAGGCTACTCCCATAGCCAAGTCTCCATATCGGTTGGCTCCAGCCGAGATGCAAGAATTGGCAAGTCAGCTCCAAGAATTAACCGATAAGGGATTTATCCGCCCTAGTACTTCACCCTGGGGAGCCCCGGTTCTCTTCATCAAAAAGAAAGATGGTTCGTTTCGTATGTGTATCGATTATCGGGAGTTAAATAAATTAACCATCAAGAACCGATATCCATTAGCTCGGATCGACGACCTTTTTGATCAGCTTCAAGGAGCTTCATGCTTCTCCAAAATTGACCTTCGCTCGGGTTATCACCAACTTCGAGTACGGGAAGAAGACATCCCCAAAACCGCTTTCCGAACCCGCTATGGTCATTACGAGTTCACTGTTATGCCTTTCGGCCTAACAAATGCCCCTGCCGTATTCATGGACTTGATGAATCGGGTATTTAAACCTTATCTCGACCGTTTTGTTATCGTCTTTATTGATGACATCCTCATTTACTCCAAGACAAAGGCAGAGCATGAAAGACACCTTCGCCTAACTCTCCAAACGTTGCAAGGAAATCGGCTCTACGCCAAATTTTCGAAATGCGAGTTTTGGTTAAATGAGGTACGATTCCTTGGTCACATTGTAAGTGACAAGGGTATTTTAGTCGATCCCGCAAAAGTTGAAGCAGTCCAGAATTGGAAAGCCCCACGTACCCCCAAGGAAATTCGGTCCTTCCTCGGTTTAGCCGGTTATTACCGGCGTTTCATTTCAAATTTCTCAAAGATTGCTTTACCGCTTACTTCTCTCACTTGCAAGGGTACACCATTTGATTGGGGACCCAAGCAGGAATACACTTTCCAAACCCTTAAACAAAGTTTGTGTAACGCTCCGATTCTTACACTCCCTGAAGGATCCGAAGATTTCGTGGTATTCTGCGATGCCTCCAATCTCGGTCTAGGTTGTGTTTTGATGCAAAAGGGAAAGGTTATAGCTTACGCATCACGACAACTCAAAATCCACGAAACAAATTATACGACTCATGATTTGGAGCTCGGTGCCGTGGTTTTCGCTCTTAAAATTTGGAGGCATTACCTTTACGGCACTAAATGCGTAATTTTCACCGACCACAAGAGCTTGCAACATATTCTTAATCAAAAGGAACTCAATATGAGGCAAAGACGATGGGTCGAGCTCCTAAATGATTACGAGTGTGAAATACGCTATCATCCGGGCAAGGCAAACGTCGTAGCCGACGCGTTAAGCCGAAAAGAACATGCCCATGCATTTCATCTAATATGTTCTCCTATCTTGTCAAATCTCAGCGACCGAATTCGAGGAGCCCAACACTCGACAATTACCGAAAATGACATGCCCACGGGAATTGATGGGGAGTTGGAAACTAAATCTGATGGTATTTTCTATTATCAAGATCGCATCTGGATCCCAGATCGTGACAATCTTCGTATATTCATGATGGAAGAAATCCATAAAACCCGATATTCCATTCATCCGGGCACTGACAAGATGTATCATGGCCTGAGAACCAATTATTGGTGGTCGGGAATGAAAAAGGATATTGCCTTATTCGTGGCCAAATGTCTTACATGTTCCAGGGTCAAAGTAGAACATCAACGACCCTCTGGACTATTGATCCAACCAGAAATCCCCAGGTGGAAATGGGAAGCGATCGCCATGGATTTCGTAACCAAACTTCCCCGTACCACAAAAGGACACGACAACATTTGGATAATCATTGACCGTTTGACCAAATCCGCTCATTTCCTTCCCATCCGTGAAAATTTCAAAGTCGAAAAACTTGCTCGGATTTACATCAACGAGATAGTTAGTCGGCATGGCATTCCTCTCAGCATCATTTCAGATCGTGATGGGAGATTTCTCTCTCGGTTTTGGCAATCACTTCAAACAGCCATGGGAACCCGCCTCGATCTCAGTACCGCCTATCATCCTCAGACCGATGGTCAATCTGAGAGGACAATTCAAACACTCGAAGATATGTTGAGGGCGTGTGTCTTGGATTTCGGAGGAAACTGGGACTCTCATTTACCGTTGGTGGAATTCTCCTATAATAACAGTTATCATTCTAACATCAAGATGCCACCATTTGAGGCATTGTATGGCCGTAAATGCCGATCTCCTATTTGCTGGCATGAAATTGGTGAGTCCCACGTGATTCGCGCAACAGTGGATTCTCCAATCGTTGGTCCTGAGCTTATCCAGGAAACAACCGACAAAATCACTCAGATTCGCGATAACCTTCTCGCAGCTCGTAGCCGACAAAAGAGTTATGCCGACAAGCGAAGCAAACCGCTTGAATTTACCCTGGGTGACATGGTCATGTTAAAAGTGTCCCCATGGGAAGGTGTGGTTCGATTTGGACGCAAGGGTAAATTGGCACCACGCTACGTAGGCCCGTTTAAGATCATAAAAAGGATCGGACCAGTAGCCTACGAGTTGGATCTACCAACAGAGCTTAAGAAAGTTCACCCAGTATTTCATATAGCCAACCTCAAGAAGTGTTTAGCGGACGAGAACCTTCATGTTCCTCTCGAGGATCTCCAAATCGACGAGACAATGCAATTTATCGAGAAACCCTTGGAAATTGCCGACCGAAAGGAAAAGCAACTCAAAAGAAGTCGCATTCCCCTGGTTAAGGTCAGGTGGCAGTCGGCACGTGGACCTGAGTATACATGGGAGCATGAGGATCATATGCGTACCAAATACCTACAACTTTTCTCTTAAGGTACTATCTTCTTAAATTTCGGGACGAAATTTCCTAATATAGGGGAGACTGTGACATCCGCCTAAAATGGATTCGGGTCAACCCAACCCAATTGGAAATTTAATAAACCCTACTCAAGATTACTTGACGCTAATAGGATCAAAACCCATACACTACGATATAAATTGACGTTAATAGCAACATAGTATAGTACAACGTTATAACTATAATCAAATTAAATTATGATACCATATTAAATCAAATCAAAGTATAATGCTCTAATTAAATTAAAAGAATCAAACTTGAATGCTATAATTAAACTTCAAATCAAAGTAGATTGTTATAATCAAATAATAACCTATCTTTTATAAAACTCCATTTTTATAAACATTACATTAAATTTTATAAAACTCTTATATTAATTTTGTAAAAGATGCTTGTGTTAGTGGGAAATTATGAAGACCACCAAAAGCAAAAAGATTATTCCCATGGTCTCCCACTCACACCTCCCATCCACTTTCCTTTCCTTTTTCTCCCAACACATTATTCTCTTCACCACTTAAACCTTCTCTATTCTTTCTCTCACTCTCAATCTCGAAATTCATACAAGAAATACTCATATTCCAGCCAAGAACAATCTATTATACTCAAATCTTCATCCCTCTTGAAGCATTCATCAAGGTATGTTGTTAAAAGTTTCAAATTCATACAAGAAACAAATTAAATCCACCAAACTATCTAAAACTCATTTTATGCATAAAACTGATTTTTCTCAGAGTCCCATCAATAAAATAAGATGTTATGGAAATTTTCAGAAAATAACTTATTTTTATTGAATTACTATAATTATTGCAATAAAGTAGGGTAATAATTCACATAAAATACTTTTTGCATACAATAAATTCTGAGAAAATTCTGGGATGACCTATATATTGATTAAACATAATTTATGAAGTTTCATGTATTTATATTACTGTTTACTATTATTTATGATTTTATTGATTAATTAATAATGAAATATATAAAAAATACTTCCCATAGTCACAAATATCCGAAACTTATACAATGGGCTCTATATCATATTATAAAACTATGGTTAATTTTACAGAATTTTTGTGAATCATTTATTATTTATCCCGGATTTTGTTATTGTTTAATAATTAAAGTATTAAATAAATACTAAAACAGTTCAGAAAAATATAAAATTTTTACAGTAATTAATATTATATGAAATAATGATTTCCTAATAATTTCATAATTTTTCAATACTGTTTACTATTTAAAACCATTTTCCTAAGTATTTAAGCATGTAAAAAATACATTTTAATGATTATTTCATATAAATAATTGTTAAAATCTGTAAATAATTATAATTGGGCAAGTTATTATTTTAATAAGAAATTATTAAAATCTGGCCTAAATTGAAAATATAAATTAATTATGCAAAGTAATTAATTCAATTTAAAATTCATTTAACAAATGAATACCTTAATATTCTAATCAAAATGAGTTATTGTTAATTCATCTAATATAAGAATATGTGTCTAATTATTTGTATTAATACTCCATTCTCGTTTAGCAGTTCCTAAACCAAAACTATTAATTATATTAGGTTCTACGCCATTTTTGACCCGAACCGTCTATCGTACGACACACGCATTTTATAATTTTCAATACTTTTGGGGTGTATCATGTGGTTCTAATATGTTCCAACTTCAGTTTATTGTTTTATCACAATTGAGACATTGTTGGGACATTTATACGTGAGTAATTAATTGTATAACTATTGTTTGTTTACGCTACATGTACTTGTAGTGCATTACCATTTTTAGTCTAATCTCCATGACTATGCCCGTATTCTTGAGGTACGTTATGGACAATAATAGCGTTATTGGGTTGACCACCCCGCCTTGGGACGCTAAGGTGATTGATCGCACGTGGTTGAGTGTGTTTGATGATTAGATGCTCCATCCTATATATATATATATATATATATATATATATATATATATATATATATATATATATATATATATATATATATATATATATATATAGGGTGAGGACTTATTGTTGTTGTTATCATTTGTTAATCAATTTTTGATTTATAAACCGTTATCTCAAATACAATTGTTTGCCGAATTCAAAAGAAAACAAATTTCAAATTATAAATATTTCAACTTCACAATTTTCTCTACTAAAATTAGATTACTCACCAACTCTCGTAGTTGACCTGTTTTTACCCATGATGCAGATTTGAAGAATGAAGTTGATGAAAAATAGGTTGTGCCTTAGAAATCCACAAGACTATTTAAATTTGATGTAATAAATGTTGTTCGTATTTGGATTTGTATTTGTATGTTGTGGATCTTGTTTGCATACGTAGTACTTAATTGAATCTAATCATATTATAACATAGTTGTCATGAGACTTTGAACAATATATCACGCCTTGATCGATTCCGACAAGGATCGGGGTGTGACAGATTGGTATCAGAGCCCTTGACTATAGGGAATTAGGTTAACTGCCTTGACCTAGTCTATAGCCTGTAGGGTCCTCTCGTATGCTAGTTTATAAAATGCACACACAACTGCATGCAATTAACACTTAGAAAATCCTAGGAATACCTTTGGGTGTTAATTGCTCCCTTAAGTGCATACGCATTACTCCTGACACTTATATGTGTGCATACACTGGTGAATATTCTCCTCTTTCTCTGAAAATCACACACATATTCAAGTGGTTTTAAAAAAAATGTATATACATATATATTCCTTAGAGCTCATAGGAAATTCAAAGTCATCCACTCTAGTTGGGTAGGATCATAGTAATGGACGCGTAGTAACTGGAAGGGGGAGGTGCCGGTAGCCTGAAAGTCCTGACTAGGCAAGCATTCGTATACATCCCAATCAACCGAGGGACCAGTTTGCTTATCTGGGGACCAAAGGCGAGAGTTCCCAAACCTATAGGCCAAAGCGCGTCATTCACATTACTTTTGAGCCATCAAAATACCCGACCTTATCAAACGTATCCGAAAAGATACACTCCAAAATGGCCAACTCATTGGACTGTTAAGTTCCCTAATGGGCCTAGTAGTGGGAAAGACATGTGAAAACTTAGTTTTGTGGGGGCCCACGCAAGTGCTACATGTTTCACATTTAGTAACCATGGAAAGCCCAAAAGGTGCCCAACACTCCTAACCATGGCCCAACAAGTGTTTTACAATTATTTTACCCAACAATGTCTAAAACCTTTATTTCCATAATCAATTTACAAATAACTCACAAGTCCATATGCGTGTTTCTCGTAGATGGCATTACGACCCCCATACGCTGCTCGCAACAACCGAAGGCTAGCTGCCCTTATCGCCAAGGAGGTAGCAAACGTCATCCCAACAATTGCAACCCAACTTCATTCTCTTCAGCCACAAGCTCCAGCAACCACTCCTCGTTGCTCGTTCAAGCACTTTCGTAACTGCAATCCGCCTTACTTCAAAGGCATCGATGGTGCCACCGCACTCCTCACATGGATTGAAGAAATGGAGAGTACTTTCATCCATAGCGAGTGTCCTGAGGACCTGATGGTCTGTCATGCTACAGGGTGCCTCCAAGGTCATGCTCTCACATGGTGGAACCTAGAAAAACGGGCAAAGGGAGAGGTTGTTGCCTTGGGAATGACCTGGTCAAAACTAAAGGAACGCATGATGGAGAAGTTCTGCCCTGACAGCGAATTGCAAACTCTCGAGGATGAATTCTGGAATCTGAAACAGGTGGGAGGCGACAACGCGACCTACACCAATAGATTCCATGATCTCTCGAGACTCCTACCTCACATGGTTCAACCTATGAAAACTGCAATACGTCGCTACATCAAAGGGTTACCACGCCAGATCCGTGATTCGGTGACCAGCAGCAGGCCATCTACCCTAGAATCCGCCATTGAAATAGCAGGTCAACTCAACGAGGACAATATGAACGATGGTGTCCTCCCACGCAAGGGTTCAAAGATGTCAACTGAAAAGCCGACCCTTGAGACCCCCCTAATTGTCAAGTCCGAGTCCTCCCACCGACATGACAAAAAGAAGCGGAAAAGTCATCACCACAACGATGCTGTTATTACCCCTGGTACTCCTATCACCCAAGTCACCCCACAAGACCAACCGAATAAAAAGCCGTATACCGAACCTCACCCCCTCTGTAACCATTGTAACTATCACCATATGACCACCAGCCCGTGTCGCCTCTGTACGAATTGTGGTCGCTATGGCCACTTGGCGGACACATGTCGTGCACCAAAAACTCAGCGACCACTCTATCTACCCTTAAATCAGCAAACACAAACCCGATATCCAATTGGAACATGCTTCAACTGTGATGACCCCACCCATTTCAGAAACGCGTGTCCTAGGCTAGTCAATATCATCAACACCCAAGCCCAGGCAAATCCAACAATGCAGGTTCCAGCTCCCAAAGGCCGAGCCTTTGTCATTACCGCAACCCAAGCAAAGACCGATAACAAGGTCGTAAATGGTACGTTTCTCATAAATGACTGCTACGCGTCAGTACTTTTTGATTCAGGTGCCGATAAAAGTTTTGTGTCTTTGGAATTTGAGCCCATACTTCACACATCTCGCACGTTTCTTGATGAGTACTTTACCGTAGAAGTCGCCGATGGAAAATACGTTTCACTCAATGCAGTCATCCAAGATTGCACTTTCGATTTTTGCGGTCATAAATTTTCTGTCAATTTAGTTCCTATGGAACTTGGTAGCTTCGACATCATAGTAGGAATGGATTGGCTATCCCAAAACCATGCTGAAATAGTATGTTACGATAAGTTCATTCGTATTCCTCTCGCCGACGGTCAAAGTCTTCGTATTTATGGCGAGACTCATTCGAAAAAGCTTAGTCTTATGTCATGTACTCAAGCTCGATCATATCTACGAAAAGAATATATGGCTTTCTTAGCCCATGTGGTGGAAAAAAAGGTCAAAGAAAAGAAGATCGAAGATATTCCGATAGTACGAGACTTTCCCGACATCTTTCCTGATGATGTATCTGGACTCCCTCCAGTATGTGAGCTAGAGTTCCGCATCGATCTTGTTCCTGAGGCTACTCCCATAGCCAAGTCTCCATATCGGTTGGCTCCAGCCGAGATGCAAGAATTGGCAAGTCAGCTCCAAGAATTAACCGATAAGGGATTTATCCGCCCTAGTACTTCACCCTGGGGAGCCCCGGTTCTCTTCATCAAAAAGAAAGATGGTTCGTTTCGTATGTGTATCGATTATCGGGAGTTAAATAAATTAACCATCAAGAACCGATATCCATTAGCTCGGATCGACGACCTTTTTGATCAGCTTCAAGGAGCTTCATGCTTCTCCAAAATTGACCTTCGCTCGGGTTATCACCAACTTCGAGTACGGGAAGAAGACATCCCCAAAACCGCTTTCCGAACCCGCTATGGTCATTACGAGTTCACTGTTATGCCTTTCGGCCTAACAAATGCCCCTGCCGTATTCATGGACTTGATGAATCGGGTATTTAAACCTTATCTCGACCGTTTTGTTATCGTCTTTATTGATGACATCCTCATTTACTCCAAGACAAAGGCAGAGCATGAAAGACACCTTCGCCTAACTCTCCAAACGTTGCAAGGAAATCGGCTCTACGCCAAATTTTCGAAATGCGAGTTTTGGTTAAATGAGGTACAATTCCTTGGTTATATTGTAAGTGACAAGGGTATTTTAGTCGATCCCGCAAAAGTTGAAGCAGTCCAGAATTGGAAAGCCCCACGTACCCCCAAGGAAATTCGGTCCTTCCTCGGTTTAGCCGGTTATTACCGGCGTTTCATTTCAAATTTCTCAAAGATTGCTTTACCGCTTACTTCTCTCACTTGCAAGGGTACACCATTTGATTGGGGACCCAAGCAGGAATACGCTTTCCAAACCCTTAAACAAAGTTTGTGTAACGCTCCGATTCTTACACTCCCTGAAGGATCCGAAGATTTCGTGGTATTCTGCGATGCCTCCAATCTCGGTCTAGGTTGTGTTTTGATGCAAAAGGGAAAGGTTATAGCTTACGCATCACGACAACTCAAAATCCACGAAACAAATTATACGACTCATGATTTGGAGCTCGGTGCCGTGGTTTTCGCTCTTAAAATTTGGAGGCATTACCTTTACGGCACTAAATGCGTAATTTTCACCGACCACAAGAGCTTGCAACATATTCTTAATCAAAAGGAACTCAATATGAGGCAAAGACGATGGGTCGAGCTCCTAAATGATTACGAGTGTGAAATACGCTATCATCCGGGCAAGGCAAACGTCGTAGCCGACGCGTTAAGCCGAAAAGAACATGCCCATGCATTTCATCTAATATGTTCTCCTATCTTGTCCAATCTCAGCGACCGAATTCGAGGAGCCCAACACTCGGCAATTACCGAAAATGACATGCCCGCGGGAATTGATGGGGAGTTGGAAACTAAATCTGATGGTATTTTCTATTATCAAGATCGCATCTGGATCCCAGATCGTGACAATCTTCGTATATTCATGATGGAAGAAATCCATAAAACCCGATATTCCATTCATCCGGGCACTGACAAGATGTATCATGGCCTGAGAACCAATTATTGGTGGTCGGGAATGAAAAAGGATATTGCCTTATTCGTGGCCAAATGTCTTACATGTTCCAAGGTCAAAGTAGAACATCAACGACCCTCTGGACTATTGGTCCAACCAGAAATCCCCAGGTGGAAATGGGAAGCGATCGCCATGGATTTCGTAACCAAACTTCCCCGTACCACAAAAGGACACGACAACATTTGGATAATCATTGACCGTTTGACCAAATCCGCTCATTTCCTTCCCATCCGTGAAAATTTCAAAGTCGAAAAACTTGCTCGGATTTACATCAACAAGATAGTTAGTCGGCATGGCATTCCTCTCAGCATCATTTCAGATCGTGATGGGAGATTTCTCTCTCGGTTTTGGCAATCACTTCAAACAGCCATGGGAACCCGCCTCGATCTCAGTACCGCCTATCATCCTCAGACCGATGGTCAATCTGAGAGGACAATTCAAACACTCGAAGATATGTTGAGGGCGTGTGTCTTGGATTTTGGAGGAAACTGGGACTCTCATTTACCGTTGGTGGAATTCTCCTATAATAACAGTTATCATTTTAGCATCAAAATGCCACCATTTGAGGCATTGTATGGCCGTAAATGCCGATCTCCTATTTCCTGGCATGAAATTGATGAGTCCCACGTGATTCGCGCAACAGTGGATTCTCCAATCGTTGGTCCTGAGCTTATACAGGAAACAACCGACAAAATCACTCAGATTCGCGATAACCTTCTCGCAGCTCGTAGCCGAAAAAAGAGTTATGCCGACAAGCGACGCAGACCGCTTGAATTTACCCTGGGTGACATGGTCATGTTAAAAGTGTCCCCATGGAAAGGTGTGGTTCGATTTGGATGCAAGGGTAAATTGGCACCACGCTACGTAGGCCCGTTTAAGATCATAAAAAGGATCAGACCAGTAGCCTACGAGTTGGATCTACCAATAGAGCTTAAGAAAGTTCACCCAGTATTTCATATAGCCAACCTCAAGAAGTGTTTAGCAGACGAGAACCTTCATGTTCCTCTCGAGGATATCCAAATCGACGAGACAATGCAATTTATCGAGAAACCCTTGGAAATTGCCGACCGAAAGGAAAAGCAACTCAAAAGAAGTCGCATTCCCCTGGTTAAGGTCAGGTGGCAGTCGGCACGTGGACCTGAGTATACATGGGAGCATAGGATCATATGCGTACCAAATACCCACAACTTTTCTCTTAAGGTACTCTCTTCTTAAATTTCGGGACGAAATTTCCTAAAGTAGGGGAGACTGTGACATCTGCCTAAAATGGATTCGGGTCAACCCAACCCAATTGGAAATTTAATAAACCCTACTCAAGATTACTTGACGCTAATAGGATCAAAACCCATACACTACGATATAAATTGACGTTAATAGCAACATAGTATAGTACAACGTTATAACTATAATCAAATTAAATTATGATACCATATTAAAATCAAATCAAAGTATAATGCTCTAATTAAATTAAAAGAATCAAACTTGAATGCTATAATTACACTTCAAATCAAAGTAGATTGTTATAATCAAATAATAACCTATCTTTTATAAAACTCCCTTTTTATAAACTTTACATTAAATTTTATAAAACTCTATTTTTATAAACTTTACATTAAATTTTATAAAACTCTTATATTAATTATGTAAAAGATGCTTGTGTTAGTGGGAAATTATGAAGACCACCAAAAGCAAAAAGATTATTCCCATGGTCTCCCACTCACACCTCCCATCCACTTTCCTTTCCTTTTTCTCCCAACACATTATTCTCTTCACCACTTAAACCTTCTCTATTCTTTCTCTCACTCTCAATCTCGAAATTCATACAAGAAATACTCATATTCCAGCCAAGAACAATCTATTATACTCAAATCTTCATCCCTCTTGAAGCATTCATCAAGGTATGTTGTTAAAAGTTTCAAATTCATACAAGAAACAAATTAAATCCACCAAACTATCTAAAACTCATTTTATGCATAAAATTGATTTTTCTCAGAGTCCCATCAATAAAATAAGAAGTTCTGGAAATTTTCAGAAAATAACTTATTTTTATTGAATTACTATAATTATTGCAATAAAGTAGGGCAATAATTCACATAAAATACTTTTTTCATACAATAAATTCTGAGAAAATTCTGGGATGACCTATATATTGATTAAACATAATTTATGAAGTTTCATGCATTTATATTACTGTTTACTATTATTTATGATTTTATTGATTAATTAATAATGAAATATATAAAAAATACTTCCCATAGTCACAAATATCCGAAACTTATACAATGGGCTCTATATCATGTTATAAAACTATGGTTAATTTTAGAGAATTTTTGGGAATCATTTATTATTTTTCCCGGATTTTGTTGTTGTTTAATAATTAAAGTATTAAATAAATACTAAAACAGTTCAGAAAAATATAAAATTTTTACAGTAATTAATATTATATGAAATAATGATTTCCTAATAATTTCATAATTTTTCAATACTGTTTACTATTTAAAACCATTTTCCTAAGTATTTAAGCATGTAAAAAATGCATTTTAATGATTATTTCATATAAATAATTGTTAAAATCTGTAAATAATTATAATTGGGCAAGTTATTATTTTAATAATAAATTATTAAATTCTGGCCTAAATTGAAAATATAAATTAATTATGCAAAGTAATTAAATCAATTTAAAATTCATTTAACAAATGAATACCTTAATATTCTAATCAAAATGAGTTATTGTTAATTCATCTAATATAAGAATATGTGTCTAATTATTTGTATTAATACTCCATTCTCGTTAAGCAGTTCCTAAACCAAAACTATTAATTATATTAGGTTCTACGCCATTTTGACCCGAACCGTCTATCGTACGACACACGCATTTCGTTTTGGGACTAATGTGAGTAATCTACCCCATATTTTATAATTTTCAATACTTTTGGGGTGTATCATGTGGTTCTAATATGTTCCAACTTCATTTTATTGTTTTATCACAATTGAGACATTGTTGGGACATTTATACGTGAGTCATTAATTGTATAACTATTGTTTGTTTACGCTACATGTACTTGTAGTGCATTACCAATTTTAGTCTAATCTCCATGACTATGCCCGTATTCTTGAGGTACGTTATGGACAATAATAGCGCTATTGGGTTGACCACCCCGCCTTGGGACGCTAAGGTGATTGATCGCACGTGGTTGAGTGTGTTTGATGATTAGATGCTCCATCCTATATATATATATATATATATATATATATATATATATATATATATATATATATATATATATATATATATATATATATATATATATATATATATATATATATATAGGGTGAAGACTTATTGTTGTTGTTATCATTTGTTAATCAATTTTTGATTTATAAACCGTTATCTCAAATACAATTGTTTGCCGACTTCAAAAGAAAACAAATTTCAAATTATAAATGTTTCAACTTCACAATTTTCTCTACTAAAATTAGATTACTCACCAACTCTCGTAGTTGACCTGTTTTTACCCATGATGCAGATTTGAAGAATGAAGTTGATGAAAAATAGTTTGTGCCTTAGAAATCCACAAGACTATTTAAATTTGATGTAATAAATGTTGTTCGTATTTGGATTTGTATTTGTATGTTGTGGATCTTGTTTGCATACTTAGTACTTAATTGAATCTAATCATATTATAACATAGTTGTCATGAGACTTTGAACAATATATCACGCCTTGATCGATTCGGACAAGGATCGGGGTGTGACACAATTCAGGAATTGGGCAATTATGGGCCTTAAGGAGTCTTTAATGAGCCATTAGAGGACAGGGCTTAATAGGTTAGAATTGGGACTCTTGGATGTCCCAATTGGACCAAGGGGTAAAATGGTCATTTTACCCTAAGTTGTGTTATAGACTCTGATTGGGTGTTAATGTGTTTATGTTAGCCGGGAGTCATCAGAGCAGCTGTTAGAGATTACTTTCCGCGAGATTCGAAACGCAGTTTTCGAGGTGAGTTACCTTCCAGTAGAGGTAGGTCTACGGTCACAATGCCAGCCCACCAGCAGGGATTGTCTTTAGATGATTGTTTTTGTGATAATTATCTAGGTTGCTATTACCAGATGTGCTTTATGTGCTAGAATGATATGCTGTATGTGATAGCGGTAGTAGGAGGGGAATTGTCCCCCGCCTCGGTCGTTAGGACCGAAGGGTAGGTCAGTACCCCAGGAATGCTTGACAGTATGATTATGACAGTATGACTATGACAACATGATTATGATAGTATGATTATGATAGTATGATTATGATTTGCTAGTAGTAGGGCGTGAAATAGTCCCCGTTGCCGGTTGAGATAAACCGGAGGGTAGGTCAGCACCTCAGAACTGCTTGACATGGGTTGGTCAGCACCCCATAACTGCTTGACATGGGTAGGTCGGGCTCCCCAAAATTGCCCGACAGTATGTATGTTGTTTGGTATGTGGTATGATGGGGGAACTCACTAAGCTTTGTGCTTACAGTTTTCAGTTTTGGTTTCAGGTACCTCTTCATCCAAGGGGAAGGAGCCGGCGGGGTAGCAGCGCATCACATACACATATGATTTCCGTATTGAGAACCCTGGGATTGTACTCTAACATTTTACAAATTGCTATTATATTTTCGAGACTTGTGATCTGTGACTTGATGTTTTGAAATGATATTAATGATGTTTTCCGTGAAAAATTTCTAAAATAATATAATTTAACAAAAAAAAATTTGGGTCTCGATTTTGGGATGTTACAAGTTGGTATCAGAGCCTTGGTTTGAGGGATTCGGGCACACCTTCGGGGGTGTCTGGACTCAAATCGAGAGCTGAAGGATTTTTACAAGAAAATAGTATTCAAAAATTTAAAAATAAAGAGTTTCGAGAAACAATAAGGTGTGTGATGCGTGCGACCGGCCGAGCTCAAGTAAGTTTTCCCCAAGATACCCATACTTGTTATGTTACGTTATATTATATATGAGAAATGCATGCTAGATTAGAGCCAAAGATCTAGGGAGGATGCCTTATATGCTTGATGTGTGAGCTTATAGAACTGTATGCTAGGGCTATCTAGCCAGCAATATGATAGCCTGATTAGGTTATTCTTGATTTGGTTACTCGATGCACGAATGCTGCTTGCTTTATGGTTATAGGGGTTCTAGCTAGCTTTAACTAATTAGTAAGCGAACATGTAATAGTGTTCGAAAGCTAGTTAGGGAAAGGTGGTAGGGACTCCTTGTGCAACTGATGGCGGAGAGTAGGTTAGAGAGTGCCCTAGGACAAGCCTAGGATGAGATTAGTTGGAAAGCAGTATTGGTAGTAGGGACTTGGTGAAGTCGAAGCAATCCTTAAGGAAAGTACGGATAGATGTGGAAGGTAGTATGGGCCCGTACTACTGGAAGCAGAGGATCCGTACTCGAGTCAAGGAGGGCTAAGATCGAACCAGGGAACTTGGAGAGTGTGTGAGACCTCTCGAGAGTAGGTTTGACCCTGACGTTTATGTTTTTTATTTCAGAATGGTGGTTACACGTCATGGAGTAGGAGGTTCAGGGTCTGGATCAGGTTCAGGATCAGGCTCGGGTGCGGGATCCGAGCAGGTTGATGACGGGTTATGCGAGTTCATCGCGTCGGAGATCACGACAGGTATCCTTGAGCCGACCCCGGTTATTTTTGGATTGATCAAGGAGGGGATTATCGAGCTGATGGAGGATCGCCTCCAGGCATTCAGGAGTGACTTGGCGTCTAGCCAGTCAGGGAAGCACACACTGTCCTTCAAGGACTTCAGGGGGAGTGGTGCGCCAGACTTTCATGGGGCGAAGGACCCCATTGCTGCCAGGAGATGGATCGCAGACATTGAGTCTGCGCAGTTGACGAGTTTCTGCCCGGAGGGGTCTAAGGTCTGCTTTGCTGCGGGATGTTTGAGGGGCAGAGCGAGGGATTAGTGGGAGTCAGTTGGTGACTCGATAGGAGCCCCAACCATCAAGGCTATGACTTGGTCGGACTTCGTGACCAGGTTCAGGGCTAAGTATGCGCCAGCTGTGGAGCTTCAGCAGTTGGCCAGGGAGTTTGTTGATATGAGAAAGACTACCGAGACAGTGGCAGAGATCACCGCAAAGTTTAGGGAGAGGGCCTTATTGGTACCTCAGTATGCGGGGGATGAGGAGATGCGGAAGACCCACTATCATGATATGTTGAGGGCTGATATTTGGGAGCATGTCAGCTATTCAGCCTGCCCGACCCTGGAGTCCATGATTGCCAGGGCGAGGGAGAGGGAGATCGATTTGGAGCACCTCAGGAAGAGGGAGGCTGAGACAAAGCAGGTTACTGGGGCTTCGGGGAAGAAACCCAAGGGATCCGACACTAGGTCGAAGGGCCAGCCGGGCCAAAGCCGCTGCAGGGAATGCGGCAGGCCGCATGAGGGAGCTTGTAGAGCGGGATCGTCGGGCTGCTACAAGTGCGGAAAGACGGGGCACTTTGGCAGGGATTATACAGCCCCCGCACCCACTGTTCAGACATCAGATCTGATTTGCTTCCATTGCAATCAGAGGGGCCATAAAAAGGCCAACTGCCCCAGATTGACAGCAGCAGCAACAGCACTAGTGGTGACGCCGACTCCAGCGATTACACGAGTTGCGGATGGCCGGAATGTCAAGTCAGAGGCTACCGTGGTGAGGAGCCGAGATTTTCAGTTGACAACCGAGGAGGCACGCGCCGCACCCGATGTGGTGATGGGTATGATTTCTTCCCTCTAACTTTATTATATGTCGCTTATGATATTGATGTGCCATGTTGTATGCTTTGTTTAGGATCGTTCCATGTGAATGGTATCCCAGTTCAGGTGTTGTTTGATTCGGGTGCTACCTGATCGTTTGTTTCTCTTGCTCTTAGCAAGAGGTTCCCTAAGTCCTCGGGCATGTTGGATTTCCCTCTAGAGGTTGAGATTACGGACGAACGATCAGTGCGAGCATATGAGGTTTTCAGAGATTGTGTTTTGAGGTTGTACGAGGGGCGCTACCTGGTAGATTTGGTTCCCATACCATTGCGGGGGAACAAGGTTACTATAAGGATGGATTGGCTGAGCCCCAATGAGGCAGTGTTCGACTGCGCGTAGCAGTTGGTTCGGATCAGGACCCCAGGTGGGGGAGAGCTGGTGATTCAGGGCGAGAGGCCACAACGCGGACCAACTTTATGTTCAGCAGCGAGGGCTAGGCGCTACCTCCATCAGGGTTGCGCAGGGTATGTCGCCTATGTTATGGATACCCGGGAGACGGGTAAGGCGACGGTGAGCGATGTGCCAGTCGTACGAGAGTACGCCGATGTATTTCCAGAAGAGTTGCCTGGGATACCTCCGGAGAGGCAGGTAGAGTTCAGGATCGACCTAGTTCCTGGTGCGGCTCCGATAGCCAAAGCACCGTATCGGTCGGCTCCTACCGAGATGCAGGAGTTATCTATACAGTTGCAGGAGCTGTTAGACAAGGGATTTATCAGACCGAGCAGTTCACCCTGGGGAGCCCCGATTCTATTTGTGAAGAAGAAGGACGGGTCGCATCGGATGTGTATAGATTACCGGGAGCTGAATAAAGTAACAGTGAAGAACCGTTACCCACTCCCGAGGATTGATGATCTCTTTGACCAGCTTCAGGGAGCATCTTGGTTCTCCAAGATTGATTTACGTTCAGGCTATCATCAAATGAGGGTAAGAGGGGAGGATGTGCAGAAGACTGCCTTTCAGACACGATATGGTCACTATGAGTTTGTGGTGATGCCTTTCGGGCTCACCAATGCTCCTGCCGCGTTCATGGATATCATGAACCGCGTTTGCAGACCGATGTTTGATCGATCTGTGATAGTTTTCATTGATGACATCTTGGTCTATTCCAAGACTCGGGAGCCGCATGCGGAGCACTTGCAGGAGGTGTTGGATACTCTGAGGAGGGAGAGCTTGTATGCCAAGTTCTCCAAGTGTGAGTTCTAGTTGCGCGAGGTGCATTTTCTTAGGCACCTTGTCAACCAGAACGGGATTTCGGTCGACCCGACCAAAGTGGAGGCCGTGATGAGGTGGGAGGTCCCGAGGTCTCCATCTGAGATTCGAAGCTTCCTAGGATTGGCAGGTTATTAATGGAGATTCATTCAGGACTTCTCCAAGATAGCCGTGCCCTTGACCGAGTTGACAAGGAAAGCTGTGGTCTTTCGCTGGGGGCCTGAGCAGCAGGCCGAATTTGAGACACTGAAACAGAGATTGTGCGAGGCGCCGATCTTAGCCCTGCCAGAGGGCGTGGAGGATTTTGTAGTGTATTGTGATGCGTCCATCTCGGGACTGGGCGCGGTATTGATGCAAAGGGGGCATGCTATCACCTACGCGTCGAGGCAGCTGAAGCTTCATGGGCCGAATTATACGATGCATGATTTGGAATTAGGGGCAGTTGTTTTCGCCATCAAGATTTGGCGTCATTACCTCTTTGGGGTCCGTTCTACCATTTACATGGACCATAAGAGTTTGAGGTATCTCATGGATCAGCTGAATCTGAACATGAGACAACGTCGATGGCTAGATGTGGTGAAGGATTACGATTGTGAGATCCTCTACCACCCGGGGAAGGCCAATTTTGTGGCCGATGCGCTTAGCCGTAAGACAGCGCCGATCGGAGACTTTTGTATGAGGATGATGGTGGTGACTCCGCTGTTGGAGCGGATTCGAGAGGCCCAACAGGAGGCTATAAAGGAGGAACATCGCAAGAGCGAGCGTATTGTGGGACAGGTTCCCTCCTTTGATTATGACAGTCGTAGGTTGTTGACTCTACAATGTAGGGTGTGGGTCCCCTACCATGGAGGCGTGCGCCAGGTACTGATGGAGGAGGCGTACAAATCCAGGTTTTCTATCCATCCCGGGGCGACGAAGATGTACAAAGATCTTCGTCTTGATTATTGGTGGCCCTGCATGAAGCGGGATGTAGCTTGGTTTGTTGAGAGATTCCTGACCTGCAGGAAGGTCAAGGCCGGGCACCAGAGGCCTCATGGCAAGACCCAGCCGTTGGATATCTCGCTGTGGAAATGGGAAAATATCACCATGGATTTTATCACGAAGCTTCCCAGGAACGCACGGGGAGTGGACTCGATTTGGGTCATCGTGGATCGGTTAACTAAGAGCGCACATTTCATCCCGATTCAGGAGAGCATTTCGGCCGAAAAGTTGGCCGAAATCTATATCAGAGAGGTAGTGGCTCGGCATAGGGTGCCAGTCTCGATGATTTCCGACAGGGATGTGCGGTTCACTTCCAGGTTCTGGAAGAAGTTTCATGACGAGCTCGGTACTTGTCTGCACTTTAGCACCACTTTTCACCCGAAGACAGATGGTCAGAGTGAGCGGACCATCCAGACTCTAGAGGATATGCTGCGGGCGTGTGTTCTGGACTTCGAAGGTAGTTGGGATACTTACCTTCCTTTGGCAGAATTTTCCTATAACAAAAGCTATCACGCGAGTATCGACCGTCCTCCCTTCGAGATGTATGGGAGGAAGTGCAGGACCCCGATATGCTGGGGCGAGGTTGGACAGAGGGTCATGGGGAGTACCGAGGTGGTACTCAAGACCACATATAGGATCCAACAGGTTCGGAGAAGGCTTCAGACTGCTCAGAGTCGGCAGAAAAGTTATGCTGACAAGCGTCGTTCGGACCAAGAGTTCCAGGTCGGGGACATGGTGCTCCTGAAGGTGTCGCCTTGGAAAGGTGTCATTCGGTTCAGGAAGCGGGGCAGGTTGGGCCCCAGGTACATTGGACTTTCAGGGTTATAGCTCAGGTGGGCAAGGTGGCATATCGGCTGGACCTGCCAGCCGAACTTAGTCAGATTCACAATACTTTTCACGTCTCCCAGTTACGGAAGTGCTTGTTGGACGATTCGACAGTGGTGCCTTTGGATGATATTTAGATGGATGACAGCCTGGACTACATTGAGTGGCCAGTGGCGATCCTCAACAGGAAGTCGAAGGACTTGAGGAACAAGAGGGTGGAGCTAGTAAAGGTGCAATGGCAGCACCGCAAGGGCTCAGAATGGACATGGGAGCCGTAAGATGAGATGAGGGAGCACTACCCTGAGCTGTTTTCAGCAGCAACAACAGACTTCGAGGACGAAGTCTAATTCAAGTGGGGGAGATTTGTAACATCCGAGATTTTTCCAGGTATTATGATTATTTACCTTAATTAAATGAGGGAATTGTTTGGTTGGGCTTTAACCTTGGGCTCTTAAGAGTGGGCTGAGGAACATCGTACGCGGGGAGTACATTGCCATGTATGCTCAGCGTACTCATGAGAAGGAAACGCGGAAGCCATGCACGTACGCCCAACATACCAGGAGTACGCCCAGCGTACGCGTGCAGATCCTTAAACCCTAAAATTAGAGTTTGCTCTCTATATAAAGAACATAACCCCTGTTGGTTCAGCCTCCCTTCACTCTTATCCAGCCACCACGAAAACCCTAGCTCCCTTTGTGTTCCTTTGTGTTCTAGAAGCCATTTGAGAGTGTTTGTGTGTTGCTTTAGTGAGAAAAGAAGAAATGAGATTGAAGAAGAAGCAAGGATCCACCAAGAACTTGTAGATCCAGAGGATTGGCACCATTTCTGATTCTTTTGAGGTATCAAGTTCCATACTTGACCATTGTATGCTTAGATTTGTTTATTTGGGGTTTTGATGTCCTTTTTTACCCCATTGTTAGGAGTGATCGAGTATTGTTGGTTCCAGAGCATGAGAGTTGTCCTTTTGGACTCTTAGAAGCACCTAGGGTCATAAAAATAGGATCTTGGTGGTTAAACCAAAACCATGCAAGTGTTTGTTAGTCTTAAAGCTTCTATAATGAACCAAAATCATGTTTTGACCTCAACCATGCATGCAAGCACCTAAAGTTCATAACTTTATGGCTTAGGAGGCCTTAAAGGACCTGGATCTACATTTTGGACGTAAAGACTTAACGGATTAAGTCGGAAGTGAAGTCCCAAGGAAACTGGGTTATACGCTAAGCGTACACCCTGGTACGCTGCACGTACTGGGGTGGTTCACGTTCACGGTCAGTTACCGTTTACAGTCAACCTCTATTTGCGGCCAAGAGTACGCTGGGCGTACTTGCCAGGTACGCCGCACGTACGTGTGTCGAATGGCAACCATGGGCTTTTGGGCCTTAAGGATCTGGGCCTGGGCTTTGGGCCATGTGGCCCACTGAGAAGTATAACTTTGGACTTAGAAACCTGAAGTTAGAGCATTGGGCCTATTGGGCCAAGATTGAACCCTTTGGAATTATTACATTTGGACTTGAAGCTTTTGGGCCCAATTAGGGGGGGATATGGCCCAATTCAGGAATTGGGCAATTAGTGGGCCTTAAGAAGTCTTTAATGGGCTATTAGAGGACTGGGCTTAATAGGGTAGAATTGGGACTCTTGGATGTCCTAATTAGACCAAGGGGTAAATGGTCATTTTACCCTAAGTTGTGTTATAGACTCCGATTGGGTGTTAATGTGTTTATGTTAGCCGAGAGTCATCAGAGCAGCTGTTAGAGACTACTTTCCGCGAGATTCGACATGCAACTTTCGAGGTGAGTTACCTTCCAGTAGAGGTGAGTCTACGGCCACAATGCCGGCCCACCAACAGAGATTGTCTTTAGATGATTGTTTTTATGATAATTATCTAGGTTGCTATTACTAAATGTGCTTTATGTGCTAGCATGATATGCTGTATGTGATAGCGGTAGTAAGAGGGAAATCGTCCCCCACCTCGGTCGTTAGGACTGAAGTGTATGTCAGTACCACAGGAATGCTTGACAATATGATTTTGACAGGATGATTATGACAGCATGATTATGATAGTATGATTATGATTTGTTAGTAGTAGGGGTGAAATAGTCCCCGTTGCCGGTTGAGATAAACCGGAGGGTAGGTCAGCACCCCAGAACTGCTTGACATGGGTTGGTCAGCACCCCAGAACTGCTTGACATGGGTAGGTCGGCCTCCCCAGAATTGCCCGGCAGTATGTATGTTGTTTGTTATGTGGTATGATGGGGGAACTCACTAAGCTTTGTGCTTACAGTTTTCAGTTTTGTGACTTGATGTTTTGAAATGATATTCATGATGTTTTCCGTGAACAATTTCTAAAGTTATATAATTTAAAAAAAAAAAATTTGGGTCTCGATTTTGGGATGTTATACACACAATCCTCAACCTAGACGACCACTCGACCGCCTTCCCCCTGACGGGGATGCGAAACTCATCCTAGTTTCACACCTATTTCTGCTCTTGAATACCTGATCGATTCTCCCCCAATTAGATTCGACTAAGTCATCACGGCACATGAGAATTGAAGGATCCTCAATCCTTCTTTCTTTCTAATAATCCACTGTTGACGACCTGTGCTTACCAATGCTAGCGATCAATTACCAGTCAAACCCTAAGATCGCTCATCTTCGGAAATCTTGAAGAGTACTCTTGAGATATGGTCCAGTTCGATACCTCAATCCACTTCTAATGCTGGCGACTGGAGGCCTTAATATTTACCCTGACTGGCGAATCCTCGCTCCCACTTCCATTCTCGTAGCACCAATGAACTTTAACCGAACACAACCCATGCGAAAATACAGTTCTCTTGAAGCATCCAATGACCGAACACTTTGTGACTAACACCAGTATCTTTCTTCTACCGCTCCTCTCCTAGCAACGGTAGTGCTAGAACCCAAATATCTCTCACATAGGATACCGTCACTCATACCAGAACAGCTGATGAAACCACTATCTCCCATTGATACAGGTGGACCAGCTTCATGAAGCTAACCACCAATCTTCCACACAATACCCCTGAGCCGACCCCGACCGCAACCCACTAACGATTCATGGTATGCAAATGGCATATGATAATATTTGAAGATATACCCCAACATGAGCAAAGAATAAACCAGGGATACACTTACTCAACCTGCTACAGTATTCCAAACCAAAGCAAAATTCCCACAACAATGTGCAGATAAAACTGAAAGAAGGCAAATATACATACCCACAACATCGCCTGCTGGAGCCCTGAATTCTCCTGTCTTACACTACATGGACTGACTCCTATCTGTTGGGCTCCTGCCCTCCTCCTCGGATAGTCGGCCTTCTTGTGGCCCACTTGATCGTCGTGAAAACATAATGGGCTTTCCCCCTGAGAACAATATATGCTGACATGACCAACCCCGCCACACTTGTAGCAGCCTAAACCCCTGGAATGACAACCTCCCATGTGCACTTTCCTGCACGTGCTGCACCGACTCCGACCCTAATGACCTTTCACCCGATGATCAGAAGTCTTGGGTCTCTTCCTGGGACCCTCTACTATACGCACCTGGCACGACCCTCTCTTCACAATGTGCTCCAAATCGATCTCGCATCCTCGGACTCTGGAAGTCATATCCTTCAGTGTCAGACACCCTGTCATGCTCACAAGCTCACTTGCTAACGGCTGAACTGCAACGGCTGGAACATCCTCTGCCCCAAATCGGGTCACAAACTCCTCCCAAGACATAGTCTCCAATTCAGAAAGCGCAATAGATAGCGCAATCAATTCCCAACAGCTCCTTGCCGCCCGATACAGGAGATCCAAGGTGAACCGAACCTTGGCTCCTATGGGGTAGGGACTAGTGCGGAAAACACCTTCCATCTCCTCAATCCAACGCGAACTCAAAATCTTAACAGTCCTTCCCTCGATTGGCTCACCACCTGAACCGAGACCTAACCCTGAACCAGAACCGCCTCCCTGAGTGCTCATCTCCAAATTAAAAAGAACCACAAAACCACTAGTCAAAACAAACACAAAGATTCTCCTCCCCGAAGCTTCTCAGATTCTCCAAGACTCTCACCGATTCGAGTATGGATCCTGTGCTTTCAGTAGTACGGGCCCAATACTACCTTCCACACCTATCCATACTTTCCTTAGCAATCCTCCTGAATCCTCCAAGTTACTTGCTCAAATGAATGCACGCAAGTCTCACTAAACCTCACTACTAACCCACTGAAGAATATCTTAGGCTTTCCTAGGTTCCCGAACCCACCCAGTCCTCAGCTGCTGAAAGATTCCCAGTAATGTCAACTAGCTACCTCATGAATATAGCCACATGAAACAGAGATCAGATAATCCTTCGAGTAAAAGACTTAATCCTAGAACGGTTGGACTCAGACAAGAGCTGCGCAATAGGGCCAACTCCATTACTCTGAGATTATCCAGCCTGTGCCACATGTGACTTAGCATATTCACTTAATAGCTAGCTCACATCACTAAGAGTGCCACAAAACACAAAGCAAGCAGCATTCAGACAACGGAAAAACTAACAAACATAATCCAATCAAGCCATTCAATCCTCTTATCAGGAATCTGTACTATCATGCAATTCTAAGGCTCATACAATCAGGCATAACTTAAACAGGTCATCCTATCACTGACTGATCAGTACTAGCATGCAAGTATACAAGCACATACAATAGGCATATAAGGCATCCTTCCTAGATCCTTAGCCCTAATCTAACATGTAGTTCACATATTCTCAATTCATATCATAACATAACATAACATAACATGTATGGGTATCTTGGGGAAAACTTACTTGAGCTCGGATGATTGCACGCATCACACTCCTTTTTCTTTATCAAAAACTCTTTATTTTAATTTTAGAAAAAATATTTTCTTGTAAAACTCCTTCAAACCCTCGATTTGAGTTCAGACACACCCGAGACTGTGCCCGAATCCCTCGAACCAAGGCTCTGATTCCAACTTGTAACATCCCAAAATCCAAGACCAAAAATTTCACTTTTAAATAAGTAATTATAAAAACCAGTAGTCTGAAATATTATTAGTACCAATCCATAAAAAAAACCAGTATGTTAATTAACCAAAGAATGTCATAGAAAATATTATCAGAGTACAATTCCCAAAGATCTCATATGCGGAAAACCATAGTGTGATGCGCTGCGATCATGCCGGGTCCTTTCCTTTTTAAGAAGAAGTACCTGTAACCAAAACTAAAAACCGAAAGCATGAAGCTTAGTGAGTTCCCCCATCATACCACATACCATACAATACACATACTGCCTAGCATATCCGGGTGCTGGCCTACCCCTTCGGTCAATTTCAACCGGTAACCGCCTAGCATATCAGGGTGCTGGCCTACCCCTTCGGTCTCTTTCAACCAGTAACCGCCTAGCATATCAGGGTGCTGGCCTACCCCTTCGAACTCTTTCAACCGGTAACCGCCTAGCATATCAGGGTGCTGGCCTACCCCTTCGGTCTCTTTCAACCGGTAACCGCCTAGCATATCAGGGTGCTGGCCTACCCCTTCGGTCTCTTTCAACCGATAACCGGGGACTATTTCACCCCTACCACTACCACATAATACCCTAGCATATACACATAAATCACATACTTCCTATCATATCTGGGTGCTGGCCTACCCCTTCTGTCCTTTCGACCAGTTACGGGGACTATTTCACCCCTCCTACCACTATCACATAATATCATGGCATACTAGCACATAAAGCATAACAAATAGTGGCATACCAGACAATTATCACAAATACAATTATCTCAAATATAATCAACTACTAGTGGGCCGACATTGGTGCCTTCGACCCACTTCTACTGGAAGGTAACTCACCTCACATTGCTGAAGTTCCCGCGGACAAAACTCTAGTTGCTGGATGACAGATTCCCGACCTGTCAACATCAAAATGACACACAATTAATAATTGGGTTCCAACACATAACCATAAGTCCATGTTTGGGGGAAAAGACTACTTTACCCCCAACTTAGCTTGATTCAAGCCTAAGGACCAATCTAAAGGCCCAAAAGTCAAATCATGAACTAAAGCCCAACATATGGCCTAATTTTCCAAATTGGGGCCAAACCTCCACATGGTCTTACCTTAAGGCCCATCCATTTATTCTAGTCCAAACACTTGCCATTCTGATGGTCCAATATCTCATAATCATCAAGTCCCAATTATGGCCCACCTATGGCCCAATTTTCCCAATTGGGCCCAAATCTTTCCAATGGGCCTTATCCTAAATCCCAATAATTTCCTTAGTTCAAAAACTTGTTCCCACGAAGGCCCATAACAACTTCGCCCAGAAATGGCCCAACAAGAACCCAACCCTAGTTAGGGTTTTTCACATAAAATGACGATTAGGGTTAAGTGTTCTTACTTAACCCATTAAGGACTTAATCCATTAAGTCAATCAATCCACAAGGCCAAACATACAAAGTGATCGAGCTTAATTCATAGTTCCAATCCAGTTGTCCAAAATGCGGGCCCCGACAATTCCAAATTAACATATCCAAAATTAGGATTTTCTAAACCCTAATTAGGGTTTCCAACCCAATTGCATTCCAATTACTCCATTTGTTAAGTTTTTAGGTTAATTAATTTTTAATTAAGTCAGGAACCACCCACTACCACCTCGGGTAGTGGTGGTCAACGACGGCTCACAACGGCAGCCACCACCTTACGGTGGTGGTTATGAATTTCCTTGATTATTCCGGCCACTAAATACAATTATACAAAAATATCTGAATGAACACCACACAAAATAATACACACACACACACACTCACAACTACCCTTGTGGCAGCAGGTGGTTGATGTGTGTGAAACGTACTAGTTTTAATCCTACTAACTTAAACAAAAAAACAAACACACAAAAGGCGGTGTACCTATCGATTAGTAGTTTAGTTCAGGTAAGTAGGGTATCGAACACAGGGAACGGTAAACAATTAAAATAAATGCTAATATTATCTAAATAAAACAATATAAAAGGGGGTTTCTCTAGTTTTGCAAGACTAGAAACTTAAACAATCAATTAACACTCAAACAAAATACAGTTAACAATTAAGAAGAACAAGAAAGGACAACTAGATTCAATGATAAAAGAGACTTCTGTTTAGATTTGATTCACTTATTCCTATGGTTGATTTCGTGGCAAGTGCAATGGATCAATATGTCAATGGTTACCGATTCTTAATATGATTGGGTTCATGTTCACTATTACCAATCCTTTAGTAGACAAGTTAATTCAAACAGTGGCCAGTTGATTAAACTAACAAGTTTCCTAGTGTTCAGTTCGTATCAAGTAAGACTTGTAATAATAGCTAATCAAATTTGTTCAATTCAATCAACTCATATGTGGTTGTTCATCACACATGCTCACACATTGATTTACATATTTTCTAGTTAACCCTAGTTTCATGTTCACTATTCCTAGGCATACAATCTTGTATTCTCAAAATTATATGAATCAAGTAATCAAGAAGATGTTCATACAACTTAATAACTCACTTATTAACAGAAAATATTTATCATCAATACATGAGAATCTTTAACAAGCTTAACAAGATAAATAACCAAATTAATATTAATCCAACCACTCAATCAAACCATGTTCATAAGATTATCTCATCCAAGCAGAAGTAAAAAGCTTTTAGCTCATATCTACAGCAAGTAATAACCTAAAATCAAAATCTAATGATTCAAACATGGTTCAAAACAAAGATTAAGAAAAGAAGAATGATTATTTGCCTTTGATTCTCTTCTAAATTGTCTCTTATGTTGCAATCTCGAAAACTAAAGCTCCAAGAACCCTTCTGATCTTCAATAATCGCAGCTAGCCTCCAGAAATTGTTAGGGTTCGAATGAGAAGTGTTTATATATATAAATTCTGAAAACAGGGCCAACTCGACGAGTTTTCACCACAAACTCGTCGAGTTTTTTCGATAATCCGCGTATACAGCATGTACGGCAAGGCATCTTCGAATCGGGAACATTCTGACCAACTCGTCGAGTTTTGGGTCAACTCGTCGAGTTCTCTTGGAATCAACATTTTCTCAAAACACGAAAGTCGTCCGAAACTGTGTCTAGTTTTCCGAACATTTTGAATCTCGTCAATCGGAGTTACGGTTCATGAGATATGGACAAAACACTGACGAGGGGTCAAGCTGTCCAATAACATCCTTCTTTCTTCAGTCTTCAATCTCCAACCTTCCAATCACTCAATCCTCTTCCTTTTTCACCCGAGCATGTCTTTTATTGCTGAAATTGAAATATTAAGCTAATTAAGTACCTTTTGTCCATAAAATGATATAAAATCAACAATAATTAATAAGATAATGAATGATTTCTATGACTAAATAAGCCAATATCAAAATACCCCACACTTGACTTTTGCTTGCCCCCAAGCAAAACTGAATTTTATCACACCAATATCATATAAGACAATCCAAATAGAACCCAGCCATTATGCCAAGACCGCAACGCATGCATTTGTGTCTAAAATTTTTCCTAAGGAACCCCCTCAATTCTAAATACTTACAATCCTCATAAACACTCGCCCATTTCTTTTGAACATTGCTCATTTTATGCATCCCTCCGAATCCATCCTCAGAAAACTTTCTTAACCTCAAGTCATTTTTGGTTAAATCCCCAAGCATACATATGATAAAATAACCTAGAAAAGAAAATTACAATAAAAATAAATACTACTTTTGATTGAATCTTTTATACTTTGTAGCTTTTCTTCATGATATTCTTCTTTGTCTTCATAGCTTTGTAGATTCTTTATTCAAACATTTCACCACTCTTTTTTTTTCAACTTTTTTTTCGTTTTTTTTCTCTTTTTTTTTCTTTTTTCAACGCACTTTTTCCACTCAAAACTAAAAACCTAGAAAAACATATGCTTAAGCAAGGGAATTTAACTTCATCCTTTATTGGTTAAAGGCATTAGTCTAGTGTGCAATGACTACTTTAGTTTTCCTGGATACATTTCAAGTACACGATGCTAAACATGTTGCGATCCTCAAACTAAGCGAGGTTGTGTTTTTGTCCCATGATTTCACTAGAATAAAGGGGGCCACAAATGCATTATAACGTATATTGGCTCAACTAAACATTTGGGTCTTCATAGAATCATCAAACACAATAAATACCATGGAACCCTAATTGCTCTACCAAATTGGTCTGAATTAACCCTAGCAAAATTTTTATGCAATTTTTTTTTCAAACCAAGGATTCAAAAGATTCTAATCTTTTCACTAAATGTAATCAACCCCCTACCCCACACTTAAATTATGCAATGTCCCCATTGCATGTTATGCATGAAAAAGAACATAAAAGTAAAGAAAGAATTAGAACAAACTCCCCTGGGATAGTAGTTGCGAGGTTGATATTCTTCTTGTTAAGTTCCATCTTCAGCTGACTTTAGACATGGGAACAGCTCATCCACGCCTTGGGTGTCAAATCTCGTGTGGTTAGGCTCCCAAAATATAGAGGAAAAAGGGTTTTTGAAATGCTCGGAAAATAAACGTTGATAGTACAGCCAATTGCCTCCATAGAATGCAATCAAATCACCAACTCAAAGGTAAGAGAAAGAGTAAATCTTCAAGTTAAATCGATAAAAGTCGGGTTTTTCCAAATGGACTCGTCGAGTATCTGAATGGAACTCGACGAGTTTTCTTCACTGAGTGAAGAAAATTAGCTCCTGCTTCAGGTTCGTTTCTAGGGTTTGAGGAGATTATTATAGCAATATTCCCCCTCATTTTTGTTCAGTAAAAACACATCCCTTCAGCTGTTTAATTATCGGACTCGTAATTAGACTCAATTCTCCCATTCTTCTCGTTTTAGACTCGATCTCACGTTTTATTCCTCACGCTTTATTCGTTCATTCTATCCCTCACCCTATATTCTGAAAAGATCAAAAACAAATACCAAGTAATAAAAAAAACATCAAAATAAAAATCCTAAATTATCCCTAAATACTAGAAGTTTAGAAAGAAAAAGAAAAGCAAACTCTAATGATGGGTTGCCTCCCGCAAGCGCTTCTTTTTGTGCGAGTCTTTAGCTGGACTCTCAACTTAATAAACTTCCAATAAACTCAATGCCAATCCATTCGTTGCATTGAATATCTTATTTGGTGCACCAAATTGTAAACTTTGGCTCTTTGCTTCTAAAATTGGTCAAACGAGCTTGAATATATAAAACCCAAGAATCTTGATAAGGGTTGGGACCGGTTGGATACTAATCAGAAATGGATCGCGCTTCAGAACTTTCTCCAAAGTTGGAGTTGTCACCCCATGCTTAGAAACACAATCTGGGAAAATAGGGGGCCACGTCGTGGTAATGGTCAAACCACGGCTTGGTTCCTGCAACTCAGCTTGTTCTTGTTCTTCATCTGACCCTTCTGCTAGCAATCTTTCCAGCTCCTCCAAATCTCTTTCTGGATTAAATTCTTCATCTTTTAACTCTAGCTCTTGTAACTCAAATTGCTCTTGTTTATTAGGCAAGATGTTATCTAACCATCTTCCAAATTCCTTCAAATCATCATCTGAGTCATCTTCCTCATCTTCTTGCTCAATTTCCTGTACTACTTCCTCAAGAAAAGCATCAAAAGCATCGAGATTTGGAAAATACATAACAAATACTAAAACAAAAAAAAACTCGTAACTTTATATGAGATAAATCTCACACAAAGGATCGATAATACTAGCAATTAAAATAAATTTTAGAACCGTTCCCGGCAACGGCGCCAAAAACTTGATGTGTGTGAAACGTACTAGTTTTAATCCTACTAACTTAAACAAAAAAAACAAACACACAAAAGGCAGTGTACCTATCGATTAGTAGTTTAGTTCACGTAAGTAGGGTATCGAACACAGGGAACGGTAAACAATTAAAATAAATGCTAATATTATCTAAATAAAACAATATAAAAGGGGGTTTCTCTAGTTTTGCAAGACTAGAAACTTAAACAATCAATTAACACTCAAACAAAATACAGTGAACAATTAAGAAGAACAAGAAAGGACAACTAGATTCAATGATAAAAGAGACTTCTGTTTAGATTTGATTCACTTATTCCTATGGTTGATTTCGTGGCAAGTGCAATGGATCAATATGTCAATGGTTACCGATTCCTAATATGATTGGGTTCATGTTCACTATTACCAATCCTTTAGTAGACAAGTTAATTCAAACAGTGGCCAGTTGATTAAACTAACAAGTTTCCTAGTGTTCAGTTCGTATCAAGTAAGACTTGTAATAATAGCTAATTAAATTTGTTCAATTCAATCAACTCATATGTGGTTGTTCATCACACATGCTCACACATTGATTTACATATTTTCTAGTTAACCCTAGTTTCATGTTCACTATTCCTAGGCATACAATCTTGTATTCTCAAAATTATATGAATCAAGTAATCAAGAAGATGTTCATACAACTTAATAACTCACTTATTAACAGAAAATATTTATCATCAATACATGAGGATCTTTAACAAGCTTAACAAGATAAATAACCAAATTAATATTAATCCAACCACTCAATCAAACCATGTTCATAAGATTATCTCATCCAAACAGAAGTAAAAAGCTTTTAGCTCATATCTACAACAAGTAATTGTTGGGTTTTATGCATAAGAAACAATCCTATGTGCTCATACAAACCCTAATGCTTGGATCTAGGTTTCTCTATTGTACATGCTTTGAATCCAAGTCTTGCAAACCGTAATCTAGCATACATATTATCAAAATAACAAACAACATCAGATCTAGATGTTTACCTCTTCAAATAGCTTGAATCTTCTTTGCTTGAGCTTAGAATCACAATTGTAATTCCTCTAATGGATCACAAACACCAAGTAGCAAGAAGGCAATAAGAGAAAGGAGGGAGGATGCTAGAAATCAGCTCTAGGGTTTCTCTTCAAGAAGTGGTAGCCGAAAATCACATGCATGGGTCTCTATTTATACTTGTAGGCTACTAGGGTTTCAGTCTAAACCCTAATGGACAGCTTAGCCACCAAGCAGCCCAAGGAACCTTCTGGAATAGGGCCTTGGACGAAATATGATGATCCTCTCATCATATTTTCGTTCCCCCTCTTGTCCATTAGGTTTCCTAGCCCAAAATCCAACTATCACACATTTGACAGTTTATACCCCTTTATTTAATTAATCTCTTTTAGTCACCAAATTAATTCATAATTAATTTATGACTAATACTAATTAAATAAATATGATTTCTCCTTTAATATATTATTCTTATAATATACTAATAAACCATAATATCCTCTCTCTCATATCAAATTACCTTGTCAAGTTGCTTTGGTGAAGGCAACCCAGAAGGACCATGCACAACCGGGTCAAGTATATACCAAATATAGTTACGGGCTTAGACACTAATCCAACAGTCTCCCACTTGAATAAGTCTAGTAACTATATCTCACATACGTCTTCAGAATCCGATTAGCAATCGTAGCTCTTATACGCTTCTGTCACTCTGATCAAAATCATGTCCTTCAGATAAGGGATCCTATAATCCTCTGTTCTAGATATCATGCAGACAATACTTTTTGTCTAGCATTCTGTTTCTCGATCTCTGATTCGTTCGACATAGAATTCAGTTGAACACATCAACATTATCCTGACCGGGCCCGTCACATAAGTCAAACCAAATCATCGAGTGACCAAGATATCGCTTTTATTCTCTTAGAATAAAAGGAACAGATAAACTTCGACTTATATGCTCTTATTATCTACTAGCTAAGTTACACATAATAATACGTTTTATAACATCAAGTTACTGATGCGTTTTCGTATTATCAATATATAATCAACTAGCAAACAACAACCATATCTTTAGTTTTTAAGATTATATGATATTATCATCTTCCGATCACTTATGATAACATTCAAGAAGTGATACTAGCAAGTGCGGGTTTATTCCAATGCTCAAAACATATTTCATAAGCACTCATAAACTTTGCAGCAAACCTTTGCTATGTCTAAAACCTTTTAGACAATCTACAAACTAATTTATGACAATCTTCTTTCATATCTACTTCCAACATATGATCGATTGTGGACTGTTCGAATAATCTTATTATTCAGGAAGTCAAAACATGCAAAATTGAAACAATAGATAAATAATCAACATAGGATAGTAACTTTCTTATAAATAAAACACCTTTATTTAATCATCAAATGTTGAATATAAAATTATCTATTACAAGTTTCCTACCTATCTAATCTAAACTAATATCGTCCTTTAGCCCAATGCTCCTAGCGTGCTTCAAATGCTTGACCCTACTCAGTCCCTTCGTAAGGGGATCTGCTGAGTTATCTTCTGACGATACCCTCTTCACAACGAGGAGTCCCTCTTCTACCCGATGTCTAATAAAATGATATTTCCTGTCGATATGTCGAGATCTGCCATGATCCCTTGGTTCCTTGGTCAAGGCAACCACTCCTTCATTATCACAGAAAATTTCCATGGGCTCCTTTATGGTTGGCACAACTCCAAGGTCTCCTATGAAGTTCTTCAACCATATAGCCTCCTTTGACGCTTCGCTTGCCGCAATGTACTCCGATTCGCACGTTGAATCAGCTACGGTCTCTTGCTTGGAACTCTTCCAAGTCACTGCTCCTCCATTCAGGGTAAAGACCCAGCCCGACTGTGATCGGTAATTATCCCGATCCGTCTGGAAACTAGCGTCACTGTACCCTCGCACCCTTAAGTCATCACTCCCACCGAGGACTAGAAACCATTCCTTGGTCCTTCGTAGGTACTTAAGAATATTCTTGACAGCAATCCAATGTGCTCTACCAGGGTTCCCTTGATATCTGCTGACCATGCTCAAAGCGAAGGCCACATCAGGGCGAGTACAGGTCATAGCGTACATAATCGAGCCAACTGCGGAAGCGTAAGGTACTCAGCTCATATCTGCTATCTCTGCCTCTGTACTTGGGCTCTGAGTCTTACTCAGTTTGGTATTGCATTGGATTCGTAACTCCCCTCTCTTGGAATTTTCCATACTAAAACGTTTTAGTACCTTTTCCAAGTATGTATCCTGACTGAGTCCTATCAGTCTCTTACTTCTGTCTCTCACTATCCTTATTCCCAGAATATATGCAGCTTGTCCGAGGTCCTTCATAGCGAAACACTTCCCAAGCCAGGACTTTACCTCCTGCAAGGTTGGGATGTCGTTTCCTATGAGTAGTATGTCATCGACATACAATACGAGGAAGCTCACTATACTCCCACTGGTCTTGACATACACACATGACTCATCCTCGTTTCGCAGAAAACCAAACTCTTTGACTTTCTCGTCAAAACAAAGATTCCATCTGCGAGATGCTTGCTTTAATCCATAAATGGATTTCTCAAGCTTGCATACTCTATTTGGATGCTTCGCATCGACGAAACCCTCTGGCTGATTCATGTAAACATCCTCAGCCAACTTCCCATTTAGGAAAGCGGTTTTTACGTCCATCTGCCATATTTCATAATCATGAAACGCAGCTATTGCGAGCATTACCCTAATAGACTTTATTTTGGCAACTGGCGAAAAGGTCTCATCATAGTCAACTCCAGGAGTTTGAGTAAAGCCCCTTGCGACCAATCGCGCTTTATAAGTGTGCACTTTCCCATCCATGTCTGTCTTCTTCTTGAAGATCCACTTGCACCCGACCGTCTTACGACCTGGTACATTATCAACCAAATTCTAAACTTGGTTGTCATACATGGACTGAATCTCGCTGTCCATTTCCTCTTTCCATTTATCAGACTCTGGGCCTGCCATGGCTTCCTTGTAGCTATTAGGTTCGTCTAGATTTACTAGTGTACTATCACTAATAAACGTATCCCCGTCAGTAGTAATATGGAAACCATAAAACTGGGGTGGAACAACAACTCTACTTGAACGTCTGAGAGGTAAGGACTGGTCAATTGGTTCAACAGGAGTTTCCTCCTCAGGTTGCATGCCGGTATCAGAGGTTCCTTCATCTCCTGACTCTTGAAGCTCTTCACGGTCAATCTGACTCCCACTGTCTCTTTGACTTATGAGTTCTTTCTCTCTAAAAACCCCTCTCCTAGCAACAAAGACAACATTGTCACTTGATCTATAGAAGAGATAGCCAAAAGACTTCTGTGGGTAGCCGATGAAATAACACTTCTCACTACGAGGTTCTAGCTTGTCGTGAGTCTCTCGTCTTACGAAAGCTTCACAACCCCAAACCTTGATATGTGCTAACGAGGGAGCTTTCCCTGTCCACATCTCGTGAGGTGTCTTGGTAACCTTCTTGGTGGGAACTAAGTTAAGGATATGGGAGGCAGTCTCTAAGGCATACCCCCAGAATGAGATTGGTAAGGAAGCACGACTCATCATAGAGCGAACCATGTCCAACAAGGTTCGATTACGTCTCTCAGCCACACCATTCAATTGTGGCGTTCTAGGAGGCGTCAATTTCGAAACTATTCCGCATTCTTTTAGATACTCGTGAAATTCAAGACTTAGGTACTCTCCTCCTCGATCAGATCGAAGCATCTTGATTTTCCTGCCCAGCTGGTTTTCCACTTCATTTTTAAACTCTTTGAATTTCTCAAAGGTTTCTGACTTTTGCTTAATCAAGTAGATATATCCATATCTGCTATAATCATCTATAAAAGTCACGTAGAAGCGACAAGCGTCCCTTGTGGTGGATCTAAAGGGTCCACATACATCTGTATGTATGAGATCCAATACACCCTCACCCCTATCACATATGCCAGTAAAGGGTGACTTGGTCATCTTCCCAAGTAAACAAGACTCACACACGTCATCGTCCCTTAGGTCGAATGACTCCAAGACTCCATCCTTTTGGAGTTGGGCTATGCGTTTCTTGTTAACATGGCCAAGGCGACAATGCCACAAGCATGCTTTGTCCAAACTTGTGGACGAATCAATATTCAAAACATCATTTCCTAAATTATCAATAACTAACACAGATTCATAAATCCCATTACAAGGTAATGCATTGAAATAAAAGACACCATTCAAATAAGCATTAATAGAACCATTACTATTATCAAACGAATATCTGAAACCTTGTCTAAACAATCCATGAAAAGAAATGATGTTCCTTGCCATATCTGGCGAATAGCAACAATTATTTAAATCTAGTCCTAACCCATTACTCAACACTAAGGAATAAACTCCGATCTTGGTTACTGGTGAAGACTTCTTGTTTCCCATGATCAAGCTTATCCTTCCATGCTCCACTTCCCTACTTTTTCTTAGCCCCTGCAAATCAGAACAAATGTGATAACCACATCCTGTATCAAGGACCCATGAAGTAGCAAGTGATGAGTTATTAGATTTAATTAAATACATACCTGCGAAGGTGGGCTTTATCTTCCCATCCTTGATATCCTGCAGATACATGGGGCAACTTCGTTTCCAGTGGCCCTTCTGGTGGTAGTAGAAGCACTCTGCTTCCTTGGGGTCAAAAGAGGGTTTAATAGAACCTGCTTTGGTCCCACTAGAAGAGGAGCCATCTTGGGTCTTACCCTTATGGTGGCTCTTGGAAGGAGCCTTCCTCTTCTTACCCTTTCCTTGGCTAATTGCCAACACAAGAGCAGCTACAGTAGAGGATGATGCAACAGATTTGTCCTTGAGGTTGCTCTCAGCTGTCCTCAGGAGCCCTTGGAGTTTACTCAGGGTGACCTCTTCCTTGTTCATGTGGTAGGTCATCCTGACTTGGTTGTAGCAAGGAGGCAAGGAGTGGAGGATGATGTCGATAGCCAAATCCTCATCAAACTTAACATTAAGTTTGAGAAGACGATCAACATACCTTTGCATTCTTTGCAAATGAGATGTTAGGGATTCTCCACTTCCCATCTTAGCGGTGATCATGTTGGTGATGATCTCATAGCACTCTTGCCTCGCGCTCTGGTGGTACCTGTCCAGCAAATCTTGATGCATTTCATATGGATACATGTCCTCATAGGACTTTTGGAGTTCGAGGTTCATGGTGGCCAACATGATGCAATGAACTTTCGTTGCATCACGCTCGTGGGCCTCAAAGGCGGCCAGCTCTTCAGGAGTAGCTTCTTCTGGGTTAATCTTCTCTAGCTTCTCGTCGAGGACATATTCTTTGTCCTCGTAGCGAGTTATCATGCGAATGTATCTCATCCACTCGTTGAAGTTCGAGCCATCAAATGTCACCTTTTGACACAGGTTCATCAACGAGAACGACCCAGAAGTGTTGTTGTTTGCGTTTGCATTAGACATCTGAAATAGAAAGGAACAAGGTTTGATTAGAAATGAATCCCCAATTAAACACCCAAATGAGAAATTAGGGCTAGGATCCAACAACATTATATACAACTTAGAAAAGGGATGTCGTAATCTAAAAGTAAATAATATTGAAGGTAAGTGAATGACGATTCACTAATTTTCACCATGCAAAACGAAAAGAATTAAGTTTTAAATGTATTTGAAAATTCCTAGATTTCTTTTGAGATTCATTGAACATTTCAATGGCATGTTTAAATCTCGATATGCACTTCAGATTTGCGACTGGGATGCCGAGGATCGCAAATAAGTTTGTGAATAACCATGCGAATCAACATGGTGCACTCAATGTCTTCATCACCTAATCAATGTGCTGGTTAGCCACGCACGCTCCATTGATCTATGATAAAACCTCGAGCCACCCTTTGTCACCAATGTCAATCCCAAATTAGTGTGCCGGTTAACCACGCACGCTCCACTAACGTTTGACAGGGGTACAAAGTGTAATTCCATGGAGTAGCATCATTTTCACATTTTACCCTAAAGTAACTAAGATTGGGAATTTATAAAACAATGTAGTTACTTTAATATTCCCATTATACTTATAATGATGAATTAAATGCCCTATCCTATCCGTTCGGCTAACGACCCTCCACCAGTCAAGCAAGCGGTAGGTGTGAGTGTACACCCATTAAGCGCCATTTTATAGGCAGCAACCTTATACCCACCTTATAGACTGGCTTCGTGAATGAGGCCTACTAGCGATAAGACTAGCTTATTCTTATACATATATATTAATTAATCTTGTAATAATATAATAGCATAAGGTTGAATTTTAAACTTGTAAAATTCTAAGGGTTTGAAATTTAAATTATTCAAATAAAACTTTTAATCACAAAATTCAAATTTCAAAACTTGAGGGCAAGTTTTGAACTTTTCAAAACATAAGGGATCAAATAACACATAATTTAAATTAAACAATTAATTTCATAATCATCTATATTTGATCTAACTTTATTTAGTCATTAGATAATTACCAAATAATTTTAAATAATCCATATTTATCATATAAACAACCAATATTCAAAAGATTTGAAATTATCTATTGTTTTGGCAAGGATAATCATTTAATTAAGATAAAATTTGGATTTTAACTTCACAAAACGATTTAGGCATTGTATCCAAGTCAAAACAGCAACTAAATCCCGAAATATCCTCTGTCTGACGCTCGAACTCGCCGAGTCAGCTCTGAACTCGCCGAGTAGGGGCCAACTTGCCGAGTCCAGATACTGACTCGCCGAGTTGAGTCGGGCAGAGGCAAAAAACTCGATTTTCAGCAAGAAAAACAGTTAAGCATCACATACAATTGAAACCAATCAAGGCTCTGATACCACTGTTGGGTTTTATGCATAAGAAACAATCCTATGTGCTCATACAAACCCTAATGCTTGGATCTAGGTTTCTCTATTGTACATGCTTTGAATCCAAGTCTTGCAAACCCTAATCTAGCATACATATTATCAAAATAACAAACAACATCAGATCTAGATGTTTATCTCTTCAAATAGCTTGAATCTTCTTTGCTTGAGCTTAGAATCACAATTGTAATTCCTCTAATGGATCACAAACACCAAGTAGCAAGAAGGCAATAAGAGAGAGGAGGGAGGATGCTAGAAATCAGCTCTAGGGTTTCTCTTCAAGAAGTGGTAGCCGAAAATCACATGCAAGGGTCTCTATTTATACTTGCAGGCTACTAGGGTTTCAGTCTAAACCCTAATGGGCAACTTAGCCACCAAGCAGCCCAAGGAACCTTCTGGAATAGGGCCTTGGACGAAATATGATGATCCTCTCATCATATTTTCGTTCCCCCTCTTGTCCATTAGGTTTCCTAGCCCAAAATCAAACTATCACACATTTGACAGTTTATACCCCTTTATTTAATTAATCTCTTTTAGTCACCAAATTAATTCATAATTAATTTATGACTAATACTAATTAAATAAATATGATTTCTCCTTTAATATATTATTCTTATAATATAATAATAAACCATAATATCCTCTCTCTCATATCAAATTACCTTGTCAAGTTGCTTTGGTGAAGGCAACCCAGAAGGACCATGCACAACCGGGTCAAGTACATACCAAATATAGTTACGGGCTTAGACACTAATCCAACAGTAATAACCTAAAATCAAAATCTAATGATTCATACATGGTTCAAAACAAAGATTAAGAAAAGAAGAATGATTATTTACCTTTGATTCTCTTCTAAATTGTCTCTTATGTTGCAATCTCGAAAACTGAAGCTCCAAGAACCCTTCTGATCTTCAATAATCGCAGCTAGCCTCCATAAAGTGTTAGGGTTCGAATGAGAAGTGTTTCTACATATAAATTCTGAAAACAGGGCCAACTCGACGAGTTTTCACCACAAACTCGTCGAGTTTTTTCGATAATCCGTGTATACAGCGTGTACGGCAAGGCATCTTCGAATCGGGAACATTCTGACCAACGCGTCGAGTTTTGGGTCAACTCGTCGAGTTCTCTTGGAATCAACATTTTCTCAAAACACGAAAGTCGTCCGAAATTGTGTCTAGTTTTCAGAACATTTTGAATCTCGTCAATCGGAGTTACGGTTCATGAGATATGGACAAAACACTGACGAGGGGTCAAGCTGTCCAATAACATCCTTCTTTCTTCAGTCTTCAATCTCCAAGCTTGCAATCACTCAATCCTCTTCCTTTTTCACCCGAGCATGTCTTTTATTGCTGAAATTGAAATATTAAGCTAATTAAGTACCTTTTGTCCATAAAATGATATAAAATCAACAATAATTAATAAGATAATGAATGATTTCTATGACTAAATAAGCCCATATCAAAATACCCCACACTTGACTTTTGCTTGCCCCCAAGCAAAACTGAATTTTATCACACCAATATCATATAAGACAATCCAAATCGAAACCAGCCATTATGCCAAGACCGCAACGCATGCATTTGTGTCTAAAATTTTTCCTAAGGACCCCCCTCAATTCTAAATACTTACAATCCTCATAAACACTCGCCCACTTCTTTTGAACATTGCTCATTTTATGCATCCCTCCGAATCCATCCTCAGAAAACTTTCTTAACCTCAAGTAATTTTTGGTTAAATCCCCAAGCATATGTATGATAAAATAACCTAGAAAAGAAAATTACAATAAAAATAAATACTACTTTTGATTGAATCTTTTATACTTTGTAGCTTTTCTTCATGATATTCTTCTTTGTCATCATAGCTTTGTAGATTCTTTATTCAAACATTTCATCACTCTTTTTTTTCAACTTTTTTTTCTTTTTTTTTCTCTTTTTTTTTTCTTTTTACAACACACTTTTTCCACTCAAAACTAAAAACCTAGAAAAACATATGCTTAAGCAAGGGAATTTAACTTCATCCTTTATTGGTTAAAGGCATTAGTCTAGTGTGCAATGACTACTTTAGTTTTCCTGGATACATTTCAAGTACACGATGCTAAACATGTTGCGATCCTCAAACTAAGCGAGGTTGTGTTTTTGTCCCATGATTTCACTAGAATAAAGGGGGCCACAAATGCATTATAACGTATATTGGCTCAACTAAACATTTGGGTCTTCATAGAATCATCAAACACAATAAATAGCATGGAACCCTAATTGCTCTACCAAATTGGTCTGAATTAACCCTAGCAAAATTTTTATGCAATTTTTTTTTCAAACCAAGGATTCAAAAGATTCTAATCTTTTCATTAATGTAATCAACCCCCTACCCCACACTTAAATTATGAAATGTCCCCATTGCATGTTATGCATGAAAAAGAACATAAAAGTAAAGAAAGAATTAGAACAAACTCCCCTGGGATAGTTGTTGCGAGGTTGATATTCTTCTTGTTAAGTTCCATCTTCAGCTGACTTTAGACATGGGAACAGCTCATCCACGCCTTGGGTGTCAAATCTCGTGTGGTTAGGCTCCCAAAATATAGAGGAGAAAGGGTTTTGGAAATGCTCGGAAAATAAACGTTGATAGTACAGCCAATTGCCTCCATCTAATGCAATCAAATCACCAACTCAAAGGTACGAGAAAGAGTAACTCTTCAAGTTAAATCGATAAAAGTCGGGTTTTTCCAAATGGACTCGTCGAGTATCTGAATGGAACTAGTGAAAAAAATTAGCTCCTGCTTCAGGTTCGTTTCTGGGGTTTGAGGAGATTATTATAGCAATATTCCCCCTCATTTTTCTTCAGTAAAAGCACATCCCTTCAGCTGTTTAATTATCGGACTCGTAATTAGACTCAATTCTCCCATTCTTCTCGTTTTAGACTCGATCTCACATTTTATTCCTCACGCTTTATTCGTTCATTCTATCCCTCACCCTATATTCTAAAAAGATCAAAAACAAATACCAAGTAATAAAAAAACATCAAAATAAAAATCCTAAATTATCCCTAAATACTAGAAGTTTAGAAAGAAAAAGAAAAGCAAACTCTAATGACGGGTTGCCTCCCGCAAGCGCTTCTTTTTGTGCGAGTCTTTAGCTGGACTCTCAACTTAATAAACTTCCAATAAAGTCAATGCCAATCCATTCGTTGCATTAAATATCTTATTTGGTGGACCAAATTGTAAAATTTGGCTCTTTGCTTCTAAAATTGGCCAAACGAGCTTGAATATAAAAAACCCAAGAATCTTGATAAGGGTTAGGACCGGTTGGATACTAATCAGAAATGGATCGCGCTTCAGAACTTTCTCCAAAGTTGGAGTTGTCACCCCACGCTTAGAAACACAATCTGGGAAAATAGGGGGCCACGTCGTGGTAATGGTCAAACCACGGCTTGGTTCCTGCAACTCAGCTTGTTCTTGTTCTTCATCTGACCCTTCTGCTAGCAATCTTTCCAGCTCCTCCAAATCTCTTTCTGGATTAAATTCTTCATCTTTTAACTCTAGCTCTTGTAACTCAAATTGCTTTTGTTTATTAGGCAAGATGTTATCTAACCATCTTCCAAATTCCTTCAAATCATCATCTGAGTCATATTCCTCATCTTCTTGCTCAATTTCCTGTACTACTTCCTCAAGAAAAGCATCAAAAGCATCGAGATTTGGAAAATACATAACAAATATTAAAACAAATAAAAAACTCGTAACTTTATATGAGATAAATCTCACACAAAGGATCGATAATACTAGCAATTAAAATAAATTTTAGAACCGTTCCCCGGCAACGGCGCCAAAAACTTGATGTGTGTGAAACGTACTAGTTTTAATCCTACTAACTTAAACAAAAAAAAATAAACACACAAAAGGCAATGTAGCTATCCATTAGTAGTTTAGTTCACGTAAGTAGGGTATTGAACATAGAGAACGGTAAACAATTAAAATAAATGCTAATATTATCTAAATAAAACAATATAAAAGGGGGTTTCTCTAGTTTTGCAAGACTAGAAACTTAAACAATCAATTAACACTCAAACAAAATACAGTGAACAATTAAGAAGAACAAGAAAGGACAACTAGATTCAATGATAAAAGAGACTTCTGTTTAGATTTGATTCACTTATTCCTATGGTTGATTTCGTGGCAAGTGCAATGGATCAATATGTCAATGGTTACCGATTCCTAATATGATTGGGTTCATGTTCACTATTACCAATCCTTTAGTAGACAAGTTAATTCAAACAATGGCCAGTTGATTAAACTAACAAGTTTCCTAATGTTCAGTTCGTATCAAGTAAGACTTGTAATAATAGCTAATCACATTTGTTCAATTCAATCAACTCATATGTGGTTGTTCATCACACATGCTCACACATTGATTTACATATTTTGTAGTTAACCCTAGTTTCATGTTCACTATTCCTAGGCATACAATCTTGTATTCTCAAAATTATATGAATCAAGTAATCAAGAAGATGTTCATACAACTTAATAACTCATTTATTAACAGAAAATATTTATCATCAATACATGAGGATCTTTAACAAGCTTAACAAGATAAATAACCAAATTAATATTAATCCAACCACTCAATCAAACCATGTTAATAAGATTATCTCATCCAAACAGAAGTAAAAAGCTTTTAGCTCATATCTACAGCAAGTAATAACCTAAAATCAAAATCTAATGATTCAAACATGGTTCAAAACAAAGATTAGGAAAAGAAGAATGATTATTTGCCTTTGATTCTCTTCTAAATTGTCTCTTATGTTGCAATCTCGAAAACTGAAGCTCCAAGAACCCTTCTGATCTTCAATAATCGCAGCTAGCCTCCAGAAAGTGTTAGGGTTCGAATGAGAAGTGTTTCTATATATAAATTCTGAAAACAGGGGTTAGGCAATGTCCCCATTGCATGTTATGCATGAAAAAGAACATAAAAGTAAAGAAAGAATTAGAACATTGATATCATTTATTCCAAATTCCAAAACAACGATAATTAAAACATAGATATCATTTATTCCAAATTCCGGCTTCAATGGGTAAAGAGGCGGGTGGAAGGAGTGGGGGGTATAAGGTGGTGGCGGGTGAATGTTGAGGTAGGGTTAGGGTTACTGTAACGACCCAAAAATCAAGGGTAAAAATTTTATTTTTAATATAGTCAAAACATAGATATCATTTATTCAAAATTCCAAAACAACGATAATTAAAACATTTATCAGAGTTCATCCCAAAAATCACTCATTGCGGAAAACATGGGTGTGTGCACTGCGATCAAGCCGGACCCTTCCTTTCCAAACCGATGATACCTGAAACAATAAATGAAACTGTAAGCACGAAGCATAGTGAGTTCCCCGGAGCATACCCCACACAATCCACATAATCACATAATCCATACTAGCTATATCAGCTACATAAACCACATAAGCCATGCATACAACATATAAGGATGCCCTGGAAACCCTCCAGGGTCTTAATCCGGGTGCCTCGGGAACCCCCTGAGGTCTTTCATGCAAGTATCACAAAGACAACTAGCATACCACATACCACACAATCAACTAGCGTACCACACATAACTAATTGCCATGGGAACCCCTGCATGGTCTTCACGTAAATACATAATGTATCAATAACACATCCGCAATAATTATCACAACTAGATAAATGGGCCAACCTTGGTGCGTTAGACCCATTGGTATGGTGAGGAGACTTACCTCGAATGCAGAAGCTTCCCGAATGACATCCTTAGGTGCTGCCAGACTGACTTCCCGAGCTATTAATGCCAATCAATATACCCAATTAGCAAATTGGGTTCCATGCTATAATCCTTAATCCATACATGGGGTAAAATGACCATTCTACCCCTGGCCCAATATGATCCAAGACTGAGGCCCAATCCCAAACAAAAGCCCAACAATATAATGTCCATAAATCCATCAATGGCCCATTTTTCCAAATTGGGCTCCAACCCCTTATTCCCATTGCACCTTCACTAATCTTGCACCTTCACTAATCTTCCTCATCTCCTCCTCCGTCCGCTGCTCACGTGCCACGCCCACAACTTCCATTACCTACTATGAACCGACTACTGATTCCCATTGCACCTTCACTAATCTTGCTACCTTACTTCCTTATGGCTAACATTTTCTATTCGATAACTAGCACTAACTTCCTCCCATGATTCAGACGCTCCTTTTCCTGAATATTGACTATAAGGAAGTACAGTAGAGTTGTAGTCCAAACACTTTTGTGACTGATACATAGTATGCACTATGAGTCAGTCTGAGCTTCCACAACCGTCCTACGCGATGCATCGCCTTGCCAAACCGGGCCAAATTCTGACCGAATCACTATATCTGGCCTTCAGCACTGCTTCCCGAAATGGGAGTCACCCCTCAAGTCGAAGCCTTGAGAGTACTTCAACCTCGATAAAACTTGAGTATCAAACTCTTGCCAATAATCGACAATCTGTTATGAACCCAATGAATACCGACACCCGACATCCCGAGGGACACAACTATCACCCCGATCGTCTAATGGCCTCCCCAAGGTAACTGAACCCATCCAAACCAGACCTTCCCCAATTCTGATGAAGGATAACTCCTTTGTCTCAAACAGAAAACTACCTCTTCCTTCCCGGATCCTGACACCTTACATTGGTTTGACTCCCAGACAGACCGTCCACACTGTAATTGTACCGTACAATTTTCCTCCAGGAATGACTGACCGACAAACATCTCCAGTCCTGATTATCTCAATGTTGCCAACTAAATGAATTCACTTACCATAACCAGATGCAGAACGCCCATATCCGGAATAACGGATTCCTGCCCGGTTGCTGAACCAACGGGCAACCTCACACCCGCCCCACACGACCTCCAAAGGATACTTCGTCTAGTTATAATTTCCCTAGCTATACAACCACTCATGGCTCCATTAATCCTTTTGATGCTGTTAGGGGAGTCCGACGTCGTTGTGGACATTCTCGACGATGGCCCATCGAAACTGTCAGAGGGAATAAATGAAGAGGTGATAGAACAGCCTCGTGAATCCAAGAAAGAGCATGAGGATGATGCTACCCCCGGGGGGCATCTTCGTGCAGGATTTGGATGATACCTCCCAAGTTGCTCCTGATCCGGCTTCGCTTGTGAAAAAGGATGGTGTTGTTGTAGGTTGTTCCTATGTTATTTCGCTGACCCATGGTATTTACATACCAGAATGTGGACATACTCGAGAGTTCCTCATTACGCAATATTCGATTGCATATGAATGGGGTCTCCATGCATTTCCCCTGCTACCATTAAAGCTTTGGAGCTCCTCTCCGGCTCTCATATGTCTAATAGTCTTCTGTATGCGGAGCTGAAGTCTCTCTTTATATGGTGGTTGCTGCTCGATGCCTACGCTAGGTTAGTTCAGATTCTGGTGAACTTACTTTTGTTAGGGATGAGCAGGATGATTTGAGGGTGAAGTTGCTGGGGTTGGAAAAGGAAAAATATGCATTTGAGGAGCATTATGATCTTCTAGCTGGGGAGAATGCGTCTATGGAACAGCAGGTGGAAACTTTGGATGGGGCAGTGGAGCATCTTTATCAGCGGATATAGACTTTGGTAGAGGAGAAGAAAGCGTTGGAGGCTCAGGTGGAGGCAGTACAGACGTAGTTAGAGGCTGAGGAGATGAGGAAGAAAGCGGTGGAGTAGGATGTGGCATGGTTCTTGTGGAAGGGCTTTGTCCGTATTGTGGACAAGGTGGTTGAAAGTGCCAAATTTTATTTGGGCGTTAGGCGTATGAAGGCAGCGTGCATGGCTGCTGGGGTGGAGGGTGGGAAACAGGTGATTAAGGGGCAGATTTCCACTTGGAAGTTCATACCTGGTGAATCGAGCGCCCTTCTGGAACACACCCAGGAAATACATGTTGACGTGAAATCTTTACGGAGACTGATTTTGCCTCATACCTCCGCCTTGGCGAGCACGCCATGGAGGGCCTTCTCCAGTTGTGCAATGACCCTGATATTGAAGGAAAATGTCCTGAGGGTAGCACTTCCGGAACTGAGCCTTCCTCCACTCCTCCTGGTATGTAATTCCTTCTCTCTTCCTTTAATTGCTTCCTGGTAATTTAGACAATGTTTGTACTGCTTTGGTGTTGATGGGATAGTTTGTATCGATGGATTCTGAATTTGTTTAGGGCCCTGCGTGGCCGTCTCCTCAATTTTGTGGTCTGTCCGAAAAAAAGTACACTCTTTTTATTTTCCCTTGTTTGATCTTTTTTTTGAATGATATGCATGTGGTGGGTTGTTTACTATGCCTGTGATTGTTGTCCCCGTTGGTTTGCATAGGCCATCTTGGTATTTTTGCCCTTCTCTTCCTTTCTGGGGTGATTCATTCTTTCCCTGGGCTTGTTTTGGCTATATGGATTGAATCAGGACGAATCTACCATTCCTTGTAGAGGGATGGGTTATACTGCTCGATGGACAGTTGTTTATTTGGTGGCTTGGCCACACTTGTTGGATTTGTCCCACTTGCAACTTTAGCAATCGTATTCGTCTAAGGTCTTTTGGTATTATCCCGGGAGCTCGTGCTGTGGGCTTGGGATTGGTCCTTTCTTTGGGTTCTGGAACAATGTTTTTAGATTAGGTCATCTTGTCTAGTTTGATTTGTTAGGGTGTCATTATTATCTAAGGTTTACTGATCACCCCTTTGGGACTTTGTTCTAAGTCTTGCGTCTCTAAGGTTCGTATTCCGAGCCTAATCATCTAAGTCATGCCGAGATTGTAACCTTGAGTCTTGGGGACTTAGGTATTATCTATTTCAAGGGAAATGTTATGATCCTTTGAAGCCTTTACTTATGTTACAATCAGGAGTTGTGGCTCTTTTGGTTTAACTGACACGTTTTAAGGAAATGTTATGAGCCTTTGCATCCTATGGTTGCGTTCTCACAATGGTTTCACTCAAATAATATGGATGATCGACCCTTGTTATCATTTGGTATACGTGCACAACCTCTTATGTGAATGATATCAAGCTTAAATAGTAACGTTCTAAAAGTTTTTTTTTTTGAAATGTCAACTTTCATTGCTTCATTAATAGTGTTTTGGAAACAGCTACATTGTTTGGTAAAGACAAAGAGATGATTGTAGCACAAGCCAAGGCTTAGCTATTAGGCTGGCTTACTGGGGTGTGATTATCCGTCTGGAGTTCGATCACATTGCCCTTGCCCTAGATGTGTTATATCTGAGCTTTTGCCCTCCCTCTATGGGTGGTGGTGCAGACCATGTGCTCCCCAGGTCGCAGGAGTGAGTCCTTCGTTCTGAACTCTTAGGGCATAAACTCCCCCTTGATGTGTGTTTACGGTCCTGCTTGCACATTCCCTGGAAGCATCCTTCTTTTTGAGCCTACTCATATCTGAATGTTGTTTCGTCTTGTTGGTGTTCGTGCCAAATTTTGGCGTTCGTGATGACCTGCTTGTAACCTTAAGTGGCGACATTGCTTTTGAGTCTCTCGTCATGTTGTGGGGTACTTCTTTGGCGGGTAATAGCCCCATGGTGTCTATGCCCTGGCACCCTGGATATTCCCCGTGCGTGTTTCCCTGGGGCTTGATCGTATTTTTATATGTGCTGGGGATTAGTGTTTCTGAAGACAATTCTCATATCCCCTCGTGCCTTGGTTCTATCCTCCTGGTTCTTCTCTGGGGGCAAGTGAATTTGTCTTACCACAACTCTCATGCCTCCTCGTGCATCGTTATTTAGGAGATTATATGGGAGGGACATTGTGTCGGCGTTCGTAGTTTCCTCTTGGGGAACTTGCTCGACCTTGAGATCCCTACGTGTGCGTGTCAATCTTTGCTCTGTGTCTCGGTGTCTCTGGACCTTGTTTTTTTCTCTTGCTAGATCTTGGGGGGGGGGGGGGTCTTTCTGGTGTTGCAGGGCGGCACATTCTCACTCGAGATGAGGTGACTGATATACTCCTGCTGAGACCCACTGTGGATTCTTATCGTCGGTGATGTATATGTAAGCTTAAGGAGATCAGACCCTATTGAGTATTCATGCTAACTGTCTTTGGGACTTCCGAATTAACTGTGTTGCTGCTACTACACCCTTCCCTGGTTTTCTTTGACCAAGGCGTTCTCTCGCTTGCCGTCTTGGCTTTGTATGGTAGTCGTCGGCCTCGGATGCTTCTTCATGCGGCGACTCGTTCTTCGTTTCTTTGGAATGTGCGCTGCTTCCAATGTAGAGATGGATTGGCGGTGCTGTGTGTGGGGCTTAAATGCAAAGATTATGGTTGACCATGTGTTTGTACTAAACTTTACCATGCCATGGATCGTTGATGATATGGATCGGAGTTTGAAAAGTGTTGGTCGTCCGAGGAGCATCTCATCGTCGGCTGGGCGACATACTATCGATAAATCTATTACTCTTGTGACTTTTTCCTTTCCGTCCTGGCTGACTAGGGTGAGTGGAAGATTTATGGTGCCTAGCAGCCATAATTGATGTCCTGTGAACCCGACGAGCGGGCCTCTGGTTGAGGGTTTTAGACCTTCTTTCCAGGGGTTAGGAGCTGGCGGAAACAGTGCTCGTAAATAATGTCTGTGCTACTGCCATTATCGATTCATACTCGATGAATTTTCTTTTATTGTACATAATCAGTTATCACGAGTGGATCCCTAGGGTTCCAGCTGAGCATTCTTGGATCTTTTGATGAGAAGCTATTATTGAGGATGTTTTTAAGTAGTACCTCACTATTTCCGTCTGTTTCTTGTCGCTCGCTCCTTTTGTGGGGCCTCGCGATGGTGAAGATTTCTTCCTTCTTAAACGGCCACTTTCCAGTTTTCTTCCGAGCTCAAACATCTTTGTGATTAGCTTCAAATTTGGATCTCAGGTTTTTCGTGATCTCTGCAAGGTCGCCAATCAGTTGTTTATGTTCTACTTTTGTTTTCGGCATTGTGCATTCACCAGTATCATGAGTCTTGCTTTTGTGGTACTCATAGTATTTCCCTTTTTATTTTTCTAGTTTCAGCAATTGTTTTTCGACAACGTGCACCTCGGCCCCACTGCTCCATGGCTCGTCTTTGCCAAACAGACAAAATCTACTAGATGGATGCCTCGAGTGTCGGCTATACTTATCATAGCTCCCATCATGGCGATCCTGGTGGTTGGGGATAAAGTGTGAGCCTATTTCTTCTTGTTTGAAGTATGCGTTTGCTACAGCTTTGAGGTTGGCTTCTTTCCACTCCTCGCCGTCGATCTGCCTGAGGTACTATTCCATCCGATATTTGAGTTCGTCTCTAGTCTTTGGCACTATTCCTTGTATCTTTTTGGATATAGGGTCGGGGAGAAGTCCTTGGGCGAAGGTGCCTGTAACTAGGAACTCTTATTGGACTGGGACATTAAGCATTATGAGAGTGAACATGTCGTAGTATGCTCGTATGGACTCGCCCTCCTTCTGTTTGCATGCCATTATTGAGTTCGCATCCCCCTTCCCCTTTCTAAGCTGCATGAAGTTGTTGAGAAAGAGGTATCACAATTGTTTGAAACTTGAGATGCTCCATGGACACAACGCTTTGAACCACTTTCATGCATTACCTGATAACGTAATAAGGAAATACGTGCAGATGAACCTCTTGTCCATTCTGAGCGATGTCATCGTCCATTCATAAGTGTCGATGTGTTCGTCTGGGTCGGTTGTTCCATCGTATTTCGGTATGTTTGGTATCATAGCTTAATGTGGTATCTCGTACTGTAGGATCTCTTGACATAATGCCGAGCTGGCGCTTCTCACCGATTTCTCCATTTGAGAGAAAGGGAATCTGCTCTGTGCCATGAGCTGTTGGGCATGGTACGAACTGTTATACTTTTGGCCGTATCCATGGTTGTACCCATGGGTGTACATGGGAGTCTGTGGAATATATGGTGGTTGCATCGTGTTTGCGTATATGAGCTGATAAGCATGTGAGTTTGACTCCAGAATACGCGATTTTATCTCTTGTGTCAGTGTTGTTTGGGCATTGTGCCCTTGTGATTGCGTTCCTCGAGGGAATGTTCCCTAGAGATAGTGGAAGTAGGGGTTGAACATCGGATTTTGCACGAAGAACAAGATGTGGAACATGCTCGCCATGGGTGAGAACTGGTAGCCCATCATCGACTTCTGAGGGGAAGACAAGATGGTGCTTCGAGACCAAGTACTCGTCCCGTTTGTCATGGAAGAGGTTGAGTCCGGTTGTTAGCTTGTTTCGATTGATGGGTTGGTGTCGCTTGTGGCGTTGTGGTGGACGTTGTGACCAAGTGCTCTGCTGTGACGGGCAGCGGGACCATAAATTGGCTATGAGTTCCGCCGTGGAACCGGTTACCGGAACCGCTGGTGTCTGAGTAGATGTTTTCCCTTCCGGTGCAGATGAACCAGTGCCGTCGAGAATATTCTTCACTGCTATCCAATGAGCTCTGCTAGGATTTCCCTGATAGCGACTGGCCATGATTAAAGCAAAAGACACATCAGGTGGAGTACATGCCATAGCGCACATGATCGATCCTACAGCCAAATCATATGGGACCCGACTCATTTATGCTATCTCTTCATCTGTACTAGGGCTTTAAGTCTTATTCAACTTGGAATTGTTTTGAATAGGTAGCTCTCCTTTCTTGGAATTTTCCATACTAAAACATTTTAGACCTTATCCAAGTATGTACATTGACTAAGACCAATTATTCTTTTCTTTTTATCCCTCTAAATTTTTATCCCAAGAATATAGGCTACCTCACCTAGATCCTTCATAGAAAAACACTTTCCAAGACAAGATTTTACTTCTTGCAAGGTTCAAATGTCGTTTCCCATGAGAAGTATGTCATCAACATACAACACTATAAAGTTTACTATACTCACACTAGCCTTGACATATACACATGACTCATCTTTACTCCTAGTGAAACCAAATTCTTTGACTTTCTCATAGAAGCAAAGATTCCAGGTGCGAGACGCTTGTTTTAATCCATAAATGGATTTCTCAAACTTATACACTCTATTAGGAAACTTTGCATCTACAAAACCCTCTAGCTGACTCATTTAAACATCTTCAACCAACTTCCCACTAAGGAAAGCGGTTTTGACATCCATCTGTCATATTTCACAGTCATGAAAAGCATTTATGGCTAGCATCATCCTAATAGATTTTATCTTGGCCACTAGTGAGAAGGTCTCATCATAGTCAATCCCCGAGGTTTGAGTGAAGCCATTCGTAACCAGTCGTGCCTTGAAAGTATGTACCTTTCCATCAATGTCGGTCTTCTTCTTGAAGATCCATTTGCACCCAAATGTCTTTCGACCGGGTACATGATCAACCAAATTCCAAACTTGGTTATGAAACATGGACTTGATCTCGTTGTCCGTTGCCTCTTTCCCCTTGGCAGCTTCCGGTCCTGCCATCGCTTCCTTGTAGCTAGCTGGTTTATCCAAATTTATGAGCATCCTATCACTGATAAATGTATCTCCATCCGAGGTAATATGGAAACCATACATCTCAGGCGACATGCTAACTCTACTGGAACGACGAAGAGGTAATGATTTGTCAATTGGTTCAATAGGAACTTCTTCCTCGTGTTGAGTGCTAGTGTCCTCTAAGGTGCCTTCATTGGTTGACTCTTGAATTTCTTCAAGGTCAATTATACTCCCACTATCCTCTTTGCATATAAGCTCTCTCTCGCGAAAGGCTCCTCTTCGTGCTACAAAGACCACGTTTTCACTAGGTATGTATAATAAATATCCAAAATATTTTTGTGGGTAACCAATGAGATTGCACTTCTCACTTCTAGGTTCTAGCTTGTCGTGAGTCTCTCCTCTAACGAAAGCTTCACAACCCTAGACCTTGATATGTGCTAATGAGGGAGCTTTCCTGTGTAACATCCCAAAAATCATGACCAAAAATTTCATTTTTGATATAACAACTCATAAAAACAATTTAAAGAAAACATCATCAAGTTATTTCATTTCATCAAAGCCATAGATCATATGTCTCAAAAACATTTCATAATATAGTAACAATGTCAGAGTACAATCCCAAGAGCATCATAGTGAGGAAAATAGTTGTGTGATGCACTGCTACCGTGCCGGCTCCTTTCCCTTCGAAGAAGAAGGACCTGAAACAAAAACTATAAACCGTAAGCACAAAGCTTAGTGAGTTCCCCCATCATACCACATGCCATACAATAACATACTGTCAGGCATATCTGGGTGCCCGACCTACCCCTTCGGTCTCTTTCAACTGGTAACTGCCTAGCATATCTGGGTGCTGGCCTACCCCTTCGGTCTCTTTCAACCGGATACTACCTAGCATATCCGGGTGCTGGCCTACCTCTTCGGTCTCTTTCAACCGGATACGGGCACTATTCTGTTGGATTAGGTGTCTAAGCCCATAACTATAATTGGTATGTACTTGAATTGATAGCAGCACAGTCCTTTTGGGTTGCCCTCAACCTAGCAACTGGACAAGGAAATTATGAAAGGAGAGATATTAATTTATAAGATTAATAAATTAATATATATATATAAATGATTTATTAATATGTTAATGGATTAATATATTAATTAGAAATCATTATGTTTAATTAATTGTTAGCCAGAAATTAATCAGAATTGATTTTGGGGTTAAAAGAATTAATTATAAGGTGTAGGGACTAGTTTGCAATTATCTAATAGTTGAGTAGAAGGCTCTAGAACCCCCTTGGAAGAGGGTGGACGAAATCTTTAGGGGAAACCCTAATAATTTCGTCCATAGGGGCTTGGATAAGGCCCTTGGGTTTGCTTAGGCCCTAAGCAAAGGATAACAAGGGTTTCCCTTAAACCCTAGATCCCTCAGCTATATAAGGAGCCTCCTGGTTCATATTTTTGGTCACTGATTCTTTGGAAGAAACCCTAAGGCCGAAATTGCATACTCTCTCCATCCTCTCTCCTCCAAGTTTCCTTCTTGCTAGTTTGGGTGTGATTCCATTAGAGGCATTACATTTGTGGTGCTAAGCTTCCAAGAAGATCAAGATCAAGATCAAGAGGATTATCAATTGTTTGCTATAACAATTGAAAGGTATGTAACTCCTAAACCCTAGTTTGTTAATTTCGAAATTAGCCTCTCTCCTCTAGGGTTCTTGTTTTGCAATTCAAAGTTGTATGTTCAATAGTTAAAACATAGATCCAAAGTAGGTTGCATGTGAACTTAGGAATTGTTTTCTAGTTTATTTGTTGTACCTAAAACCCATCAGTGGTATCAGAGCCATTGTTGTTTTAAATTGAATTGCTACAATTGTTGAATTGCAAATTAGGGTTTATAGCTATTAAACCCTAAAGGCCAATTTTTCGATTTCTAGGGTTTTAGATCAAAGGGTTTTTCGAAAACCCTAGCCTCCAAAGAACCCTAATAGAAATTAGGGTTAGGGTTTTGAAAACCCTAGCCTCCTCCCTTATGAATTTCGAAATATGCTAAGAGGATAACTAGGGTTTCTTGTTTTTGGATAATTGTTACTTAATTAGATTAATTGGATAATTATCCTTACCCTATTTTTCGAAATTAGAGGGATAAGGATTAGGATTAAATTAATTGATTAATTTAATTAGATAATCCTTACAAGATTTAATAATTTGATTAATAGTTAATTAATAGATAGATATTAAATCTAGTTAATTGGTTTATTTAAATTTGAATTTAACAGCTTAAATTTTCGAAATTTATATAAACCCTTGAAGTTTTAAAAAGTTTTAAAACACACCTTATATATATATTATAATTAAAGGTTTAATATTATATGTATAAGAATATGGTCAGTCAAATCGCTAGTATGCCTCATTCACGAAGCTAATCTATAAGGGGGGTATAAGGAAACTGCCTATAAAATGGTAGTTGAATGGGTGTCCACTCTCACCCACCGCTTCCTTGATTGGTGGAGGGTCGTTAGCAGAACGGATTTGATAGGACAACTACTTCTCATTAAAAGTATAATGATATTAAAGAAAGTACTAGAACATTATTTTCAAAATCCCAACTATAGTTACTTTAGGAAAAATGTGAAAAGTATGCCAATCCATGAAATTGCACATTATGCTTTATTGGTCGTTAGTGGAGCGTGTGTGGTTAACCAGCACACTAAAAGGCACTAATAAAGAGTAGTAATGGGTATCTCATAATTGTCATTTTGATGGAGCGTGTGTGGTTTACCAGCACATCAATAGTTAATGATAAAGACAATGAGGTTACCAAGCACATTTGCATGGTTATTCACATCTTGTTTGTGATCCTCGGCATCCCAGTCACAAATAGAAGAGCATAATCTGAGATTAAAACATGCCATTGAATAGTTTCAATGTATCTCAAAAGAATTAGGAATTTTACTTCGTTTTTTTCGTCTAATGGTGGAATTGGTGAATCGTCATTCACCTACCTTTATGAAATTTGCACTTGGATCTCGGCATCCCATTTCTGAGTTGTGAATCTTCATAGTTGGATCCTAACCTTGATATTATATCTTTGGGTTATTTTATTAAGGTATCTTGAAATCTAACTAAAACTTTTTTTTCAGATGTCTACTCCTGGAAACACTTCTGCTTCGTCCTCCTCCAACCAAAACTTCTCTTTGCTCAATATCTGCTCCAAAGTCGTTATGGATGGCTCAAACTATAACGATTGGATGCGCAACATCAAGATGGCTCTTCGTTTCGAGAACAAAGAATATGTTCTTGAAAAGGAGCTCAAAGAGCTTGATGAGAATGAAGCTACTCCTGAAGATCTTGCTGCCTACAAGAAACATTACGATGATGCTACCAAAGTGGCATGCATCATGGTGGCAACTATGTCCCCAGAATTGCAGAGGTACTATGAGGACTACTGGCCTTTCGAGATGAACAAGGACCTTATGGAAAAGTACCATAAGCGAGCTCGTCAAGAAAAGTTCGAAGTAGTCAAGTCACTCATGGCTTGCAAGATGAAAGATGGGGAGTCGGTTGTGTCACATGTGCAAAGAATGCAACGCTACATAGAGCGTTTGGTCAAGCTCAATATTCACTTTGATGAGGAATTGGCCATTGACATGGTCTTGAACTCACTTCCTGAATGTTATGGTCAATTTGTTCTAACTTACCATTTGAACAATACTGAGCAAACCTTGGCCCAATTGCACAACTTGTTGCAGACAGCTGAGGCAGGGATGAAGGGTAAAAGTATACCCTCCACACCTACGAGTGCCCCTGTTTTGGCTATTGGACAGGGAAAGGGGAAAAAGAGGAAAGGTCCTCCCAAGCAAAACTGGAAGAGTAAGGCTCAAGCTGGGTCATCTAGTAATGGCCCAAAGGCTAAGCCCAATGGTTCCACTCCCCATGTTTCTGATCCAAAAGAGGCAGTTTGCTTTTACTGCAACCAAAAGGGGCATTGGAAGAGATCTTGCCCACAATATCTGCAAGATATCAAGGATGGCAAAGTGAAGCCATCTTCGGCAGGTATTTACACTATTTCTGCTAATAACTCATTATCTTCTCGTTCATGGGTCCTTGATACAGGATGTGGTTTTCATATCTGTTCTGATTTGCAGGGTCTAAAGGAAAGTGAGGAGATAGAGCGAGGAAGGATAAACCTGATCATGGGAAACAGAAAGTCTTCACCAGTAACCAAGATCGAAGTTTATCAGCTTCTGCTTAGTAATGATGTTAGATTAGATGTAATAAATTCTGAGATGACGAGAAACATTATTTCATTTCATGCATTGTTTAGACAAGGTTTTACATATTCTTTTAATGATTTGAATGGTTCAATTTCTGTTTATAAGAATGGTGTTTTTATGTTTGAAGCTTTGCCTTGTAATGGTGTGTATGAAACAGTGACTTGTGTTGATAGCCTAGGAAATAGTGTACTTAATATTGACTTGTCTAATAGTGTAGACAAGGCATGCTTGTGGCATTGTCGTCTTGGACACATTAACAAGAAACGCATAGCCCAACTCCAAAAGGATGGAGTGTTGGAATCATTTGACCTAAAGTCAGATGATATGTGTGAATCTTGTCTTTTGGGAAAGATGACAAAATCACCATTCACAGGGTCTTGTGAAAGAGGTGAAGGTCTGTTGGATCTCATACACAGATGTGTGTGGGCCCTTCAGATCAACTACAAGAGATGCTAATCGATTCTATGTGACTTTCACTGATGATTATAGCAGATATGGATATATCTACTTGATCAAGCATAAGTCAGAAACTTTTGAAAAGTTCAAAGAGTTTAAGCATGAAGTCGAAAATCAATTGGGCAGAAAGATAAAGATACTTAGATCCGATAGAGGCGGGGAGTATCTTAGTATCGAGTTTAACGACTATCTGAAAGAATGTGAGATAGTCTCACAATTGACTCCTCCTAGGACACCACAGTTAAATGGAGTAGCTGAGAGGCGCAATCGAACCTTGTTAGACATGGTTCGTTCTATGATGAGTCGGGCTTCGCTTCCTATTCACTTCTGGGGGTATGCCTTAGAGACAGCCGCCCACATCCTAAATCTTGTCCCTACAAAGAAGGTTGCCAAAACACCTCACGAAATGTGGACAGGGAAAGTTCCCTCGTTAGCACATATTAAAGTCTGGGGTTGTGAAGCTTTCGTAAGACGAGAGACTCACGACAAGCTAGCAGCTAGAAGTGAGAAATGTGTTTTCATTGGTTACCCAAAGCAGTCTTTTGGATATTTGTTCTACAGGCCTAGTGAGAACGTGGTCTTTGTAGCACGAAGAGGAGTCTTTCTTGAAAGAGAGCTCATATTCAAAGAGGACAGTGGGAGCACTATTGACCTTGAAGAAATTCAAGAGTCAGCCAATGAAGGAACCTTAGATGACACTAGCACTCAACCAGAGGAAACAGTTCCTGTTGAACCAATCGATAACTCATTACCTCTTAGAAGATCCACTAGGGTGAGTGTGCCACCTGAGTTGTATGGTTTTCATATTACTTCAGATGGTGACACATTCATAAGTGACAGAACACTGGTAAACTTAGATGAACCAGTCACTTATAAGGAAGCAATGGAAGGCCCAGAGGCTTCCAAGTGGAAAGAGGCAATGGACAGCGAGATTAAGTCCATGTATGACAACCAAGTTTGGAATTTGGTTGATAGTGCACCAGGTCGTAAGACAGTTGGGTGCAAATGGATCTTCAAGAAGAAGACAGACATGGATGGAAATGTGCACACATTCAAGGCTCGACTGGTTGCAAAAGGTTTCACTCAAACCCCAGGGGTTGACTATGATGAGACCTTCTCACCAGTAGCTAAGATTAAATCTATTAGGATATTGCTCGCCATAGCTGCCTTTCATGATTATGAAATCTGGCAGATGGATGTCAAAACTGCTTTCCTTAATGGGAAGTTGGCTGAAGATGTTTACATGAGTCAGCCAGAGGGTTTTGTTGATGCAAAGTTCCCCAATAGAGTGTGCAAGCTTGAGAAATCCATTTATGGATTGAAACAAGCATCTCGCAGTTGGAATCTTTGCTTCCATGAGAAAGTCAAAGAATTTGGTTTCTCTAGAAGTGAAGATGAGTTCTGTGTGTATATCAAGGCTAGTGGGAGTATAGTAACTTTTCTGGAGTTGTATGTCGATGACATATTACTCATTGGTAACGACGTTCCAACCTTGAAAGAAGTTAAGTCTTGGCTTGGAAAGTGTTTTGCCATGAAAGACCTTGGAGAAGCTGCCTATATTCTTGGGATTAGAATATTGAGAGATAGAAAGAAGAGACTAATTGGACTTAGTCAGAGCACATACTTGGATAAGGTACTAAAGAGGTTTAGTATGGAAAATTCCAAGAAGGGAGAGCTACCTATCCAGAGCAATACCAAATTGAGTAAGACTCAATGCCCGAGTACAGATGTTGAAATAGATGACATGAGTCGTGTACCTTATGCTTCCGCTGTCGGATCGATCATGTACGCTATGACATGTACTCGCCCTGATGTGGCATTTGCTTTGAGCATGGTCAGTCGCTATCAGGGAAACCCAGGAAGATCTCATTGGATAGCAGTTAAGAATATACTCAAGTATTTGCGAAGGACAAAGGACTGGGTCCTTGTGCTTGGTGGCAGTGACACTTTGAGAGTAGATTGTTACAGTGATGCCAGCTTTCAGACGGATAGAGATAACTTCCGTTCTCAGTCGGGCTGGGTGTTTTTACTGAATGGAGGAGCAGTTACTTGGAAGAGTTCCAAGCAAAATACGGTGGCTGATTCTACTTGTGAATCAGAGTACATAGCAGCAAGTGAAGCGTCGAAAGAAGCAGCTTGGTTGAGGAACTTCATCGGGGATCTCGGAGTTGTTCCAACCATCCAGGAGCCTATGGAACTGTTCTGCGATAATGAAGGAGCGGTTGCCTTGACAAAGGAACCCAGAGATCATGGTAAGACCAGACATATCGACAGAAAGTACCATTTCATCAGACATAGAGTAGAAGAAGGCCATCTTATAGTAAAGAGGGTGTCATCTGAAGATAACCCAGCAGATCCTCTCACAAAGGGTCTGAGTAGGGCTAAGCATATTCAGCATGCTCGAAGCATAGGACTGAAAGATGATATTAGTTTTAGTAGTTAGATTAGTTTTTGAAACTTGTAACAAAGTAAATGTAATTGACTTTTGGTGATTAAATAATAAAGTATTATTTATAAGTTTGGCTACTACCTTTTTTTCAATTGTTTATTATTGTGTTTCATATTTTGCATGTTTTACTTCCTGAATAATGAGATTATTCAAACTCCACAGTCGCTCGTACTCTTGGAAGTAAGTAGTGAATTAAGACTGTCATGAATTGGATTGCAGATTGTCTAAAGATAGACATGGCAATAGAATTGCTGCAACGTTCATGAGTACTCAGAAATTGAGATTTGAGTATTGGATAAACCCTCGCTCAGAGTATTACTTCATGGAATTCATCACGAGTAATACTGAGATGATAATATCTTATAATCTTGAAACGAAGATATATGAGTTGTAATTTACAAGTCGGTTGTGCATTGGTGATACGAAAACGCATCAGTAACTTGGTGTTATAAAACGTATTGTCATGCATAATTTGATGAGTAAAAGATACAAGCATATGAGTCAACGTTTATTCGTTCCTTTTGCCCTAATAGGAAAAGCGATATCTGTGGGCCCCTCGATGATTTGGTGTTGACTTATGTGCTGGGCCCAGCCAGGACTAAATTGATGTGTTCGATTAGAAGTCCTACATCATCACAAATCAGGAATCGGGAAACATAGATTCTGGACAAACAGATTGATTACATTCCATGTCTTTTGTCTGGGGATATCAAGCAGAACGAAGGGTTATATGATCACTTATCTTAGGACACGTAACTGACTGGGTCAGAGTTCGGCAGCAGCTTTTGGAAGCTACAATTTGCTGGTCAAATTTAGAAGGCATACTAGCAATTATAGTTACAGACTTATCCAAGTGGGAGACTGTTGGATTAGGTGTCTAAGCCCATAACTATAATTGGTATGTACTTGAATTGATAGCAGCACAGTCCTTTTGGGTTGCCCTCAACCTAGCAACTGGACAAGGAAATTATGAAAGGAGAGATATTAATTTATAAGATTAATAAATTAATATATATAAATGATTTATTAATATGTTAATGGATTAATATATTAATTAGAAATCATTATGTTTAATTAATTGTTAGCCAGAAATTAATCAGAATTGATTTTGGGGTTAAAAGAATTAATTATAAGGTGCAGGGACTAGTTTGCAATTATCTAATAGTTGAGTAGAAGGCTCTAGAACCCCCTTGGAAGAGGGTGGACGAAATCTTTAGGGGAAACCCTAATAATTTCGTCCATAGGGGCTTGGATAAGGCCCTTGGGTTTGCTTAGGCCCTAAGCAAAGGATAACTAGGGTTTCCCTTAAACCCTAGATCCCTCAGCTATATAAGGAGCCTCCTGGTTCATGTTTTTGGTCACTGATTCTTTGGAAGAAACCCTAAGGCCGAAATTGCATACTCTCTCCATCCTCTCTCCTCCAAGTTTCCTTCTTGCTAGTTTGGGTGTGATTCCATTAGAGGCATTACATTTGTGGTGCTAAGCTTCCAAGAAGATCAAGATCAAGATCAAGAGGATTATCAATTGTTTGCTATAACAATTGAAAGGTATGTAACTCCTAAACCCTAGTTTGTTAATTTCGAAATTAGCCTCTCTCCTCTAGGGTTCTTGTTTTGCAATTCAAAGTTGTATGTTCAATAGTTAAAACATAGATCCAAAGTAGGTTGCATGTGAACTTAGGAATTGTTTTCTAGTTTATTTGTTGTACCTAAAACCCATCATATTCAACCCCTACTACTATCATATAATACCCTAGCATACATACATATATCATTGAAGTAGTTTGATTTATCGAGTAATGAAACGAGATCAAAATTAACAAGAAGTAAGAACACCGATAGTAAATAAGATCTGGTTTCAGCTCAATTATGCTTTCGAGATACAGAGAGAGTTTAGACAGAATCGTGGGAAAAGTTCTATCTAGTCTTAGTATCTTTCCCTATTTATAGGAAACAGAAAGCAAACAAAAAATACAAAGGACTTCGACATTACAGATTCGAAACTAACATTGCCTTTGTAAATAACATTACAAAACTTTCGACACCTTACAACTAAACTTCGACCCTTACAATCTCCCCCTTTGTAAGCAGTGTCGAAATCAAGTTATCAAAACTTGAGCAACCATATGTAATGTCCTTCGAATCTCCACATACCAGTTCATGACCTTCTTCAACTCTGCCTTATCCCCTTCATTGTTCTTCTTACAACCGTTCATACGCACAATTAAATTTGTATAGTGAGCAGTTGTATATCTTTCAACATCACTTGATTGGAATAAGAACTTTGTTTGTTTTCCCTTCTTGCTCTTCCCCACGAAAACAACTCCAAATGGATTCATACATATCTCACCATCATCATACATCTTTAAATCTGCTTTACTCTTCAACTCAGACTGAGGAACGGTGATTTCTTTTCCCATTGATAATGCCAACTCAAGATCAGTCAATGCTAGACAATCATAATAATTGTCTATGAAAAGTTTAATATGGCCTAACCCCAGACGTAATACATCTTTGCTTGTTCCCTGAAGTTTCGAAGCATCCATTTCTTTGAGTATGTTTGCAACTTGAATCAGATCATTCAAGTTCATTAAGGGAAAATCAGCAATCGAAAAGTCAAGAGCAACATTGTTTGCCCTCACAACATGGTATCGAAAATTTTGCAGCATATTTTCGAACAACACATCCTTTGTTATACTTATCACTCGAACTATTTTCACAAGTGACCATACCTCCTCGTGATCTTTTCCCAACACAACATGAAATCTCAGCTTCATATGGATAAAATCATCTTTATCCTTGAATTGATCAACAATCTTGTACTGAGCAGTAAGAAACATCATTTCATTGATTGGAAAATCAAGTTGATTCATATCAGAGTTCTCGATAAAATAACTTTTCCTTGGCTTCTTCTCGAACTCATGCATCTCATTGTAAGCAACTTTGGCTTCAATATTCTCATAACTGTGTAACTTCTTTGGATCACCCATGTCCATTATAGGAGGATCATTTTTACGAAGCATCAATATACTTTGAATTTGACGCTATTTCTCCATTTCCGCTTCAATTTCAGCTTTTCTTTCTTCCTTAGACTTTTCTACAACAAGCCCTTTTCCTTTACCTTTATCTGTTTCATTTTGTTTGGGTTTCAAAGAACTCCCTTCTCCAGTAGATTCAATTACAATGTCTTTAACAATTGGCCTTGTAGTAACTGTAGTTACCATCACCGGTTCAGCCTTCGAAAATATTGGTTTTGTTGTAGGAACTTGAGTTTTGAAAACTTTTCCAACAACCTTTTTTTCTTCATTTGTATTCCCAGAAACACTTTCTCCTTTACCAACACCTTTCTTTTCTCCCCCTTGCACCCCTATGGCAACAGGCGGGTCATTCGTTGGTAAGAGATTGATAAACTGCGACAATGGATCCAACACATTCTGAATTGCAGTCTCGAATGCACGAAACTTCTGATCTACAAACTCAGGAGTGATGAGAGATGATGAGCCAGACTTCGAAACAAGCTCCTTTAATTCAACAAGCATGGTATTAAGTTTACCAAAACTGGTAACGTCAGCAGTTGCTTTCTCATCAAACTTGGTAACAAAAGATTGATGTGTTTGAACAAACGTAGTAACACCAGCAACAATAATATCAACTTTTTCAAGGATAGAAGAAAACTTTTTATCCAACTCACCGAGCTCTGTGGACACACTCACTTTCATCTCTTCAAGCTTTCGATTCACATTTTCACGAACTGTTTTCACATCTTGCACAAAAAGAACATGATGTTCCTTGGCAATACGTTTCAAATCCTTGAGCTCATCATTAAAAGTCGAAGACGTAGACTTCACTCTCAACTCATTATTTTTATCCATAACATCAAGCTTGTATTGAATTCGCGATTCTGAATCTTGTAGCAACACATTCAATTTATTCAGAAGACGAATCTCTTGTGCTTTGACCATAACATCTACTTCAATACCAGAAACAAAATTCCTGCCCCCTGCATTTGCTTGTGATTGCAACAAAGAGTTAAGCTTTCTGTTGAGAATCTTGAATTGTTTCCCCGACATAAGCATATGATCTGGAATGTTCTCTTATTCAAGATCAAATTCTAAATCAACAAATGATACTCCAAACCCTCCATCATCAGTATCATCATCATTCATTGGTTTAGGTGGGTCAGTAGATTGAGACGAAAATAGAGAAGTAATGGGTTAATTCATGACTAAATCAAAAGTTGGGGAATGTGTGGTTGTAGGAACTGTGGTAACAAATGGTGGTAAAGAATTATTGGTTGTGATGATTGAGGTTTCAAAAATACCTTGAGCAGAAACTGGATTTTCTTGGTTCAAAACTCCTTCACCCATGTTGACATTCACATCCATATTAGATACGTGTGTAGAAATGTCGGAGGTTCGAACCTCCCCAGTAAATGGCTTAGTTAACGAAACCTCGGGTGGTATGACCGAAGTCTGCGTAGGAGTCGATACGTTTGTTGAGTCACGATGAATAGTAGATGTGTCCACTGTTGAAGTTTTCACAGAGCTACTTGAAAGTCCTATCTCCTCGAAAATCGGTTTGATAGGAGATTTCTTCAGAGGCGAAACATTACCAATTGGTGAGTCAGGAACAACTTCGTCTTCTTCGTCTTCTTCGTCTTCCTGAAGAATCAACTTTCACTTTTTCGTCTTCTTTGAAATATGCTTTGCAACATCCTCAGCCTATCGCTTCTTTGAAGATGGAGAAACTAGTACCGGAATGTCACGAAGAACAACTCATTTCCTAGTGACATTAGGCTTTCTAATCGTTGAGGGTGAGAAATGTCACACCCCCGAACCAGACGGCGGAAACGTCCGGGGGCTTGTGCGTGACTTCATCTTGAAATATCATTACAATGAATATAAATGAAACATAACATCATCATTACCATGCATAATATAATACAACTGCCATTGTTTACATCAGGTGTATCTTTTAAATAACATGACCAAAACATTCAATGTATGATGTTTAACAGTACACAAAACAAAATCCCCTATTCTTGTTGATTCTTCTGCTTAACGAGTCCCTGAGAATACAAGTTATTTTGAAAACGTCAACATATATAATGTTGGTGAGTTCATAAGTATATTTGAGAAAATGATTTGTTTAACTTTATAATCACAAGAAAATCCTGTATTTTCTTAAAATAATTTGGTATGTTTCTGTTTGATCTTGTATAAATGCATGTGTGTTATTGTTTAATAGAATGTCAAAAGTGATTTACGAAAATATAAATAGAATGTCCCCGGACAAGCCGATGTTGCCCGTAAAAGAAGAATAATTAATGCTGTCGTACCAACAACGAGGCTGAGTACCAGTGTGAGTAAGTTTCCGAGTAATCCAATCATAAAAGAAAATAGATAATGCTGCCGTACCAACACCGAGGTGGGGGTACCAGTGTGAGTAAGTTTCCGAGTGATCCAACATAAAAGAAAATAGTCTTCCGCAAACTTCCTAACGTTACTTCCTCTAAGTGAGCCGTCATAACCATACTAAATAATGACAATTTCGCCTGTCTTGGCATTTGTGAACGCCGACTGAAAACTAGAATAAGGTTATAGTCACCCTAGACAGATGTAGTCTAACTGTAGCGAACAGCTCAGGTGTGGGGTGTCATCCCCGTATAGATCTATACACAAAACCCCGTTCTCCCTCAAAGAGACTCTGATTATAACTACAGGCTACGATCGTACACTTAATATGTGTCGACCGACAAAACTCACTAGATCCTTAATCGAATTTACGCGAAGATAAACGTATATAACTCATTCCAGGCCCAACGAACCATGTAAGTGAGCCACTATGACATTGCTAAACATGTGAGTCATTTCAAAACCTAATATGAATGAGATTATATAACATGGGCCCAAAATATATGTAAAAGGACAACTAAAGCCCATTTCACATGTAAGGTATTTATAGTCCCAAATAGCACACAA